>NC_052631.1:45070759-46270759 GCF_016161935.1 Mauremys reevesii
ATCAGCATGGGATGGCTGGGAAAGGTACATGACGCTTGCATCTTTAGGAACTCCGGGCTGTTTGAGCAGCTGCAAGAAGGGACTTACTTTCCAGACCAGAAAATTACCATTGGGGATGTTGAAATGCCAATAATTATCCTTGGGGACCCAGCATATCCCATGGCTCATGAAGCCCTACTCAGGCAGCCTGACAGTTGTAAGGAGCAATTCAACTATAGGAATGCTAGTGCAGAATGGTGGTAGAATGTGCCTTTGGACGTTTAAAAGCTCGCTGGTGCTGTTTGCTGACTAGGTCAGACATCAGCGCAGCCAACATTCCCATTGTTATTGCTGTTAGCTGTGTGCTCCATAATATCTGTGAGAGTAAGGAGGAGACATTTATGGTGGGGTGGGAGGTTGAGGCAAATCGCCTGGCATCCGATTATGAACAGCCAGACACCAGGGTGATTAGAAGAGCACAGCAAGGCACGCTGCATGTCAGAGAGGCTTTGACAATCAGTTTCATGACATGGCCAGGCTTCGATGTGATAGTTGTGTGTGTTTCTCCTTGATGCAAACTCACCCCCTTTGTTGATTTTAAATTCCCTATAAGCCAACCCCCCCCCCCTTGGAAATAAAGTAGCTATTTTTAATTCTTTAATAATTAAAAAAATATTAGATAACAGACAAGGTAGCCCGGGTGGGGTGGGGGAGGAGGGAAGGACAAGTCCACATTGTTTATTGTAGCCAGACTACAAATCAAACTGCTTGAATGACAGCCTTCTGTTGCTTGGGCCATCCTCTGAAGTGGAGTGGCTGGGTGCCCAGAGCCTTCCCCCCCCCACATTCTTGGGTGTCTGAGTGAGAAGGCTATGGAACATGGGGATGAGGGTTGGCGGTTATACAGTGGGGATCTGTGCTCTTGTTGGCTTTCCTGCAGCTCCAACACATGCTTCATCTTGTCCGTTTGCTCCCCCAACAGACACTTCAGCATGTCCGTTTGCTCCCCCATTAGCCTCAGCATCGTGTCCTGCCTCCGCTCTTCGTGCTCACTCAATTCTTTCCTGGCCTCTGCCGCTGAATGCCTCCATGCATTGAGTTGTGCCCTATCAGTGCGGAAGGACTGCATCAGCTCGGAAAACATGTCATCGCAAGTGCTTTTTTTCACCTTCTAATCTGTGAAAACCACAGAGATTGAAATGATAGAGGGAGCATGGAAACATTTGCACCTGGGGGGAGATAAAAACGGAGAGTAAAATTGGGTTGGCTTCTTACGTCTTCATAACATGTGGGAATGTTTTCAAACTGCAGCGCCCTCCTTTCCCAGAGCAAGCAATGGGTTGAGTTTCACATTTAAAAGGAGGGGCTGCAGTATTCAAGTAGATGTGCAGCACATACCTACTCCCACCCCACTGTGTGGCTATTCTCTGGGATGATCCCTTTTAGCCAAGCAAAAACAGCCCAGCATGAACGGGGTCCTTTTACTGTTCCCTTACAAAAATTCCCCTATTTCAACCAGGTGACCATGAACACTATTGCTTTTAAACCCTGTGCTGTGGTTACAAATGTGCACTCACCGGAGGTGCCTTCTCTGGCTTCAGGGTCGGGGATCCTGCCTTGGGAGGGTATTGGCTCCAGGGTGATAAGTTCCTGGCTGCTGGGGAGAATGGATTGACTGTTTGCCTGCTGTGCTCCTCCTCCTCCTCTTCCTCATCCGCAAAATCCTCCTTCGTGTTCCATGAGACTCCCCCCTTGCAGGTGTTCATGGACAGTGGTAGGGTCCCCACCTAGAATGCCATGCAGCTATTCATAGAAGTGGCATGTGGGGCTCTTACCTGGAGTGACCGCTTGCCTCCTTTGTCTTTTGGTAGGCTTGCCTGAGCTCCTTGACTTTCACGTGGCACTGCTGTGTGCCCCTGGTGTAGCCTCTGTCAAACATGCCCTGTGAGATTTTGGCAAATATATTTGCATTTCTTCTTTTGGATCGGAGTTCTGCCTGCACAGATTCTTCTCCCCATACAGCAATCAGATCCAGTGTCTGTCTTTTGGTCCATGCTAGAGCTCATTTGTGATTCTGGGACTGCATGGTCACCTGTGCTGCTGAGTGCAGCTGAGCTCACCACGCTGACCAAACAGGAAATGAAATTCAAAAGTACCCGGTGCTTTTTCTGTGTACCTGGCTAGTGCATCGGAGTTCAAAGTGCTGTCCAGAGCGGTCATAATGGAGCACTCTGGGATAGCTCCTGGAAGCCAATACCGTTGATTTGCATCCACACTACCCCAAATTCAATTCAGCAAGGTTTATTTTAGCGCTACTTCCCTCGCCGGGGAGGAGTACAGAAGTTGATTTACGAGCCCTTTAGGTTGATGGAATGGGGTTGGTTGTGTGGACGCGGTCATTTTAAAATCAACCTAATGCGGCTAAATTTGACCTAACCCCATAAGCGTAGACCAGGGCTGTAGTGGGGTGCAGATAGAATTTGTCAGTTGCAAAATAGACTTTTCACATTATGAAGGATTTGGGGGAGGGAAGTCTCTCCATGTGTCTAAGTATTGGATGATGTAACCAAACTGTCAGCCTGTCAGCATATCACTTTCTCTTGTGAGGTGAGAAGGAGGTGATTCACCTGAAGATCTGCCAGTGGTACGTACGGGTTTTCTATTTGATCTCTTCTGCACTGTCAATCCAAGGTAAATTATTTACACCAATTATCTAAAACAAATATACTGTATTAATCTTATACTGAAGTCAAATATTACATAAATGACAAACCCCTTGAGAAGAATCATCTCACAAAGGTAAAATTGAATGTAGTTACTCTTTTTTTGTTTTGTTTTGCTTTTTGTCATTGATTATCTGTTTCTGTAAGGCAAGTTTTTTTTAAATTTGTATTTACTTTTGTCACGGGTATACTTTGACACCATGCAACATCTTACAGTTTGTCTTTCTACTAAGGCTACAAGAATTGGAGAACAGGAAAGAGAAGTATGCATATGGTTGATGAAACATACTGTGGGCAGGAGATCTTAATATTAATTTTTTGCTAATGCTAATATGAAGTAGAACAATTTGATTTCTGGGACTGAGGAAAGATATTTGATTTTTTGTTCTGCTCTCAGCTTGTGAATAGAGATCTCAGCAGGTGGAAAAGACATCAGCTGACTCTCCAATAGGAAGTATACAATCTAGTGTCCAATTCTAAGTTGGGTATTGTTTCAAAACATTTTGGGTTTCTTAAGCATATAAAACACGTCAAATACAGATGCAGCTAATAGTGAGAACTGGATTGTAAATAACAGTACATGAAGAAGGATGGTAAAATTTTAGAGAGGCTGATGGAATGTTAACACTTAAAGAAAATAAGGGACTGTTCTCCTGTCCATTTCAGTTGAAAACATTGGATGCGGAGGCAGAGAGATCCAGAAAATTCCACAGGCTGGAAGATATTCCAAGTAACTGTGCTAAACTTAGAGGATTTTTGAGGTGATGGGTGTGGCAAGGGGAGTGGCTTCCCAATATTGTAAATTTTAGAGATTTAATTAAGGGAAAAGGAAGCCTCATATCTGACAAGGCACAAGGCTGAGCCCTCTGTGGTGCTTTTTGGCTCCTATCTCCTTCATAAATGACTTTGCCATTGGTGAGCTCCCTCTTGTTTGTGTGCCATAGACAGACCCACTGGCAGTTAATGCTCCTTGAAGCAGCATTGATTCTGACTCAGGTATCTCTTGGGATATCCATGGCCTCTGCAGGAAATGATGTCAGCATGGCTTGGCCCTGCTTCACCTCTGCAACTCCCTTCTCTGCCTACAGAGTTCCACAGAGAATGAATCATGTGCAGCTCTATCTGTGGAACTTCTGCAAGCTCTCAAGACTGTGTCTCAGAGGCAGCACTCTCCTTCTGTGGCACTCCCCCAAATCAGAATCTCCTCTTCTTATGAAAGTACAATCTAGCTCTGTTTAAATACAGATATAATATCCTTTAGTACCATCCCAGCTTCTATTGCTAATGCAGAGCATAGGCCTATTATTCAGATTAGATACAATTATATAAAAACTGTCTAAATAATAAATATTTGTCTTGTGATTTGTATGTTAGTGAAAAATGTACCCATATGTTTCAAGCAAAATACCAAACAATCTGAACTCTTCTATTAATGGCACAGATGTAAATCATCACTCCTTGATATGGCTAACTGAGTTTAATAAAGTATTATTTATAAATTGGGTGTACATGGGACTGATAGCTGTGGCTAGCACAATTCCCACCCTCTGACTCCCTCTAAAAAACCAAACCCATGAGCGTGGTTGGGAAATCATTTACAAGACTGAAATCATTTTTAAAAACTAATAAAAAAGAAGGCTTTCTTTTTATCATTTGTGGAATTTCCTTCACAGGATTTCATTTCTTCAGTAGCAGAGTTAAATGTGACATGCCTCCCCTCGGCAGAGTTGCAAACCAATTCTTAGTTCTCTGATATTTCTGACAGGCAGGACAATTTTTTGTTTTCAAATGATTCTCCTTGAATGCCTCTCTTTCACAGTACTGCACTTCCAGAGCTGATAACTGACATATATCAGAAAGCCATCTGCTGTTCACTAGCCTATTACAGTAAATTGAGTGTTTATAATATTGACCCACTCCCTGTTACAAAAAAGAACATTACCATTACTATCTTTACAGAACTGAATTTGTTGAGGAATCTGGGACATTGTCTCTGACAATACAGTTGAATGAAATTTTATTCCTTTTTTTGGTTTTTGAACAGATCTAATCAGTCGTCACATTCACAGACATCACTTGAAAGTATGTAACCTCCCTCACTTCTGATGCATTGGAGCAAATATGGTTTAGTTATTCTAGCTCTGGAACTGATGACAGTCTCTGTAGGAGGGAAAGGGGTGACGATACTGTGTAGAAAAAGATAATTTCCCTTCCCCCATCAAATTGTTTCTTCATGTCATAAAAGAATGCTCCATAGATTTGAAAAGAACAGACTAAAAGAATTCACCTCCGATAGCTAAGGATTCTCCAAGCTTCAAGCTGACCTGTCTGGAAGGACTCCGAACTTTGCTCTCCTGCACACAGGACATCTGCAACCTGACCCTGACTTGAACAGGGACATATGTTGTTTAATCACCACCCAGTGGAATTTAGAAGCTACTGCAGACCTGGAGCGATTCTAAACTATATCTATGAGTACCATCTTCCAGCCATATGTAGGGAGTCCTGAGTGATTATTGACTGTAGTCTTAATATTTTGTGCCTTTCGATGGCATGCTCTGGCTACCACAAACCATTTTAATTTTTTTTCTGGTGGTAACAGTCTCCCAGTGATGAAATTGTGAGCTAACACGTACCATGGGCTCAAATTAATTTGTGATAAACTTTGATAATGTAGATATTTGGTGCATTTGCCAGGGGAGAGAGCTATCTTTATATTTCAGGAACACTGGAATCCAATGAGTGATAAATATCCATAAGTATGGTGTCTTTAGTCTAAATAATTTCTGGACAATTTCAATTGTCCACAGAGCTGGGCAAATACTGCAAAAAAAGTGTTGCTGAACATTTGTTTTGGATCTGAGCAACTGCCATTCATAACTCTTATGAGACGAAAAATGGTTCAGTGGTTAGGGCACTAGCTTAGGTTTTGGGAAACATGGCTTCAATTTCCTGCTCCTCTGCTTAGCCTCTCCGTGCCTTTTTCCCCATCTGTAAAATGGGAATAATAGCAGAGCCCTACCTCACTGGGGCCCAGGGAAGGGCCTGAAGCCCCAGAAAGAGGGTCAGTATTTGCTGGGCTTTTGATAACACCCCAGAAGGGGACTAAACTGTCAAGAGTGGCTCAGCTGGAGAGCTGGGCACAACAGATGAAGAGTCTCCAGGGAGGAAGCCCTGGGGCCACTGCTCCACACCAGAGCAGGGATAATTGAGAGAGCACAGAAGGGGCTGAGAGACCATTGGGGTACTATAATGGGCCCTGTTGGACTGATTGAGGTTTGAGTCCAGGGACAGGGCTGTAGACAGACTGTACTGAGGGAACTGAGATAGACACACCTGGCCCACTGGCAGGGGCACTCACAAGTGGCGAGTGGACCCCATTGCCCACCCCTACATTTCTCTGATTTAGTTCTGAAAAATAATATGCCATATTGAAGAAGACATTCTCAATCTATAACAATATATTAAAATGTTAATCATTATTAGTAAACAATTTTTTTCTAAAAGACTTTTGATTCTCGTTCCTTAAAATCTATTCAATAAATATTAACCATATTTGTCTGTCAATATATTAAAAATGCAAACTTCAGTTACCAGATATGCTCAAACCCGATTAATTAAATAAAGGGGGTGCAGGGCAAATTCTGATTGTCAGGGGAGTACGTTTTAGTACACCAGCAATATGGTATTATTCATAAAGAAAATGCCAAACTCACCATAGGGATTCATTAATGTAACAGTTACAGGGATGAGACAGTCTGGATTAACCTGTTGGATTGATTTTTCTAGGGCCTATGGCCTAGAACAAGCTGTATTTCTTGGCCTTCCTCACAGCACTTTAGCTTATATTAAATGTCTTACAGCAGGTCCAAACCTGGGCTGCTTCACAGCCATGCCTTCTCCAGTCTGTACCCCAAGTACTGCAGCTCTCAGATCACCATTAAATCTCCAGGGACAGGAAACAGCCAACAGAGGATGACAGCTACTAATGTGTGTTGGTGAGCTGAGTGATATTAGAGCAAGGAGGGCAGTGGGTGTTGAGCTGTGCCTGGCACCAATGAGACCACAAAAATCAGTGGGATTAATTAATCTCTGTGGCTGTAAATAAACAAATTGCCTCTGGTGCTAATTTAGGTGTGGAATATCCTCTGTAACAAAACATGTAAGGTTGGACCATTCTATTAGTAATCTGAACTTCTTAAATAGCTAAAATAAATCCAAATATGAGGTCAAGAGTATGGCTGTAGTAGCATCCATGGTATTTTGGGTTATGCCCAGAGAGTCTGTGGCTATCTGGAAGTAATGAACCAGCTGACTTCTGCATGCACACAGAAGTGATTGAGAACAATATACATGAGGACAACTACACCAGGTCTGAGAACCCAGGCATGAATGGTCAATGGAGCAGCAGAAACATATATTTTGGTCTGTTCTAGGGACACACAGGAAATGGACGCAGGCTCAGCTATCCTTGATTCCATGGTTACCTCAGGCATTGCCAACATGATGAAAATATCTTAGCTACTCTCCACCCCTTTCTTCTCCATGAGTTGCATCTGTTTATACCAGTTGTGAATTTGGCTGCAGTACTTAATCATAATATGATTAAAAGTAATTAAATACCCAGAAAACACATTGTATCACTGGAATTAAGATTACAAATGTGTATTAATAATACAAGACATGACAAGGACTTAGTAATTATAAAAAAACCCTAAACATTAGAAATCAGGAATTTCAGAGTTAAGGGTAAATGTAAAAGAGCCAAACACTGAAATACCTAGAAATAAGATCACTTATGCCACCTTTACTCCATTATTGTATATGCAGAGATAAGCTTAAAGACAAGGGGTGAGGTGTTGACTCCACTGAAGACAAGGGGATTTCTCTCAGTGCGGTCAGGATTTCACTCATCATGTCTGGTTTTATTGAGGAATATCTGAACATTTCTTATAGACTAAAGATACAGCCTTGCTCAAATATGGAACAACTGTAAGGCTGCTCAGCAAATACGCCTCTGTTCTGTTTAGGGAGCAGGTCAAATACTTCTTCCCATCTGGGCTGTGGTGAGCCTACTCTTCTGTGACTGACAGGCTTCTTAATCTATTACTGCAGTGAGAACCCCCAAACATGAATAACAAGATTGAGCCCAGGTTAGGGGAACCTCTGGGGTACTGATTTACATGGTTATGAAGCATTGTTTTCATGCTGTGAAGGATCAACCCCCTTTTTCACAGCAAACATTAAATGATTGAAAACCCTGGGACAATCTCCTTCAGTTTCAAATGCCGAAGTGGAACATATACTTTCCCAGATGTAAGCTGTTAGCAGTGATTTTGGCACAGGGAACACTGGCTGTGTTGTTACAGTACCATAAATATGCCTGGCTCTTTACAAACAAAATGGACAGATTCCTTCCCACAGAAGTTTTCAGTATAAGGATCTGATTTGGAGTAGAGCTGGTATAATAGTATTTGGTGAATTTTTCAGTTTTTGGTCAAATAATTTATCTGAATAATATTTTAGGGCATTCAACCTCATATTATTGGTAGAGGTATAGGTTGGAGGTTCATGGGTACTGTAGAGATTCATTTTTTTCTATATTTGATCAGTCCTAATTCTGAAGGGTGTTGAACACCTATATTTGCCAGCATCTTTCAGGACTGGGCCCTAAATGATGGCATGATTGGTGAAAGGAATGTTTTATCAGGCAGAGACTTAGTTTGGAGCTGAGAAAAGGACTGAAGGGTATAACATTTGGAAAAGGACGCCCATTAATATTTCCTGTCATTGAACTGTCACTTTTTATTTGATGCATCTGTTGTACAAGGCAGGCTAATGAAGTAGGCTTTATTAAAAGAAGTGGACAAGAAACCTTCATTTGAATGTGTGTTTGAAAACCAATCACACCTCTCTTTTAGTAGATTTACTTGTCCACCATTTTTTTTCACTTCCTGTTTAGTATTGAAATTAACTGGTGCATTGCATCTTATTTATTTGGGTAGCTTATAATAGCGTCATCAGTTATAATCTTTTTTTTTTTCAGGGATTTATATCTCAGATGTCTATAGTTAACATTGGTATGAAATCTAGCAGAGCGTGAATAACAGTCTGAGAGAGACAGACAAAAGCAGAAGGCTATGGCTGTTTGCTAAGTTCTGAAAGGATCTGAACTTAGGAGTCCTATGGAAAAAATAGTATATGATCATGTAATTAAAGACTTTCATAGTGCTGTATGCACAGACACCTTTAATTCTGGAATTTCCTAACTTTTGAGTTTGTGTCTTTGCCACCTTAAAGTTCTTTTACCCTATTTTGGGGGGGATGTTATCTCAAATTTATTTTTAAAAAGCATACTGAAGTAACAGATATTCCATCATATGGGACCATATCGACCCATAATTGGGTCATCAGTGTGGGGGACAGTTTAGATCCAGACCACCGTTCTCTTCCACCTGAACTAATGGAGCAACTTGTAGCAGTAAAAAGCTGTTATCATCTATGTGGACCTGCCACTAGAGTGAGCATGCCCGAGGTCAATTTCTTCAGTCCTTGTTGAGTCCATAGTCAGGCAAAACTCCAGTGAACTTACTTGGAACCTCCACCCAAGTAGCAGAATCTGGGGTTTAGTTGCTATGAGCTCCACACAGTTGGTCCCCTGTGCCAAGTTCCAGTGAGGCTCTGTATGGGTGCAGAGCCCTGCAGGACTGGGGCCTAACTAAGGATTTGGCCTTCCATGATTAGGTTAGCTAACAATCTGCAGGTACACAAGGGTTCATAGAAACGCCCCACTCCCCACATGGGCAGAGATTGGGGGATCAACATGGGGGGCATTGCAGAGGCAATGCATGGCAGGGGCACCCAGATTTTTTTCTCCCTTCTATCAGGCTCTGCTTCCTCCCTGCAGAGGGAAGGGCGAAGGAGCGGTGATGCCAGGCGTTCTGTGCATCCAGGTCACTTTCCCCACTTGAGCTGCATACGGGGAGGGCAGGAGAGCAGCTCCTGACCCTCACAGCAGAGCTCCAGCTTGGTTGTTTTACTAGCCTATAAAATAAGAGACTTGCCCCAGAAACACAGGCATTTAGACATAAGGGCCACATGCTAATCTGCACTGGTAACAGCATAGCAAGTGAACATAAGCTCTGAGCTGCTTCCCAAATGTCTGTGCACATTGACTGTGTCAAGCCCTGGTGAGTGAGAGTGAACAAGGAAGGTTACACATGAGTGGAATGTGATTAGGCAGCTGGGCAAAGGGAACAGGCTTTAGCGATGGATTAGTTTGGGAGCATCGCATGCTTATGTATCTGTAAAACCAGGGAGACGTGATTCATAGTTACAGAACCGAGCTCTTTCATGTTTAGTCAATAATTTGTTTTTATGCTAATGTTGATTTTAAATGGTAGCTGGTAAACATGGCAAATTATGTTAAAAAAAACTTAAGGGTGATTAAATAATGACCGTAAATTGTATTTGATTTCTATTTAAGTACCACTAACAATCGGTAAATCCAGAAGTTAGACCTATACCTAGTAATACTATTAATAGGGTATAGGTCTAACTAAATATTAATTGCCCCCCAAATATAGAAGTCAAACTATGCCTATGACCCCCTCCCTTAAGCTCTTGCACAGGGGCCAGCCCCAAATTACAGTCCTTGTCCTCCCTGTGGACTCCAAATGTTTGTAAACATTTGGAAACAGACCAGGAGAGTCTAGCATTGGCAGCAGCACTACTAATCCTAAAAGGGGAAGGAGGCGTCTGGCCCATGGCTCTCCCCAGCCTTCCGCATTATGGTAGAGCTGAGCTATCTCTGGAGGAACGTGCGAGGCCCCCTACTAAAGAGGAGCAGTGGACGCTGCTGTGTGAGCTCCTCAGGTGCACCCCAAGCACTCCATGGACTATCACTACAGAGCCCTTCTTCCCTCCACCTATTGTATGCTGTGGTTTAAAAGCCATGCTATAGCCCATGGGATATAAAGCAATGGGGAAAGTAAGGATATAAGCAGAAGACATGAGGATTAATGTTCCTATTCTGAGATGCTCTATAGCAGTGGTTCTCAAAGCCGGTCTGCCGCTTGTTCAGGGAAAGCTCCTGGTAGGCCGGGCTGGTTTGTTTACCTGCTGCGTCAACAGGTTCGTCCGATCGCAGCTCCCACTGGCTGCGGTTCGCCGCTCCAGGCCAAAAGGGGCTGCGGGAAGGGCGGCCAGCACATCCCTCGGCCCGCGCCACTTCCCGCAGCCCCCATTGGTCTGGAGCGGTGAACCGCGGCCAGTGGGAGCCACGATCGGCCGAACCTGCAGTGTGGCAGGTAAACAAACCGGCTCAGCCTGCCAGGGGCTTTCCCTGAACAAGTGGTGGACTGGCTTTGAGAACCACTGCTCTATAGGGCTGCATTGTCCTACCCTTACTCATATTGAGCAGTATCTTATGATGTGAGTACTCCCATTGACTTCAGTGTACTCAGCCTTGGTCTACAATACAAACATATGTCAGTATACTTATGTCGCTCAGGGATGTGGAAAATCCACACCCCTGAGTGAGGCAGTTATACCTGTCCCTGCCTGCAGGTATATGGGATCTTGGGGACCAATTACCACACGGGTGGGGTGCAAAACAAACTTTATTAAGCAAATGCAAAAACAGGGAAAATTCAATAGTGAGGGGTATGGGGTTGTTAAGGTAGACAACAGTAAGGGGGTTTCAATAGTGGGGTACAACACAGTAGGATACAATACAGTGGGTAATCAGTTAACACTGAGGTATAAATGTAACAGGTAGCTAGCGATTTCTATGTAAAAAGGTGTGTCACAGCAGCATATAACCAACTAACAGTTATGGATAAAATGTGTTAAATAACAAACAATTTTAGGTAAAAATGTGTCACAGTGGTGTAAATGTAGAATGTGAGGGGTATCAGAGAGGAAGAAAGTAACCAATGGGGTTTTATGCTAGAGATTTAAACTTAGTGAGACAGAACAAACAGGCTGCAAGCTTAAGCAGCAGAGAGAGTAACAAGGTAGAAGGACACAGAGAAGCGGGGTTGCAGTGGGAAGACAGACAATTACAATTATACAGAACACAGCAAAATCTTATCTATGATCTAACTTAACCAAGACTACACAAATTAAAACACAATGCAACAATTCTCTAAGCCTAACTTACAAAGTATAATGCTAAACCTAACTTAATGGGTGCACCTTATGCTAAGGATAGTTTCAGAGGGCTGAGTGGTGTGTGTCCAGGACACAGCTCCAAAGAGGGAGGGGGTGGCTGCAAGCAGGCTTATTTCTAGCAGCAAAGGCACTGCAGAACTAGAAACAGATTACAGATACAGACCAAGGAGTTAGCTTGGGTCTGTCTGTTGGGGAAACAGAATCAGCAGCTAGGACGGGGGGCGGGGGTGTAAGAGAGGTTTTAAGACACAGACCAAGGTTTAGCTTGAGTCTGTGTGCTGGGGAGACAGAGCCAGCAGCTAAAATAATAAAATAAAAGTATAGAAAGTTTCACAGGGATCCTTACCATCCCCCAAGGCAGCAGCAGAGGCAGAAGCAGCAAGAACATCAGAAGGCTCGGTACAGTCTTGATAATCAGGAGATCTCTCAGGCAGCAATTCGTTCTTCGTGGGGGGGGGGTTTCAAAAACGGGGGTACGCTCAAAAATAAAACGAGAGCAGAGAAAGGACCCCCAGAACCCCTGGTTGATCAGACCAGGCAGCAATGCAAGAACCTTTCTGAAGTCTGTTCAGAAAATGTTTGTTTATAAAGGCAAACCTGGGCAGCTTCCCGCCAGTAACTCTGATTGGCTCCCCTTCTTACAGGGAGGACAGCAGTCAGGGAAAAACTGCAGGCAGCCACCAAGACATGTCTGGACTAGCCCTGAGCCCAGAGGTATGACTCATGCCCAGGATCTTAAAAACACAATAGGTCTTGCAGCTCTGGACAGTGCCCACCCTACACCAAGCCCAGGTTTTAACAAGGTGATAACAGGACTAACCCTTTGAACAGGGCAGTGGTCCCACTTAGCATAAGTGGCCATCCCTTTGAGAAGGGCAATGGCTCTGGTTAAACAACTTAAGGGGCCCTCCCTTTGAGAAGGGCAGAGGCCCTGGTAAACAACTTAACAGCCAGGGAGGGGCGGCCACAGGAGGAAAACAAGAACAAAATGGAGTAAGGGGACAGCTGTAAGAACTAAATGGAGCTGTAACAGACAATACCGACCGAACTCCCGTGTTCTGTCAACAGGAGGGCTTCTGTAAGTGTAGACAAGCCCTCAGTGTGAGTAAGGGTGTTGACAGCTGGCTGTAGATTACTAAGAATATAGTGGAATAGCAGCTTTGGAAATGTATATTACTATTTTATGCCCTTCTACAAACAGAATATGCTGAAAATATATGTTGAACTGGTCAGTTTTCCAAAGGAAAAGGTTTTTTGTTGAAAAAACAGGCCTTTTTTCAAAATTGGAAATTTTTGTGAATTAAAAACAAATTTTGGGGAGTGTTGGTGGTTGTGAAACTGAAAAGCAAAAATATTTACTGGCTTTTCACTACCCCCAACACCCTTTTCTGCTCCCTCACCCCTTTTTAGGAGCAAAATGGAAAAGGTAAAAAGTGGGGAGGGGAAGGGAAACATTTTAGACACTTTTTTTAAAAATAACTTGTTTCTGTAAAAGAGTTTGAATAAAAAACAAACTGTTCCTTTGTAAAACATGCAGAATGAAAATGACTTTCAAAATGTTTTGAGAAATTATCTTTCCAATTTTTACCCAGCACTAATAATATAGCTTCTGAAAATTGCTACCAGAAGCCCTGTTGTTCTCTGTGCTGAGACAGTCATTTCTGCTCCTTTCACCCATGTGTTGATTTTTTTTGTCTCAAATCTTTAAAAGGATGGGTTATATTTAGTCTTGGAAAGATTACATTTTTGTAAATATAGGTAAATTATTTCACTGTACACACATATAAACTGATGAAAAATATATCCCTTGATAATAATGGAAATGTACAGATTGAGAATTTATTAGAATTTGGTTTAAGGCTATTTACTTTTTACACAGTGGCATACGATGTTGACAATTTGTTTAAACAGTTATAAAGATTTATCCTTTTGAATCTGTCTGCCATTAAATAATTACAATTGTCTGATTCCCCTCTCACCCCGCATAATTTCCCACAACTGTAAAAAATTTAATTGATGATCAAAAAATTGCTTAAAACCCATAATTTTGCACAACTCTGAAAATGTAAATAAATAGAAAACATGCTTGTCAACATTGATATGTCAAAATTATTTAAAAATCACATTCTTCCAAGCCTAATTATATTTGCATGAGATTTCTGATACTGCTTCACATTCCATAATATATACTTTGTTTATTTTATTACACATAAGCAAATAGTGCATTCATTATTGCATTCAGTATTCCTTATGAAAATATGCTTATGATATGAATATAACATAACTGAGATATACTTCATGACAGATGGCTCATGTGAGATCATTGGAAAGGTTATGATTTACTGAATGTGAATCATTTCTGTATCTGTATCATTTCTGTATCTGAAGTTAGGAATATTGACTATGTATCTGTATTTCAACTATGTTACTTTGGGTGACGCCCACTGCTAACCCTTCAGGTACAACAATGGAAAAGCCAGACAGGGCGGATGGCCCATCAGTGAGGACAATAGACTGAAAAGCTTGACCTTACTGTGGATGCTCCATACTGCCACTGACTCACGGACGCTGTGGTACTACAGGGTCAGGTGGTCATGTTGCCTGATACTAAAACATTACCTGGCACTTCTTGTAACTTTCCATGGGAAGGGAAGTGGCGGGGGGTCAAGTTTGGGAAACAAAGAATTCCCGCCTCATGTAAATCCTATGTAAGGGTGGGGAGGAAGGCAAACAAGGATCCTCCTCTCCATGGCCTGTCTACCCAAGAGAAAAGACTGCAAAAGGGAAGGCAAGGGGGGGAATCCAGACTGAGACAGAGGTCTAGTCTGAAAAGGAATATAACTGGAACGCTGAACCACAGAAGCTTTGCAAACTGCCTGCAACAATATCTAGGGTGAGAAATACTATTTGTAACCAATTTCTTTAGTGAAACTAGCTTAGTTTGCATGTTTGATTTAATTTGCTTAGTAATCTGCTTTGTTCTGTTTGTTACCCCTTTTACCACTTACAATCTGCCTTTTATAGTTAATAAAATTTGTTTTGTTTATTATTAAACCCAGTTTCTGTAATTTCTAACTGGGGTGGGGGGGCAAGAAGTATGCACACCTCTCTCCACATTGAGGGAGGGGGCAAATTTCATATTATATCTTTGGGTCTGTGCTCCAAGGGAGGTGGACATCTGAGTGCTCAAGCAAGTCCCTTAAACTGAGTCTTCCCAGAGATGATCTGCAGCTGGGCGTGGCCCTGCCTGTGTGTGTGTTAGAGGAGGTTTTAAGAGCCTGGCTCAGCAAGACAGGTTAAAGGAGGCCCATGCTAGCAGAACAGGTAGACTCAGTGGTATCTCAGCACATCAGGTGGCTTCCTAATGGGTCTATCACAAGTGGGTCAAATCCTCAGCTGGAGGTGTGCCAATTTATACCAATTGGGAATCTGGCCTAACCTCTGTTGGTTTTGTAATGGCAAGGAATTTGCTTTTGTATATGAAAATAGCTTGCACTAACTCATACACATCTTCCTTTTCTTTTTTGGATACTCACACTGACTTCCAATTGCTACATTATTTGACAGCTGAATGCACTGTGGCATAGTCACTTTTCATGGTGTGTTCCTAGTGCTTCCAAATGATTAAAATTAGTAGGGCTGAGACACTTTCAGAGGGTAATGCCTTTCACATATCTGCTCTGATAGATACCTGTATCACTGAGACAAACATTTGGCGCACTTTAATGTAGAAGCAATCATCACACTTAATAGACTCATATTAGCAGTACCTATTTTAAGAGAAGGAATTCTGTAAGAGTTACTGCATAAGGGCAAATATTAATTACTGGCAAGACAGTCATGACATTTTGAAGGAATTGCATTGGCAGTGTATTTCCAGTGCTCTTTCCTCCCCTCCAGTACACTGACCCTGGTAACTTTCAGTGATTCCCTCTCTGCCCTGTCCCCCACATCATTGCTTTTAGAGATTGAATCTGAACATAGAAATAAGAAGTTAGACACAAGTGTCTGTGTTCTGGGCCTGACTCTGCAAGTACTCAGGGCCTCATTTGCTGCTGCCTTGTGGGCCTATTCCACCATCACATAGTGCAACAATGCTACAAAGGAGGTGGTGTGGCCTAGGGGATAAAGCACTGGACTTGGATTCAGCAGACCTGGGTATATAACTGACTCAGCCACTAATTTAGGGCAAGTGAAGACAGCTCGGACACACCACCGCATCGCCTCCTAATCGTGACTCCGGGAAATAGCTCTATACCAGCACTTGAGCGCCCTCTGCAGGCTGGTGATCCACCTGTCCTCTGCCCCCCCCCCCATGTCCCTCCCTGGACTCAGTGCCCTTTTACAAGGGGTGCTGCCCCCAGCAGTAACCCCCTTTCTCTCTGGGTCTCCCCTCCTTGGGGAACCCCCACCCTCTATCCCCACCTTGCCTCAGTATTGGCTACTGCCAGTCATTGTCTAGCCCCACACTCTGGGGCAGACTGCAGTATCAGCCTACTCATCACAGGCAAAGGGGTTTGGACCTGCTGCCTTGACCTACCCCTGGGCTGCCTCTGCAACCCCTAGTACCTGCTGGCCCTTCGCTAGGCCGCAGCCTAGGGCTTTCTAGGCTGGAGCTCCCCAGCCTTTCCCCAGCCCTGCTTCACTCTAGGTACCTTATCTCAGTTCCCTGCAGCCAGGCCCTTCTCCCTCTGAATGCAGAGAGAGACTGTCTCCTTCTGGCTTCCCTGGCCTTTTATAGGGGCCAGCTGTGGCCTGATTGGGATGTGGCCCCAGCTGCAGCCACTTCCCCAATCAGCCCAGCTTCTTGCCCCAGCCTAAAGGCTGCTTTCTCCAGCCTCGGCCCCTTCCCAGGGCTGTTTTTAACCCCTTCAGGGAAGGAGCAGAGGTCCACCCTGCTACAGCAAGTTACTTTCCTTCTCTGTAGCTCAGTTTCCCCATCTGTAAAATGGGGATAGTGATACTGATCTATTTTGTAACGCACTTTGAGATCTACTAATGAGAAGTAAGAGTGAGGTCTTATTATTACGGATCTACTCAAAGTGTTTTGCATGGCTAGCTATAACAATTTGGGACAAGTGTCATGCCTTATGTGCCAATGATAAGGATTACAGAGAGTTGCTTTGTTTGAACACTGAACAAGGAACTTTATTAGAATAAGGAAAAACTGTTTCATCACTATTCTGCTTCATGTGCTCTCACTCTCTGCTTCATTCTTTTACCTGGAACCTTCATCAGCCCTCTCTCCTGACTGGCTTCCCACTACATATTTAAAATCACAGTGCACATTCTGATATGCTGCTCTCTGAAGGAAAAGGCATATTGCCAGCTGATGTTTTAAACTATGACATGCCATTTAGCTTTGTGGCATGCTCCAATGGACAAGCCCTAGTGTGACACTTTCCTTAGACCTATTTGCAAGACGCAAAGGAAATAAGCAAAGATTACAAGATTTTTTTTAAGCAGTGTTCTCTGTTCAAGTGTGTTCTCACCTTAAACGGTTACATAAAGGTAAGACTATTTCTAACTTGGATTACTAATGTCCACAGAATTATACTTGGATGATTTAATAAATTAAACGTAATATCACGCTAGCATCTGTCACAGATGACCAAGCTCTGTTTATGAATCAGCATAATTCATTCATTGATTTATGGACCCAGAATTCTCAGGAGCCTGGAACACATATTCATGATGTCCTGGATTTTACATTTAGATTTTGGAGTTAGTTGGAAGATCTGCTTAAAAATCACAAGTAGGTGAGCTCCCTATACACTGTATCTAATATGCATATTGTGCACTGTTTATTCTGGCAGTAAAATATATCACACTTTCCAAATAAGGCAGAGCTTTACTTCTCTTCCATGGGGTCGTGTGATTAACTAATGTGTCGGTCTGAAACTAGGGATGAAAAGGATTGGATAAGCAATCAAGAATTTAGATGGTTTTCTGAACACCTGGAGTCTGTAAAAGTAGGCTGGAAGTCTCATGAGAACACATTTTTCTTGCAATATTTTGGCACTTTATATTTCTGTCCAGGACTATAAGCAGAAGTGAAGAGGGACAAAAATGGAAAAGGATTTATAAAATTATCCAACCTATTCTGAAGTTCAGAATAAGAGTTGGTTCAGGTTCACTGTAAAGTTAACATTTTCAAATGGAGGCTTCAGCTAACTTCCTGTTCCTGGACTGCACGTATGCCTTGGGTTCTGAATCGGAACCATCTGGAAAAACACTGACCATCGGGACCACTGCAGGCTCAGTCACAGATCTGATCATTCCACACAGAGTCTTGGCCGCAGATCCACCCATTTCCTTCCAGTCTGCCTCAGTCAGGAGTTTGGAAAAATCTGTATTTCTCCCTACATCGAAATTTTTCATAAAATGAAATTCCATTTTTTTAAATTTAGTCAATTTAAGCATTGTTTCTATATCAGCTGTTTTATTTAAAAATATATATAAAGTAAGATTTGAAACAAAAAGTCACTTTGAAATGAAAAGTTTTAACTTTTCATTCTGAAAGTGTTAAAAGAGGACATTTCCCACAATTTTGAAATGCTCTTTCCAACTGTTTCAGACAAAATTTTGTCTAAATTGATGCAATTTCACAAAGAGTTTAGTTTGCATTGAGACAGCATTTTCTGAAGAAAATCCATTTTGATAAATTTCCTGATCAGCCCGATACCAGAGATTCTGGCACCTGGTGAACACCTTCTCCTGAGCAGAGGTGAGCAAACTATGGCCCGTGGGCCACATCCGACCCCCGGGACCCTCCTGCCTGGCCCCTGAGCTCCTGGCCTGGGAGGCTACCCCAGGCTCCTCCCCTGCTGTTCCCCCTCCCCCGCAGCCAGGGCCGGCTCCAGGCACCAGTGCAGCAAGCTGGTGCTTGGGGCAGCCCATGGAAGGGGGCGGCACGTCTGGGTCTTCGGCAGCAATTCAGCAGCGGGTTCCTCAGTCTCTCTTGGAGGGAAGGGCCTGCCGCCAAAGTGCCGCTGATCTCGGCTTTTTTTTTTCCACTGCTTGGGGCGGCAAAAACGCTGGAGCCGGCCCTGCCTGCAGCCTCAGCTCGCCCCACCATTGAGGCAATGCTGTGGGTGGTGAGCTCCTGGGGCAGCGCAGCTGCAGAGCCCAGCCTGACCCGGTGATCTGTGCTGCACAGTGGCGATGGCGTGGCTGGCTTCAGCCGAGCGGTGCATCTGTAGCGCCACCAGCCACTGGTGCTTCAGGCAGCGCGGTAAGGGGGCAGGGACCGGGGGGGGGCGGTTAGATAGCGGGCCGGGGTGTTTGGGGGGGGGGTCAGGGAGTGGGGGTATGTATAGGGGTAGGGGCGGTCAAAGGGCTGAGAATAGGGGGGTTGAATGGGGGCAGGGGTCCCGGGGGACAGTCACGAATGAGAGGAGGGGTTGGATGGGGCAGCGGGTGGCAGTCAGGGGCAGGGGTCCCCAGGGCAGTCAGGGGACAGAGAGAAGGGGTGGTTGGATGGGGCAGGGGTCCCGGGGGGCCGTCAGGAATGAGAGGAGGGGTTGGATGGAGCAGCGGGGGCAGTCAGGGGCAGGGGTTCCGGTGGGCTGTCAGGGAACAGGGGAGGGTTGGATGGGGCAGGAGTCCCGGGGTGGTGAGTAGGGGGTGGAGACTGGGCCACGACCCAGCAGACATCTCAGGTGGCAAGCCGGGGTTTTCTCATGACTGGCAGCCTCCTTTGTCCTGCTCCACCCCTTTTGTAACTTTGGCACAAGGCGGGAATCTTTTGTCTGTGCTTGTCCCCACCCCTGCTCATCAATGGAAAAGTACAAGGATTAAGATGGATTCCAGTATCATGTGACATGGTCACATGTCACTGTAAGGCCCCTAGTCTCCATTCTTCCTGGGTTGGCCCACAGGTACACAGGAAGGTTTGCAGGTAAATAAGCCATTTACAACCAGTTGTCCTAGTCAATGGGAGCCATCCAGATTCTAAACCACCATTAATGGCCCACACTTTGCATAATTACAATAGGACCTCAGAGTCATACTTCATATTTCTAGTTCAGATACAAGAATGATACATGCATACAAATAGGAGGAATATATTCAGTAGGTTATAACCTTTGTTATGATACCTTACAAGAGACCTTTTGCATAAAGCATATTCCAGTTACATCATATTCACACTTATAAGCATATTTCCATAAAACATATGGAGTGCAACGTCACACTTAGCATTCTTTTATTTTTGGGCTTTAATACCCTGGATTGGATGGGACTCAAGTGTGCCATATACAAAGGGCTAAAGTACCACTGTGCTGTACCCCGTGTCTGATTATTGCCCTTGATCCATGCATCGGCATCAGTAGGGAGTTGTGCAGCAGATAATCTGTGCCATTAAATGGATACACTAGGGTGAGTACTTAAAGGCATATCTGCTCATTAAAAGAAAAGTGCAAACCTGCTACATTTCTAGTTTAATACTCTCTTCACTATGTGTTTAAAGTGTTGCTTTGTAAAAGATTGAGGATTATGTTCAGTTCTAGACTCTATGGAAAAAAATTTTTTTTTTAAGGGACGGTTTAGGGGATCTTCTCTCTCCCCACCTTTGCTCTGTCTTTGGGACCATCTAGCGCTTCCACCATGGCAGTAGCTGGGAGGAAATGGTCTAGCTGCTGCAAAGAAGCTTTCTGCAGTTGTGGGGCTCAGAATCAGGGTCCTGTGCATCTTGAAGGGAAGGAGAGTGGGGCAGCAAAGGCCAGACTGTTGGAAGGGTAGAGAACACGTACCAGTGACATCTGCCACGACAGGGAGTGAAAGTACAGGCATCACTGTTCCCAATAGAGAGAAGCAGGTAAAACTTAGTTCCAAATACAGCCTCACCAGCTTGCTCCCAAATGTTCTGCCCCCTGGGGGTGTAGTATTTGGAGAAACAGAGGCAGAGAGCTTCACCAGCTTCACTGCCTCTGGAACTGGCCACCTGGACTTTGGTCTGCTAGGAGAGCCAAGAGAAATGGGTCCCTGGTCTGGCCAGCAACTCTTTCCACCCCTTCAGAGTGAGGGAGTTGGCTCCCCGACAATGGAAGATGGTGGCTGCAGGAGAAAGAGGGGTGCTGCTGGCCAGATGGAATCCCCTATTTCCTCTCTCCAGGTGGGTTTTGCTCAGCTCTTAGTGCTCTTCACAATATGTACCACTATGCTTTCTGTAATTTGAAAGACAGAAGAGTCCCTTCTGATTAAGAGGTACCAGTCAGCTGCCACTTGGCTTCTAAGGTGTTGGTTTGACCTATAAAACCAGGGCCAGCTCAGGCACCAGGACAGCAAGCAGGTGCTTGGGGCGGCCAACGGAAAGGGGCGGCACGTCCGGCTCTTCAGTAGCATTTCGGCGGCCACTGAATTACCGCTGAAGAATGATGCAGCAGCCGTAGAGCTGCCACCGATTGCGGTTTTGGGTTTTTTTTTGGCCGCTTGGGGCGGCAAAAACCCTGGAGCTGGTCCTGTATAAACAGGGCCGGCTCCAGGGTTTTGCCGCCCCAAGCGGCAAAAAAAATAAATAAAAAGCAGTGATTGCGATTGGCGGCAGATCCACCGCGCTGCTTTCTTCTTTGGAGGCAACTCGGCAGCAAGTCCTTCCCTGTGAGAGGGACCTGCCACCAAATTGCCGCCAAAGAGCCCGACTTGCCACCCCTTCCCCTTGGCCGCCCAGAGCCCCTGCTTGCTGAGCTGGTGCCTGGAGCCGGCCCTGTGTATAAAACCCTACATGCTTGGAACCTCCCTACCTGAGTGACTACCTCTCTCCATGTGTGAGAAGGATGCAGTTGCCAGCCCTAGAGAAACTTGAACTGGGGTCCCCTTGTTTTAGATAACAGGGAATTGTTGCTGGCAGGGTTTTCTCCATTAGAGCCCGAGGGCGTACATTTTTAAAAGAGAGGGTAATTAACCATTGGAACAATTTACCAAGAGTCTTGATGGATTCTCGACCACGGGCAACTTGGATGTTTTTCTAAAAGATCTGCTCTAGGAATTATTTTGGGGAAGTTCTATGATGTTTGTAATACAGGAGGTCTGACTAGATGATCACAATTGTTCCTTCTGGCCTTGGAATCTATGAGGTTGGAATTCACTCCCTGCTGGGTCTGAAACTGCCAAATCTGTTGATCTTCAGAAAGTGCTCTTAAGTCGATCTATTTGTTCACACTTTGAGTTGCCTGGATGGTTGGAGTTTATTTTGGACTTGGCTTGTTTAAGGAGTTATTTTTCATGATGGGGGGGCAGGGGGGAGTTATCCACTAGAATTATTATTTCTATAGGACTGATTGAGGTTTTTAAAAGAAATTCGCAGGGTGTTTAGAGACTGCGATAATAATCTTCTCTTTATGTATAAATCAAAATAACTACATAACAATAAATAATGCTGTGAAGTTATCTGAATAGTACCTATAAATGTGGCCAGAGTGCTAGAAAATAGAAATCAAGAAGAAAAGAGAATTCTTCCCAGCAATCCCAGCCCCCCTGGAAGCTTTATTTACTACTAAGTAAAATGATAAAGCTCTGTGCGTTTACTGACAACAAAATAATTAAATCATTGTCCCCATCACTTCAATGGGTATCTCACTCCTTGCCAATTCTCACAGCTGAGGTTGAGAAGTACAATTCTGACATTGTCGATTTTTCAGTTTACACAAAAAAGTTGTATCAAAACTAGAGAACCTGATTCTCCCCTGCCTTCCCCTGTGGCTAGTCATCTTACACTTGTGCAAAATGCTCCCTTTCTGACTTATGGTAGCATTTAAAAGCTCCTTTGCACTGGCATAAATGACTCTACAAGGACAAGGGAATGGAGAATCAGGTCTGTAGCGAGGGCATTGATAGGAAAGATGGAGAAATTAATTTGCAAAGGAAATACAAAGCATTATGTTGATATGTTTCTGCCATGATCGTATTTGCTGTATAGCTAGTGTGTTTTTTTCCTTCATACATATTATATGAATGAAGGAGAAAAGAAAACTGACAAATTATTAAGAAAATTGTTGGGGATGCAAGGTAGCTCCTTGCAAGGAGAGGGCATCGCAAGAGGCTATCTAATCAACAGCTCCTTCTGTCAACATCTCTTCAGGAATTCAAAGCACAGAGGAGGGAGTTTGAGCAATAATGACAGAGAGGTTCAGTGGATGAAAACAAAGGGGAAGCATGCAAGTTAATTAGCAGCATAACTTGGCAATGACAGCAGCTGCACATCAAAGACAACAACAGAACTCTTTGAGAATGATTAATACAACAGTGCACGAGTCAACATGGTAAGAATAGGACATGTGAGAAGCAAGCTGTAAATATATCTGTGGCATAAATAAATGAAGCCCTATGTGAATTTCACCTGCTGTATAAACATTGATGATTTAACTAATTTGCATTCTGTATATAGGCTCCTTGAACATACATTTCCCTTTCTTGAACTCTGCTGCCTGTAACAGGCTTACCTCCATTTTCATGGTAATAAAGGTACTGTCTGTAGTTCTTAGCCCTTCCCCCTGCCCCAACAGACTTGTAGGTATGATTTTGGGGGAATTAATACTTACTTATAACATAATGTACTCAAGTGGGCCTATATGCTGGCCAAAAGAAGAAACATTGTTTAGACAAGAGATTTTCAATGTTTTTCTTTCTGAGCACCCCTCCTCCCCTGCTATAAAAACTCCACAGCCCACCTGTGTCACAATAACTAATTTTCTGCATATAAAAGCCAGGGCTCACGTCAGGGGGTAGCAAGCAGGGCAACTGATGATAGGAATGGAAGGAGCTTGCAACCAGGGGGGATGGAGGATAGGTTAGAGGACCGCACTGTCCCCAGGCAAAGGCAGGTCTATCTGATTGGGGATTCCATACTGAGAAGGTTGGACAGGCCTGTGACCAGGGCTGATCCAGAGAACAGAAGGGTGTGCTGTCTACCGGGCGCTAAAATACGGGATGTGGACCTGAGGTTGAAAAGGATCCTAAGAGGAGCAGGTAAGAACCCGTTGATCATCCTTCATGTAGGAACGAATGACACGGCTAGATTCTCGCTAGAGAGGATCAAGGGAGACTATGCCAGGTTGGGTAAGACACTCAAGGAAATTGAGGCTCAGGTGATCTTCAGTGGGATTCTACCTGTCCCTAGGGAAGGGCGCCAAAGGGGTGACAAGATTGTGACGATAAATAGTTGGCTGAGGGAGTGGTGTTACAAGGAGGGCTTTGGGATGTATGGGCACTGGGAGGCTTTCGGGGACAGAGAACTGTTCTCACGGGATGGGCTCCACCTAAGTAGGGAAGGAAGTAGAATTCTAGGAGGGAGGCTGGCTCATCTGATTAAAAGAGCTTTAAACTAGACATTGGGGGGAGATGGTTGGGAGAGGTCCAGGTACTCTCCACGCCAAATTTATACGTTGAGAGTGAGAACAACAGGATAACAACAGATATAGCCAGAGGGGGAGGGTTAGGTATAAGGAAGAGGGGGGGGACAGATACTAGACCGACAGGTCATACTGGTAGTACTGTGTCCCTACCAAGTTGGGGGAAAAGGGTGAGAGGAGCCAAACAGCAAAAATTAGGATGTTTGTTCACCAATGCGAGAAGCTTAGGTAACAAAATGGAGGAACTGGAGCTCCTGGTCCGAGAATTGAAACCGGATATCGTAGGAATAACCGAAACATGGTGGAACGGTAGCCATGACTGGAGTACAGGTATGGAAGGGTATGTGCTGTTTAGGAAAGACCAAACAAAGGTAAAGGTGGGGAGTAGCATTGTATGTCAATAATGAGGTGAAATGTAATGAAATAACTAGCTATGCAATGGATAATACGGAGTCTGTTTGGGCAATGGTGACATTGGGGAAGAAAACTACTAGAGCGTCCCTGGGATAGTGATTGGGGTGTGCTATAGACCGGGATCTAGCCTGGATATGGATAGAGAGCTCTTTAATGTTTTTAAGGAGGTAAATACTAATAGGAACTGTATGATCATGGGAGACTTTAACTTCCCGGATATAGATTGGGAAACAAATGCTAGTAATAATAATAGGGCTCAGCTTTTCCTAGACGTGATAGCTGATGAATTCCTTCATCAAGTAGTTGCTGAACCGACGAGGGGGGATGCCATTTTAGATCTCATTTTGGTGAGTAACGAGGACCTTGTTTAGGAAATAGTTGTAGGGGACAACCTTGGCTCGAGTGATCATGAGCTAATTCGTTTCAAAATAAATGGAAGGATAAACAAAATTGCATCTGAGACTAAGGTTTACGATTTCAAAAGGGCTAACTTTACTAAATTGAGGCGACTAGTTAGGGAAGTGGATTGGACTAACATATTTAGGGATCTAAAGGCAGAAGACGCCTGGGGTTACTTCAGGTTGAAGTTGCAGGAGCTGTCAGAGGCCTGTATCCCGAGAAAGGGAAAACGGGTCTTAGGTAGCAGTTTTAGACTGAGCTGGATGAGCAAGCGTCTCAGAGGGGTGATTAAGAAAAAACAGAAAGCGTACAAGGACTGGAAAATGGGAGGGATCAGCAAAGAAACCTACCTTATTGCGGTCAGAGGGTGTAGGGAAGCAGTGAGAAAGGCAAAGAGCTGGGTGGAGATGGACCTAGCGAAGGGGATTAAAACCAATAGCAAAAGGTTTTTTAGCCATATAAATAGGAAGAAAACCAAGAAGGAAGAAGTGGGACCGCTTAAAACTTTAAACGGAGTGGAGATTAGGGATAATCTTGGCATGGCACAATATCTAAACGAATATTTTGCCTCGGTCTTTAATGAGGCTAATGAAGGGCTAAGGAATAGTGGTAGAGGGACTGATGGGAATGAAGATATGGGGGTAGACATTACGGTATCTGAGGTAGAAGCCAAACTTGAACAGCTTAATGGAAGTAAATCAGGGGCCCGGATAATCTTCATCCTAGAATATTAAGGAATTGGCGAGTGAAATTGCAAGCCTGTTAGCGATGATTTTTAATAAATCTCTAAACTCGGGGGTTGTACCGTTTGACTGGAGATTAGCTAATATAGTTCCTATATTCAAGAAGGGGAAAAAAAGTGACCTGGGTAACTACAGGCCTGTTAATTTAACATCTGTAGTATGCAAAGTCATGGAAAAAATTTTAAAGGAGAGAGTGGTTACGGACCTTGAGGCCGATGGCAACTGGGACAAATTACAGCATGGTTTTACGAAAGGTAGATCGCGCCAAACCAACCTGATCTCCTTCTTTGAGAAAGTAACAGATTTTTTAGACAAGGGAAATGCGGTGGATCTAATATATCTTGATTTCAGTAAGGCGTTTGATACGGTACTGCATGAGGAATTACTGGTTAAATTGGAAAAGATGGGGATCGAAATGAAAATCCAGAGGTGGATAAGGAGCTAGTTAAAGGGGAGACTGCAGAGGGTCGTATTGAAGGGTGATCTGTCGGGTTGGAGGGGGGTTACCAGTGGAGTTCCTCAAGGTTCGGTTTTGGGTCCGATTTTATTTAATCTATTTATCGCTGACCTCGGAACCAAAAGTAGGAGTGGGCTGATAAAGTTTGCGGATGACACCAAGTTGGGAGGTATTGCCAATTCGGAAAAGGATCGGGATATCCTCCAGGGAGATTTGGATGACCTTGTAAACTGGAGTATTAGTAACAGGATGAAATTCAATAATGAGAAGTGTAAGGTTATGCATTTAGGGATGACTAACAAGAATTTTAGTTATAAGCTGGGGACGCACCAGTTGGAAGTAACGGAGGAGGAGAAGGACCTAGGAGTCCTGGTTGATCGTAGGGTGACTATGAGTAGGCAATGTGATGTGGCCGTTAAAAAAGCTAATGCGGTCTTGGGATGCATTAGGCAAGGTATTTCTAGTAGAGATAAGGAGGTGCTAGTCCTGTTATATAAGGCGTTGGTGAGACCTCATTTGGAGTATTGTGTGCAGTTTTGGTCTCCCATGTTTAAGAAGGATGAATTCAAACTGGAACGGGTACAAAGAAGGGCCACTAGAATGATCCGAGGAATGGAAAGCCTGTCGTATGAAAGGAGACTTGAGGAGCTCGGTTTGTTTTCCTTAACCAAAAGAAGGATAAGAGGAGATATGATTGCACTCTTTAAATATATCAGAAGGATAAATACCAGGGAAGGAGAGGAATTATTTCAGCTCAGTGCTAATGTGGACACGAGGACAAACGGATATAAATTGTCAGTCAGGAAATTTAGGCTTGAAATTAGACGAAGGTTTCTAACCATCAGAGGAGTGCAATTCTGGAACAGCCTACCGAGGGAAACAGTGGGGGCGAAGGACCTCCATGACTTTAAGATTAAGCTGGATAAGTTTATGGAGGGGATGGTATGATAGGATAACGGGTTTAGTCAATAGGTCAATAACGTGCCACACTGGTAATTAGTACAAAGGGTCAATGTTGGGATATTGTTAGCCTTTTCCAGAGGGTCTGGCTGGAGAGTCTTGCCCACATGCTCGGGGTTCAGCTGATCGCCATATTTGGGGTCGGGAAGGAATTTTCCTCCAGGGTAGATTGGCAGTGGCCCTGGAGGTTTTTCGCCTTCCTCCAAAGCATGGGGCAGGGGTCGCTTGCTGGTGGATTATCTGCTTCTTGAAGTCTTTAAATCATGATTTGGAGCATTCAACAGCAGAGTCAAGGGAGAGAATTAGTTCAGGAGTGGGTGGATCGGCTTATGTGGCCTGCATCTTGCAGGAGGTCAGACTAGATGATCATAATGGTCCCTTCTGATCTTGAATTCTATGATTCTATGAACTGTCTGGGGCCCCATGCCACAGGGGGCCCTGTGAAGCTACATTGCTCAGGCTTCGGCTTCAGCCCCAGGGGGCAGGACTCAGGGCCCCGGGCTTCAGACTCATATAGTGGGGCTTTGGTTTTCTGCGCTGGGCCCCAGTGAGTCTAATGCTGGCTCTGTTTGGCAGACCCCTTGAGATCTGCTCATGGCCCCCCAGGGGGCCCCAAATCCCTGGTTGAGAACCATTGGTTTAGACAAAGCTGGTATCAGAGAACAATTCTGGCTCTCTAGTCAATGCTGGTGAGTTGGCAGCACTCCAGAGAAGTAGCCATTGGGGGCCAGATCTTTAAAGGTACCTAGAAATGCAGAAAGGTGCCTAAGCAGGGTAGGGAGCGAGTTGCCTCCCTCTGTGAATCTGGCCCCTTGTGTAATGACAGACTCTCTATGTGGAAGTGGAGGAGCCTGTAACTGTGGGTGGGAGAAAACACACATACACACACACCCTCTCTCTCTCCTAGTAACGGGGGAGAGATAGGTTGGTGTTTTGAGCATTGGCCTGCTAAACTCAGGGTTATGAGCTCAATACTTGAGGGGGCTATTTAGGGCTCTAGGGCAAAAATCTGTTTAGGGATTGGTCCTGCTTTGAGCAGGGGGTTGGACTAGATGACCTCCTGAGGTCCCTTCTAATCCTGACATTCTATGAGCCTAGTTAGTCAGGAGAAACTCCTTGGCAGTCAATGGAATTATTGATTCCAATCCAAAGCAAGGGGAGTGTGGGACCCATACTCTGTCTGCAGGGTCTGTCACTTTATTGCTTTCTCCACAGGGATTTTCAAACTTACATGTTTTGATACATTCTAGAGAATTTAGTTAACTGACTTGAAACCATCTGAGTGCATAGTTGGCCCATGTTAATACATGTTCATGTTATTGTTCCCCTCACGCTCCCTCCCTCTGTTCCATCCTGTTACACTTACTGCTTGTATCGCGTATTAAATTAGACTGAAAGCTTTTTGGAGCAACAGTGTCCTGTTTTTACTTTGGGTTTGTACAGTGCCTACAAATAGTAGTAGGGGTCTGAAATTAGATACAGCCAGGTAATATTTTATAACTTGACTGACGTTATTGGCATTACATCAGCAACAGAATCAAGCTAATATGATAGCTTTGGGGTTCAGAGAGGAGAGGGGAAGAGTGATGAGGCTCTTAATGAACTTGTGTGTTGATAAATTAAAAAGGTAGCAACAATTGTCATAGATTGTAAGGCCAGGAGAGAACATTAGATCACCTAGCCTGATCTGCTGTATATCACAAGCTATTAACTTTCCCTCTACTGAGCCCCCAAACATGGGTTTGACTAAAGCCCAACTTGTGTCTGGCTAGAGCATATCTTCCAGAAGGGCATCCAGTGTTCTTTGAAGACACAAACAGATGGAGAATCTACCACAGCTTGTTCCCATGGTTAATCCCCTTCTCTTCTAAAAACATGTGTCTTATTTCTAATTTGAATTTGTCTGGTTTCAGATTCCAACCGTTGGTTTTTGTTATGCCTTTCTCTGCTAGATTAAAGAGCTCTTTAGTACCCAGTTTTTACTGCCCATGAAGGAACCTGTACACTTAGATCAAGTCATCTATTACTCTCTCTTCTTGATCAGCTAAACCAGTGGTGCCCAAACTTTTCCTGTCACCCCCTCCCTTACCAGTAATGGAATGTGTCCATGCCTCCTCCCCCATTCCTGCACAGTTGGCTCAGCAGAGGAGCTGGGGGCAGAACTGGGGATGGGGGAGGAGCTGGGGCAAGAGGCAAAGCTGGCCTGGAAGTGGAGAGGAAATGCGGGCAGAGCTGGGGTGGGGGCGGAGTGGAGCTACACATGGTGGCGGAACGGGGCTGGGTAGCGCTTCCTCCTTGTCCCCCATGTGAGGACTGGTCTGGGCCCCATTGTATGCCCTCCCAAATGTTCCTTCGCACCTCCCAAAGGGGGCTTGCCCCACAGTTTGGGAACCACTGAGCTAAACAGATTGAGTTCTTCAAAGTCTCTCATTGAAGCACTGACTTTTATTTTTCCTAGTGGGTGCTCCACCCCCGCTCTGCCTCGAGGCCCCATCCTCACTCTGCGTCTTCCCACCCCTGCTCCGGCCCCTCCCACAAGACCCCCACCTGCTGCTCGCTGCTCTCTGCCCTCCCCCAAGCACCTCCTGCCAGCCACCAAACAGCAGATCAGTGGCCCTGCCAAACAGCTGTGGCTGGTGGGTGCTGAGCACCTCCTATTTTTTTCCAGGAGTGCTTGAGCCCAGAAGAACCCACAGAGTCAGTGCCTATGCTCTCACTATAAGGCATTTTATCCAGCCCTCAAATCACCTGTGTGGCTTCTTTCTCTCTCCATTTTTTCAACATCCTTTTAAAAATGTGGATCCCAGAACTGTACTCCATCTCCCAGGATTAGTCTCACCAGTGCTGTGTACAGATGTAAAATAATTTCCTTAGTCCTGCTCATTATTCTGCTGTTTGCACATTGACAGATTGCATCAACCCTTTTGCCACAACATCATATTGAGAGCTCATGTTGAGTTGTTTGTCCACTATGACCCTTAAATCCTTTTCAGAGTCACGTCTTTCCAGAATATGGTGCCCCATTCTGGAGGTATGAGCTGCATCCTTCATTAGAATCATAGAACCATAGGGTTGGAAGGGACTGCAAGGGTAAACTAGTCTAACCCCCGGTAAGACGCTGGATTTGTTATGTCTAAACTATGCAAGACAAATGGCTATCCCACCGCCTTTTGAAAACATCCAGTGAAGCAACTTCCACAACCTACCTAGGTAGTTTGTTCCATTGTCCTACTGCTCTTACAGTTAGGAAGTTTTTTCTTAGATTTAATCTAAATCTGCTATGCTGTAGTTTGAACCCATTGCCTCTTGTCCTCCCGTCCGTGACAAGAGAGAACAACTTTTCTCCATCTTTTTTATGGCAGCCTTTCAAATATTGGAAGACTGCTATCATGTCCCCAGTAATCTCTTTTTTCCAAACTAAACATACCCAGTGCCTGGAGCACCGCGGTGCCAGTGTGGACACCCTGGTCTATTGATGCGCTCTGATCAGCCTCCAGAAGTGTCCCACAATGCCTGTTCTAGCCACTCCGGTCATCACTTTTAACTCTACTGCCCTGCCCTCAGGTGACCAACCTTCACACCCATCCTTTAATTTCTCTGGGAATTTTGAAATTCCCCTTCCTGTTTGCGTGGAGTGGAGTGCTCTCAGCGCATCTTTCCAGGTGACCATGCTTCCATGTGTCAGGTGATCCCCAGTATGGAGCAATGGTGAGGTGCTGGACCTCATCAGTGTTTGGGGGGAGGAAGCTGTCCAGTCCCAGCTGTGCTCCAGGAATAGGAATTACGATACCTACGGGCAGATATTAAAGGCCATGATGGAAAGGGGCCATGACCGGGATGCAGTGCAGTGCAGGGTTAAAGAGAAAGAGCTGCAGAGTGCCTACCACAAAGTGCAGGAGGCAAACCACCATTCCAGTGCTGCGCCCATGACCTGCCGTTTCTACAAAGAACTAAACGTGATACTTGGGAGTGACCCCACCTCCACTACAAAGAGCACCATGGACATTTCAGAGGCTGTAGCACAGAAGTGGGCAAACTATGGCCGTGGGCCACATACGGCCTGCGGGACCCGCCTGCCCGGCCCCTGAGCTCCTGGCCCGGGCAGCCTCTTCTGCTGTTCTCCCTCCCCCGCAGCCTCAACTCACTCCACCGCCAGTGCAATTCTCTGGGCGGTGGGGCTGCGAGCTTCTGGGGCAGCGCAGCTGCAGAGCCCAGCCTGACCCGGTGCTCTGTGCTGCGCGGTGGGGTGGCTGGATCCAGCTGGGTGGTGCGGCTGTAATGCCGCCAGCCCCTGATGCTCCAGGCAGCGCAGTAAGGGGGCAGGGAGCAGGGGGCTGGATAGAGGGCCGGGGAGTTCGGGGTGGTGGTCTGGGCCCAGTGGTGTGTTTGGGGTGGGGGCTGTCCGCGGGTGGGGAACAGGGGGGTTGAATGGAGGCAGAGGTCCCGGGGGGGCAGTCAGGAAGGAGGGGGGGTTGGATGGGGTGGCGGGGGGAAGTCAGGGGTTCCAGGGGCGGTCAGGGGACAGGGAGAAGGGGTGGTTGGATGGGGCAGGGGTCATGAGGGGGCCATCAGGAATGAGAGGAGGGGTTGGATGGGGGTGGCAGGGGGGACGGTCAGGGGCAGGGGTTCCGGAGGCGGTCAGGAGACAGGGAGCGGGGTGTGTGTGTGGATGGGGCAGGAGTCCCAGGGGTCAGGGGGGCGGATAGCGGGTGGGGGTGAGGGCCGGGCCATGACCCCCTCCCCTAACCAGCCCTCCATACAATTTCAGAATCCCAATGGGGTCCTCAGGCCAAAAAGTTTGCCTGCCCCTGCCGTAGCAGCACAGAGTTCAACAAAGCAGGAGGAGGAAAGCGGGAGCAAGGGTGCTGAGGAGGAGGGGAGCCCAGAGCCACAGGATGGCCCGGCATCCCTAGATGCGTGCAGCCAGGAGCTGTTTTCAAGCCAGGAGGAAGGTAGCCAGTCACAGCGGACGGTGCTTGGGGAAGAACAAACAGCAGAGGAGGTGCCCGGTAAGCGGCTTTTATTTTGGGAGGGTAGTTGTTCGGCGTGGGCTCTTGGGGCAAGGAGGATTGCAGACAGAAGGGTTAGGGCTGCATGCATGCCTAGATGTGGAACAGGGCATTGATGTGCTCTCTCACATTGTGGTAATCAGCCTCAGTGATCTCTTCAAAGGTCTCATGCAGAAGCTGAGCAATCGGCTTGCACAGGTTCATTGGCAGTGCTATTGTGCTCTTTGTCCCAGTAAGGCTAACATGTCCGCACTATTGTGCCGTGAGGGGCGGGGGAACCATTGCTGCACACAGGCAAGCAGCATAAGGGCCAGGGCAGAAGCCGCATTGTAGTAAAAGACCCTTCCTTGCTTCCCAGGTCACCCTCAGCAGCGAGATATCTTCCAGGATGAACTCATCCTGTGGAAAATGTGGGGACAGTGTTCAGTATAGGGGCCCCCTGCAGCTGTTGGCTCTCCCCAAGGCACAGAACCAACTCTAGAGGACAGTACAGCCGTGAAACAATCAGTCCCCCTTGCCCCGTGCTTACTCATCATTTTGGGGCTCGCTTTGGGACGGGCACTTTCTGCTATTGTGTACACTGTACTCGTCTTTAAGTATGGCCAAATCATTGCTCTGTCTAGTGTGAACAATGCTGCCACTGTTAAGTTGCATTTTGGCTTTACAGATGCAACCTTTAGATCCCAGCCGTCTTTGTTATCAATGGCCGAAAGACTGCAAAGAATCAGGAAGCGGCCGCGAAGAACCAAAGAGGACCAGTCATGCAGCAGCCCCTTACTGAAAATCAAAAAGGACAGGAGTGGCAGGAAACTGAAAGGAGGCTCTGCCAGCAGGATGCAGATCACCGGCACCAAAGCACAGAGTGGCTCATAAGCATTATGGAGCGCCAAGCGGACTCAAGACTGGCGCTCATAGCACTGCAGACGAAGCAGATCCGTGCCTGTTCCCCCCGCAGCCCTTGTCCCAAAACTCTTTCCCTTGTGCCCCCATGTCACCGCCAACCCACTTTCCCCAACATCCAGTTACTTATTGCCAACAGCTGCCACTAACAGCTGTAGCTTCACCACCCAGCCCTGCAAACTATGACCCTTACCCACTGCATTCAACCCCCATCACCATGCATTTTAGCCAGCCTGAAGTGTAGCACTCATTGTGCGGCACTCCAGACAGGAAGGCTGAATATGATAACGGGACATACGCAAATCTGTGATTGTCCCATTCCCCATCCCGCCCTCTTCCCTGCTCTCACACAGCACAGATGTGTCATGCCCTTTCTGTTTCCCCGGCAGTTGTGTTTCTTTTTAATTGTAATCCTTCTGCCCGTCTGAGTTGGCAGCAACATGGGCTGGGTTCAGTATTCAGGGGTTCCGTTTCAATAACACAATGCAAAACTGGCTCAAGCCCCCACCCACTGACCTGGGACAATTACATACCACCCCAGAGGTGCCTCTAAGAGGCAATACTTCCCCTCTCACAAGCACAGAGTCTGAGTGTAGCAAAATCCTTTTAATAAAGGAGGGAAACAATGCAGCATTATGTTGGGGAAATGCCACAAACAGGATTCATAACACAAACCATGAGCAAAAGACCCACTCCCCCAAGTAAGTTGGCAGTATCGTTTTCCCCTCAGGGTCTTAAGTCCAGCAACCCCCAAATCACCCAAAAGTCCAACAACCCAAAAGTCTCTGTTCCTGGTCAGTGCAGCCCCAGAGTTCAAAAGTTTATCTGCAGAGTTTTACCTCCCAGCCCGGGGGGTGGGGGGAAGGCACAGCAGTGTTAAGGGGCACCTTACATGGTCCGAGGCCGACTGCCCCGCCTCTCCATAGGGTTCTGCTGCAGCCTTCACCGTGACCCACTCTACCAGCCGCTCCGCTCCACCAGCCGTCCTGTGAGCTGTTCCAGCCGTTCTGTGAACTGCTCCACTCCGCCAGCCGCTCCGCTCCACCAGATGTCCCACAAGCCGCTCCATTCATCCTGCAAACTGCTCTGCTCTGCCAGCTGTCCCACGAGCGGCTCCAGTCATCCCACAAACTGCTCTGCCAGCTGCTCAGCAACATATCTTCAGGCCCTCCCACAGCACTCACTGTTTTCAGCTTGTAGTAGGGGATCCTCAGTGCTGGTGCACCATCGGCCCAAAGTGAATTCAGCTCAGCAGCCTGTAACTAGACTCCTCATGGAATTAAAATTAGCTCTGATATTCCACAGTAGAGAGAGGAGGAGGTGCAATTGGTATTTCAGGCCCTCAAAGGGGGCCCATGCCATCAGGTACAAATACTTATCCCCAACCTCTCTCAATTCACTGGGTTTTGGAACCCATGTCCCTTGTCTAGTGAGTGCTACTTAGTTGATGGCAAGTCCCTCTGTCATAAAACCGTCTAATTGTCCTTGATTCACACAATCAGGGTAACAACACTTTATTCTTCCTGCCCCAATGACAGAGAAACTGGGGATCCCACAGCAGCCAAAGTGACCATTTGGACTGCTGTGGGCTCATGCTAGGCGGGGTGAGTGTACCTATGCAAACAAGATCAGCCCCTGAAGTTCTTTCCCACAACTCACCACAATTCATCACCAGATGTCAGGGTAGAGCTCATCCTGACTCTGTTTACACAATAAATTAATTTTTTGGCTTTGAAAACATTCTTTGTTGCATTAAGTAAAAGATACCGTAGCCCAGGAAAGCCTCAGGCACTGCAAGTCAGTGCATCATACGTAGCAAACACAGATACCTACTAGCACTGGAACCACAGCTCTTCACTCCCATGCAGGGCACCAAACATTACTGGTAGCTTTCAGCATCAAATTGCTCCCTCAAGGCATCCCTAATCCTTACAGCCCCACGCTGGGCCCCACGCTGGGCCCCTGGTCTCTGGATGTTCAAATTCAGCCTCCAGGTGTTGAACCTCCATGGTCCATGCCTGAGTGAAACTTTCACCCTTCCCTTCACAAATGTTATGGAGGGTACAACACGTGGATATAACTGTGGGGATGTTGTCATTGGCCAGGTCCAGCTTCCCATACAGATAGTGCCAGCGGCCCTTTAAATGGCTAAAAGCACATTCAACAGTCCTTCTGCACCGACTCAGCCTGTTGTTGAACTGCTCCTTGCTGCTGTCAAGGTTCCCTTTGTAGAGTTTCATGAGCCATGGCATTAAAGGGTAAGCGCGATCTCCAAGGATCACAATGGCCATTTCGACTTTCCCTACAGTGATCTTCTGGTATGTGAAGAAAGTTCCAGCTTGCAGCTTCCTGAACAGGCCTGTGTTCCGAAAGATGCATGTGTCATGCACCTTTCCGGACCAGCCTGCATTAATATCCATGAAACGCCCATGGTGATCCACAAGCGCCTGGAGAACCATAGAGAAATACCCCTTCTGATTTATGTACTTGGAGGCTAGGTGGAATATGCATCCCATCTATCACCCCTCTATAGTTAGGGAAACCCATTTGTGCAAAGCCAGCCACAGTGTCAAGCACGTTGCCCAGAGTCACGGTTTTTCTGAGCAGGATGAGATTAATGGCCCTGCAAACTTGCATCAACACGATTCCAACAGTCGATTTTCACACTCCAAACTGGTTAGCGACCGATCGGTAGCTGTCTGGAGTTGCCAGCTTCCAGATTGCAATAGCCACCCACTTCTCCACCGGCAGGGCAGCTCTCAATCTCGTGTCCTTGCGCCGCAGGGTGGGGGCGAGCTCAGCACACAGTCCCATGAAAGTGGCTTTCCTCATCTGAAAGTTCTGCAGCCTCTGCTCATCATCCCAGACTTGCATGATGATGTGATCCCACCACTCAGTGCTTGTTTCCCAAGCCCAAAAGCGGCGTTCCACTATGGTGAGCATGTCTGAATGCCACAAGCATTCTCGTGTCATATGCGTTATGCAAATTGATATCATCATTGGACTCCTCACTGTCACTTTGTAGCTTAAGGAGTAACTTGACTACAATTCGTGATGTGCTGGCGAGACCCATCAGCATATTCCTCACAAGTTCAGGATCCATTCCCACAGACCGAAAGGGAAGACAGAGTGTGCAGTACAAAAAATGTTGAAAGATGGTGCCAAATGTGGACGGAAGCACAGGGATTGCTGGGATGTAAAGTGATGCATTACGGGGCATTGGGACAGGACCAGAATGCCTCCCGCCCTGCCCCCCCTTCCCACAAGCTACAGCACCAGAATGGGAAGAGCTGCCCATAAGTGCCACAAATGTGGTCACACCACTGCGCTTGCAGATGACAGTGTGAACATACGCAGCTTTCCCTGCTGCGGTCTCTGAGGGCTGGTTTAACTCACAGTGCTCTACAGATGCAAGTGTAGCCATGGCCTTAGATACTCTGGTGATGCAGGTGGTATACGTGCCCAGAAGGGTGTACAAATGAATTGAAATGTGGGTTTCCTGAACAGAGATTCTTTACCTCTAAGTTGTTTAACCTGCTTTTGCTTTCACAGCGGTTGTCAGACTCCACTTTATAAAAGTAAAATCTGATTGAATATGGGCTGTGAATATTTTTGCCCAATGCTCTTGCCTAAGGCTCTGATTCAGCGAGGTGCTGGAGCATGTGACTAACTTTAAGCATGTGAGTAGTCCCAGTGAAGTCAATGCCTACAGTTATCGTACGATTCGTACTTTGCTGAATCAGGGCTGAAGTGGATGTTTATGGAATGGTATTCTAGCTGAGAACCAGGAGGTTCACCTTGAAATATTGAAACAGCTGGTAACAAAACCAAAGTGAAGCCACAATCATTAAAAGTTTCTGTACCCGTTTTTCTCGTTTGGATTGTTTTGAAAACAGCTTTCAGTCTTGGAACAAATTTATCAACCTGTTTACTGTAAGCAAAGGCACTTCAGCTGCTAACTGGGTTTGAGAGTTGGGCTGAATTAACCGTGTTGTGCCTTGTCTATTTAGATTATACATTCTTGGAGGCAGGGACTGTCTTGCTATGTGTATGTAAAGCTACCTTGTACAATGGGCCTCTAGATGCTATTATAATAGGGCTTTTCATCTTTACTTTCTACTGGTTGGGATTATTGCCTTGCAAGTCAGGTAAAAAGCTTCAGTACTCAAAAGCCTTGATCATATAGGTAGTTATTAGTAAAAACAAACAAATCTGTACATATTGTCAGAATCAGTTCCCTATTTGAGAACTGCCTGGCTTGTGCTTGTTAATATTTGAATATATAAAGTACATACAATATAGATGTCTCTATCCTTTGGGGATTTGTCAATTACAGTTGGTATTGTCTGCAAGGTTTCTCACTGCATCCTGATAAAAAGGCTCTCTTCTAGCAGACAGTGCTGGCCCAGCTTACTAACATGTGGAAAGTATCAACAGTATTTTAAAACAAAAACTTTTCAAGTTCTAGGGTTTTTAGACAGAGATGGTAGCAAATTGCAAACACTTTCAGTCCTAAAAAGATAAGCAGCTAGGATGGGTAATAGCTGCATTCTGTGGGCCTGATCCTGCTGTAACTCACCCTACTGTAAATCAAGAATAACACTTGAAGTCAGTAGCTGGAGTACAATTGGTGCAAGTTAGAGCAGAATCTAGCCCTGTGAGAACAAATATAACATTGCTCTGCTTTTGGCCAGTGATGGCTTCAGAACTGTAAATGCAGGTAAAACTATCCAGTCATAAGGAGGGAAATGGAACTGTGTGTGGGACAAATAATCTTCTATTTGGGCTATTTGCAAATGGCCAGATTGTGTGAAACAGCTCTGAGACACAATTTCTCCTTTGAATTGTCCGTGCTGTGTGGGAGGGGCATAATTTGTTCCTGGCCTGTTTCACCAGCAAACTCTAGTGTGCTAACTCAACTACTGTGGCTTGTGAGTGGGGTGGAGGGCAAAGAAAAGTGGAACTAAGGCTCTGTCCACTTGTTCCCTTCCCTCTTCACTTGCGCTTGGACATAATTTGGCAGGCAACACCCATTTACTTCCACATAGCTGCATCTAAGTCAAGGTAGTGCAAACCGGGGCCAAAGAGGGATTCTTGCCCCTGCTTATTTCCTTGCACAGGTGTGTAATCCAAGTTACAAACTAGCTCCAACTGGCTTGCAGGGCTGATGGCTCCATTAGAGAGGAACAAGTTCAGAATGTATATGTTTCAGTGTATGTTTTACACTATGTTCATTTCACATTTGTTTCTGGAAAGGAGCTCTCAGATTCCATTTTTGTTTAAAAAAAAAATCCAAAACAGCTGGGGACAGTTTGTCTGAGCCTAACTGCCAAAAAAACAAAGCAAAACACTGGCATTTGCTAAGCTCTGCCCTTGGCCATAGCTCCTACTGCTTAATCAAAAGGACTGAAGAAGCTTCTGGGAGATGCAGATACTGGAGTTTGCTCTGATAAAAGGCAGAAGCAAAACAAAAACTCCCACTGTGATATGATGAATTTGCAACTAGCAGAATGGTTCACAGACAAAGGGCATCTTTGGAGGAGAGGTAAACAATGAAGAGGACAGGTCATAAGAACATAAGAACGGCCATACTCTGTTAGACCAAAGGTCCATCTAGCCCAGTATCCTGTCTTCCGACAGTGGCCAATGCCAGGTGCCCCAGAGGGAATGAACAGAACAGGTAATCCTCAAGTGATCGATCCCCTGTCGCCTATTCCCAGCTTCTGGCAAACAGGCTAGGGACGCCATCCTGGCTAGTAGCTATTGATGTCGATAAATTGGAGAGGGTTTGGAGAAGAGCCCAAGAATGATTAAAGGGTTAGAAAACATGCCTTACGGTTGGGACTGCAGATTTGTCACAATCAAAAATCATGATGCCGTCATGGTAAATGTAGTAAAAGTCCTGGGTTACTACAGTACTGGGACTGCTCCTGGATTTCTGGTTAAAATATTCCAGCCTCCTCACCCTGCTAAGGGGGCCCCAACCAGCCACAGCAGCATTTTCCACCCAGCAACACCGGAACCCTAATCCTGTCCGGTGAGGAAGGGGTGCTGGGGGCAGGAGGGAGCTTGGAGAGCGAGCATGCCCTGCACTCACCGTGGTCCGTGGCAGCTCCTGAGGCTGGGCCTGGAGCCCCACTCTGGGCATTCCAACCTAGAACGCGGGGTTGCAGGGCCACATAGGTTTGAACAGCCCCCTCCCCAGGTCTCCCCATCATGATGGGGGTGGGGGACAGATGGGCCAAACCTGAGTGGCACTATGACCTTGCACGCTAGGTCACACCACCACTCACTGAAGTTTGGCTCTGCTACTCCCCAATCATGACGGGGAGGCAGCAAACCTGGGCGACACTGCAAGGTGAGTACATGGGTGGGCTCACTCTCCAGCACCCTCCCCCCTACCCCTGGGCCTCCCCTTCACACTGGGCTGGTGACCCACCCTTTGAGAAAATCACAGACAGGAAAAAAGCCATGGCCAAACAGAAGAAACATGGTATCCTGGACTCTTTTCTCCCCCCGTGACAAACCTGCAGCCCTACTTATAGTGATAAACTCAAGGAGCTCAATCTATTTACCTTAGAGAAGAGAAGGTTGACGGGTGATTGGATCAGTCTATACACCCAAATATTTAATAATGGGCTCTTCAATGTAGCAGAGAAATGGCTGGAAGTTGAAATTAGACAAATTCAAACTGGAAAAAAGGTATAAAATTTCAGCCGTGGAACAATGGAAATTGTAACCATTGGAACAATTTACCAATAGTCATGATGGATTCTCTATCACTGGCAATTTTTAAATCAAGATTGGATGTTTTGTTCTAAAAGATCTGCTCAAGGAATTATTTTGGGGAAGTTCTATAGTCTGAGCTATCCAGGAGGTCAGATTAGACGATCCTGGTGGTGTCTTCTGGCCTTGGAATCTATGAAATATTTGGGCAAGATACTTGATGTTTGGTTGGGGAGAAATATATACGGCCCAATCAAAAGCCCACTAGAGTCAACAGGAGTCCTCCATTGACTTCAGTGGGCTTTGGATTAGGACATATATATCTTTTCCCCAACCAAAGCATTAAGTATCTTGGCCAACTCCCATTGGCATTATCAAGCCAGTGCAAGCTGGGTCTCTAACTACCCTAGGTACTTGAGGAAAATCCCACACCCAGTGCTTGCTGTTCTTTACAAGACTACTTGAAACTGAAATTTCCTTCCCAATATTTTTGAGTAACCCTACAATAACAAACCAAAATGACAAGCATATATGACAGTCAGAACACAGATCAGTGGTTCATCATCATCCAAGCAGAGGCCTAGGAAGGAAGATAGACTGATGACAGGAAGTTTTACAGTGGCACAGTAGCACCACTATAGTTAAGATTACATCACAACTTCTGCTTAAGGTTGACCTTTCTAAAATCAATGTACTTAGTCAGATTGCTTTGAAATTTGGTGTGTCGCAGGAGGCTGCAGGGTAGAGTTAGTCATCCAAATTTGGGTTAATCTGAAATAGGGGTTGCAGAGATATAAGCCCCCAAAAATAGCCATTCTCCAAAAAAGATTCTAAGTGGATTCTTTTGCACAGACCTAGAGATTTAATTATGGATGTGACGTGGGTCAAAATGATTTCAATCTGTTAAGTTTTACCCAAGGTCATGCATGGCACCCACTAAATATTTGGGGGACTCAAACTGAAAATATTTGTTTTCACAGTGTGCACATTCCAATGCAGAAAATGGGCTAGAGGATTTCTGTTCCCTCTATTTGATATGTTCTAAAACTTGACTCTTGAAAGTGTTCTTAAAATCTAAACAGTTACTCAGATTGCTTTAAAATTTGGTGTGCCTGGTGGGTAACAACATTAGCAATCCAGATTTGGGGACATTTGCCCAACGTGTTCCTGAGTTACAGCCTCTCCCCACCCCAACCAATTTCTTTCTGCTGCCTTACACTGTGGAACTGAGAAATACTAGTCAGGAGTGGATGAGTCATAGATGACAGACCTCACTGAGGGCTTGTCTACACTACCGGCAGGATCATCGGGCAGCGATTGATCCAGTGGGAGTTAATTTATCATGTCTAGTATAGATGCAATAAATCGACCACTGAACGCCCTCCCGTCAACTCCAGTACTCCACCAGAATGAGGTGCGCAAGCAGAGCTGACAGGAGAGCATCAGCTGTTGACTTACAGCAGTGAAGAGACCGCAGTAAGTAGAGCTAAGTACGTCAACTTCAGCTATGCTATTCACGTAGCTGAAGTTGCAGATCTTAGACCCTGCACGGTAGTGTAGACAAGCCCTGAGACTGAGAGCTGTGAGCTCACCCTTAATTGACAGACTTAAAGATAAGTTAATCACAAGCCCCCACCTAAGACACAAGGAGTTTTGGACTGAGTGAATGGAGGTTGCTACAATTTGTGAATCCTGGGTGACAATTTTATTTTGGGGGGAATGTAATCCAAGTATCTGGGGTACAAAATTAGATGTGTGAATGCTTCCTGGAGGAGAGGGGTCCTAAGAGGTGGGGGAATAGAGAGGAGTTTGGGGCTGCAATGAGGAGAGGGTGTTATGGAGAAGAGAGAATTGTTGTGGTGCTCAGATGGTGTAGGCATGGAGGTTGGGGGGAGGGGAGGTGTGGGACATAGGAAGGGAGATCTGAGGGTGAGTGGCAGGAGGACTGGTGGAGAAGAGGGGCAGGGACAACTGATAGCCCCACATTCTCCCCTTGCCTGTGTGTGCCCAGATCTAGGGGGCTCATGCCTCTCTCAAGGGGCCTGAGCATCCTTCTCTCTTCCCTCCTGTGAGCTGGGATACCGGAGGTCTTGCCCATCTAGGGGCATCTGAGCCCCTTTGTCTATCCTCCAATGCATGTGCCAGGATCTGGAGGCTGGCTGTGCCCACCTACAGGGGTTAGATCCCCCATCTCCCTCGTGTGCTGGGTTCTGTGGGAGGGTCTGAGGCCCATGCCCCTGTGTGAGCCAGGATCTGGGGAAGCCCTGCCCCTTCGGGCGGGAAGCTGAGAGAAGGCATACTTCATGCATATCACAGGCTCTAAAGCATTCAGGAGGGCAATGAGAACACCCACCAAGATGAACTGAGCAGTTCATAAGTCTCAGAATTATTGTTTCAGGTTGTCTCAAGACATCTCCCTGCTGTCCTACATACCACACAGTGGTGCCTTCGATCACACCCAGACTCTGTCAGTACTCCCCTCTCCTTTTACCAGGACAGCCCCCCCAGCCCTTCCAACTGGAGTGTAACCCTCACTCCCTGTCTCCCCTCCCACCAATGATCCTTTTCAGTTCCCAGATGCTACCCTGCCCTCGTAATTGGCCAAACTGGAGCACCTGTCCTGGCAGAGGGAGCTGGCCCTAGTTCATTTACAGGGGCCAGCTACCTTGTGATGCCTGCCAACAGATAACATTCTGCAATTAGCTTTTCTTATTATCTTACAAGCTGACATTACTAAGAGGGAAATAGCTCTGCTGGCTGTGACCTGCAGGAATGTCTGATAAGCATTTGGGCTCTCATGCCAGTTTGTTTTTAATTAACATAAAATAGTCGATGCTGGCAATGAAAGCTGGGCCTCTGGAAATGCTTCCTCTTTATCTCCTATCATCAGAGAGTTCAGTGCTATGTTGGGCAATCCTCACTGCCCGAAGGGCTGCATTGGCCTCTTGCCAGGAGCCCAAAGACTGCATTTCATTTGCATATAAATCTACATATAATTTCAGAACGAAATGTACAGGGTAATAATTTTATTTGTAGAGCAATATAAGGTGCCCAGAGTGCTCTATGAAATACAGAAGGAAAGGAAGGATAATGAGAGGAAGGATGGGTTTTGTAGTTAAAGGATGTGACTGAGCATCAGACTTCCTGGCTCTGCTACAGACTTCCTATGTGCTATTGGACAAGTCACTTAATCTCTTTGTCCCAGATTTTTAAAGGTATTTAGGCATTGTTCCACTCTGTGTTGCCAAGCCTAAGGGATTTAGATAGCTAAGTCCCATTTTGAAAAGTGACAGGCAGTTAGATTCCTAAATCCTATTGACTTTCCATAAAACTTAGGGTCCTAAATCACATTTGAAAATGTGAATTAGCCATCTAGTCACTTAGAATGCTGAGCAAAGCCGAGCACAAATACAATTCCCAAAGCCGGCTCCAGACCCCAGCGCGCCAAGCGCGCGCTTGGGGCGGCGTCCCGCAGGAGGGCGGCAGGCGGCTCCGGTGGACCTCCCGCAGACGTGCATGCGGAGGGTCCACTGGTCCCGCGGCTTCGGTGGAGCATCCGCAGGCATGCCTGCGGGAGGTCCACCGGAGCCGCGGGACCAGCGGACCCTCCGCAAGCACGTCTGCAGGAGGTCCACCGGAGCCGCGGGACCGGTGACCGCCAGAGTGCCCCCCGCGGCGTGCCGCCCTGCTTGGGGCGGTGCAAATCCTAGAGCCGCCCCTGACAATTCCCCAGGTTTAAAATGGGGATAATACTCCCTTTGTCTGATCTGTTTAGAGTTTAGCTCTGCAGGGCAGAGACTATCTCTGATTTATTTATATATTGCCTAGCACGTTCCTTCTTGGGGCCTGATATTGCTACTAAAAGGAGTCTCAATGGGAAGACTGGCATTGCTGCGGTCTGACTTTACTTTTCAGCTGGCCACATACATGAGGGAATGCAAGTGACTGCTGTTATGTTTTCTTCAGTTTCACAATTAACATGGTCTATTTTGCAACTTTATGGGTCATATGCCAAAGATTTTATGCTGACTATATGTCAATTACCAAGGAAACTATAAGGAGGATCATAGGATCCACGGGGGAATAAGAAGTCATTTCAGGCAGTCTAGGAAGGGACTCTCTCTTATGCCTGTGTTTCAGTTTTCTGTTTTAGGATATTTTGTATACATCTTCCTTTGAGATTTTAAATACATTTGACCTTTTCCCTATTCCTAGTGGAGACCACTTTATGTAAGATTACAGTAACATTTTACAAAAAGAGGGTAGTAGAGCGTGATACCACATTTTGAAGCATGAGTTTCAATAGCATAAGAAGGATCCAGGGAGACTTTGAAAGGACCTGGGAAATTTAAACACTTAAAAGGGTAAACTGGTGGCAAAAACTTATCATGTATTGAAGACATAAACCACACTGCACTGTATAGGCAGCTGATTGGTTAGGAAATACAGGTCATGCTGTTCACCTCCAAAAGAGGTTTTTACAACTAGCAGCCCTCCTATGTAGCTTTGGATATCTGCCACTTAGACATTTAGAAATCTAATTGCTTCATGAAATTTGAACTGGAGCAGAGTGGGGTATTTTAAGCCCATCAGATCTAGCTGAACTTTGGTCTCAGCTTCTTCGGATTCAGCTGAAAATGGACATATAAATATTTTTTCAGTTCTTTTGAAAGTTTCTAAGCTATTGATTAAAGGGTGCACCTGCTTCCATCCACAACTGAATATTAAGTTCCTGAAAATATCTTGTCAGCTGGTGAGGGTAAGAAATTTGCTTCAGATGTTGAGAGTAGAGCTTTCCATAAAGCGATAGGACTGTATGAGTTAGCTACAGAATTAACTGTACACAAATTCCCTTCACCAGCTGCATCCAAAACTCCCAGAACTACTCTCAAACAAAAGTCCTCTCTGTTCCTTTCCTGTCTGTTCTCACCATTATTCTTCCCCTCCCAACACATAGTGAAGCCCAGGATAGCCTCAGAGGTAGATTAAGATTTATTGGGGTCCTTGGCACAAAGAATATTTGGTCCCCCCATATTTCCCTTGCCATAGGGCCACACCCCCTGCTCCTGCTCTTCCCCCTGATGCCCCACCCCCTGGCCAGGCTGAAGCCAGAGCCGGGCCATAATAAGCTGTCCAGGAAGACCGGGCCTCTATGGGGAGCCCCAGACCATCCACCTGACCTGGGCAACAGGGCCCCAGGGAAAGAGGATGAGGAGGGGGCAGGGTCTTGGGGAGAAGGAGGAGGAACAGGAGGCGGGGCCACAGTTCTGGCACTGATGGCCCCCTGACTTCTCCACAGGTTCTGGTGAACCTGCAGGGGCTCCCAAATTGGCCAGGACCCATGTGTTAATCTACCATTGGACAGTTTTCACCCAAGGGGACTGTATCATAGGTTTCAGAAATAATTTCTATTTATAATTGTGATTAGATTCAGGGAGAGAAGAAGAAAAGGGGGAAGTCCAGGGGATTTCATGACAGATGAAGAAAGACTATGGCTGAGGGAAACATTGCTTCTTTATGCTCAACTCTTACAAAAGAAAAAAATATTCTTTTGCACTTTAAATAAACAGCTCTTTACAAGTGTCTGAAGTCTGCTAAAATATGCAGGATCCCTTGCTTGACCTACCACTGTGAGGATGTGTGTGCTGTTTCTTTAAATCTGTAGCTGGATGGGGCAGGAAAAGGTTCTAATGAAAAGCTCTGCAGTGAAATAGAGATATAGCTTTTGGATAACGTTGTTTTCCTCATTTGAACAAGGAACTTAAATGTTTCTGACTAGAAATAAGACATAGATTAACAGTGAGGATAATTAACCATTGGAGAAATTTACCGAGGGATGTGGTGAATTTGCCATTTCTTGAAGTCTTTAAATCAAGATTGGATGTCTTTCTACAAGAAATGCACTGAGTCAACCAGAATTTATGGGTTTGATGCAGGAATCGCGGTGTGAAATTCTGGGGCCTTTGTTGTGCAGGAGTTCAGACTAGAGAGTCACTTCTGGCCTTAAAATTCTATGAATCTATAAGACAAATCTTAGAAGAAAGTGGCTTTCTGTCATTCTTTACCATGGTCACATGATGTGGTGTCAGAAATTGTCCCATTTTTAACCATCATAAATAAGAGGGAAAGAAAATGCTAAACTCCAGGGCATTGGTCTCAGACCCTCCAAGACATACAGTTTGATAGAGCCATGAAAGGGAGTGCTTCGTTGCTTCTGAACTACAGCACAGCTTAACAGAAAGTAATGAAGTGCCTGTCAACTAACTGACGTATGGAACTGGGAACGGAGTTTAGAAAATATTTGCCTTGGCTGAGGAAGGAGATAAGAATATTTATGACATTGTTCTTGAAAAGCCTACGAGTATTTCATTCCATACAGAAATCTAATATCAGAACATCCAGGCTTTACCAAATGGAGCAGCAGCCTCCTTGCTATCTAGGTTGTGGTGGAGGTAGGCCTGCTGCACTAATGTCCCCTACGAACCCCTCTTGTCCAGGAAAGGGCTTGCTCTTTCTCTCCAGAACTGCCGGCAGGAGTGCACACTTAGCTCTGCACAGGTGAGCTGCTTTCCCACAGGGGAACCAACGGTAAGGGGGAGGCTACCTGGGAAAGGAGGGCATGACTTGAGCTGTTGGGGAGGAACCTTTAAATTGTGTTCGCCCCCATCAGCAGCTAAGGGTGCTCTCTGCTCCCCTGGCCCAGAAACTTTACTTGCTTGGTTCCAACGGCTGCCTCCCCAAAATCAGGCAGGTGGGTACACAGGAGATAAATGGGTGTGAGATCAGCTTTGCCATGAGCCTCCTACCATCTGAAGAGGAATGGGGACCACAGCGGATAGGGGAGTAGCATGCTGACTCACTGCGCTGTGCCCTGTCCCAGGCGTGTTCCCAACATAGAGGTTCTGTAGTTTAGTTTTAATGGCAGATTAACTATTAAGCAGGTGATTCCAGCCTGCTGTGACCTTCTTGAAACTCATCTACCTTTCTTTCAATCCCTGATTGCTTACCCCCACCCTCAGGCTTTCTGTTTGTAACTCTTTCTGTTTCCACTAGTTGTACTTACCAGTATACTGAAATTCCCTGGGGCAGTGCCTTGTCTAAGCTGTTGGGCAAAGTGCAGTGCACATTTCTATACTGCATCAAGAATAAGGAAACTCCTTTCTTTACTCCCATCTCTGATTTAATCCCATGTCCTGCAAACCTCATTCATCCTCTGGAAGTTGCTGAGGTTCCTTCTGTTAGTGTGAGGACAATGTATGATTGCTGTGATTTACAGTTTCAGGTCCTTAAATTGGGAGATGACTCTAGTGTGGATAGGTTCTGACCTCCCACCACCCCTGAGCTTCAACCCTGCTGCTCTGGTGGCTTATAAATAGACTTGGCAGAATGCAATTTTTATTTTTTTTATAACTTTGATCTGTAATATCAATTGTTTATTTGTAAGCTTTTTTATATATAATTTTTAATTTTCACAGTTGTGGGAAATTATGGGGGGAGGTCAGATAATTTTTTTATGATAGTAGAACTTGAGATTCAAAGAGTTCAAGCTTTAAAGCGGCTAAAACAAACAGAGAGAAGGTGGGTGAGGTAATATCTTTGTTTGGGCCACCTTTGATTGATGGAAGACAGAAGCTTTTGAGCTCCACAGACCAGGAGAAGAGCTCTGTGGGGTTTGAAAGCTTGTTTCTTTCACCAACAAAAGTTGGTCCAATTAAAAATATTACCTCACCCACCTTGTGGCTCTCCCCCATGAAATCTGTATAGTATAGGGTGAAAAGTACACAAAAGACCAGATTTCATGAGGGAGACCAGATTTCATGGTCTGTAATGTGGTTTTCATGGCTGTGAATTTGGTAGGGCCTTAAGTATATGTTCAACACCTTTGTCAGGGAAGAGGCCACCACAAGTGTAACCTAAACCAAAGTATCTTGCTGAACCAGGGCATATGTATGTGCCTGGCTAGCTTTAATGAGACAACTCACATGTTTAAAAATAGGCACCTACTTGCATACTTTGGTGAATGGGGCCCAAATCCACACCCGAGATGCAGCTCAAAGTGCTCAGAGGAAGCCGGGATGGTGAGATTGAGTTACCTAGAACAGAGTTCATTGAAATGGGCAACTAAATAACGTGTTTTTTTTAATGTAAAATGAACAGTATACGATAAATGAAGCAACTCCCTCTCTCTCTCCCTGTTCACTAGTGCAAGGATGGAAAAAAATAAAGCCACGTCCCACCATTCACACACTGGTTTGGAAAACTTGCAGCCACTTGCATCATGGTCTCAGGATATTAAACTGAAATCCAGGAGAATGGTAGGCTCCAAACACACCCCTGCAGTATTTCTGGTGCCTGCCTCCCGGGAAAGTGAGGGAGAAAAGTGCCCCGTGCTTTTGTTTCAGTTGCGGGCAAAAGGAACCCTACAGCAGCATCCACCCAGCGCTCGCGCTCCCGACGATCCAACGGGCTGCCTGGCCCGTGGGCACGGGTGTGGTTACTAGCACGTGCACAGAAGCTGGCAGCGCCCGGGGCCTTCTGACCCCGCCCCTGGAAACTACAACTCCCAGCCGCCCCCGGAGCATGCGCAGTAGGATCAGATGAGCTCACGGATCACAGGACGGGCTGACGTCAGAGGGGCGATGATGAGCGCAGGAGCGCAGTGAGCGTCAGGAAGGAGCTCGGGGCGCCCTGCGCGGGGATTGCGCGTCAGTTCTGAGGGAAGCAGCAGGTGCGTGGGAGCGGGCCCCGGGGCGGGGGCTGGGCCAATGCGGCGGGGGCTCTGCGGTCCTGCCTGGAGCCGGTGCCGGGGCCGGGGCGAGGCGGGCGCGATGAGCCGAGGTCGCTGAGACGCTGCCCGGGGGCAGGCGGTGTTTTGTAACCAGCCGCGGTTGAAGGCGCGTCTTGCGCCGCGCCGCTCCGGGCCCCCAGCTGGGGCACAGGGATCATCCCTAGCGACCCGACCCACCCGCAGCGCGGCTGGCAGGCTTCGTTCAGGTTTGCAGCTCCTGGGCGGCAGGTGCTCTGAGTGCCGGGGCTGGCCCCGGGGCAGAGCGCAGGGAGAGGGAAGCAGCTAGAGACCCAAGCCAGGGAGACGCCAAGGGTCTGCTTGAACTAAGAGAGACAAGGCGGGGGAGGTCATAGCTTCTATTGGGCCAGCTTCTGTTGGGGAGAGACCCAAGCTTTCAAGCCACGCACAGCTCTTCTAAAGGTAGGGTGACCAGATGTACCAATTTTGTAGGGACAGTCCCAATTTTTGAGTCTTTTTCTTATATAGGCTCCTATTACCCCCCCACCCCCTGTCCTGATGTTTCACATTTGCTGTCTGGTCACCCTATCTTCAGGTAGCTACCTTTGCCACACCTGAAGAGGAGCACTGTGTGGCTGGAAAGCTTGTGCCTCTCCCCAACAGAAGTTGACCCAATAAAATATATTATCTCCCCTGCCTTGTGTCGCTAATATTCTGGGACCCATGTGGCTACAACACCACTGTCTACTAAGTGCAGCCAACTCCTCCTTCCCCCAGAAGAGAGAGTTTTCCTCTCTCCCTTTAAATCTGAAAGAATCTCCCACTCCACTGAGGAAGCGTTAGGGTGGGTCTGGTAAGCAAACAGAATAGAAACTTCAATTGATGTTATGTGGCTTAACTGAAAAGAAGAGGCCTCTTGTCTCCAGCATGTTACCTATTAGGATAATATTCCTTGCCCATAATCTAAGCCCAGGTCTACACTAGCAGGGGGGTTGACCTAAAATACACAACTTCAGCTACGTGAATAGCGTAGCTGAAGTCAGTGTATCTTAGGTCGACTTACCTGGCTGTAAGGATGGCGGCGAGTCGATCGCTGCCGCTCCCCCGTCGACTCCGCTTCCACCTCTCGTGAGCTGGAGTTGTGGAGTCGACGGGAAGCGTGATCAGAGATCAATTTTATCGCGTCTACACTAGACCTCCGATCCGGGTGAAGACTTGGCCTTAGTGTAGTGTTGTCACTGCCTTTTGGGGGAGAGAATCATGCCCTTTCTGCTGAGGTCATCCAAATAGGTCCTAGGGTCTGAGATGTCTGTAAAGTGTGGTATTGCCACCCATTAAAAAATCATGAGCCTTATTTAAAAAAAAACCAGCCTCCTGATTTTAAATTTGAGGATTTTTATTTGTTTTCTGGTTTCTGAGTCTTTCGGTTACACTTGCTTTATTTTTTCAAGCTTCTCCTCAACCATGAGGACTAGAAATTTCCCTTTTTAATGAAACCTGAGACTCTCATGCACTTTCTTGATTCCAGCACTGGGGCTTTAAGAAAATCACCAAATATTGTGAAACTTGTGATTAAATTGAGGGCATCAGGTAGAGCTGATTGAATATATTTTTCAGTTTGGTGGCCCAATGAAAACTTTTTTTTTGGTTTCAAACTGAAATTGAATTATCTGGTTTTTTTTTTCCCTCACTGAAATAAAAAAAATGCAGACAATTTCATTCAGGTTTAGGTGTTTATAGCTTTGTATATAATTGGTGAGGTTAGGGAGTCCAGACATGTTTTTGGATGAATACAAAAGCGGTGCAGACTTTGAATGCTTTGTAAGCTTTATATTGTGGATAGACTGGAGAAAGCAAGACAAGGCATAGTCCTAGTATAGCCAGGATGGCAGAGGTATGAGTTGTTCAATAGTGGAAAGTTATAAGCCATTTCTGGTAACAGTAGAGAAACACAGCCACGTAATACAAGCAAGAATGCATAATGGAGGGGGCGGATTGGACAGGGAAGTAACTGGGATATTATTTCTCTGAGTCATTTGCATCTGAGCTCTGACTTGTGAGTCTCTAGCAGTTTTGAATTGGATGACTTTTGCCCTTTCTAATCTTAGCCTAGATCCTGAAAGTGGCTCTGCGTGGAGCATGTTTACTTCAGCAAGCTTGAGTCTGCCAACATGTAGCCAGTTGCAGGATTGGGAAGTTTAAAAGGCAAAGTATTCCCACTTGTTTCAATGGACATAGCTGGTGTTTGAATTTGGCACTATAACTCTTATTCGGTGAGGTGGGGTAGAAGGGGGAAGGCGTGTGTGTGGGGGGGGATGACGACACAAGTTTAGGGAGGAGAATGCTGCTGTTAAGCCTGAAACCCCCCACCTCAAGATAGGGTAGGCACTGGCTTGTGAACTATCCAGACTCAGTGCTAGCGTAATTCCAAAACTGTTCTTTTTGTAACTAGGTCTTTCTGGGCCTGATTTTCAGACCAGCCTCGCTCTGGTTGCCCTTCATTATATTGTTTTAATTCTCCATCCTCAGTCATTCACAGGAACACTTAACACTACTGAGATGTGTATGTATCTAATGGGTGGGAACAATTGGGTATCTGGGACCTGATCCTGCAGTTAGGTCTGAATTGGCAGACCCCTGCCCAAACTCCCACTGCGATCCAGCTGCAGAATTGGGACCATTGCCATCTTAATTTTATTAATTGTCCCTGTAATTTTTCTTTGCCCTCCCAAAAGCAGATGCAAGTAGGGAACGCAGGTTTTAAAAATCTGCTCCTGGGAATAGTACAAATCTTACAAAAAAGACTATTGGATATTCTGGATTATATTTACATTTTCTGGAAAGAAAGCTGTCATGTGCAAACAGGAGGAGGAAGAATGCTGCTAATCTTCACAGTGTGGGACAGCCATAGCTCTTTTCAGTTCTGCTGCTGTTAATTCATGTCCAGTGTCTGCAGAGCACCATTGCGTTATTGCCTTTAGATTTCAGTGATTGATTCATTTATCACAGGTGTCAAGAAAACGTCCCAATTTGTTCTAAATCCTGTGTTCATGTAGTAGTTGCACTTTTATTAAGCATTAACTTAAGGCAAATACTACTCCATTATAACTGATCCTATCAAGCTAGCTTTTACAGTTTTGGAAATATCTTTAAATTTACTGTTGACTGAATGCATAAATTGTATTTCTTCTCAAAACTTAATATTTCCATACAAGAGGTCCAGGGCAGAACATCTGTTTGATTGTAGTGGTACTCCCATCTATGTGCTGACAGTAATACATTCTACCTTCCTGTGTGATTTTTATCCTTGTATACACTGGTAGTAAGTGTCATGCACTTAATTAAATTGTTTAGTTTATTTTAATTTACTGCAGCACATAACTTGTCATACATGAGATTACATGCAAAATATTGTTTAAATAGAAAATGTTATCACCATCATCAGTTGCTGTCCAACCATTGGATTTGGTTTTTTTTCATGGTGATATATCAACAGTTTTTTGTATGATACACTTTTGGACATTCTACAGGGCTTAACTTTTTTTTTAAAAAGCAGTCCTCCACTAAACTTTATATGTAGCTTTTAATTGTTCAGAAGAAAAGGTTTCTTGGTCTCTCCTTTAAAACAAACAAACAAAAAAAAACCAAACAGTTGATGGAAGAAACATGTCTGCGCTTTACCATGGGGAGTAACGCTATCTTATTCTAACAGTATGGGTATGTTTCTAAGGTAGCAATGACTGTCTCATTGCCTGACACTACACTTACGACCACTGAAGTCAGTGGGATTTCATGAGAGTTCACTGTTGGAACTCCAGTTGACTTTAATAACTACTGAGGGCACTCAGTACCACACAGGATTGTCCCTTATGTGCAGATTGGTATTTCAATAGTAAATGTTTCACATGCAGGAGAAAATTGTGTCTGTGTGTGTGTGTGTTTTTTTCTTTTTTAAAGCTTAAATACAATTAGAGCTTTTAAAGCTCTAGAAAGGAAGGGTTGTCCATGGGTAGGGTGCTAGCATGGAACTTTCTGTGAGACTTTGTGCAAGACACTTGGGTCCAAATCATTAAAGGTATTTAGGCTCCTATCTTCCATTGAAATTAGTGGAAGTTAGGAGACTGAATATTTTTAAGGATCTGGGCCTTAGTCTCTCTGTGCCTCAGTTCCCCCATCTGTAAAATGGGAATAATAGCACTGCCGTACCTCATGGGTGTCATGAGGGTGTACATTAAAGATCATCAGGTGCACAGATGCTACAGTAATTGGGGTATTTTTTAGAACTATTTTAGGTAGGAGGAAGGAAGTTGTTGGTTCTTCCTCTTTTTAGAAAATGAAGTGATTAGCATGACCAGATAAGCCATAGAACTCTATGCAGCAATAAAGTGTAAATATGGAGAGCATCTAGTAGCACTTGATCTTGTGTTTTCTGAGTGCTGTAAACTACGGTCACCTCTAGATCAGAGGTTCTCAAACTGTGGTCTGCGAGCTCCATTCAGGTGGTCAGCGGATAGTTTCCTCTAAGGTGCGCACCTGGGCAACCACACACAAGAGAGTAGAGGACCACCCACCTAATTAGTGGCTTGGGTTCACTAATTACGTGCCTGGACCTGGAGAAGACGCACATGTAAGGTGAGGTGGTGGCCTTGGGAGGGGAATAAGGAGGGGAGGGAGTAGTTGGGTGAGAAGAGGGAGGGTGGGGGGAATTTGGGATGTGCAGGGCTGCGGTGGCCAGGGAAAGAGGTGTCTTTCTCCAGCTCCAGGGCTCCGGCTGCCAGGGAGAGATGGCCCTCCTTCCCAGCCTCAGCTCTGTGGCGGCTGTGGTGGGGGAGAGACCTTCCCCCCCCCTCCCTTCCCTGCCCCAGTTTGGAGGCTGCTGCGGCAGGGTGGGAGAGGGCATATCCATCACATTAGAAAGGTAAGACTACAGATATTAAAATATGAGTTGTGCTTTTATTTGTAGAACACAAAAAGTAATTTTTTTATATAGTTTTTTATCCAAAGAGTTTTACAATAGTTGGCTAACGGTACAAACAACATTTTGAAAGATCGCTAAGTGGTCCACTGAGACCCTCAGCAATTTTCAAGTGCTCCGTGGGGGGGGGGGGGGGGGAAGGTTGTGAACCCCTGATCTCAATTTCATGTTAACGTGATCAGTTACAATTTGTCACTTTATATATTCTCCCCCTCCCCCATTTAAAGAGACCCACTAATACAAAACACATCCAAAGGGTAATAAAATAGAAGGGCTCTAACATATATGCCAACAACTGCTAATTTTCCAGTATTAGGAATTAGCTGGGAAAGAGTTTCTGTGTACAATGCTAGCAGTTGATATCTTGCTGGAAAAGAGGTGCATTTGTGATGCTGATGGCATAGCTAACGTGTATTGGGACATATTGATGCTGTTGTTACAATTGTGAGAATTTAAGCTGTGATCCTGCAAAGTCTTAAGTGCATGATTGATTATCTTCACATACACTTAGTCCAGTTGAAAGCAGTGCATAAAAAACAGCAATTGTAAAAATGTATGAAGGTTTGGAGCCTTGGTGTGTAATTCAAGTATGTTTTCTGGCATTAAGCTAGCATTAAAGCAGGATATGAGCTGGTTTAAAGCAGGTTATGATCTTACAAAGGGTTCTAATCAATGAACTAGCAAGATGGCTTAAATGCGAGCTGTAATTAAAAGCGTTATTTTTAAATACACATCATAGTTTAATGCCTGTCTAGAAGCTGATCTCACCATCCCAAACTTCCAGAATTTTGACTGTCTACAGTGGGAGCAGTTTTCTTTATTAATAGTCCTGGGAATACAATAATTAGACTGGGCTATCATCTGCCAGCAGTTTGCCTTTCTCCATAGTCTTTGATCATGTTGTAATACGGTAATTAGCCACTTGATGTTAAAGAATACAAAACTGCAGTTAAGACACATTTCAGTATATCTCTCTACACCCCTAGCAGAGCTACTAAGAAATACAAGAGTATGTTCAAGCACCTCTTGTAATGCAGTGCGTCATACTTTTTTTCCCCCTCGTTTTAAAAACTGGGCTCTCACCTAGGAGGAATTTCGTCAACTGTCTGTCATATGTAGCAGTGTTTCTCAACCTTTTTGATACCAGGGTCCCTCTTGCTGACTTCCTAAATTGTGTCAGGGAGATCTCAGGGACTGGCAGCGGTCCACGCACCGGTCCTTCAGAAACACTGATGTATATAGTAAAACCTTAAATGACTCCAATTTGTCTTATGTTGTAACCCAGCCTGATCGTGTGATGTTCCTTTATGCATGTTTAATGTCTGAAACTGCTCTAGTATGTTCTGTTGGCTTTCCTGCCTGGATAACAGAATATCTGGAATCCTGCAGGTAAGCTGTGCCAGCCTCCTGTAGACCGAATTGTGACAGGCATGGAGCTGCTCTGTAATAATTATGAATATTCTGCATTGACTTGGTTATTGGACATTTACTGAATGATTATATTGATTTAGTGATTTAAGGGGGCTGTATGGAAAAACCAAGCAGGAAGGGAAAGAATGGCTCAAGATAAGCTACTTCTCAGGAGACACTCGAGAGTTAAGGCACAATGCTCAGATAGGAAAAGGCCTGCACACACTAGAGATAAAAAAAGGTTCTGGACAGTTTAAAAGAGGACACTCTCTCAAGGGGGCAGAAGTTGTTTGAGGGAACCAGGGACACCGAGATAGGGGTGTCTGAAGTGAGGCCTGCTTAGGTTACCAACTGGGGGTGGTAAGCCTTTAGGTAAGAGATGCAGTGGTGGTGTAGCTGTGTCACTCTGAGGATATTGGAGAGACAAGGTGGGTGAGCTGATATCTTTTATTGGACCAGCATGTGTTGGTGAGAGAGACAAGCTTTCAAGTTTACATAGAGCTCTTCTTCAGGTAAGAGACATTCTTGTAGACTTGGTTGGTTTAAAATTCTTTTTCTATAAATGCTTTTTTCTGCTGTTAGAATAAACAGTTTAAGAAGGGTTTCTGGTCACTGTATATGCTTGTGGTCACAGACTGCTGAAGAGATCAAGGTGGGTGCAGTAGCAGTTGCTCAAACTCAGTTGGACCTGCTGCTAGGATCAGAACAGTTGATACACAGGATACTGTAGCCTGGGGCCTGGTCTGAGAGTGGCAGAGTTACACCTGGGGATAAGTAAAGGCATGAGGCCTGACACTTGAGAATGTGCACTTAGAGATCAGAAAAGGGGCAGAGGAGCAGATTTCATGCTTATGGGGCTAAGAATATTTTAGAATCTTGTTGTAAGAACTGGGTAGTAAAGCATTACCTAAGTGCTCACTAGGACTTCCATTTTAAACCTTTTTTTTGGTATGTGTGGTAAGGCTTATAATTTTATATTATTAATGGATCTGAGCTAAAACTGAAGAAAGAGTCTCTGCTTGAGAGAACTTTTCCCTTCTAAATTCAGAGAGTACATGGGGGGGGGGGAGGGCAGCTGATACTGGAGCTATTTTTGCACTTTTTTTTGCATCTGTAATTACAAATTATAATGACAGGACTTTGGTAGCAGTTCCAATTTCCCCGTCTCTAAAAGGGGATAGTTACCATAATTTACAAGGGTATTGAGTCTCCTTTGTAAAGCTCTTTTAGATTCTCAGCTGGAAAGGGGTAGAGAACAGCAAACTTGTTGAAGTATGCCAAATCAGTGAGACCTTTAATGGACATTTTTTGTGTACTTTTGTAACAAGCAAATGTTGAGTAGTAGGTTCAAAGGGGTCTGAATCTCTTTTAAACTCCTGTGTCTTTCATAGTCTTACTTTACAAGTTTAAAAAATTGCACCTGAAGGATTGACCTTGTTGCAAGTTAAAAAACAACACTTGTTCTAGCTGCTCTGTCTGAATCACAGCCAGGTGAGTAAAACCCAACCCTTTAAAAATAAATAAGTCAAAACATCTGTGTGTTATTGTCACGGAGTGTGGGGGACCCAGGGCCTTCACCCCCGTGCTCCCTACGATTCACCAGGACTCTCAGCCATCCAGTAAAGCAGAAGGTTTATTTAGACGACAGGAACACCGTCCAACACAGGTCTTGCAGGCACAGATAACCAGATCCCCCCGGTTCGGTCCATCTTGGGGGGGCCTCACAGCCCCCCCCGGGGATCAGAGCTCGGTCTCCCTGCTCCTCTCTCTTCTCCAGCCCACTTGTCCCCCAGTCCTCTCCGGCCCCTCCTCTCTCCTCCGCCTCCTTCCTTTGTCTCCCTGGCCAGAGGTGTCACCTCCCCTCCCCCAGGCCAGGCTCAGCTCACAGTTTGAATTCCTGACACTCACCTAAACCTCTGGCTCTCCCCTCCCCCACACAGACAGGGCTTGGCTACACTTACAAGTTGCAGCGCTGGGAGTTACAGCGCTGCTCATGCAGCTGTGTAAGGGCCAGCGCTGGAGTGTGGCCACACTGACAGCTACCAGCGCTGCAGTGTGGCCACACTTGCAGCACTTTCCAGCGCTGTATTGAGAGGTGCATTGTGGGCAGCTATCCCACAGAACACCTCGTCCCGTTTTGGCGCCGTTTTGGCGCTGAGTATTGTGGGAAGGGGAAGGAAGTGTGCGGGTCATTCCGCTTCCTGTTTGCCAGCGCCCCGTGGTGCATCGCTTCACATCCCAGCATTCATTCCGGCAGCGTTTGGCGCCATTGTGAGTGTCTTTCTGTTACTCTCTGTGAATCGCGATTTCTGTGGCAAATGGAGCCCGATCTGCTGAGGACTCTGCTGATGAGTGTCACCAGCACAACACGTTTGGCAGTCGAGCTATTCCTTCAGCTCCAAAGTGACAGTGAGGAGTCCGACAATGATATCAATATGGATTTGTCTGCCGCGTGTGACACTAGAGTGCTTGCGGCATTCACGGAAATGCTCAGCACCGTTGAACGCCGCTTTGGGCTCGGAAACAAGCACTGAGTGGTGGGATCACATCGTCATGGAAGTCTGGGATGACGAGCAGTGGCTGCAGAACTTTCGTATGAGAAAAGCCACTTTCATGGGACTGTGTGCTGAGCTCGCCCCACTCTGCGCGCAAGGACACAAGATTGAGAGCTGCCCTGACGGTGGAAAAGCGGGTGGCTATTGCAATCTGGAAGATGGCAAATCCAGACAGCTACCGGTCGGTCGGGAACCAGTTTGGTGTGGGAAAGTCGACCGTGGGAATCGTTTTGATGCAAGTTTGCAAGGCAATTAATCGCATCCTGCTAAGAAAGACTGTGACTCCGGGGAGCGTGCAGGACATTGTGGATGGCTTTGCACAAATGGGTTTCCCTAACTGTGGAGGGGCGATAGATGGGACGCATATTCCTATTCTGGCCCCCCCCCACCTGGCATCAGAGTACGTTAATCGTAAGGGGTATTTCTCTATGGTTCTCCAGGCGCTTGTGGATCACCGCGGGCGTTTCATTGACATTTACACAGGCTGGCCTGGAAAGGTGCATGATGCACGCATCTTTGGAACAGTGGCCTGTTCAGGAAGATGCAGGCAGGGACTTTTTCCCAGACAGGAAGATCACAGTAGGGGATGTCGAAATGCCCACTGTGATCCTTGGAGACCCGCATACCCGTTACTGCCTTGGCTCATGAAACCCTATACAGGGAAGCTTGACAGGAGCAAGGACCGGTTCAACTACAGGCTGAGCCGGTGCAGAATGACTGTGGAGTGTGCTTTTGGGCGTTTAAAGGCTCGCTGGAGATGTTTGTATGGGAAGCTAGACTTGGGAAAGCAGCATCCCGCGGTTATAAGCGCTTGCTGTACCCTCCATAATATTTGTGAAGGGAAGGGTGAAACATTCAGTGAGGCATGGACCACGAGGTTCAAGTCCTGGAGGCTGAATATGCACAGCCAGAGAGCAGGGCTAATAGAGAGGCCCAGCACAGGGCTTCAAGGATTAGGGATGCCTTGAGGGAAGAATTTGAGGCTGAAAGCCAACAGTAATGTTTGCTGCCTTGCATGGGAGTGAATTGCACTGCTTACACTGTTATTCTATTATCCATAATAATAATATGATTTGCAGTGCCTCTTTCTTTACTGGGCTAAGGTGTCTTTCACTATCTGCTATAATAAAGACTGTTTTCAAAGCCAAGAATTGTTTTATTGAAAAGAAAAAAACTTCCTTGACAGACAGACAATCTGGAGTGCTAGAGGGGTTGAGTGAAGATGCAGATGCAGGGGTGATCTTATCTCCCTATCTCTTCACTAAAGAGTCTCCCAACATTTTTCACAGGACTTAATCCTGGAAGATGTTTCCCTACTGCGAGTCACTAGGGAACAGCGGGGGGCTCTTTTAGAGCAATGTGGATTCCGCCCGGGACCCTATGCGGCGTGCCTGTGTTCAGAAATGGTCCCCCCCCCCCTGGCCGAAGAGTGGCGCGGACGCGTCACCGTCACTGGGACAAGGGACACAGTGGCTCTGCCTATAAACCTGCGCAGGCATATTGCCCACGCTCTGGATGAAGCTTTTGCTGAGATAACTGAAGCAGATTACCGCGACGTGATAGACCACATCAACGGGCTATTCCACATCTAGACGCTGCCATGCATGCATCCATAACCCCCCTTCCTCTCCAGAAACATTTCCACCCAGAAAATAAAAGCCGCTTACCGGTACACCGCTCCTCTGCTTGTCCTTCTGCAACTGCTGGCTGCTGCTGCGATTGGGTACTTTCCTCCTGGCTTGAGAAGAGCTCCTGGCTGCATGCCTCCAGGAATCTGCGTTTTCTGCCCCATCCCAGGAGCTTCACTCGCGGTTTCCTCTCCCCCCCCCGCAGCCTCCTCCTCCTCCTGTCCCCCAGCCTGCTCAGAAGTGTCCATCGTTACCCTGGGATTGGCAGTGGGGTCACCCCCAAGTATGTTGTCCATCTCCAAGTAAAAACGGCAGGTCGTGGGGGCGGATCCGGATCTGCGATTCCCCTCTCGGGCTTTGTAATAGGCACTCCGCAGCTCTTTAACTTTCACCCTGCATTGTAGTGCGTCCCGTTGATGGCCCCTATCCAGCATGTCCCTTGCTATCTGCTCAAAGATATCGTAATTCCTACGGCCGGAGCGCAGCTGTGCCTGAACAGACGCCTCACCCCAAACACTGATGAGGTCCTGCAATTCACCTGTGCTCCATGCTGGGGCTCGTTTGCCGCGTGGAGGCATGGTTACCTGTAACCTGTAACTGATTAACTGATTGCACTCCACACCTGGCTGCAGCAAACAGGAAGGAGATTTTTAAATTTCCCGGGGCATTTAAAGGGCGGGTCACCTGAGGCAAGAGCAGTAGAGTGCAAACTGATGTGCAGAGTGGCTGAACAGGAATTCTGGGATAGCTCCTTATTCCCTGGAGGACAGGTAAAGCGCTGGTGAGTGTCCACACCTGCTGAGCAGCGCTGGTGTCACCAGCGCTGCACTCCTTATACCCCAACCCGGATGGGTTTTCAGCCAGCGCTGCAACCAGGGAGTTGCAGCGCTGGTTGTGCCCTGCAAGTGTGGACGGGGTGTTAATTGCAGCGCTGGAAAGCCTCCACCAGCGCTGCAACTTGTAAGTGTAGCCAAGCCCACAGTCTGTGCTTCCTACTTCTTCACACCTCTCCCCCCTCCGAGACTGAACTGAGCGGGGTCACTCCAGCCAGTGACCCGGGGAAGTTCGGATCCCCCTACAACCTTATGCCGCCCGCGCCCTTTCCCCACCCCAATACCCCTGGGGTGCACCCTGGGCTGGGGCCTTCTCCCCACGTTCCAGTCTGGGGGGCTGTGATTCGGGATCTCTCGGTTCAGAGCCCCCCTTCTGACCCGGGCCCCCCTCTGGACAGGCTCCTCAGGGCGGGGCGAGGGCCTTACAGCCATCTCCCCCCTGTCCCGGGCCTTCCTCTCCCTCTGGCAGACGTCACAGGAGCGGCAGTGCTGCCGGACATGGGCAAAGACCCCAGGCCAGTAATAGTTCTGCAGCAGCCGCTGCTGGGTATGCCAGGCTCCCTGGTGCCCAGAGGGGGGAATGTCATGGGCCTGGCACAGCAGCTGGCGGCGATACTCCTGGGGTACCACCAGCTGCCTCCTGATCCCCCCTGACTCCATCTTCCCTGGGGGAGCCCATTCTCGGTACAGGAGCCCCTTCTCCCACAGGAACCTTTTCCGGCCACCTCGTCCCATGGTCTGTCCCCCCCCGAGGCTGGCCAGGTCCCTTATCCTCCGCAAGGAGGGGTCTCCCCGCACCGCGGCCTGGTACTCAGCCGCTGGGGCAGGGGCGGGGATCTGTCCTCTCTCACCGGCTGGGTCCGGGGCCACAGCCTCTCTGAGCCCTGTCCCTGGGCGTTCCCTCCCTACCGGGTCAGGGTCCGGTGTCTCGGCCAAAGTACTTTCCCCGGGGTCAGGGTGCAGAGCCCTGCGTCGACCCTGACTACGGTTCACGGACAGGGTACCCTGGGTGTTACTTGGCCAGTCCTCGAGGTCCCCCCCCATTAACACCTCCGTGGGCAAATGTGGGTGCACTCCCACGTCCTTGAGGCCCTCCTTGTCCCCCCACTTTAGGTGTACCCTCGCGACAGGCACCTTGAATGGGGTCCCGATCACACCCCTCAGGGTCAGGTAGGTGTTGGGCACCATCCGATCTGAGCCCACCACCTGCGGCCGGGCCAGCGTCACCTCTGCGCCCGTATCCCAGTACCCAGTGACCTCCTTCCCGTCTACCTCCAGGGGAACAAGGCACTCGCTCCGGAGGGGTAGTCCCGTGCCCACCCTGTAAACCCCAAACTCAGGGCTGGGAGCATCCAGCCCCTCGGAGGGGTCGACCCGGGGCCCCCCTCCCTCCTTTGCAGGGGGTACGCGGCCCACCCCCCTTTCGTGCGACCGCTGCCCCTCATCCGGCTGGGTCGCTACCAAGTTGACCCGGTGTGGGGTTGGTCTGCCCAGTTTGTCCCGGAGCTTGGGGCACTGGCCCCGTACGTGGCCCGGTTGGCCACATTGATAGCAGCCCATGTCTCGTGGGTCCCCTCGAGGGGGACGGCTGGACCTGACGCCAGATGCTTCCCTTTGGTGGGGGCCCTCCCTCGGCTCCTTCTGGGAGGTCCCATGGTGACTCTCTCTCTGCGTTGAGGCAGATCTGCTCCTTCGAGACTCCTCCCTGCCATCCCCCGCCCGACTGTCCATGTATTGGTCGGCCAGCCGGCCTGCATGCTGCGGGTTCTCCGGCTTCCGGTCCATCAGCCACTGCTTCAGGTCAGATGGGCACTGCTCATACAGGTGCTCCAGTACGACTAGGTCAAGCAGGTCCTCTCTGGTTTGGGCCCCAGCCGTCCACTTGCGGGCGTACCCCTGCGCCCGGTTGACCAGTTGCAGGTATGTGACCTCCCGGGTCTTACGTTGACCCCGGAACCTCTTCCGGTACATCTCCGGGGTCAGCCCAAACTCGCGGAGCAGGGCCTCTTTGAACAGGTTGTAGTCCCGCGCCTCCTCCCCTCTCATTCGGCTGTACACCTCCACGGCGGTGGAGTCCAGTAAGGGTGAGGCGCGGATCCTGTCTGCAGGGTCAACCTGGTGCAGCTCACAGGCGTTCTCAAAGGCCGTCAGGAAGGTGTCTATGTCCTCCCCCTCCTTACGCGGGGCCAGGAAGTTCGTATCGAAGCTCTTTGTAGGCTTGGGCCCCCCCTCACTCACCGCAGCCGGGGTCTTACTGTTGTTCTGCTGGGCCAGGGCCAGTTCATGTCTGCGCTGCTCCTCCTTCTCTCTCGCTTCGAATTCACGTTGCTTCTCCCTGTCCTCAAATTCACGTTGCTTCTCCTTCTCTCTCGCCTCGTATTCACGCTGGCTTTGTCTTTCCTCATATGCCCTCAGCTCCTTACGCTCCTCCATCTCCATCCGTTTGATCTCTCTCTCCAACTCCAGCCGCCTGAGTTCCACGGAGGCCGAGCGTCGCCGGGATGATCCCCTGCTGGCCGGGGGGGTCACGGTGCCCTCCGTAGCTGGGCTCCTCCTCCCCCTAGGCCTAGGGGTGGGGGGTCTCGAGGAGCCCTCATCCGCCGACTGGCCACTCCCAGCGGGTACAGACACTGGTGCCTGCGCTGCATCTGCCCGGCTGCTTCCCTCAGAGACAGGGACCGGTTCATTCCTGCGATCTCTCCTCCAGCCGGGCAATCAGCTGGGCCTTGGTGAGCTTCCCATGGCGCAGCCCCCCCTGCTTGCACAGCTCCACCAGCTCCCACTTGTGCTTCTGGGAATACATCTTCCTGCTGGCCACTCACAGGCCGGGGTGCTCGCCGCTCCCCACGGGTTCCAGGGGGACCCCTCGTGTGCCCGTCTTTGAGGTCACCCCCTCTCTGCCAGGGTCGAGCTGCAGACTCCTCCGCCCCGGGGATCGCTCGCTGTGATCCCCCGGGGGACCCTGTTACTGCAAAGTCCTGCTCTCTGGCCACACTCGCCCAGGAGTGAATCGCCCCTTCGTTTTCCTGCTCCCCAGTCACTTACTGCAGGAAGCGCCGTCCACGGGGTGCCGCCGATCCCACCGCTGCCACCAGTTGTCACGGAGTGTGGGGGACCCAGGGCCTTCACCCCCGTGCTCCCTACGATTCACCAGGACTCTCAGCCATCCAGTAAAGCAGAAGGTTTATTTAGACGACAGGAACACAGTCCAACACAGGTCTTGCAGGCACAGATAACCAGATCCCCCCGGTTCGGTCCATCTTGGGGGGCCTCACAGCCCCCCCCCCCGGGGATCAGAGCTCGGTCTCCCTGCTCCTCTCTCTTCTCCAGCCCACTTTCGTCTCCCAGTCCTCTCCGGCCCCTCCTCTCTCCTCCGCCTCCTTCCTTTGTCTGCCCTGGCCAGAGGTGTCTCCTCCCCTCCCCCAGGCCAGGCTCAGCTCACAGTTTGAATTCCTGACACTCACCTAAACCTCTGGCTCTCCCCTCCCCCACACAGACAGTCTGTGCTTCCTACTTCTTCACAGTTATAAAACAAAATCCCCCCTCCCTACACTTCCTTTTGAGGTTTGTTCAATTTATCATGCATCCAAATCCAGAATGTAGCAGCCCAGCAGCTGAGTATAATGTGCGATAGAACTTGGCTTAGTGTAGTGTCCTTTATGTGCAGTATCAAGCATTTTATAGTGTCACTTGAAAGCTAAAGAGAAATAAGAACTTTTTCATTTTAAATAGGTGCAAGTTCAGGAACAACAGTGCCTCTGGGAGGGAGATGGAGACAGTTTTGATATGGGACAACACAGGTCATAAAGGAGAACTCTTCCCCTTCCCATTAACATTACACTATGTCCTTTCTGTCCTGGTGAGCTTTTCTGTAGGGTGGATAGCTGGGGCAGGCATTCAGCAAGGACTGAAAGAAGGGCACGGCTGGAAGTTCTGACTGGATGGGGAAGTTAGGGTGGTGATGTAGCGTATGAGTTTTGAGAAGTAGAATAGAGGAAGTTCATAGAGTGGCATGAAAACCAGGGGAACAGTTACGAAATTGATTCGTGTTGGGGAATGAAGACATCATTCTCAGTCACCTGCTGACTCTCACCTCTCCTAGTGGCAAGTAGCAGTTTTAGTTGGGAATGTGTTGCTTTTGTCAGTTCAAGTGAAACTCAGAACTGGTCTTTAATATCGAGAACATAAGAATGGCCATACTGGGTCAGACTAGTAGTCCATCTAGCCCAGAATCCTGTCTCCAGAAAGTGGCTGGTGCTAGATGCTTCAGAGGGAATGAACAGAAGAGGACAACTATCAAGTGATCCTTCCCCCTCTCATCCACTCCCAGCTTGTGGCAGTCAGAGGCTTAGGGACACCCAGAGCATGGGGTTGTCTCTCTGGTCATCTTGACTAATAACCATTGGTAGAGGTATCCTCTATGAATTTATCTAATTCTTAATTGAAACCAGTTATTCTTCTGGCCTTCACAACATCCCCTGGCAACAAGTTCTACAGGTCGACACTCCATTGTGTGAAGAAGTACAGTAACTCCTCACTTTAAGTCATCCCAGCTAACATTGTTTTGTTGCTGATCAATTAGGGAACATGCTCATTTAAAGTTGTGCAATGCTCCACTCTTACGTTGTTTCGCTGCCTGCTTTCTCCACAGCTGGCAGCCTCCCTATGCCCCCCTCCCCAGCGCCTCCTGCCTGCCAGCAGGCCCTGCGGATCAGCGCATTTCCCCCTTCTCCCCCATCTCCTGCCCGTGGCAATCAGCTGGCTTGCGGCGTTTTGGGGGCAGGAGGGAGGGGGGAGGAGCGAGGACTTGGCGCGCAGGCTCCCCCTCCCTCCCCTGCCTCCCGAATGCTGCAAGCCAGCTGATTGCCCCGGGCAGGAGGGAGGAGCGAGGACTTGGCATGCGCCTCCCCCACCCCCATTCCCTGCCATCTGCCCACGGCAATCAGCTGGCTTGCGGCATTTAGAGGGGAGGGAAGGGAGGGGGGAGGAGCGAGGACGCAGTGTGGGAAGTAAAGTGGGAGGAGGTGGCGGGGAAGGGAAGAGGCAGGTCAAGGATGGGAGCTTGGAGGAAGGGGGGGAGTGGGTGGGCTGAGGGTGGAGCCCGCCCTGGTGCTTGCAGAGTAGGGGATGCTGCTGCTGCTGCGCAATGTGCTTCTCCTAGCCTACAGCACCTTCAGCCTCCTTGCCTGCCTCATCTCCAGTGCCAGTGGGCTGTGCCTGTGTAGGGTAAGGCGGGGGCACCTCCCAACTATAGTACAGTACCTGTATTAAATTGCTTGTTTAAAATGTATATAATGCCTTTTGTCTGGCAAAAAATTTTTTTCCCTGGAACCTAACCCCCCTATTTACGTTAATTCTTATGGGGAGATTGGATTCGCTTAACACTGTTTCACTTAAAGTCGCATTTTTCAGGAACATAACTACAACATTAAGTGAGGATTTACTGTACTTCCTTTTTTTGTTTTAAACCTGCTGTCTGTTAATCTCATTGGGCGATCCTTGTGTTATATGAAAGGATAAATAACGCTTCTTTATTCACTTTCTCCACAAAATTCATGGTTTTGTAGGCCTCTAACAGATCCACCCTCAGTCTCTTTTCTAAGATGAACAGTCCCAGTTTTTTAATCTTTCCTCGTATGGAAACTGTTCCAGAACCTTAATATCTTTAGTCGTCTTTCTCTATGCTTTTTCCAATTCGAATGTATTTCTTTTTTGAGATGGGGCAACCAGAACTTCTCGCAATATTCAAGGTTTGGGTGTACTGTGGCTTTATGGGTGTACAGTGGCAATATATTTTGTATCTTATTCTCTTTCCCTTTCCTAATAGTTCCTAGCATTGTTTTAACTTTTTTGACTGCTGCTGCACATTGAGTGGATGTGAGAGACCTATCCATGATGTGTCCAAGATCATTCTTGAGTAATAACAGCTAACGTACACCATCATTTTGTGTGTGTAGCTGGAATTACGTTTTTCAATTAGCATTATTTTGCACTTATTGAATTTCGTCTGCCTTTCTCTTGCCCAGTCTCCCAGTTTTGTGAGACCCCTTTGTAATTCTTCAGAGTCAGCTGTGGACTTAACTATCTTGAGTTATTTCTTATCGTCTGCAAACTTTGCTACCTGACTATTTACCCCTTTTCCCATATCATTTATAAATATATTGAAAAGCACTGGTCCCAGTACATATCTTTGGGGAGTCCCACTGTTTACTTCTGTCCACTGTGAAAACTGACCATTTATTCCTACCCTTTGTTTTCTATCTGTTAACCAGTTACTGGTCTGTGCAAGGATTTTCCCTCCTATCCCATGACTGCTTACTTATCTGATCACTCGTATACACATACTTGTTGAGCCCCTCAAAGAAATCTAATAGATTATGAGGCATGATTTCCCAGCCATGTGGACTCTTCTCCAACATATTGTGTTCATCGGTATGTCTGATAACATGACTTAGTAAAGAACAGAAATAGGTCACTACTAGTGAAAGTACCTCCTAACATCATAGGATGTTTTTCATTGCATTCACTAATAGTGTAAAAGTTTGTGGAATATTAACTGATCTTTACTGGGTATCTTCGCAGCTGCCAAAAGATGATCTGGAGAGTCTTCCTGTAACCCTTGCAGATCACTCTTAAATGGGTCAGACTATCCCAGCCATGTAGTTTTTCAACGGGCATGCATTTGAGGAAGGAGACACTCTCGGGCACACATCAGCTAGATGCACCAAGGTGTTACAGCTAGCCAGGATGCCTACAGATTCCTCTCCCTGATTGATTGTTGCAATGTATTGAAAATTATGGTTGTCTTTCTTTCCCTTTTTCTTCTTTTCTCACCCTAGAGTAAACGGAGATGGCATTTGTGAAGAGTGGATGGCTGCTTCGGCAAAGTGAGTGATGGGCTTTTTACCTATTTTCCCCAACAGACAGTTTGGCTGTGTGTATCGGTTTCTCTTATAGACCATCAGTGGGGGAAAATATATTTCTCTGTGTCCCATTTAAACAGTTCTACAAGGATGTTCTCAAGGATATTGGACCAAAAGAAATGGTCTATTTTGATAGCATCACCATCTGACCTTTTGGATTACAATAATGGGAACATAGGCATTTCTATAGCGGAGCACGCCTGGTTTGGTAGTCGTCTTCTGTAAGTAATGCTTTGTGGAAAAAAATAAAAACATAACCAAATGGATTATTATAAGTGGAGCTTGGAAAATTTACTGGACAACTACCAGCCTTTGCTTATTCACTTGGTCCCATGTAGTACTTGGTCACTAGCATGCTAGAATCCTGAAGCATTAGGTTGTTAGCTTAAAAAATCAACCTTGCAATCATAACACTAATCGTTAAATAAGAAATAACACATAAGGCCTAGCTATCATGTGCATTATTTGTTGTACACTGTTTGTCCCTTTGTTTTGAAGTTGAGCTTTCCTGATGCACAATGAATTAGCAATTAGCTGTTGGACCCTCAGAATACCTTGTTCCAAGGGTCAAATTGGAAAGCTGCTTTGGCCATATTAGTCGCGAGCTTTTTCCAGTCAGTGCCCCCAGAAGTGACTTTCTCCATTCTTTTAGGCACTATTTTACGTCGTTGGAAGAAGAATTGGTTTGACCTATGGTCTGATGGCCATTTGCTATTCTATGACGATCAGCAGCGGCATGACATAGAGGATAAAGTCCACATGCGAGTGCACTGCATCAACATCAGAGTGGGAAATGAATGCCGAGGTAGAACATGTGCTTTTTGATTTTTAAAATTTCTTTCCTGATTCCATACCTGTAAACGAATAAAGGGAGTGGCTTCTCACGGCATTGTATCATGTGGTAGATCATCTTGACATTTGCCACAATTCACGTATAAAACACTACTCGAGTGATGATGAACTTGTGGTATATGACACTGATTCTGCTGGCGTATACTCTGAGTAAAGGGCTGCACTATAGCAGAAGCAGCAAAGAATCCTGTGGCACCTTATAGACTAACAGACGTTTTGGAGCATGAGCTTTCGTGGGTGAATACCCACTTCGTCGGATGCATCTGACTAAGTGGGTATTCACCCATGAAAGCTCATGCTCCAATATATCTGTTAGTCTATAAGGTGCCACAGGATTCTTTGCTGCTTTTACAGATCCAGACTAACACGGCTACCCCTCTGATACTTGACTATAGCAGAAGTGAATTGGGGATATGGATAGCAGACTGCTGATGCACCTGATGTCATGCGCTTCTGATGGACATTGTGGAGTTGGCACTGTCCAGAGGCTTGGGAGGAGAAAAGAGAAGTAGAGGGATGGCCCCATCCAAGTACTAGCAAGCTCATTTCTAGCACCCCCCACTTTTTTTGAGACTTGTTCACTTGATACTTGATTGACCAGAAGGACACCAGCGGTAGAGTGTATTTATTTGGTAAAGAAACACCCTTTCAGTTGGCACAATCCAGCAAGGAATACACACACAGCAGTGACAGGTAATGTTCAGGCTGGTGCTCTCCACGGTGTCCTGGGGAGGCTGCAGCTCCTTTTGTTCTGCATTCTGTCCTGCCATTGTGTTCAATGTGCAGCCAGCACACAGGGAACAAGGCTGGCCTTTGCTTATGCAGAGCCCTGTGCATGGGGCCTTATCCAGCTGTCTCCTTGCCTGTAAATGGGATTATAGCGCCCTGACTAGTGATTTGGAATGTGGACTCCTGGCTGACTCAGCTCCTTTGTGGCTGTATTAGGCAATACAGGGCTAAGACCTCCAGTTGAGAAGGATCAGGTTGATTAGCAATCCACTCCCATGAATATGTTTCCCCAGATTTTAGCATGACCTTCCCTGGTAGGCAGCAAGGCTGGCATGTCTTTCTTGTTGAGGAGAGGATATACTCACTGAACTAGTGTGCTCTTAGCACATCATTACTCTCTAACACTGGTGTTCTGCTTGGTCTAGTAACAGGTAAGTGATTCTTCATCATTGCAGCTTTTTAAATTCAAGATGTGTGTTTGTTTTAAAACTGGTTGAGGCTTCAAGTTGCAAATGGCTTCATGGTCTGAAAAACTGTTGCATCTCTCCTAAAGCACAAAATTGCTGGAGTCTCCTGAGCTGATGCCATATGTGCAGGCAGCTTCTGATTTCAGGTAGGAGAGAGCTTGAAGAAGTTTAATCTGTGTTTGCCTGTATTTTATTTCTTTTACCCACTTGGACAAGATGGATTTGTGCATGCAGTTTTGTCTCTAACAGAACCTTTAGCCTAACATTTTATATACAGTAACAACGAAATCCAAGCTGGTAGGCCGGAGTCCTTCCCTAAGAGGCTTTCGACTGACAGCCAGTCTAAGCTGTAGTAACTGTCTCCTGTCCTGATGGAGCCCCTACCCTAGGGATATGTCTACACTGTGATTGGCCTGGGTTAGCTGACTCGGGCTTGCAGGGCTCAGGCTGTGGAGCTATAAAATTGTGGTCTAGACATTTGGGCTTGGGCTCTGAGACCCCATGAGAGGGATCCCGGGTGCCAGCCTGGGCCCAAATGTCTACATCACAATTTTTTAGCCCCACAGTCCAAGTCAGTTGACCCAGGCCACCCGCAGCTATGCTGTTGGTCTTTTATCGCAGTGTATGTGTGCCGTAGGAGACCAAAACCTGTATAACTCAAGCTCATTGCTTTATTCAAACCTGACCAGAAGGACTGAGACAATGAGAATTAATTAGAATCTTCAAGAAGTTAAAGATTTTGTTTTCCAAAATATTAAATGGAAATCTTTTGCTTTCTTTTTCTGGAGTAGATTTCCAGCCCCCAGAGGGGAAGCCAAGAGACTGTTTGCTGCAGATTGTTTGTCGGGATGGGAAAACAATCAACCTCTGTGCAGAGAGTGCAGATGACTGCTTGTGAGTTTCCAAAGAATGTTGTTTAATATGCTGTACTTAGCTCTTTGTAGCCCAAGAATGGGCCCCAAATATTCTGGAATTCCTCAAGGTAGCTGCATACTGGCGAATGCTGAGAGGAAGAATGTTCCTTTGATATGGGCTCTTGTCCACCTTCTTTTTAGGTTACACCTTGGCACAAGGGATAGTGGGGACACATCTGTGTCCTTCCCTCCCTCCACTCCAAATTGTTATTTTAGTAGTGATGCCCCGTCCTCCGTGTGGCTGCAGGTCTCCTGCGTCTTAATGCCTGGCTCTTTGTTGTCCTTCTTTGTATTCAAACAACAAGGAGCCCCAAAACAGCACGTTACTCCTGCCATAGCTTATGGACTGTACAGAGGAATTAATACCTCCTTCCTGCAATCCCTCTGTGCATATGTCCTACCTTAACTTTAGGCTACCTTCACCCACAGCAACTTTGAAATACATTTTCCACCATATCACTTGGCTCCTGCTGTACATTTTAATGGCAAACTATATTTTGTTCAGAACCTTACAAGAAATGTGGAGTATCTCTTTATCCATTAAATAATGTTTCTTGCAGGGCATGGAAAATTGCTCTCCAGGATGCTAGAACAAATGCAGTAAGTACTGTGAATGTTTCCATAGTGATGGAGTAGGGAGGGACTGTGTGTGAGTGGCAGTCAGTGGCCTAGCAATTTTCCTTCACACTGTCTTCAAGAACCCATTTGAATTATTGTGCTTTATCCCACGTTGCCTGGGCCAGAAAGGAGTATATGAGCATCATGGATCTGGTGCCCACAACTTTGGTAGAAGGAGGTTTTGTGTCCGTGCATACTAGATAAAGGCAAAGAGTGATCTTTTGGAGTGCCGCAGCTACTGTGCTGTAAGGCTCATTGAAGGAGGAGTCTCAGAAAGCATTGTTATGGGGAAAAGGCTGATCTGTAGACAAAGAATGAGCATCGATCGGGACTGTGGGCACTCATGAATTCTTTTGTAGTTGAAAAAGATACACTTTGGCTGTCTCAAGCTCTCGCTACCTATTGGGATCAGGTCCATCTAGATGTGGGTAGTCCACAGGGAAGCCAGATGATGGTGGGGTGTGTGTATGTGTAGAGAAGCCTCTAGCTGAAATGAGTGGCATCCACATTTATGTAGATATTACACAGTTGCTAGACTCACTTGTAGAAGATGCAAAATCTGCCTTTGCAAGCTGCTTTATGTAGTTCTGTGGAACTCATACTGTATAGAACTAACTTCAGAAACTTGGGCTTCAGCAAAAATGGTTCATGCATGTATTCAAACTGGATAACTGCATGCTGAAATGCATAGTTTGTGTTTTGCAGTTAACATTGTATGTGTCTTTTGAGTCAAATGTTCTATCTCGTATCTAAATACTGCCACCGTAAACTTCCTGGAAAACGGAATAAAAACCCTTTTGTTGGTACCTTAAGCTTCGTTCTAATGAAAAATGGCTTATTCACTCCCTCATCTGTAAATACAGATCTTTGCTCAGTTGTAAACCCTTGCATCTTGTGGCATTTGCTCTGCTGGAAGGCCTAGCCATCCTACTTCTGCCATTGACTCACTTTTTTTTGCCTTTCTTTGAGGCTGGCTCATAGAGCACTTTCTGGCAATAGCTTTCCCCAAATTGGAAAAGAGCAATATAAAGGGGATATGTGCACTGCAGCTGGGAGGTGCGATTCCCAGCATTAGTAGGCAGACCTGGGCTATCTCAGCTCAAGCTAGCACACTAAAAATAACAATGTGGACATTACTGCACAGGTGGTGGCATGGGCTAGCCACCCGAGGACAGACTTGAGGGGCTGGGTGGGCTTGTAATGGGGTGGTGAGCCTAAGCTGCTGCTAATTTGGCAACATCCGTGTTGCTGTTTTTAGCACCCTTGTTCAAGCTGAGCTGGTACAAGTTTTGTCTATCCCTGCGTTAAGCACACATTTCAGCTGCAAGGTAGATATATCCTTAGATACCAGGTCTCTGAAATACTTAAATTAAATTGTGAAATAATGACCACTGCATCCAAAGGCTTATTTCATAGTCCTGGCACCCACGTTGCCACAATAGCTGCTACATCCTATCATGTCACACAATTTGTATTTTTGGATACCTAAAATAATATTTGTAGTGTGGCAGACGTGCTATTTTCTTGTACCAAGTAACTGGTTTACAGTGCAGAATGCCACATTATGCTGCATCGTGGTGTTAAACAGAGGGCAAAGGAATGAACCTGTGAAAACCAGAGAGGGTGCAGAACTCCTGTTTTACCCTTGAATCAGTGTCATTGCACATAGAATTCAAAAATATAGGGAGTTTTGTAAACATTCAGTAACCTCGATGCTGAAGCTAACTGGTAGCCATCAGCGTTGCAAATTATGCCCTAACTAACGTCTTGGGCTATGTCTACCCTTATGGTGGTATGTGGAGTACATACACTGCACGCTCCCCTAGCATGGGTATAAATAGCAGTGTAGATGCTGAGGCACTACTTTGGCAAGTAAAGACATGACAGAACCTTGAGTTATGTTCCCTGTGTGGCTCTCTACATGCCCAAGCAGTGCCTCCCATATCGACACTGCTATTTTTAGCAATGTAGTAGTGTCCCACTGCTGGAGCCTTTCTGCACTGCAGTGAAAGACTTGAGCAGGGGGATAAGACTCCTGCAGCTCCCTGCTGCTAGAGCCTTTCACTGCTAATGGTAGCTACGCACTGCAGTGTGGACACAGCCAGTTTGCACTGCAGTGTGATGCTACATATATACTACAAACTGCCATGAGTGTAGATGAGGCCTTAGAGAGTGACCTTCAGATGCTATTTATTGTTAAGCCTCTAGGATAAGATTTCAAATAAAAAAGAAGTTGAAGTATTCAAAGTCCATCTGCAGGCATCTCAGTGATCATACTTTCAAAAGTGCTGAGTATCCAGCAGCACCCACTGACTTCAGTAGGGATGGCTGGGTGCTTCCCAATTCTGACAGTTGGGTCACTTAGGCTCTGATCCTGCAAACTCTCACATACCTGAGTAGTCCCATGAGTTCAATGGAAGTCCTTGTGTGTATAAATCTACTTGTGTGTGTTTGTTTGCAGGAGGAAGGGAGAGAATATTTTTATTATGGGAGCATTACAGATATCAAGCTAGCCTTTTTCTTATGGAAAACCTCTGGTTGAATAGGAGCAGCATTGTGCATTGCCGCAACAAGGGGAAAACACCCAAGGCCATTCTGAAACATAAACAAACCACTGGAAATCTGCAGTGGTTATTGTGAGAGTTACTTCCCCGCCCCTCCTCACTGCCTTTAGAAGGGACACAGATTCAGCAGAGGGTGCTTCTAAAAATAGCTGCAGTGTAATGTTTTAAATTGTGTGTGTTTCTACAAACAGCTGAAGGAAGGGGACTTTTAAATATAGATCTGCTATTTTCTGGTCCTTGTCTTATTTGTAGGCAAAGTACGTGGGTTGCTGAGACGCTTAAGTCACTGGTATGAAATGTTTGGGTGCAGCTGTGATCTTTACCTTTGATCCTTATAGGCTAACATCTGTACTCAGTTGCTCTGTATAATTCCGTTGAGCTCAGTGGAATTACTCCAGAGCAACTGAAAGCAGAATATATGAACTTGTATGAGAAGAATACTCCTTCCCCACCTACAAATTAATCAATTTAACCTGAACAAGAAAACAATAACCTATCAGTTGAAAACATTAAGGTAAGGGGTATAAAATGAGTTAGAGGGAAAAAAATAGTTGATTCAAGCAGCTGATCTGCATTGCTGGCTCCTACCTGGCCATCTGGCTGAAGCTTTGCTCCTATTCAGTCTCCTGCTGCGGCATTATGTGATGCACTCTCACCTCTTTCTTCCTGCTGTGGATCACCCCATGAAGTTATATAGAAAACCTTACAAGCTTGGTGTCTGTACTGTGTGCTACTGTAATAAAGCTCCTCATTTAAAGCATAGGCATGGTGTAGTGATAGTGACACTTGTCAGTAATAAATATACTCAGGAATTCTAGGAACACTTCAGTTTACTATTGGGTTACTTGTATGTTTAGTCCATATTCTAGTCTGTTCTCTTGTATGTAAAGAAGTGAATAACTGCTGTCTACTTTGTTAATGTTTAGGGCTATGTTGGTTCTGAAGTGATGTACGATCAGACTGCAATTTCCTCAGCTCCTCCCCCATACACAGCGTACGCTACCCCATCACCTGAGGTAGGGGTGTAATAAGTAAGCATAAAATAAGTGTGAAAGACTGTATTGAACACTCCGACTCTGTACCTTGGAAATGCTATTGGTTTGACTTAAACATAGTTTATTTTTAAATGGAAAAAGCTCAAGATTTTAAAAATGAGTAGTGGTTTAGGGTGCCCAGCTTGAGGCACCTTTAAAGGGTCTTGACTTCTGAGTGGTTGCTCAGCACTTCTGAAAATCAGACCCCTTTAAGGTGTCTCAGATTGGGCAGAGAAAAATGGAGGCACGCCAAAATCACTAGTCACTTTTGCAAATCTTGGCCATACGTCCTTAATTTTGGGTTTTCACCCTTAATACAAGGAGATGCAATAATTTTTTGGAAGGTTTTGACAATATATCTGCACATCCAGGATAAAAATTCTATTTTATAAATGACGCTGACATTTGTAAAACAGCTAGGGACTTTGTGTCCGGGATTTCATAGTAACTCAGATAACTATAGTTCCCAAACGTGTGTGTATGTATATGTATGTATGTATATGTATGTATGTGTGTGTGTATATGTGTGTGTATATAATATATAAAAAAAAAAAACTAGATGTAGATTCTGTTTTCCTGGGGGTTAGGATGGGGCAGCAATTGGACCAAAATATTTGCTGATCTCAGTATGTTCTGACTTATACTACACAATATTACTTAAATACTGGTCCTTTTCTGTGTTCCTGATTGGGCTTTGGAACAGAACAACCAGTCTCTTGTTTATAAATAGTTTTGATTGTGAACAGCAGTCACAGTGAGCAATATGCTTCATTCCTGTAGATTAGTGAAAAGACTGCTGCTGAAGAGGTGTGGCCATAGGGCGTTTATCATGAGGGATCAGGGATGTTAACATGACATTACTGGTCCTATCTTGTCAACTGCTGAATGGCTGTGCCTTTCTAGCATATCACAAGACAGGATTATATAGAAGCCATGGCCAGCCACACTCATGTGTAGTAAGTGACAGCATTATTATAGTTCTACAATGGCTAAACTTGGTAGTGCAAGAACTGAAGATGTTAACTTGCAAAATACTGTGGTTAACTATATGGGAATGTCTCCCACGCCCATTTCACAGCACAGTGCTGCCTTCCACATAGTAGATTTTGATTATCCCTAAACTGCACCAGCAATGGGGTGGGAGAGCTAAGCACTTTAAACAAATCCAAAAGATGCGAAACATCTTCTAATAGATACATTTAATTTCCCCAGGTTTATGGCTACGAGCAGTACAATGGTGTATATCCCCCTCCTGGTCCTCAAGTCATCTATGCCTCTAATGGACAAGCCTATGCTGTTCCTTATCAGTATCCATACCAAGGTAATGAATACTAACTCCTTCCTCCGGCTTGGGTCATACGCTTTCTAAACAAGACACTGTGAAGTGATATCTTTCCTATTGAATATTGCCATCACTCTTGATGCTGAATGTAGCGGTAGGTGGTTTTTAGAAGGAACCCCTCTGTTGTTTGCCCTAACCACTGGACTAACCTTTCCCTTTTGAGAGGAAGGAGGTAATTATCACTAGACAGAGTCAGGAAGTGAAGAATTCTGTGTTCAGTTGAAGCCATTCTGGGGATTTAGCAAGAGACTGTACTGACTCAAGATGGAAATTGTCCAACAGATTTGGCTTAACACATCTATGTGCCCAGAACAGTCTATGGGAACATAATTTTCCCCTTCGACTTCAGTGGGTTTTTTACCAAGCCCTTAAAGACCACAAGCAGTCAGGACCTTAGTTCTAAGTCACTCAACCACCCCCTCTTGCACATAGTGCCCTCTGGCACCGTGCTTGGCCCTTGGTTTAGTACAGACTCTGAGAGAGAAGGTCTCGCTTAGTGAATTGCTCTGAGCACTTCCTGCTGCATCTAGGTTTTCCCTAGAGAGTTCTTCTTCCAAGTGCCAACCTACAGGAAGACTGAGGAGTTGCAGGGGCTGCGGGGGTGACTTCTAAGTAACTGGAGACTTTATCCAATGCAGAGATGTGTTGGCTTTGGATATAGTAATAGACCTTTGCTCTTATATATGGCACTTGATCTGAAGATCTCAAAATACAAACATACACGAATTAAGCCCACAACACTCTCTTTTTTTGAGGTTGGGAATTTTATCTCCATCTTGAATATTGAGAAACTGAGGCACAGAGATTAAGTAACTCATTCAAGGCCATACAAGGAATGTGTGGCAGATCCAGGAATAGAACCTACGTCTCTGGTTGCCTAGCCCTATGGCAGAGGCGGGCAAACTTTTGGCCTGAGGGCCACATAGGGTTTTGGAAATTGTATGGAGAGCCAGTTAGGAGAAGCTGTGCCTCCCCAAACAGCCAGGCATGGCCCGGCCTGGCCCCATCCGACACCCCTCTTCTCCCCGTTTCTCACCCCTGACGCCTCCCCCCCCAGACTCTGCCCATCCACCCCCCTGCTCCCTGTCCCCTGACTGCCCTCAGCGCCCCCTGCTCCCATTCAACCCCTGTTCCCTGTCCCCTGACTGCACCGACCCCTATCCACACCCCCAGCCCCTAACCACCACCCCGAACTCCCTCTATCCAACCCCCCCGTCCCCTTACTGCGCTGCCTGGAGCACCAGTGGCTGGCAGTGCTACAGCTGTGCTGTCCGGCTGGAGCCAGCCACGCCACTGTGCAGCACAGAGCACCGGGTCAGGCTGGGCTCTGCAGCTGCGCTGCCCCAGGAGCTCACAGCCCTGCCACCCAGAGCATTGCGTGGACGGGAGAGCGAGCGAGCTGAGGCTGCGGGGGAAGGGGAGCAGCGGGGGAGGGGCTGGGGGCTAGCCTCCCAGGCCAGGAGCTCAGGGGCCGGGTAGGAGGGTCCCACGGGCTGAATGTGGCCCGCGGGCCATAGTTTGCCCACCTCTGCCCTCTGGGCTAGCCATAGGATATACTTCTCTCGTTCTGTGATGTTGGGGAAAGCTGCTGTCTGTACTCTGTCCTAGCAGGATCAAGAATTGGCATCAGCACCCAGCTCCGAGGGGAGTTGATTTTTACCGTACCCACTGCGAGAAAAGATATTGTTACAGTGTTCAAGTATATGGGGTGGGAGAGAGTGGGTGAATGCCTAGGCTTTTCAAGCCTGCATCTAAATCAAAACATATTACAAACTCTCTTCCTAACCAAACTGTTACTACTTTCTAGGACCTTATGGCCAGCCCCCTGCAAATCATGTCATCATTCGAGAACGTTACCGTGACAATGATGGAGACCTTGCACTGGGCATGCTCGCTGGAGCAGCGACTGGAATGGCCCTGGGATCACTGTTCTGGGTCTTCTAGATTCCCTGGGATCTTTTGTCTTTGTAGCTCCAAAAAACCTTTATTTATTCTTCCTGTGCAATAATATATTTTGCAAAGTACTGTTTACTGTAAAGGTTTTTAATAAGACAAATGCAGGAATACCTTTTTTAGTAGTGACATCTTAATTATAATTAACCCACTTTTACCTATCCCAAGGCGAAGGTTTAAAGGCACCATTTAATTGAAATATGGTTAAAGATGCACTTCAGAATTTCAAGAGAGCTTTTTTTATGAAGTTTGGCTATCTGACTGACATTTATATTCTGCTCATTGATCAGTGATCAGCGTTAGTACCAATGTACTATTATAAGCAAAGGGTTAAGGGCTGTCATTTGTCACCAGTCTTAAGAACACACTGTTAACCATTTGTTCTGGAGTCTTTATGTTATTTCTAAGCCTTGAATGGTCTAGCAGCTGGACTAACTAACGCTAGCATGTTACAGTGCAGTAGCAGCCAAGTGTATCGAAGTCAGGTATTCAGGGAATTTATGCTATTGACGTCACAAAACACTCCTGAAGACAGACAGACACACATGCAGGATTCTGTTAATTGTCCCCCTAGGGCGATCTCCACTTTTCAGTAGCTGGCACTGAATTTTCGTAAACTAATGTGTAAATGTGGAGGGTTATTACAATACATAGGCAGTGGAGTTAGCATACCCACTTCCCAAACCCATTTTACAAGACAAAATCCTCACCAAGGAGATCGGTACGGTGAGGAAATGCTCCTTAATTCCTTCTCTGTTATAAGAAATTTGAATGATTTCAGTACTTGTAAAGCGAGAGAAACATCTGTTACCAATACAAGCCTTTTCTTAACCTAGTCCGCAAGACTCTAAGCAGTTGGGTCTCAGACTTTAATAGCAGGGTAATGATATAGGATGGGGAGATTCTGGGATCTGAGCAGAGGTTATTTCCCCATGCCCAGTCACAAATACATTGGTAGGGAAGGGGCTGTTGTGTGCAAGGTCCTGCACCTGTGCTCGGCTCTTGTCACTGCTCTTTGTACCATGTCCAGAGAAGACCGCTGATCACATTCATCCTTGCAGTGCTGGACCTGGCAGTACCCCTAGGTGTGTGTTAAAAGGGTAAGCTGGAGTTGGTTTGAGGAGGGGACCATGGATGAATAGGAAAAGGAGGAGCAGACAGAAAACAGATTGAGAGAAAAGGAAAATGGGAAAAACTCTAGTGGACCTTGTATTCAGGCTATGCCATGTTTTATGGTACGGGCCAGTGTGTCACAGATGAGATGTAGATCCGCTTTCCCTGTCGGTTACTTTACCATCCCATCAGTTCCCCATAGCAAGGTCTTGCCTGGTGGTGGGTATATGGATGCTGTGATGTCTGGGGAGGTTGTGTGTATATAAAACCCAATCTCTGACCGTGACCATTAGCTCACCATTAAAGGAATTCTCTTCCTGTCACACTTCCCATTTAAGAAACACCCCAAGGAGCTGTTCCCTTCTTTGATTGGTTCACTACTGCTGAGTGGTTTCTCATTCCTGACCAGTTGCAGAGTCTTGTTTTATAATACAAACTGAGCTGTACTGGGCATGGTGGAGGAACCAATGAGCAGACATGTACATGCTTTCTTATTGGGGGAAAAGGTGTAGGGTGCCTAAGCTTTGATCTTTGTAGAAAGTTGTCTTATTTTTATACTTCTGCTATTTTTGAGCTTCCTATAACGATGCTGTCTTAATATTTTGAGCCATTTGCCTCTTTAAGCTTTCAGTTGGAAGTTGATTAAAATCCTCAAGGTGTGGAAGCCAGAGTATGTGAGGGAAGATGAAAGTAGATGGGATCTAGCAGCCATATTAGTTTTGATGAGAAGGAATAAACTTGTCTTAACCTAAAGCTGTATAGTCTGTCTGGGTTATGCTGTACAACCAATATGGGACTCTTCAACACTTGGGGAAGTTTGGTTAACAGCCAGTGAGAGAGCAAAATTTTTGGGACTGTGTTGGGGTCAGCTGTCATAAATGGACACATTTTAAAATCCACTGAAAATAAATGTTCTAATGAGAGTGATATTACCTTGGACATATTGCTAATTATGGACCTGAACCAAAGCCTACTGGAATCAATGTCCTTCGGTGAACTTCAGGGGGCTTTGGAGCAGACTGTATTTTACTAATTCTACCCTTCTGTGCATGCAATGGCTCCTAGTGAACTCAGCAGGCACTGCACATGTTCATCCAAGAAAGTGTGTTTATAAGAACATGTGTTGTGCAGAAACAACACCTGGCATTTCAAAAGAGGAATAAGCCTATTAAAAAGAATACATTTCCCATAAGGGAAACTGGCCCATGCACTAATCCAAAATATTTGAAATGAATCACTGAATCCTCTCTGAGCCCAGTCCTGCAGTGTGTTCAGTATCTTGATGTTCATGACAGATGAGGGTGCTAAGCTGTTCCCAGGTAAATGAATATTTGTTAATATTCCAAGACTTGATGTTACCATGGAACTGGTTGTATCACCGTAGTACAGAACCCTATTTGGAGCTCTCCAATCTGACTAGCTGTATAGAACACCCATAGATCATCTATTCCTATGCTATTTTGTGTGTAACATGAAGAAAATAAAAACAGCTACATATAACTCCAACTTTTATGTGTGTGGTTTGTTAGATTGTAATGGTGGTGAAAGCAAAGCACACAATAGATCAATCTAGTAACTTAGCAGTTACTTCTACATTTTTGCAGGGACTGTTGACCGCAGCATGGGAGTTCTGTGTCTTGTGTTGAAAGCACAAAATTGTATCTAAGTCCCTGATTGTAGCAATAAAACCCATAAGGAAAAGGAACTCCTGCTGTTAGAATTTTCATGTGTACAGTTTAGTTAAAGTTTAAACTGTTTTTTTTTAAGACACTGATTTCTTTCATTATGAACTTTCAAATAAAAAAGCAAGATGCTCAAACTAAAAAACCCAGACATTACAGAGTAATACTTTAAAAAGGAAAATCCTTAAAGAAAAGCTGAAGGGTCCAATTGGCTTCTGTTATGGTAGACTGCTTTCAAACAAAATCTTGGCAGCTGCTTGTACTAATTAATCTAATAGCATTTGTTTATAGCTGTTAAGCACACATATTGAACTATATTGCAGCATATAATCAAGATATTGGTTCCTTTGGTGCTGGGAATCAGAACTTTACAGGCTTCCTGTTTATGATGGAAGATCCAGACAAAGTAACATTGAGCAGTTAAGCAGAGATGTGATGCTTCAGATAGAGAAGGCTTTGGTGGATAGCCACCTCAACTTCCTCACAGTTAATAATGACATGGACCATATATAGCAGCCCATAAATCCACTTCCCTGAAACACTGGCTTGCATCTAATTCCTCAGGATTAAAGTAACAGCTTTATTGTATTGTCTGAGTGGCTACATGGTAATGGGCTTTTCCTCCACCACCACCAACTCAGATGTGCTGAGCAGCTGCAGTTTCCATGGTCCCTAACGGAAACTGCAGGAGCTTGGCACCCATGAAAGTCTGCTCATTAACGAGCAACTTTGCTTTGTTTCAGAAAAGCTTAATAGGACAGCAGCAGTGATGATGATCTAGTTTGGCTTTGAATTTTCAAAGCTGTCTGAAAACTTGGTCCTAAACAGACACTTCCTTCTGAATCGTGGTAAATCACTTAAGCACATGCCGTGGTGAACCAGGGTGTGATATTAGATCTATGTAGATCTATTGGAGCTATACAGGTGCTACCATTCCATTGACTTTTTTCAGAGTAAGATACTACACTAGGGTGGCAGAATTGGGTCCATAGTGACTAATGTATGTTCAGCTTAAACTAAAACATTCACAGAGACCTTGAGCCTATGTTGTCAAATGAAACGTGATTTCTTTGTTTTGGTTTTTGGAGCTGTGCCCAACTTGAGAAACATAAGAGGCCTGATTTTGAGGGAAAATGGATATTTGCCACTTTAAGATATCTCAAGTGGGGCTCCCAAAATCACTATTGAAAATTTAGACTATAGGCATTTTGTTATATTTAAAAAAAAAAAAGTTCTGAAAGCCAGTGTGTCAGTGAGCTGCTAGAGGTGTATGTGCCTGAGAGCTGGGGATTAGAATTATTATGGGAAGCGCAATAGCATTGTCTGGTTTGTTTTCTTTTTTGGGAAGACGCCATTTCCTTTGTTGTGGAGTGTATTCTAACCAGCACCTAGCAGGATCTGGCTTCCAAAACCATGGCACAGAACGGTCAGCTTTTTGTTGGGTCTTCACTTCTAGCACCACCTAGCAAAGTTCAACAAGGAAGCAAAAAGGAAATTTGACCAATATGTTTCTCAAGCACGTGTCTGGTTTACCCCCTCCCCCCTAAAAAATGTAGAGCACATGATATGGATGATACAGAAACGACACATAAGACAATATATAGATAATATAGGCTAGCATCAACATAAATTTTCATTCTAAGGTGCTTTAGTGTTCTTACCCGATGCTCTGTATCTACTGTTGTCCTTTCCCTTATATCCCGTTCTCTCACTATGCAGTTCTAAATTTATAGTGAAAATTCTTATCAATAAAATGCTTATTAAACTGCAAGCTCATCTTTGTTTTGCTTTTTTTCTCTTTAATAAGTCTCTTGTTCCAGTAGCTTGTAAGTAGGTGTACACTTACAGACGTGTCCAGCTTGTACAAAACCATGTTTCACTTTACAGGGAGGTCCATGGTGGGAATACTGGAATTCTCTGCATATACAAACTTTGCAGAGCAATTATCAGTGATGTTTTGCTTTGTTCTGCAGAAAAAAGAACTGCAGCCTGTGAGGTTAGCCTTCGATTCACCTTTGTTTTGATTTGTATACTTCAGGCTGAAAGCATCAGTCTCTAGTCTCAGTTACATCTAGAGCAACTCCTATGAAATGAGTGAAGTAACTCTGCATGTACATAAGGATACCTGAGGCTGGAGTCGGGTGCAAATAATCACATTTCCTTATTCCCTGAATTTTTTTTTTAACAGAGTTGAATGCATCAGCTCACTACTCTTTTATTTGATCTATGTGGTACTTGTCCGGATTTCCATTTTCATGCAATTTTGTCAAATCTCAACTGTATACATTTTAAGATTTAGAAATAAATGGTCTATGGAATCTGTGCTGTTGTGTGTTACTCCTAGCCTAAATGCAACTGCGCCCAGGAAGGTACTTTATTATTTATAAATATTTACTTTACTTAGAATCTTGCTAATTAGCACAGCCAATATTTTTTATACAACACCCATGATCTCTCCCTCTCAACAAGACATTTAATAGCAGAGTGACTGGAATATACTATCTTGAATTTACCAGTAAACTGGGAATTAAAATTAATTTTTTTCATAAAGAATCAGTGAATTTTGCAAAACACTAACCTTGCTTTCTGTGTGGGTGTTTTACTTTATAATTCACAACACTCAGCAGTTTGGGTCTCTGCTGGTCATTCACGTAAATGAGCCAGATTGTGCTATATTAAAAATCAGGAAAATGAGAGAAATCCTTCCCAAACAGTTAATGTATGTTTTTTTATGCATCTAATGGAGTCCAAAGTAGTTGCTTCAGGATCCAGTCCTCAAGAAACCATCTACATGTGTTTGATCCCACATGCTTTGGAGCTAGGTTCATTTAGCCAGTAATAGGCTTCCTCGTAGATACTGCACTCGCTGGAGTGTGTGCTGCATAGGGGTGGGCAGGGCAGGATGTTAGGAGATGCACCCATACACCCCTGTGTGCCAGAGAGGCCAGCTCTGCACCACTGTGGAAGGGCAGGGCCCTTTCTACAACCTGGGCAGCAGAACAGATCTGGCTTCCACAACACTTGTCTTTGCTGAGCCCCTCTGTTCAGGCTTGGCAAGGAAACAGACTTTGCCTCATCTACGGAATCTTTATATTGCATCCTATGCCTATATACAAACTCTACTAATCACAGCCACAGTGCATGAGTTTGGCCATATGTCCACTTACGTCTTCTGTTCCTTTCTTCTTTGGTGAATTTGTTGCCGGCACACAGTGCCCAAAGATGGCAACGGTTGGGTCTGTTGCCCAGTGTGCTTCGCAACCAATAGAACACACCAGCGTGAAGAAGTAAATGAACTTTATTTATGATCACAAATAGACGCCTGGAGCCAAGCAGGACTCAAATCAAGCGCGCCAAACAAACAGCTTACCTAACTATTTATACTAGAACCAAAACTGTTACATGTTACAACATTATCTGTCACTCACACTGTCCCCGCCCAAGGCTAAGTCTGCCTAGTAACCATCCAGTTTCCCACCCAGGGCCAAGTTTGCCTAGTAACAGTAGGAGTAGCCCCACCCAACAAGGGCAACTTGGGGTCAAACATGGAGTCTGGAGGAGAGCTGGTACACTGGCTCGGAGCAAGAGGGCTTCATCGGCTCTCATGGCCTTCCATCCTCTCGAGTTACCTGCTATATGCCAAGTGCGTCCCCAACAAATTCATCACCCTGGACAGAAGTCAGAACTCCTGGGCAGTTCTGTCCTTCCTTCATCCTCCTCAAACTGTAACTGAAGCACAGTCTGTGCCTCCAGGGAGAGCAGAAGAGGAAGCTGTTTCCCCTTTCAGTCTTCTCCCTTTTCCTCCAGCTTGGCCTTCGTCTGGAAGGGGAAGAAGATCTTAATGAAAATGGTCTGGGGTCACCCCTTACCCACTGCTGGATTTCCCAGCTCCTATCAGCAGTTGCAGTGTCTCCAATATCAAAATCCAATTGTGCCAGCCCCCATTTACAGTGCCTTCCACTGCTATGTAGCTTCCATCTGCTGTTTCAGAGCAGGGACATGCCTCGGCAGTGTGAACGAATCCTGCATCCCCTCACACTGCTCTGCACATGCAGCGATCTGACCCCTGGTGGAAGAGGGATGTCAGGCAGGATTTAGGGAGGGGTGCGCTGCCCTGGTTGCATAGAAGTGCAGAGGTGGGGCAGAAACAGGTTGGTGGATATGCCATTACATAGACCCTACGGTCACCAATACCCCATAGACAGTGACACAGGAGACAAACATTTCCCCAGTTACCAAGAAGATTTTAGCCCTTATACCTGTGTGGCTCTCCTGGTGTTCATTCAGAAATAGGAATGGCAGAAATCACATTTGGACAACAGTCTTACAAAGCACTTATTTAAAAGTTAAGCATGTAAGTATTTTCATTATGTGCTTATTGCTTAGTCTTTGCAGGATCAGAGCCTTAGATTGTGAGCTTTTTGGGGCAGTGCTATATAAATAAGGCTCTGTCTTCAAGCTGATGCTCCATATTCTGGTTCATATCCTCTCTTGTGAAGAGGGACCAATGTTTTATTCACTATAGCATCTGTCCCAGTGTATCTGAGCACTGTGCTTGAAACTGTAACTGGAGCTAAACCCAATGGCCCACAGGGAAGTAGCATCTCTGCTAATGGGAACTCCCTTGTTTGCTATCTCACTCTGTTGCAACATCTTGTTTGCTCGGGTTCTGCCTAAATAGCATTTGCAAAGGCCTGTTGCTGAAGAACAGGTGGAGTTGAGGGAAACACAGATACGACCCGTAACCATTCACCTGGCAGGCTAGTTCAGCTACAAGTAATAGGCTCTGTAAATGCCCAACTGTTAGCTGCCTTTAAAAAGCCTTTCTTCTGGCGTTATATGGATTTCTGTGTTGCCAGCTGAAGATTTCATTACATGTTTTGGGTGATTGGTGTTTCTCCATAAAGCCCTGGCTCTTGGAGGCATGTGACTACCTGAGAATCTCACCTTTCCTTTTTTAGAAAGTAACTTTCTAGCTCTTGTTATGAAAATGCTTAAAGGCACCAAGACCAGAGAGCAAATAAAAACAATGATTTTTAAGCAATAATGTGTTTGAGACCTGACTTGTGATTTTTGAGTGCTTGGGATTGGCAATATGGGGCTTAGTATGAACATGACAGATGTAATGTTTGAGTCTGGGCTATAGTATGTTCTGTATGTAGTGTTCTTAGGCCTCGGATACTAAAGCCAAATCTATCTGCAAAATCTCAATAAACTTTGTGCTACTTTCCAGATATAAACTTGATAATGCTCAAGAGCAGATGGTCAAAATTATCAAGAGTGGGTGCCCATAGCTAGACTCCTAAATCCATATGTACACACTGAGTGCCTGCAGCTCCCACAGACTTCAGTTGTATCAGTGGGTGTTCAGCACTGGAAAATCAGGCTACTATTAATTATGTGTTTGGACATGGACTTTGGGCACAGAGGACATTTGTGATGCCAATGGTGCCCTCTGGGGCCCCATTGTAGCACAAATCCATTTGGCTCCATTGCAGCTCTTAGTTCTGTTCTCACTGTGGCTTTTCAACATACTTTAAATTACCTTCTGTATGTAATAGTGTAACCTGTATTTTTCCTGGTCTAAAATGGTGCGCTCTCTAACCTAATTGGTCTCGTTCTCCTTGTTACTGGGTAGACCCTTGTGAATGCTAAAACAAAGGTTATTTATATTACAGTAATGCTTTCAGGCTCCAACTGAGGTCAAGGCTGCATTGTGCTAGGTCAGAGGTGAGCAAACTATGGCCCGTGGGCCCCTCCTACCTGGCCCCTGAGCTCCTGGTCTGGGAGGCTAGCCCCCGGCCCCTCCCTTGCTGCTCCCCCTCCCCCATGGCCTCAGCTCACCCTGCCGCTGGTGCAATGCTCGGAACAGGGGAGGTTGGATGGGGCAAGGGTCACGAGGGAGCTGTTCGGGTGAGAAGCGGGGGGGGGGGGGGGTCCATAGGGGGCGAGGCCAGGCCACAGCCTCCCCTAACTGGCCCTCCATACAATTTCCAAAACCCAATGTGGCCCTCAGGCCAAAAAGTTTGCCTGCCCCTGTGCTAGGTTGTGTCCCATACACAGGGTAAGATTTTCAAAAGCAAATAAATGGCCATAGTGCCGAGCTTTCATAAAAGGCAGTGAGTTAGGTGGTTAACATCTATGCCTTTGAAAATCTCCAGGACCTCTGCCCAGGAACTCACACTCCAAATAGACAGGACAGGCAGGTGATACACTATTATCCCCATTTTACAGATAGGCAACTGAGGCACAGAAACATTAAGTGACTTACCTGAGGAGGGTCACATGAAGTCTATTAAAAGAACTATATTTATGTGCTCCCTTCTCTGTCTCATAAGAACGGCCCTACTGGGTCAGATCAAAGGTCCATCTAGCCCAGTATCCTGTCTTCTGACAGGGGCCAGTACCAGGTGCCCCAAAGAGAATGAACAGAACAGGTAATCATCAAGTGATCGATCCCCTGTCGCTCATTCCCAGCTTCTGGTAAACAGAGGCTAGGGACGCCATCCCTGCCCATCCTGGCTAATAGCCATTGATGGACCTAGCCTCCATGAATTTATCTAGTTCTTTTTGGAACCCTGTTTTGGTCTTGGCCTTCACAACATCCTCAGGCAAGGAGTTCCACAGGTGGACTGTGCATTGTGTGAATAAATACTTCCTTTTATTTGTTTTAAGCCTGCTGCCTATTAATTTCATTTGGTGACCCCTAGTTCTTGTGTTATGAGAAGTAGTAAACAACACCTCCTATCTACTTCCTCTACACCAGTCATGATTTTATAGACCTCAATCATATCTTCCCTTAGCTGTCTCTTTTCCAAGCTGAAAAGTCCAAGTCTTATTCATCTCTCCTCATACGGAAGCCATTCTGTACCCCTAATCATTTTTGTTGCCCTTTTCTGAACCTTTTCCAATTCCAATATATCTTTTCTGAGATGGAGCCAGAGATGAAAGTAAGCCGTCCCGGTACGGCGTACCGGCATGGATCGGCTTCCCTTGGCAGTAATTTAAAGGGCCCGGGGCGCCTGCCGCAGCTACCACCCCGGGCCCTTTAAATCATCCCCAGAGCCCTGGGGTAGTGGTGGCGGGGCTCCAGTGGCTATTTAAAGGATCCGGGGCTGTGGCAGCTGCTACAGCCCTGGCCCTTAAAATAGCCGCCGGACACCCGCCGCCTCCCCAGGGCTCCTGCAGCAGGGCTCCGGGGACGATTTAAAGGGGCTGGGGCTCTGGTAGCTGCTACCTCCCCGGGCCCTTTGAATCATCCCCAGAGCCTGCCGGAGCCCTGGGGTAGCAGCGGTGGGGCTCTGGTGGCGATTTAAAGGGCCAGGGGCTTGGCCACCGCCACTACAGCCCCGGGCCCTTTAACTTGCCGCCGGAGCACAGCTGCCATGAACCCAGAGCTCTGGGGATGATTTAAAGGGCCCAGGGTGGTAGCGGCAGCCGGAGCCCCAGGCCCTTTAAATCACCGCCCGAGCCCCTGGCTGCTGCTGCTACCCCGGGGCTCTGGCAGTGCGGCTCGGGTGGAGATTTAAAGGGCTCAGTGCTCCCACTGCTGCTACCCTCTGGGACCTTTTAAATTGCCACCAGAACCCCGCTGCTGGAGCCCTGGGGTAGCGGCGGCGGGGCTCTGGCAGTGATTTAAAGGGCCAGGGGCTCCCGGCTGCCACTACTGCAGCAGAGCCCCGAGCCCTTTAAAGCTCTGCCAGAGGCCAGGCCCCCCTCTGATGGTGATTTAAAGGGCCCGGGGCTCCCAGCTGCTGCTACCACAGCCCCAGCCCCGGGCCCTTTAAACCCTGATTTAAAGCGCTGGGTATTTAAAGGCCCTGCCTCTTCCAGTTGAGGTTCTGCCCCCTCCTAAGGACTCCGGAGTATCAGTAAATCCTTTAAGTTACTTTCACTCCTGGGTGGAGCAACCACATCTGCACGCAGTATTCAAGATGTGGGCGTACCATGGATTTGTATAGAGGCAACATGATATTTTCTGTCCTATTATCTATCCCTTTCTTAATTATTCCTAGCATTCTGTTCACTTTTCTCACTGCCACTGCACATTGAGTGGATGTTTTCAGAGAACTATCCATGACTCCAAGCTCTCTTTCTTGAGTGGTAACAGCTAATTTAGACCCCATCATTTTACATGTATAGTTGGGATTATGCTTTCCAATGTGCATTTCTTTGCATTTATCAACATTAAATTTCATCTGCCATTTTGTTGCCCAGTCACCAGTTTTGAGAGATCCTTTTGTAGCTCTTCACAGTCTGCCTGGGTCTTAACTATATTTAGTAATTTTGTATCATCTGTAAATTTTTCCATCTCACACCTCTCTGTCCCATGCAGGACACAGGGCCTTCACCCCTGCCTTCCATCTTTGCTGCAGTCTTACCTTCTTCCCATGTCATTTTGATAGCTTTCAATTCTGCTTCTATTTTGCATTTCCACTGTATCCTTGGGCTACCTCATCACCTCTTGTCCTGAGAGTTCCAGTCTAATGCCTGTCTTATGTTATCTGGGTCTTTCCTCTATGTATGTCTTAGCCCTCTCCATTTTGATGGGCTGCATTGTTTAAATCTGATTAATACGAATATTTTATATTACTAATAATATTTATAATATATTACTAATAATAACTACTAATGTCTCTGGGGCATGTCAGACTGCTAGGCATTCTCCACAAAATAGCTATCATATGAGTTTTAACCAGATACCTCTTCAAGCCCACATCTTTCTGTAGCAGCCATTTATAAACTGTTGATTTCACAAAGTAAGGCTGGTGTGGAAGTGAGCAATCCCTTTCCTTAAGAAGAGTCCTGTGTCTTCTGAACTGAGCCACTAGATGGTGGAAAAACACAAGCAATGCATATAGATCACAGGAAGTGTATTTTCTTCAGTGTGTGTTTCCTGGACTGTAATGTCTGATTAAAGCGCTTGTGTTGGTTAAGTTATTTAGTCCAAATAAAGAGGAAAAGCCCTCGCAAAGCAAAACTGATATGAGCAGAACAAGCACTCAAATTTCTTTTCTTTCGGTGGCTGCTCTTCAAGATGAAGGCAATATAAGACAATTTAATTTTCGAGTGGCTTTCATATAACATCTGTTCCAAAATGCTTTATAGAGTTAGATAATGCAGTTAGAAATCTAAAATAACAACAAAAGCAGCAGGAGAGAGTAATGGAGAGCATGGGCAATCAGAGGAGATGTTTTCAAGTCAAATGGAAGGTCAACAAGGTGGAGAGATACAGTCAGGAGCTGCAGAACTGAAGATTGCTGTACCAAGAGTAGCTGGATTGTGTGAAGGAACACAGGAAGCTAATGACAAGTGGAGGGAAGATGACATTATCTTCTGGCTAAGGTGCTGGACTGGGTCTCCATTGTTGGCTCTGCTGCAGGATTCTGGTGTGACCATGGACAAGTCACTCCATGCCTCAGTTCTCTGTCTGTGAAATGGGACTAACCTGACTTTTCTGTGTCTTCATCTGTTTAGAATTTAAACCTTTTGGAGCAGGCTTTACATTGGCTTTTCCTGAATGTTTAGTTCTTAGCTGTACAATCTTTTTGGTACGGTATAGCCTAGGATACTTTAAAAAAAGAAAAAATATGGAAAAAAGTTTAACATACCCATAAAAAGAAGCTTCATTTTTTAGGTTTTCAGAGATCTGCTGGCTTGCAAAAACTGCTAATAATTCATGTAAAATCCAGCAGCTGGGACACTTTGGCTGGGTAGCAGTGGACCACTCTGCCCCATGTCAGGATATGTGCAGAAGGGAGCCCATCTCATTCTCACCTTCCAAGGTCCTTAGGACAGTGTATCTATCCTGCAAAGATTAGGAGACGTGTAGAGATGCACCACAATACAGCTCACTCTTGGAAACCTTGCAGAATATACTGCTGCCCCCTACATCCCCTCTGCACCATCCAAGATGGAGTCTTGCCTAACCCCCGTGCATATTAGTGTTATATTTTTAGTCCCTAGTGAATTTAGTTGCAAAGCTCTTTGGGGCAGGGATTATCTTTTTGTTCTGTGTTTACATGGTACCTAGCACACTGGGATCCTGTCCCTAATGGGGACTTTGAAGTGCTACAGCACTACCAATGGGCCTATGTAGTGCAGCCTTCCTTACCTGCAGACTTTTCAAGCTTAGCAAGAAAATGCTTTCTAAGGGTATGTCTACACTACCTGCTAGATCAATCACTACCCACCGATCCATCAGGGATCGATTTATCGCGTCTAGTGTAGAGGCAATAAAATTGATCCCCAATCACTCTGCCGTCGACTCCGGAACTCCACTGTGGCGAAAGGCGGAAGCAGAGTTGACAGGGGAGCGGCAGCAGTCGACTCGCCACTGTCCTCATGGCCAAGTAAATTGACTTAAGATACGCCGACTTCAGCTACGCTATTCACGTAGCTGAAGTTGCGTATCTTAGGTCGACACCCCTCCCCGCCCCAGTGTAGACCTAATCTATTGCTCATCACAGCCAGTTTTCACTGGAACACTCGGAAGACATCTCTGCAGTACAGGACTAGCTGCATGCTACATTTCAAATCCCTAGCTGCTTCAGCTGTAGAGTGGTTCACAATAAAGGTCACAAGAATGTTTTATAATAGGGGTAGGTGTAGTTATTCCCACTCTCCTTGTATTCCACAACTGGACGGATGTTTTTTGATCTTTGAAAAGTCTAACCTTTGGGCCAATACCAAACCTAGGACATCTGAGCCCAAAAATGAGCTCTGAGTGGCTGGAAACAGGGTTAGGAAAGAAAGCTTGGGGCAGCCTGAACAGTAGTGCTAGTTGCTGTGTCTGCTACAGTAATGAAATCCGTGCAGACAATAGGCTTAGCAGTTTCCCAAATAGTCCATTAACTAGAAAGGATGGGCTGAAGTTCTCTGTCCTGGGACTGTAGAGTTCTAGCTTCAATTCCCAATTCTGCCACAGACTTCATGTGTAAGCTTGGGCAAGTCCCTTCACTTCCCTGTCCCTCAGGTCCCCCATTTGTTCAACAGGGTTGATGATAATACTCCCTTTCTCTGTCTTGTCTATTTAGACTGTAAGCTTGTCGGGGCAGGGACTGTCTGACTATGTGTTTGTGCAGCACTTAGCACAGTGGGGTCCTGATCTTGGCTGAAGCTTCCAGGTGTGTCTACAATTACAAATAACAGTAAATTGGGTGTAATTGAGAAGTAGCCTGGGGTTTGGAATGTTGGGTTTGTGGCTCCGTGGGCTCGTTGGTTTGTGCGCTCCAGGGGAGTGTCATGTGGGAACAATAATTTGTGTGTGTCAACACCCCCTTTTCAAATTATTGTTCCCAAATAATGACACTCCCCTGGAGCGCACAAACCAACCAGCCCACGGAGCCACAAACCCAACATTCCAAACCCCAGGCTACTTCTCAATAACGACACTCCCCTCCATGTTTTAAATACATTTTAACTGTGCTGATTTTTAGATGGAAGATGTTCAGATGTTCATGGTCCAAATTCATAGCAGGTATTTCTCCTGGCGGATCTGACCATCAGGACCTGTATCTGTTTTTTCAAACCAGTGCACACAGCAGCAGATGGAGACTTGAGACCGTCGTTCCTATCAGACCATGCATGATAAGGCAGGGACTCTCAAGGCATGGATTTAATGTCTGGAGCCTATGTCCTCAGAGATCTTGTTTTAAATATCTTCCATGTTGCATCTATTGGGTAAGAGAGAGGGGAGACTATTGGGGGCTATTTGCCCTTCTATCTACTCAGAAAAAAATTAAAGGCGAATCAGTTTAATGTCTTTGAGTGACATTCATCATAGTGCCGAGGGTTCAATAATGCCCTGAGCTGGCCCTCTGCACAAGGGTGAATTTCACCCACCACAAATTGGGTCAGGAGAATTAGTCTGAGAACTAAAAAAAAAAAAAGTAAGACTCCTGCACCTAACCCAAGACTTTTTGCTCATTTCTGGAAACAAATCTGAGCTCAAGGTTCTAAATTGTTTGGTTAACTGTCCCTCCCCATCTTTCTCTTTCATTTCTATAGACCTCTCTAGTGGCTAGAAGCAGAACAACTAAAATTTCATAAGAGAGACTCTTGTTGTTTGTCCAAGCTTTGAAATGCCAGGATATCGGGATGCAAATGTGATATTTTGGGAACAAATCCTGAACTCTGTACTTTGCCCCCCAAAAGTTGTCCCTTTAAATCTTTAAAACGGGATACTGTGCCTAGAGCAGGTAAGAACAATATTGTTCCCACAACATGTCTGTGCTGTTCCCCTAAAGACAGCTGAGCTTCTCGGCAAAGGTGCTGAAATGTCCCAGCGCCTGGTTTGCTTTTTTTTCAACTTTTCTTTTAAGATCATCCTCAAAGGCCACAGCAAATGAAAAAGTCCTGACAGGTTAAGAAAGCAAAAGCATATGCTGAAAGGACAAAACAATCCCCAAATAAATCAATAGCTATATTTCTGACTGTTTTAAAACCAATTGCTTTAGGTGCCACTATTGTGAATCGCTTCTTGTTCCGATCAATACCCCCTGGCAGCTGTACAGCTATTCAGATAAGCTATCAGTAGAACTAATTGTTGTTGAAACCGGGCCCGTTTGATCCATAAGGCGGGGGTGGTTTTGTTTTTCTTACGCTAGTGGCATAGAATGGCTTCAATTAAATTTGACTTGTGCCCAGGCTTTGCCAGCTCATTTCAAGTGTGTGCCCCCAGTTTAATGGAACAAAACTTTGTTGAGTCTTCACACTGTACATGAGAGAGCTGGAAATACTTCCGTTGTTCAGAATTGCTCACAATGTTGGCCCCAATGCAGCAAAGCATTTAAACATGCGTGTAACCATAAGCATATAAAGTAGTTCCATTGACGTCAGTGGGGCTGCTCATGTGCTTAACTTTAAGCAAGAACCAGGTTTGCTGGAATTGGCTGAACACAGCACAAAAAAGAGCACAGGGCAGATTGTCAGCTGGTATACATCAGCATAGCTCTAATGAAGTCATATGCCAACTTACCTCCTGGGTTTATTGTATCTTATCACTCTCTTAAATTTCCATTTTAACTAAAGGACATTCCTACGCAGTACACAATGAAGTCTGCTTTGCTTTTCAGACCGAAGTATTACCATATGCTTCAGACATGTCCACAATCTAGTATTGTGCAGAGGCATCAATATACTCTTCCATGCATGGAAGCATTTACAGATGTTGTAGCCATTTGTACTGTATGTTAGTGCTGCATGGGGAAAGTGAGGCTCAGAGGGCAGAGTTTGGATCTTTGTTTGAAACAGACAGGAGTTATACGATGGGAGAGGAGATCTAGGTGTTGAAATTTAAACAAAGCCACAGAGTTAAGGTGACACAGGGCTATTGCAGAGAATGATAGCCTATCCCTGAACCCGCCTGTGAGGGTGAGATTACACAGACCGAGCCATACTCACCGCTGGCATAAGCGATGCAATTTAGTCAAGACCTAGTTGCAAATATGTGCAGCTATTTGGTTTGCCAAAACCAGCCAATGGTATTAAAACCAGGGCAGGCTGAATATTTTCCATAGAGGAAACAACGAGGAGTTCTTGTGGCACCTTAGAGAATAACAAATTTATTTGGGCCTAAGCTTTCGTGGGCTAGAACCCACTTCATCAGATGCACGGAGTGGAAAATAGAGTAGCAGGTGTATATATATAGATATAGTACATGAAAAGATGGGAGTTGCCTTACCAAGTGGGGGTCAGTCTAATGAGACAGTTCAATTAACAGTAGGATACCAAGGGAGGAAAAATCACTTTTGCAGTGGTAATGAGGGTGGCCCATTTCAAACAGTTGACAAGAAGGTGTGAGTGACAGTAGGGGGAAACTAGTATGGTAAAATTAGGTTTTGTAATGACCCATCCACTCCCAGTCTTTAGTCAGGCCTAATTTGATGGTGTCCAGTTTGCAAATTAATTCCAGTTCTGCAGTTTCACGTTGGAGTCTGTTTTTGAAGTTTTTTTTGTTGAAGAATTGCCACTTTTAAGTCTGTTATTGAGTGACCAGAGAGGTTGAAGTGTTCTCCTACTGGCTTTTGAATGTTGTAATTCCTGGTGTCAGATTTGTGTCCATTTATTCTGTCTGGTTTGGCCAATGTACATGGCAGAGGGGCATTGCTGGCACATGATGGCATATATCATATTGGTAGATGTGCAGGTGAACGAGCCCCTGATGGTGTGGCTGGTGTGGTTAGGTCCTATGACGGTGTCCCTTGAATAGATATGTGGACAGAGGTGGCACTGGGGTTTGTTGCAGGGTTTGGTTCCTGGGATGAGGCACTCAAAGTATCATAGAATCATAGAATTCAAGATCAGAAGGGACCATTATGATCATCTAGTCTGACCTCCTGCAAGATGCAGGCCACATAAGCCGATCCACCCACTCCTTTAGCAAGCGACCCCTGCCCCATGCTTCGGAGGAAGGCGAAAAACCTCCAGGGCCACTGCCAATCTTCCCTGGAGGAAAATTCCTTCCCGACCCCAAATATGGCGGTCAGCTGAACCCCGAGCATGCGGGCAAGACTCTCCAGCCATACCCTCTGGAAAAGGTTATATCATATCATTGACCCATTGTACTATTTACCAGTGTGGCACTTAATTGACCTATTGACTAAGCCCGTTATCCTATCATACCATCTCCTCCATAAACTTATCTAGCTTAATCTTAAAGTCGTGGAGGTCCTTCGCCCCCACTGTTTCCCTCGGTAGGCTGTTCCAGTATTGCACTCCTGATGGTTAGAAACCTTCGCCTAATTTCAAGCCTGAATTTCCTGACTGACAATTTATATCCGTTTGTCCTCGTGTCCACATTAGCACTGAGCTGAAATAATTCCTCTCCTTCCTGGTATTTATCCTCTGATATATTTAAAGAGTGCAATCATATCTCCTCTTATCCTTCTTTTGGTTAAGGAAAACAAACCGAGCTCCTCAAGTCTCCTTTCATACGACAGGCCTTCCATTCCTCGGATCATTCTAGTGGCCCTTCTTTGTACCCGTTCCAGTTTGAATTCATCCTTCTTAAACATGGGAGACCAAAACTGCACACAATACTCCAAATGAGGTCTCACCAACGCCTTATATAACGGGACTAGCACCTCCTTATCCCCTACTAGAAATACCTCACCTAATGCATCCCAAGACCGCATTAGCTTTTTTAACAGCCACATCACATTGCCTACTCATAGTCATCCTACGATCAACCAGGACTCCTAGGTCCTTCTCCTCCTCCGTTACTTCCAACTGGTGCGTCCCAGCTTATAACTAAAATTCTTGTTAGTCATCCCTAAATGCATAACCTTACACTTCTCACTATTGAATTTCATCCTGTTACTAATACTCCAGTTTACAAGGTCATCCAAATCTCCCTGGAGGATATCCCGATCCTTTTCCGAATTGGCAATACCTCCCAACTTGGTGTCATCCAAACTTTATCAGCCCCCTCCTACTCTTGGTTCCCAGGTCAGCACTAAATAGATTAAATAAAATCGGACCCCAAACCGAACCTTGAGGAACTCCACTGGTAACCCCCCTCCAACCTGACAGTTCCCCCTTCAATACTACCCTCTGAAGTCTCCCCTTTAACCAGCTCCTTATCCACCTCTGGATTTTCATTTTGATCCCCATCTTTTCCAATTTAACCAGTAATTCTTCATGCGGTACCGTATCAAACGCCTTACTGAAATCCAGATATATTAGATCCACCGCATTTCCCTTGTCTAAAAAATCTGTTACTTTCTCAAAGAAGGAGATCAGGTTGGTTTGGTACGATCTACCTTCGTAAATCCATGCTGTAATCTATCCCAGTTGCCATCGGCCTCATGCTCCGGAACCACTCTCTCTTTTAAGATTTTTTCCATGACTTTGCATACTACAGATGTTAAACTAACAGGCCTGTAGTTACCCGGGTCACTTTTTTTCCCCTTCTTGAATATAGGAACTACATTAGCTAATCTCCAGTCAAACGGTACAACCCCCGAATTTAGAGACTTATTAAAAATTATCGCTAACGGGCTAGCAATATCACTCGCCAATTCCCTTAATATTCTAGGATGAAGATTATCCGGGCCCCCCGATTTACTTCCGTTAAGTTGTTCAAGTTTGGCTTCTACCTCAGATACCGTAATGTCTACCCCCATATCTTCATTCCCATCGGTCCCTCTATCACTATTCCTTAGCCCTTCATTAGCCTCATTAAAGACCGAGGCAAAATATTCGTTTAGATATTGTGCCATTCCAAGATTATCCCTAATCTCCACTCCGTTTAAAGTTTTAAGCGGTCCCACTTCTTCTTTCTTGGTTTTCTTCCTATTTATATGGCTAAAAAACCGTTTGCTATTGGTTTTAATCCCCTTCGCTAGGTCCATCTCCACCCGTCGCTTTGCCTTTCTCACTGCTTCCCTACACCCTCTGACCTCAATAAGGTAGGTTTCTTTGCTGATCCCTCCCATTTTCCACTCCTGGTACGCTTTCTGTTTTTTCTTAATAACCCCTCTAAGACGCTTGCTCATCCAGCTCGGTCTAAAACTGCTACCTATGAGCCGTTTTCCCCTTCTCGGGATACATGCCTCTGACAACTCTTGCAACTTCAACCTGAAGTAACCCCAGGCGTCATCTGCCTTTAGATCCCTAAATATGTTAGTCCAGTCCACTTCCCTAACTAGTCGCCTTAATTTAGTAAAGTTAGCCCTTTTGAAATCGTAAACCCTAGTCTCAGATGCACTATTGATTATCCTCCCATTTATTTTGAAACGAATTAGCTCATGATCACTCGAGCCAAGGTTGTCCCCTACAACAATTTCCTCAACAAGGTCCTCGTTACTCACCAAAATCAAATCTAAAATGGCATCCCCCCTCGTCGGTTCAGCAACCACTTGATGAAGGAATTCATTAGCTATCACGTCTAGGAAAAGCTGAGCCCTATTATTATTACTAGCATTTGTTTCCCAATCTATATCCGGGAAGTTAAAGTCCCCCATGATCAAGCAGTTCCTATTAGTATTTACCTCCTTAAAAACATTAAAGAGCTCTCTATCCATATCCAGGCTAGATCCCGGCGGTCTATAGCACACCCCAATCACTATCCCGGGTGAGGCTCTGGTAGTTTTTTTCCCAGTGTGACCATTGCCCAGACAGACTCTGTATTATCCATTGCATTGCTAGTTATCTCATTACATTTCACCTCATTATTGATATACAATGCTACTCCCCCACCTTTACCTTTGCATCGGTCTTTCCTAAACAGCACATACCCTTCCATACCTGTACTCCAGTCATGGCTACCGTTCCACCATGTTTCGGTTATTCCTACGATATCCGGTTTCAATTCTCGGACCAGGAGCTCCAGTTCCTCCATTTTGTTACCTAAGCTTCTTGCATTGGTGAACAAACATCCTAATTTTTCCTGTTGGGCTCCTCTCACTCTTTTCACCCAACTCGGTAGGGACACAGTACTTCCAGTATGACTTGTAGATCTAGTATCCGTCCCCCCCCTCTTCCTTACACCTAACCGTCCCCCTCTGGCTATATCTGTTGTTATCTTGTTGTTCTCACTCCCAATGTATAAATTTGGCATGGAGAGCACCAGGAGCTCTCCCAACCGTCTCCCCCCTCATGAGGCATTGCAGACATATTTCCAAATGGAAATTGCCAGTTTCCTGCTGAAAATTCTCAGAAGAAAACTGGGTTTTTAATTTTATTACCAAATGTCAAATTTTTCTGTAGAAAACAACTGGTGAAAACAGGTGTTTTGTTTTTTTTCTCCATCAAAATTTTCTGCATGAAAATCCCCATTTTCCAATCATCTCTAATTAAAACACTATTGATGAAGTTCAGTGTGTTTTGAAGATGACTGTCCACTGACTGCTCCTCTTTCTTGTACCCTGGCAGTCTTTATGCCTGACAGTTTAAGGGGTTCATTTTAAAAACAGGCTGAAGAGTCTTACTGTGCTACTACATGAGGTGTTAGATGAGGGGGATGTGGGGAAAGAGTTTTTTGTGTGTTGCATCACCTATTGTGTCATGTCTTATATGTAGATTAGCTCTTCAGAGCAGAGACATCTCTTTGTACAGTGGTTAGCAGAGTAGGGCTCTGATCCACAAGTGGGATCCTTAGGTGAAACAATAATACAGATAAATAAAAATGGTGAATGATTTTGTGAAATGTTTTCTGTGAATAATTAATTTTGAAAGTTTGACCAGCTCCACTGAAATAAGGTTCCATGAAATGATCATAATGGTCTCTGCTGGCCTCAGAATCTGAAAGCTCTTTGTTCTATTACTATTCATTAGGCTTCATTCAGCCTTGGTGTATCTGGCTCAAGCAAATCTGCTGCCACCTGCAAGTGCATTCTGTTGCTCCCATAGCTGCAAGGCCTAAGATTCAGTGTGTGACCATCTCACACCTGCCCCAAACTCCTACCATAAGCCAGCTGGTGAGTTCACTTCTAAGACAAGAGACTGCAAAATGGGAAGGAGTGCAGAATGGGGAGTAGCCTACTATGACCCCCAGCCAGGAGTATGATAGAGGTGGAGATCACAGCTCTCGTTACCACAGAGCATTGTCAGGATGAGTTAGCTCATTTTCCGCACCATGTGACAATGAAGCATGAACAGTAAAAGCAAGATTAGCATGAATGAGATTCCATGGCAGCACTGTCTGAACTGGTTATTACAAGAGGGGTGAACATGTCCCACTCTGATTTTTTTTTGATAGTCCCAAAAAGCTAATTAATCATATCTGAAATGCTGGCTCACAAACTTTGTCCTTACATCTCTTCTCTGGCTGTGAATTTTCAGCAAATCCATTGAATAAGGGTAGTATTTTTTCTACCATATACTATCTCTGGAGTTATGGCTTAGTGTGAAGATTTGAATTTTTTCCCCCTATCTCTCTTCAAATTCAGATAGCTTGGGTTACTACTGCAGTATTTTTTGTACCTGGGAATAGAATTGCAGTTCCAGTACAAAGGGTTTTTTTTACACTGTAGGTAGCTCTCCTCTTTAAGGGTTGTCTTTCTGCCTTTCATGATAGTTCCAAACAAATTGCCTACTTTCATGATTTGCTCTTGCTTTTGACATCAGGTAGGTCTTATAACAATGTCATGTGAATAATACTAAGCCATTTCACTTGCTACAGAAATGGGTGCATGCGTATGCCACCAGTGTTTGCAAAACTGCAATTACATCAACAATTAAAACTGAGAAAGGAAAGGCTTTACATTAAATAGTACCAATTACAGAGTAAGTACCATGATGCTAAGAAAAGTAAATGTTCTAGTTTATATGTTATATAACTAGCAATGAGAAAACTCCTGTACTGTTTGTAGATGTTTGACTTTATTGTTTCAGAAACAGTCTGCAGCTGTGCTACCTGTGATCTCATAAAATAAGTAGAGTCAGGCTTGGTAGATATTTGGATGGAGACATCCATGGAATGGCATTCCTAAGACATGTTGGTATTTATTTAGTAGATAGCTCCTTACTGCTGTGTTTCAGTCAAACCCATTCCTTGTCAGTGTGATAGGGGTGCACTGTGTTGTTGGAGGTGAGATCCTTCAGAAAAGACACAACATTTAGATATAGATCATTCATGGTTGTTGAAAATTCCACAACTTTCTTTCAGGAGTAGGATTTCTCTACTGGAATCTTGGAATTACATTCCGTCTACTTAAATTCTATTGTCATTTTTAACTGCCTCCCACCACCTGTCCCTAAAACCGTATTGTTTAATTATTCTGGTGCCTTTATAAGCCAGTGATAAGTTCACTTCTCACGTGCCATTGGACAAATCATGTAACCTTTCTCTGCCTCAATGTCACCCCATCTATAAAATGAGGATAATATTTCCCTCCTTTAAGCAATCCTATGAGGAAAAACTCATTAAAGTCTGGGAGTTGCTAAGATCCTCTAGTGATGAACACCACAGAAAAGAATTGCTAGCTGCAACATTGATGTCTTGTTCCAGAGGTAGCTGCATTTTGTTGATGGTTGATCTGAAATGTGTATATAGTTTATAATTCTGTGGAGTGCTTTGCTGCTTGCAAAAGGTGCTCTATCAGTAAATAATTATGACATTTGTAAATGCTACAGTGTTACAGTCTGAACACAAAGCAGCAATTTGTTACACAGGGGCTGTAGCGGAGTCTTGCTATGTGCAATAAATGGAAATAAATGGATGCTTGAGAGACTTGATCCACTCTGGCCGGATTTTAGGCAGAAGTATTAGTTCAGCACAGAATATAATGGTCTCCACATTGTACAATTTCTCTCTTTCTGATTGTGTGCCCTGTTGGTCTGCTATCAAACCTCATAGTTCAGGGTTTAAGATAATCTCTAGCAGGGGGCAAGGTGAGACCTTCAAGGAGCAGATCATCCCACATCTTCCTGCTGTGGGGTTCCTTATGTCTGTCTGGGAGGCATCTGCTGCTAGTCCCTGTTGGACACAGGATAAGCTGGACCACAGGTCTGATCTGGTATGGAAATTCCTATGGCTCTATAACTTTGAGAGAGAGAGAGATCTACAGGTCTCCCCCAGAGTTTCCTTCATCCCCTGACTGCTGCCCTCATTCTCCAACTCCTATCCCTTCTTGGCTCTGATTTCCTTACCAGAAGCTCCTCAAAAGCTTGTGTAGAAGGTAGGTTTAGATGGTGACCTGTAGGGCATGGAGTTGCTCTGCCATCTGGTCAGGCTGCAGGTATGTGGAGGGGATGCTCCAGCTGCATTTCCCAGCTCCAGTCCACACTACTGCATTGGGAAGGGAGCACATCAGCTGTCCATCTCCCAGCTGCCCCTCAGCACCTTCCACAAATCCTTGGGTGTCTCTGGCCAGTCAAAGACAGTGGTAGGGAAAGGGATGGAGCAGCATTTTTATTTACATTTTCAGCCACCACAGGACATCAGCAGCCAGAAACCGTTATATTTGCATGTGTCCTTGACATCCCGTACAGTACGTTCAAAACTGATGCTATAGTATACCAGCAGTTATATTTGGAGAATATGGATCTAAATCACACTGGTCTACTTGATCCTGGTCAGGTTTCACAGGCGTCATTCCCATTTTAAAGATAGCAGAGGCAAGATGACAGCAATGGGTTTGGGTGGTCCAACCTTTCCAGTGAAGCAGGATGAATGCTAGTTTTGGGCACCTTTGCAGGGCACATACAGAAATACAGATGTGTGCTCTACGTACAGTGTGTGCAAAGACGCCATTTTGTAGAGCTGGTCTGCTGCAGGGGAGAGCAGGGCCGGATCCGGGCACCAGCATTCCAAGCTGGTGCTTGAGGCGGCAATCTTCAAGGGGTGGCAATCCCTGTTGTTTTGTCCCCAGCAGCGCGCCGAATTGCCGCCGCTGATAGCGGGGGCAGTCCATGTGCCCTTAGGGCAGCACGTGCGTTTCCGCAGTGAGGGCAATTCGACAGCAGCTTCTATATTTAGCTGTCCGTGGCGGCTTCAGCTAAACATAGAAGCTGCCGCCGAATTGCCGCTGTTGCGGAAACACACCTGCTGCCCTAAGGGTACACGGACTGCCCCTGCCGTCTGCGGCGGCAATTCGGTGCGCTGCTTGGGGAGGCGAAAACTGTAGAGCCAGTCCTAGGGGAGAGGCAGATGTGTTCAGGGGCTGGATAGAATAGTTCCGCGGGCTGAATCTGGCCCATAGGCTGCCAGTTGGACCACCACACCAGCTCTGCTACCATGCAGAGTTTCCTTAGTCAACCACTGTCCATGACTTTTGGGTATGATAGTTTGAATTATTTCTTATGATGTGTATTTGAGGCAGTAGGATGGTTCAAGGAGAAGGAAAACAAAACGTTACATGTGATATTGGTTGTATGCAGAGGTTTGTAATATGCCTGAGCAGATGCCAGCAAATATATGTAACTGATGTCAACCAGCTTTTTGTCAATTCGTGTGCAACCAATTAGAATTACAAACGATATAGGAGATAATCAAGAACTCTGGCACATCATCTGCAACTGCTTATGTTCTTGTTCTTAGTAAGAAGTAGCAAAGCTTCAGAACATTGCGGGGTGTTGTCTTTTAATTCCTAGTGCAAATCTGGCCCAGGGTGATGTGACAGAAAGCCCCCCTGTACTTACCCCTACACACTCTTACAATAGTCTTTGTACAAAATGTGCCTTGTAACATATCATTTGAAAACTCATAACTTGCTGGTCAATAATACCATGGTGAAATGTACATAGCAACATTGTGTAAAATTATGCATTGGTGGCACATGTTCAAACCCACATAGCCCCAATTAGGCACAAGTGGTCAAACAGGTCTTAAACAAAGGAATGTGTGTTCACTGCAGTTGATATATATGTTGTGAACAGGATCCTCAGACAGTGAAAGGGTCAAGACAGGAGAAAATAAAACTCTGCATTTCAGCAAACAGGTGAGAAGAAACAGCATGGAACCTCTTTCACTACTAGACACCATGTCACTTTCTTTACTGTTCGAATAAACCGCTTTTAGGGGTAACGTTCAGGAAAATGCATCTCAAAGAGGGACTGAACTCTAAAAGTGAGGGGCAAAAACACCCTAGCATCTCTCTCCCTATCCATCTCTCTTTTTTCACTAAGAAGACAAAAGAAACAGCTGTTGGAATTTGGGAGCAGATCCTGGCCTGAGAGTTTGGTCAGCAATGTTACTGAATGAAACATAAGAGACGTCACCTTGAACCAAGTCTAATTTGTTGAGTTTAGAATGTGTTTTATCTTTTTCTTGTAACCATTTCTGACTTTAATGCCTCATTACTTGTAGTCACTTAAAATTTCTCTTTGTAAGTAAATAAACTTGTTCTATTCTTTAATTAAAATGAATCCAGTGTTGTGAATTGTTTTGGTATCTCCATTTGAGGCAGCAGACTGCTGTATGTTGAATCCCGTAGAGGACAATGGACCTAATATATCTGGACTGTCCAGGAGAGAGCTGGACAGTGCTGAATACATGTTTTTGGAGGAAGACTTGTAATGTATAGGGGTCACCCTACAAGTAGGAACCAAGGCTGCTTGAAGCCAGAGTGTGGCTGGTGTTTGCTGACAGGCTGCTGGGGTCAGAGCTGCTGGACCAGGGCTGTGGCTATAAACAGATACTCAGGGTGTGACCTGCATGCTTTTTGTGCAGAGACCAGGGTGGGAGCTACAGCAGCACAGCACTGTGAGGCACCCCAGTCTTCGGAGGCAAGTGGTGACAGCCCCTCACAGGTCTGGATTGCACCCCGGAATGTTATAGGTGGAAGCCACTAAGTATCCTAAGCATTTGAGGGCTGTCATACTGTCTGCCTGAGATGAACTAGTGGCCTCAGCCTAAATCCTAGCAGACAAGTGTCCACATCAGAAAAATCATCACCATAATATGCACTAGCTGGTCCCATTGTCAGGAGAGGCTAAAGATTGAGTTGCTCTTTCACTCATAGAGGGGGCTCCTCCAAGTCAGGGTCATGTTCCATTGATGGGGCCACGTAAGGTAGCCTGGTTCGGTCCAGTGAATGAACATAGAACGTGTCTCCCTGACTCTCCCTCTGGAACCCATACGTGTGTCCGGCACTTTGCCGATGGCTGCTAAGGCTGTCGGGGTGCTCAGGCTAGCTGCACGGCTGTCCCCTCTCTGGGTCTCCCTGCATGCGCCCCCCGGAGTGATGACCCTTGAGCTTTCACCTCTCTCAGCATGGAATCACATGACTCTCCCTCTTATACTAGGACCTTGGTTGCAGATCCCTGTGTACTAACCAAGATTACCCCAGCAGGCCCAATTACCTGTAGGTCTGCTCTTGGGGAGCTGTGTCCAATGGTCTACACGGAACGGCCGTAGGGCCTTTCCAAAACAAGGTACTGCTTATTCTTAGCAGCGGGAATGCCGCAGTGCACAAGAGAACAATGTTTTTTAACTAATAAAGCCGTCTATCTCCCTAGAGCTTACTATCCCTCCCGACGATAGACAGGGAGGCCAAGCTTCTTCATACTTCCTGTGCCGAGCTTTTCTCTGCCTCAGCCTGTTCCCCCAAACAGCCCCTGACAACTGACCCCCTTCTCCTTATAGATAGAGGCTTTTTCACCATTTTGTGTTCTTTTAATCTTAGGGCTGGTCTAGACGACAAAGTTAGGTCAGCTTAACTGTGTCACTCCGAGCTGTGAAAGATTGCACAGGGTGGGAAATGTAATTAAGCCAAGCTAAGCCCCCGTGTAGACAGTACTACATCAATGGAAGAATTCTTCTGTTGACCTACCTACCGTCACTGTAGTAAGTGTCTACGCGTTTCTAGTGTAGACATAATCTTAGGCCTGGTCTACACTAGAGAATTAGGTCAGTCTTACTGTGTTGGTCAGGGGTGTGAAAAATCCACACACTGCTGAGTAGCGTTGTTAAGCTGACCTAAGTCCCTGTGTAGACAGTGCTAGCTACTGCCTCTCAGATTATGTACATGTAGGTAGTGTCTACACTGAAGTGCTACAGCAGTACTGCTGTAGTGTTTTAAGTGTAGACAAGTCTTTAGACTCCTAGCCCAGGCAAAATAAGCCCTTTAACTTCACTGGAGCCAAAGCACACAGGCTGTTCCCAACTAATATCCCACTCTTTCTTCTCTAACGACCCTGAAGTGTTTTACCTAGAGGTGTCTTATCTCTTGTCATTGTTTTATTTCCTGCTTGTTTTTCCTAACAGCCTGTAGCGGGATGGTCACCTTGCTCAGGTCCAGAGGGGTTAAAAACAGCCCTGGGAGGGGGCTGTGGCTGGAGAAAACAGCTTTTAGGCTGGACTGATTTGGGGGAAATGGTTGCAGCTGGGGTCACGCACCAAACAGACTCAGCTGGCCCTATAAAGGCAGAGAAGCCAGGGGCAGACAGAGAGTCTCCCTCTGCTTGTTGAGGGAGAAGGGCCTGGCTGCTTAGAAGCTGGGAAAGGTACCTAGAGTGGAGCCAGGCTGGGGAAAGGCTAGAGGAGCTGGGGAGCTCTATCCTGGAGAACCCCCAGGCTGCAGGCCTTGATAAAGGCCAGGACAGGTACTGGGGATACAGAGGGGTAACCTGGTGTAGGCAAAGGGCGCCTCTGTTCGTCAGAGGATGGAGATGGATGGCAGGAGAGAGATCACTTGATCATTGCCTGTTAGGTTCACTCCCTCTGGGGCACCTGGCATTGGCCACTGTCGGTAGACAGATACTGGGCTAGATGGACCTTTGGTCTGACCCGGTAGGGCCATTCTTATGTTCTTATGTTCTTATGTAATGGTGTAGGTAATCCACCTCTCCAAGAGGTGGTAGCTAAGTGGATTGAAAAATTCTTCCGTTGACCCCATGCCAACTATATAGGGGTTAGGTTGATATAGCTACAACTCTCAGGTGTGTGGATTTTTTTGCTTTTGCAAAAAAAAAAGCAAATGTAATTTTTGGATGCAATAACAGAGGCATAGCATGCAAGTCAAAGGAGGTGATAGTGCCGCTGCACTGGGAGCTGGTTCGGGCTCAGCTGGAGAACTGTGTCTAATTTGGTCACCAGTGTATAGGAAGGACGTAGAGAAACTGGAAATGACCAGAGGCAAGCGACAAACTTGATGAAAGGGAGAGAATTCAAGCCATATGAATGAAGGCTAAAGGAAGTGGGTATGTTTAGTTTGGGAAAGAGGAGACTGAAGGGGACATGGCAGCAGTCTTCCAGGATTTCAACAATTTCCACCCCACCACCAACCTCAGCCTGGACCAGTCCACACAAGAGATCCACTTCCTGGACACTACAGTGCAAATAAGCGATGGTCACATAAACACCACCCTATACCGGAAACCTGCTGACTGCTATACTTACCTACATGCCTCCAGCTTACATCCAGGACACACCACACAATCCATTGTCTACAGCTAAGCCCTAAGATACAACCGCATTTGCTCTAATCCCTCAGACAGAGATAAACACCTATAGGATCTCTATTAAACATTCTTAAAACTACAATACCCACCTGGGGAAGTGAAGAAACAGATTGACAGAGCCAGAAAGGTATCCAGAAGTCACCTACTACGCAATGGGCCCAACAAAGAAAGTAACACAACACCACTAGCTGTCACCTACAGCCCCCAACTAAAACCTTTTCAGCGCATCATCAAGGATCTTCAACCAATGCTGAAGGACGATCCCTCACTCTCACATACCTTGGGGGAAAGACCAGTCCTCGCTTACAGACAGCCTCCAAACCTGAATCAAATACTCACCAGCAATTACACACCACACAACAAAAACACTAACTCAGGAAACAATCCCTGCAAAAAAAAAACCCATTGCCAACTCTGTCCACATATCTATTCAAGGGACACCATCATAGGACCTAACCGCATCAGCCACACCATTAGGGGCTCGTTCACCTACACATCTACCAATGTGATATATGCCATCATGTGCCAGCAATGCCTCTCTGCCATGTACACTGGCCAAACTGGACAGTCTCTATGCAAAAGAATAAATGGACAAAAATCAGACATCAAGAATTGTAACATTCAAAAACCAGTAGGAGAACACTTCAATCTCTCTGGACACTCAATGGCAGACTTAAAACTGGCAATTTTTTAACAAAAAAAAATTAAAACAGACTCCAACGAGAAACTGCAGAACTGGAATTAATTTGCAAACTGGACGCCATCAAATTAGGCATGAATAATGACTGGGAGTGGATAGGTTACTACAAAAAATAATTTTTCCCACTGCTGATACTCACACCTTCTTGTCAACTGTTGGAAATGGGCCACCTTGATTGCATTGGCCTCGTTAGCACTACAAAAGTCCTCGGCCTGGTATTCAACCCTTCTTGTCAACTGCTGAGAATACGTCACATCCACCTTAATTGAATTGGCTCGTTACTACTGACCCCACACTTGTAAGGTAACTCCCATCTTTTCATGTGCTATTCTGCTTACTGTATTTTTCGCTCTATGCATCTGATGAAGTGGGTTTTAGTTTATGCCCAAATACATTTGTTCATCTCTAAGGCACCACAACGACTCCTCATTGTTTTTGCTGATACAGACTAACACAGCTACCGCTCTGAAATAAAAAAAAGATGGAGAAAAGTTGTTCACTCTTGCCACATAGGGCAGGACAAGAGGCACTGGGTGCAAACTACAGCATAGCAGACAGGGGCGGCTCTATGTATTTTGGCGGTGTACCTGGGAGGTTCCATGGTCCCTGCCGCCGAATTACCCCCAAAGCCGCGGGACCGGCAGACCTCCCGCAGGCATGCCACCGAAGGCTGCCTGATTGCTGCCCTCACGGTGACCGTCAGGCCACCCACCTCGTGGCTTGCTGCACCAGGCATGCGCTTGGAGTGCTGGTGCCTGGAGCTGCCCCTGATAGCAGATTTAGATTAAATCTCAGGATAAACTGCCTAAATGTAGGAACAGGAAGCCAATGGAACAGACGCCTCGGGAAATCATGGAGGCTCCTTTACTGCAGGTTTTCTAAAGGAGGCTGGACAGTCATCTGTCCTAGATGGCTTAGACACAACAAATCCCGCATCTTGGCAGAGGTTAGATTAGCTGACCCTTGCAGTTCCTTTTCACCCTGTGGCTGTAGGATTCTATGATGTAAAATGCCAGTGTAGACCAGACCTTAGTCAAACATAAAGGATTCACTAATGGATTGGCCATTGTAGGTGGTGCTGGTGGCACCACTGTTGGTTAAGGCTGTCTGACACCTTCAATTAGGAGACGTCATTTTCAGTTGCTTATAAATTTGCCAAACTTTAAGCATTTGGACTGAAATTTCACACAGAATATCAGGGTTAGAAGGGACCTCAGGAGGTTGTCTAGTCCAACACACTGCTCAAAAGCAGGACCAATCCCCAGACGCCTAAATGGCCCCCTTCAATGATTGAACTCACCACCCTGGGTTTGGCAGGCCAATGCTTAAATCACTGAGCTATTCCTCCCCCAAAGCCATACAACACAGCACCACCAGGCATTGAACCAAGGATCTCCTGTGTACCCAGCTGGTGCTTTAGCCAGCTAAGCCACAGTGCCTGCAACACATACCAGGTGTCTGCTTCTGGCTGAATTGTTTTTTTGAGTTTCCAGCATAACATTTGAGCCGACTTCTCAAATGAAGGTAGGAGAAAAGATGTGTTGCCCATGCCGAAACATTCTTAGCTGACTTTTATCTCCATGGAGCTGCTTGGCTCCTCACTGGAACAATTCTAACAGCTACCGCTCCCCCGTTAAGAACCAGAGCCCTGAAATGGAAGAGGATGACAAGGTGAAAGTGTCTCTGCATTAACACACAGCTGGCTCCTGAGATCTTTACACAGTTCTTACTCCAATGGCAGTTTTGCCTCAGTGGGGCTTGAGTAAACAGTAGGCCATGGCCTCAGAATTTGGCCTTGCATTCTACATCTACTAACCATTTCATCCTGAAGAATCTACTGTGGCACTGACATGCAGCCACCTTGGGGCTGGAGGCCATCAGCCCAGGAGGGTACAGCAAAGAGGGACATTTTAACCCATGATACTGAAGCAAACTCATCCACTGTGGCAAGGGCCCTTGGATGTTTAATGGCTGTGCAGAGCGGAAAGGACCACAGACCTATTCTGTGTCCCATCACGTCCACGTTGCACTGGGTTTGTCGAGCAGGTGATCTCCTCAGCAAGAAGTGGGTACCTGTGAATTCTGAGACAGACACGTCTTCCCTGGGAATCCCCCTCAGGTAGCCGTGTCCCACACCTCTCTCACTCCAGCATCTGCAGCAGTATCCCATACCAAAAGCTGACACAAAGTGATGTGCACCATTTCTAATATAGCTCTGTGCAATTCCAGGGAGGTTCACTCAGCCTCTAGCAGGTAAGCAAGCATTTGAATGTAAACAGGCTGGAGAGAAGCCTGTCTAGGCTTCTGTGTTCTTTATCCAGCTTTGGGAGTAAACAGTAATTAAGGGACCTTCCCAAAGGGAGATAAGAACTCTTGGGCTCTGTGCTGAGTCAGAGAGGAATTGGCTGCTCTGTGCATTTGTGTATATTTAAAATTGTAGTTGATTAGTAGGAAAACAAATGATAATGTTTAAAACTCCCTGTAAAGTCCCAGGTGGGATGGGTAGATAGTAGACAGACAGATCTATAGAAAGATGCCTGAGGGGAGACAGATGCATTTTCTGCAGGCACACGGTGCTGTTACTAAGGGATCAGAGTAATTCTCACCAGTAATTATCATCATACTGTGCAGAACCATTCACTAACGAATGTTCAAAACACCTAGTAAAGGAAAATCATTATGACCATGCCACATTAAACAGATAGGTAAACTGAGGCACAGGGAGATGTTATTTGGCCGAGGTCACACAGAGATTGAGTGGCAGGATGATAGACAGAACCCAGGCATCCTGACTTCCCTGCCATAACCACGATCTCTCCGTCACACAAAGAGGGAAATGGACTCCTGCTCTGGCAGGGGCTGTTCATTGTGTGGGATGCAGAGGTTAGGCTGGAAGAGGAAGCCTGTGCCTTCACCATACACGTTTTAGAACTAGCTGGAGCTCTCCACTTCTGTGAGGTGTGAACTCCGGGACTCCACTTCCGCTCCCACTCAGAAACCTACCAACTCATCACAGTCACTAGGGTGGCTTCGGGGGAACAGACTTAGAAAAAGCAACACCAACAGAATACTCCTGTGAATAGAGTACAGTTGGGGTCCTGCCTGGGGACAGAGGCCTCACCCCAAAGCTGCCAGGGAACAAGAGTGTGGGGGAGCTATAAGCAGGATAGAGACTGGATTAGTGTTGGCATTGGATTTGTTCTCTGCCTCTTGCTTCACTTTCTCCCAGTGTCTCCTAAGTGGAATTGAAATCTAATGTTCCAGGCTGAGTCAGACTTTCCAGGACTGCAGCAGCTGGAGAGCACTTGGATTCCCACAGCTGGACTCCCTGCCTGCTCATCTGGCTAATCGGGGTATTTCTCCAGTGCGGAGCACCAGGGTTTTAAGCACTGAAATGAGACTGAATGAATTCTCCTGACAAGGGCAACAGGGACGCCGTGTTCACCAGCATTCAAGTTACTAACGCTCTGTACCTGCCAAGCATGGTTTGACCTTCGTCTGTAGCTAAGGCAAAGGAGAGGAGGCCCTGATTTGGCTGGATTAGTGTGTTGATTATTTTTTATCATTATTTGTGTTGTGGAAGAATCCAGAGGCCCCGCTCCAGTTCAGGGCCCCTTGTGCTGGGCCCTTCACAAACACTGAAGGAGAAACAGACCCTGCCCGAAGAGGCTTATAAGTCACATTAAGACAAGACACAGCTACTGTGTGCAGCAAACCAGAATGTGGGTAGGTTGGAGATGGGGGAGGAACAGCACTAAGAGTGGGTGGTTCCACAGGCTGCTGGGTTGGTGTGAGACAGCTGAAATGCACAGCCCTGCCCTGGCTCCATAACGATGCTGGCTGTGGTGGGACCCAACTGAGAGTGCCAATTCTGTAGAGGGCAAGCATAGGAGTTTATTACACACAGCGCTGGCGGAGTGTCACCAGGTAAACCTTATTAGGCTCAGAGACACTGCCAATCAATTGATTACAATAGAATATATAGATTTTCCATGGGCGGGGGGAAATGACAGGGTAGGCAGTTCCACACCCCGGGATAGGTTTTGCAGCAAGACAAGATAGCACATTAGCCAGTGGTTAAAAGGTTACATAATGTCTCCGCCCATGGTCTCAAGTTAGCAAGTTAACATTTAATTAATACTTTGATAAAATGTTATTAATATAAAATAACCCAGGGGTTCTCAAACTGGGGGTCAGGACCCCTCAGGGGGTCACAAGGTTATTACTGGGGGTTGCGAGCTGTCAGCCTCCACCTCAAACCCTGCTCTGCCTCCAGCATTTATAGTAGTGTTAAATATATAAAAAAGTGTTTTTAATTTATAAGGGGGGGCCACATGCAGAGGTTTGCTATGTGAAAGGGGACACCAGTACAAAAGTGTGAGAACCACTGAATTAACTCCTCTGGAGACTTGGGGAATGCAGGGGAGGGGGGTCTCCCTTGGTAGGGTTGGGAAGGAGGTAGGTGGTGTCGGATATTGCTCTTCTCATGTGATCCCTCCCCCATGGAAAAGATAAGAGCTTGGCTCTTTGTGTTAAATAGCTGTCTGCAAGCTCAAACTGCTGAATGAGCTTTAGGGTAGGGAACGCTGGGCCTTCCCAACCAGCCTGGCCCTGCCCCCTATCTGACCCCATCTACTTCCTGCCCCCCAACTGCCCCCCTCAGAATCCCCAACCCATCCTGCACCTTGTCCCCTCACCACCTCCCCAAGACCCCCCAACCACCACCCCAGGACCCCACCTCCCACCAACCCCCCCTGTTCCCTGTCCCCTGACTGCCCAGACCCCTATTAGCCCCCCCACCAAGTCCTGACAGACCCCCAGAATGCCCACAATCCAACCCCCATCCCCTGACTGCCTCCCCAGAACCTCTGCCCCCTACCTGTCCCCTGACTGTCCCCAGGACTCCTGCCCCTTATCCAACCCCGCCCCGGCCCCTGCCATGCTGCTTACCCCACCTCCCCTCTCCCGGGGGCTCAGCGCACCACGTCCAGGAGCGGCCCTGGACGGCGCTGAGGCGGCGTGGCTCCAGTGGGACATGAGCTCGCAGCCCCGCCCCCTTACCACGCAGCTCCGAGTGGGGAGGAGCACAGGCCCGGCCCCCTTACCACACAACTCCGAGTGGGGAGGAGCTCAGGCCCCACCCGAGCCACGCCGCTTTAGCTCTGTCCAGGGCCGCTTGTGGGTTACCCTCGCCTCTCCTCTCCTCTCCTCTCTCTCAGAGCCTCACCACACTGCATCCAGAAGCTACCCTGGCCCCTGGACAGTGCTGCCGCGGCATGGCTCCGGCGGGACCAGAGCTCGCAGCCCCGCCCCCTTACCATGTGGCTCTGAGCAGGGAGGAGCTCAGGTCTGCTCCCTGATAAAATCCTGCAGGCTCCATTGTTGTTCCACCTGTAAGGTCAGGAAGGCCTGCTTCTCGGTCTGTTGGGACAACTGGAGATTGACCAAGGTCTGCTTCATCTCCTCCTGCTGCTTCACCAGGCATTTTAGGGTCTCTTCCATCTCCAGGGTCACCAACCACAGTCACTGGCATCAAATCCTGAATGAGTCCCCACATGTAACACCAGTCTAGGCACCAAAAACACCCAGAGAACAACCGAGGTGCAGCACCCGTGTCCTTTTATTGTTTGTGTCTGTTCCCACCACCTATTATTTACAAGTATTTACAGAGACCAACACTCTGGGAGACTATTAGCCTCCCAACCATCAGGGATCTAGGCCCCAGGCCCCAGGCCCCACACCCCTCCCTTTCTTGTCTCTCCCCTCCCTTCCTGTCTCTTAGCCAGCTTTATAGGGCAGGCTGGCTACCCAGACCTGCAGGTGGAGCCACTCTGGTAATTAGAGCATGGCCCCTCAGCCAGCCCAACTAACCCTTTTTCCTCTTGAACAGGGCTAACGGGCCTGGCTTGTCTTTCCTAGCCAACACCCTGTTATAGGTGCCACAAGTACTCCTGTTCTAATCATTCTTGTTGTTATGAGGTTGTTAAATTATTTCCATGCAGCTTGCAGGGACCGAATGGCTGGGCAGCAGTTCTGCAGAAAAGGACCTAGGGGTTACGGTGGACGAAAAGCTGAATATGAGTCAACAGTGTGCCCTTGTTGCCAAGAAGGCTAATGGCATTTTGGGTTGTATAAGTAGGGGCATTTCCAGCAGATCGAGGGACGTGATCATTCCCCTCTATTCAGCACTGGTGAGGCCTCATTTGGAGTACTGTGTCCAGTTTTGGGCCCCACACTACAAGAAGGATGTGGATAAATTGGAGAGAGTCCAGCGGAGGGCAACAAAAATGATTAGGGGGCTGGAGCACATGACTTATGAGGAGAGGCTGAGGGAACTGAGATTGTTTAGCCTGCAGAAGAGAAGAATGAGGGGGGATTTGATAGCTGCTTTCAACTACCTGAAAGGGGGTTCCAAAGAGGATGGATCTAGACTGTTCTCAGTGGTAGCAGATGACAGAACAAGGAGTAATGGTCTCAAGTTGCAGAGGGGGAGGTTTAGGTTGGACATTAGGAAAAACTTTTTCACTAGTAGGGTGGTGAAGAACTGGAATGGGTTACCTAGGGAGGTGGTGGAATCTCCTTCCTTAGAGGTTTTTAAGGTCAGGCTTGACAAAGCCCTGGCTGGGATGATTTAGTTGGGTTTGGTCCTGCTTTGAGCAGGGGGTTGGACTAGATGACCTCCTGAGGTCCCTTCCAACTCTGAGATTCTATGATTCTATGATTGCAGGCACTTCACTCTTGTTACTCTTCCTTTTAACGTCTGTTAGCAAGCTACCTCGTTCTTACGTAGTTCCCCTTTCAGAAGTTAAACATTACCGTGGTGAGCTTTGTTGGTATTTCCCTCCCTACAAGGATGTTAAATTTAATTACATTATAGTCACTATTACCAAGTGCTGTAGATATATTCACCTCTTGGACCAGACCGTGTGCTCCACTTAGGACTAAATCAAGAATTTCCTATCGCCTGGTGGATTCCAAGACTAGCTGCTCTAGGAAGCAGTCATTAGTGGTGCCTAGAAATTTTCTGTCTGCATCCTGTCCTGAGGTGACATGTATCCAATCAATACAGGGATAGTTGCAATCTCCTATTAGTATTGGGATTTTTTGTTATTGTAACCTCTCTAATGTCCCTGAGCATTTCACAGTCACTGTCACCATCCTGGTCAGCTGGTCAGTAATATATTCCTACTGCTATAGTCTTATCCAAGCATGGAATTTCTATCCATAGTCTATGGTTCAGTTTGATTCCTTTAAGATTTTTACTATATTTAACTGTCTCTTTCTTTCACACACAGTGCCACTCCCCCACCAGCATGACCTACACGGTCATTCCTCTACATTTTTTGCCCTGGTATTCCCCTGTCCCATTCATTATCATCAGTCCATCACGTTTCCGTGAGGCCTGTTATATCAATGTCCTCATTTAATACCAAACATTCAAGTTCACCCATTTTAGTATTTAGATTTCTAGCATTTGTACACAAGCACTTAGAGACTTCGTCGATATTTAGATGTCTGCCTTCATAGGATGTAATTGAATGGGACTTTCTTTTATCTGTTTCTCTTCAGTCCCTACCTGCACTTATCACTGTCTGTCCTTGTCTCTTGTCTAGGATATAGAGTATCCCCTTCAATAAATCCTTGCCTAAGAGATTTACCCAGGCTGTTGGTGGATTCTCCATCACTTGGCAATTTTTGAATCACGATTGGCTGTTTTTCCAAAAGCTCTGCTCTAGGAACTATTGTGGGGCTGGTCTCTGGCCTGTGCTGTACAGAGAGTCAAACTAGATGATCACGATGGACTTGGACTTGGAATCCATGAATCATTCTCCTTAGGTCCCCTTAAGTGAAGCCCATGGGTGCCCCAGTTCTCACTGGACAGTACTAGAGAACAGACCCCCGTGTGGCTGTATCTTCCCTGCCCTGTCTTGATATCCCAAGGAACCTGGTGCATTTTTTCCAGTCCAACACCCCATCCCTATCCCCCCACCCCACCCCATACACACACACTGGGCTCACTACAGCTAAGCAACTGAAGCTCTTCGAGTTCCACTGAAGTCAAGGCACTTTGCTGAAGTGAGGACCTCAGTAAATAACCAGCTGGCTGTAACCTTGGTCCTTCTTTATCCATCTCCTATGCACCACTGTTTGCCCCTGCCCCCTGCCATGTGCCAGGCTGGAAATTACATTGCCAGCCCATTGGCACAAGGACCGGGGTCTAAATCTTAGTTGCCTAGACACCCTTTGAAGATATAGGCCCATGTCATTACATCTGAGCCTGGCACACTTCTCCCTGAGGCCCTGCCCCCACCCCACCCCTTCTCCCCAAGCCCCTGCGCCCACGGAAGCCCTTCTCCCCGTGGCCCCGGCCCCACACCACCCTACGCCCCAAGGACCGGCCCCCCGCCCGCCCCATCTCACCGAGGCCCTGCTCCCACCCTGCCCCTGTTCCCTGAGGCCCTGCCCCCACCCCGCCCCTTCTCCCTGTGCCGCTGCCCCCATGCCACCCCATCTCCCCAATTCCCTGCCCCCACATAACCCCTTATTCTCAAGGCCCTGCCCCCATCCCGCTTCATCTCCCCATTCCCTTGCCCCCATGCAGCCCCTTCTCCCCGAGGCTGTGCCTTCATCCTGTCCCTTCTCCCCGAACTCCCCACCCCACATTGCTCCTTCTCCCCAAGGCCCTGTCCCCACCCCACCCTATGGGGGCCTGCATGTACCTTAAAAAATAGCCTCGGTTTAATGATGTCCCGACATGCAGGTCTAGTACCCAGAAAAAGTAGACGGGTGTGACCTAAACCTGACGAGAAATGTTACGCTGAGTTTTATATTGCCTGCTCCGACCAGAGTACAGCATACTGCCAAAGACAACGGCAACGCCTGGCAGGTTGTGTCAGGCAGACTTGTAGCCCATGAAGGGGTACCTGTGTGCACTGTCTGCCTGTACACTACACAACGTAGGCTGTGCATCAGCAGACATGTGTCGTCAAGCGACCTGGGTCTAGGCTCTGCTACTGACTTGCTGTGTTGTCTTGGCCCAGTCAGCAAATTCAGCAAAAATATTTCTTTTGAAAATTTGGACCAGGTTTAATAATAATACAGGAATGGCTGTCGCTCTAATTCCCAGATTTATCAAAAATAAAACTCCACAACTCAGTTTACTTTTATTTATTTAAACTCTACATGAAAAATAAGAGGGTTATCAAAAGGTCACAAATGCGTTGCAAACAGAACAGTTTGTACTATATAATTTCAGTGTTATGACCCTCCAGAGTGCAAAAATCTTGAGTCAGGTCCTATAAAAATCGAGAGATTGGTTCCAAAACCATGATTAAAAAAAATAATAAATTTGGATTCTGTTTATTCACCTTCTGGGTTTTCAATCTTTAGGATGCACTTGAGTCACATTTTTTCTTTTCTGAACAACCATGAATGCCAGAAACTTACTTATTGTTGTCATGGAAGCTGAGAGTCTCATATAATCACGTGACTCCAGCAGTTGAGGCTTTGCATCAAATGTAGTGAATCTCCTGATAAAATGCAAGCATGGGCAATGTTGTGTGAATGTGTACAGTAAATGGAGATATCCTTAGTCATACTGAGCAGAGAATTGCTTATCAGATTTTCTTCTGAAAATTCTCCTCTCCCTGTCTCTGAATTGAACAGTGTCAGGGTGGAAGATGGTGGCACATAAGAACGGCCATATTGGGTCAGACCAAAGGTCCATCTAGCTCAGTATCACGTCTTCTGACATTGGCCGGTGGATGTTGACAGACAGACACCCGGTCTGGGGACCAGTCCCATCCAGAGCCTCACAGCACCTGCCTGATTCACTGTGGTGTTACTCCAATTTAATGCCATTCTCCAAGGCGTTATGCTGGTGAATGTCATTCCAGAAGGATACAGTCTCTAAGGTACAGTCTCTAAGTACCTACATGGGGTGCTGGGGAGGGGCTGCAGGGAGCCAGGGTCTTGCCCACCTCTGATGCCTGCAGTCCCTTTGTGATGTCAGGACCCGCCTGGTCCTGGCCCTTTATGATGCGTCACTGGAACAAACAGCCCCTCAGGCGAGATCCAGCCACAGCAGTAGCAGGGAGTGTAGTGTCTCCACCCCCAGTGCGCGTCCAGACCGTCCTCCCCAGCATGTTTGATGCGGGAGTGGGGATCATGCAGAGCTGGTTCTGTGCCTGCTTTGACAGCTCCTGGGTGTTGTACACCTGCGTCCTTCTGGTCCTGGTCATCTGGGTGGCCATCGTGACTCAGCACAGCTTCTCCTGGAGAAGCAGGATGGTAGGAGGACCCTCCCCCACCCCCCACCCCCAAACCGTCCTGCGCTCTCAGCAGAGCTTGCCTGGACACAGCCTCATGGAAGGGAGGGTGGGTGGGTGGGAGCGCCCGAGGCCCCCTGTTCTGACCAGGCCCCGTTGGGCTGGTGGGGCACATCCACAGAGAGAGACAGGGCCACAGACAGAGCTCGTGGCTCCATTCATTTGTTGTTCCTTACTGCCCCGACCACCAGCTAGTGCTAGAAATGCCAGGGCTCTCCCTCGTGGTCCCAGGGTTCCTGGCACCCCTGGCACTAAGCCGGCTCTGGCCAGTTATTTCCCTCCGCTGGGGGAAGCTGACCAACCAACCCTCCCAGCTCCCTCCCAAAGCCACAAGCTTTCCTGGGTCCCTGGCCTCCCAGCCGGCCAGGGAGAGGGCAGGCAAGAGGTGGGGGGAGAAAGGGGGAATCCAGGACAGATCTTTGGGTTTGGTCAGTTGGGGATCCTGCCTTGGGTTCCAGATCAGTTGGGGAGCTGGGCTCGCAGGTGGGAACCATGGGAGACGGGGAGAGAAGAGGAAGCCAGAGCACATTGCGAAACCCAAGGGCCTGGTCCCTATTCGACTCATAACACTGGGGGCAGAAATCACCCACTCTGGTGTGGCGATGCCCTAATGTCAGAGGGTGGGGGACCCAGGATTGTTCCAATGACACTTGGATGGAGAGCACGGGGCATGCCGAAGGAGCCTGAAGTTCTCCAGCTGCAGGAGGTGGAGGGAAGCGTGGGCACCCCTGGCACCGGGCTGGGCTGGGCGGGAGGCTGGCACTGCACGGCCTCAGTCTGGATACCACGTAACTCTGCCGCTTCCTTGGCTCCCGCAGGCTCTTCTGGTCAGCAGGCTCCGGTGGAGGGGGATGGAGGACGAGGGAGAAGGTAAGGCCCTGCCTCACATTCCCTGACGGCTCCCTGGCTCAGAATCCCAGGGCTTCTCCCAAGCCCTCCACCCTGGCCCAGGGGTCCCACACGAGGCCCCTCAGACTTGGCCTGCCCCTGGGGATAGGAGCAGGAGCCAAGGTGCTGACTGGAGCCGGGATAAGCTGACATGCTGCTAACGAACCATCGTCTGGGGGCTTTGCAGCGATGGAGGCAAACACCCGATTGTCTGTCCCCTCTGGCAGGTTGTCCCCATGTCCTCCAGGGCTTTGCGCAGGCTAATGGTGAGCATCGGGGGGGGGAGCTACCTGCCCTTCCCAGAACAGGGAAGCTTTGCCAGCAGGAGGCACTGCCCACTGCCCAGCAGATCTTGTCTTTATTTCACCCCGTCTGCTCTGTCTTGGATAGGGGTGTAGCCCCCTGGCACTCCGTTGCTGTGCATCGTACCAGGGCTTGCAAGGCCAGGGCTGCTAGGTGCCGCCAGCCCCTGACATTTGCCAGAGAGATTTCCTGGGATCCCGCACACTGGCGAGACCCATTTCTGCAGGGGCACCAACTGGGTTATTTGCACCAGGACCATGTGCCATCCGGGTTTCTGGTACTGGGATAGCGCACCGGCCAGATTCACGGCCCTGGCACGATGCCCGGGCCAGGTTCACGGTGCTGGGACTTCACCGTGGCCAGGTTCACAGCACTGGCAGTGTTTGAGAGGGGGCCCGGTGTGGTGCTGGCGGAGTGTTTCATCTGGCTCCAGGCTCTCACAAGCTCAGCAAGCCTGGTTCTGGAGCAGCAGCGCAGAGTGGCCTGGGGCCAGGGCACTGGAATGAGGGGGCCGGGGGGCCATGCCCACTGACTTTTGACTGGCTGTAAGGGCGAGCAACAGGATGCAGGGCGTGCAGAGAAGAAAGAGCAAGCGGGGGGCAGGCTCTTGGAGGGAAGCAGTGGCGGAGGAGCGGGGCTTGGTGTGGGGGCGAGGCCTTGGGAGGAATGGGTCACAGGCGGGCGGGGTGCTGGGAGAAGGAGTGGCACGGGGCAGGGCCTCGGGGTTAGGAGCAGTGCAGGAATGGGGATTCGGGGTTGGGGTGGTACAGGTGGGTGGGGTCACTGTTTGGGTGCCCGGGGCCCCTGCTATGTTCAGGCCCCATCTCTCCTCAGAAGCCCTCTCTGCTGTTCTGTTTTAGGTGCAAAGAAGCAGCGGGTGAAACAGCCGCATGACCGGCTGTGCCGGGACCCCCCACGCTGCGCTCGCCGAGCTGCCAGGTGCCGCTCCATCCGCCAGCTGCTGTGTGACAACTCAGACTGTGCCCTGTGCAACGAGGCGGCCCGGCAAGCCGAGTGGCTGGTGTACGCCGACAGGGCCAGCGCATGGGTCCCTGCCGGGCCAGGGTCACCTCCTGCTCCCGCCTCCCGCTCCAAAGGGAGAAACCTGCTGGGTAGATCCATGTGGAGAGGCCTGGATGTGCTGCAGTGGTGCCACTCTAGGACATGTATAGGCGACCAGGTCCTCCCACCCGTGCAGGGCTCCTTCCCACCCAGCAAGTCCCGCTCCCCTCCTGAGCACCAGGCAGGCAGCCGGAAAATGGAGCGCCACCCGCCGAGGGAGGATGAGGAGGGGCTGCCCCACCCACAGCAAGTCAAAGGCTCCTCCACGGAGCAGGACGAATGTCTCTTCTGCTCCTCTCTCTGGGATGACACTCTCCTTCGCGGGCAAGAGCAGGCCCAGAGCTCCTCTTCTCTACAGCATGAGCCTCTCCTACTCGCTTCGGAGCTGAGAACTGGATTGAGCCAGCACGAGCCATTTCTTCCCAGGCATGAGGAGTACCCCAGCCCCGCTCCTGCCCAGCACGAGCCCTTCCGTCCAAGCCAAGCGGAACGTGGCTGGGTCGGGAATTTCCTGCACAGAGGCAGAGCAAGGAGCCCCCAGGCCGCTCCCCAGAGGCAGGCGCATCGCCCCGATTGGGTGCCGTTTCTGGCCAAGTCCCCAGGCGGGACCAGGATGTCAGGGCAGGAGGCCAAACGGCAGCAAGACCGAGAAAGCACAGCACCCAGGGCCACGGGGGAAGCTCTGATGTCTCTGCCTGGGAGACCCCAGGTGCAGGTCAGCCCTGGAGCCCTGCGTGTGGCCGGCAGGCTCGAACTGGCCGAAGCGGAGACCCCCTTCCTCCAATGCGACGTCAGGGCAAGTCTCGAGCGGCACATCCAGGTGAAGAGGCTGCAGCACACCCTGGGGCTGCCCTGCACCCTGCAGAGCGCTTTGAAGATCTTCATGCCCCCAGCACCGAAACCCATCGCACGCAAACCCTCGGGGGCAGGCAGGGTGGTGACGATGCCACAGGCCCTGCCCTTCCTGAGCGTCGGCTCCAGGACAGAGCTGGAGCGGCATCTGCAAAGGATGGTGCATCTGAAGAGATGGGGGCTGCCCAGGAGGATCCAGGAGTCCTTGAGGCTGCTGATGCCAGCCACACCTCCACACCCCCGGCTCGGCCCCCTGCCGTCTGGGAAATGGGCTCCAAGGGGGCCAGGCCCAGTGACAAGGACAGCCCAGACGCCCGGCCTCAGAGCTAGAGCCCCAGCCCAGGCCTCCCAGGGCCCAGACAGAGCGTCCAAATCCACGCCCGGCTCGCACTGCTGCAGAGACACTCGGGAGCTGCAAGGGCACATTGCCAGGAAGGGCTTGGAAATCAGATTAGGCGCGCTGCCTGCCGTGCTGAGGAGCTCTCAGAAAATGGCTGCCCTGGGGCGCCGAGACCTGCTCCTGCCTAAACTGATCCCCCCAGGCTGCAAGGCCCCCCTGGCCCGCCACCGGCTCTGCCCCCTGCTCAGTTGCAAGGCGGGCAGCGTGGAGCTCAACGTGAGGCACAAGCACATCCAGTACCTCTGGGCTCTCCCCACCCTGTACGCAGAGTCCCTGGCCAAGATGGTGCCCTGCCCGCCCGTGCCACCTGCCCCCCTGCTGCCCCTGGGTGTGGCCATCGAGTTCTGCCCCCTGGAGACCCCCTTCATGGCCCCCGAGGGCCAGGAGCTGCTGGAGAGGCATGTCCTGAGGAAGCGGCTGCAGCACGAATGGGGCCTGCCGGGCCTTGTGCGGCGATCGCTGAGGTGTTTCATGCCACCCCCGCCCACGCACCCCAGGCCCAAGAGGAGCGACCGGCCAGCAGCCATGGAGCTCCATGTCAGCAGTGGGGCCCCTCCCATCCCTCTGGCCACCAAGAGGGAGCTGGAAGCCCACATCCGGTGGAGGGTGGCCGAGAGGAGGTGGGGGCTCCCCAGGAGGGTGCAGGAATCCCTGCGGGGCTTCATGCCTCCCACGACCGCAGCTCCGGGGACACATCCAGACATGCAAGGCAGAAGGGCCAGCCGGCCGCTGAGGGGGCTGTCAGCGAGAAGGGCTCCAAGAGAATCACCCTCCAGGGTGGCACCCGTGGGCCCCACAGTGGTGGCTGTCTCCTTAGCCGGGCCCCTGGGAACTGCATGGCGCCAGCAGCTCAGCCGGGACACGTGCCACCAGCTGCTGGAGAGACATGTGACCAGGAAAAACATAGAGATCCGTCTGGGCCTAATCCCCCGCAGGGCCCAACACTCACAGGAAGCCACCCGCCGGATGGGAAAGCTCCCCTTGCCCCGGCTGATTCAGCCGGGCCAGAGATCCCTGGAGCTGCGGCCCCGGGAGCTGCTCTTCCTGGAGCAGGTGGCCTTGGATCACCTGGAGCTCAACCTTCTCCACAAGCACCTGAGCTTCAGGTGGGGGCTGCCCACGCTCTACCGACAGTCCCTGGCCAAGCTGTTCCACGCAGGCCCCTCGCCCGCCCCGCCGCCCGCCAGCTCCCGCACAGCTGGGACCGAGTTCACGGAGCAGGAGCTGCCCTTCCTCCCACCGGGAGCCCGGGAGGAGCTGGAGCAGCACATCAGGAAGAAGAGGCTGCAGCACGAGTGGGGGCTGCCTCTGATCATCCAGAAATCCATGCGGGGCCTGATGGTGGCTCCCCCCGGCCCTGGCCAGCCCAAGGCCCCTCCGCCAGCTGACGGGGACGTGGCCGTTCTCCAGCCCGAGCTGTCCTTCCTCAGTGAGGGCAGCAGACGAGAGCTGGAGCTCAGCCTCCGCAAGAGACTCATGCACCGGCGCTGGGGGCTTCCCAGGAGGATCCAGGAGTCGGTGTGGCTGCTCCAGCCTGCCTCAGCCCCTGCGGAGTTCAGGCCTCGCAGCTGTACAGAAAAGGATGCAGAGGGGCCTTTCCTGCTGCCCTGGCACAAGAGCACCGTGCACCTGGAGCAGGGTGTGGGGAAAGCCCGGAGAGTGGTCGCTGCTCCCCACCCGTGGCTCAGCCTGGGACGTGACGCTCAGGAGCGGCTGCAGATCCACGTGGCAAAGAAATGTGTGGAGACCCGGCTGGGGGCCATCCCCGCTGCAGTGAGACACTCTTGGCAAAGGCTGCATCTCGTGTCCCGGCTGCCCCTCCCCAAGCTGATCCCTGCTGGGGACAGGGCCCCGAAAGCCAGGAACCCCTTGCTGCCCTTCATGCACCCGGAGGACGTCTGCCACCTCGAGTTGAATGTGCAGCACAAACATCTCACCGCCCTGTGGGGCCTGGGCACTCTCTACTCCCAGTCCCTCAGCAGGATGGTCCCCAGGGCGCCCCCTGGGCTGTTTCCACCCCGTGAGGCTGAAGTCGAGTTCTGGGCGCGGGAGGCTCTGTTCCTGGGCCCGGAGGCCAGAGAGGCCCTGGAGCTGCATGTCAGGAAGAAGAGGCTGCAGCACGAGTGGGGGCTGCCTCTCATCGTCCAGAAATCCATGCGGGGCCTGATGGCGGCTGCCCCACGCCCTGGCCAGCCCAAGGCCCCTCCGCCAGCCAACAGGGACGTGGCCGTTCTCCAGCCTGAGCTGTCCTTCCTCAGTGAGGGCAGCAGACGAGAGCTGGAGCTCAGCCTCCGCAAAAGACTCATGCACCGGCGCTGGGGGCTGCCCAGGAGGATCCAGGAGTCGGTGCGGCTGCTCCAGCCTGCCTCAGCGCACGCGGAGCTTAGGCCCCACGGACCCGCGGAAAGGGATGCAGAGGGGCCTTTCCTGCTGCCCTGGCACAAGAGCACCGTGCACCTGGAGCGTGGCGTGGGGAAAGCCAGGAGAGTTGTCACTGCTCCCCACCCTCGGCTCAGCCTGGGACGTGATGCTCAGGAGCGGCTGCAGATCCACGTGGCAAAGAAATGTCTGGAGACCCGGCTGGGGGCCGTCCCTGCTGCAGTGAGACGCTCTTGGCAAAGGCTGCATCTCGTGTCCCGGCTGCCCCTTCCCAAGCTGATCCGTGCTGGGGACAGGGCCCCGAAAGCCAGGAGCCCCCTGCTGCCCTTCGTGCACCCAGAGGGCGTCTGCAACCTAGAGCTGAATGTGCAGCACAAACATCTCACGGCCCTGTGGGGCCTGGGCACTCTCTACTCCCAGTCCCTCAGCAGGATGGTTCCCAGGGCGCCCCCTGGGCCGGTTCCACTCCGTGAGGCTGAAGTCGAGTTCTGGGCACGGGAGGCTCTGTTCCTGGGCCCGGAGGCCAGAGAGGCCCTGGAGCTGCACGTCAGGAAGAAGAGGCTGCAGCACGAATGGGGCTTCCCTGCACTCATCGAACGGTCGCTCAGAGCCTTTGTGCCAGCGCCCCCACTGCCGGGGCCGACCACAGCCCGCCAATGCGCCGAGCTGCACGTCCTCGTCCTGGGGCAAGAGCCTTCGCTCATGGACGGGGACACGAGAGGCTGCCTGGAGCGTCACCTCTGGAAGATGACGCTGCAGCGGAGGTGGGGCCTTCCCCGGAGGATCCAGGAGTCCTTGCGGCTGTTTGCTGCTTTTGCCCCGCCGGCTGGCCCGCAGCTTCCTGGGGCCGGTGGAGAAAAGGGCGTTGGGCAAAACCGGCTGGGGCCCAGCCAGCCAGACATCCCCACAGGGAGCTGCTTGGCAGGAGACAGCAGAACCCATGGCCTTGCTGCTGAGCGGAGGGATGAGCTCCAGCGGCACCTCGCGAGGAAGTGCCTAGAGATCAGGCTGGGGGTGAGGCCGGCCCTGGTGAAGAGATCCCAGAGAGTGGCCAGGGAGGGGGAGAGGATACGCCTCCCCAGGCTGATCTGCGCAGGCCAGAAGCCCCCCAAGCCCAGGGCCGGCTCCCTGCTCTGCCTGCCTCCCACAGCTATGAATACACTAGACATGAACGTGAGACACAAGCAGCTGGTGCATTTCTGGGGGCTGCCCACACTGCAGGAGGCGTCCCTGCGGAGGATGATGCCGAAGGCTCCGGCTGTGCTGCTGGGGAGCGCAGCAGGGAGGGCCTGGATGCAGATGGGCCTGGCTGGACGCATGGGGGCTGAGGAGCTGGAGAGGAATGGCTACAAGGAGCCGCCTCTGGTCACGGGGCCGCCTCTGGTCACAGCCAAGGCCAGGGACCGTCTAGAGAGCCACATCCTGAGAAAGAAGCTCCAGCACGAGTGGGGCTTACCGCGTGTTGTGCTGAGATCCTTGGGCGCGTTCACACCCCCACCGCCTGGGAGGGGCCCCCCGAGGCGGGCCCAAGCCCCAGCCAGCGAGAGCGTCGCCACAGGCAGCCTGCTCTTCCTGCACACAGAAACCAGGGAGCGCCTGGAGTCACATGTGAGGAAACTGGCCCTGGAGCGGAGATGGGGCCTGCCCAAGAGGATCCTGGAGTCCTTAAGGATGTTCCTGCCACCTGCCCCACCAGGAGCAGAGCCCAGAGGCCAAACCCAGCCCCTGCTCCATCTCTTCCCTACACTCCCCCAAGGTCCTACAGCCCTCTCCACGGGGCAATCGGAAGAGCTCCAGCCAGGCCCCAGGGAGCCCCTCACCCACCGGTCCCAGCACTGGCTTGAAATGGGGGTAAAGGAGGGCGAAGCCAGCTGCCCTGAGGCAGTGTCCCAACACACCCTGGGGAGCAGCAGCAGGAGAAGCCAGGAGACCTCCCAGACGAGCAGTGGGGAAGGGCCCCCCAGCTCCCCACGCCACTTCCCGGAGGACAAGGCAGAGCTGAAATCCACCCTGGACTTTCCCAGGAAGAAGGTGCTGGGAATTTCCCACAGGGCCCAGGAGTCCCAGAGACAGGCCTTGTGCCCGGTGGCCCATGAGTCTTACCCACAGCAGAGAGAGCAGAGCTCTGAGGAAAGTCCTGGGCAGTGGAGGACCCACGATGGCGAAGGAGCTCCGCGGATGGCGGGGACCGGCAGGCGCTCCCGGAGCTCGTCTGTGGAGACAGCTGTTTGGAATGAGAAGAGGATCTTGCAGGAGCTGGAATCCAGCTTCAGGAGAATAGCCCGGAGCTGCAGCCGCCATGGCCCAGGGGGGAAGCAGCCTCTGTCTCTGGAAATTGTGGGCCACCTGGAAATGGGCCATTGCACATGCTTGGACTGCCCATGCTGCAAGCTAGAGGGGTGGGACGGCGCTCACTCTCCAGGGGCCAGCTCTTCTGGGTGGCAGACACAGCGTATCCATGCAAGGGGGTCAGCAACTCTCCTAGGAGATGCGGCATCTCCAAGCCCTATGCATGCTGAGCCCGGATGGCAGGGGCAGGGCACTCCCAGCATGGTAAAAGATGAACCGCCTGCCTCCTCTCCGTCATCTCCGGAGGGCAGCGAGTCCAGGGCCTCTGACTGGTCTGAGGGAGAAAGCTCTTGCACAGCCTCTCGCCCAGCGCCCAAGGGGCCCACACTGGCACGGGTGCATCTTGCTTCTCCGCGGGCCGCAGCACACCGGCTGGACATCCACCTGGCGCAGAAGGCCCTGGGCTCCTTCATCCTGCCACCCTGCGTCATAAGCTCCCAGGCCATCTATGCCGACATGGCAGCTGAGCGGCTGAGAGCCGCTGCCCAGGAACACAGGCGGGAAATGAATATCCGGCTGCAGCGGAGGAGGGGCCGGAAAAGCCAGCTGGGAGGGCCCTATCAGGAAGCCCTGGGAGAAAGAGCCCGCCCCGCGGGCACCGGAGAGCTGGGATTCCCGACAGCTGGCTCCTTGGGCCAGAGACTGATCAGAGAGTCCCAGAGCCAGGCAAACCAGTACCTGTGTGAGACGTGCCACAGCCTCTTCACTGCCGGTGAGGAGGGACTCAGCCCCCCGCCCTGTCCTGCTGAGGGGGCTGGGAAGTCAGACATGGCGAGGGCTCAGCTAGAGACTCACGTGTGCCCGAGGGACAGGGAGACGTCAGATGATGCCTGCAGAGGGGAGCAAGGTGCATCCTACAAGCGGTCTCAGGATCTGGGCCATGCAGCTGGCGCCCCCCCGTATGAAGGTCCCGCTGGCGCTGAGGATGGAGAGGAAGTGGGGGGCCAGATGTGGGCCCCACCAGCACATCATCCCCAGCCTGTAACCAGAGACAATGCGGGAGACAAAGTTTCGTCCGCAGCCTCCAATGAGCTTGTGGGCTCCCTGTCCAGCAGCCGGTGGCCAGCCAGTCCCTCAGAGCAGCGCCCACGGTCTGCAGAGGGGCTGTCCCAGTTCAGCACCGAGGGCGAGTGGGAGATGGTCGGGGACTGGGACAGCGAGGCCGTGGCAGCCTGGGATGCGGAAGGAGAAGGCAGCCTGGGGTGGAAGGAGAGGAGGGACACCAAGGGGCGACGTGGCATGAGAGAGATGCCGGTGGAGGGGACAGGCCCCAGGGCTGGAACCAACATGAGGCAGACAGAGGCCCTGGTGCTGACTGAGGCACCGCCTGGGGTTGAACAGCCACCCCGTGCACCTCCAGGGAGAGGGGCTGAGTCACTGTCCATCCCCTGCAAGGGGAAGGGCTCCACCTTCAGGGGAATCATGCTGGGCTTCCTCAAACGCGTCACCTCCAGGGCATCGGTGGAGAAGAGAGGGCAGGTCGACAGGTCAATGGCTGCACCACACGGAGCCCCGCCGCCCCCTCAGAAACTCGCCCCATCCCCCAAGAGCGTGACCTTCAATGCCAACGTCCACGTGCGGGCAGAGGTCAGGAGATGCCAGCTGTATTCCAGCACGGAGGAGATGGATGGTGCTGGGAGAAAGGAGCCAGCCGCAGCTGCTTGGACCAGGGGGCTGCCAGGGAATGGGGCTCCCCAGGGATCTGGGGCAGCATCCCCCGATGCCAGGCGAGGAGACAGTGTGACCAGGGGAGAAGAACCTTCTCCAGAGGAAACATGGCCCTCAGCAGAGTATGGTGGATACCAAGAGCTGGTGACCCTGAGAGTGACCGAATGCAGGGAGGGGAAGGTGCATGACCCCAGTGGGACGCCGGCTGTGTCAGTGGGACCTTCCGCCCCGTGGCCACCACCCCCAGCCTGCCGTGCTGCCAGGGACACCAGAACAACCGGCAGTCACAAGGGAGAAGGAGGCAAAGGAGTCTCACAGTCTGGCTCAGCATCCCTGGGCTCCAATCAGCCGTCTCCCATGGAGTCCTCCAGAACAAAGCCCAGAGAGCAGAGGGGTCAGGGACTCAGCCCGTCTCGCCCACGGGGCCGCTCCAGGAGCCGGGTGGAAGGCCCGTGGTGCAGCGGCAGGGCCAGAGGACCGGACAGCGAGGGGATCAAGGCCCACAGCAGAGAGTGGAGATCCGGCAGCAGAGGGAGGCCTACCGGTAGAAGAACAAGGTCCAGAAGCAGAGAAGGGGAATCCCTGGTGGGAGAGGAAGTCCAGAATCGGCAGGGCACACGCAGGAGGCCAGGCAAGGTCAGGTCACACGGGGTGGCCACACCAGCCAATGGCGTGGGAGGAAATGCCATCAAGGACACATCCGGGACAGTCGGAATGTCTAATATGGAGCGCCGTGGGCACCGGGCCAGGCTGGAAACCGAGCTTCCGCAGCCAGGGTCACGTCCTGGCAAGAGTGCAGGCCAGGTGTGCTGGTTCCACCAGCATCGTGCTCACGCCCACCTTTGCTACGTACATGACAGAACGCCAGTGCTGCGCGGAGAGAACCTGTGTGCCCTGCAGGAGAGGATGCAGGCCCGGCGGAGGAAGCTGTCCCCGTCACTCAACAGCGCCGCCTCTGAAGAGGAGAGCCGCCTCCGGGCCTTGGACGAAAGTTAGGGTTGGGTTTTGCAGGTGTCTAATAAACCTTTATTTTGTGTGCAATCCGCAGGAGTGATCTGGGGCCCGACACAGCAGCAGAGGGGCGGGCAGGGTCTAGTGGCTGGCACTACTGTTGCCAGGTGTCCAGTTTTTGACAGGAAGGCCTGGTTGAAAAGGGACCCTGGCGGCTCCAGTCAGCACTGCTGACCAGGCCATTAAAAGTCTACTTGGCAGCACAATGGGGCTAAGGTAGGTTTCCTGCCTTCCGTGGCTTCACACGGCACCCAGAAGTAATGGTATGTCCCCCTTCCAGTTCCTACGCGTAGGGGCAGCCAGGAGGCTCTGCACGCTGCCTCCACCCCAAGCGCCAGCTTCACAGCTCCCATTGGCCGTGGTTCCCAGCCAATGGGAGTTGCAGGGGCGGCATCTGCAGACAGAGCAGCATGCAGAGCCCCCTGGCCATGCCTCTGGGTAGGAGTTGGAGGGAGAACATGCCACTGCTTTTGGGAGCTGTCTGAAGTAAGTGCTGCCTAGATCCTTCACCCTGACCCCCTCCTGCTCCCCAACCCCTGTCCCAGCCCTGACCCCCTCCCACTCCCCAAACCCCTCATCCCCATCCCCACCCCAAAGCCTGCACTCCCAGCTGAAGTTCTCACCCCCCCGCACCTCAACCCACTGCCTCACCCTGAATTCCTCATTTCTGGCCCCACCCCAGAGCCGGCACTCCCAGCCAGAGCCCTCACCCCCTCCCGCACCACAACCTCCAGAGCCAGCCCAGTGAAATGAGCGAGTTAGCGAGGGTGGGGAGAGTGAGCGACGGAGGGAGGGGAGATGGAGTGAGAGTGGGCGGGGCCTCGGAGAAGGGCAGGGTCAGGGCAAGGGTGTTCAGATTTGTGAAAGTAGAACGTTGGCAACCCCACCTGTGCAGCGCCTGGCACAACAGGGCCTGATCCCAGCTGGGACAGCGCCTGTCTCTCTCGCTGTGTCTGGGCAGCGCCTGTCTCTCTCGCTGTGTCTGGGCAGCGCCTGGCACAACAGGGCCCTGATCCCAGCTGGGGCAGCGCCTGTCTCTCACACTGTGTCTGGGCAGCGCCTGTCTCTCTCGCTGTGTCTGGGAAGCGCCTGGCATAACAGGGTCCTGATCCCAGCTGGGACAGTGCCTGTCTCTCACACTGTGACTGGGCAGCGCCTGTCTCTCTCGCTGTGTCTGGGCAGCGCCTGGCACAACAGGGTCCTGATCCCAGCTGGGACAGCGCCTGTCTCTCACACTGTGTCTGGGCAGCGCCTGTCTCTCTCGTTGTGTCTGGGCAGCGCCTGGCACAACAGGGTCCTGATCCCAGCTGGGACAGCGCCTGTCTCTCACACTGTGTCTGGGCAGCGCCTGTCTCTCTCGCTGTGTCTGGGCAGTGCCTGGCACAACAGGGCCCTGATCCCAGCTGGGGCAGTGCCTGTCTCTCACACTGTGTCTGGGCAGCGCCTGTCTCTCTCGCTGTGTCTGGGCAGCGCCTGGCACAACAGGGTCCTGATCCCAGCTGGGGCAGTGCCTGTCTCTCACACTGTCTCTGGGCAGCGCCTGGCACAAGGGAGCTCTGATCTCAACTGCAGCTGTGAGATAATTAATGATAACGAGCAGAAGCCAAGCTATAATTAGCATCCTTCCAACTGCATTCAGGCCCGTCAGCCCCATCCTGGAGCAGGGTGCCCTGTGCTGGGCAGACATGGCATACAAGTCATCTCCTGCCCCACAGAGCAATCAGGCTTAGGCCCCGATCCTGTGGTGAGCTGTGGGCACAGCTATGTCCCTACATGGTGCGCCTCGCAGGAGTGGGGCTAACCTGGGACAAGACGGGACAGGTGGGTGCGGGCCTGCCCAGCCAGCCGTGGGTGTGCAGAGGAGCTGGGTGTGATTGGGAGATGGCCTCAGCTGTATTGTTAACAGAGGGGAACAAGGCTCACAAGGTAGGAGGGGAACAAGGCTCATAAGGTAGGAGCCCCCTTAGGAAGGAATCAAGCATGGGGGACCCAGTGGCGGGGCACAGGCCTGACACTCAAGAGGCCTGGGTTCAATTCCTGCTTCAGACAGGTCCATCCTGGATGATCCTGAGCAAGTCCCTGTGGCTGGACCCACAAAGTCTCTGGGGTAGAGTGATGTAGCATGGCGCTGTCAGTCACTTCGATCCCTGGGCTCCACAAAGTGGAGCTCGGCGCCTGGGCTCCCTGCACAGTGACTGGGAGAGGTGGGCGCCTGGAAAGGGGACCCACAAAGCCAGCACACCAGGCGCGGAGCCACATATGCCAGCAAGGTGCTAATGCCCCCCCGCCCCACTGGAGCCAGTCTCTAGGAAAGTATCAGAGGGGTAGCCGTGTTAGTCTGGATCTGTAAAAGCAGCAAAGAATCCTGTGGCACCTTATAGACTAACACGTTTTGGAGCATGAGCTTTTGTGGGTGAATACCCACTGCGTCAGTTGCATGTAGTGGAAATCTCCAGGGGCAGGTACATATATGCAAGCAAGAAGCAGGCTACAGATAATGAGGTTAGTTCAATCAGGGAGGATGAGGCCCTCTTCTAGCAGCTGAAGTGTGAAAACACCTCATCGGGGATCTACAACCCATCCTGGACAATGATCCCACACTTTCACAGGCTTTGGGTGGCAGGCCAGTCCTCGCCCACAGACAACCTGCCAACCTGAAGCATATTCTCACTAGTAACTGCACACCGCACCATAGTAACTAACTCAGGAACCAATCCATGCAACAAACCTCGATGTCAACTCTGCCCACATATCTACACCAGCGACACCATCACAGGACCTAACCAGATCAGCCACAGCATCACTGGTTCATTCACCTGCATATCCACCAATGTAAAATATGCCATCATATGCCAGCAATGCCCCTCTGCCACGTACATCAGCCAAACTGGACAGTCTCTACGGAAAAGGATAAATGGACACAAATCAGATATTAGGAATGGCAATATACAAAAACCTGTAGGAGAACACTTCAACCTCCCTGGCCACACAATAGCAGATCTTAAGGTGGCCATCCTGCAGCAAAAGAACTTCAGGACCAGACTCCAAAGAGAAACTGCTGAGATTCAGTTTATCTGCAAATTTGACACCATCAGCTCAGCATTAAACGAAGACTGTGAATGGCTTGCCAACTACAGAACCAGTTTCTCCTCCCTTGGTTTTCACACCTCAGCTGCTAGAAGAGGGCCTCATCCTCCCTGATTGAACTAACCTCGTTATCTGTAGCCTGCTTCTTGCTTGCATATATATACCTGCCCCTGGAGATTTCCACTACATGCATCCGACGAAGTGGGTATTCACCCACGAAAGCTCATACTCCAAAACGTCTGTTATTTTATAAGGTGCCACAGGACTCTTTGCTGCTTTTACAGTCTCTAGGAAACAGATACATTCATGGAGGTTAAGTCCATTCATGGCTATTAGCCAGGATGGGTAAGGAATTGTGTCCCTAGCCTCTGTTCGTCAGAGGGTGGAGATGGATGGCAGGAGAGAGATCACTTGATCATTGTCTGTTAGGTTCAGTCCCTCTGGGGCACTTGACATTGGTCACTGACAGGTTAAAATCCATGTGCATTTTATACAACAACCTGGTATATGGATTGTGCCAGCTCTTTTCCAGACCCAAAGTCCAGAGTTTGGTCAGGAGACCAGAGGCCTAGCAAACAGTGATTAGCTAAGAGAAAGCTGGGGTAAACAAGATAACATGCCTTTGCTAAGGTATGCTTGGTCTGTAGAAATGCCAGATGTTGAAGCAATAATAATTATGTTTCATCCAATGTTTCAGATTGAACAAAGGATCCTTGTTCCTATTGTGTCAGTCTCTTCTGTAGGGAACGTTCTTCCCACAGATGCAGCCGTGAGTTTATGAAAAGTTGGCACATGTCAGTATAAGATATGGCATCCTTCCACCTCCCTTCCCAGGGACCAGTGCCTGCCTTAAGACATAAAGCGGACAATCTTTATTGCCATATACTTTCACTGTTTCTTTGCTTTAACCCCTAGGAATGTACCTGTTGGACAAGTCCATTCCTATGGACCCCAAATCAGAATTCCCCAAGGCTGGGGATTTTCCACCTCTAAGGCAAACCAAACCAGCCAGCCAGAGATGACTTTGGTTTTACCCCACTGGTTAACCATAAATCACACAAGCAATTCCCTCAGACACTCCAGTTTCCCAGTATCACCACCAGCGCCACTTGTAATGGGGACAAATGGTTATGAAAACCAACACCCCAGTAAAACAAAAAAAGTTTATCCTGATGCCAAAGGACCAAGCCCCGGACCCAGGTCACTATACAAATCAGATCTTACCCACAAATCACGCTGTTGCCAAGCCTTTAGAATCTAAAATCTAAAGGTTTATTCATAAAAGGAAAAAGATAGAGATGAGAGTTAGAATTGGTTAAATGGAATCAATTACGTACAGTAATGGCAAAGTTCTTGGTTCAGGCTTGCAGCAGTGATGGAATAAACTGCAGGTTGAAATCAAGTCTCTGGAACATCCCCAGCTGGGATGGGTCTTTCAGTCCTTTGTTTAGAGCTTCAGTTTGTAGCAAAGTCCCGCCAGAGGTCAAAAGCAGGATTGAAGACAAGATGGAAGAGCTGCAACAGCTTTTTATAGTCTCTTGCCATGCTTTTTATAGTCTCTGCTTTCTTTGTCCCAAAGACAAGCTCTCCAGCACATGGTATGAAAAACCTTAGAGTTCTCTCCATAGGAAGGTCCCTGCATAACTTGCTGAGTCATAAGGCGCATCTACCTTCTCTCAATGGGTCAGTTGTTAGCTGATGGTCCTTAATGGGCCATCAAGCAGGCTAGGCAGAGCTGACACCAACTTGTCTGGGGTGTCACCAAGAAGCATAGCACAAGTTTGAACTACAGACAGTATAGAGCTTTAAACTTTATTTAACTTTAACTTTATAACTTTATAACTTTAAATACAAAAATGATACATGCACACAGACAGCATAATTATAACCAGCAAACCATAACCTTGTCTTAGAAACCATTTTTCACCTACTTTATACAAGACTTGGTGCCACTACAGGACTTTGCTTGCAACTATGATTTATATGGTCCCAGTTAACGTCAATAATGTCACAGACTGTTAGAAGTATGTCCCAGGCGTTCAAGAGCAGAGCACATGTTCGGGGGAACTAGATTGGGGCTAGTGAGAATAGGCCTTTGGGTGACGGATGCAGCAGACACACAGCTGGGAGCGGGTGGCTCTCCGTTACCTTTTGTAACTCTGCTTTAGTTCTAATCACACCTCCCTTCTTTGAGTGCAGACTGTGGCTCCTTTTCATGAATTCCCAAGACAACCCCTGGTACCGGAGGGGAGACCAGAGGAGAAGGCAGAGATAACAGGGCTGTGGGGAACAACAAAGGATCCATTCTGGAGATGGAACAACTGAAACCCCCAAGGAGTTGAAATTCTTGGGTAGTTCAGCAGACTCCGGGAAGAGATTTAGGCAGAGTTTTGAGATATATCTATGCAAGCAGCTGGGTTTGGTGAGAAAGGAGACCAGAAGACAATAGCAATCCTTTTAAACATGTCAGGACTTGATCAGGGGGTGGCTTTATTAGCATGGAACTTGGGCTTTATCTACACTAACCTTTTTGTCAATAAAACTATTCTCTGTCAGGGTTATGAAAAAAAACACACCCCTGACCGACAAAAGTTTCACCAACAACAGCGCCGGTGTGGACAGCCCCACATTGGCAGGAGATGCTCTCCAGCCGATACAGCTCCTGCCGCAAAGTAGGGGTGGTTTAATTATGATGGCGGGGAGCTCTATCCTGTCAGCGTAGAGTGGCTACACAGCAGACCTTGCAGGGCGCAGCTGCAGCAGTACATTTGTGCTGCTGTGAGGTGTGTAGTGTAGACATAGCCCCAGTGGGGCAGAGGGAGCAGGTTATTACACACTTTACAGAAATGTGAAGCGCCTTGTGTAGCGCAAAAGAGCAAAACATTTGAAAGGTGAAAGTTTCACCTTAGAAGAGAAAACAAAGGTGAATCCTTTGACGAATTCCTAACTGAGCTGGAGCTAATGAGCCCAACCTGCAACAATGCTCAGGCCGGTGGGGTGAGAGCAGGAGTTCAGCCCAAATTCAGTGCACCTGGAATGATAGATACAAAGCAGCAGACACACAACGGGTTGGTTTGTGCCCTGAAGGACGCTGGGAGTGTTATGAAGAGAGACGTAGGGATACACAAGGAATGACAGGGAGTCTGGTCCATTTCCTACCAGTAACATTGAGTAGCAGGTATCGTTGAACTTTGAATTTCCTGTGTTCCTTTCAACCTGCCCAGACCCAAAATGGCACCAAGGGTGTGACAAGGACCCAGACAGAGGCTCACACAAATATTGTCCTTGCAGGGGACTCCAGATAAATGTGTAGATTATATGGCCAGGAGGGACCCTGCTCTGACCTCCTGGATTGCACAGGCCATAGGACTGCCCTAGATTAATTCCTGTTTGAACTAGAGCAGATATTTGAGAAAAAAACATTTCATCTTGATTGAAACGTGGCCAGTGATGGAGACACACCACAATACTTGCTAAATTGTTTCAATGGTCAATTATCCTCAGTGTTGAAAAATTCCACTTTGTCTCTCATTTCAATTTGTCTAGGTTCAATGCCCAGCCACTGACTCTTGTTAGACCTTTACTTTCTAGTTTTAAAAGCCCACTTTATCAAATGTCTGTTTCCATTTATAAGTGCTGATAGAATGCAATCATGTCACTCCATAACCATTTCCTCATGAAGAGGCTGAGTTCACTGAGGTCCTGGGGCAGAGTTGCACTGCCCTCCTCCGTTCCCCCCACCCCGAGAAAGTTCTGTCTCCTGCACTGACAAGCTTTACCCCTGCTGTCGAGAGTCCCATTGTGCCAGAGAAGTGCAGTTGCTTGAACTTAGGGTCTGTCAGTCCCAAGGCCTTTGGGTACATTGAAGGTAAGGAGCAAGAGCTTGAACTTGACATTCTCTGGGAAACCAGTGTGGAGCGTAGAGAACAGGTCTGATGTGCTCGCAGTAATCTGTGCTGCTGAGGAGACTCTGCAGCCTTTGGTACCAATTGGAGTTTCGTAAGCACTGAAGATATCCTGCCCAGGTGTATTCCATTCTATAGTCTTGACAGGAGTGACTAAGGTCTATGTAACTAAAGCCAGTTTATCATCCACCAGGGTGGGACGGAGTCTCCCAGTCAACCAAAGATGGTAGAAAGCACAGCTCACAGATGCTGCTATCAGATAGCTCAGCGTCAGCACGGCATTCAAGAGCCCTCTAGACTATGGACTGAATTGTCCAGGTGTGGGTGTGAACCTTCAGCCAAAGAAGGCTGCATCGTAGCTGCCAACTCTTCAAAATATTTAGTTCTGCACACGAGCATCACCTCTGTCTTTAGCCAGCTGTTCCATCCAAGAACAAGGCCATCTTGGCAATAGTGGTGTGGTCAAGTGGGAAGGAGAGGGAGGAGCTCGGTGCCACCTGCACATTGCTGGTGTTTGAGTCCATGTTGTGGGAGAAGTTCTGATAGAGGTTGCATGGAGATGTGAAAACCCCCATAGAGAGAATTGATCCTTGTGGGAATCAACCAGGGATGGGTCTAGTGCTGAGGTGCAGTTTTCCATCCTCACTAATTGGGTGCATCCCTCCAAGAAGGATTCAGACCATTTTAGTGAATCCCTCTGGACTCCTCCTGCCCCTCAGGTGTGACAGCAGTATCTCATTGTTAACAGTGTCAAACAGTGCAAAGAGGTACAAGAGGATCAGCATGGATGTGTGAACCCCTGTCCACTAGAGCAAGTTGCATAGGACAGCTCAAAAAGAACAGGAGTACCTGTGGCTCCTTAGAGACTAACAAATTTATTTGAGCATAAGACTAACATGGCTGCTACTCTAAATAGGCCAGGTCAGCAATTTGTCATGAGGGATATAAGAACATATATAACATGAGAACAGCCCTACTGTCAGACCAAAGGTCCATCTAGCCCAGTATTCTCTCTTCCGACAGTGGCCAATGCCAGGTGCCCCAGAGGGAATGAACAGAACAGGGAATCCACAAATGATGCATCCCCTGTGGCCCAGTCCCAGATTCTGGCAAACAGAGGCTAGGGACACCATCCCTGCTCATCCTGGCTAATAGCCATTGATGGAGTTCCACGGGTTGACTGTGTGTTGTGTGAAGAAATACTTCCTTTTGTTTGTTTTAAACCTGCTGCCTATTAATTTAATTGGGTGACCCCTAATTCTTGTGTTATGTGACAGAGTAAATAACACTTCCTTATTTACTTTTTCCACACCAGTCATGACTTTATAGCTCTCTAACATTTTCCACCTTAATCATAGCTTTTTCCATCTGAAAAGTCTGTGTCTTTTTAATCTCGCCTCACCCAGAACCTACTCCATACCCGTCATTATTTTTGTTGCCCTTTTTTGAACCTTTTCCAATTCCATATTTTATTTTATTTTAGATGGGGTGACCACATCTGCACGCAGTATTCAATATGTGGGTGTACAATGGATTTATATAGAGGCAATATGTTATTTCCTGACTTCTTATCTATCCATTTCTTAATGATTCACAACATTCTGTTAGCTTTTTTGACTGCTGCTGCACATAGCGTGGATGTTTTCAGAGAACTATCCACGATGACTCCAAGATCTCTTTTTTGAGTGGTAAGCAGACCCCAACATTTTATATATATAGTTGGGATTGTTTTCTAATGTGCATTAAATTGCATTTATCAACACTGAATTTCATCTGCCATTTTGTTGCCCAGTCACCCAGTTTCATGAGATCCCTTTGTAACTCTTTGCAGTCTGGTTTGGACTTAACGATGTTGTGTAGTTTTGTATCATCTGCAGATTTTGCCACCTAACTCTCTACTCCTTTTTCCAGATCATGTATGAATATCTTGAATAGGAGTGATCCTAGTACAGATCCCTGGGGGGGTGTCATAAACAGATAGTTAAGGGTTAATGCCTCTTTTACCTGTAAAGGGTTAAGAAGTTCACCTAGCCTAGCTGACACCTGACCAGAGAAATGGAGTGGAAAAGATCAAGGATTCAGCCTCTTATCAGAGTAATGAGTAAGAAGGAAGGAAATAAATAGGTTTATGTTTATTTTCTTTTGTAACTTGTCTTGGCATTAGGGGAATAATCAAAATTGGGTATTCTTGTGTGTACTAAGGTTTTTGCCCAGGGGAACATCCTGTGTTTTAAATCTGTTGTCTGTGAGATCAGCTTGTATGCTGTCTCCCAGATGTTTTTTTTCTTTTACCTTTCTTTTCTTTAATTAAAAGCTTTCTTTTTAAGAACCTGATTAATTTTTTCCGTTTTTTAGATCTAAGGGGATTGGATCTGGACTCACCAGGGATTGGTGGGGGGAAAAAGGGAGAGGGAATGAGTAATTCTTCCTTGTTTTAAGATCCAAGGGGTTTGGATCAGTGTTCACCAGGAAATTGGTGGAGGAGTCTTTCAAGGCTACCCAGGAAGGCCAAGGTTTTTTTGGGGAGAAGACAGTTTTCCAGATATCAGAGGGGTAGCCGTGTTAGTCTGGATCTGTAAAAGCAGCAAAGAATCCTGTGGCACCTTATAGACTAACAGACGTTTTGCAGCATGAGCTTTCGTGGGTGAATACCCACTTCGTCGGATGCAAGTAATGGAAATTTCCAGGGGCAGGTATATATATGCAAGCAAGAAGCAAGCTAGAGATAATGAGGTTAGTTCAATCAGGGAGGATGAGGCCCTCTTCTAGCAGTTGAGGTATGAAAACCAAGGGAGGAGAAACTGGTTCTGTAGTTGGCAAGCCATTCACAGTCTTTGTTTAATCCTGAGCTGATGGTGTCAAATTTGCAGATGAGCTGAAGCTCAGCAGTTTCTCTTTGAAGTCTGGTCCTGAAGTTTTTTTGCTGCAGGATGGCCACCTTAAGATCTGCTATTGTGTGGCCAGGGAGGTTGAAGTGTTCTCCTACAGGTTTTTGTATATTGCCATTCCTAATATCTGATTTGTGTCCATTTATCCTTTTCCATAGAGATTGTCCAGTTTGGCTGATGTACATAGCAGAGGGGCATTGCTGGCATATGATGGCGTATATTACATTGGTGGACATGCAGGTGAATGAACCAGTGATGGTGTGGCTGATCTGGTTAGGTCCTGTGATGGTGTCGCTGGTGTAGATATGTGGGCAGAGTTGGCATCGAGGTTTGTTGCATGGATTGGTTCCTGGGTTAGAGTTACTATGGTGCGGTGTGCAGTTACTGGTGAGAATATGCTTCAGGTTGGCAGGTTGTCTGTGGGCGAGGACTGGTCTGCCACCCAAGGCCTGTGAAAGTGTAGGATCATTGTCCAGGATGGGTTGTAGATCCCTGATGATGCGTTGGAGGGTTTTAGCTGGGGACTGTATGTGATGGCCAGTGGAGTCCTGTTGGTTTCTTTCTTGGGTTTGTCTTGCAGTAGGAGGCTTCTGGGTACACGTCTGGCTCTGTTGATCTGTTTCCTTATTTCCTCGTGCGGGTACTGTAGTTTTGAGAACGCTTGGTGGAGATTTTGTAGGTGTTGGTCTCTGTCTGCAGGGTTAGAGCAGATGCGGTTGTACCTCAGTGCTTGGCTGTAGACAATGGATCTTGTGGTGTGCCCGGGATGGAAGCTGGAGGCATGAAGGTAGGCATAGCGGTCGGTAGGTTTTCGGTATAGGGTGGTGTTAATATGACCATCACTTATTTGCACCATGGTGTCTAGGAAGTGGACCACCTGTGTAGATTGGTCCAGGCTGAGGTTGATGGTGGGGTGGAAGCTGTTGAAATCGTGGTGGAATTCTTCCAGAGTCTCCTTCCCAGGGGTCCAGATGATGAAGATGTCATCAATGTTGCGTAGGTAGAGAAGGGGCATGAGCGGACGGGAGCTGAGAAAGCGTTGTTCCAGGTCGGCCATAAAAATATTGGCATATTGTGGGGCCATGCGGGTGCCCATAGTGGTGCCACTGATCTGGAGATATATATTGTCATCAAATCTGAAATAGTTGTGTGTGAGGATAAAGGCACAGAGCTCAGCAACCAGTTGTGCTGTGGCATTATCAGGGATACTGTTCCTGACAGCTTGTATTCTATCTGTGTGTGGGATGTTTGTGTAGAGAGCCTCTACATCCATGGTGGCTAGAATGGTGTTTTCTGGAAGGTCACCAATGCAGTGTAGTTTCCTCAGGAAATCAGTGGTGTCACGGAGATAGCTGGGAGTGCTGGTGGCATAGGGTCTGAGTAGAGAGTCCACATATCTAGACAGTCCTTCAGTGAGAGTGCCAATGCCTGAGATGATGGGGCATCCAGGATTTCCGGGTTTGTGGATTTTGGGTAGTAGAGAGAATAACCCTGGTCGGGGCTCTAAGGGTATGTTGATTTGTTCCGGTGTTAGTGTAGGGAGTATCCTGAGTAGATGGTGCAGTTTCTTAGTGTATTCCTCAGTGGGATCTGAGGGAAGTGGCCTCCTTTTGGTAGTCAGACCACTTCATGATGACTACAGCACCTCCTTTATCACCCTCTTTGATTATAATGTCAGGATGGTTTCTGAGGCTGTGGATGGCATTGCGTTCTGCACGACTTAGGTTATGAGGCAATGGATGTTGTTTTTCCACAATTTCTGCCTGTGCACGTCAGCGGAAGCATTCAATGTATAGGTCCAGACTGTCATTTCGACCCTCAGGAGGAGTCCATGTGAAGTTCTTCTTCTTGTGCTGTTGGTGGGAGGGTAACTGTGTATCAGTGGGCTGTTCAGTGTTGTCCTGAAAGTATTCTTTGAGTCGGAGACGGCGAAAGTAGGCTTCTAGATTGCCGCAGAACTGTATCATGTTGGTGGGGGTGGCAGGGCAGAAAGAGAGTCCCCGAGATAGGACAGACTTTTCTTCTGGGCTCAATGACGTCACTGACTCCTGCTCCTTTTGCAGAGCAACTGGCCTTGTCCAGGTTTCTCAGCTCAGTGTCACCTTCCTTATTTTGCACCTTTGTTCAGCCCTGCTTCCATTGCCATTTGTTGTCCTCCCCCCATTCGATTGGTTCCTGGGTCCTGTGCCCCTCCCATGTCACAGTGGGCCCTTTCCAAGCCAAATTTTCACATATGGTATAGGATTCCACTGAGTAGAAGGAGGTCATGCATGTGAAATGAATAGCAAGTCCTCTATGTGACGAAAGGTAAGTGCAGTCCATTTCACTCTAATGATATTCATCACACTGAATATTCTTTCGCAGTCAGCGTTGCCAGTGATGAATGACATGTACGCTGCAGTCTGCCCCAGTGCGCAGGGGCTAGATGGTGACTGGCAGTAGCCATATTCTGAGGCAAAGTGGGGATAGTGGGTGGGGGTTCCCCTGGGAGGGGGAGACCCAGAATTGTGGAGGTACTGCCGAGGGGCAGCACCCAGTTAACGGGGCACTGGGGTCCTGGGAGGAACATGGGGGCCAGCAGTGGTGGCAAGACACAGGCCTGAAGGGGGTGCTCCGGAAGCTGGAGAGCTAATTCCCAGAAGTAACCAGCAGGAGGCGCCGCAGGGGTTAGTCCGCATGTCTACACAGCCCCTTTTGAATTAACTTCACACAGGCAGGGTATGTCTATGCTACACAGGCACAGCTACACTGCTGCAGCTGACTTGCTGTAGCACCATCATGTCGATGCTCCCTCCATCGATGGAAGGGGTTATATATAGTTAATCCACCACTCTGAGAGGCAGTAGCTAGGTTGGCAGAAGAGTCCTTCCATCGACCTAGCTGTGTCTACACCGGGGGTTAAGTTGAACTTGCCACAGCATGTAGGACATGACATTTTTCACAGCCCCGAGCAACATAGCCAGGTCGATATAATTTTTAAGTATAAACCAGGCCTCAGACAGAAGATATTCCTTAAGGGACAACCATACGTAGGGTTCATAAATTAATACAGAGCAGCCCCACATCCTCACAGAAGCCACTAGCGGCAATAAATGAGGTAGTGTTTATCTTCACCAGCACAAAAGTAATTTGAAAATAAATGTCTCGGTGTTTGTTCAGCTCCTCACACCACCATCGTGGTCTGAACACCATGTGGAGATAGCAATTTCCTTTGCCTATCTGCAGTGTGCTGATGAACACAAAGAAAGAGAAAGACGACTCCAGAAACAGAGCCTTACACATTTGCTTCAAATCTATTTTCATTACAAGCCTGGTTAACAGGCAATTAATTATGGATTAGCCTTTCCACGCTGGGAAATCTGGCTGGGGTTTGTCCATTTGAAAAACAACAACAAAACAATGCAGCTGTTCTGGGGGTATTTGCTCAGGAGAGTTCCTGGGGTAGAATAGCAGTGGTGGTGCAGGTTCAGGCTGAGGCTAATTTAAATGCTGCCCCCACTATATCTGGCAGGGCCGGCTTTATGCCGATTCCCCGGAATCGGGCTCCGCGCTGAAGAGGGCCCTGTGCCTGTGCCTAAGGGGGCCCTGCTCTGGGGGGTCTTCGGCAGCATTTTAGCGGCGGGGGGTCTGCTCTGGGGGTCTTCAGCAGCAGGGGGTCCTTCGGTGATGCGGAAGACCCGGAGCGGACCCCCTGCCACCGAAATGCTGCCGAAGCCCTGGACTGCCGCCAAGTATTCCAGTTGGGCCCCGCGGGTCCTAAAGCCGGCCCTGATATCTGGCCCTGAATTTGCAAATTAATATCTGGCTTAGGTTTACCGTAAGTTAAGCCCTGTCCTTCTCAATGCATATTATTTGCTTGCTTCAATATTTCATCTTTACAGCACTGTGGATGATGATCCAAGTGGCCTTCCCTTCCCCTCTCCCAGGGATGCCCTTATACAGTCATCTGTGATTAGCCTAAAAGGTCTGGTTTTTGTTTGTACCACCCGGGGACGTTTCTCTTTATATATAAAATAGTCCTTGCAAGGGGCACTGCTGAATGAGCCAGGAACAATGGGAGAAGGGATTTCTTAATTAACATAAGGCTATGGAAAAACTCTGTAAAAGGCGAGAAAAACTTTCCTGAACAATTCTCTGAGCTCATCTTGCAGGAAACAAGCTCTCACTGCATTTCTTCTTTTGCTTTCCACACGCACACACCTCATTAAAAAAGCAAATACTGGGCTTGACGGTGGTGGGTAAAGGGACCAGCTGCAGTGTGTGTGAAAAGGCAAGTCTCTTCTGATCCAGAGTGTGTTCACGGTGGGAGAGCCACATAATTGCAGATACTGATATAGTATTTTAATGAAGACAACCCCATGCAACATCTGACTGTGTGTGAATATCTGCATTTAGTGTTTACATGCACTGGCAACTCTTGCTTAAAATCCCACCCATGGTTGTCACTATGCTGAAAACTTAATATTAGATTTCTTTTTTAAACAAAAGTAACTAAAGAGAAAATAATTTCTGTGGGTAGAGAAGCCGGGGTGAAGCTATCAGATTCTCCATGTAAGGAAAATAGCACTGTGCTTTTGGGCCCGGATTCAGGAAAGCATAGCTATTCAGGATAACATTTAAGCACAGCTCATATTCACAAAGGTACTTAGGTACCTGACTCTCATTGAATTGAAAGGGAGTTTGTGAATCTGGGTCCATGTGCTTTACTTTAAGCAGGTGCTTAGGTGCTGTTCCAAATAGGGATGAATATAAGCATGTGCTTAAGTGCTTTCCCAAATTGAGGCCTTAGATCCTGAGTTATAATTTGACCAATTTGTGACTGACAAAGAGCCTGACCAAAAGCCCATTGAAATCAATGAAAAAATCTCCCATTGACTTTGATGGGTTGTGAACTGGGCCTAAACACAAACCACATATATGGGGAATTATAGACAGAGCACACAAATATGGAACAGAGCTTCCATCTCTTAATGTAAAAGAGCTTCCATCTCTTAATGTCACTATTGGAGCATAATGTCACTGTCCAAGCATGACCAGCTCTCTGATGTGCCGTGGATCTCAAAACGGAAGTCTGACACTTTATTTCTTAGTGACTGTCATCAGAATTCAGCACATCTATGAACCAACTGACTCATCATATTGGGAACGTGCTAGTCAGTACACGCTGTTTGAACTAGTGAAGACAAGGATATTTCTTTATCCAGTTAAAATAGGTTTGTATTTCCAGCAGAAGATGAACAAATGATGCAGGACGTCAAGCACCCATTTAGGACTTATTTCCCAGATCAAGCTGCCCATTCAGGATTACTCTATTATATAATTTTGACACTCATAATTATGAACAAGAGCAGTGTGTGGGAGTCAGTGATCCATGGTAAGGATACTGTGATTTCAAAGCAAATATTGGCATGCAAAATAGAGCAAAATCAACCTAGGTGTAATTGCAAGTTAAATTATACAAAGGATGAATGGTATTTTTTTGAATGTGTGCTATAGTGTTAGAATCATGCATGCATTAACTGGATGTTGTCCAGAGCTCTGTTTGCCACTGGGATACTCATTTCTATAACATTCTTTTATATACTGTATTAAAATTAAAATATAACCCATGCTAGATGTTCCCCTGTAGCAGTTTGCCTGCATACAAGATTTTACGTAATATAAGAATGGCCGTACTGGGTCAGACCAAAGGTCCGTCTAGCCCAGTATTCTGTCTTCCCACAGTGGACAATGCCAGGTGCTTCAGAGTCTGCTACTGCTGCTCACTAATAGACCCTTAGTCTTGGAGCTCAACTGATAGAGGCTCGTGTTCTTAGTGCTGAAGCTGTTGGGATTAAAGTCTTTGGGAGTCAGTTACAAAAACAAAATTTTAATATCAGATCTGCTAAGAACGTAGTAAAAAAATGCAAAACAGCTTCATACTAGAAACCATTTTAATAGGTAGAGTAAGTCTGAGGAAAACTGGGCCTCTCTGAGCACAGAAGTGATGGGACGCCTTGGAGCAGAGTGGGTATTTTGGTTCCACCAATACCTTTCTGAACAGTGGTAGAAAATGTTGCCTATAATAGGGTGGCTTGCCCTTGGGTTGGAGAGCCTGGGGTTAAGCCAACCCTGACTACAGGATGAGCCCCACTTGTGAGAACCAGGCAATTCCTTTATACAAGGAGTCAAGTTTAAGGGCTGTTAGGGTCCAGATATGGAAGGAGTTGGAGGAAAGAGAGTGTAAGTGGCAAGAAGACTTTTGTAGGACCTTGAGTCAGAAGGAGAGTCAGAGCAGGAAAGAAAGCTCAGAGGAGGGACGCAAGCTCTCCAGGCATTTCCTTGATCGAAATCGGAGAGATTGGGAGACCCAGTGGGGAAATAAAGATGTGAGCTAGGAAGTGGCCCAAGGCAAACTGCACTACAGGTAAAGGCGTTGACCTAGCTGTGCAGCACTGTGCAGCCCTGAGCTGGAACCCAGAGCTGAGAGTGGGACTGGTTTCCCCTACCGGCCCCAGTGAAGGGGGCTGCAGCTGAACCTTGAAGACAGGTTGAGGAATAGCCCCTGAGAGGGCAGAAGGATCTGTTTGGCATTGACATTTTGGGGACTTCTTAGTTTGGACGTTTGCGACCGCTGAAAGGGGTGGACTTAAGATGGTGACCTGGCTGGAGGGCTCCATGAACAGATAGAGAAACTGCCCCAGCACTGGAGAAACCATCAGCAGGGGGCGATAGTCACACAAGAGCTGCAATGCTGCCCTCGGCCATGAGGTGAGTGCCTGGGGTAAATGGACTCATTTGCGTTGCCCTTGAAAATGCAACTTCCTGTTGCATCACTCAAAACGTGGACTGGTTGGTGCTAATGTCGCTGCTGGGATCTGATGATAGCTGTCTGTGTCGGAATTATGAGGTTATTTGGCACACCTCCCTAGTCAGGCATCCCATTAACAGCAGATAATTCAGTGATGACCCCACTATATAAGGCTCATTTTAGCATTGACTAAAGGAAGAACTAGAGCTAATTTCTACGATTTGAATGAGAGGCAAAAAGATGAAGATTTATACCATCCACTTCATTTTCTGTATTAGGCTGAAATCAGTGCTTGGGTTTGCACACAGACAAGCACTCAGACAAACCCAAACCTTCTGGTATATTTTGTCTGAGCTCAGACACTCTGAGCTCCTCTGTAAAATAAATGAACTAGAAAAGCATTCTGGGGACTGGAATGGAAAAAGGCATACCAAGCATTCTACTTTGCTTGCAGCAATTTTTTCAATACCATATTGTAGATAATCTATGTCAATTACATTTCGGTGTGGCAGGGAAACAGGGGTAGTTCTGGAGCTCCTTCAGTTTTGGCTTGGGGATCTGTGGAACTGTGCTTCCCAGTAGCTTTTCAACTGCTTACAAAACATTGCTCAGTGTAACTATAAACCGACACACAAGTTCCACAGGGAAATGGGAAGGGAGCTTAGCAGCTCTGAGAAAATTGCTTTTCTTGTGATCACAATTTTAACATTTTACAGGCAGGAGGAAACTATTTGTTATTCAATGCATAGGTGCTGGAACTAAGGGTGTTGGAGGTGCTGCCACACCCCCTGGCTTGATGTGATTTCAATTATATACAGCATTTACAGTTTGGTTCAATGTCTCTCAGCACCCCCAGTGTAAAAATTGTTCCAGCATGCTTGATTCAATGTGCCCATCAGAGCTGATCAGATGGTTTTTAAAGAGGTGTTCGCTTTCAGGTCAAGTCTTCTTTGAAAATTCCATTGCTCTAGTTGAATTCCAGGCATCTAGCAAAATTCTTGGTACCACACTGGCCAAAAGAGGATTCTCCTGGTCTGAGGGGATCCCCAAGTGGCTGGCTGGTATACCAGACCCTCCTGGTGACCACTTGTACATCGCCACCTCCTGGTCACTGGCTATCCCCAGATGCCAGAACCACCAGGGGCAAGCTATAGGCTGCTCTAAGTTATGCCAGGGGCTGCACTAGCCCTCCCAGATAGTCCTTGTAAAGCCACCTTTGGCCCTGCACCGCTGAGGCTCAGCTGGACTTTGCAAACCAGGACCATTGTATGCTTATTCTAGCCCTATGTCACATACCTCCAAGCTACACAGTATGCTTAAAAATATTAAATGGTTAGTTTTAACAAATCCAACATCAATAAATCACCTTATGAAATCAGATTTAAGAGAAAAATCAGCTCCTGTTTCCCAGACTTCCTTTGCAACGCATTGGCTTATGGCAGGGACCAAAGTGACTTCTTTTAGGAGCCTCTGTATTTCACAAATAGTTTATCACAGGGGTCCTCAACCTTTCAGAAGCGGTGCGCCGAGTCTTCATTTATTCACTCTAATTTAAGGTTTCGCGTGCCAGTAATACATTTTAACATTTTTAGAAGGTCTCTTTCTATAAGTCTATAATTTATAACTAAACTATTGTTGTATGTAAAGTAAATAAGGTTTTTAAAATGTTTAAGAAGCTTCATTTAAAATTAAATTAAAATGCAGAGCCCCCGGACCGGTGGCCAGGATCTGGGCAGCGTGGATGCCACTGAAGGGGGCATGCGTTCCATAGGTTGCCTACCCCTGGTTTATCATGTGTTCCTTCTTCCTGCTAGTGGAGGGGGGATAGAGTGGGTAATCTCAGGGGGTTTTTTACTAATTTTTGTGTGTGCAGATAATAGGTAATTTTTTTGCAGATAATAAGGGTAATTTTTTACCTGCTCACTTGGTTTCTGCAAGTCTCTTATCTATCATATTTCTGGAGGATGAGATATTGAAAAACTAAATGTTGTAGTGCACAGAAGCCTTCCAGCTGCAATGCATGCAATAATCAATTAATATTTAAAGACATATATTGAATAGAGTCTTAGGCCCCAATTCAGCAAAGCATGTGAACCTGCAAATAATCCCATTGAAGTCAACAAAGCACTTAAGCAAGGGCTTAAGTTAAGAAAGTGCTTTGCTGAACTGAGGTTTCAATAAATATCCAATGCAATCAACCCTTCCATACAGGGATCTAACATTTTATTTTACTTAGTTAGATTGTAGAAGTATTTTATATAGGATCCTTCACATTGAGGACTGCAAAATTTTCACACTGTTGAATTATAAGATAACGAGCTAAGGAAAGTTTTAAAGTCAGAGAAGAAGCATCTTAGAGGGAAGGGAAAAGAGTTCTATACAAATGGCGCAATAGAAATGAAAGAATCTCACCAGAGCTAAACCTGCTCCCATCTCAGACTTTTGGCTCATTTTTTCCCCTTTACCCTTTCTATAGTCTGGCTGGGACCAGGAGCAAAGGGACCAAGTTACCACTAGAAAAGCTGTCCTAGTATTTCCAGCCTGGCTGGAAGCAGGAAGTAGTCTGTTACCATGAGATACCTCCTTTGGCTTTGCAGATGTAAGAAGTCTGGATATGTATCCAAGCATTGGAGCCCCTAATGGAACCAAACCCAGACTCCAAACCTTCTGAGGTTAAAAATGTCCTGGGCGATCACCCTGTAGAGAGTTAACAAAGGAGGCCAAGATTTGATCAAGAATTGAGCAAGCTAGTGGGGCGGAACAGTAGCTCCTCCAATGATTTACTGATTGGATTGCACTGACCGCCCACTTATTGTTTTGATCTGAGATAATCTTTTTTTCTTACATAAACCAGTTTGATTGTCACAAAACTGTACTCCTAAACACATATCTGCAGCCAAGTCTTTTGTCAATGTCCTACCCTCAATTCTCTTTTCATAGGAAGTAGGTGAGCTAGACCAGATATGACCTACCTACATAGAGCAGTGCCTTTCTGACACCATGAGATGTAAGTGGGGATGTCTGGATGGCCATGACAACCATAGGAATTACCTTGGAGAATTGGAGGATGCAGCTTTACTGTAGTTTCATTCATTAAATGACAATCCTGGGGCCACTGGCTGTCTTACTGAAAGTGATCATGATGAGCGTGAATACGTAGAATAGCCATTCTATGCCTCTAGCACACAGATCATGGGGAACCCAGAACTACTCAAGACTATGTTTCAAACACAATCTGAAAATCTCTGCAGCTGAAGCCATTGCTATTGCAGTATTTGTGACTGTTCCCATTATACCAAAACTTCTGATGGTCACAGGAAGCGTTCCATTTCCATACACAATTTTTTTGTCTTTAATGGATTTTCTATCATCTCGATTGACTCAAAGGCTCTCATGGGAAACTGCCCTGACTACAACTGAACACTCCCATCTACATGCAGACATCTTACTATTCATTATTTGTATTACCATAGCACCTAGAAACCCTACTCATTGACCAGAACCCCATTGTGCGAGGTGCAGTACAAACACAGGATAAGATGATGGTCCCTGCCCCAAGTATGAGACTGCTGTCCAGTTATAGATTCAATCACATGATAGGAAAATTAAATGTAATCCTCTGCCACGTGTTGTCAGTAGCAAAAAGGGCCCGGTTCCATTTACTAGGGTAAGGGTCGGCAACCTTTCAGAAGTGCTGTGCCGAGTCTTCATTTATTCACTCTAATTTAAAGTTTTGCGTGCCAGTAATACATTTTAACGTTTTTAGAAGGTCTCTTTCTGTAAGTCTATAATATATAACTAAACTATTGTATGTAAAGTAAATAAGGTTTTTAAAATGTTTAAGAAGCTTCATTTAAAATTAAATTACAATGCAGAGCCCCCCCAGACAGTGTGAGTGCCACTGACAGTGTGAATGCCACTGAAAATCAGCTCACGTGCTGCCTTTGGCACCCGTGCCATAGGTTGCCTACCCCTGTACTAGGGATTCCTTCTAATGACTCAACTAATACTGACTTAGGCCCTGCTCCAGAAACCACTATATACCGCACCCTGAGCGCCCTTGATGGCCAATACTTCCCCACTCGCAAGCACTGAGTCCAGGAGATAAAACAAATAGAATGAATTTGGGAAAACCAGCTAATTAATCAGTTAAGACCCCCCCCCACCCACACAGGGTGTCTTATCTGTAATCCGAACTTCAGTCCTCCTTTGGCAGCTGTGAGCGGCTGATGTTCCCTCCCCACTCACAGTTACTGTCCTGGGTTGTAGAAGGCCAAGGATGCTGGCAGGCCAATACTGTCTGGGCTGCTATGGAGGCTCTTCCACCTGATCTACCTAGGGTGGCTTCACCTTTAATTGCTGGGCAGGGTGTCCCATCCCTTAGGTGGTCTGTAGCTTTCTCTGTGGCTTCAGCCCATGCTGCCTCAGCTCTGCTTCTGCCACCACCACACTGTGCTTCCCGTCACCTCAAAACTGGTGCTGTTGCTCTGCACCATCCATCACCTCAAGGCCATCCTCAGCTCTTAGGAAAGGCTCAGTAATACCTAGGACTCTTCGTTCTCACCACCCCTGCGGCACTCCCAGCAGAATAAGGGAACCTTTCCCCCTTTTCTCTTTCTTTAGCCTCCATCACCCAATGGTGCCTGATATCAGCCATGGTCTGGGTGCCCTCAGGCATATCTGAAGTAAGTGTCTAGTTCTTGTACATCCCAACTGCCTGCCCCAAACTCAAAAATGAACTGTGCTTTACCCAATGTGCCCCAAACCAGCATATAACTAAAATGCAAATAAGACCTGGCCTGTTCAGTCAGTTCCTTTTGTTGTCCAACAGATGCCGGCAAAGAGTTTATAAGCATTTCTCAAGCAGCAGTGGGCCACTGTTCTCCCAATGCATCAGCAGGTGGCAACAGAGAGCTCTTTACTCTCTGAACCACAGAGCTTACGTAAATGAGAATTGTCATGATGTTTTCCTTAAATTCTTTGCATAGGATGTCGGTCTGCTGTGGTAAACCAAAACAAGTTTGACCTGATCTTCTGAAGAGATCTGTGGGAGTCTTTAAAACAGACACTGGGGTGTTGATGCACCTGCCTCCTATTGGTAAGGTTTGAGGTTTTCAGGAAAAAATAGAATGGAAAAATTAGAAAACTAATCAAGGAACACATAAGTCAAGGATGCCTTGGAGAGTAACTCTTCTTAGTATGAGGTCAAATGAACTCCCCGCATCTTGCAATCTGCTCCCAACACTGACAATTAAAATTGTACTTGTGTGCAACTGCTTCCTGAAAAGTATTCTTCAGTAAAAAATAAAAACCAGTCCTTGCTCTCAAAATCTGAGGAGGACATATGGGAGAATCACGTAACTGGGTTGGGTGGAAGAAGGTCATCCTGAAACACTTGCTAAGTGGTTGGGACAGGAAGTGGGAGAGTCAGAGAATGAGAGGTGACTCTTGAGGCCAAAATGATATGGGATTGTAACTTAACAAGGTTTCAATGTGCTCTGAATTACATTCCATTTTTAGAGAGGCTGGTGCTGAGTAACGACTGTTCTGGGCCATTAATGCCATACTCTACCCTTCAAAGGGTTTGTTCTATTTTTTTAGAAGACTGAAAAAAAATACCTCCTCATACCCAGAATCCTCCTTACATCTTGACTGACTTGTAACCATCTTACCCTATCACCTCTTCCCTTCAGGACAAACAGCTCCATAAAGCTACCAACAGCTGTAACTTTGCTATGAAGACCCACCTCAATGTCCTGCCTGCCAACCTCTCTTCTCTGTAGGCTTGCTCTTTATCTCTGCCATCATCATCATCATCATCCAGTCCATTTCTAATTAATCTTTCCCAGTATCATTCCAAACTGCTGCTATCAACCCCCTAGCTTTTGAAAAACTCTTACTTGCCCCCTTCACTCACTTTCTAATGTTCCCATGTTCACCCTTTCCTGTTTCCCCTTTTTGCCTGTCTCTTCCAGCACAAGAGCCTTGACGTCTTTTGGCTTGGTTTTGGGCCCTTTCAAAATCCTGATTTTGCTCTTTTGAGTATTTAATGACCGATTTGTAAGTTTATTCCATGTTGCTGATCCCCAATGCTACAGTTTTTTAATCCTTAATTTTACACCCAGGGTCAGGGATAGTGCAGTCATCCTTGACCCCAGCCTTCCTGGTTTCCTTTCATATCTCCCTGGTCTGCTTGGCCTTGACCCTCTTAGAAACTTCACAAACTTTTTGTCCATCCAAAGTGTGATGGGTTGCCCCACTTTAAGCTACCACCTGATGTACTGGGATACCACTGAGCCTGCCTGTTCTGCCAGCCTGGGCCCTCTTTAGCCTGTCTTGCTGAGCTCTAGCACACACACAGGCAGGGCCACACCCAGCTGCAGAAAGACACAGTCTCTGAGATTAGCTCTGCAAGGATTCAGTTTAAGGGACTTGCTCCAGAACTCAGGCGGCACCTTAAAGGGGGCAACCCGTCACACAAAGATTCAAAATTATTCTGTTTTTTCCAACTCAGTGGACTAGCTCCATGCTACCTCTCCCTTCAGCGACAGATACCTACCTAAAATGAGTACACTCATTGACTTAGACCTTTCTGTGCTGGTATATTAGGGGTGTTGTTGCTAGATTTACTACTACTTTTGGACAATAATATTATGGCCATGCTGTTGATGCTTTGTCCATCTGTGCCTGGCCATGAGTTTGTAATCTTTTCTATTAGATGCAGACCTTACTACCATCACCCATGCCTTTGCCATATCAAGGTAGGGCTCCTGCAATACGCCGTAAATAGAGCTACAGCTTCTATCTATTCGGAAGTAGAAGCTGGTTCAAGAAAGTAGCTGCCCCTTAATAAGGTAGTGTAGATAGTGGAGTATAATTACTCTAAGGTTTGTCATGGATGCTCATTGGTTTCCAGGGGTAGTTTAAACCATTGGTTTGGGCTGTAAAGCCTTAAATGTTCTGAAACCTGCCTACTTGAGAGGACGCCTCTTTCCCTGTGTGACAGTGCCACAAGTTCTGGTCAGTTGAGGGGCTCAAGCTGGAGCTTCTTGATATGAAAGAGAAGAGGCTGCCAGCACGGTGTCCTCTGGCAGAGCCCTACAGCTCTAGAGGTTGCTTTCATCTTTGATCCAAAATTGTCTAGATTGTTGTCCTTCAGGACACTCTACAAAGATCACCTATTTGCTAGGGCTTGGGGGATGACTGAGGGGATTCTGATGGTGGTGCTGTTTAGTTACTGGCTGGGAAGTTTTCTTTTAATTTTGTGGTAAGCTGTGGGGTGGTTCTCTTGGATTGTTTATTTAATAACTGGTAGGGTGGGGACAGACTTTTTTTTTGTCCTTCAGTTGACATTACAAAGAATCAAGGCCTGCAACAGAGTCAGTTGCTGGATAACCTAGTGAGCACATCTGGCCTATAGCAGTCTGCCTGATTAATTGGTCCTCACTCTGAACATTAGGGTACAGATTTGGGGACCTGCATGAGAACCCCTAAGCTTAATTACCAGCTTAGATCTGGTTTTGCTGCCACCACCCAAATCATTTAAGAGTCATTTGGGAAACTCTGTCTACCTCCCCCCAGAATATCTCCCTTCCAAGTACTATAACCCTTCCCCGGGTAGCATTGAGAGACTTCTCCACCAATTCCCTGGTGAACACCGATCCAAACCCTTGGATCTTAAAACAAGGAGAAATTAACCATTCCCCCTCCTTTTCCCCCACCAATTCCCGGTGAGTCCAGATCCAGCCCCCTTGGATCTTAAAACAGGGAAAAATGAATTAGGTTCTTAAAAAGAAGGCTTTTAATTAAAGAAAGAAAGGTAAAAAATCATCTTTGTAAAATGAGGATGGAAAATAACTTTACAGGGTAATCATATTCAAAGGGCCCAGAGGAACTCCCTCTAGCCTTAGGTTCACAGTTACAGCAAACAGTGGTAAATCCTTTTATCAAAAAGGAACATTTACAAGTTGAGAAAACAAAGATAAACCTAACACGCCTTGCCTGGCTGGTACTTACAAGTTTGAAATATGAGAGACTGGTTTAGAAAGCTTTGGAGAGCGTGGATTGATGTCTGGTCCCTCTTAGTCCCAAGAGCGAACAACCCCAAAACAAAGAGCACACAAACACAAGCCTTCCCCCCACCAAGATTTGAAAGTATCTTGTCCCCTTATTGGTCCTTTGGGTCAGGTGTCACCCAGGTTACCTGAGCTTCTTAACCCTTTACAGGTAAAAGGATTTTGGTGTCTCTGGCCAAGAGGTATTTTTTAGTATTGTACACAGGAAGGCTTTTACCCTTTCCTTCATAGTTATGACAGCCTGCAACAGAGCCAATTGCTGGACAACCTAGTGAGCACATCTGGCCTATAGCAGTCTGCCTGATTGATTAGTTGGAAAAGTCAGCAGACAGGCTCTTAAGCCCAGCAGCAGTTCAGTAGTCACTCCAAAGCATTCACCCACAGCTGTGATAGCTCCTGTGCCTGATTATACCCAGCTTTCCTCCAGGTAACCTGGTTCTGACCCTCAGCTCCAATTCTTGACCCTTAGCTCTGGCTTCTGACTCTGGGTCTGACCCTGGGCTCAAATTCCTGACTACCAACTCCTCCTCTAACTAATAGACCTGGCTCTTGCTCTCACTACTGGCCATGACAGCTGACCTTCCAGTCACTGGCAGACATAAATAATGCCTCTTTTTTTAGTCTGTCACCTCATAGTTTACGAAGACAGGTTTACAAAAGGTTAACAGTCACTAAATCTACCTCTAAATATTTTTCAGCAACAGTGGATAAGGCATCTACTGAGCAGTCACAAAACCTTTCTTATACAATCAATATCGAATGCAGTACCACCTAGAATAGAGACAGAGCGCATATTACAAGGAGTACGGACCGCAGAGCTCAGATACGATACTTATGCGTACAAACCTTTTGCTTTTTGTGAACATGTGCCAGCAGCTTTTCAGAAAAAGAATTCTGGGCCCACAGCCAAAATGTGTCGAATCAAGAAACAAAACTGAAATGGGGGGCACCAATCGTGAGACTGCCCGTGGCAGTGCCAGCCATAGAGAATGCAGAAACCCAGCAGAGAGGGATCTATATAAGGATTAATTTTAAAAATGTATGTTTGTAGAAAACCCTCTTATTGAGTAATGTGTAAAGTCTCAAGAGAGGTAGGAAAGGAGAAACCAACCATACAGCTGGCTGCTTTGTTCCCCCTTTTAATTTTCCCCACATTAAGAAATACAGAGCTGCGAATTCTTCACCTGGAACAATGCTTTTGGCTGAGTTATTTATAGATTGGGAGAAACAACAGTGTTTGCTCTATTCTGGGTCATGTGAGAGCACCTGGTAGGGCTGCTATTTATAGCCTTATGCAGCACCACCTGCTATTAAGAATGCAGTACTGCAAGGGAGGCAGCCCTGCTGCTTCCAGTTGAAACTGCCTGGAGAAGGGGAGATGGTTGCCTGACTCCATCCTTTATTGGTTAAAACCAATGGACTCTAAAACTCACCTCCAGGTCACTAATTTGCCTTAACCTGGCAGTTTAGCTTAGCTTCTGGTGTGCATAGCAGTCTGGTGGAGCCTCCATGTTTGCTCTAGTCCTATAAAGGATCTCTGGCTTAGAAAAACCCAACCAGAGAACAATTGCCAATATCAGGCACTTGTTTCCTCCATTTCCTTCTGGTGTGAGAGAATGGCACTGGGAAGTGATACGTAAGGCTACGATTTAATCATGGGTATTTTTTGTAAAAGTCATGGACAGGTCACAGGCAAGAAACAAAAAATCATGGCCTGTGACTTGTCTAATGGGAGGGATAGCTCAGTGGTTTGAGCATTGGCCTGCTAAACCCAGGGTTGTGAGTTCAATCCTTGAGGGGGCCATTTGGGGATTTTAGTTAGGAATTGGTCCTGCTTGAACAGGGGGTTAGACTTGATGATCTCCTGAGGTCCCTTCCAACCCTGACATTTTATGATTCTATTCCTGATTGAATCTTAGGGGTGGGGGAGCCTGCAGCACCAGCAGCTGGGAGGGGGAGCCCCAGGGGCCTGTGGCACTATCTGCTCGTGGGGGAAACCCTGGGGGCCAGCAGCTGCTCCACCGGGCACAGGAGCCACAAGGCTAACTGCTGCTCAGGAGCTCCCTGGGGCCACCTGAGCAGTGGCTGGTGCTGCTGACCCTGGGGCCGCTCCAGCCATGGCTGGTACAGCTGGCTGTGGGGCTGCCTGAGCAGCTGACTCCAGAGCTAGCTGCTTGGACGGCCCTGGGGTCAGCCACATGGGCTGCTACAGAGGTCACAGGAGGTCACGGAATCCATGACTTCTGCGACCTCTGTGACAAAAATGGCGCCCTAATGATATGCAGTATCGTGTTACCAATTCCCTTGAACAGCACCATGTAGTGAATGAATTACACTACAAAAAAGATTGTTTAAAGGAAGTGGTGTTTTAAGAAGTAGAGCAAGGCTCTTGCTTCTCAAGAATGGCCCCTTGTGTGTCAGGAAGGTATGGTTTTGGTTTGTTGTTTATTTAATTCAGCTATTGGGGTTGAGCAGTGAACTGTCGAACAACGACTGGTGGAAATGGACATTTCCCCATTGGTACCTGAAGGTATAGCTTGAACTGACTGTAGAAGTGGTGTCTTGTTTTGTTTTGTAAAGTGTAGGGTGGGTGTTGAACTCTTGTACCTCTCTCGTAAAGACTGTTGGGGTGTTTCATATGTAACTCAGCATATGTTACCGGTCTCACTTCGTAATTGATCCATGGAGGTTGAGTGTTACAGCTTACAGCAACAGGACTTGACTCTCTAGCTAAAGATGCAGTGGCTCATGCTTTCAGCTCTGGAGGTCCTTGGTAGAGCAGGTCAGGAATTTTACAGTGAAATGTGTTTTGTCTGAACATGTTGATTCATCAAAACCAAATCTGTTGGCTTGGAAGGGTCAGTTTCGGTGAATCTCCCAATTTGAAAAAAGTTTCAAAATCATCTAAATGTCCCATTTCGATATTTTCTAAACGAGTTTTCATTTTTTTTCTATTCAAAATGACTGGAAATTTTAGTTAATTTTATACTTAAAGCTTAATTTTTTTAAAAAAGTTTGAAAACAAAATCAAATGTTTGATTTTTTTAAATTTATTTATGAAAAATTTCAAGTGTTCCTCCCCCTGCCCCACCCCCAATTTCAGGATGGAGAAAAATGTCTAAGGCTGTGCCTACACTCTGGGGTCTTACAGAGGCACAGCTGTACCACTGCAGCTGCACTGCTGTAAGGTCTCCTGTGTAGCCACTCTATGCCGGCGGGAAAGCACTCTCCCACCGCCATAATTAAACTACCCCCAGTGAATGATGGTACCTATGTCAGTGTAAAAGCGTTTCCCGCCGACATAGTGCTGTCCGCCCCGGCACTTATGTCAGCAAAACTTATGTTGGTTGGGTTGTGTGTGTGTTTTCACATCCCTGACTGAAGTTTTGCTGACAGAAGTGCTAGTGCAGACAAAGCCTAAGTCTCAAACTCACAGGACAGGAAAACGTTTCCTGCCAAGCCCTTGCCTCTCATTCAATCCCTAAGCAAGAGGGTAGTTGTTGCAACAGTAGCTAAACAGTGACCTACACATGCCTGCTGTAGCACAGAGAGTCCTCTCCCTTCATTATCTCTCAGCTTCCATAGAACACCCCTCACGGTGCTGGGAACTCAGGGCACGACTACACAGCCCGCATCAGCCAACCTCCCAGCCCAGGTCAACAGACTTGGGCCAGCGCGGCTCGGGCTCACAGTCTAAAAAGAGCTGACGTTGCAGCTCAGACTGGAGCTTGGGCTCTGAAGCAACTTAAACTTCAGAGGCCACACTCTAGCCCAAGCTGCAACTTCAAAATGCATCGATACTTTTTTTTTTTTAATGAGAGCCCTGCTAGCCTGTTGACCTGGACTAGTAGGCTTGCTGCTGCAGGCATACCTAAGAGGCTCTTGGCTGTCCCAGATACCCTTGAAAGGGAGCAGGGCTGAAGGCTAGCTCAGCATGGGTAGAGCTGAATGCTGCTGCCTGAACAGACACAAAGGTCCCAAAACAGCCTGAGCATGTGGCTAGGGAGAGAACCAGCTGAGCAGTCCATAGGCGGCTGGGTTGAAATAGCTTTGATCCTAGAAGTCTTAGATACGCTCATGGGGATAGATAGTAGATAATTCGAGCAGCTAGGGGCAAAGGGAGATGTGCAGGGGAAGGTGGCTTGTGGGGAAATGTCTTAATCTGCTGTCACCCAAAAGCTGGAAGAGTGAATGCAGGGTAAAAAAAAACCTAAACTAGTCTAGTCAACAGGAATTGACTGACCTCAGCTGAAGAGTATCTGCACAAGATGCTGGACTCATGAGCAGCTGCACAGATTTGTTCCAGGCAGTCTGGCTGAGAGGTGCAGCCTTTGGAGCAGGAAGTGCTGAGCAGCACTCTGGGTGCAAGGACAGATGCCTGATGACATGGTGGAGTCTGCAGTTTGCATTGCACACAGACCTTGGTCATACCACTACCACCTTTACCTGGAATTAAGGGGATGAGGCTGGAGGAGCAGCTGGGGCTGCTTGTTCACAGGCTGAATTGAAATTCTTCTATCTGGTGACTAACCAAAAATCTCTGAGCTGTGGCCAGGAATAAAAGTGACTCCCACTACCATACTGTTCAGCTGAGAGGTAGCTGCCATGTAGGACACCAGATGAGCCACTCAGAGGTAGCCAGAAGCTCAAGGTCTTCCTGTGTGAAGCATGGAAGTGTGTAATGATATGAAGGGGTTTCACTCACTGCAGGCTCCCCTTGTGGCTTCTCTTCCCTCAACCTAGCTACCGCCTCTGGAGGAGGTGAATTTACTCCCTTCCTGTTGCAGTAGTGAACATCTACACTGTAGCATTTTAAGTGTAGACATAGCCTAAGAGTGTAGGGCTGGTCACCTCCACTGGCTGCCTGCTACTGAGCTGTTCTATTCAGGGCTTTGGAGCTGTGCTCCGGCTCTGCTGCAGCTCCAGGCAAAAACCTGCAGCTCCACTGTTCCGGAGCTGCTCCGTGCTCCAGCTCCGGGCTCCGCTCCAAAGCCCTGGTTCTGTTCCCCTTTGAAGCTCCTTCTCCAGCCCATGCATGTGTTGTCTGTGCTCAAAGAAGCTCTTTAACCACTTCCCTTCTGGTACAGGGTTTGATCACCCCACCACAACAGGACTGCAGGAAAGCCAATGGGCAAAGTGGACATCACAAGATTCCACTGGAACCAGAGCACTTGAGGTTTGAATGAGACCAGCAGAGATAATGGAACCATTCCTCAAAATCAGGACAATCCTGGTACAGTCTGACAGCTGCTGTCTCTCTAAGCAGAAATAAGGATGGGCTGATACAGAGCGAGTCCTTTTTTAAAACATGTACAGGTAAATGTAAGACGGGGGGGGGGGAAGCAAATGATTAAGTCCAACAGGTTTGAAAGTTTCCTCCTGCATGAAAGTTGCTCTTTAATATGAAATGCTCCTAAATAAGGTGCACTGCTAGAGGGAAGGGATAACTAAACAGAGGAGAGAAATGCTTTGGCTGACAATGACAGAGAGAGGGAGAATAGAAAGGTAACATGCAATCCATCAACAGAGCAAGTTTCATTATTCACTGCTCCATCATTTTGCTCTGAAGTTTAAATGTCGTGCCGGATGCCATTTGGGATTTATCATTTTAAAAAAGTTTTTTCGTTATTGAGAAAGGGAGCAAAATATTTTCACTATTACTCAGTAACAAAGCAGGCCTCTCAGCAGCTAGAACATCCAATCTTATCATGAAGAAAGCTGGGACCCAGCTCTCCAGTTTAGATGATCGAATATGTGACTTATGTTCGTTTTTCATAACGGCTGTTCAGTGGCATTGGTGGCTGGTCCTTGAAACTTACTATATATGTATCTCAATCATCCGCTCATCCCTTTAAAAAAAATTCATGGTGACTTAAATCAGGTCCAAGCAAAGAAGCAAAATGTTTCATTTGCTGCAACACCTGTGCTTCATACCTCTTCCTCCCAGGGCTGCCTAATACCATCTCTCTTCAGCAACCTGTCAAAGTGGGAGCACACACACATACTCTGCCGGATACCCACATATATAATATTTAATGCCCCAGACTTTCAAATGGACGAAGGAATGCCCAGTTCCTTTAGGCAGCCGCGTTGGGGCATACAACTCCTGTACCAGATGGGAAGGGGTTCAGGAGCTGCAATGGGCTTGAGTAGCCCTGCCCCACCACACCTACAAGACATGTCAGGACTGGAGAAAAAGTTCAAAAGAGGGAAGCCCAGGAGGAGGCAGCTCTGGGAGGAGGGCAGATGTCTAGGCCCCTCAGGTCTCGGGGAGTGGCCTGATGGAGGGCAGAGCCTGCTCCCATGCCTACAGACTATCAAAGCACCCTCAGAGAAAGTTGGGCTTTTTATTATTATAACCACTTACCAAGACACTTTCAGGCAGCTGACCAGAGGATGTTGAGCTGGATGGAGGCATACCCTAGGTCTCTTGAAGGAAGAAAGGCTGATGGCTTATTTGGGACTGGCTTTTTGTTCCTGTCTTATTTTATGTATTTTTTCTTTCTTTTTTGTGTTTCCTCTGTACCCTGGGAGGGGTAAACTCCAAAGTCGTGATGTTCAGTGAACCCTTAGAAGTCAGAGTCTGTGAGAAGACACAGGACTCTTTCTTCCCACTACAAACACTCAAATCAGTCTGAGTGAGCACAGGCTTCTGGAAATTTCTGTGTCTCCTGGATGTGCTCAGAAGCTTAGCACAGAGACATTAGTTTATATTCATAACAGAGATGATCATGCTATTTGCATAGTTACTCTTTTACTTGGTGTGGTATCTATATTTAAACCACACCCATGTGATGGTACTATGTGGTGATTTTCATTTATCAAGCTTTACACTCCTTCACCTGCACTCTGTCCATTAATCCATCTCTGCTGGATCAGCTTCTGATGGCAACTAATGTTTCTGACCTCTGTGCCATTTCAAACAGGCATTAACAAAATAAAAACCTTCAGAATCTGATAGCTTTAACCAAGGTTAGTGATGGAAGAACTTCAACAAATTGAGCTCCAGTTTGGGTTGAATCACATCTCAATTTTGGATGCTTATCCCAATAGTTTAGACTGGCTCTCTTGTAAGATGTTGTGAGCCTCCCATCTGTTATCAGCCGGAAGCAGGAATAGCACAGATGATCCAAAATGAAAACAACAATGAATAGATTTAACCAGATTTCGCTTTTATTGAACCGCCCCTGGTTTGAGTAAAGAACCCCAGTGATTCTTATTCCATCTAGCCTGGATCACCCATCTCTACTGCAAATATGACAGGCCTGAGCCAAAGCCCAGGGCAATGGAAATGGAAAGACTCTGCTAGACTTGAACTGGCTTTGGATCAGTTCTCCAATAAATAGCCTTTGTTGGGGTTCTCCTGCTACCGCTAGCCAAAGGTAGAAAACCGATAGACACTTAAAACCAAACAAACCACTTCCTTTTCTGAACATCAAAGCTCTTCTGAATGTGGGAGTTTCACTTTGAGTATCAGTTTGGGTGAAAGTCTGGAATGCTTCCTATTTTATTGGAACCAGTTCAGAATGATAAAATTATAGTGACTCCAGGTAAGACTAATGTTTAGCACTGTACAAATATTACCTTCCCAAATGGGAGATTGGTATTAAATATTATGCCCATTTTCCAGAGGGGGATGCTGAAACAGAGAGATGAAGTGACCTACTCAAGACCAGAGTGGGAATCACTATTTGGAATTCAGGGCTTCCAAGCCACCTCTTCCTTGAGACCACACTGCTTCTCTGCTACTTCAAGCAATGTGCTAGTGACTTGCTCCAGATGGGGCCAGGCTGGTGTCACATTGTGCAATCCACAACAGGGAGGGCTGTGTGTCACCACCGGCCCTGTAACCCTAGGTGCCTTCAGTGCTCTGCTACTGTGGCTCACACCCTGGAGCTAGCAGACAAGGATGCATGCAGTATCTATGTGCTAAGCAGCTCTGGCTCAGCACTCTGATTCCAGCAGCCAGCTTGTTACAACCCAACTACACTCTGGTATTCACCAGCCTTGGTTACTACTGGCCAAGTGACCCCAACACACTCCCGGTCCCAAATTGCCCCAAAATCAAGATTTCTGCAATGTCCAGCCCTTTCCTGGGTCATTCAGAGGAATAATAAGATTCGTTTGCTCCTTTAAAAAGTCAGCACCCAGCAGCTTGCCACGTAAACTGGCGTTAACAATCACTTTGATTCATACAGCACTGAGCTGGTTTAGATTAAAATAAAACAAGTTTATTAACACAGAAACTAGGCTAAGTGATGCCAAGTAAAAGAAACAAAGATAGAGATGTCTGCAAGCAAATAAAAGTGAAGAACACATAAAAAAATGTATCTTGTTGAAGATGGTTTCTCTCACCAATTGCTCTTTGCCTGGCCTGGTTGACTCTCTCTCTGTCTCAGGATCTTCTGCAGAAGTACAAAATGCTGGTTCCCCTTGTCTTCCTAGGTGAAAGATAACGTGGAGTTCTTTACCCCTCTCTTCTATAGTCCAGTGGACTTTTGAAATGGATTCTTCTGAAGTTCATTCAAGTTGTGAGGAAGAAGACATGGAGTGGGGTGGACAAAGGAGTCTATTTCAGAAGGTGTTTAGCCAGAGCTTTTAAAAACCCTAAGAAGCTATGAAGAAAATGTTAAATATCCATACTAGAAGGACTTAGTTACCTTCTTTAAGTTGAACCCATCTCAGAGACTATTATTATTGTGCTTAGATACCCCAAATGAGATCAAGGTCCCATTGTCCTTTATGCTGTACATACATTGCACAGTCTTTGCCCTAAAAAGTTACAGTATAAACAAAGGGTGGGCACCATATATAATATTTAATGCACCATTATCTCCATTTTACAGATGAGGCTGTGAGGTGCTGTGATGGGATGGAGTCAAGGGAGGGGAAGGGGCTAAGGAGCTGCTTGGGCCCAGGCAGCTTTGCCTTGCCATACCTGCGAGGTGCATGCAGGCTGGAGGAGAAGCTGAAAAGGGGAGCAGAGCAGCTCACTTGCAGACCACCAGTGGAGGCTTGTGGGAAGCCCAGCTACCAGGGCCCCTGACTGTTCATGGTCTACTCAACATACCTCAGAATGTTGAGAAAAGGACTCAAGACTTTTGCAAGGTCTGAGACAGTTTATTTAATTTACATGCCTTTGCTTCTCCCTCTTGTGGGGGGAGGCTGGTAGGCCGTGATCCAGGGAGGCAGTTGCATTGCACTCTAGGGTGCAAGGCTCAGCCACCTATGGTCTGGGCTCTGGTTTGGAACCCAGTGTAGACAGGGGCCCAAGTTCCCCTACCTGCCCTTCATGGGGCTGCAGGCAAAGAGTCTATCCCTGATACTAGAGACTCAGGAATAGAAAGGTGCTGTATCTCAGAGACGAGTGACTTTGGCTGGGTAAAGCCTGAAGCCCCTTGCTGGGCAGCAGAACTAGCCTTTGTTGGACTCTTGACCTACCCCCGAAGGAATGCACACAACTTGTGGCCCAGCTGGAGTGCCGAATCACAGAAGGGAGGGATTACTGCAGGGCTGGGGAGGCAATCAACAGGGCCTGCCAAGACAGAAGAGTGCCTGTCATGCCTTCGCCTATTCACAATGTGGCACTTCTGGGGAGCAGACCCCTTCACAGGCACACAAAGATTAAGTGACCCGCCGAAGGCCACATGGAAAGCCTGTGGCAGAGCTGGGATGTGACCTTTGATCTCAAGTCCCAGCCCAATGTTTTACCCATAAGACTATCCCTGTGCTTGCTAGTTTAATGTATGGGTGTTTAATATAAATGTTTTGCTATTGCAGAGTGTTGGTGATTTAGTAAGCTATGCAAACAAATGATCAATGTGCTGTTACTTTATCCACTTTAATACCAAGTCCTGTACTCTATAGCGCTGGAGCGGTGGATATATGCAGCACTGCTGAAGCCAATTAATCAGTAGCAATACTAAGGAATGAGGGAAGAAATTAAAACTGGACACATTGCTGGATTGATTCCCTTATGTGCTAAACTTGAACAAATATGTTCCAGTCAGTAGAAACCAGGGAAGCCAGTACTCAACCGTACAAGACCGACTGCTCTAAGGCAGATAAAAAGAAAAATAGCAAAATGCCAGACACAGGCTACAGTGGCTAGAGATCATCTGTGGAGGATGGAAATATTCTTTAAATGATGAAGGAGACAATAACTCACAAGAGGCAGCTTCTCCAGTGAATCATTGGATGTTGCCTCCAATAAGTCAGCAGAAATATGGTTCTGGAATTTAAAGGCACTCATCCATCAGTGATTCTGTTTATACAGATTTATGGATATATCTGTATTTTTTCTACTGTTTTTATATATGTTTATAGGTCTGGTGTTTTAGCTTACCTGTGGATGGCACTCTAATTTTAGAAGGAGTGGTGATTATGAAACAGAGTAATTAAGGCTGTGACACCAGGACTTTTTTCCCTCCTGGCATGTATCCTAGGGTCAGAAAACATTAAACTTTTTCAAGCTTGAGAGCCACTGGAGCTGCTAAAAACATAAGATGTGTGAAATCAGAGGACTCTGAGTGAGTTTGTTTTAAAAGTGATGTGTTTTGGGAGATTTAAGTTGGAGCTCTAAAAGAACCCTCTGGGGCCATGTCCAAATTACAGCTTTTAATACCAGAGAGATGAGGTGGTTGAGGTAATAGCTTTTATTGGACCAACTTCTGTTCGTGAGAGAGACAAAGCTGTTACCTCACCCACCTCATCTCTCTCTAATATTCTGGGACCAACACAGCAACAAAAACACTGTATGCAACTTCAAATACTGTCAAGGGAAATTGTTGCATAGGCCCCAATACAGCCAGGTACTTAAAACATGCATTTAACTTTAAGCATTTGTGCAGTGTCATGAATTCCAGTGGGGCTACTTGGGCTTAAAGTTACAATGATTTCCTAGAATATATTTGTGACTGGGGTCCCAGTGGGGGCCAGCTGAGGTCACTCAGTTAAGGTGAACTGCAAAGAATGGGGCAGACAATCTCCAAAGCTGGTGGATATTTTCAATACTTAGATTTACTAAGCCAGTATAAAACAGCTTCTTTATTACCTCACTGGTTGCCCAGAGGCCAACAACACAGTTCCCTTAAAGTACTCAGCCTCAGGCCTCCATCCAGGTACCCAAGTCAAATATGATGAAGATTTCTGAAAATCTTATTTCATCAGATAAAAGAAAAGAGTCTACCAATCCCAAAGGATCAGACACATTACCTCCCAGGTAATTGAATATTCCAAATCTTACCCAAATACACACATACTGCCAATTCTTGTTAAAATTTATTAAAAAACAAACGAGAGAGAGTATGGTTAAAAGATCAATCTATATATACAGACATGAGTTCAATTCTTGAGGTTCAGATTCATAGCAGAGATGCTGAGCTTTGTAGTTGCAAAGAGTTCTTTTAGAATTTAGTCCATAGGTTATAGTCCAATGTCACATTCAGGGAGTACCAGCATAACTGGGATCTCAATCTGGCAACTCAAACTTCCCCTGATGAAGCTTAAGCAAATCTGAGATAAGAAGGATCGTGACCCAAACATCTTTTATACAATTCAGGCCTTCTTTGACAAGTTGGGGTCCCTTGGGGAACAAGAGGCCCTCATTTCTTAAGCATCATTGTTAATTATTTACACAGATTAACATAAGGCAATTTATCCATATCACCGGTATTTAGCTACATGAATTAACATAAGGCAACTGCCTGTTTTTCCACCATTCACAGATGATTTGCTATAAATTTCAAAGAGAGATGAATACAGCGATATCCCAAGTTTACAATTCATTTAAATGCTAGGATGTTCTTTTGATATCTGAATTATCAGAATACAGCGTAGACAGGGACTGTTGATTACATTGTTGACCACTATCCATATATATGTAAATACACAAAACCACAAACATTATCTCTCCACATGTCTTTAAGGGTTGAATTTGAGTCATTTATTTTGCAGAATGTTTAACCCTTTCTGGCCATGCATCACAATATTATGAACCAAACTTAGCATGTACAGGTTTCTACAGGTGATGGGTGACCTTCACCAGCACTGGAAGTTTGCCTGGGTTTAGATAAGTCCTAAACTGCTATGAGCATCCTATTATTTTTGTTAACTGTCTCCCCCTGACTCATTTGCTCATCTCATCTACTTGTTATATCTTAACTCAAGGAATATGAACATCGTTTTCTAAGTGTTTGAACAGGAGCTAGTATAATGGGACCCTGGCCTGGTTGTTTTTTGGGTACTACAACATTCCAAGTGTTAAATAATTGCATATTTTTTTGTTTAAAGAATATTAAGGTTGCAAGTCAAGAACTCAAAGGTTAGGAAATGCCAGAATTAAGGTCACCTGCATGTGATGGGGCTTGAGCCCATCACCTGCAAGGCAATGGAAAAGACCCAGTGAATCATGGTCTGCACCTGTCGGGAGTAACTAATTGGCTTCTGGATAGAGGAGGTCAAGCTAAGCCCTATAATCAGACTAAAGGAGCTCACTGGGGAAAGGCTGCAAAGAAGACTGGTTCCTCTGATGGAGAGAAGCCCTGGGCTTGGGCTTAACAGGTAGGGAACTAGAGTGAAGCCTGAGAGGGGTGGAAGGGCTGTTATTTTGAAGACTTGTATCTTTATTTGAATTTGTTTGTCCTACCCTGGAAAGGGCTTATACTTTTATATATGTTGACTGAGAATGGCCTAAGAACTAGACAGTATTAGGGGTGCAAAGGTTAAGTCCCATGCAGTGCCGCAGCCCTAGAAGTGATGATGCACACTGACACATGGTACCCAAAGTGGGGTTTGGAGACTCCCCTCTGAGGAAGGTGAGAGATACCAACTGCCTTAAAGGTGAGGGGCAGACTGATTCTCTTTTGGGGAGGGGGAAGATGGATGATGATGTATTCCTCATGCTGTGGCAGCCCAACAGGAACAGACACATGCTCTTTTGTTTCACCTACTACGGAGGGAGCAGTAACAAGCTCAGCCAAGAATGCCTCCTGCAACACCTAGAAAAGGGACCCGGGCAGTCTGTCTAATGGAGAGAAGGCCTGGGCTAGGGCTTAACAAACAGGATACAACAGAGGAACTAAGGTGAAGCCTGAGCGGGATGGAAGGGCTGTTAATTTGGACTTGTTCATAAGAATATAAGAACATAAGAATGGCCCTATTGGGTCAGACCAAAGGTCCATCTAGCCCAGTATCCTGTCTTCCGACAGTGGCCAGTGCCAGATGCCTGAGCGGGAATGAACAGAACAGGTAATCATCAAGTGATCCATCCCCTGTTGCTCATTCCCAGCTTCTGGCAAACAGAGGCTAGGGACACCATCCCTGCCCATCCTGGCTAGTAGCCATTGATTGATCTATCCTCCATGAATTTATCTAGTTCTTTTTTGAACCCTGTTATAGTCTTGGCCTTCACAACATCCTCTAGCAAGGAGTTCCACAGGTTGACTGTGCATTGTGTGAAGAAATACTTCTTTTTGTTTGTTTTAAATGCTACCCTGGAAGGGATTTAGAATTTTATAGACAGACTGAGAAAGGCCATTGCAGGCCAAGGAACTGGCTGCTAGTGGGCGTGCAAAGGTGAAGTCCCCTGCAATGCTACCTGTAGGCACAACGGAGAACTCTAGAGGTGAGGACACATGCTTACATTGCACAACCTTAATATGGCCCCCTTGTGTGTACGTATTATAATAGTCTTTAATCACATGATCACATACTATATTTTCCACTGGCATGTGGCAGAGATCCTGTAGAAAAAATAGTATTTGACTATGTAACTAAAGACTGTTTCATACTGCATATCTGCACGGGGCTGAATTAAAGTGCACAAGCTACCTTAATTCTGGCATTCCCTAACTTTTGAGTGCTTGACATTGCAACCTTAATGTTCTTTTAATGTAGTGAGTTTTTTTAATTTAATATGTAATTTATAAAGTTCTTTGAATGTCCTTTGGGATGAAAGGTGCCCTACAAATTATTAATAGTAGTTTATTGAATATGCATAAGTGTGAGTTCCCTTGTGCAGCATCAATGAGTTGTAGCTAGGGCATGACATCCCATAAAGGCCATCGTAAATAGGAGTTCTTTAGAAACATGTAAATATGTAGATTTTCAAACACAAAAATTTACTGAAAATGAACTAATATAAAATGGTGTTTCAGCAGAGCACAGCTAACACCCTCCGGCCCTTCCCAATTATACATCCCACTCAACCGTAACTTTGCCTGCAAACTATGCAAATATACAGGCAAAGGTCAAATCTGTACAAATAGACTAGTCTGGGAAGTTATATTCTTCACAGGTGTGTTTGTCAGCTTGAATTCAAAGCTCTCATGCTGGTTTGTTGGGGTGTATGTAATGATGTTCATGAGGTAGTATAAAATAGACAGAGGGACTAAATCTATTAAGTGTTTTATTCTGTATTGAATAGTTACTGGTGATGTAAGCTGACAGGTGAATACTCTGCAGAAGAGGGAAAAAAGATTTCTTAATGTTAAATCAATGACTCATTCACTCTTTTCATGATTAATTGCAAAGTATTTGGACCTGTAATGACTCCTGTGGCTGCAACATAGTTTAATCAGAGGGGGGGAAAAATCCAGTCCACAGGGAGATACTGACACTTCTTTCCATGTCTGTAAAACAAGGACCGTTTGGCTTCCCTTGCTTCCAAGTCTTTGGGAAAGCTACCAGAATCACCAGGGAGCACTGGACACTTCAGTACAGAAAAATGGATGCTATTTCTCCTTCAAGAACATGTATGGAGGCAGATAAACCTACACAAGTAACAAATAACGACCACAGCAGACTGGCTCATAGTGATTAACTGGCTGTAAACAGCCCTGAGCCACAGCCCATTGAAGTGGATGAGAATCTTTCCTTTGATTTCCATGCCCTTTGGATCAAGCACTTAATGATTACCTGTAGTTTGATTAGCTGTACCCCAGTGGATACCCCACTAGTCTGCAGTCTCTAACTAAGTTCATGCATCCATCTAGCTAAAATGAGCCACAGCTGCTGGTGTCCCTGGGTGGATTAGAACCTTGACCCTCAAGCCCAAATAAGGGGCAGTACCCCCAGATGTAGTCTAGTCTCTGCTTCGCCCTTGCTTCCTGTGGGAAGCAAACTGTGCCAGCTTTTTCCTTAGCCTGGACTACTTCCTCCTCTGCAGTGACTTGGCTGGGGGGAAGAGTAGCAGCCTACTGGCAACTGATCTCTTCACCACCCTGCAGGATCCATCCATGGGGGTAGCCCATGGAGGTGAGTCTTGCTTCCATGTGTGGGCATTCAGTCAGACTCTAAACAAGCTCCAGGTAGTCTCTTTGGGCAGGGGAGGGGTCTGGATAGGAAAAGATTTATAAAGGGAACGTTATCGATGTAAATGGAGAGGTTATTTTTACAGGTATTGGAGCCCATGGGTCTCCAGGGTAACTTTCTGTACTTACAACAAAGGTTTAAGTTTGTCTTGGTACTTGGGGATGTGTGAACCAAGACTTGAGCATCAGAAAGACCAAGTCTCTGTTCTCCTAGATTCCTGCGGTGGTAGGGAAGTGTAGGAGGGGGAATATTGACTCTATGAATAGGTGGGGATAAGGAAGAAGTATTTGCAGTGCAGCATCCTTTTTCCTGCATGAGGCCACCTGAAATGTACAAGAGTCTGGTTTGTGCTGCTCAGGTCACGAAGCTGTGCAAATCCCATCCTCGAACCCTTGGGTCCCTGGCTGGACCACCACCCACATGCCTCTCTGCGTCCGTCAATGGCAGCATGCCTGGCTCCTGGGCTGGAGCTGCCATTAGCCACACTCTGTGACCCTTCTGATGGGGTAAGAGACTGCAGAGGGACAGCTGAGGCTGTGCCTAGCTGTCATTTCTTTGTGGAGTTCAGCTCATGAAGGAGGGGCGGGTGCTGGCTGCACAACAAGGAAAAGCGAAGAAAGCAGAAAGTATGGCCTGAATCACTAAATGACACCTAAATGTGGCTTAAGATCACCCAATTATTTAAAAGGAAATTCATGAATTTACACTTTACATTTGGGGTTTGATCCCACCCCACTGGTCTATGGGGGATTTTCCATGGATGTCACTGGGAGCAGGAACAGGTCTTGGGAAACAGGATATATACAAAAAATACCCAGGACACCACGTTTTCCTGTCAGTTAAAAATGAGTTTCTCATATGCCAGCTGTTTGGTAGCTTCTCCGAAGTGAGCTGAGGGTCACAGCCCAGTTCCTACAGGATAGGATCTTAGTGGCCATCACAGCTGGGACTAATTGGCTTCCTTGCTGGCAGCCTCGGCTGAGGATTGACTGGTCCATGAATTATTTCCTCAGCCGTAAAGGTGGGAGACATTTCTTCTCATAGAGATGTATTGGCAGAGCAGTGTGGGGCAGCTTGCACTGATGCTGCCAGTGTCTTTCTGAGAGAAAGGGCTTCAGGCTTCTATTCTCTCTTAATGACACCTTACACAAAATATAACTGATTGAAAAACATCAAGGAAATGCTGCTGGTACCTTTAATGCCCAGGGTCAGATTGTGGGTAGCCTGTGTATAGGTGCACAAGGGAGGGGAAGGGGAAGGGGGCTGGGAAGTTATTTATTTGTAAAATTAGAGGAATAATGCAGGACCTGATACAGTCTCTTCTCTCCTGTACTCCTGTCAGTATCTATCATCTTTTTTTCTCCTCCTGGGTTCCTTCCTTCTAAAATTCCCTTAGGAGACTGATAATTAAGGGCTAGGTTGACTGCAGAAGATAAGGTAACAAGTAGGAGAGAGAAAGAGGACTAAGGGCAGTTTATATGTATTGGGTAACATCCCTTTAAATGGTTAGGGACCCCGATAAAATAGTAAACTCCTTTCCTTGCACAACATAGCCAGACCCTGGGTACAAGCCTGGTGCGGCACACAGCCCCTTCTCAGTGGATGCTCCTCTCGTGCACAACTCTCTTACTCACTGCCCAGAGTAGCTGGCCAGCTGTTGGGGGCGGGGGGGGAGGGGTGGAGGGAGTAAACTGAATCCTTTTAAGAGCTGCCGTAACTTACTTCCCTCTGGAGCAAGGGGGAAATGTGAGGCAGAGTCACAGTCCCTTCCTGGAGCAGGGCAATTACATGCCACTCCTTACTCAGGCCTGAAGAGTAGCCAACCCTAAGGGAGGAATGGAGACCAAGTACCGGTGGCAGGGAAGTAGTATCATATTTCCCCATGTATGACAGTTTTAAACTTTCCATGCTGTACATGCCGCGGGCTGAATTCTCCCTTTGCTTCCACTTCCAATGCAGCTTCCTTGCAGTCTCTACTTACCACCCCAGTGCCGCAATTAAACATGTGCTGCCTTCTTACCGTCACACCACAAAGCACGGCTTGTGCAGTGGAATCCACGTTAGCACCAAGGAGGCTAAGAGAGCTTCCAGAAAAGACACAGCCTTCCAAGCCTGCAGGGTGTAGTGAACGCAAGGGGCCACACTTGCAGTCTGCCTTCCAACCCAGGCCTAATGTTCACCCAACGTCATTAGGCTTGCACAGGAGCAGACTTTGGATTTATATATTTCAATAGGCACTCAAGGTCCATCACATGCTCCAGTTCTGTGTGTAGAAGAAAGGCATTACAGATGTTTTTTAAAAATAGGATCATTGCACCTCTGTCCTACAACTGCCCCCTTCCCTCCAGGGTGTGCTGGCAGATGAGAAAAGGTTAGAGTGAATATTTAATCTTATAGCACAGCTCTGAACCCCGGGAGGGAGAGAAATACTAGAGTTCTAGCTTGGTACTACGTAGCGTGGCACTAGGATCCCAGATGCAAAACAAGACCCAGAAGAAAGCCAGACATCTGTGCATATCACTGTGTGAACCCAAAGGGGGAAGACTTGACTATTTGTTTTTACCAGTAAGATTTATTAAAAAGAAAAATCTCAGTGATTTGAACTGACATAAAAAACTGTATCATTGATTTTTTTTAACCTAATTTGGTTGATGCTAATTATTCTGGACCACTGTAATTTGTACACAGAGCTTGGTAGCAGCAGTAGGGTACAATTTGCCTCAACTCTGTTAGGCCAATATGTCAATATCAATTTTGGTCCTCCGTTTCCAACATATTTTAGTGGCATTTTTAAATAAGCCTTACTCTCTTCTGGGAGTCTTGTTTCCTTCCATTTATGCCTACACTATGACTGCACTTTAAAATACACAGAGTCAAAGATACAGATCCCAAAATACAAAGTCATGGCCTTCTGTACCAACTTCCCCTCCCAGCAGCCCTTTGCCAGGTCTCCCTGCATGGCAAGACCCATATCCATTCAGCCATAACCTACCTCAGCATAGCCCTTCCTCAGATGCCTATGAAAATAGATGGGCATTGCATTGTGTCCATAAGGTCAACAAACTTGGCTCTGTGTTGCGATGGAGGAGAGAGCTGAGGACCTCTCATGAAAAACCACCCTGAAGCCATCCTCATCTGTTTTAAATCTGGGGACCGATAGCTCAGATTCCTTTGTTGGCTGCAACTTTGGTGACCTCACAGGGAAAGAGAGGCAGCCATGTCCCAAACCATTCGGGGATGAATCCCTACATTCCACCTAGGTACCAACAGGCAGCAAGTGCAGCCAGGGCAGCACAATACTAAAGCACTATGGAATAAGCGGGCAGCCATGTTATGCATTAACTGAAGTTGGGAGATGGACCCAAGAAATAACCCCTTCTAGGGCCTCACTTGTCCTCTAATGAATCCAAAGGGAGAAGTAACTATAACAGTCTCTGTAAGAAAAGGTTGAATCCCTTTTCACCAAGCATTGGATGAAAAAAACTCTTAGCCACACCTACTAGCTGCTTCCATAAACATCTTAGGGTCTCATATGACTCCAAGTTGTACAGCTGAGTAACAAATGGCACACACACTATGAAGGAGACAGGTAGAAATGCTGCCATGTCTTCCAGGTGTTTTGCCCAGTTTACTAATGTTGTTTCCTCCCTCCTCGCAATGGCTTTTCAAAGGGAATCTTCTGCTTTCTCTCTTAGTGCAGCTGGCTTTTCAATTAAAATTGAGCTCACAAAGTTGAATTGCAAATTAGTTTAAGGATCCGTAGTGTTTGTCTACATGGGGACACTCAGGGAAGTTAAATCAAATTAACTAAATGTTACTTTAAAATGGATTAGTTAAATCAGATCAAACCCCTGTGTGTGAAGACTCTCAGGCCATCTACACTACAAAGATTTGTTGGCATTGCTATGTTGGTTAAGGGTATGAAAAAGCCACCTTCCCCCACCCTCCCAGTTGACATAGCTATGCCATTAAAACCCAGTGTAGACACAGCTATGCTTGGTTCATGGAAAATGGTGCTAATAGACTAGTGGAACTCCTTTTTGTAGGCATATGCTGTTTGTATACTAGAGGGCTGTACCGATATAGCTTTGTGGGCAGAGCATTTATAGTGTGCACAAAGCCTCATTGAGACTTAAAGTAGTCTTAATCTGGTTTATCTATCTCAATTCATTTCCAAAATGGATTAAGCTAATTTGGCATAAGGCACCTTTATTTGTGAAAAAGAGCATTTACACAGTGTACTAATCAGGACTATCTGTTCTTCTTTAAATTCACATCCTGCCTTAATCTGAACTAAATTTCCTGTGTAGACAAGCCCTAATTCAAATTCTTAAACTGCAAAGTTGAGGAGAGGGGAAAATTGTGGCAGATGAAAGAGAAAGAACCCCTTAAATCCCAACTATCCTATCAGCAGCAGCTTTTTCCTGTCGATTTTCAATGTTTTTGCCTACTTGTATATTTTAGGCACATGGAGGAAAAAATTTCAAGTCTTGCACAATAAACCAAAAAGAAATTCTAAACATCGTCTTACTCAGTCATCCAACTAGGACCATCTATAAACAGGATTATCAACAGTCAGTCCCTTAAACCAACATGCCTCCCCTTCCAATCAGCTCTCTACTCAAAACCCTAGGGAAACAAGCCTTGCAGCATGGCCTGAAGCTTGTGACCTAATGACCACTTTTAACTACCTCTGCTGAAGAACTAAATTGGGATCCAAAGGCTCTGATGGTGCAATGAGTAAAACTGGACAAATAATGGATTTTTCAATTCAGTGGCAATTCCAAAAAAAGTGTGTGTGGAGGGGAAATCCAGGTTGAACTGAAACTGGAACTTTTTGAAAAAAATTTGGCAAATCCTATAGGTCAAAAAAACAGAACTGTATTTTTCAGTGAATAAACTATTTTCCAAAATTTCCCCCAGCTTTCTTAATGAGCTCTGTGCATGTAAACACCCTTGCTCACATTTCATTGAAGGGCTTGGGCCTTTAGTACTTTCAACAGGTAATCAGAGTAGATGTGGTCTTTGGGCCACAGACTGGTGCTCAAAGGACAGCCAGGAGATAGATAGATACAGATAATATATAACAAAGTAAAGCCAACATCAAAACATTTAAATTGATGTGAAACAATTTAGGAAAAATATTTTGTATGGAGAATTTAAAAACATTCAAGTTTCATTTTGAATCAGAAGGAAAACAAATTTTGAAGTCTCAAAATCCTTCACAAAATGGAATTTCCATCTTCCACATAGCTCTAACAACCCTCTGACTGGGATACGGTAACCAGATTTATGTTTACTGAAGGTATTTAAAATGAAAACACTATGAATGTCTTCATTGTATAGACAATCCGGCAATGATACTCCTGTGTTTTTAGTTGGCAGGAAATATACTTGCATTTGACTACACGAGTGATATAAAGGAATGTTAGTGAGAACAAATAAATTAAATGATGTTTATGTTAGTATTCAATGACGTCCTGAGGATGACTTACTTTGAAAGTATTCCCATTAATTTTGGAGATGGTCTAGCAAAGATTAATTGAAATACTAAATCAGTGTTATGGATGTAGAGGAGAATGCAGTCATTCTCTTGTCACTGTATTCACTAAAGCACTGCAGTTTAAGCCCTTGATTTACAAATAGTAGGAGAAATGAGTTGAAAGGCAGAATATAGTAGTGTGTCACAAAATTAAAAGATGTGTAGAAAGAAGCATTTCTTATCTATTGCAGGATTTATGTTAAATAATAATAATAAAAAGAGAGAGGGATTTTCAAGAGCACTCGGGATTGGCTTGACTCCGTTTTCACTACAGCCTGTGGTAAACTTCCAGTGACTTCAATGAGAGCGGAGTTAAGTCATGCTCAGTCAGCACTTCTGAAAAGTCCATCCTTTATTACTGTGTTTCCCTTCCCTTTTCATCCATTGCCTTGTGAAATGTCCTACAAAAGCCACATTAAACAATGCTTCACCTTGATGAGGTGAAGAATCACTTCCTCATTCCGGACATGAAGAAAAGACTCAACTTCATTGGATCACCAACTGCAGTACAAAAACTGCAAAACAATGGCTGCACTGCGGAGCTTTGGGCCATCATGATGATGTGTCATCTTGGCTCATCAACATGTACTGATGCAACATTACAATGAAAACTCTGTAAACCAAAGATCTGGGATGACATGAGATGAGTCTTTTTGTCGTTTTCCATGAGCCTGATCCAAATCTCTTTGAAGACCACTGAAAGATTCCCACTGACTTCAAAAGGCTTTGGAGCAAGCTGAATAGCTTTAATTTCATATTCCCCCGTCCCCTTTCACTTTTCTTGGATGTTGAGAGGACTTCCCCCCATGTTTCTCCTTTTCATTTGAAAAACAATAAAAAGTTGCACACTCAGTAGCTATGAGTTAGTCATATTTCAGTCTAGTCCTGGTGGTTATGAATGCTACTGACAGATAACGCTGATGTGGCTGTCAAAATCCCATGATGGAAATCATGGATTCAGTACCAAAGTCAAGAGCACGTAAATCAAGGTCAATGATGCTCGTGCTTTTACACCAGTTTCAATATGTTAAACTCGTCATTCTTAACAATATGCAAAAAGGAAACAGTTTCCTGTGTTGTCACTGACTACCCTATTTATTAATAACTCTTTTAATGTTTATAATGTTTCATTAGAAATATTCCTGGAGATAGTGACCTTTTTCACTCGCTTCCTGGAGTGAAGTTCATGGTGCAACAACAAATGGCCCGAGTCAAGCTCTGGGAAGAACTCAGAGCAGAAGAGCTCCGTGGAACTCAAAGCTTGTCTCCTTCACCAATAACAGATATCACCTCATCCACCTTCTCTCTATAATATCCTAGGACCAACACGGCTACAACAACACTGCAAACATACAATTATGCACATGTGAAAGTGTATTACTAAGGCTATGAGTCTGTCATGGAGGTTACAGAAGTCACAGACTTTCCGGGACCTCTGTGACTTCTGTGGTGGCTGGCTGGTGTGGCTGACCCCAGGGCTGCCTGAGCAGCTAGCCTGGGGCCAGCTGCTCCGGCGGCTCCTGGAGCAGCCCCGGGGCCAGCTGCGTGGGCGGCCCAGGGTAGATGGCCCAGCTTCATCCCAGCAGCTGACCCAAGGGCTGCTCCAGCAGCCGCCGGTATGGCTGGCCCCAGGGGCCACCAGAGAAGCAGCAGTTACGGGGGCAGCCCTGGAGCAGCAGCAGTTCTGGAGGTGGCCCTGAAGCAATGGTCTCGGAGCAGCAGCAGTCCTTGGGGCCACCCTGGAGGCCATTGGAGCAGCAGTTCTCAGGGACCTCAGAGCGGTGGGTGGCTGGGAGCAGTCAGCCCCTGCAGCTGAAGCAGGGGCCAGCCATTGGCCCCCAGGTCCTCTCATAGCAGTGGCACCCTGGGTCCCCCCCCACAGCAGCAGTACGCTGGGGCTGCCGCAGAGCACCTAAGATTTAGTCAGGGGTATTTATAGTAATAGTCATGGACAGGTCACAGGCCGTGAATTTTTGTTTGTTGCCTGTGACCTGTCCATGACTTTTACTAAAAATATTCGTGACTGAATCTTAGCCTTACATATTACATCTGGTATAAGTACCGACAAGTTGTCTGCTTGCCATATGCCAGTGCTAATGTGGTGGTGTGTTCACCTCTAGAGTGTGTCATTTTTGCTCTGTACAACTGTGGATTCTGCAAGTCTCAGACACTGTAAAGCAAATGACATGTATAACAGTTTGTTCTTCTGAAAATCATCTCCATTTGTATGCCAAAAGGTAACACTCAGATCTGTGCTTTCTTTGTAAATCAGAATTAAAAACTTTGGAGTAATGCTGATGACCAATTTAATCTGCGAGTTGTTCTTGAAGAGAGCATGCTTCCAAGTTTCTTAATTGCTGATTGCAATAAATGACTACTTGAAAAGCAAGTGTTCCAACACCTGGTGATGTTTCTAAATACAGCAATTTTGGAGGAATATTTGTAAATTTAATCTTTGGTTATGTGACTTGTAACAGCCATTTCCATTCCTAACTCTGGTGTATTTTATCCAGCATCAATTTTAAATTAGGAGATGATGCAAACTGTTGGATGACAATTCATGCAATTCTTGGTAAAAATTCTATTTGATGAATTTCACCTATTTTTCTTTGAATTGCCCACCAACAAATTATGATTTTCTTTAATTTATTATTTCAAGTTATTCACTGAATACCTGTTGGTTTGTTGCTTGTTCATATTAAAAATTTGATCTGTGTTGATTGGATACAGAGGTCCTGAGATATATTTGTTTCCTGATAGGATAAGCATGACTTTTGGAATCAGGTTCCTGGTGTGACAATGTGCAATTACAAACTAGAAATTTGTTTTCAGTTAATGCTCTCCAATATTCACTAATAATGTATTGCATTGTGGCATAGTCCAGTAAATGCATTCACAAGGCTATTTCTAGAAAGTCAACACAGTAGTGATGCAAAATTAATTTAACCCAATTTGTTTTCAAACTTTCTAAAACAAGAATTCTCCCTCTGTACATGCTGCTGTTTAAAATTCTAAAAGCCATGGTATATATACTCCCTCTCCCCCTCCCCCCTGCAAAAAGACATACATAGCTCTAGCATGAATTGCTGATTATATAGTAATAGACTTTTACTTTTAATGGCTGTTGGGTTTACCTTGAAGATCTTAGTAAATGTGGCAGCAGCAGTTTTACAGGAGATTTCTTAAAATGTATTTCAACAGATAAGAGTTTCATTAGCTACAGTCATGAAACTCCTTTATTTAAACACCAAACACAACCCCCCCCCCTCTTAACTTTCCCAGATATCCCTATGTAGATAAACCCTTCAACAATGCCTAGCCTGAGAGGGTCCTAGCAGAAGGCTTTGGGGAGGAGCTATATAGACCTTAGGCTCCACCCCCTTATTGGTTTTAGCCAATCAGCCATCTCCATCTCTCCAGGAAGTTTAGTGGGAAGCTGCAGTACTGCCTTTTTTGTAATGCTTCCTTCCTATGGGCAGAGGGTGCTGTGTAAAGTTATAAAGAGCATGTACTGCAGACTCCAGGAGCTAATATGAAGTCCCACAGTCTGCAGTACATACTGTGTCTTTCTCTGGTTCTAGAGAGAACACTGTCCTAAGGTAGGAATAGCTAAGTCCTTCTTCTAATCTTCCTTACCTTGCAAAAGTGAGAAAGGAGAAGCCAGCCCTGCAGTATGTTCCTTGCACTTGGATCCTCCTCCCTAGTCTTGTCTAATAGCTCAATAAGGGGGTCCAATGCAAACAGCAGCCACCATTAACTCGCCCCTGGGGGTACTCTATTCCAGTGGTTTTCAAACTTTTTTTGTGTGACCCAGTTGAAGAAAATTGTTGATGCCTGTGACCCAGGGCTGGGGCAGAGCCTTCAGGTATGAGGGTGAGGGCTGCAGGGTGGGACCGGGAATATGGGGTTCAGAGTGTGGGAGGAGGCTCTGGGCTGGGGGAGGGGGTTGGGATACAGGAGGGGGTCAGGGCTCAGGAGTGGGGGGTGTAGGCTCTGGGATGGGGCTGGGGATGAGAGGTTTGGGGTGTAGGAAGCGGCTCCAGGTTTGGGGGGGGGGCTCAGGGGATTGGGGCACAGGGTTGGGGCATGGGCTTACTTTGGGCGGCTTCTAGTCAGTGGCATAGCAGGGATGCTAAGGCAGGCTTCCTGCCTGTTCTGGTACCGTGGACCACGCTGCGCCCCGGAAGCAGCCAGCAGCAGGTCCGGCTCCTAGGTGGAGGCATGCAAGCGGCTCCATGTGGCTCTCACCTGCAGGCACCGTCCCCCTCCCCCCCAGCTCCCATTGGCCAGGAGGTGAAGCCAGTGCTGAGGTTGGGAGCAGCGCATGAAGCCCCATAGCCCCCCCGTCTAGGAGCCAGACCTGCTGGCTGCTTACGGGGCACAGCACGGTGTCAGAACAGGTAGGGACTAGCCTGCCTTTGCCGGGCAGCACTGCCGATGGGACTTTTAACGGCCCGGTTGGCAGTGCTGACCAAAGCTGCTGCAACCCAGTGCCTTACATTCCACAACCCACATGCACTTTCAAAACCACTGCTCTGTTCTCTGGGGTGCTTGGCTCCAGTGCACAGCACTTTCCTGTGAGGGGAGTGCTAGCTCAGTGGTTTGAGCATTAGCCTGCTAAACCCAGGGTTATGAGTTCAATCCTTGAGGGAGCTATTTAGGGAGCTGAGACAAAAATATGTGCTTGGTCCTGTTAGTGAAAGTAGGGGGCTAGACTCAATGACTTTTCAAGATCCCTTCCAGTTCTAGGAGATAGATATATCTCCAATTATTTACTTTATTTTTATTTTTTCCTTTCTCTTCAGAGCAGTATCCACAATCCACTGCTCCCCCTTTTTGTCTGGTAGCCAATGGTCTATTTAGTGGAAACAGTTTCAAAAATATCCGGGTTTGGTAAATACATTTTAATGTCATGGAATTGTCTGAGGGTTAGAAATGGAGATGACCAATGAGGTAATTTAGTCCATCCCCTGGATCATAGGGATTTTGTATTTTATTGTCTGTACTGTGGCCCACTCCTGCAAACTTATGCACTTTGTGCACTGAATAATTTCATTGACTTCCAGAGGAATCCTGACAGTGCATACAATTAAAGCTTTTCCCTTTTGAGTGCTGGAGCCCGGGGCGGCTCCAGGCCCCAGCACGCCAAGCGTGTGCTTGGGGCGGCATGCCGCGGGGGGCACTCTGCCGGTCACCGGGAGGGCGGCAGGGGGCTCCGGTGGACCTCCTGCAGGCGTGCCTGCGGAAGGTCCGCTGGTCCTGCGGCTTTGGTGGAGCATCTGCAGGCACACCTGCGGGAGGTCCACCGGAGCCGCGGGACCGACGACCGGGAGAGCGCCCCCCCGCGGCGTGCCACCGTGCTTGGGGCGGCGAAATGGCCAGAGCTGCCCCTGGCTGGAGCATGCAGCCTTACAGTGTTCTCATCATAAGAACAGTTCTTCAGTTTGTATAAATCAGTATATCTCCACTGAAGTCAGTGGAGCTGTGTCTATTTACACCAGCTAAGGATTTGGCCCATAGTGTTCAGGATGGAGTAAGTGACTGTAACAAGAGCAGACCACTGTTTTCTTGTAAGCACGGTAATGCTGGGGGCGTGCACTGATATTTACATCAGTGAAATCACCTCAAAAAGCTGTGAATATTTAGCTTACCAATGGGTTTGACTCCTCAGTGAAAGTATACCCATGATCCTTCAGTATAGGAAGCAAAGAAAAATGAAGAGCTTTGCACATCGTTTATGTTTTAATAGTTCCAACTACATTTTGAAATAAGCTGAGAGACACTGCCTGTAGTACATGATAAATGTACCTGCATGGTATGATCTATCAAAAAAGAAGAAAAACAATAAATCCAAGGAATAAATATTGAAAGAGGAGAAAGGAGAGAAGTTTCATTTATATTTCATCATCTGATGTCATGGACACACAGACAGAGGAAGATTTCTTTATTTATGTTTCCCGCTGGGGATGATGCTGTAAAGAGCTGGAACAGGGGTTGTCCAATCCCAACACTGAATAGAAACGATCAAGGCATAACAGGCTTATATTTTTAAAGCAACACCATAGCTGAAGTTGGATTTGATTCCTCATTAGATGTTTTTATTCACAGATTTATAGGTAAGCGGTACAAATTCCCTACAGGTTGAAAATCTTCGTGTTATTTTAGCCTTGTAGCAAGTGTTCTCATGCCATTGTCATGGTGGTGATGCTATAAGTTTGAGATCATGGCACTTTGATTTGAAAACACTACTTTCAGCCACTTAAAGACTTCTCAAGAGATTAAATTTCCCAGGCTTGTTCTCAGACCAGAAATCTAGGCATTTAAATTGAAAAGAAAAATGAACAAACAACACTGTTAATCTAATTTCTGAAATATTAAGTCCCTGTTTTCACAACACCTACATTTGCGGCTTAAAATTGAGCCATCAGTATTTGTTTTAAAGTAAAACATTAGCATGTAACTTTAGAGATCCTTGTTTTCATCAAACTGTGCCATGGTTTAGGGCCCAATTCCTAGATTTATGCCAGAGATCTCTTTGAAATCACACTAATAAGGATTATTCAGATAAAAGTTGCTAAGTTGGGCTCCTTGTATTACTCTCCAAATGTTTTTAAATTATGATTATTATAATTTGTATTGCAGCAGCACCTAAAATCTGCAGTCAGGTATTAGGGGCCCGAGGCATTGTAACCACAAGCAGTGAAAAGATGGTCCCTGTCCTTAAGGTGGCCTAAGGTGGCCCCATCTGGGTGCCCATTTTACCACCCTCTTGTCCCCCATTCCTCAGTGCAGCAGTGCCTGCTTGAGGTGCTTTCTGTAGCTGCTGAGCCAGCTTCAGTCTTTGTCAGGCTCTGCCTTTTCCTGGCCCTTTGTCTGTCTTGTCTATTTTTAGATTGCAAACTCCTTGTGGGAGGGACAGTCTCCGAGTTTGTACAGTGGCTAGCACAGTGCGGCTGCAACTCGATTGGCTGCTAGGCACTACCATAATAAACACGATAAATAATACGAGCTTACATTCTAAGGCCCCAATTCAGCAACAATTTATGCAAGTGCTTCAATTACACACTGTAAATAATCCCCATGGACTTCAGTGCAAGGATGTACAGCACGTAAAGTTAAGCCTTCGCATGACTGGAGCCAAAGTAAAAATATCCATTACCTCGGCTTGTGCTGCGGTGGACCCATCTCATATTTCACAGCCAAGTCCATAGAAAGTCTACATTGACCGAGTGAAAGCTCTTATTAATAGATATCTATTCTGATTATCAACAGCATGCCATGGAGCAGCACCACAGGAAATGTTTAGTCTCTCCCTGTGTTATTGATGATGCCTGTCAGTTAGCACGTGCTGGAATTTTATATCGCCATTGTTCACAGATCTGCTTAACAATGATATTTTTGTCAGTGTTCAGAATTATTTTTTGTGAACTTCCATTCTGATTAGGTAGGTAGTCAAGCAAACCATTTGCTGTGGGCTAGCCCAACAGCAAAATAGTGCCACGCAGGAGAACCAGACACAATTCACTATCCTACCTCATGTGGTCTGGGCTTAAAGGAGTTTGCCCGTCCTGATGGAAAAGGGGGTATGTGGTGTGTGTATAACTCAACTGCAATCACCTGGGTCAGGAATTCCTTTTTTAGTTGAGGCAGCTGCTATTTTGTGCCCTGATCCTGCACTGAGAACTGTCCAGGAGGACCACTGCCCCCATTAACTATGTCCCCTGCCTCCAGCTGTCTCCATGCAGGACTGAGGCCTTAGGCAGTAAGGCTATGCTTGGTATAGATGTGTTCTCTGGTCTGTTTCAATAAGGATTTGGTTTTGTTGGCTGTAAATCTCTTTTGGACGCTGCATAAACAGGCTATATGAGAAGAATTTGTCTTGTATTAACCTGCATATGGTCAGGAAGCAAAAATCACTGAGGGCTAATTAAATATTGTGGGCTAGAGACCATTTAGAAATGAATGAATTGAATCTGAAGACAGTTGCTTTCTGAATAATGGGAGTGCAGAAGAAGACATGAAAGCAACTGACAAATGATCTTGGAGGTAGAGCTTTTCCAGAATGCTTATGGCTAATTATCTTGCTGCTCTAATTTTGTTTTTTCAAGTGTATTCTAAGTTCTGCACTAGCTTCCTTGAAGTTCTCCTTTGGGCAGAGACCTTTGAGGCCTGGTCTACACTTAAAACTTAAGTTGATGTAGGTCAAGGATGGGCAGCCTGTGGCATGTGGCCCGTCAGGGAAATCCACTGGCGGGCCGGGACGGTTTGTTTACCTGCAGCATCCGCAGGTTCGGCTGATCACAGCTCCCATTGGCCACCACTTCCCGCAGCCCCCATTGGCCTGGAGCTGCGAACCACGGCCAGTGGGAGCTGCGATCGGCCGAACCTGCGGACGCTGCAGGTAAATAAACTGTCCTGCTCGCCAGCGGATTTCTCTGATGGGCCGTATGCCAAAGATTGCTGATCTCGGATTTAATTACATCCCCCAAGGCTGTGAAAAATTTCACTCCCTGTGTGATGTAGTTAGATCAAGCTTGCCCCTACTGTAGACACAGCTAGGCTGACAGAAGGATTCTTCAGTCAACCTAACTAGGGCATCTTGGAGAGGCAGATTTATTACAGTGACAGAAAAAAACAGTTTGTTGCTATAGAAAGTATATACACTACAGCAGCGCAGCTGCATCGGTGCCACTGTGCCACTGTAGCACTTGTAGTGTAGACATAACTTAATAGTCTGCTTATTTGGTGGGTTGTCTCCAGTTCTCTTAGGTCTAGCCTTTAGGTGGGAAAGTATCCTAGAACCTAACCCAAAGCCTACTGTACTCCATTGGAATGTTTCCATTGACACCAGTGGGCTTTGGATCAGGTCCTAAATGACTGGAGGTTATTTATAAAGAGGAGGCAGTGTTTGCTATTGCTATACTGATCACATAGCAGTGGATCATCTTTCACTGTTCTGTCAGGTAAAGTCAAGTGCTTCTCCGGGAGATTAGGGATTGATTAAAGTCTCCTTGAGCTCAGGGATACATTTCTGTATTAATCTAGGAATTATATATCAAATATCCAAGATCTCTGCTATGATTTGTAGGATATATTCTGAAAGTCACCATTTAGAAGCAGGCAAGCAATTTTTTTTACACAACATTTTGTCCAAAATCAGGCAATGTTTTAGTGGATGAAGAGCTACCCTTTGACCCTGGAATCGTGTTTATACTGCTCTGTAGTGAATGAAGCTGGGAATCTAGAAGGCTGGGACAGGTATTCCTGAAGGCAGTTCCATAAACCATAATGTCTACTTAGAAAAGAGACAGGACTAAGTTAGCCTAGAAGGTTCATGTTGCAAAGTCCTAGAAGGTCTTGGCAGGCTAGTGAAGAGATGACATCCACCTGTGCATCTCTTGCCCAGCACTGTAGATCAGTAGGTTCTTTTTAGTTCAGATTTTCAGAAGTGCTAGCAATTTTTGATGCATCAGTTGTTGGGTGCCCAATTGGGATACCCTAAAAAGGAGTCTGATTTTTCAGGCGATCCTCTGCACTCAATCCACTGAAACTTAGGCCCCTTGAAGTAGTCACTAGCTGCGGTGAAAGAATTGATTTTTTTTCAGTTAGGAGGCTGAACCAAAAAACAAATTTGGTTTGGTTTGAACCGAAACTGAATTGTTTTTATTTTTTCTCACTGAAATGAAAAAAAGAAAAAAAATACTTTCAGGTTCACCCAGGCAGTTAATTCAATCCAGATCTAAATATTTTCTTTTTGGGGTGATTTGGAGATGTTTTTCCCTCTCTGAAAAATGTAGCTAAATTTCTAACCAGAATGTCACTGTCATTGCCCCAGGAGTATGGCTTTTATGTCAGACATATTTGACTCTGGACGTACTGATACATTAGTACTCTGTAGTGAATTACTCATTCATAGATTTTAAGGGGCTGCAATGATGGTTTACTTTTACCTTCTGGGTAATAAGTTCATCCAATAAATTAAAGAGCCGAGTTCCACACTTTTTACCCCCCTAAACTGCATGGATCAGTGGGTAGATTTGGGACCGAGGAGACTTGGGTTCTGTTCCCAGTTCAGCTATTAAACTGCTGTGTGTTGTTAGGGAAGCCTCTTTCCACTCACACCCTTTGTCCTGTTGATTTAGGCTGTATGCTATTATGATGTACAGTGCCCTGCACAATGGAGCCCTGATTTCAGTCGGTGCCAATAAGCATTACTGTAATATGAATGCTCCATAACAATTGCAGCATCTGAAGAAGTGGGGTATTTTTACCCATGAAAGCTTATGCCCAAATAAATCTGTTAGTCTTTAAGGTGTCACCAGACTCCTTGTTGTTTTTGTGGATACAGACTAACACGGCTACCTCCTGATACTTGACACCATGCAAGAATCTGACTGCACTTCAGTATCTGTAGACCAAAATGCTACTGAAAAGTATAAGTAATACAATTAATTATGTAAATTTTCATAGATTTTTAGTAGCACTGTGAAAATAGATGCATTGAGAAAACAGGAAGAAAAAGTGCCAATATCATTTTATCACCAGCTGACATCCAGTATAAACTTGATTAAGACAGTCTAGTGTAGATTGTTCCATGGTGACAGAAGAGTCCTCCCTAGTATAGAGGGCAGCATGGAGTAGCTTGCTCTAATGGATTTAGTGATGCTGTAACTTGATTGCTGGCAAAATGTTAATTGCCCTATGGTACAAGTTAATAACAAAAATAATACCCCAAAGTGTTTTGAAAAATGACTCCAGTTAGCAGTAATCATGTATTTTGGAGCAATTAAAATGAAACCACTGTAATTTTTTATCATAAATCTTTGTAAATAGAAAATCACTCATAATTTGAGGCCTCAGGGCAAATAGCTATGGAGCCAAGCCTACAACACTCTGTTATCTCATGAAGATGAATACATGGCTCCGTTTTTAATTAAACTGACTTTGTTGAATATGCCCTTGTTGTACAGTCTGAATTACATTCTACTTTGTTGCACTGTGTAAATTCAGAGTTTTGGCCTCAAGGAAGTTACTCTGGTTTTACACCAGTGTAATGGAGGGGGCCAGAATGCAGTTCTCTCTCTTCAAAAAGGATGCAGGGAGAGAAGAAGTGGTTTGGCTATTCAACCCAAATATTAACTGGGTTAAAGGCATTACCATGTCTTATAAAGGGTTGTTTGAGGTACGTCGGGGGTAGTTTGCTATTAAATTTGTTGGACTGAGGATGGTGCATAATGGTTTTGCTCTAGGACCAGGAATTTTGACTGTATTTCCTCTTGCTTCATGTGGGGGAAGTGAATTAATGCAGGCCTGGAATACATGCTGTTGACTTCTTCCCTTGCACATGGGTGGGTGGTTGGTGTTGGGTTGGAGGGGGAGCAGTGTGTGGCTGGGGAGGGGTTACCAAGATTTTGTCCTCTCCATGCCCACTTGTTTACAGTGGAGAGCAGTCTTTGCTGCACACCAGATCCAAGATCTGGGTAGGGTGAGCAAGACAGTACTCCCCTGATTGACTGAGTGAGACAGAGAAGGCACAATTTTGCCCTTTATTTATCAGTTTTCTTACTGAAAAAAATATTAATTTCCACACAGGAGATTTTCCAGTTATGAATAACACACTTTTTGATTAATGGTGATTTCTATGCGGGTCAGATCCCCTGTAGATAGAATTCTATATTCAATTCACTGATCTCATAATTTCAAAACAAACCCAACCAAACAAAGCCATATTGCTTTCTGAAAAAGTTTGTTTCAATTATATGAACATTTTGGGGTTTTCGGATAAACAGAGAATTAAAGCCAGCTTTTTGTCCCGAACTCAATAAGAACCAAACCTTAATTTGAAGTTAAGAAAGTTTGGCTGACTTTATTTATTTTATTTAGCTATTGAATAACAGAGAGAATACTGGAATGGTCAATGTTGATGAAGGAAATGTATGAGGAGAGATGAGAAGTTATCTTTCCCCCCATATTTACTGTAAGGAGGAATAGAGGTGTGGTGGAGATGCAGGTCTGAGTCTTATCACCATAGAGGTTATCCAGGGAAAAAAGGACACCGAAGACAGATTTCTGAGGAACACCTACAGAAAGGCAGATGAAAGAGGAAGTGGACCAACCAAAGGTAACGCTGAAGTCAGCAAGTTTGGAGGAGAGCCAGAAATCGACAGAGTCATGGAAACCCCTAAAAGAAGGTGGTCTTTGCTACCAAAGAGAGCAAAAATGCTGAGGAGAATGAGTACATGGTGGAGACCCTTAGAGTATGTCTACACTGCAATTAGAGACCTGTGGCTGGCCCGTGCCAGCTGACTTGGGCTCTCTGGGCTTGGGCTAAGGGGCTGTTTAATTGCAGTGTAGACATTTGGGTTCAGGCTGCAGGCCAAGTTCTGGGACTCTCCCACCTCGCAAGATCCTAGAGCTAGGGCTCAGACATCTACATCACAATTAAACAGCCCCGTGAGCTCAAGTCAGTTGGCATGGGCCAGCAGCGGGTTTTTAATTGCAGTGTAGACATACCCTTAGATTTGGAAATGAAGAAGCCCTTAGTGACTTCTTGTGAGGGCAATTTCCATAGGCTGGAGAAGAAGGGAGACAGATTGGAAGGGCCTGAGGAAGGAGGTGGAAGAGAGAACTGGGAATAGAAACTTGCTCAAGAGGCTGCAGGCAAATACAAGAAAGGGATGGCAGAATAGGTACAGAGAATACGATTGTGTAAAGGGTATCTTTGGGCTAGGGAAAAATGGCATCTGTGAAAGCACAGGGGAAGGAGCCAGAGGATAGAGAACAATAGATGATAAGAGACAGGGCAGGGATGAAGGAGCTGTGGGAGGATGCGGTTGAGTTGATATGTCCTCCTGTACTGTGGGGTCAGTCTTTTAGGGCTGTTAATATGGCACTTTTCAAGCACTAGAGACACACATGGATGTTAAGTTTGGTAAATTTATTAAGGGTCAAGTCATCCTTGCTGTGAGGAACAGTCTATGAAAGGGCCAGCAAAGGGTGAATTTAAACTCACAGGATCAGATTCTCCATTCAGACTAGCACACTCACCGAGTGTGAAATGCTGCTAAATCATAAAGTCATGATTTTCACCCACTCTCACTGGTGTGAATGACTGCACGAGGGGCAGACCCACAAGGGCATGCCTCTCTCTTAGCCCCACCCCCCCATTCTCCTAGTATCAGAGGGTCTCACAATCGTTAATGTATTTATCTCACCACAGGCCTTTGAGGGAGGGAAGGGCTGTTATCCCATGTTACAGATGGGAACTGTGGCCTGGTTTGCTCAAGGCATCACAGGAAGGCTGTTGCTCAGGTCCCCTGTTAGGGCTCTAACTGCTGGATTCTCTCTCTCCTCACTGCCTTCCTCCAGATGCTCCCATAGGGCGGGAGAATTCCAATAGCTTTACTGCTCATGATTAATGCAGCAACCTCAGGCCCATTAAACCTGCATATCATGCCACAAATATTCTCTCTGCCCATATTGTTTGCATAGCATTGTAAATTAAATACATCATGGGATTTTGCAAGCTATTAAAGTGTGATGACTGTAGCCAACACACTTCTCAGAATAGAACAGGACTTCACAGATGTCACAGACTGTACTGATAGAACTTATACCGTAAGATTATTATTATTATGAATAATTTGTATTGAGGTAGTAGGATTGGGGCCTCGTTATGCTAGGTGCTGTACAAATATTGACTTCAGTGAAATTATGCAAGTAGAGAATTTGACACCCAGACATTGTTTTGTCAGATGGAAAAAGAGAGGTACTTTTTCCAAGCACCGTGCAGTGACTTAGCCACATGAGATCCCATTAATGTCAGTTGTATTCATTGTGCGGCTAAATCCCTGTGCGTTGCTTTGAAAATTTATCCTTGTGGAGGTTTTTCCTATTAATTTACTGTACGACAACAAATGACTTCAAACTGCTGCTTTGCTCTCCCCATGACTGCTGCCAGGGTAATCAGGAACAGCACAGAAAATGATTAATGGCTGATTGTGTCAGGCAACGTGATCAACAGATAACAGGTGGTTCACAAAAACATATGGTAGAATAAACACATGGGGCCAAATTTATCCCAGGTAGAGCTCCATTGAGTTCAATGATGTTACACCAGGGATGGATTGGAACTCTTTGATCATCACACCAAGTTGGTCTTTATAGTTTCGGACTGAGCTGAACTATGTCAGCATAGCAGAATTAGAAGTGCTACATCATTTAGGCAGCTGCTTAGCACTGTGCATACCATCACTATTAGATGGCTATAATTAAGAATTTGATTTTGAATTCATTTCACCACCGTTCATTTCACATATACAGGTCCCTGAACAAGGGATGGTGAGTAACCCCAGAAATATGTTTCAGAGGAGGGGCCTGTACCAGCAGCAAATTACCACACTCCCTGTGTTGGCTTAGCTGTGCTGACTGGTGCATTGGGAGGACTCAGCAAAGGCATTGCCTGTTACCTGCCCTACCTGCCTTCTCCCTGCCCATCTGCTCCAAGGGGTGTAACTGGCTGCAAGGTTCAGGTAACCAGTGCAGGGCTGTTAGGGGGTTCTCCTTGCCCTGCGTGGGTGTTGCTGTCTAACCCTTAGGCTCTGTAGTGTAAATAACCCATATGGTGGCATAGCTATGTCAGCAGAGCCTCCTAGTGGAGATTTAGCATATACCAACAGAAGGAGTTTTTCTGTCCGTGTAGTGACGCCACCTCCCCAAACAAAGTGCTGACAAAAGTATTCTTCTGTTGGCATAGCTGTGTCTACAAAGATAGTTTAGTCAGCATAGCTATGTCTGTTAAGAGGGTGAGGTTATTTTCACACTCCTAGCTGACATAGCTATGCTGGCAAAACTTTGTAGTGTAGACCAGGCCTCAGTGTCCACTCATTCCTTACTCAAACTCCCAGAGAAGTTAGTGCCTGGGCAAGAAGTGAGCCTACACTGAGTAAAGACCCCTCCCCCTTCCCCAACAGTCTTCTTTGGGATTATCTGAATAATTCTGCATTGCAAAGGAACCCAATTCTTGATGCCTTTGCCGTTGTCTTATTTTTATTGTCTCTGGGTAAGCTTTGCGTCGCTTATAATTGATATTTTATTGTTGACTTTGGAGATTTGTGTTTTATCAATGACATGTTCTGAGCGAAACGGCTGGAATGCTTCTATCTCCCTTTCCATACCCAGGGGCAAGTTGTGGTGATAAATGAGCCCTGACAAGGGATGATTTACAGCTCCATTGCCTGAAGGTACACTGCAGATCCTTTTGTACAAATTAAAACCTGCTTCAAAGTCCTTAAATTTTTCAGGGTAACCTTACTACTTCTTCCCTGTCAGAGCTCTCCTCACAAATCACTGCCTTCTAAGCTCTTTTAAAAACATTATTTTAACAAAACGTCTTTGCTGTCCATTTATTTCTCTTTAAAGTTACTTGGGCTTCAGTCAACATTGGCTCCATGTGGCAGGGCAACTCTGGGCCAACTGTCTGCTACTGTGCAGCTCAGGAGGCTGTTTTATTTCAATGGTATGTGCACCTTCAGAGAGACTGAATATGCAGGAGGATGACTGCTGCTTCTTTCTCTTACTGTCCCTCTCCTAAGAGCAGCTGCCAGTTACGAATCACAGCTGGAAATGTGTTTAAGCTGCCTGGTATACAAGAAAGTGAAACAAGATACCTTAGGTGCCCATGTTACACAATGCTGACCATCATACTGCAGGGATCATGTGTCAGTTGTGTGCTTTGAATGCCATCAGTAAGAAGAGCTTTGTTTTCAGAGCTCTCAGACCTTTCTTCAGACCTCAGGCCATGATATTGGGAGGGAGTGATTAGAGCCCTAGGTTCTGTTTCCTGCTCTAACCTTGATTTCCCGTTTGACCATGGCAAGTTGCTTAATCTATCAGTGCCTCGACTTTCTCATCCGTAAAATATTTACTTTTACCTATTGGTTTTCATTAATTCATGTTTGTAAAAGTGCTTTGAAATTCTCAGATGGAAGGTACCAGAGAGTGCAAACTTTCATTATTTAGGCGATAGTAGGAAAAGACATGTAGATGACAAACCCTCCTCGGCAGCAATGGAAAGCTTGCTAAGTCAGTCTTGTGCTACCTGGGAGTTAAGGAGCCTGTAAGTGAGAGCTAGTAAGATGTTGTGAGTGTCATTTTGTAATAAATTGGAACTGATTCCGTTTTGTCTTAAAAAACATGTTGATGCCAGAAACAGTGATGCTGAATTTCTTCCTGTTGTAGTCCTATGATGTCAGTCCAAATAGTTTCATAAATGCCCTGAGTTCAATGCACTTGGTTTATCCGCATTCAGGAACATATGGTGCATGGAGACGTTGCCAATAACATAATTACTGAAATATTATAGTCTTAAGATACTATGTTAATTTACCTGTTAGAGTGTGTCACACTCATTTGCATGATTTTCCAGGTAGTTTCATTCCATAATCCAAGCAATATTTCATTGGTAGAGTTGTGCAAAGGTTGTGGATGTGACACAAACCTGGCAACAGCTGGCTTTGTTAAATCAAGCACAGATCAATCCTTTTGCCAGTGTGTGTCATGGGGAGGGGACAACTGAAGACTAGAGAGTAAATGTTTTCATGGGTAGAATCAATAAACACATGATCATCAGTGCTCACACTCCCAGCAAGGAGAGCTCTTAAGGCAGGGTAAAGCAAAGAGACAGGATGCAGCTGTTGTAAAGGTAATCGGCAGGTAAGTGTGTATTACAAGTTCCCCTCTGGGCCAGTCCACAGAGGGTGAGTTGTTACAGCTCCCTTTACAAAGCCTTAGGTGTTTAGCTTTAGATGTCCCTTGTTCAACCCCCAATGTGCTGTTCAAGAGGGTGGCTGTCACATAAACACGAAAAGTGTTTCACTGGGAGCAGGATTTGACTGGTTGGTCACTTTCTTGCACCTCTGGAGTCAATGCTCAAAAATGTGGGAACAATCCCAGAAACAATGGGAGCAAGTTCTGTCCTTGGATATAAAAGTGGAACATAGCTTTGACTGGAGAGCACCCAATATAAAGCCTTTATCATATGAAATAAGGGTTTTGATGAGGAGTCCTTGGGGCACCTTAGAGACTAACAAATTTATTTGGGCGTAAGCTTTCGTGGGCTATAATCCACTTAATCAGATGCATGGAGTGGAAAATACAGAGGCAGGTATAAATACACAGCACATGAAAAGATGTGAGTTGCCTTACCAAGTGTGTGTGTGTGGGGGGGTCAGTGCTAATGAGCCAATTCAATTAAAGTGGAAGTCGGCTAGTCTCAACAGTTAACAAGAAGGGAGGAAAATCACTTTTGTAGTGCTAATGAGTTCAGTGTAATCAATGAGGCCCATTTCAACCAGTTGAAAAGAAGGTGTGAGTATCAGCCGGGGGAAATCAGTTTTTGTAGTGACCCATCCACTCCCAGTCTTTATTCAGGCCTAATTTGATGGTGTCCAGTTTGCAAATTAATTTCAGTTCTGCAGTTTCTCGTTGGAGTCTGTTTTTGAAGTTTATTTTTTTTTTGAAGAATTGCCACTTTTGAGTCTTCTGTTGCGTATCCAGGGAGATTGAAGTGTTCTCCTTCTGATTTTTGAATGTTATAATTCTTGATGTCAGATTTGTGTCCATTTATTCTTTTGCGTAGAGACTGTCCAGTTTGGCCAATGTACATGTCAGACAGGCATTGCTGGCACATGATGGCATATTCATATGAGGTCTCACAGACCACTGACAAACATAATGGATTGAAAACTATCCCTTCCAGACATCAAGTTGTGTATTACGCTGTGTAGCTTTTCTCCAAGCAAGTCTAAAGGATTCCCAGGTGTTGCATGCTGATTAAGAAGTATATAAAATATTAAAATCAAGGATTAGGATTGGCCTGAATCTCTAATAAATGAAGCCAATAATGTATGGAGTGAGAGATTCCATCTCCTTTCCAAGAAGAGCTCATAGAAAGAGAATGAACTGAACATACACACAGAGGAAACATGCAGTAATGGGTATGTAGAAATGAGTTAATGAAAAATCATTGACCTGGCAACATATACCTTGTTTTTCCCAGAGAAGAAACTTCATTTTTCCCTGGGTGAAAATCAGGGTTATTCATGACAGGACATAGAGGTAAAGGGCCTGTTTCAAATTTAAAGTGAAAGTGATCTAATCTCTTGGCATTTAATGGGATATGTAACACAGGTTTAGCTTAATTATGACCATCAGTAGTACATAATTATGGTGTGGTGAGAAATTCAGGAAAGCTCTCCAAAGATAAGTTGTTGATTGCAACACACTCCCCATTAATAATAATTAATACCATGTACTAAATGAGAAAAGCCAGATATGCTGTAATTAATCACAATAAGGCAAATTCTTGCTTATATCAGTGTAACTCCACTGATGTTTTTATAGCTACTTCAGATCTACACTGCAGTGAGAGCAGACTCAGCCCAATATTATAGCCTGAGCTCAGAGAAACTGATCCCCCAGATCAAGAAGGGACACCATCTTTTTAAAGTATCACTCTTGGACCTTTCCCAGACCAACAAGGGCTTGACAAATGCAGAATTGGGCCAGACAACCGAAGGGGAACGGAAGCAGGTTGGTGTAGTTGTCCATGACACCACAAGGGGGCACTAACAGACAAAGGCTCAGTTATCCCAGCCTCATATCAGCATTATGTTTGGTCCTTCAGTGTATTATTCTTTATTTATTATTTGTATTGTGGTAGGCCTAGGAGCTCCAGTTGTGGACCAGAGCCCCAGGGTGCTAGGAGCTGTACAGCCACAGAACAAAAAGCCCCAAATGCGCTTATAGTCTAAGAAAATATAATATGAAATATAATATACTTTCAAAAATCAACAGTGCTGTATGTTTCTTCTAATATTGAATTTGGGATGTAAAATATTATACATCAAAGATTCTCAGACCATGATCTGGGGCCCAGTAACATGATACTGCTACTGCTGCTACCTCTTCCTCCTCATTTCCATTAAACTACATTAAAATCCAATTAACAATATTGTAAATGCCTTCCCACTAGTACTTTTGCATTTAAACCACCATTGCAGATGCCATGGAATGCAACTGCCAGTGTGAAGGGAGGTATATATGAAGCACTTTCTCCATTAAGAGGTAATCAATCCTGGCAAAGCATTTGCATCCCATATTAATTGTGGGCCAGATTCTGCTGCCCTTGGAGAAGCACCTTATTCTGCAATTAGTACTGTTAAGATCAGTGCATTGCTCACCATGAGCAAGGGCAGCAGAATACATGGCCTTATATGAGACATCAGATTGGAATCCTTCGTGGGATTAACAATTGGGTGTGCAAAGGCATATTTGGGAAAGCAGGCATCAAAAGAAAAAAGCAATAAGAATTTAAACATCTCCTCCTGTATGTATTCTGTGTAACAACACCCATCAGAATGAATTTGTTTGGTATTTATGCTTGTGTCATATGGACTTTCATTGGAACCCCCCCGCAATTTGGCATTAGTTAAATGTACCATTAACATGAAGTGTTAGCTTAAAAAGCTCCTCAGTAGCTTTCCACCCTTGAAAGCATTTGCTGAAACTATATTATGTGCTTCATTGCCTGCACTGTATTTTCTCTGGTATTGGTTCCCAGGGCTGCCCAGAGGATTCAGGGGGCCTGGGACAAAGCAATTTCGGGGGCCCCTTCCATAAAAAAAGTTGCAATACTATAGAATACTATATTCTCGTGGGGGCCCCTGCAGGGCCCAGGGCCTGGGGCAAATTGCCCCACTTGCCCCCCCCCCCCCAGGGCAGCCCTGTTGGTTCCTTAGCTGACTGAAATTCTGAGGTAAAACAAAGCATTAAATTTTGTTTAAAAAAATAAAAAGGCTGTTTTGCCTTCTTTGGCATCTGATGTTAAGAGTTGAGCTGTTGTCATAAATAATGAAAAATTTGATACATAGCCTAAAAGTGTAAGGAAAGGATTTTATATGATTTTTCAATAGCTGTAAGTGCAAGCAGAGCTGACATCTAGCAGAGGTTGTTCTATAAACAATCTTGTAATGAGGAAGAGCATATAAAACCCAAGATAGATTTCTGCCTTTTAATGAGATGGGAAAATATATTACTTTAGAATATACAGGCTATTTTTCTTTTAAAAATTCTCGCCTGGCTTTATGCATATTTTGGTTGAAAATTCCAGATGTGAATGAGTTTTCTAAAGGGGGAAAAACTTTCCCCACCTAACATAAAAATACATTGTTTGCAAAGACAAGTTTTCTAGACAATCAAGTCAGTTACTAAGATACGTCTTTTCTTACTGAATTCAATCTCAGTCCATCTACTGGGTTTTGCAGTGTAGCAGCTTCCTGCCACTTTATGAAATTACAATAGAAATAACTGTTACTCAGTCTAGCAAGAATAAATGTTTGTAGAACCCACAGTGGTGATTTGTTAAATGGATAACCTTGTTGCGGAAAAATTGTATTGTTTGCACAGGGTTTCATCTGAGCTGGTGCTGTAGTTTCTGAAAGAGGGAAAGAAGTGCATTCATTTAGCAGATCTTTGTTACTGAGCTAATATTTTATTGCACTGTAGAATGAGTTCTGCACTGCAAAGTTATTCTTTTAATTATAGTGGTGTGTGCATAAGCACCACTATAGTTAAGATTGCATCATGACTTCTCTTTAAAGGGTGACCTTTCTAAGTCCTCTAAAATCGACGTGCTTAGTCAGATCCCTCTAAAACTTGGTGTGCGTGAGGCGGGTCTAGGGTGGGTTTTTTTGTATACACCTTGTGCATGGTAGATCGCTGGGCTGCTACTAGCAGGTCAGGCTTCTGCACCAGATATGGACTGGCTACAAAGCTTTTTTCACAGGGAGAGAGATATTAGAGATACAAAGTAAGCAGTCCTGGGATAAGAGGGAAGATCCTCTCATGGATCTGTGCCTGGTTAAAAGACAGGAAACAAAGAGTAGGAATAAGTGGTCAGTTTTCACAGTGGAGAGTTGGTGTTGGTCCTGCTTTGAGCAGGGGATTGGACTAGATGACATCCTGAGGTCTCTTCCAACCCTCATATTTTATGATTCTTACACTGAGTGACTGAATAATTGCTAAAGCGACAATATGGAAACTATTCAGATTTGGAAGCACATTAATGGGGAAATTGGACGGTGTATGAGTGACCCCAAGATGTGTACTGTGTGGTATAGAAACATTACAAGTAGGGCTGTTAAGCAATTAAAAAAATTAATTGCATGATTAATCGCGCTCCTAATAATAGAATACCATTTATTTAAATATTTTGGTGTGTTTTCTACATTTTCAAATATATTGATTTCAATTACAACACAGAATACAAAGTGTACAGTGCTCACTTTATATTTATTTTTGATTAAAAATATTTTCACAGTAAAAAACAAAAGAAAAAGTATTTTTCAATTCACCTAATACAAGTACTGTAGTACAATCTCATTATCATGAAAGTTGAACTTACAAATGTAGAATTATGTACAAAAAAAACTTCATTCAAAAATAAAACAATGTAACATTTTAGAGCCTACAAGTCCACTCAGTCCTACTTCAGCCAGTCGCTCAGAGAAACAAGTATGGTTACAATTTGCAGGAGATAATGTTGGCCGCTTCTTGTTTACAATGTCACCTGAAAGTGAGAACAGGAGTTTGCATGGCATTGTTGTAGTCGGCATCACAAGATATTTACGTGCCAGATGCGCTAAAGAGTCATATGTCCCTTCGTTCTTCAGCCACCATTCCAGGGCACATGCGTCCATGCTGCTGATGGGTTTTGCTTGATAACAGTCCAAAGCAGTGCGGACTGATGTATGTTCATTTTCATCATCTAAGTCAGCTGCCACCAGCAGGTCGAGTTTCCTCATCAGAGTGCTGCTCTTTTAAGACTTCTGAAAGCATGCTCCACACCCTGTCCTGATCAGATTTTGGAAGGCCCTTCAGATTCTTAAACCTTGGGTTGAGTGCTGTAGCTATTTTTAGAAATCTCACATTGGTACCTTCTTTGCATTTTGTCAAAACTGCTGTGAAAGTGGTGTTAAAATGAACAACATGTGCTGGATCATCATCCAAGACTGTTATAACATGAAATATATGGCAGAATGTGGGTAAAACAGAACAGGAGACATACAATTCTCCCCCAAAGAATTCAGTGACAAATTTAATTAACACACTTTTTTTTAATGACCATCATCAGCATGGAAGCATGTCCTCTGGAATGGTGGCCGAAGCATGAAGGGGCATATGAATGTTTAGCATATCTGGCATGTAAATACTTTGCAACACCGGCTACAAAAGTGCCATGCAAACGCCTGTTCTCATTTTCAGGTGACATAAATAAGAAGCAGGCAGCAGTATCTCCCGTAAATGTAAACAAACTTGTTTGTCTTAGTGATTGGCTGAACAAGAAGTAGGACTGAGTGGACTTGTAGGCTCTAAAGTTTTACATTGCTTTGTTTTTGAGTGCAGTTATGTAACAAAAAAATCTACATTTGTAAGTTGCACTTTCACAATAAAGAGATTGCACTACAGAACTTATATGAGGTGAATTGAAAAATACTATTTCTTTTATCTTTTTACAATGGAAATATTTGTAATAAAATAATATAAAGTGAGCACTGTACACTTTGTATTCTGTGTTGTAATAAAATCAATATATTTGAAAATGTAGAAAAACATCCAAAAATATTAAATAAATTTCAGTTGGTATTCTATTGTTTAACAGTGCAATTAATCATGATTAATTTATTTGAGTTAATTGCATGAGTTAACTGCGACTAATTAACAACCCTAATTACAAGCAGACAGCGCACTGTTCCCTGGTACACCGTTGGACAGGGCTCAGAAGATCTTTCTCTCAAACATAAAAGTCAGTATTTTGGAATAGAAACCCTGTTGGTGACTTCTCTTGCTGGCCCAGCCACAGCCCCTACCCTCCAACCATTCTGAAACATGACCAGGAACACTGTTCCATTGCAACAGAGTTGTCCTTTGCTCTTGACACTGTGTGTGAGGCAGGTTGTAGGAGGAGAGGATGTAACAGCACTAGAAATGGTTGCATACCAGTGAGTGAAGACTTAAGGGAAATTCAATCTTTGCTTGTGGTGGGGTGGCCTAGGGACTATAGTGGGGTCAGGGCCATGTTGTGGAGGGAACACAGTGAATAGGACAGGACATGCCTGTTGAGGTAGGCCGAAGCAGGGCTAGTGGTGCCAATGATGTGAGGGGAGAGGGTTGGCTGGCTGGGTATGCAAATTGAAGGACATGAGATGTACAGCTTCCTAAATGACTATTAGCTACTACCTATAACATATCTTTTCCCTTTTTTTCTTTTTGTTTTTAAAAGCTAGGAAATTCAATGGCACAAATCTACATGAATACAGCGTTCAGGATGCGTGGTGTCATGTCGCCCCCTGGCAGAATGCTGAGTTGAGCAAACCTCAAGCTTTTGAAACCCAGGAAATGCACAGTTAAGGTTGCCTATGCAACTTTAACTCGGCCCTCTTGCAGCGATGCCCCAATCCGCACCTTTAACACATGTACCTTTACTTTGCCAATCCCATAGTACAACCCCCCTCTTCTCCTCCTTTTACAACCCATTCGCCTTCACCCACAGGATTCCAGTTAACACTCTTAAAGGACAAAAAAGGGGTGGGGGAAGAGAGGATGCCCACACCACCTTCCCTCTGCACACTTTTTGAGCAATGCCTCAATATGTGCATAGCAGATACTCACACTGGCCCTTGGCACTGTAAGATTCAAGAGTTTCCAGACCCTGGTGTACACTCACACACTTAGCCATCTTCTCAAGAAGAATAGCACAGGTACAATTTAAGAACCACTTCACAGCTGTTTACAGCTCCCTTTCACTTACTCACTGATTGCCATGCCAACCTACATTTTCACTTAATTATCTTTAAAGCATTAGAATCCTCTCATATTCCACCTGCTAGGGTTGCCCGGTGTCTGGTTTTCAACCAGAATGGCCAGTCGAAAAGGCACCCTGGTGGCTCCGGTCAGCATACTGATCAGGCTGTTAAAAGGTGGTGCAGCGGCGGTTAATGAAGGCTACCTGCCTGCCATGGCTCCATGCGGCTCCTGGAAGCAGCGGTATGTTCCCCCTCCGGCTCCTACACATAGGGGCAGCCAGGAGGCTTGCATGCTGCACCGGCTCTGCAGCTCCCATTGGCTGGGAACCACGGCCAATGGGAGCTGTGGGGTGGTGCCTGCAGATGGGGCATCACGCAGAGTGGCCTGGCCGCACCTCCGCCTAGAAGCCGGGGGGTGGGGAGAGACATGCCGCTGCTTCCGGGAGCTTTTTGAGGTAAGCGCCGTCCATAGCCTGAACCCCTGACCCCCTCCCGGGCTCCAACCCCTGCCCTCCGAACCCCTTAATCTCAGCCTGGAGCACCCTCCTGAACCCTAAACCCCTCATCTCGAGCCCCAGCCCAGAGCCCGCACCTCCAGCCAGAGCCCTGACTCTCCCTCCCCCCGCACCTCAATTCCCTGCCCCAGCCCAGAGCCCTCTCCCGCACTCCAAACCCCTCAGTACCAGCCCGGACCCCCCTCCTGCACCCCAAATCCCTCATCCCAGCCCCCACACCAGAGACCTCACCCCCAGCCAAGCCTTCACCCACCGGCACCCCAACCCTCTGCCCCAGCCCAGTGAAAATGAGCGAGTGAGTGAGACAACCCTACTCACTGCTGACAATGTACTTTGTAACAAAAGCCCCATGCCCTGTTACTGACATACCCTACGCAGTTCTGCGCAGAAATGATGCATGCTTCATCCTGAAGGCACTCATGCACCTCTTCGCTTTGCTCCCACAAACACTGCGAAACCTCATATCACAATCACAGCTCTGTCACACACCTCCAAGTAATTCACATGTGCCTTCATATCACAAACACACCTTTACCAAGTAGGCCCAACTATGGCCTCCACCAGTTAGTGTCAATACATCCAACACTGACAGCACCTGGTGTACATCCAATTAACTTCCACTGGTTACTGCCAACTTCCAGGGAACGTGGCATGAGCAGCCTTTCTTCTTGTCTTTTTTTCTTTTTCTCCTTTTATAGTATAACCTGGAATCCTGTAGGTAAGAGTTAATGGGCTGTAAGAGGAGGTGTCATAAACAGATAGTTAAGGGTTAAGGTCTCTTTTACCTGTAAAGGGTTAACATGCAGTACCTGATGACCACCTGACCAGAGGACCAATCAGAGACAAGATAATTTCAAATCTCTGTGGAGGGAAGCCTTTGTCTGTGTTCTTTGTGTAAGTGTTCGTGCTCTTTTTGGATCTAAGAGAGGCCAGTCATGTCTCCAAGTTCTCCTGGAGTAGTTCCTACTATCCAATAGTGAGTATTAATTAGAAAGGCGGATTAGTCTTATAATTTGATTTCTACATTTGCAATTGTGTGTGTTTGCTCAAGGAAATTCTTTATTCCTGTTTGCTGTTACTTTGCTTTTACTAAGAAAGAAAGGAGGGGGAATTCTCTCCAGAGATTGATAAGTTTAGACCCTGTATATTGTTCCATCTTGGTTACAGAGACAGTGACTTTCTTTTTATTCTTTAATAAATTATTTTCTATTAAGGACTTGGTTGATCCTTCCTTGGGTGGATTCTCAGGGAAGGGGGAGGGGGAGGCATCCCTCTGTAGTTAAATCCCGGTATCTCTCCAAGGAAAAGGGAGGGGGGAGGAAGCAGGGGGAATGGTTTATTTCTCCTGGGTGTAAGAACTCCATGGATTTGGGGCTCTTGGGATCCCCAAGGATTTTGGGGAAGGACTGTGTCCCAATCCACGTACCTGATTGGGTGGTGGCAGCTTTTACTAGATCTAAACTAGGATTTTAGTTTAGAGGGAAACCAGTGCAGGTCCCCATTTTGGAACCCAACAGCTCTAAGTGGGGGTGAGACCTATGACAGGAGGTGAAGAGCTTGTACATTTCAGCAACACTTGGGTTGGCAGAGCAAAGGTGTGTATGTTAATGGGGTGTATTGGGGCATTACTGAAAGAGGGCAGAGTTAAGGGTGCATGGGAAACCTTATCTGTGCATTTCCTGGTTTTCAGAAGTTTGAGTTTTGCTCAACTCATCATTCTTCCAGGGGACAATGTACCACCAAGCTACCTGACCTTTGCCATTGAATAAGTTTTATTGCTTTATTGGGAATTCATGCAAGAGTTTCACTGTATATGACTGGGTCAATAAATGAAGTTTAGAGAATACAAAGATTTTCTTTTGGAGATTGCCTTGAGAGATTAAATATAGTGGCAGGATGGTCTAGTGGGTGGGGTAGAGCACTCAGCTGGGAGACCTGGGCTCAATCCCTGGCTTGGACACAGACTCCCCATGTGCCATGGCGCAAGTCACTTAATCTGCCTTGTGTCTCAGTGTCCCCTCTGTAAAAACAGGGAAAATACTTCTCTACCTGCCAGGGGTGCTGCGAGGACAAAATCCATTAAATGATGGTGAGGTGCTCAGGTTATGCTGATGAGGGGCCATCTGTGCAATCTGCTTTTCCTTTCCTCCCCTCCCCTATGATTTAAACTAAAATTATCCCTGAAGGCTGTAAAACATAGTATAATGCAAGGCTGAGACTGTACATCTTGCCCCGAGGAAGAGTCAGCGAGGGACAGTGCAATTGCAGAAGCAGCCCAGGGAAGCTGCTGTGATGTATATCGATCGTATTATAAAATAGTAATATAATCCGCTTCTGGCTGACCTCAGATGCAGCAAATGCCACAAGGAGGGCTGCTTTCATAAGAGCTGCATCTAGTTTTGTAGATTCAAGAGGATTGAGACATCCTAGACAAGATCTGGAGCAGCATCCAAACTTTAGGGTTATTGAATCGGGCCTAGTTTTATCCCCTTCGGAATGAATTGTTCCTGTTCTTCTAGACAGACATTATAGATAGCTCAACTTTACTATTATTCAAAATAGATATTTATTGTTATAGCAGGTGTCAGTAGGCAGTGCACTTACAAATAGTCATCCAAGTCCTTTTTCTTAGTGTGCAAGCAAGTATTGACTCCTGGGGAGACATTCTGTGTGGTTGCTGGCTCTGGGTTACGCAAGTTTTCTGTATAGAGGCACTTTTGGGAGAGAAGGATGTGAGCAGCAGGAGAGCTTGCTTTCTGCCTTGTGCTCCGATTACTCAATTCTGGAGGCAGAGTTGCTCTGTAGAAACTGGGCATTGGTGGTGGACTGAGATTCCTAGGAGAAAGGAATACTCTGCATGCTGTTTGATCATCTCATTCCAGGACTGGTATATGTGTGTATAAATAAAGCAGGTTACACTTAAAATAAACCCAGATTCTATGTCACTGATTCCTCCTTCAATGAGACACCAACCTGCAAGGCCCCAGATATCTGCTACCACTCAGTGGAGGCGCAAAATTGATGTCAGAATAGGACAGAAAAGGGGACAACATTATTGTCATTTGGTGCACAGACACTGGTTTATACAATTGCCATTCTAACTCATGAATACATACTCAGAGGGATTGTCAGAAGTGCCTCGGGAATTTGGCTGTCCAGTTGCTACTTAAATGAACTGGTATTGGGTTTCCAGATTGTTTAGGCAGCTTTGAAGATCTCAGCCCCGTTTATTAAGCAATCACATATGAAACACTACCAGAAATTGGAAACGGCAGGCTGTATACACCTTCCTGGCATGCTATCAACAACAAAATACCTCCCCTCAGGATACACAAGGCACTTCACAATCAGTCATATTCAAAATAATATTTAAGGACCATTAAAACTTCAGCAGAATAATGGTTCTTCACTGGGCATTTTGAATAGCAACAGGAAGTAAATTCCACAATCCAAGTGCATAATTACAGAATGCTGTAGCTCCCAATGTCAAACTTAGAGCAACTAAGTAACCAGCTGATTCTGACCTCCGAATGACTGAAAAAAACAGCAGATCTGTCAAGTATGCTGGACCCACAATCATTACATGCCTGATGGGTAAGTAAGAACTTTAAAATCAATACAAAATTTAATAGGAGGCCAATGTAAAGGTTTTAAATGGAAGATGCTGAAGGGGCAACTCTACAAGCTTGGGAGGAAGAATAATTACTTCTAATTGGGTCTGTCATGCCTGCACAGGGCACTAATACATTCACATCAGTTCACTATGTGACATCAGAAGAGGAGATGGCTTTGGTACTGAAGAATTCAGGTGCTGCATGTTACATTTTAGACTGAAATCACAACCTTAACTCCTACCTCAGCTGTGTCAATATGTGTATCTCTGACATCGGAGCACTTGCAGACTGTAAGATGTGTCCTTTTCCCATGGAAAAGTGAAAGTTCAGAATGAAAGTTTTGTGTTGTAGCAGGTGGTGTGCTACTGTAAAGGCTGGAGGGGTAAAGGGGTGACTTATTAGAAGGGTGAGGACCACCGGTGAAAGTGGGGTGCTGTGTGGGGCTAAGAAACCTGATCTATTTTGTAACAAATTTGCTTCTTTCTGGGGAATTTCTTTCACTTTTTTAGCTAATTTTCCTGAGGGAGGTGAAAAAAACATCATAGAAAAGATCAGCCTCTGAAAAATTTAGTATGTATCAGGAACATCAAAAACGTAACAAAAGGCTTAAAAGTATTTATTCACATATTCCAACTGTCAAAATGTTAATTACTGTCTTTTCTGCAATCATTTTCTTCCTTTTTAGTTTAGTTTAAGGCTCATTTAAAAAACAAACAAACAAACCACAACATCTTGTCTTTGAATGATAGCAAAAATTATAAAAATAAGTAAAGAGCATAACAGTTAGTGTCCACTTCTGAAAACTTGGTTTAGCTGATGCATATTCATCACTGTATTATAGAGAGAGCTCCATGGAGCTTGTTGTTTGGCACCTGGGATCTGCCAATATTAAGAGGAGGAAAGTTGGAAGTTGGAGGAAACAAAAAGGACCCTGTGTTTTAGGCTTTATCATTTTTAACTAGAGTAATTCAATGCACAAGTCACATTCTGCATCTCTGCAGCCACCTCACAAGCAATTCATACTGTGCTTCAGATTAAGAGAGATGTGCCTGATAAGATTGCCACCCAGAGTGAGCCAAGAATGATGAGCTACCTCTTCCTGAAAAGAAGTGATATTTCTTTGAGGATGTGATACAATGCCATGTGTGCTTCTATTGTGTGTCAGGATGTTTAATTACACCACCACATGATGCATTTCGAGACCGAGTCAAAATGAGACTCTTAACCCATCTCTATAGACATTCTTACGATTGACCTGCTCCAGAAGGATGCCATCTAATAGCTTTCTGAATGACCTCAATTGGCATTCTTCTGCCTCAACAACCTTGCCTGAAGTCAACCTGTTAATGATTCTCTGCATGAAGAAGTGCTTAATGACATCTGTTCTAAGTCTGTTGTTCTTTAATTTCCAGTGTGCTCGTGGTCCTATCATCTGGTAAGCATTATCTACAGCAAATTAAGAATTTATGTACTTCAAGAAAATCTTGACTGGAGGCTCATCATAGGGAGGGCTGAATGGGGAACTTTTTCATTTAATTTAAAGATTGAAAAATGTATGTAACTTGGCTTCTTTAGGGACGATGAAATTTCTAACTCTTTAATAACGCTATCAAAGCTTTACAATGTGAACAGCCTGACTGATATAGAGGTGGCTTGGAAGTTGTCACACACAAAGTAAGCCTAAAGTATAGCATCTCCCTCTATGTGTATCTTATGTCAACCAGGTTCACCGCTCTCTGACAATAGAACTTAATAAAGCAAGATGAGCTAAGGCAATATTATTCATGTGGTCCCTCTGCTTCTTGGTGCATATAGGGCACAGCCCCAAAGTGTGGGGTTCAGGGGCACAGAACCCCAATTTTCTTGAGGCTGTGGGGGAGCGTAGGCCAGATTAGCCCCCGCTACACCCATTTTACATGTTTCAGAATGCTGGCCTGTGCCCATCAAGCTAGAACCACTATTGGAACCTCCCTAAACCATTCTTGGGCCCAATCCATTCACATAAATGGAAAGACACTCAATGGAAGTTGGATTAGGACCTTAGAGCACTTAAGTAAGCAGGCATGATTCTGAATTACAGCTGGCTGGAAATGATTGTTTTTGTTGAAATATTTGTATCAACTATACACAGAATACACACACACAGCACATCTGCTAAGTAGGAATATACCTTTCCTTCAAGGTCATTATATATAATATGACTTTTAAACGCTTAATTTAGTCTCCAAGATGGTGGCCATGATGTGATGAAAAGGTCTCTCTGTTGTTACATTTCAATTGACTGATCTATCTCATTTATTAAGCATATCAAAATTGACACTTGCAACATGAAAGAACACTTATATAGCCATTACTGAGTTATTGGGGTGGATTTCCTGTCTCCTACTTCCTAGTTGTTCCTTTAATTTTGGAAAGAGAAACCATCAGATACTGAATATTTGTATTACATAAATTGCTAACACAGTAAAATGTGCTATGAGGTGTATTCACTTTTAAACATTCCAATGTCTTCCCTGATATTGAAGTTGGAAAATGGAATAATTACTTTTTGCATTAGCAAGTTGTACTGTTAAATTCCCTCTGCACCTTCTTACTGTTGTGTCAAAATGAATCATTATCATCTTATTAAGGTGCCCCTGCTATCCCATAACAGTTATAAACTGTAAATGTATCCCAATTATTCATGTACTGACTTCATGAATATTCAGTAAATATTAAGAGGCGCTGAATGTACTTACTGGGGTAATTGATAGGACATAGCTAAGTGGCCCTTCTTCCTGATGTGTGTCTCAGGGTTTATGGGGGACATTCCAGCACCCAGAAATGCTAACTCATTATGAGAATACCCTTTCTTTGATGGGCACAACTCTGTGTATGTGTGTGTGTGTGTATGTATATGTATATCTGTGTGTGTCCCTCTGTATACTCTCATGGGGAAAGGCCTGGCTCAGTGGTGATAATGCATATCAGAGAGAAGAAGGCCAGCTTCTCTTCCAGAGAGAGACCGTGGGCCAGAATGACAGGAATTGGAACCAGTATCTTTATAAATATTTTTAGTGCCTTTCATCCAGACTCCCAAAGCACTTAGACTGTGGACCAAATGTCCTTGCTTGTCCCCTGAATAAGCTCTTTGGGCATTAGCTTTTGCTTTTGGCAATGAGCTGAATACATTTGTGGTGCTTGTCATAGGTTTGTTCCCCACTTTGAACTTTAGCGTCCACAAGATGGGGACCTGCATGGACTCCTCTAAACTAAAATCCTAGTTTAGATCTGGTACGCTGCCACCAGCCAGTTTGTTAGTGTCTGGCACACTCCCTGTTCCCCCAAACTTTCCCTGGGGAACACAGATCCAAACTCCTTGAATCTCAACACAAAGGGAAATAACCTATTTCCCTCCACCTCCTTCCCCCCTCCCCTCTCCTAGTCCTTAGGAGAGATACCTTGATTCAAACTCATTGAATCAAACAAAGAGGGATTCACTTTTTCCCCCTCCCCTTCCCCTGAAAATCCAAACAAGGGAAGAAATCAATCAAGCTCTAAAAAGAAAAGGATTTTATTAAAAGAATGAAAGAAAGTACACTATCTCTATAACACCAAGATGGAAAATATACAGGGTCTAGCTATAAACCTGGAGAGGCTTTCCCCCACCCTCTTTCTCAGAATAATCAAAGTAACAGCAAACAGCAATAAAGATATTTCTTCAGCAAACACACAATTGCAAATGTAGAAATTAATTATAAGACTAAACCGCCTTTCTAATACTCACTATACTGAGTAGAAGAAAATACTTCAGGAAAACTTGGAGAGCTTGAAGATATGTCTGGCCTCTCTTAGATCCAAAGAGAGAGCGGCAACCCAAACAAAGGACACAGACAAAGACTTCCCTCCACAGAGATTTGAAATTATCTTGTCCCCTGATTGGTCCTTTGGTCAGGTTACTGAGCTTGTTAACCCTTTACTATCTGTTTATGACAGTGCTATATGACATTATTTAGTCACTTAGGCTAGATTGTGCCGCCCCTTACTCACAGTAGTGAGGTATGACGTACATGAGCAGTCGCATTGCATTTAATGGGACTATTTGGAGTTGAGTTTTGGGATTTGAGCCGGGGGACAAGGATGCCAAGCAGCCTTTAACTTGCAATAAAGGGTTCTTCTGTGATTGATTTTTCCTTGTTTGAGGAAAGAAGAGAAATGTAATGAGAAAAGGAATCAGTCATTGGGTGACGTGTGACTCTCAAGGATTCCATTTTCTTTGCCAGTCATGCAGACTGCTTTGCTTTCCTTTGCTTGCCATCAGATTGCTTCAGCAAAAAGCAACCCCCTTCCATACATATAAGATAGCCATTCTGTGAAACTGGTGGCTGGGGTTTAGCATTTTTATGCTAGGCCATCATTCTGTTAAGATGCCAGCTCCATTTTGTTTTTCTGGTTTTTAGTTAATTGGGCAAAACGTCATGGCTACCAGGAAGGCTCCCACACCTATACACAAAGGAGTTGTAAATGCGGACTGTGTGGATGTGTGTGCACAGTGTGACTGTAATGCAGTCTTGTCAGGAGATGGGCGTACAATTTGAGTCGTGCCCAGCAAAGTTGCAAAGAAATTTTGTTTCTTTTTACTTAAGTTTGTGAAAGAGAAATTATTGTTCTCCAAACCACCCTCAAATTCAGAGCATGTACGGGTCAATTTCTACTGTTAATTAAACAAACTTGTTTGGGTGCTGTACGGGTGAAAAGGTCCTGTTATTCTGAAGGTTATGGCATGACACTAATCATTAATTCCCTCACATGTCTCCTTGGTGATCTCATTCTGGCAGGATGTTGGTTGTTCCAAATGCCCCCATCACCTCTTTCAGTGACCAAACGTTTGCTTTTAGGGCCAGATTATTTTTTTTCAAAAGTGCTCAAGATCCACAACTGGGGCCAGAGTCCCAAGAAAGCTCAGTTCCTGGTTGGGCACTTAACTGAAACGTGGTCAGATTGTCACATGAACTCAGCCGTCCAGTAGTGTTTCTGTGAGAACAAGTGAGGCTTCTGGGTTATGAGCAACTTTGAAAATCTGGCCACATCATTTAGGTGGTGAAATGGGAGCTGGGCTCTTTTGGAAATCTTGCTCCTAGTAGACATGCAGGCTCTTTTGCTTAAGACCTTTAGGATCAATTTGAAAACACATATTGTATGAGAAATCTCTGTAGGCAGTTTTATTTATAAAATCCATGTATTGGCCCTGGCGGTTTCATTAAAGATGCTATAAAAGGATGGTGGTTATTATGATTTAAATTAACTGCTAGGGTGAATGCTGAGATCTAATGAGATTCAGAAGAGTGTTCATTTCATTTGTGGCATCTTTGTCTCTTTAAATTATTATGAAGCCTAGAAGCCTGTTCTCTGCGGATGTGCTCCAGTTTTTAACGTAGCTGGGGTGTTTGTCAGAGCAAGCTTAAAAGTCAAAGGTTTTAAGTTTTACTTAAAATATTTTACACTTCTGTAAGTTTTTCCCCTGTAATTTATGTACAAGTGGCTACAAATATGCAGCTGAGATGCCATATGGGAATGAACTGAAATGTTCTTTCTGGGATGCAGCATCAATGACTTGAGAGTCAAGCTATGGGAAAAGGACTGAAGAACTAGAATGATAAAAATGATCATTATGATCAGTTTATAGATTCTAAATTCATATTGAAGAAAGAGACTTTTTTTAAGCAGACATGTTGTGTTTCATGCTACAGTATATTTGTGTACAACTTCAGGCAGCAGCATGAAAGCTCAATTCAGATGAAAAATTCCCTAATTACTGTTCCATCCCAGTAATAAATATGTATGCCTGGCTTCTGAGCAAGGAGTCAGGCAGATACCCTGGGAAAAAGATGTGGTGCAGAAATCAGATGTATTCATTATTGAACTTGATCCTAAAATGAAGGAGTGCAGTGATGTGTAGAAATCTTTAGCAAGTGGAGATTTATTGCCCAGCAGTCATTCCCCAGAATGGGGATTTCACTGACCCTGTGCATTGTAAGGATAGTGGAAGGAGGTCGCCCAGTAAGGGCAGCTGACTTTCTGTTACAAAGCACACTGGAATTAGTTACTGGAGAACCCGATCCAGCAAAGAATTGATGCACGTGCTTATTAAGTACATAAATATGGAGTCATATGGAAGTGAATGGAACTACTCCCATGTTTAAGTTAAGCAGACGTAAGTTAGGTTTAAGTTAAGCTCTTTGCTGGGTGAGAGCCAGTTTTTTGTAGGTTTGGTTCAGAGAAGCATCCAGAAATTTGGATACTTTTTCAGTCCTCTGAACCTCCTTGTTCTAGAAATAGGACAGAATATTTCTGGAGAATAAACATTCCTGTGAAGATTTCTAGTAATTCCTGGTTTCTCTGGTTCTCACTAGCCATTCTGCTACCTCAGGTGTGGCCTGAGAGGTGCAATTCCTTCCTTGCTTCCCCTTCTTGCTCCAGAGTTGCAGTAATTTGCTACCTCCCCTTACCAGTAACAGTCTCCTATTTCCCCTCTGCTGGCTCAGATGCACTGGCTGGCACACATGGGCACGTGGGAAGCCAAGGCTACACCCACTGCCATCTGACACACTGTCTAGTTGCTTTAGGAGGTGGGGAAGTAGCAGTACACACTACTTATTCAGTCCCAGGGTGTGGAGAGGCTGAGAAAGGGGATAGTGGGTTGACTGATTTACTCCCCTTATGCTCCTGAACAGCCACATAGACAGCAGTGACCAACTGCACAGCGTACACCAGGAGTGGGCAATAATTTTCGCAGGGGGGCCACTCCATGGATTTTGGTACATCATCACGGGCTGCACATTTCTACTATATTAATGGAGGAGGCATGCAAAGACGTGCCAGCAGCAGCCATCCACTTCTGGGAGCAGCGTGGGGCCACGGCAGGCAGGCAGCCTGCCTGAGCACCCCACTATGCCATGGGACTTTGAGCAGCCCGGAGATCGTGATGGGGCAGCCAAAGAGCCTGGTGGCTGGACAGAAATGTTAGATGGGCCGGATCCCCTTGGGCTGTATTTTGCCCACCCACCTTGTGCCAAAGATATAAAAGGGGGTGGAACAGAACAAAGGAGGGTGCCAGTAATGAGAAATGCCCTAGCTACCACCTGAGCTGGAACCAACAAGAACTGTACCAGGGGAAAGGATTTGGCCCAAATTAGGAAGGAGTCCAATCTGTGAAAGAAGCTTATTGGAACATTTGTGATGGTGAGATTTTATCTGTAATCGGTTTCTTAATGTATTAGGCTTAGACTTGTGTGTTTTGTTTTATTTTGCTTGGTAACTTACTTTGTTCTGTCTGTTATTACTTGAAACCACTTAAATCCTACTTTTTATACTTAATAAAATCACTTCTGTTTATTAATTAACCCAGAGTAAGTGATTAATACCTGGGGGAGCAAACAGCTGTGCATATCTCTCTATCAGTGTTATAGAGGGCAGACAATTTATGAGTTTACCCTGTAGAAGCTTTATACAGAGTAAAATGAATTTATTTGGGGTTTGAATCCCATTGGGAGCTGGGTGTCTGGGTTCTGGAGATAGGAAACCAGTTTTAGTTAAAGTCTGCAGCTTTGGGGGCATGGTTCAGACCCTGGGTCTGTGTTGCAGCAGAGTAGCATGTCTGGCTCAACAAGGCAGGGTTCTGGAGTCCCAAGCTGGCAAGGAAAACGGGCTCAGAGGTAGTTTCAGCACATCAGGTAACAGTCCCAAGGGGGGTCTCTGTGACCGAACCCGTCACACTTCTATGTGCCCCAAGTAGCCCAGGCAGGAGTTTCTTCAGGTATTTCAGCAACTTTCAGAAAAATCCATCATTTCGAACTCTTCTGATTCTTTCCAGCCAAGTGCCTGTAACCTCAGGGGGAAAAAAAAGTTATCAGGCAGGGTATTGATCTAGTCAGTAAATACTCTTATGTCGTCAGTAAGCCAGAACTCTCCTGGGCATAAAACCAAAATCTTAAAGGCGACTAGTTATCTGACCTATGATTTTAATTAGGAATTATTGATTACGGATTTTTTAAAAAGCAAATGGGCTTCCTCGATAAAAGGCCTAACGCTGGAATTCAGAAAAGTTAAATAAATTGCAACTTGTTGTATAAAAACCTGTGACCCACATCTCTGTTACTTTCCTGAGGGAGTTTGGCTATTGTTTCAGCAGTACAAAGCAGTCAACGTTTGTTATAAACGCCATGAATGTTTGATGTGGAGGGAGAAGGACTCAGTTCCTGAAGGGAGATGTGAAATGTACATGGACGTGATTCCCAGTGCCCAGGTCTGTGTCATCCATCACTCCCATTAAAAAGAGGGTGGCGGGGGGAAGCATGTGATCTGTTTTCACCCAGAGGTCCCTGATTCAGGAAAGCATCTAGGCACATGTTTAGCTTTAAATTCTCCTTCAAATCAATGGGGCTTAAGCACATGCTTAAAGCTGAGTGTGCGCTCACAGTGTTTTGCGTATTGGGGATAGATTTCAGCACATGAGGCTGAGATTTATACGTAGCCCAAGGCACAAGCTGCCCTCATGTAGGGTGAAACTGACCCCTTGTGCGGAAGCTCAGCACAAGACCTGTGCATCTCTTCTGTCCCACAAAAGCTCTGTGGTGAAAGTTGAGGTGATGTGTTAGCTTAGGACTGACTTACTGCACTGGGGGGGGTCAATCCCACCCATTGAGTGGGTCCATTTTATAGTCTTCATACTACTGTGGCTAACAGAGAGACATAGTAGGTCCTATAGGTGACAACCAGACCTTTCTAGGGAACAGAGTCCCCCCACCCCAGCAAGTTCCAGTCCGTTTACTGATAAATGTACAGTTTGCGAAAAGCACCAGATGACGGCTCACTGAATAGGGTCTGGGGCTGCCAACCCTCCAGGGCTGTCCTGGAGTCTCCAGGAATCAAAGATTAATCTTAAAAAAAAATTAATGTCATGTGATGAAACCTCTAGGAATACGTCCAACCAAACTTGGCAACTCTAATGGGGTCACATTCTGCTTGGGTGTAAATTGGAGCTGCATCAAACTTACACCAACAGAGTTTGGCCCGATACTTCTAGTTTACAGTCTTCTCAATAGAAGAGATATCCTATCCATTTACCTAAGGTACTTATGTGGTGCCCATTACTGGAGCATCACAGCACCTCCCAGGCTTTCACATAGTTATCCTCATGACACCCCTGTGGGGTAGGGCAATGCTATTATCCTCAGGTTGCAGGTGAGGCATGGAGAAGGTAAGTGATTTGCCCCAGGTTACACAGAGAATCTATGGCAGAGAAAGGACTTGAACCCAGGTCTCACAAGCCCTAGGTTAATGCCCTAACCAGTGGACAGCTTTCCCCAGACCTAGTTGACTGGTGCACCATACAATATGACTGACTCGTCCACACCCATCTTAATCTTGGTAACAGATTATACCAAATAATCAGAAAAATAATGTATATGTCGGGTAGCAGGCATTTCCTTTTTAAATGAGTCACTCCAGTCATAATACTCTGGTTTTGTGGTGGTTTTATTTTCCTGGAGCAGAAAGTCTTAGCACTTCTTGATGTGTCTTTGGGGAGATTCACAGCTTCTGTCTTCCAGGTAAATTTAAACCTGTCTCTTAGTCACAGGAAGAAAGTTTAAGACCATCCAAATCTCTGTGCAGCTCCATTTAAACTATTTACTTGGGAAAATGCCACTGACAATCAACTTTTGCAGCATTTAAAACACCTCTTGAGGTCTTTTGGTACTTGAGCAACATAAATGCTCACTAGACCGTAGAAGAGTCTAGTCTAGTTTGTCTAAATTCAGTTATGACATTGGCTGCAAGATAATTCACTAGGGTCTAATAAAATGGATGACACCCCTGTATCAGGGAGAAGAGAGGCAAACTGGCCCACTGGCCATGTGTTCTGATAATATAGGGGGCTGTAGATCTGTACAGAAATTGATATTTGGCTGATTAGTTTGTCATTATTATGAGTACCTCATCTCTAAGTTAACCTAGGGCTTGAGCAGCTACACTCGTTTGTAACTCCAGGTTAGGAATTGTTGTACCCTGGGTTCTAACCTGGGGCTCCAGCGTCTACACTGCATTAGGTGGGCCTGAGTCCAACCACCCATACTTCAGACTTCTTAGTGCCCCCCAAAATGTGGCTGCACTAGCCCTTTTGTTTGTGGTATAATATGGGAGAACTTGATTGTCCACCAAACTTGACTGTTCAGAGGACAAAGGAAGTAGTCCTGTGGGATTGTGGGATACTTTTGGTGGATTCCCAGAGCACAAGTGCAGTGGGGCTACATCTGCACTGCAAAGCAATAGGCCTTGAACCCTGGGTCCTGGCTTGACTCAAGCTCAGACCCTCCACTCCTGTTGGGTCCTGGGACCCTTGGTCAGTGTGATTTGTGTGTAGATGGAAGGAGGCTTGAGTTCAAACCTTGGGCTTACACTGTAATGTAGACATACCCTTAGAGGTGAGCCTCTGCCGCATGGTTTGCTCTGTGCCTTGGGTGAGATGGAATGAGGATGAACCTGGGGCTCCCCATCCCAACAAACAAAGCAGATAATAAAAGGAAAGCTAAGGGTAACAGCTAGTCTTAGGAGTGAGGCATTGTGGGAAGGGAGATACTGAGCAGTAACAGTTTGCATGAGGAAGTGTAGCTGATGGGAACCAGGGAGGAGACGTGCTCTTCTTCCAAAGATAAGCAGGTCATGCTTCTCTTAGGGCTTGTCTACATTATCCGCTGCATTGACAGGTAGCAATCGATCCAGTGGGGGTCGATTTATCGCGTGTAGTCTAAACACGATAAATTGACCACTGAGCGCTCTCCCATCAACTCAGGTATTCCACTAGGGCGAGAGGCACAGGCAGAGTGGATGGGAGAGCGTCAGCCATAGACTTACTCGCACTGAAGACACCACGATAAGTAGATCTAAGTATGTTGACTTCAGCTATGTGAATAATGTAGCTGAAGTTGTGTAACTTAGATCAATTCCCCCCCGCCCTTTCCCTCCAGTGTAGATCAGGCCTCAGTGCCCACGTGCTCACAGTTGCATGAATCTAGGCAGGCTCCAACCTTAACTGGGGGCTTAGAGGCCGTACTGACAATACCCATAATGATGATGGGCCATTGTGAGATAAACAGGGAATTTAGAACCAAAAGAGAAACCATCTGAATGTACCAGTGGACAACTTGTAACTTACATCAGAGCCTGCTGGACTCGAACGCCGGTGATTAGCTGTCTTTCCTGGAGAGCATTGTAATAACCGTTAGCCGCTGCAGAGGATGAAATGACGATAATCTTGTTGATGCCAGTAATATCTTCCTAATTGCTAAAAGCTGGTGTTTGGGTGTCTATTAGCTTTTCTATCACACAGGTTTGCCCTTTTAACAGTTTATATCTATTTGCTGAAGAGAAAAAACAAACAAGTGCTGGTGCTGCGGGTAATGCATGCTAATTACTAAAGCTGATGAAATACACCTTTTAACAGTAGGGGCTTCCTGGCCTGTTATATAAACCAGCGGCTAAGTTTGTCAGCTGCTAAAAAGAGCCATGCACTGAAACATGATGAGTATTCACTTTAATTCTTGAGGACCCCGGCTGTGCAGTTGCCGGAAGACAATCAGTGTATTACTGAATTACAGATGGGCAACAGGCCTTGGAGTGGAGGGAACAAAATATACCTGAAGTTCTGCTGAAATCTCAGACCACTTGGCCCCAAGAATTTACTAGTTTAATAAAGTTTGCATAAGTATCTCTTCAGTTTTCTTCAAAAAATAACAGGTTCCTTTGCTAAAATGCATCTGTAGGAAGGGTCGGGGCTTCGCAGTTCTAACAGTCCACAGGGCCAGGTGTTCTTAAATCATTGCTTAGGGTCAGCAGGAAAGAAGTGCATTCTGGGGCACATCTGGTTGAGGCAACCAGAGCAGCTTGTCCTGATTCTAGTAGAGGAAGCACTAGAACTGAAAATCAGGAACGTGTGTATCACCAAAGACAGAGTCTGAGCTTCACGCAGCATGGTAACCGTGGGAGAAGAGGAGGAAGAGGAAGGGTAATTGGAGAGAATTGTGGGGCTCAGTGGAATAGATGGAGTTGGGGAAAGGAGACGGTTGTGAGGTAGACCTGATGGTGGTGGTGGGGGGGAAATAAAGGGTATTCAAGAGGCTGGGATGTGGTTGGGTAAGCTACCACATTTTTCTGGGTTTATATTAAACAAATTCCTTGAGGTTCACCTATCAATGCATTTTAGTATCCATATTATAGTCCTTTGTTTTCAATCCCCTATTCGATAGCCTATGCATTTTGAATGGAATAGAAAGTGTACTTGTATATTTCAGTGGTACTGAAGAGAAACCCATAATAAAAGGTTATGTTTTCTAATAGCATGTGACCTTTAGGAGCTGCTACGGTAGAGTAGCCTTTTTAAGGTGAATGACATTTTTATAAGACTTAGACTATCCGTGATTTTGTGGGGTTTATTCCCCAAGGACCAGATGCTTATTTCCTTATTCCCATTGACTTCTGTAAGGCTGTTCCTGAAGTAAGGTAACATTCAGCAGAAGCGAGGGAGGCACAACCTGTTAATTTGTTTGGGGTGGTGTGTGTGTCATTTTTAAAAAGTCAGAGTTGACATTATTGAAATGCGTTCGTTAACATTTCCTTTTTAAGAGTTCTTGAGGGGAAAAGAGAAAAACAAACGCAGAGATGCCACAGAAGTGAGATTCCACAGGAAGTAAAAATACGAACAAACAAACACAAACCTAGCAGATCTCAGTCACATTATTTAATGCAGTCTTGGAAGATGTTCTGTTACTGTGTTAATGGGCATGGTATAAAACTAGACTGGAACTCTACTGAACTCTTTTGGACTTAGTCAATATTTGACTGCAGGTATATCTCCTGGCTTTAAAGACTAACTGGATTCATCACAGTGGCTTCTCTTCTGTATTTCAGTTTTGGATTCTGGTTTGATTTCTACCTGTGGCTCAAAGCAGACTCGTGGATATTTCTGTTTACTATCCACTAAGGATTCTGTACAACCAAACATCTGAGTTTACAAGCTGGAGTTAAACCAAAGTCTGATTCAATAGCTAATGATCTCTATTTGCTGCTATCATGGACAACAGATTTTGGCAACAAAACCAAGACTACAAAAATAACCATTTTCAGGTTTCCCTTCCAAGGGTAAGAGAAACACAAGAGGTTCAAGCTACTGGTATGGGAAATGGCATGAGTTTTTCAGAATGTACCAGAATAGAAACTTACAAGGCTTCCATAACTCTGCTTCTATTACACGGATAGGAAAACAATGGCAAGCAATAAAGCAGAAAATGATTCCAATCAGGAGTCTTTGAGCACTGGCCTGCTAAACCCAGGGTTGTGAGTTTAATCCTTGAGGAGGCCACTTAGGGATCTGGGGCAAAAATTGGTCCTGCTAGTGAAGGCAGGGGGCTGGACTCGATGACCTTTCAAGGTCCCTTCCAGTTCTAGGAGATTGGTATATCTCCAATTATTACTACTAGGAGGATACCAGGTGGAGAACTATGTGAAAGCTAAAAGGCTTAACCCAATCTTCATCAATGTTATGACAGCAATAGGGAAATAATTAGAATCCATCTAATATGGGCTCCCATTTTCTAGTGTGGGGGTTACCTGTGGTAGTCAGAGGTGTGAAAGATAACCTGCAAGGAAAGAATAAATTGGGCTTGACATTCTTCATATTTCCAAGGCAAAAAAACAAGCAGGACAACTTTTTGGGGGAGGAGGGGGGATGAGAGGGGATTGTAGGTTGAGGAAAACAACCAACAACAAAACATCTCATTCCATGGGAGATGTACTTATCCTGACCTAAGACCTGGAGTAGACACAGTTAGGTCAACAGACGAATTCTTCGGTCGTCCCAGCTACCACCTCTCGAGGGGGTGGGGGGGATTTACCACAGCAATGGAAAACCCCTTCTGTTCCTGTAGCAAGTGCCCCCGCTACTGCATTACAGCAGTGTAGCTGTCCCGCTGTAGTGTTTGTAGTGTAGATAGGTTATTTTCTCAGGTAACAAGATATTTTGAGTTAAGGGTAATTAAGGGCTAGATTGTGCCTTTAGGCACAGCCCTGCGGAAAGTGGTGGTGTGTTAACTCTACCAGCGCAGGACTGTCCTGGGAAGTTATGTGCCCAATAGACACCTCTGTGTTGCAAAAATCCCTCTATGCTTCCTCTTTGCTTGGAGGAAGGGGACAATAATTTGCTGCTGGCCCAGATCAGAAGCAACATTGTGATGCTCCATGCCGATGTTGGCTCAGCTGTGAAGTACTCATACCTTAGTGTGTGGAGGTGTCCATGTTATTTCCGTGTCATGTACAGGGCCCAAGGTCCATGCAGCCTACAGAGAAATGTAGGGGGAGTTCTTACTCCCCTGTGCAGGGATGTAATCTGAGTCACAATCTACCCCTAAATGATCAAGATTGGCAGAGTACATCACATCAGCAGTTGTGATCAGGAAAGAGGACTACAGTGTGTTCCTTGATTATGAAATAAGAATAAATAGCTCTTTGGTTATTACTAGTGCTGTGATTTCTGTTTGAATGATTTCCCTCATCTCTGCTACAAGGAGGGAAAAAACTGAACAAACAAAATAAGGGAAATACAGCCATCTCTGAGCATTGAGGAATAAGATGACAATCTTCTCAGATGGCTGTGATCAGTGGTGGGAATCTAATGTCTCTCTTTATGTTTCTTCTTTTTACTGTGAATTTTTTCCCTGGTACATTTTATGAGTTTTTTGCTTAAATTGCGTATTTATAGGTTTGTCCCAATAGCTAAAAGGCACAGTCTTAAAAATGAGGCTTGGATACTCAGGATGGTTAATAACACAAGGTTTTACTGGCTTTGCTACAGAACATTTACATTACGAGAAGCTATAAAATCCAAGAGTCCATTAATTGATTTACTTTTCCCTGAAGCACTGAAGCATCTTTTTTATTAAGCTTTTGTGCCATCAGCTCAGTTGCTAAAACTGCACAGCGTCTTCACCAGATTTTCCCATCACCCCTCAGTGGATTTGACACTTGGGTGTGTGCTTGGTTAAAAAGACTTGGGTAGTATTGAAAGAGACCACACAAAGACTGACGGGTACAGCATCAAAGGGAAGACTCTCTGATGACAAACATGCAGTACAGGAGTTCTTCCTCTTGTCTGTATTACAGTAGAGTAATGAGACATCTCTGTGGTGGCGTATAAATATTGTCAAAGTCTTGAGTGATTGCCATGTAGGTCTTTTCTTATGTAGTACAGTACTAGTGGGATTTAAGATTAGGGTACAATTCACCTCCATGCAGAGGGACAGTGCAAGGTCCGAGAATGATTGGAGTCCTGTTTTGAGGGTTTCAGTGGCACTTGAGTGATGCCTATCTGTCCGTGCTATCCCTTGAATGGGATGAATTTTGTACCCTTTGACTTTAAGGCATTCTGTTCTAGTCTATATAGGTTCTTATATCACACTTATCACCACAGTAGTGGATGCCTTGTAGTGGTGCTTTAAACAATGCGACTAACATTTGTCAGTACTCCAGGAAGTCCTTGCGTTGTGTGCTAGGCCAGTGGTTCGCAACCAGGAGTCCGGGGCCCCCTGGGGGGCCGCGAGCAGGTTTCAGGGGATCCGCCAAGCAGGGCCAGTATCAGACTTGCTGGGGCCCAGGGCAGAAAGCTGAAACCCTACCCCGTGGGGCTGAAGCCCTAAACCCTGCCACCCAAGGCTGAAGCTGAAGCTTGAGCAACTTAGCTTCACGGGGGCCCCCTGTGGCATGAGGCCCTGGGCAGTTGTTCTACTTGGTCCTGGCTTTTATATGCAGAACAACAGTTGTGGCACAGGTGGGCCGTGGAGTTTTTATGGCATGTGGGGGAGCCTCAGAAAGAAAAAGGTTGAGAACTCCCGTTGCCTTCCAGTGAATGTTGGGGGACTGATTCTTCACTGCTGTATACTTTACACAGGGTCTGCACTAGGTGAAGACCTCTGCACGGAGCAAGCATCTCTAGTGGAGCTGGAGAAAAACTTCTCGATGAATAATAAATTCCCAGGAAAAAACATTTTTGGGGAGGCACTGACATGGTGTGTGAATTCAGGTGGAATTTGATGAATAGTTTCAGCCCCCCAAAAATGGGGAAAAAAATAAACATCAAAACATTTTATCTTTGAAATGAAAGATGTTGAAAATATAATTTTGAACCAACCCGAAGCAATGTTGTCATTGGTGCTGATGAGAAACCAAAAGAATCTCAGTTTCAGCTGGAAACAAACTGAATTATTTTCTGCCTTTTTGTTTTGTTTTGCCACTGAACTGAAAAATCAATTATTTGCTCAGCTCCACTCTCAAATCCCCTGGTCTCTTACTTGCAAGCATGCAGGATTATAAAAAAGGGGGTGAGTGGGGGTATGTCAGGAGTAGAAAAATGGTGGTTATGGGGAGACACAGAGTTCAGTGTTTTCCTCATCACGTTTCCCTATGGGGTGTTAGTAATGCTATTAGGCAGCTGTGACATGGTGACTGCACCAGTGTTCCCGTTAGGGTGAAGTTTGCCTGCTCACTGAGGGTATGTCTACATTGCAAACAAACACCTGCAGCAATGAACCTGGGTCTTCAGATTGGGCTTCTGCTACAGCGCTAAAAACAGCAATGTAGATGTTTCCACTCAGGCTCTGAGACCCCCTCCCCAGGCCTATATATATATCTACACTGCTATTTTTAGCACCATGGTGTGAGATGCCTGTCTGCAGACCTGGGCTCTAAGACTCACATCTGCAAGTGTTTGGTGTTTTTTGCAGTGTAGATGTACCCAGGGGGTCAACACAAATCTTATGCACAACTTCAGTTCTCCCAATAGAGCTGGAGTGGGTCTTAGGTGGAGCACACAGGTGAATGGCCCCATCAAGGTAGGATCCACTTTGCACTCATCCCTGCTGATCGCGCTTCACATGCACGTATACACACAACCCTCTGTGCCTGTGCTGCAAATCTAGCCCTGAGATTTCCTCTGTTTACACTAACAAAAATAAAATCACGCTTTGAAGCTGAATGTTTAAACTTTTTGTTAGAATTTTTCAGCTCATTTAATTTTTTTCCGGTAGCCACTTGCTAACCAATAGCAGGGCCAGCCTTTGCTGCAGCTATCATCCAAATGAGGCTTAATAAGTACCTGCCACTATTCTGTCCTCGCTTCAGATGCCGTTCATTATCAGGAATGCTCTTTCATCAGGAGCATTATTGTCTGAAAATGACAACAAATTTACTGAATGGCCTGTTTTGTACAAAATAAACGTCCTTTTTAATGACTGAAAACCTCCACCTGTCTGTCTTAAATTGATGTCGCCCTTTTTTCCCGCTGATCTCCCACCTTTGCATCACTCAAAACCTGCCTGTCGGCATGTGTTGTGCAAATAGAGTGTGTGTGTCAGTATCTGGGCAATACAAGTGCCTGATACACACATTCTGTTTAAAAGTCATTCTGCTGAAGGGCCCAGTTCTCAAATGTGGGCTGCTGCAGAGAATGTTGCAGCCTGGGAGGCTAGGTGCTGAACTACAGATATAAGCTTACAGAATTGGGATGAGGCTATTCTGTTAAGACCTCCATCTTTGAAAAACTGTGGGTGGGGGGGCTGATGCTCATTTTCACTGTCCCCTTTCCATTGCTTGGGCAGTGTATCATTCGCATCCACCTTTAATGTCATAGCAATGCTAAAGGGGACTTAATGCTAATGAGAATCAAGCACCGGCCTTCCTATGCCATTGACTTTTTCTCCGACAAGGGACATTTTAAGAAAATGAGTAATGGCTGGCTGGATGTTTGGAGCCAATAATGTTATGGCAGGGTCCCCAGGTGGCACTGCTGCACATCCTCTCACAAGTTCTTTTTCTTAGCATGTAAACAGAGTACAGGCTTTGGAGATATGCTGTACTGTCATTTGGTTTGGTGATCCAGGACTTTTTATGGGAGCAGTGTCAAACAGCAAGAGACTTTGCTCTCAGCGTTCATCTCTTTAACTGGAGTCAGTTCTTGGGGCATAGCTGTTCCCTGGTGTTTGGGCTGCAAATTCAGAAAAAGGGGTTTCCCAGCATGCTGTTTGTGACCATCCCTGTTTAAGGACTGGTGTATAGTGTAATTTAAATAAAACATGTTACACTAACCGCCATGTCACTGACTTCACCTTCAACAGGAAACCAACCTTCAGTGCCCCAAAGTCGGCTACTCTTCGGCAGAGAGCTGACGATAAGAACTAGATGAAGCCTGAATAAGAACTCCCCAGTTCATTGAGGAAATTTGGATTTAAGCTGGGATCTGAAATACCTGGGTTAGGACCCTAGGAAGGCTACTGAAGAAGCAAATGTTGTTAAGGGCTATATATAGGGAAAGTGAGGCCCTTGATTGATCGTTGTCTTGTCTGGCTATTTAGTAGCCTTATGTGGTGGGTTTTTTTTTATTTATTAACAGTTCGTAAGGATTTGTGGGAGGAACCTAGAATGTTCAGATCGGCACCTCCCATTACTTTATAAATCTAAATAAGTCTAAAGAGAACTTTACCCCAACCCTGCAGCTGTCAATCAGTTTTAGAAACAAACTCAAATGGAACCTTTGTCTGGGGTTCTGAATTGTTTAGGGCTAACCTCAGCACGCCTGCGTTGTGTCCCCCAATGTGACTGTTACTTATTACACCAATCATAACTAAGGCTACGATTTAGTCATGGAAGTCATGGAATCCGACTTCCAAAGATCTCCATGACTTCAGTCCTGATGGCTGGGAGCTGCAGGGTCCTGTAGCCTCCCACAGCAGCAGGGAGCTGTGAGGTACTCCCGATGCCTAAGGCAGTGGTGCCCTCAAGCTTGCAGCCACCATGGACGGGGGGGCGTGGGTACCCCACAGCACCCTGCAACCAGTGGCAGCATGGGAGACCCCCACAGCACCCCGCACAGTGGCATGCAGGGGACCCCAGCAGCTCCCTGCCACCGCAGAGGGGTCTGGAGCTCCCAGCCATCCAGCATCTGCCCAGCCCCTTCCCATTTTATCATGGATATTTTTAGTAAAAGTCAGGGACAGGTCATGGGCTTCCATGAATTTTTCTTTATTGCTTGTGACCTGTCTGTGACTTTTACTCACAATATCTATGATAAAATCTTAGTCTTAATCATAACTGTCACATTGTTACCTTGTGCTCCCCCCCTCATCTCTTTGTTGCATCTTCTTGTTTGTGCTCTTATTGGACTGTAAGCTCTTTAGGAAAGGAACCGTCTTTTTGTTATGGGTGGACAGTATTTACCACAATGGGCCCTAATTTGTGATTGTGGTGTCTAGATGCTACCACGGTACAAACAAGAATTAGTAATTGACACGGCCAGGCATTGACCAGGAGCCAAAGTGTCAAAATGCAATGAGAAAGGGTCTAATATTTCTGGCTGGGATTGAAAATCCTACACAACAGCCTCTTTGGCAAGTTTTCAACCAATTTTGCAGGCTCTAGGAGTTTGGGGAATAAGCAACTAAGTTTCTGGATGCTTATCCAAGCTCACCCTGAAGTCTGGATGTTTTGAGGTTTGCCCCATCACTAATGAAGGAGGTTCTTTGTTTCTTAAAAAAAATTCCAGCTTTTTTTTTGGCCTCAAATCATAAAACCTCTGTGATGTCCCTGTGATTTCTACAGCAGGCAGCTGTAATGTCCCTGAAAAAACTGGTGTCCTTATTAGTCAGAGAAAGAGATGAAAAGAAAGTTGGTGTCTCAACTGTGCATCTCTGGGTTGCCACAGGACTCTGGATCATTTGATTAGTTTGTAAATTCATTATGACTGAACCAAAGTTGCTAAAATGAGAACCTGCAGCACAGCCCATGCTGGTTTCAACCTCTTTGCTATAGCAAATACGGCACAATTCATGTTTAAGTCAAAGAACATAAGCACAAAGGCATCTAAGGGAATTAGGAGCCCAAATCCTAAAATTGTAGCCAAAGTTTGTTGCTAAATACATGTGGACTTAAGTAATTACATGCTTAAAGTTAAACATGTGAATAAACATGTTACTGAATTTGGACCTATATGAATTCAAATGGGAGTCAGATCAGTACATTAAGGTGGCTTGGTGGTACTATGTATGTGTGTTAAAATGAATATTTCCTGTCCATCAGGATTTATTGATCCAAAAAAGGTATATAGTAACCAAGCGGAATCAGATTAATACCAATTTTGTTCCCAGGGGACAATGACACTGGTTGTTGACCAAAACAGAAGTCAGTGTATAGGTTAATTGCTAAGACTGTTTTTATTAATAGTGCCATGGATTTTTGACATTATTTCATGTTGAGATCAAAGCCATTGTAGAGTGGTGGTAGAAATGGCATAACTTATAGGTAGCACTTATTTTCTATTTATTTCATATCACAGTCCCAGTTGGTTACAAAGGTGTTTGATGACATGAGTGACTAACAACACTAGTTATCGATCCTGGAAAGTGAAGATTAAGACTTCAAATGAAGATTGACAAATTAAAAGCAAAAAGTTAGGGGTGAATAACAGCAGCACTGGTTGACCTCTGATGTCAAAGCAGGCAAACAACAGAGGTGAAGATTAAACTGATTTTGACCTCTGGTTTGGGGGCCACATTGAGAATTATTGATCTGAGAGAAAAATATTGAACTAAGTAATGTCAAGGTTAGAATTTATTTTCAGAGACAGCTATTGATGTTGATCAAAACCAGAAGCAAATTTCTGTTCTTGTTGCATAGATTCTGCCATAAAGGTTTGTTATGAAGAGGAAGCACAAGATTGAACAATGGCCTTTGTCTCATTGTGAAGTTTGCAATGGAGTTTCTGTTATAAACTTGATTATTTTTTTTTACATGAAGTAGACAAGGTTTTATCAGATATAGTGGACTCCAGGGTTCAAAAATCTTCTTTTTCTCTCCTCACTTTGTAGCAAAAGGACAGAAAGTAGTAGAGAAATGAAACTTTCCTAGCTGAGATCTGGTGCACAAACCAGAATTTTGATGGTTAATGTCTCGCTTCAAAAGTTACTGACTTTGTAACTGGGAACTTTGCAGGGGTTTGCTAGACCTGCCCTGAGGCCCTGTTGAAGTCAGTGGGAGTTCTACTGCTGAGTTTAATGGGACCAGGATTTCAACCTAAGTTCCTAGCCCTTTTCCTTGCAGAGAGAAGTCACCAAATCAAACCTGATTGCTAGAAAGGTTTATGAAGAGAATATTTCCATTGGGAGACTCATTCCACCATGGCACTGAGGACATCCTCCGGGTAATAGGAGTAACAGATTGCCCAGTGCCAGTGGTATCCACTGTGGCTTTCTGCACCAGGGCAGTTAGTGTCTTTGATGGGGAGCAAGCGGGTATGGTGTTACCTTCTCTTGCTCCCTTTGCACTCCTTACTCATTAGAGGTGCATGGTGTCTTCTAGGTTGAAACTGCCCTTTGGATGACCTATGCTTCACAGAGAAGATCCTCCTTGGCTCATCAAACATGCTTGGAAGGTAAGGGCCTCTCCTCCATCTCTGAGCCAGGACCAGCCTTTCCAGTGGTTTCCTCATAATATAGTGCCCTAAGATAGTGCTCCAGTGTGGCTGTAGCCTCCAGGGTGAACTGCAGTAACCTCAATGCCTCTCCCTCTGTGTGTGCAATGCAGCTCTCCGGCCCTGTCTTGGCTTCCATGCCTCGTAGCTACAGCTTGCTCCTGCTGGATGGTTGAGTCCACAGAGATATGCACAACTTCTCCCATCTATTTTTAAAAATCATTCTGGAGTGGGTTTTCCAGATGTGTGCTGAACAGAGCAAGTAAAAAGCAGCTGATATCAATGTACATCTCCTGGCCTAACCATGCTTATGACAGGACTAAATCAGCTACACCTAGCTTAGCATGTGGCAGCTTTTAGCTCTCGAATGTCCTTTGAGAACCCAACTCCTTTACTGTACTCTAGCCCTACATCCCCCACGTGCTTTGTTTTCACCTCTTCTAAACGTTCCTTTAGCACCCAAATAGGTGGTGGCCCTGTTAGAGCACCCATACACCAGTTGGGCGTGTGTGGCTTTTTGAAAATTCTGAACTTGAACTCTTTCTATGGAGAGTTTTGTATCGAGTACTTGTATCCAGAATCCATGAACTCAGGAAAACTCCGGGACTGCAACCGTGGCCTTGTACTAAACACACACGTTGTACTGCATTAACCATAGGGATATAGTGAGAATGGTACAACCCCTAGTGTGGGTACAGTTGTACCATATAAATATGCTTATCCTGATATTGCTTATTTCTGTATGAGAAGGAGAAAAAGATATATAGAGTCATAGTTTAATTCCAGAAGGGATCATTAGATCATCAAGTGTGATCTCCTGTATATCACAGGCCACTACATTTCATCCAGTTACCTCTGTACTGAGCCTAATAACCTGAGTGTTTGACTAAAGCACATCTCCAAGAAAGGCATCCAGTCTTGATTTGAAGACACCAAGCAATGGAGAAATCCACCACTTCCCTTGATAGTTTGTTTCAATTGCTAATCACCATCACTATTAAAATTTTGTGTTTTATTTCTAATTTCAGTTTGTTTGGCTTTAGCTTCCTGCCATCGGTTCTTGTTATGACTTTCTCTGCTAGATTAGAGCTCTTTAATACCTGGTATTTTCTTCCTGTAATGGTACTTTGTACAGTGTAAACAAGTCACCAGTCAGTGTTCTTTTCTGATGAGCTGAAAAGATTGGGCTGTTTAAGTATTTCCCTGCAAGGCATTTTCTCCAGCCCTCTGTCATCTTTATACTGGTATAACTGTGTCCATACAAGGAGTTGTCTGGTTTAATTGCATTGGTAAAAAAAAACCCACATCCCTAAACAACCTATACCAGCATAAAAATGCTGTTGACCATCCCTGTGTGCGGACCCATGTCTGAATTTCATTTGGGTTTGTTAAACTAGCAAAGAGATTTGCTATCTTTTGTTAGATCATTTTAGCTGAAGAAAAAGATCCTTGGAGTCTCTTTTCACCCATATAATCCTTACCTCATAAACTGTTTGAGCTGAAAAGAGATCTGAGATAACTTTCAGTTGCAGACTTTTGTAGCAGTTCTTCTATCTTGTGCAGTGGTATTAAAAGGGAAAAGCACGAAAAATAATTTTGCAGCCGTTTTATCATCTTTATTCAGAGGAATCCAAAATATATTTTCAGCTTTCTGGAAGCATTTGCTGCTGGTTCCCCAGACTTCGTAAAATTACTTGTTAATAAAAACGTGTTTTAATATGCTGGCAGAAAATTGATACCATTTCCAATCTCTGCCTTGAAACAAATGAAATGTGGGCAGAAATTGAGCTCTCTCATTTCTGAAATGGAAAATGGATTTTTTTAAAGTTCAGATCATTACGAAGTGTAATATTCTTATAATAAGTTTATCACTGACCTTGTACTATTACTGCTCTGCTGCTAACTTTGTACAGGAACATATTACTTTTAAAAACAACAAAAAATGGAATAGCCTTTCAAAGTCTTCTGGCCCTTTATAATCCAGCCGAACAATATTGCTTAGCAGTTGTTATGAAATTAATTTGTGAGAAAACAATGCATTATGTCTGTTGCAGTATAAGGTAATAAGGTAATATGAACCTCATGGGCTGACTGAGGTGATTTCTGTTTAACTAGCTAAGGTCCCTTTGACAAATTGAATCTTCCTGGTCTGGTCTTTCTATTCTGCTGATAGGAAAGGAAACTTCTAGAGAGGAGGATGGCCTTTCGCTTAATGCACTGGATGTATCTTCCAGTTTTTTAAGAAGCACATTTGTCAGACCAGCTCCTGTAGTATCATCAATGTCAATAAATTCTAGAAAATGCTCTCTGACAGTCACCATTGCAGGAACATTTTCACCAGGTTCTGTTGTTGTTGTTACAAAATGCACCATTAAAGTAATTTGTTCCATATGGCTGATGTCAGGTGTGCAGTCCAGCATAACAGAGTAAAATCTTGCTGACTTCAGATCTGCCACAATCTTCTGTTTGACTTTTGTTGCCAGTAACTGTATGATCTCATATTGAATTGTTTTTCCAAGGTAGTGATGTGTGTACATTTCTTGGGTGGTGACTCTTCTTAGATGCTCGTGGAGTACAGCATCAAACACAGCCATCAGCTCCACAATTTTAAGGAAGTTTCCTTTGTTTGGCACATACAACTGATCTGAAGTGCCACACAGTGCTAGGTTTTGGGTAGCAAGCATTCTCACAATGGCAATGAGCCTTTTCAGAAAATTTTGCCAGTAAAAAGACTCTGATGCAATCTTCTCTTGATGCTGATCAGCTATGGTGGCCTTTAATCTTAGTCTCTTTCCACCTAATGAATGCTCTCTGGTGATTTGCTGCCTTCTCATGGCATGCCAGATTTCTAGCCAGATTCTTCCAGTTCTTTGTTCCTGCAGAACCCAGTGTGGCTGGAACATTAGACTGGAAGAGTTTGCAACAAAAACAGTATGCAGCATTCTGGGTTTTTGAGTACATAAGCCATGGCCTCTCCACTTTGTCACCATTAGAGATTTCACACCAGTAATGTGTTGGATGGAAACTTCTATTTTCATTGTCTTTGGGGAACATGAAGTTTTTTCACTTTCTGTGGCCCATGCAGTACAAGGAAGTCCCTCCAGCTACTGCTCAAGTGGGTCCACAGTCCTGGATCATCTAGACTTAAGGAATTAAACTCAGCTGCAGCTGGTTCTTTCGCCTCCACCACACTCTTCTCTGATCTACACTTTTCTTCAGGAATGTGCCTAGTTACATCCATTTGAGATGGAGATATGGATGCTGCAGTAGCTGCCAGGTCACCGGCACTCTTACTAACTGGAAGATCAGGCATCTCCTCACCATTCACATCCTCACTGGGGCCAGAAGGCTCACCATCAACATTTGTGTCTATGTATCTCAGGAGAGCTCCTTCCTGCTTAGATAGAAAAGCTTCCTTTGCTTGCTTTCTTTTTCTGAATGCTGCCTCAGAGGGGTGTTTTCTTCTTTCACTCATGACTGTTGTTCTGTGCCATCTATAGTGGCTCTCAACACTCAATTGAAGGGGACAAATAAGCAGGCTGGTAGCAGAGCCTGAGTGAAGGAAGATATCAGCGTCTTAATAGCCTAACTGGCTCCTACTACTTCAGTTGACTGCCTGTTCTCCTCAAGTGGGTTCAGGGAAGCAGCAGGAAACAGGAAGCTCCCTGAGAAGCTGGTGTTAATCAGTGCAGGCTCCTGGGGGTGCTGGAGAGGTACATAAGAGGCTCCTCCTCCTCTCTCTCCCTTTAGCTCCTTCTGCTTTCTGTTATTCCCTCTCACCTTTTCTCCTGCCTGCCTGTTATGTCTCTTGTGCCCTCCTTCCTCCAGCACAGCACTCCACCATCTCTGTGCATCTAGAGAAGAGAGAATACATATGCACCAGCAGCAGACACAATTTTCTACACTCTGGGTCCTAGTGGGGCCCCTCTGCAATCTGGTACCTGAGGCGGCTGCCTCAGTTCGCCTCATGGTAAGGCCAGCTCTGGCTGGATGTAATGGCAACAGGCAGGTGGGCTTTGGTGTTCTTCAATAAAACTATCATTATTAATTTTTTCTGTGTGAACTCATAACGTGTTTGGTTTCCATTTTAAAGGAGAAAACATCAATAAATCAATCCTGAAACATCCTACTCCAGTCAAGAGGACAGTGCTGACATTTAGAGACAGGGGAAATGTAAGGTAAGTGAGGTCTGTTTTTTTTTCTTCACATGTTAAGCTGAATGAAAAGAACATGTAATGAGTGCAGGCATTATATTAACTATATCAAGTGTTTTCCAGTGTACCTGATGGAAGCACTGATCTTCTAGTAGACTGGAAGCATTTCAGCACAGGATCACAATGTTACGCTCTAGCACAGAGGGTGCGTTCACCTTCCATGGGGATGGATTGTGACTTAACAACTGTGTGGGGTAAGAGGCACTGCCTTCTGAGCAGGCCAGGCAATCAGCTGTGATTCTGAGGGTCACCATTCATTTTCTGGTGGTCCCACTTGCTCCAGGAAGGAAGTAACTCGCTAATCATTGCAGGTTATTTCTCCCGCTGCGCTGGCCAGGGTGGTGTGGAGTCAAGGCTTTACCCACTCCCTGTGTGGGAGTAGGGGCCCTGCAGAGGCTGCTTTCCCTGTGGGAGCCACTGGGCACCTGGCCTGTGCAAGGGAGTGAGTGAATGTCTTACACCTGCTTACTCTGCCGTGTGGGTATGGGAGACAAGCTGAGAATTCTGCCTTGATTGCCTCAGTTACTGGCTGCGGTACAGTAGCTAGAAAGAGGGTGAAATTTGCCATGGCAGTGTGTATCTGTGGATGACCGCAAACCTATGGCTTGGCAAGAATGCATGATGGTGGCATTTGCCTGGCCAAAAGTCTGCCTCCTCTAGAAAGTCCCAGAGTGCCTGATGCAAAGCCCACTGAAGTCAATGGGAGCCTTTCTCCGGACCTCAGTAGGCCTTTCATCAGGTGCAGAGAGAGAGATCATTCACTCTACAGGTTGTCTGTGACTTCCTGCAGAGGAGCATGGACCAGTAGGAAGCAGGTATGTGTATTGACACGTGCATATGCAGCTGCATGGACCAATGATGATGGCTACCTTGTTTGCCCTGTCCCTCATCCATTCCTATTTGTTTGTTTCATCTACATGTTGCATCTTCTCCTTAACTCAGCATGTAAGCAGGGACTGTCTCTTGTCTGGTGTCTACCCAGTGCGCAGCACACTGGGGTTCTGATCCTTAGCTAGGGCCTCTGGGTGCTAATGGAGTCCTACATAGCAACCCTCTGTGCAAGTTCTTGTCCTTCTTGCAGGGACAGAACGCATGTGGCCCTGCAAGGTGACAACTTCAGGCAGAGCACAGTGCGGATTTACTGTGATTTGGGCTTTTGCAGCTGATATTTATTCAATTAATATTTGTAGAAATCAAAATAAATTATAATTAAAGGGCACCTGTCCTAAGCGCCAGGTGCCCCATGTCCTAGTTTACAAAGTTAACCCCCCAGCTCACCCCCAGTATTCTCTGAAGGGCAACAGGCCAGGGTGCTGGAGCTTGTTCCAGAACTGAAGGCCTGTCATGGGGGAACACTCTACTGCTGGTTCCCACTCCGCTTTAAATTCATGAGGATCCAGCTTCAATGCCTCTGCTGATAGCAGCTGTGGCTGAGTGGCAGGGGAAGACGTGGTCCCTTGTGAGTCTATTGTGGGGAGAAGAACTCTAACTGGGGGTACGGAGCACTCCAAGGAGGAAAGTAATGTTGAGTTAGGCAAGAGAGCAGTGCAAAGCAGAGAGGGCTCCCCCTCCTGCCCCTTGCTTGGTAAACAGTGCTCCCCTCACAGCTTCCCACATCAGCCCAGTTTAGTGAGAGCTTCTGTTTCAGTCTACTTCAACTGCTGCAGCTGAGCGTTTGTCAGGGAACAGAAAGCCCAATAAGTGCCTGAGGACATCAAGATCACACTAAACAATTTTAGTTACTCCTGTCACGTTGTCTGGCATGGCTCACAACTGTGAGTGCCTACCTCAGGGCAGACTGTCAGAAAACAAGGCAAACACCCCAAACTGATGGTATGTTCTATATTTAGATTTCACGAATGGGAACTCCTGGATCTCTGTAGCAGTCTTGCCTTGAAGTCACAGACAGTCCCCTGACACTCTCCAGCCTATTTTGCCACCTGGACAAACTGGACTTTGTGATCATGGTCACATAAACCGAAATTCACACTGCATCAGGGTTTCTCACAGTCCCAAGAGATGAGTCACTTACCCCAGATCAGGTGGTACTCCAGATCTTATACCAAAGACAAAGCTGGCATCCAATTCTATAGTAAACTAACTAAAGGTTTATTAGCTAAGAAAAAGAATGAGAGTTCTTGAGAGGTTAAAACAGGTAAAATATATGCACAGGTGAATCACAGTTTGTAATTCCAAGTGGTGGCAGTGAGGTAATAAACTGCCAGTTCCCAAAAGTCTTTCAGGATACCCAGATTGTCTCTGGGGATCTCTGCTTTGCATCTGGTACACTTCCCTGGAAGAGTCCAAACAGTTCAGAGATGAAGGATCTTTCTTTTAATCCATATTTATAGATTCTTCATACATAAAGCAGGTGGACAGTGTCTCTATCCATGGGGGTTTTCCTTTAACACAGGGTGAGGAATGTACTTAGTTTTTTGACCTCTGTCCCTCATACATAATGGCCACTTGCTTTGCAATTAGAATTTTTTGTTTAAGCCTTTCATCAGCATTTCACAGATTTTCTTTGTCTGATGAGTTATTTAGTTACAGGGGTATTTACAATGTAAGTGTTTGCCCTTACATCATGACAGGACACAGATATGTAAAAACAATGCATGTAACAACCCATTAATTGTATGAAGTTTAAATACCCTGTACACTCTTTTAGACCATTACTTTGACCTGTACTAATACACAAGTGAATTGACCTGACTCTAGCATGACTTGGTCTGCCAGTGTCAAAACTCCACCCTGTCCACCCAGGTTAGGCATAAACAAGGAGTTAATGCCTTGCTGGCCGGCAGAAGTGGTACCCTGGCCACAGGGAAGTATGCCACTTTCCCTGCATCAGCCATCATTTACCCCAGTAGCTAGAGGATTAGTTTAGAACAGGTTAATTTCCAAGTATTATTTCTATTTGAAACAAGCCAGCCAAATGTGGAAATAATCTCTGGCAGAATCCTGTGCAAACTTGTAATGCATGACATTTAAATAAAGAAATTTGCCTTAAAATATCCCTTGAGCTGAGAGAGGTCATGCCTTGAAGTGATAACTAATGTAGCCAACTGGAAGAGCTTCCTGCGGGGAGGGACTGGGCCTTGGCAGCAGTATAATAGTGCTTGTGTGCCTCTGCTCTCAAGGCTGACCAGCACTGATTGTGTTCCCGATGTATCATTCCTCCTGGTCTCTCATGACTCAGCCTGCAGCAGATCTCATTGTGATTCAGTCACCAGCTCCCACAACCTAGACGGGAATGTTAAATTCTGTTTAAAATATTCAGTCTAAGCAGCAAAGATAATTTTTGAGGTGACATTCTCCCCCCCGCCTTTTTTTTTTTACTCAAAGTCACCCAGGGAAGTGGAATGATAATTGCACTTTATGACATGCAGACGCAGAATGTGGTTTAATTAAATATGTAACGTCAGGCAGAGACTAGCAGCCAAAATAGGACTAAAAAGGAAAGCTGTCACCTTTACCACAGTGGCACCAATCCTGCTGGCCACGCTTGGTGTAAATTCCATTGACAGGTCAAGTCTGGCTCCCCGGCATAAGTGTTGCAGTTGTAAGTGTCCAGAGGCAACATGTATGGGATTAATTTATTTGCTGTCTTTCATAATGTCGCAAACTTTATTTTTATCTTGACACTTTTCTTTTACCTATGTATCTGGCTAATCTACGGTATTTCTAAGGCACCTATGCTCTTGGGTTCTAAGCCCTGGTCCTGTGAACAGTTACTGTTTGTGCTTAATTTTAAGCACCTGAGACTACTCGTGAGCTTAAAGCTGAGCATGTGTGTGAACATGTCCTGGATCAAGGCCTATGTACGTCTGACGTTAGAATGGTTCCTTTCCTGGGTTACTAAAGGTATTTGAAAAGCAAATGGGATTTTTAATGCTCAGTGCTCTTTCTTAGCTCTTTGCACTTCTTAGGTGGGGAGAATGGGAGCTGAGCAGTCAAGTGTCCTTACTGGGCCGTGCTCACTAAGCATCATGGCTCAAAGACATCAGGGAATGTCTGTATTTCTTTTCTTTTCAATCATGGACCCCTTCCCGCCATTCTATGTTATAACAATGTCCTGGGCTGAATTGCTGGGAGCATTGAAGCAGCATTTGCTGAACTTAAGCGGGGAGCAGGCGGCAGCCACCATCTCTCCCCTTGCCTCCAAATTCTGAGGGCAACCAATAGGCCACTTCAGCCCCCAGTGCAAGTTACAGCTACTTCAGGGCTATCCAAACCTTTGCAGTTTGGCATAGTCCCCTTGGGGCCATCACTCCTGCTTTGTCTTCTCCTACCCGGATATACCTCCTACTGGAAGGCAGAGTGCTGTAGAGTTGACTGTGGGCCAAAATCTGCTGCCTCTTCCACATCTTTTCTTTGAGCAAAGTCGATATTTGGGCCTAGAATATTTGGCCATGCTCTTGCTACACCAACATGTTAGCAAATCTTGCTTGACGTATTGGTAACAGCAGGATGTATTTCCTACTCACTGGCATTCGTTATTTAATCTGGATAGGGACAGCGACATGTTGTGGAAATGGGCCTGGGCTTCACAGTTCAGAATCGGACCCAAACTTGCCAAAGTGCTGGTGTGTTCAGGCCAAGGACTTGAGGGTCAGTTTGAGGTGGGGGAAAGTAACGAAGTTCAGATTCACAGCTGAACTTGTCCAGGGTTGTATGGCTCTGACATTTTGATTCAGGCTTATCTCTGGTAATAGCAATGATAAACACAGGTAAGACTGGGAAAAGCTGCCTGCAACTGTATGCCAGTTAGCCCTGATTGAGGGCCTGATATTGTAAGCTGGTGAGTATCCTGATTTTTCGTTGTGGTCTGCGGGAGCTGAGGGCTCCCAGCACAGTGCAGGCTCAGATGCTACATTCTCAAAGGATATTAACTGCAAGAGATTGTCATTGATGGCTGAGATACATGAGGGAGTTTGGTGATCAATCCTCACCGATGTACAGTGGGAACCAGGTGCCCAAATCCCTTAGGCTTCTTTGAAATTCCCAGACACTGTCTTTAGTTATGGGACTTAGATGGAGTAGTTTAGGCAGACAGAGGAGCAAGCCAATAGGCAATTCATTATGCAGGTTTGCCTTGTGGGATCTCTCTTTAGCCAGGTGGGGGGCTGAAAGCGTGAAGGTGAAAGAGGGCTATCTTTTGTGCATAGCTCCTCTAAAACTTTTTCAGTGTTGTTCCCCCTGTTTTGCCACCTCCTTGGAGAGCAGTTCCATCTGGGCCAAGTGTCCCTGGTCTCTGCCAATTCCTGTCATCACCTTATCTTGCACTGCGCTCACTCTCATGTAGGTGGCTAGCCTGCCCCTCTAGGATACCGAGCGTGTTAAGAAAGTCTGTTTAGTTAAAACAAATGTAAAGTGCTGCTCCCACTCAACGTTGCTTCTTACCGATTTGAAAGTGTTTCCACTCAGCAATCAGTGCCTCCCCCCCATGCCTGTAAAGATAATTGCTCTTTGGCAGTACATTTTTTGATCAGAGTAGAACTTGTGAGTAGAGAGGGGTTCCATGGGTAAGGGCTGGCGTGGAAAACCAGCAGAGACGGCTGGGGGGCAGAGCATCAACAAAAAGAGGGGTATTGGGGCTGCCATCATTGGCAGAGCAGACAGGGTGCAGGCCATGTGATACGAAACCAGATAGGGTGGGGAGATACGTAGTGAGGACAGGATGTTTAAGTCTGGTGTGATGGAGAATGAGGAACCAGTGGAGTGATTCAGAGAAGGGAGGTAATATGGTGACTTGGACGGGAGATGCTGGGGTTAGAAAGAAGATGTGTAAATGCCACCCACCCGCCTGAATGGATGGTGGAACTTGAGTTTGCTGGTGGTGAAGGGGAACAGCTTCAACAGTGAGGGAAGGAGACGCTCATTGAGGGACACCAGGTCGCTTCTCCCATTGCTGGGGTGCTGGAACCATTTTTATAGTGGGGGTGCTGAGAGCCATTGAACCAAACTGTAAACCCTGCATATAATGGACACTACTTCAAGCCAGGGGGTGTTGCCGCACCCCCATAACCCCTAGTTCCAGCACCTATGCCCCCTTGGAGTGTCTGGTGTCCATTGGCTAGTTGTAGGAGCGGGGTGCTGATTGGCCAGCATTCTCCAGCACCCAGGATTTACCCTGGGGCAGGGGCCATAGGGAGCCTTTTTTGGCTCAGCTCCGGCAGTCCCACTCTGAACTAGGAAAGGGAATCTGGCCTGATGGATGCTGCGGGACTAGACAATGACCCATTTGGGGGTCAGGAAGGAACTTTTTCTCCCATAGGCCAATTGGAAGAGGACCAGGGTGGTTTTTGTTTTTTGTGGGTTTTTTTTGCCTTTCTTGCAGCACCTTTAAGCTATAGTGGGTTAAATAGGAATGAGCATGGTACTGAACTGAGATACTTGGCTGAGTTGTTAATTTGTCACAACTTGTGGCCAAATGTGGTTTGGTGATGGGCCTTGGGCTCATGGGATGGCGTGACACCTGGTCGCCCATCCCCACCCTTCTGCACCCTCTGTCCCTGTCGTGGTGGGGAGGGTGGTAGATCTCAGAGCGAGCTGAGTCCTGCGGGGTAGGCTGAGGAGAACTTACCCCAAATTTCAAGTTAATGGTAGGAGCCCAGTAACCCCTGCAATATATGCGATTAAATGCCTGGTATAGGAGAGTATGGGGGGTGGGCAGGTAGTGCCCCTCTCCTGTGTTTAAATGTAATAAAAGTTGCAACCTGCCATTTAAACTCTCTCTGTGTATCTGTCTTCATTTCATTGCTGTGTCTGTATCAAAAGGATTGAGCAAGGGGAAAAGGGAATTGGGACAAACAGCGACATCTGTCTTCAGCAACTGCTACTTGTAAAGTTTAGCAAAAAAATATATTTTAATAAAGAGTTGCTGGTAGCCAGCTATCCAAAGAATAATGCAGGTGTGATAAATGAAGTGGGGAGGATAGTAGCTCCCTTTTATGGACACCCTGCCAGCCAGTTAGCTATAAAGTCCCTCTCAGTGGCTGTTCAATGCTTGCTTTACCTGTAAAGGGTTAAAAAGTCTTCCTGGCTAGGTAAAAGAAAGGGAGTGGGCACTTGACCAAAAGAGCCAATAGGATGGCTAGAACTTTTTAAAATTGGAAAAAACTTCCCTTTGTCTTTTGTCGTCCTCGGGGAAGAGGGGAACAGGGCAGCAGTTATGCTATGAGAAGCTTTAAGCCAGGTATGAAAAATCATCAGATCATACCTAGAACTACTTATTTGAAACCCCCAGATGTGTAAGTAGACGAGGAATGTCTAGAAAGATGGGATTAGGTTTATTTCTTTTATTTCGTAAGACTTGTAGACTCCTCTGTGCTAACCCCAGATGCTTTTGTTTTACCTGTAACCTTTAAGCTGGACCTCAAGAAACTATCTTGATGCTTAATCCTTGTATTGTTTTAATCAAATTTACCTTTTTAAATAACAGGATTGAATTTTTGTGTCCCTAAGAGGTTTGTACATATGTTTAATTAGCTGGTGGCAACAGCTAATTTCGTTTGTGTTCTTTCTCAGCTCTTCCCCAGGGTGGGAAGGGGGTTAAAGGGCTTGAGGGTACCCCACAGGAAGGAATTCCCATATGCGCCTTCCTGGGTTTCAAAAAGGAGGTGTTTGCACTTGGGTGGTGGCAGCATCTAGTCATGCAAGGTCAGAGAGAAGCTGTAACCTTGGGAGTTTAATACAAACCTGGAGTGGCCAGTATTAATTTTTAAAATCCTTGTGGGCCCCCACCTTCTGCACTCAAAGTGCCAGAGTGGGGAATCAGCCTTGACAGCAGGGGACAGAAACAGCCTAGCTGACAGGGGCACAAACCTGCTCAAGCCAGAGCAGTGGGAGAGGCAGCTGTGTTGGTGTTAATATTTCCATTTCGTTTTGAAAAGATGATCTTCAAAGGTTTTGAACAAATGTATATTAATAAAAAAAAAAGATCATAAGCTTTAAAAAAGAAAGAGTTGCCAGTTACATCTTCTGTCCCCGAGATCAAAGTTTCTTTCAAAGGCCGTGAGGAAAGTTATTGAAGAAACATTTAAAGTCAGTGAATTAACAGTTAAAGAAGTCAAATTGACTTGCTGTAAGAAATAGGTAAATGAGAATCGGAGCAGCCTTTCATTTTGACTAGGATGACGGCAAGCACTTTTTTTAATTCAAGATCTTTGGATAAATTCAAAGTCTGTATGCAAATCAGGCTCTTTTGTCAGTTCTTGAGTCCCATGCTTTGCTTTTTGAATGGGAACCTACCTTGAGCCATCTGTGTAAGGACTTTGGCCACTGGGTATGCCTTATGAATACCGTGCTCATCACTGTAGTATTTGTGTGCTCCTGGCAGTGCATTAAGCCAAGTGACTGCTAAATGTTGTCTGATCCTATAAGTGGCAGAGTATCCTTATCCCCTACTGACTTCATTAAAAATGGAGAGTGCCCAGCATCTTACAGGACTGGGCCCTTTGGTACTGATCCAGCATAACTTTAAGCGTCTGACTAGTCCCAATGTGGTCATGTGCTTAAAGTTACACCTGTGTGGCTGTGCGTTGCTGGAGTGGGGCCGTGGGTCGTTGGCTCTTTGAAGCAAAGACCTTGTCCTTATGTTGGTTTCTGAAGCACCCAGTTGGTGCTATATACGCAATTCATAAATACAAATAGTGGTTTGTGTCATTAAACTCAGGGGCAGCTGAGCCATGTTCTAACGTGTTCTAATGCCCAGCCTGTGAGGATGGCCCACTGTGTTAGCACACAATTTGCCAAAAGCTGTGTTTTGCCTGGATTGAAAAAATTTACCTCCGCCCCAAATAGAACTTGTGTTTTTTAACCCGCTTATAAACAGTTCGGCCTCATCCACACAGACTAAGCCGTTTTAGAACATGGACTTGCTGCAAATGACTTGAGCAAATCACTGTGTAGTTTGCAATGGGCATCTTAAGTTTTTATTTCTAGAAATGACTTCCAGACGGTTAGGGTCTTCACTTCTTCTGAGTCTGCACCTCCGTTTGTGGGAGGCAGTGGTAAACCTTCTGGGGCTCTGATACCATTGATGTCAAAGGAGCTTCCCCAGTTATCTTCTGTTGAGAATTTGATCCCCATGGCCTTCAATGGGGGCAGATGAAATCATACTGGTGTTTCTACCTGTGTCTCAGTCCCACACCTGCTGCTTCAGTAGTGCTGCTTTCTGGAAGCAGGTGGAACCTCTTTCCTTTCCTCTTTGAAATGGAAATATCCTCTCGTTTCTGTAGTTGAAAAGCATGGCAGAGTTGGTATCTGACCTAAAGGAAAATAAGGATGTTTGTAGTGTATCCACTTTGATGACCTAACAATCGGAAGCAGACATCTGTTTTTCGTGGATGTTTGATGTGCATAGGATTCAAACTCAGATTCTTGTTGCAGACTGGAGATGCATGTATTACAGTGGTCATGATGAACAGGGTAGCAGGCTATATATTGTTACTGTAGTTCTACTGATAGCTCCACAAGATAGCTCTACAAGATGCATGGCTCCACAAGAGTACTGGGATATCTGGAATATGAAAAATCAGAGATATAGCATGTCCAAAAGATTTTGATATAATACACTGGGAATACCATGTTTGAATACATTTAGAATCTGCTATTAGCTCTTCTAATTCAGAAATAATGTACCATGAACTCATCATTTCTTTGTCTGAGTTCTTAGGAAGTCACGTATTAGTTTATGCATCATTACAGCTGAATTATTGCGACTTACAAAGTTTTACAAAAAAAATATTTTAATAGAGTTGCTGGTAGCCAGCTATCCAGAGAATAATCAAATGCAAGAGCTTTGGGCAGCTTGAGTATCATTAGAGAAGTTGCAGATGATACCATGTCGGTTCAGGTAGCTCTGAATGTAGGATAGTTGATTAACATGTGGGTAGGGCAGGTATTTTGGTATGGTAACTATAGTTTAAACCCACATGTGGCTTGATGGATTTTTACAGAGAGTCTAACTCTTGGTATTACATACAATATGATGGGGGCTAGTTTAGTTACAACTAAGCAGGAAAAAGATCTTGGCGTAATCGTGGATAGTTCTCTGAAGATGTCCACGCAGTGTGCAGTGGCAGTCAAAAAAGCAAACAGGATGTTAGGAATCATTAAGAAGGGGATAGAGAATAAGACGGAGAATATCTTATTGCCCTTATATAAATCCATGGTACGCCCACATCTTGAATATGGTGTACAGATGTGGTCTCCTCATCTCAAAAAAGATATACTGGCATTAGGTTCAGAGAAGGGCAGCTAAAATGATTAGGGGTTTGGAATGGGTCCCATATGAGGAGAGATTAAAGAGACTAGGACTTTTCAGCTTGGAGAAGAGGAGACTAAAGGGGGATATGATAGAGGTATATAAAATCATGAGTGATGTGAAGAAAGTGAATAAGGAAAAGTTATTTATTTGTTCCCATAATGTAAGAACTAGGGGCCACTAAATGAACTTAATGGGTAGCAGGTTTAAAACAAGTAAAAGGAAGATCTTCTTCACACAGTGCCCAGTTAACCTGTGGAACTCCTCGCCTGAGGAGGTTGTGAAGGCTAGGACTATAACAGGGTTTTAAAAAGAACTAGATAAATTAATGGAGGTTAAGTCCATTAATGGCTATTAGCCAGGATGGGTAAGGAATGGTGTCCCTAGCCTCTGTTTGTCAGAGGGTGGTGATGGACGGCAAGAGAGAAATCACTTGATCATTTCTTGTTAGGGTCACTCCCTCTGGGTCACCTGGCATTGGCCACTGTTGATAGACAGGATACTAGGCTGGATGGACCTTTGGTCTGACCCAGTACAGCCATTCTTATGTTTTTATGTTCTTATTAGGGATTATTTTAAACAATGTGAATATATTTGCACTGATCTTGGTGAAATGTTTGGCTAGTCTAGGATTTTAAAAGGGATTCAGTGTCCAATTCCACTGAATTTCCCACTGCTTTTGTGCAGGATGGTGCTGAATTTATCTAGTTATTAATTACCATAGTGATGCTTTGAGACCACTCTTAGGGACCAGAGCCCCATTGTGCTCAGTACTGTACATAAATATTTTAAAGAAGAAGCCAGTCCCACAATCTATCCTGCAACTGGGATGGGCTTCAGTGGGGGCTCTGTGTGGTGGGTCTGACTTTGTAGAGCCTAGGCCCATGCTGAGATACAAGAGACTAGATGGAGAAAAACATAACAGGTGGAAGGAGGAGGACATGATAACAGTGACACGAGCATGTTCAGTATACTCGGCTGCAGTGTCAGCAGACCCAGGGCTGGCTCCAGGCACCAGCCGAGCAAGCTCGTGCTTGGGGCGGCAGATTGCAAGGGGCGGCATTTGCTGCTTCGGCCGCCCCCGCAGGTTTTTTTCTTTTTTCTGTTTGGTTCGCTGCTCCGGCCGCCCTGTAGGGGGCAGCAGTGCAGAGGAGAGGCGCGCCCTGCTGGGAGCGGTGCCAGGTCTGTAGCAAGCACGGCAGGGCAGCCCGCGTCCTTCCCTGCCCGCTGACCCGAGCAGCACGGAGCCCTCCTGGCAGGCAGCGTGGCAAGCGCCCCGCTGAAGGAAGCTCTGGCTGCTCCCCTGCTCTCTCCGCCCCGCTGCCCTGGGAACATCTGCAGGGCCGGGGGTCCCCCTGCACCCGCGTTCTGGCCAGCCCACAGGTTTGTTTGTCCCCCCCCGACTTCACTGCTCCAGCCGCCCGCAGGTTTGTTCATTCCCCCCCCCCAACTTCGCTGCTCCGGCCGGGCCGCAGGTTTATTTGTCCCCCCCTTCGCTGTTCCAGCCGCCCCGCAGATTTTTTTTGCTTGGGGTGGCAAAAATGCCAGAGCCGGTCCTGAGCAGACCTGCTGCTTAGCCGTTGTGTCAGGTGTTTTATAGGCATCCTGACCTATAAGCCAGTCTGAAGCCACCAGCCCATGAAGGTTCTTAGAAAACAAAGAACAAATTTAGGTAATAATATGGGTGGTAGTGAGATTTTTTTTTAATTAGTGGTCCAACAACAACGGTTTCAACCACCTACGCTGGAAGTATGGATACTTTCGGGCTGCGTAAGACTCTTCGGATGCCCTTAGGAGTTCTCTTCAAAGCCTATGTGATTTAATTAGGACTAGGTCAGATAAAGGAGAGCTGGGTAGTAGTTACTAATTCCCTATTTGTCTTTGTTCCCTCTAGTATTCCTGCACTCACCACTTCTTTCCCTCATTGCCCTAATAGAGCCGCAGCAGCTGCTGTTCCCTGTTGCCTTCTGTATGCCATTCACAAGGCATGCACACTATCTGTAATATAATCAGTGCCCTCCCCAGTCTGGGTTTGAGTTGTCGCTCCATACTGCCGCCACAGCACTGGTTCATCTCAAGAAAAACATTGGTGCTGATCCACCTGAATATACCCTGTCCTCTTCCTACTCTTGTGTTTTTATTCATGGCTCTTGGCAAGGAACCGATACGCTATTTCACTCAGCAGAGTTATCCATATACAGAGATAGATGGTAAGATTGAAAGAAAGTCTGAATTCATCAAAGTGTAAGACAAGACAAAATTTTTCAGCAAAATACCACTGGCATTTGTGCTAAAAGGGGGAAAAACACCAGTATCTGACATTTAAAAATAATGTAAACACTAAATGCCTTTTTAAGGTCACCAAGAAGCTTTGACTACAGTTCTCTTTTTCTTTTTATTAATTATGTAATCAGTAAGGATGTGCTTCCCACAACTCCCGCTTTACATGTGAAATTGAACAGTGACCGTGGAAAAGGTAATGCTGCAAGAATTAAAAGAGCTCAAGTGATCTGCAGCTACTTGGCACAGGGAGTAGTGCATCACATTTAAGTCCTTTGGTGCTTATTTTAATAACATTAATCATGATGAACTCTTTAGTCATTAAAGAGGATGAAATATGCAATTCCATGGGAACCGTTTTGCAATTTAACTTATAATTTATCACCACATTGTTGTGATGAATATATTTTTTTAAATTGCTTCATATCAGGCAGATTCACCCATAGAGTGTTGGTTTCATTTTGAAACTTTGCATAATATTCATAATCCGAAATCGATGCATAATTCTTTGTTTTAATTTAGTAAGAATGAAAACTTAGGCTATGGGCCTGAACTATTAAAATTATGTACAAAGGGAAATTAGAAAAAGGAGATTTCGCTTATAAAATATGCAATCTCAGTCCTTTTGCCTCCCTTTGTCCTGATGACCCCTCCGTAGATTTGTAAAGTGAAACCCCAGCTCTGTTGTCACCAATGGAAATTTTGCCATTCACTTCAACAGAGCCAGAATTTTACTTGTACATTTTAAAGTGCAGAAGGGGACTACTGTGATATCAGGCATAACACAAGGCATAGAATGTCAACCTGTAATTCGTGCATCAACCCCAATAACTTGTGGCTGAATTAGAGCATCTCTTTTAGAAAGACATCTAATTTTGATTTAAAGTGATGGACAACGCACCACGTCCCTACATGCAGCAATCAAAAACCAAAAAGGCATTAAACTGTATTAAAAAGTACCCATAATGCAGTTTATATAAATGATGGGACACCTTAATTTTGAATATGGTGTTCAGTGTGGTCGGACTATTCATAAGTGCCTTAGACACTTAGGAGCAAAGTCAGTTGTCAGAGCGCTGTGGAACTAAGGCCTGGTCTACACTGGGGTGGGGGTCGAACTAAGGTACGCAACTTCAGCTACGCGAATAGCGTAGCTGAAGTCAAACTACCTTAGTTCGAATTACTTACCCGTCCTCACGGCGCGGGATCGAGGTCCGCGGCTCCTGCGTCGACTCCGCCACCGCCGTTCACGGTGGTGGAGTTCCGGAGTCGATGGGAGCGCGTTCGGAGTTCGATATATCGCGTCTAGATGAGACGCGATATATCAAACTCCGAGAAATCGATTGCTACCTGCTGATATGGCGGGTAGTGAAGACATACCCTAAATCTAACCTTGGATTGCACAGGATTTTTGTTCTTCTCTATGTAGTCATCAGATCTTAATGCGTTATGGGAGTGTAGTCTGAAATTTGGCAAGTTTCTAGGAAATTGAGGTCTGCAGCTAAGGCATAGTGCTGTTGCTTTGAAAGCAATGACAAAACTCCCCCTGACTTCAGTGGTGCAGGACTGGATCCCTTACCCCAAGGCTGCATAAAATTATTATAGATTTCATCTAATTTAAAATGGACCATTCATGGGGTACACCAAATAATATCTTAGTAAATCATGACAGGATCTTATAGATACATGGCCCTGATGTCCCTTGAACATGATGGTGATGTTGATTATTTGCTCCTTGCCATTTTAAAGACCTCCCTGGAGAGCCATGCTACAGCGCCTGATTCAAAGCCCACTGAGGTGTGTGGGATTCGCTGCATTGACTTCCATGGGCTTTGGATCAGGCCCCTCTTAGAACTAACTTGAACTGGATTTCAGGGAAAGGTTGAAGAATCTTTAGTCTGTTCGTTTGCTAATTCATTTGAGATTGGAGTTATAGACGTTGGGTTCAATGGTTAATTTACTGAAACCGTCTAACAACCTGGGGCATATTAAGATGACAGTTATGAATTTTAAGGCAAGTTTTATAACATTATAAGAGTTTTTTATAGTGCTTCCATCAGAGGCTCTCAAGGTACATCACACATTTTACCAGCCTCTCTCACTCAGGGGAATCCAGGAACTGCAGCTGTCCTCAGGAGTAGGACAGTAGAGAAGGCTTTTTTTTTTTTTTGTCTTTTATCCTGCACACATGTGGACAAACATGGTGCTGGACACAGGCTGACTGTAAATGAATTGCCCAGGGTAATAGTGAGTCTGTGGCAAAACCAGGAATACTGCTGATTTTGATTGCTAAGGTTCTCAAACAGAAATCAGGACCTCATTGTACTAGCAACCAGAATTGAATGAATAATTGTTTTTTTGGTTCGGTGGCCTAATTGAAAAATGCCTTCAAAAATCAGTTAATTTGGAAGCCAAACTGCTTTTTTTCCCCTCATCAAAACAAAACATTTAGTTAAGGGCAAATTAAATGTTTCAAACATTGTTTCAAAAATGTTAATTTGAAAACTTGATGACATTTTAAAGAAAATCAGTTTTTATCAGCTGAAACTATTTGCCAAATTTGATTTGAATTCACAAATAGTTTTGGTGCCGCACATAAATGCATATTTCTGAGAATTTACTGTTACCCAATTTAGGGCTCTCACCCCCGCCCACCCCCCAGCAACCCTCCCTTTTGGGTACTCAGGAAGTCAGGGATTCAACTTTACCCCTCCATGGGCTCAGGGCTCCATGGGTCTGTGAGACCTTTTCCTAGTGAACAAGCATTACACAGCTATATCCTTAGACCAATATTTAATTAATAATTGATCAACAGAGAACATATGCTAAGTATACAATGCTCACCACTCCCAATAAAGCAGATAAACTTTTCTTGATGGCCAGTCAAGATTAGATCATCTGGTGACTCCAGCTTCTGCACATAATGGTCAGCAAGATGTTGAGGTCTGGCAGTTCTGATCTTGGGCTGTGTCTTGGATTAGATTCCAAAAAGCTTCACATTTTACACACATTATATAGGTAAAACCACTATTACTTTACCTATACTTTAACCTATCAAACGTCTAAGAACCTTCAAACAACACATCTTAACCAATCATATGCAAGCTCCCCTGTGTCTTACGTTTATCTATTACTTTACGTATTACAATTGATCTTTGTGGCTTTGTTTTTCCAGATGGTCCGCGCAAGACATTTCCCAAGGTTGATCTAGTGCTAGTCTATGGTCAGTTCTTCTTGGCTTTCTCGAAACCCTCCCAAAAATTCCTTACCGTTAGCTTATCTTTCCTTGTGACTCTTGGTTGGTGCATTCCTGAGGTGGAAGTGCTTTATCAGCAGTGGAACATTTTGTTTTTAGTAGTGTAGTGAATGTTGGTTGGTAACAGATTGAGTTCGGGTGGGTAAATTGTCACGGCTACATTACTGTTCCCCGAAAAAATTTCACCCAGTTCTACTAGCGACCACCACCACAACAGTCTCTGCCCTAGAGAGCTCAGAGTCTAGAAATGGATCCCATTTCCATGCTTAGCCAGTAGAGCTTGCTTCTTTCTTTCTGTGAACCACAGTGTATGTATCCTTCAGCTACTGCTACTCAGGATGCTAAAAACATAGCTCATTGTTAGCTACCATTGCAGTGATAACACAGGTAACACAATTCTATCATGACCAGCAGGTGGATGTCTTGTACTAGAGAGAGACTAGAGAGTGTTTGTCCTCCCTCCCCACTGCATTTAACCAGTTCTAAGTGCTGTTAGGCAGGATAAAAGAATGCCTGCTCTACTCAGCCAAATATTAGTGTGCCCATGTCTTTGTTTAAGTGTTCTTCACGCCCCTGGTCATGCATGGGGAATGCCACATTTTCATTCTATTTATTAAAGAAATCTCAAGGAATTTATTAAACCAATGTAAAAATACCATCAGTTCCAGCTCTTTTTTTTTTTTTGGTTGTTGTTACATATTGTCATTGCAGTGACCCCCAGAGGCACGGATCAGGACCCGCATTGTGCTAAACATTGTACACGTGTTATGGAAAAAAAACAGGCTCTGCCCCTAAACACTTACAGTATTAGCATCCGATGAGACTACAGGCAAAGACAGGGCAAGGTGATAGTGAAACAAACATGAGTCATATAATCAGCAATCTCACCACACCAGCTGCCATGGGCTTTTCAAGTGTTTTCTAAGTATCACAGGAGCGATGAGTAATTTGCTTTATGAATTAATGGCTTGAATGTTCTTTGTAAACAGCTAGACATCTCTCTTACATCTCTTCTCAGTAGAGATTGGATAGCTTGTTTTAACGTTCTCGCTTCCGGAAGAGCTTGCAGATGGAATTCCTGCTGTGAATGAGAACTTACATGTAGAACGCTGCGTTCAAATAGGTTGCAATGTGGAGTAATGCGACACTAATAATGTAAATGAACTGAGCACAAAAGAGAAGGGGCTGAATGTTCCACGCTGATACAGCCACTTGTACTGGGTTTGACTTCAGAGGAGCGACACTAGCCGTAGGACTGGTGTAATGAAGTAGAGAACCTGGGCCACAGTCTACTGGGAAACAGTTATTATTGTGGTAATAGCTAAAGGCTCAATAAGGGATCATGGCCCCATTGTGCTAGTACAATCAAGTAGTCCCTGTCCCAGAGACCTAGGAGTATGATGATGCAACAGGGGCATAAGGAGCAAACTAAGGTGTGGGACAGGTAACAGTAACGATGGGTGTATTTGCATAGGTAAGTAGTTGGGCGAGGGCAGTCCAGCAGCCTCGCCAATGCCTGTAACAACAAGTGTGATCCCGCTCTTGCTGAAATCAGTGGGAGTTCTACTAGTGTATTCCAGGGCTGTAAGAACAGGCTCCATTTTTCTATCTACAGAGGGAGTTGTAGAGGCAATTCTTTTAAAACCACAGCTTGCAGGAAATCTCTCTTCCTCCCTGCCACCCTCCCACCCCAGCAAGCCCCAATCAGGGCTAATCAATTTTTATTTATTTATTTCTGAAAGTGTGTGTAGAATTGAATGGTTCTGTGTTTAACACCGATATTTAGCAGAGGCCAGACTGATATTTTGAAAATGTTAAACTTTATTTATAACTCCTTCTATTAGCAACTAAATGGTTGGGAGAAAAAAATCTCTAATACTAGTTTCCTTTGTGCATGCTTGTTCTCACTCAAAGGTACGTCAGAGACAATTCTATTTGTCACAGTACAGCAACCCAGCACGTTGGGAATCTAATGTATGATTTCATAGCTTTGGTGGATAAATAGCTATAATTTTCATTAGTCCTCCTTGAGTAAGCTTTCCTGTTGAAACAAGAGACAAGGCTAAGAGTGAGGTTTTCATCACTCAAGCTGTGACTTTATTGTGCTAAAGAGTAAGCTATGATAAAATGACAGTAATGATGATAAAGCAAATTGACATATTACCCTATATGCACATAGTGTATATGACAGAGGAAGGGTTTCATTTGTAGCAATTGTTTATATATATTTATATCACATTCTAATAGAAATTTCTCAGTGGAGGTCTTAAAAATACCAGGCTTGATCTTACTCATTTGAGAATTATGCTATTGACTCCTAAGGGATCAAAATCTGGCCTTTCCTAGGTTTGCTACAAAAAGAGTAACTGACTTATTTCATGTGGATGAGTGACTGACTGTCTGGAGTTTAGCAGAGGGTGAAGTTATGTGAGGAAATGGAGTCTGAGCCTCATCTGGTGGAAATGGACAAAACTCTATTAAAAGCCCATGTGATGTTTAAAAAGGTAGAGGCTCCAGGACACAGCTAGTGGTGGAAAAATGACAGTAAGGTGATCAGGAACAGTCAACATGGATTCACCAAGGGCAAGTCGTGCCTGAAAAAACCTGATTGCCTTCTATGATGAGATAACTGGCTCTGTGGATATGGGGAAAGTGGTGGACATGATATATCTTGACTTTAGCAAAGTGTTTGATATGGTCTTCCACAGTATTCTTGCCAGCAAGTTAAAAAAAGTATGGATTGGATGAATGGACTATAAGATGGATAGAAAGCTGGCTAGATCATCAGGCTCAACAGGTAGTGATCAACGGCTTGGTCTAGTTGGCAGCCGGTATCAGGTGCAGTGTCCCAGGGTCTGTCCTGGGGCCGGTTTTGTTCAACATCTTTATTAATGATCTGGATGATGGGATGAATTGCACCCTCAGCAAGTTTGTGGATGACACTAAGCTCGGGGGAGAGGTAGATATGCTGGAGGGTAGGGATAGGGCCCAGAGTGACCTAGACAAATTGGAGGATTGGGCTAAAAGAAATCTGATGAGGTTCAACAAGGACAAGTGCAGAGTCCTGCACTTAGTACAGAAGAATCCCATGCACCGCTATAGGCTAGGGACCGACTGGCTAAGTAGCAGTTCTGCAGAAAAAGACCTGGGGATTACAGTGGATGAGAAGCTGGACATGAGTCAACAGTGTGCCCTTGTTGCCAAGAAGGCTAACCACATATTGGGCTGCATTAATAGAAGTATTGTCACCAGATCAAGGGAAGTGATTATTCCCCTCTATTCGGCACTGATCAAGCCACATCTGGAGTACTGCGCCCACTACAGCAAGGATGTGGACAAATTGGAGAGACTCCAGTGGAGGGCAAAAAAAATGATTAGGGGGCTGGGGCACATGACTTATGAGGAGAGGGTGAGGTAACTGGGCTTATTTAGTCTCCAGAAGAGAAGAGTGAGGTGGGATTTGATAGCAGCCTTCAACTACCTGAAGTGGGATTCCAAAGAGGATGCAGCTCAGCTGTTCTCAGTGGTGGCAGATGACAGAACAAGGAACAATGGTCTCAAGTTGCAGTGGGGGAGGTCTAGGTTAGATATTAGGAAACACTATTTCACTAGGGTGGTGAAGCACTGGAATGGGTTACCTAGGGAGGTGGTGGAATCTCCATCCTTAGAGGTTTTTAAGGCCTGGCTTGACAAATCCCTGGCAGGGATGATTTAGTTGAGGTTGGTCCTGTTTTGACTAGATGACCTCCTGAGGTCTCTTCCAATCTTAATCTTGTATGATTCTATGTAACAAAATGATAGGCCAAAAGCCAGAAACAGTTGTGTATATACATATCCATCCCTAATGAACTGAAGGGCTTTAAAGTACACAACAAAGCAAAGAAATGAAACAGTCCATAAAACTGTAGTTTTTAAAGTCACTTTATATTAAGGTTCTGTTTATAAAAGATTAATAAATTATTAGAATCCAAAAGTTAAGTAGGTTGCTTATAACCACTGTGATGGAGCAAGGCCGGATGGCTACAGGAAAGTACTGAGGAGCAGGTATGTTAGCTCCAGGCTAAGCAAATCCCTAGTACCATGGGAACCAAAATGGCAGTTGCTCCAGGCTAATCAAGGCACCTGGGGCCAATTAAGAACTTTCTAGAAGGCACCGGAGAGAGCTACATTGATTGGAGCACCTGCAGCCAATCAGGGCAGGCTAATCAGGGCACCTGGTATAAAAAGGGGAGCTCACTCCAGTCAAGCAGGAGGAGCCAGAGGAGAGAAGTGCGTGTGAGGAGCTGGGAGCAAGAGGCACAAGGAGCTGAGACTGAGAGGGTGTGCTGCTGGAGGATTGAGGAATTATCATACAATCAAGCATTATCAGACACCAGGAGGAAGGACCTGTGGTGAGGATAAAGAAGGTGTTTGGAGGAGGCCATGGGGAAGTAGCCCAGGGAATTGTAGCTGTCATGCAGCTGTTATAAGGGGCACTATAGACAGCTGCATTCCACAGGGCCCTGGGCTGGAACCCGGAGTAGAGGGTGGGCCCGGGTTCCCCCCAAACCTCCCAACTCCTGATCAGACACAGGAGGAGTTGATCCAGACTGTGGGTTCCACCAGAGGGGAAGATCACTGAGGTGAGCAAATCTGCCAAGAAGCGCAGGACCCACCAAGGTAGAAGAGGGACTTTGTCACACCACCTATTACACTTTCTATTGATGTGCTTATAACCATATAGCACATGTACCACCTAATGTCGGTGGTATCTTGATAACATCTATTAATAATTTGTTAATCCTTTATTAAGGTTGTTTTATAAAGTGTGACCCGCGCCGCTTCTCGCAGCTCCCATTGACCAGGAATAGCGAACTGTGGCTGCTGGGAGCTGCAGGTGGCCATGCAAATGTAAACAAACGGTCTGGTGGCCTGCCAGCAGGTTACCCAGGCAGCCCACAGGCTGTGGGTTGCCCACCACTGATCTAGAGTGTTTGATATGGAAAACTGTAATTGACTGACTACTGAGGAATAATTTTACGTCTTAAATATACTTTTCTGTTTCTCATGTCTTGTTCTTTGTTACTAATGGCATTAACACAATCTCTTAATATTTCAACTGTTTCTCCTCAGATCCTTAAACCCTTGTTTGTGATATTATTTCCATAGCAACCAGTTATGTCAATAAGCAAAAAATTTATCAGCAATAGCATGCCCGCCTGTGGGAAAAACCATGTGGAACGTCAGAGTTGAGGTAACAGATTAATATATAATTGGTGAATTTCCCAGCGATGCAACTTTTACTTCCTTTGGAGGGGGAGCAAGTGGGTTAGGGCCAAGTCTCCTCATATCTTTGGCATAAGCTAGAGGTGTCAGAAGTACAAAAAGGGGCTGCATCTCCATGCAGATGTCCCGAAATCATCACTGATTCTCTGCCTGGCTGAAGGACCCTGCCTCCCTCTGTGAAAACAAAACTCTTCCCTTACTCAGAAACTCTGCCAGTCTGTATTGAGTAGTTTCCCAAATCACTAGTCCCTAGATGCAGGGGAAGATGTGGTCTGGTCACACGTCTGTTATAAATTCACAATAGGCAACAGAGCACAAAACAATGCAATGATCAGTAAATCCAGGCTCACACAAAGGAAGATCTTTGAATGCTTCCTTCTGCTAAGGATTTTGCTTAGGAGAAATGTACTCCTGTATTAGGCTATTTGCCTTTGCTTAAAAAACAAAAAAAAAGATAAGCAGCATCTTAAAAAGAACCAGAGACTGAATCACTGAGGGCTTTATCGTGAACTAGCAACATGAAAGCAAATATTGATGATGATGGGGTCGGTGAATAATTGTACAGCCTCTTTTGCAGATGGAAAAGAGCATGCTTATTGTGTGGTATGTTAGGGGCCAGATATTCAACTGGTGTAAATTGACATAGCTCCATTGACTGCAGTGGATCTGTGCCAATCTACAGCAGTTTAGGATCCAGCCCTCTGATTTCAAAGCCCTATAGCAGTAATTATATTGCGTTTCAGACATGAAAAGCTACAAAAATCAGCCAAGTACATAGATTTTATTTCCATCCATTTTACATGACGATACTTATAATTCATTGAATATTACTTCTGACTAAATGCAAAAGCTCTTGAGTTCTGAATAAAATGCATAAAGAAGGCACATTCAGGAGCATATTTCCAACCTCCCGCTGCCCCACACGTTTCTTTATTTGGTAACAGACAGGCCATGCCTAGTGTGTGTGAATCAGACGCTGGAACAGTGTTTGAATTGGTGTCCACATGGGGTGATAACTCATGACGTGATTTTAAATAGATACTTTGGGTTGCTTAGAGGAGACCCTTTGCCAATGCTACGCTATATTCAAAGAAAACCTGCTTGCCTTAAATACTGAAAATGACAAGAAAGTGAAGGTTTTTATTAAAAAAATCTGATCATGTTCCTCATACAACACAATCAAGCAGAAAGGAATATAGGACTCACTAATGAGGTTTTCATTGAATGCCCATTGATGTTTCTAAATTAGATGGTCTAATCCAATATTTCTCAACCTTTTTCCATACTGTGCCCCAACTTTACATAAGAGACTGGGTACCATTCTCCCATCTAGCCATAAACAAAGGAAGGGTGTTTGGTGCCCTGGAGGCTGTTAGTGATATGTCTGAGCTTGCAACCCCCATGTTGAGAACTGCCGTCTAGCCAACTGCAAACGATTAGGCTTGATGGAGAAATCACAGGGTAAAGTTGTAGGGTTGATATCAGATGGGGTCAAACTAGATAATCATAATGATGCCTTGTGGCCTTAAAATCTAAGCAGAGTCTTTTGTTTGACTAAAAGGCCTTGCATTAGGCCGATATGGCCTAGATCCATCCTGTACTTAATCTATGGTGAGATTTTTCAAGTGTCGGAGTGACTTCCTATTGGATTTGTGCTCCCAGGTCAATGGAACCTGTACTCCTAAGTCACTCAGGCACTTTTGCAAAATCCCACCACTACTATAGAGATTGTCAAATTAAGAATTATGTAACTGTTTTGGTTAATACTAGTTTAGTTTTACAAGACTGATGCGGAAGAAGCTTAAGAAATTATTTCAAAGGGATGCAAAATGGCTTTATAATTACAGAATAGGTTTGAAATCATTTAAATCAAGTGCATTTGCTGAAAAGCATCCTTAAGATGACTCTATAACAGAGCCATGGAAGTTTGTTTTATTTTCTATTTTGGGAGCAGATAAAAATCTGCCTTTCTATAGATGTGAAAGTTTGTAGCTAGATGTAATTAGAAAGGAGTTAGCTGACTCTACAAGGGAAAGTTTCATCATGTTCATAAAGAACTTTCGCAGTAGCAAGCCATCTTTACAGTTACACATTTGATTGTGAACTAGTGCCTGAGTAATGTGGAGAGAGTATGTATATGAAAAGCAATTAGAATACATCTGCAAGATTCAGGGAAGCAAAGAATCTTTGCATTCTTTTTGACAAGGAGTACTGGATTGTGGGGCAGGGCTGGGGGAGCAGTATGGCAATCTCGGCCATCGAGTGGCAGGTCTCCCTCCATCTCTTGGTCAGTGTCATGACCACAGCTGGTCAGAAGAACTTCTGCTGAGCCATATTTTGCCAACATTGAAATGCTTTGCAATATCTTGTTGATTTGTTTTCCTGAGATTTAGTTTGAGGGAAGGAAGGGGAAAATTCCAAATGATATCGGAACACTGTGTTTTGACATTTTGCTAGAAACGTTTCACTTTTTCCTTTCAAAATGACCTGTCATTTTGATTTTTTAAATTTTGCATTATAGGTGATAATAGAAGGTCAAAATCAAAACAAAACCTTTTGATAAACTGGGTTCAGCAATGTTTTATTTGGAATATTCTCTCGGACAATATCAAAATTTGGGAGCCTGGTTCCTATTCAGAACTAAAAGAAATTTCAAAAATCCTTTGCAAACTGGAAATTCCGTTTTCTGCACAGCTCTCACGGGGACTGCTACAGCATAGGCAAAGAGCTGGTCGGGAGGGAGGTGCCACCTACAAAAGGCAGCGCCAAATGGCAACGAGCTGTTCCTGTTCAGCTGACTGCTTTGCTGCTTTGGTAGCCAGCCCCTGTATGCAGCAGTCGCCACTGGCCACGCTGTTATTACAGGAGAAAGGAGGGAATGAAAGGGTGGATTGACAGAGGGGGAGGATTGGAAATAGGAATGAGAAAAGACTGTATTTACAGGCTCTGTGCTTGTGCTCAGGTGTTGTTTGTTTGGAGTCCAGGAAAGGATGTTAGAACATTGCTCAAGACAATTGCTGGGGCTTTCACACATGTGCCTGGACTAGTTGCAGCAGGACATTTTCAGTAACAGCTGGGGTCCTGGGCCCTCACCCTCACGCTTGTGTTATCATGGATATTGAGGAAAAGTTAGCTGTTTGTGCTTGTGATACAGCACATCTCTGCTCAACAGGGAAAGCACAGATTGCAGGAAGTCTGCCTGAAGCTTTCCTGGGCAGCTGGCCTCTGCCTATTGGCTTATAACAAATACTCGGCCAAATTCTGTCATTACATCATTGCAGCCTCACTGTCGTCAACAGCATTGCACAGCTGTTCCTAATAGCAGAATTCAGCCCAATCTAAGTAACGTGGGTATGAAAACAATCAAACCACCCCACTGGAGAGGTAGTATGAGGCCTAATCTGAAAGAGAAACCAATCTGGGCTCTGTTTGTCTGGTACATAAAAGTTGCCTTGCACTACTCTGCTAGCGCAAAGCAGTCCCACACCTATTAGATCTCACAACAGGAAGGTTCCCCTTGCATATGGTGACTTTCTTGTGACACAGAACTGCTGTAGTAGTTCCTACACCACAGTCTCGTGGCTGTCAGCTGAGGGGATGTGGCTGAGGAAAAGGGAGAATGGGTTGGGCATCCCTGTACAGGCCTCATACCACATGGCTGGAATGGCTGCTGCTGGCCACTGGCTTAAGCTGCTGTAAGTTATGCTGCCTGTTGGTTCAGTGCAGAGTGGCCCCAAGATAAGAGAGGTGCAAAAGTACTTTAAAGTAGTCCCATAAGAATGGTCATACTGGGTCAGATCAAAGGTCCGTCTAGCCCAGTATCCTGTCTTATGACAGTGGCTCATACCAGATGCTCCAGAGGGAATGAACAGAACAGGTAGTCATCAAGTGATCCATCTCCTGTTGCCAGTTCCCAGCTTCTGGCAAACAGAGGCTAGGGACACCATCCCCGCCCATCCTGGCTAATAGCCATTGATGGACCTAGCCTCCATAAATTTATGATCTAGTTCAGGCCTGCACAACTCGTAAAGCGGCGAGGGCCACATTCCTCCAAAGAAAACAGCCGAGGGCCGAAACCTCCCGGCCCCACAGAAACACCCCGCCCCAGGGCCGTCCAGCCCTGCAGAAACAAACCCTCCTTCCCCAGTGCCGCCCCACCAAAACAGCTGTGGGCCAAAAAGGAAGGTTGGGGGTGGGGAGGTGATACTTTATTTTAAATCAACCGGGGGCTCCCAGCTGAAGAGGTGGCTGGGAGCCCTCAGGGTCAAATTAAAGGGCTCGGGGCTCCGGCGGCTGGGGGAACCCGGCAGGGTCGGCTCTAGGATTTTTGCTGCCCCAAGCAAAAAAAAAATTGGCTGCCCCCCGTCCCAGCCCTGGGCTCCCCCCTGTACCCCCCTGCTGCCCCAATCCTGGGCTCTCCCCCCACTGACCCACACCCCCTGCTGCCCCAGCGCTGGGCTTCCCCCTTTCCTCCCCACCAGTGCCCTCCCCCCACCCTGCTGCTGCCCCAGCCCTGGGCTCCCCCCCACCAGTGCCTCCCCCCAACACACACCTCCTGCCTCCCCAGCCCTGGGTCACTGGTAATGCTCCCAGGGCAGGTCATTCAGCAGGAATTTTGGAGGTGCACAAAACACAGACAGGATTGGTTCCCATATGGTTACAGAGCTGCAGTAAAGTGGAACAATTTTCAGCTTGTGTGATTGGAGGATGTCTGGATGCATATTATAAGACTGTCCTCCATAAATGAGGAAAAGTTCAGGTGCCTTTATTATTCTTTTGTTCCACTCTTTCATTCTATGGGGAATTTGCCAATGCAATATCACTGTCTTCCTTAAACAAACAAAAAGGCAATGGCTGTTGAAAATAGCAATTCCAGTGCTAATAAGCATTTCTTGCTCAATTTTATCCTGCTTTTTCTACAGCAAGTTACAGTGGATCAGTATATTTGATTTGGAAGAAATGAAGTAACAGCTGCCCAAACTGAGCTTGAGCACTCCTGAATTTTGAGGTGTTCAAATCTGGAAGGCAGGTGCTGGGGTGGGGGGGGGGTGGGCTCCACGGGGGAGCATGGCAGCAATGTGTCTGGAGCTGCATGGAGCCAGACACGCTGGTCTGAGTGGCACAGTAAGGGGGAGGGGGGTTGGAGAAGGGGTAGGGAGTTCCAGGGGGCAGTCAAGGGACAGGGAGCAGGGGTGGTTGGATGGGGCAGAGGTTCAGGGGGGCAGTCAGGGGACAGGCAGAAGTAGGATAGGCATGGGAGTCCCAGGGGTTTATCAGGGGACAGGTAGGGGGTGGGGTCCGGGGGACAAGTTGGGGGGGGTCTCAGGAGGGGGCAGTTGGGGACAAGAAGAAGGGAGGCTTAGATAGGGGCTGGGGTCCCAAGGGGCAGTTGGAGCAGGGGTCTTGGGAGGGAGCAATCGGGGGACAAGGAGCAGCAGCATTTAGATAGGGGGTGGGTCCTGAGGGGCAGTTAGGGGCAGGAGTCCCAGGAGAGGGGTATCAGGGGATAAGGACCAGTGGTGTTAGATAGGGGGTGGGGGTCCTGGGGGGAAGTTGGGGCAGAGGTATGGGGAGGGGGCAAACAGCGGCCGCATGCCGGGATTCAAACAGCTCTGGGCTGCCCGCAGCTGCGGGGAGCCCTGAGCCCTTTAAATCCCAGCCAGGGCTCGGAATCTCTGCAGGCAGCCCAGAGCCCTCTGACTCCCGGCCGTGGCTAGGATTTAAAGGGCTCTGGGCTCCCCGCCGCTGCGGGCAACTCAGCCTTTTGATTCCCAGCCGAAGGTCCACCGGAGCCGCCTGCCGCCCTGCCGGCAAAATGCCACCCCAAGCGCGCGCTTGGCGCGCTGGGGTCTGGAGCCGGCCCTGGTCCTGGGCTGCGTCCTGCTGCTCGGGCTGCTCCCAGCTGCTCTCCCCATGTGAGTACCGCCCCCCCCCGCCTTCCCTGCCCACAGCCACCCGCAGCCGCCCCCTGCCCACAGCCGCGCCCTGCCCACAGCCACCCGCAGCCAGCCCCTGCCCACAGCAGCCAGCCCCTGCCACAGCCACCCCCTGCCCGCAGCCGCCCCTGCCACAGCCACCCCCTGCCTGCAGCCACCCACAGCCATTCCCTGCCCACAGCCCCTGCCCGCAGCCACCCGCAGCCACCCCCTGCCCGCAGCCAGCCCTTGCCCACAGCCCCTGCCGGCAGCCAGCCCGGGCCCGCAGCCGCCCCCTGCCCGCAGCCCCTGCCTGCAGCCAGCCCTTGCCAGCCGCCCCTGCCCGCAGCCCCTGCCTGCAGCCACCCCCAGCCAGCCCTTGCCCACAGCCACCAGCTGCCCACAGCCCCTGCCTGCAGCCACCTGCAGCCACCCCCTGCCCGCAGCCGCCCCTGCCACAGCCCCTGCCCGCAGCTGCCCCCTGCCCGCAGCCGCCCGCTGCCCACAGCCCCTGCCGCAGCCACCAGCAGCCTCCCCCTGCCCGCTGCCGCCCCCTGCCACAGCCACCCCCTGCCCACAGCCACCCGCAGCCAGCCTCTGCCCACAGCGGCCAGCCCCTGCCACACCCCCTGCCCACAGCCGCCCCCTGCCACAACCACCCCCTGCCCACAGCCGCCCGCAGCCACCCCCTGCCCGCAGTCACCCGCAGCCAGCCCCTGTCTGCATCACCTGCACACAGCCAGCCCCTGTTGCAGCCAGCCCATGTCACACTCCCTGCCTCCAGCTAGCCCTGCCCCACGTCCCTGTCTGCAGCCAGCCCCATGTCCACTGGTGCCCTGCAGTTCTCAGGGCAGTAACCCTGCACACCTGTTTCAATGAGGGGAGGCAGGGAGCAGCTGGGACCCACACATGCACACCCTAGGGTGACCAGACAGCAAGTGTGAAAAATCGGGACGGGGGTGAGGGGTAATAGGAGCCTATATAAGAAAAAGACCCAAAAATTGAGACTGTCCCTATAAAATTGGGACATCTGGTCACCCACACATGTGAAATGGAGCTCATTTCTAGTTCAGCCCCCATCTTTTTAAAAAAGAACTTTAGGTAGGGTTAACATACATCTGTATTTTCCTGGACATGTCAGGCTTTTCAGTTCTTAAATCGCTTTTCAGTTCTTAAAAATTCCTCCCAGGAAAATACGGACATATGGTAACCCTATTGGTACAAAAAATACATGCTGTGGCACATCTCTTAAATCAGAACTTTTTATAGGGAACTGGTTGTTAAGATTTTAGCAGCTCATCACTGACTATATCCACTGGATCCCCCTTGTCCACATGCTTGTTGACTCCCTCAAAGAATTCTAGTAGATTAGTGAGTCATTATTTCCCTTTACAAAAACCATGTTGACTCTTCCCCAACAAATTATGTTCATCTATATGGCTGACAATATTGTTCTTTACTATAGTTTCAACCAGTTTGCCCGGTACTAAAGTCAGGCTTACTAGCCTATAATTGCCAGGGTCACCTCTGGAGCCCTTTTGAAAAATTGACATCATATTAGCTATCCTCCAGTCATTTGGTACAGAAGCTGATTTAAATGATAGGTTACAGACAACAGTTAGTAGTCCTGCAATTTCACATTTGAGTTCCTTCAGAATTCTTGGGTGAATACCATCTGGTCCCAGTGACTTACTATGTTTAGTTTAAGAATTTGTTCCAAAACCTCTGTGACTTTATTGATATGAACTCTGATCATATAGCTCATTGTTGCAACCAGGATCCTATGGTTGCACCAGGTCTCGTACAGAGGAGTCAAGTGTGGTGTCTATGGAAAGGTTGTAGTTTGCTGGTTATGATTATGCTGTCTGTATGTGTGTATCGTTTTTGTATTTGAAGTTGTGAATATTGGCTATGTACTTGTATCTCAATGTGTTTGATTCTAAAGCCTCAGTGAAGCATTTGGTCAGCTTCTTGAGAAAGGACTATTCTCAGTAAGTGCTCAATCAAGAAACACTTAACTGGCAATGGACTTTGGGAGACGCCAATCCACATCTGAGCTTTCCTGAGAACGTTCAGACTAACATGTAAACAATGACGTCAGCCTGCAAAAAGCTGAATCATTCATGGACATGTGACTTGCCCAGATGGCTACAAACTCCATCTTGTTGCTGTGACTTTGCACAGAAGAACAAAGGGGTTTCTGCCCAGAAGAGGGAGAATATAAAAGGCCCTGGAAGCCTCTCCATTTTATCTTCAGCTGGCTCAAGAGATGGCCTCTCCACCCCCAAGAGATGCCTGAAAGAAACTGGAAGAAACGCTTCCAGTCATGAGAAATCCCCTAGTTACCACCTGAGCTGGAACTAACAAGAACTGTATCGGGAAAGGATTTGGCCCAGACTAGGAAGGAGTCCAGTCTGTAAAAGAAGCTTATTTGTCTCCCAAACCGGAGATATTCTTTTTAGGTATCTCCCTCACATTCTCAACTGTTAAGACCAATGCAAAAAAATCATTTAGTTTCCCGGAATGGCTTTATCATCCTTGAGTGCTCCTTTATCATCTCGATTGTCCAGTGGCCCCACTGGTTGTTTAGCAGGCTTACTGCTTCTGATGTACTTTAAAAAAATCTATTATTTTTTGATTCTTTGGCTAGCTGTTCTTCAAATTATTTTTTGGCCTTCCTAAATATATTTCTACATTTCATTTGCCAGAGTTTATGCTCCTTTCTATTTTCCTCATTAGGATTTAACTTCCACTTTTTAAAGGATGCCTTTTACTTCTTTTACTTTGTTGTTTAGCCATGGTGGCTCTTTTTTGGTTCTCTTACTATGTTTTTTTAATTTGGGGTATACATTTAAGTTGAGCCTCTATTATGGTGACTTTAAAAAGTTTCCATGCGGCTTTCAGGGATTCTAATTTTGGTGCTGTATCTTTTAATTTCTGTTTAACTAACCTCCTCATTTTTTATAGTTCCCCTTTCTGAAATTAAATGCTACAGTGTTTTCCCCACCACAGGGATGTTAAATTTATTTATATTATGGTCACTATTACCAAGTGGTCCAGCTATATTCACCTCTTGGACCTGATCCTCTGCTCCACTGGGACTAAATCAAGAATTGCCTCTCCTCTTGTAAGTTCCAGGACTGGTTGCTCCAAGGAGCAGTCATTTAAGGTGCCAAGAAATTTTATCTCTGCATCCCATCCTGAGATGACATGTACCCAGTCAATATGGGGATAGTTGAAATCCTCCATTATTATTGAGTTTTTTATTTTAATAGCCTTTCTAATCTCCCTGAGCATTTCACAGTCACTATCACCATCTGGTCAGGTGGTCTGTAATATATTCCTACTGCTATATTCTTATTATTCAAGCATGGAATTACTATCCATAGAGATTCTGTGGTACAGTTTGGTTCATTTAAGATTTTTACTTCATTTGATTCTATGCTTTCTTTCACATATATAGTGCCACTCCCCCAACAGCACGACCTGTTCTGTCCGTCCAATATATTTTGTACCCTGGTATTAGTATCCCATTGATTATCCTCATTCCACTGAGTTTCTGTGGTGCCTATTATATTAATATCCTCATTTAATACGAGGCACTCTAGTTCACCCATCTTATTATTTAGACTTCTAGCACTGGTATATAAGCACTTTAAAAACTTGTCACTTTTTAGCTGCCTGCCATTACAGGATGTAATTGAATGGGACTTTTTTCATTTGACTGTTTCTTATCAGCTCCTACCTACCTCTATTTTATCACCTTCCATCCTCTCCTCCTTATTAGGACATTGGGAATCTCCATTTATAGATCCTCCCCTAGGAGATGACTGAACCACGTGCTCCTCTGCACCCGTCAGCTTTCCCGCAGTGCTAAGTTTAAAAATTGCTCTATGACCTTTTTAATCTTAAGCGCCAGCAATCTGGTTCCATTTTGATTTAGGTGGAGACAATCCTTCCTGTACGGGCTCCCCTTTTCCCAAAAGTTTCCCCAGTTCCTAATAAATCTAACCCCCTCCTCCCTACACCATTGTCTCATCCATGCATTGGGACCCTCCAGTTCTGCCTGTCTAACTGGCCCTGTGCGTGGAACTGGAAGCATTTCAGAGAATTGAGGTCCTGGACTTCAATCTCTTAACCAGCTGCCTAAATTTGGCCTCCAGGACCTCTCTCCTACCCTTCCCTATATCATTGGTACCTACATGTACCACGACCATCAGCTCCTCCCCAGCACTACACATAAGCCTATCTAGATGCTGGTCTATCCTCTTGTGCCTTTAAGGATTATGCAAGTGCAAATGCAGGCAACTGGGCTATAAGTTACAAGGGAGATAGCTCCACCACCTCCTCCTCCTCTCCCCTCCACCCCCCAAGATTTTGCCTGGGCTCTGATTTGGTTAGGTGTGTTCTAAACATGCCCACCAGATCAGGCCCCACAGGTAAGATAGGTGGGCCTATTGCCCCCTAGTTAGAGGATCGCGCTGCGGCTTTGGTGTCTGAAGGCCTGCTCATGTGCAGAGGCAGAAACTTAGGGAACTTTTACAGTGATATTTAGGTGCCAAGTGATTTTAGATGCCTAAAAGTTGGCAGCAGCGCAAGGGTTTTGTGAATGCTGGTGGCACGTAACGGCTGGGGGTAATTGCCTAAATTCCTTTGTGGATCTGGCCCCAATCCGCAAGAATGAGAGAGGGGTTCCTAAAGCAGCTTGTTTGGGATGATCGCAGGGAAAAAATAAATTGATCTGAGATATTGTGGTGGTGTTTTCCAGTATATTTGTTGATTTAAAGACTCTCGCTAAACCATATTAGACCGAACACAGAGAGGGAACTGCTTTATTCTTAGTATTACTAGGGGCTACGGTAATACAAAATAATAAATCCAGCTACAAAGTTCACATTTCAAACCTTGTTAGCATTGTAGGTCAGGTGGTGTTGTTTCCTTTTCCCGATTGGCTGACTTATGTACCTGACCAACATGGCATGAATTACAAATATTACAATCAAACATGCAATTGAAGTTTGTGCAACAAATCAACCTCCGTGTAACTCCCTCTGAGGGCAGAGGAAAGACTGATGGAACTGGCCATCACAGCAACCATAAAATAAGTGCTTGAAAACCGAGAAATTATTGGATGAAGATGCCCTGGAATATGTTTAAATAACCAATACATGTGAGAATTGCTAGTTTTTTTGGGGGGGGAGGGGTTCCAAAAAAAATAGAAAAAGGTGAAATCATTATATAAGTTATTCATTGTGAGTTATTCACTCAGCTAAGTCCTCACTCTTTCAGAGAATAACTATCCAGGTCCTTTTGTCTGTCCACACAAAGCATCTGCTATTCCTCCAGACTGTCTCTTTACAGTGCTTCATTGGGATTGTTGTACAGTCCTATCCAAGAATGCGTATCATAAAGGGAGCTTTACAGTCTGCAATGAGGGGAGACAAACTCTGGCTAAGATTTCCCCAAAGGGCACTGGATGTTCAAATCTCTTAGGCTTCTTTGATAATTGTAGACCCCTATTTGATTCCTAAAGTTGGGGGGAGAAGTGGCAAGGGGAGAAATCCTTTTTCTAGACATTTATTTTAGCCTTAGGCTGTTATCTAAATATGATTTGTGCTTAAATAATTTCAAAAGAATTGATATTTTTATATATGCCTGGTCTCTCAATATTCCTGTACAGTTACCAGCTCTTAATACTCATAAGAAGTAGTTACTATTTTAAAAAAATCAACTTAAAATGTGAGGAAACAGAATTCTAATTTGACCTTGGTCTTTTATCCAAAGTCAGACACTGTTTGTCTGAAAATGTGGTAATTGCAAGATTAAATTCAATCCCACTGGGAGGCTGAGAAAAACTGATATGTATCTGTGCCTACCAAAGTTGAGTAGAAAGAAAAAGAATCTATAAAAACCCTCCATACATTGTCTTATAAAGATCTTTATATTAAAAAAATAATTTGGTATCTTTTATTTCTGTTAAACCAGTTTAAACTGAGCAGTAGGAGCATATTCCATGCCCTAGAGACACTTAAGGTGATTGTGTTTCAATCTTTGAGACAGTTTATGCATCCCTTAGTGCTTAGTCAAAACTCTCAGTGAAACCATGCTGAGAGTCCTAGGCCTGGTCTACACTAGGAATTTAATTCGAATTTAGCAGCGTTAATTCGATTTAACCGTGCAACCGTCCACACCAGGATGCTAATTAGTTCGACCTAGAGGGCTCTTTAGTTCGAATTCGGTACTCCACCCCGATGAGGGGAGTAGCGCTAAATTCGACATGGCTATGTCGAATTAGGCTAGGTGTGGATGCAAATCGAACTTAGTAGCTCCGGGAGCTATCCCACAGTGCACCACTGTGTTGACGCTCTGGACAGCAGTCCGAGCTCAGATGTTCTGATCAGCCATACAGGAAAAGCCCCGGGAAAATTTGAATTCCTTTTCCTGTCTGGCCAGTTTGAATCTCAATTCCTGGTTGGACATCGTGGCGAGCTCAGCAGCACTGGCAGCGATGCAGAGCTCTCCAGCAGAGGAGTCCATGCAATCTCAGAGTAGAAAGAGGGCCCCAGCATGGACTGACCGGGAAGTCTTGGATCTGATCGCTGTGTGGGGCGATGAGTCTGTGCTTTTGGAGCTGCGCTCCAAAAAACGGAATGCAAAGACCTACGAGAAGGTCTCCAAAGCCATGGCACTCAGAGGATACAGCCGGGATGCAATGCAGTGCTGCGTGAAAATCAAGGACCTGAGACAAGGCTACCAAAAAATCAAAGCGGCAAATGGACGCTCCGGAGCCCAGCCCCAGACATGCCGCTTCTACGAGGCACTGCATGCCATTCTCGGTGGGTCTGCCACCACTGCCCCACCAGTGACCGTGGACTCTGAGGATGGGATAGTGTCGACGGGCAGTTTCTCGGTGATGTTCGCCGATGGGGAAGATGAGGAAGGGTTTGTGGAGGACGAGGCAGGCGACAGCGCTTACAATACTGCTTTCCCCGACAGCCAGGATCTCTTAATCACCCTCACAGAGATCCCCTACCAACCCTCCCCGGCCATTAACCCGGACTCTGAATCAGGGGAAGGATCAGTCAGTAAGTGCTATAAACATGTAAACATTTATTTTTTTAAAAACAGGAATAAAAACTATATGAAAAGAAGGTCAATGCATATAGGGATCGAACAGAAATCCTCTTGGGACAGTTCCACGAAGCTCTCGGAGAGGTAATCGAAAAGCCTCCGCAGGAGGTTCCTGGAGAGAGGTGCCTTATTGGGTGCTCCGTGGAAGCACACTCTTCCGTGCCAGGCCATCCTGAGGTACAGTGGGAGCATTGCCTCGACCAGCATCGCAGCATAGGGCCCTGGTCTGTGCAGGGATTCACGCAGCATGCGCTCTCTGTTTCTCCTGGTGACCCGCCTCAGGGTGATCTCGCTCGGCGACTGCTGCATCTAATTAGGGGAATTACTGTAATGTTACTATTGTGAATGCTTGACTTTTCCTTTGCATAACAATGACCGTCGTTTAACAGCCACGTGGTGGAGGCTGCAGAGGGAAAGCATACAGGGATCTTTCCTGGGGGCAGCCGCGCGGGGCTGGAACAGGGTCAGACTTTATGCTTTCCAGATTGCCTGCAGCAGGAGGGCACTGCTATCCATTAACTGTTAAGCAGCCTAAAGTTTACGGCTTACCAGGCCTGGCTGCTACACGGATTCTGCTGTCCTGCCCCGCTTGTCTGATCTCCAGTGCAAGACCCCAGGCAATGAAAGCGAATGCTGAAAATTCGAACTTGTCCTGAGAGCACATGAGATTAGGTGCCCTGTATGGTCTTGTTCACAGAAACTGAATAGACTGTGTTCAGTGTTCGCAAACATGTATCTTTGGAAGGAAATCACTTCCTTTTTCCCATCACACAGCTGCGGCTCTTTCCCGAACTGCCCCGGCATCCCCCTCACAGAGGCTGGCGCAGATTAGGCGGCGAAAGAAAAAGACTCGGGACGAGATGTTCGCTGAACTGATGGCCTGCTCCAGAGCCGAGGCGGCCCAGCAGAGCCAGTGGAGGGAGACCCTCTCTCAGCAGCAGCGCTCACACAGCGAACGGGAGGACAGGTGGCGGCAGGAAGACCAGCAGGCGACTCAAACGCTGCTTGGCCTAATGAGGGAGCAAACGGACACGCTCCGGTGCCTTGTGGATGTTCTGCAGGACCGCAGGCAGGAGCAGAGAGCCCCCCTGAACTGTATCTGCAACCGCCCTCCCCCGCCACAAAGTCCTGTCCCCCCCTCACCCAAAATCACAAGAAGGAGGGGCGCTAGGGGCCGTGAAAACTGTCACTCCACCCCAGCAGAGCGCTCATGTACCAAACAGCTCTCATTCCCTAAAGTATGAGAATTGCTTCCATTCCTGGCTCACCCGATCCCAAATCCCAGTTTCATCCCCCAACTGTGTAGTTGAGTATTAAAAATAGTTTGCTGTTCATTACTGTTTCCGTCATGTTTCTTTGCAGAAGACTTTGTGTGAAGGGGGGGGAGGGGTTTGTTAATTGCATAGGACAGCCACCATTAACAGGGTACAGACATGGGGGCAGGATCAACAGCAGGTCACACACAGAGTGCAGTCAGTAGGCACCCGGGTCACTCTGCGAGGTGTCTGCTGCCCCAGGTCAGTCTGGGAGGTGTATGTTGCCCCAGGGTCCGAGCGCCTGGCATCCACAAATGGCAAGGCAGGCTGCCCTTACCATGCCCTTCCACCCTAGCCATGAACCTCTCCGATGCCCTGAGCCCCAGCCAGAGCCATCATCCCCCTACACCTACTCACCCTTCCCACACCCCTCACCCCTTCCTGCAAACCCACCCCTTCCTGCACACCCTCCTGTAACCGTCCTCCCCCCAGAGACTGCTGTAGGAGCAGGAGCCTGTCAGTCCTCGAGTGTAGAAGCGGTCTGTACATAACTGCACACCGTACCCACCACAGTCTGCATCCCTGTTTGAACCCTTGAACGCGAATTCGTTAGTAAAGAAAACTTTGTTAATTAAAAATGTTCCAATAACTTTATTTTTAAACGCCTGTTGGAAGGGGGGAAACCTGGTGAACGGGGTATGTAACCGCTGAAAAAAGTCAATAGTAACTGAAACAGGGGCAGGTTCAGCTTCTCTGTAAAGAGACTGGACAGTCATAGGTTACCCTGCTCTCTGAGGAACCTAGCTTTCAAAGCCTCCCGGATGCACAGCGCTTCCCGCTGGGCTCTTCTAATGGCACGGGTGTCTGGCTGAGCGTAATCAGCAGCCAGGCGATTTGCCTCAACCTCCCATCCCGCCATAAAGGTCTCCCCCTTGCTCTCACAGAGATTGTGGAGCACACAGCAAGCTGCAATAACAATGGGGATATTGGTTTCGCTGAGATCTGAGCGAGTCAGTAAGCTCCTCCATCTCCCATTGAGACGTCCGAAAGCACACTCCACCACCATTCTGCACTTGCTCAGCCGGTAGTTGAAGAGCTCCTTGTCACTGTCCAGGACGCCTGTATAGGGCTTCATGAGCCAGGGCATTAGCGGGTAGGCTGGGTCCCCGAGGATCACTGTAGGCATCTCCACATCCCCAACAGTTATTTTGTGGTCCGGGAAGAAAATACCTTCCTGCAGGCATCTAAACAGACCAGAGTTCCTGAAAACACGCGCATCATGAACCTTGCCCGGCCACCTGACGTAGATGTTGGTAAAACGTCCCCTATGGTCCACCAGTGCTTGCAGCACCATTGAAAAGTAGCCCTTTCGGTTAATATACTGGCTGGCCTGGTGGGCCGGTCCCAGGATAGGGATGTGAGTGCCATCTATAGCCCCACCGCAGTTTGGGAATCCCATCGCGGCGAAGCCATCTATGACGACCTGGATGTTTCCCAGGGTCACTACCTTTGAAAGCAGTAGGTCAACGATTGTGTGGGCTACTTGCATCACAGCAACCCGCACGGTAGATTTTCCCACGCCAAAGTGGTTCGCTACTGACCGGTAGCTGTCTGGCGTGGCAAGTTTCCAGAGGGCTATGGCCACTCGCTTCTGCACAGTCAGGGCTGCTCGCATCCAGGTGTCCTGGCACTTCAGGGCAGGGGCCAGCAAGTCACACAGTTCAAGGAAAGTGCCCTTACGCATCCTGAAGTTTCGCAGCCACTGTGATTCATCCCAGACCTGCAGCACTATGCGGTCCCACAAGTCCGTGCTTGTTTCCCGGGCCCAGAATCGCCGTCCCATAGCATGAACGTGACCCATTGCCACCATGATCTCCGCGGCGCGGGATCTCGTGCTTTGTGAGAGGTCTGTGCCACTCTGACACTTCATGTCGTCACCGCGCTGCCGGAGCCTCCTCGCCCGATTTCTCAGCAGCTGACTGTGGAAGAGGTGGACGATAAGGTGCGAGGAGTTGACAACAGCCATAAGTGCAGCGATGATCGCAGCGGGCTCCATGCTCGCAGTGCTGTGGCGTCCGCGCTGTCACTGACCAGAAAAGTGCGGTAACAGATTTCCCGCCAGCGCTTTCAGGGAGAGAGGGCGGGAGTGACGGTTGAATGACAACAGTTACCCAAAACCACCCTCGACACATTTTTCCCCCAGCAGGCATTGGGGGCTCTACCCAGCATTCCAATGGGCAGCGGGGACTGCGGCAACTGTGGGATAGCTTCCCACAGTGCACCGCTTCCAAAGTCGACTCTTGCCCCATTAGTGTGGACTCACAAAGTTGAATTAGTGTCCTTAGTGTGGATACACAAATTCGAATTCATAAGGTCGAATCCACAAATTCGACCTAAGTTAAATCGAACTACTCTTGTAGTGTAGACATACCCTTATTCTGCCATCTTTACTCATATTGACCTTATTCTATCAGTAGTTCCATTGATGCCAAAGGGCTTACTTGTGGAGTAATGCATTACTCAGCATGAATAAGGATGTCAAAATCCGCTCCATGGATAACATCCAGAGAAGAACACTGGTCTTGTTAATACTCTTTCCTGGAGTTGCAGAGATCTTTGTTCAATTCTCACCTCTGCCAAAAGACTTCCTGTTTTACTTGTGCAAGTCATTTAGCCTCACTGTGCCTCAATTCCCCTTCTATAAAATGGGGATATTGCTACTTCCTTTGCCTTGGCTATTGAGCAGTAAACTTTTGGGGTGCAGGGACTGTCGCTTACTGTGTGTATGTGCAGGGCATAGCACAGTGGAATCCTGATCTCAGTTGGTGCCTCTTGGCACTTCTGTAATACAAATAATAATAGCAATAATATTATAAGGGTAAAATAAGTCAAACCTTTCCCCCGTATATCCTAAAGACACAGCAGGCGGGGCAGCTATCACTCTGATGCGCGCATAGAATTCTCATAAAATGTGAGTCCAAATAACTGTAAAAATCTATACCATAAGATTCCAGGACTGTCACCTGCCTGTGTGTCACTCTGCAGCTAGAATGTCTGAGTCCATCTGAACCAATGGAAACAGATATAAGCATGGCTGAGAGCTCTTTTTGTTCAGCATATCACCATGTTCAGTCAGCACCAGGATTTGTGGGCTGTGACCATACAATTTTTTAAGTTCTCAGCCATTTGGACTCATACCTGTGCAATGGCAGGCATGTATCTATGCCATGCCAAGAATCCTAGACTATTATGATAGCAGAAGTAACTCAACCAATCACAGCTTATTCTGCAGCTAATTTGTATGTAACAATTTCATTGGCTGTACGAGGGGAGAGGGGGGTAATGCACACATGGTGGATTACTTGGCCCAACTGCCACACTCGTGCACCAGCACAGGCTTTCAGATACTAGTTGCAACATAAAGCACTTAAAGCCAGGCAATTTAAAGTTAAGGTTGACAATCCATCCTCATCCTATTGCATTATGCCTAGTTATTCTGGTGCGCCTAACACACGAGGCAAAATTATTTTCTCTGATCTGAACTAAAGATTGCTATTGCATGTTCTGGGCTCTGTGCCCAGGTGGAAAGGATATTAACCAATAACTATTGTTTTATGAATATATTGCCTCTACAGATCCACACACCATCCCCTCTTTGAGACAGATACTATGCTGATTTCAATCTGCTGAGCTGCAAGGAAGTCAGAGCTGTACTGACTTATACCGGGGAGGATCAATAAGGAATATGCAAGCTAAAACTCGATCTAAAAAGGCATTCAGACTGATTAAGAGTGTCCCCACAAGGACACCTCTATATTTAATTTGGTGCAACTTTTGTGTTTGCAGAAGGCCTAAGTCCTGGAACAAAACTCATTTATCCTATTATGACGGTATGGTTCCAAGCGTGGTTCTGAGGTTTAGATACAATAGAAAGCACCACTGGCAATTGCCAGCTAGGATTAGCCTGGTTTTAACCAAATGCAAATAAAATACTCTGACCCAATACTTGAGTGGCACAAGCATCACATTTTATATAAAACACCAGCAGTCATAAACAAGCCATGTGTTTACAGTGAACTGGGCTGGACTGAATCCAGTAAGAAATATAAACAGTAACAACTGGGATATGTCAGCTGAATTACCCATTTAGTGTGGTGTAGCAGTAGCTGATGCTAGGCCCATTGCTATATACTACAGTCCACATTTTCTACCACTAAGAAGTGCAGTCATTCAATAGCTACAGCATTTACTCCGCTTAACTCAAGTACAAGTCAATATAACCACGGTCTGTAAGGTTTCGTAGCCATTCATCTTTACACACAGAACTTCTCCTTGGTGACCAGTGAGCGTGGCTTCTAGGTCAATTTCACAGCTGTAAAAACAACTCTATGTATGGAGGAGAAGGTTGTGCCTGTTGTAAATTTTATCCACAAACCAGACCCATTTTGGCAGCCTGGTGTCATCTAGCTGCTGCTTCATGGAGCTTCTCCAAGCACCCTAAGGAAACAGGAGTCAATCGTAATAATTTCCCTTATCTATCTTTCTCACTATATAGCTCAGTATGGTTAAACCATAATGATACAGAGGGTTAAATGACCAAAAGGAACCTAGTAAAGCAAGACATGGTGAATGCAGTCCTTCCTCTAGGGCCATACCAGGCTCCCATTCCCAAATGCACTTTACCAAACATAGCTAGCAATAGTAACTGAAATGCTTAGCTGAGCTCCCACCTCATACTGGCAGTTGTGCAGGCTGTAAGCCTGTACTGGAGTAAGGGCACAACCTTGCTCCTAAACAAAGCCTTGTTTATCAGTTACTCTGACCACACCAAAGGGCTGTTGCCCCATGTATAGAGCTCCTTCACATTCCTTGTATTCCCCACTCTTTCAACTATGCACGTGTAGATTGGTGCTGGGAACCATAGCTCCGGCAGCCACCTGTGCAGGATACTGGCTTATAACTGATGGCTCCATTGTTGCACTAGCAACCACTGCATTGTATCCAAATGTGATTGTCTTGGACTGGTTTGTTTAAAGAAGAAATGTGTCTCTTTAGCACAAGTAGGTTCAACACACATCTCTCTGGTCAGTACGCATTTTCCTGAGCCTTGCTGCTTTCTCCCTAATGGAGGGTGGAGAGGCTTGGAGTCTATCAGATCTTTCCCCAACTCCCCAATTTAAACACTCTCTTCAGCTTTGCATTATGGCCTGAGCCATCTGGGCAAGGAGTTCTGGAGAGGACTTATTTTTGGAGCACTGTTTCTTAGTGAGGCAGAGAAGTTGCCACTGAATGATGCTATGTACTCTCCACCCAGAGGCTGCATCCATAGCTCATTCAGCCACTGCCACCTAGGACAGCAAGCAACCAGACTAAAACTGGTGATCAAGCCAAACTTTCCAGTGTCACACCAGTATACCTGCCATCCAGATGTGTGTTGACCTCTGAACAGTGACAGTGTCCCTTAATGGGATTCATTTCATTTGGCCTGCCATTCTTGCTGTACAAGTTCTTCCTTTGCCCCAGATTTAACCCACAATTTTTTTTTATTTCCCTTTAGAAAATTCGCCTGGTTTTCCAAAATATTGAATCCAGCAGGAGAGGAGTTTTGAGAAAGTGTGGGCCCAGACTGCTCAGGTTGCCTGTTACAGTACTTCCAGCTACTTGAATGTAGAATTGCTCCTGAACCTGGCACGGTGAAGCTAACCAGAACCTAAGCAAACAGCAAAAGGTAAAAGGCAAAGTGCATCAAAGAACTAATTTGCTGCTCCTTCCATATAATTTGATACACTTATGACCTTCACCTAATGCAGCTGTTGAGAACAAAGAAGAAGCCATAGAATTGCATTTTAATCATATTTTTATTCAGTCTCTGTAGAGCAACAATAAAAAGTTCAACTGGGGAGATAGAATTGCAGTGAGTAGTTGTTCCCACCAGCCATACATCTGGCCTTTAATTACCCTGTGGTATTTATATTGTCAAAAACATATTTCAACTCGTATGACTGATCATGCTGTAGTGGAGGAAAGCATTAGCAAATAAATAGCAAAACACACAAATTTGTCAGCAGATGGATTACAACCAAATGCAATTAAATTCAAAATGATTCTGCTTTTAAAGCAATTGAATATAAATTAGCCTGTCAGCAAATGTATGCAACTAATTGCAAGAAAAAAATTAGTCCATAAGACAATATTCTGCATATAGTCTTTTCAAACAATGTAGTAATGATTGGGTACATTATTAATGGAACACAAGTCAAACTGCATTAGTTTAATTGCTTTTTTGTGCAAACCTATTAGAATAAATTACAACATATTTACTCCTTTTTTACAATTGATGATAGGTGATTAAGTCTTGTTTATAAACTAACAATAATGATTTTTCCTTCTTCTTGGCTTACTAAACACAATAGAACTGTTACACTGTCCACAGCATTGGTGAACTGAGCAACTAGTGAAGAATCTAGTTCCCATGAGCCTTGAGCAGAGACCACTAAAAAAAAACAACTGATGCTTTTGACTGCATGCTCGTTTCTCAATGTACCAATAGGTTTGATGGAAATGGAAGAGAGAAATAAATTTGTTTTAACTATTTGCAAAAAATAAGAACAAAAGAATTGCAAATACATTCTAAAAAAGATGTACTGGGAAGAATATTTAACTCTATTGGCCAAAGCAAATGTGGAGTTTGTAATGGTATCCTGTGGAGCCTGATTCTGAAAATTGTGCTCATTAGGGGCCTGATCCATTGCTCATTGAAGTTAATGGAAAGATTCTGATTGGCATCACTAGGCAACAGATTGGGCCCCCAATTCACATTGACCACTAGTGTAAATTCAGAATAACTCCATTGAAGTCAATGAAATTGGTATAAAACCAATGTAAGTGAGATCAAGACTCATGGGTGCCATGTATCCCATATGTCTAATCAACACTGTTGGAATTTTGAATGCTTGTAATGAACTGCTCAAAAACGCCCACTGGACTAAGACTCACTCAGCCATTCAGTGAATGATTTTGAATAAAGAAGAAACTCGAGGAAAAACTGAGATGTTTACTTGCCACATTTTAGGATTCTTTTTTAAACTTGAATTTAATTAATCAGGAAAGCAAGCAGCAAAGTCCTGGGTCTTGGCTCACCAGTGTGCTACTCCAGTACACTGCTGTAACTCCAATGACGACTAAGTAACGCAGTGGTGAACCAGACCCCTGTAGTCCTATGTTAAAGAATTAATGTGTGGACATCTCTTCAGAAGAGATCCAGTGAATGTGGGAGAGGCTTTGTTTTCCTGTTATTTCTTATCTAGGACCTAAGTCCTTTGAGGTCAGACTATTTCTACAAGGAAGGAGAGGATAGGTGAAGGATGGAAGTTAACAGTTGTACCTAAAAGCAAGAATAGGTACATGTGCTTATGGCACAAACTGGCCTGCGCACAGTAAGTACAAACGTGTGGGAGTGTATAAAACAGGAGGGAAAGAATGTGCCTTTATTCTCCCCAATAAGTAGAATTGGCTGTTGTTTTTACATCTAAAATAATCTGTTTGTTTATCAGCAGAGAATGAAACCAAATCATTTCCCACTTATAGGACTTCATGTACAAGGACGTTTTAACTTGAAGTTGTACTTGTTTACAGTGCAGGGACTTCAATGTTTAATGGTGGTTCTGTTTCCAGATCATGGTAATCACATAATACTGTGGAGATTTCACATCCCCTACTGACTGTTGCAGATGCCGCTGCCATACTGAGTAAGCAGAGATCAGAAAGTCCTGAGGCCTCTGAAGCCTGAATTTCCCCAGTTGGGATTGCTGTGTATTACAGATTTGCAGGGACCTGAGTTGTAACATACATGGTTATAACCCTTCTATTTGTATACCCCACTATCTCATCACAAAGTAGCAAAATCTAGAATAGGTCAGTTAATAGGTGTTTGGCCTCCCTCGAAGGGAGAAGCCCAAACGCTAACGATTCCTCCTCCTTTCCAGGTTTGAAAGATGAAGATGTTCTGACTACAGCAGATCAAGATAATGCTAAGCAGATAAATCTGATATTGCAAGTTATTCTAAAAGAGTGGCCTTTACTAAATAGTTTTGGTAAGAGGGACAACCCTGTCTATCATGACAATCTCCATGGTTCCAACTGGCCAAGGAAAATAAAGAAGGCAGTGCAAAGGGGCAGGAAGTTTATCCACCCCACTGCTTACTTACTAACCCAGAGCTAAACTTTAAAAGAAGGAATTTTATTCCTGGTTCAAAATTTTGCTCCAAATTAAAATCTATACTCCTGTTGGATTAGTTGGCTGAAATTGACTCAGTATGAGAGCAGCAGTTCTGCATTTTGTTCCTGAGAAACCTGTATTTTGCTATGAGAAATGTGATGATCAGAGATTCCATTTGGTGTCCTTCTAATGAGCTTCTGGGTCAATTGTCCCAGTTTCTCCCAGAGCTACAGGAAATTGTTAGGGATTGTAGGATCAAATAGAACCATGGCCAATAAGAAAGTTTGAGAGATGCCTATAGATCCTATTTAGCTTAAAAAGAAGGTTAAGGGGTAACTTGATTGTAGTCTAAAAGTACCTGTAATGAGAACAAATCTTTGCTAATGGGCTGTTCGAGAAAAGTACAACATAGTCCAATGGCTGGAAGTTGAAGCTAGACAAATTCAGGCTGAAAATAAGGGAGAAATTTTCCATAGTGAGGATAAATAACCATTGGAACAATTTACCAAGAGTCATAGTAGATTCTCGATCACTGCAAATTTTTAAGTTAAGATTACATGTTTTTCTAAAAGAGCGGCTCTAGAAATTATGTTGGGGAAATTCTATGGCCTGTGTTATACAGAAGGTCAGACTAGATAATCACAATTATCCCTTCTGGTCTAGGAATCTATTATTCTGATTTGGGGCTTCAGGAAGTCTTAGGTTGGAGATGTTAAAACAAAGATTTTGTCCTTCACATCAGATCCAGCCCAATGGTCTGGGACAAGCCTTCCAATTGAAAATCTTAAAACAAATCTAGTAAGCATCTCATGATGCCTATGTAATAGTGAGAGTAAAGAGCAGAGTTACCAAAGATTTGAAGATCCTCGCTAAATACCAGTGTGGGATAGTGGTAGCTGCAGAAAATCATGAGGCTGTTTTAAGTGAAAAGGAGAAGTTAATCCCTATCTATTGGGGATTCTGACCATATTCTCTTAGGGCCAGGGGAATGTTCACTCAGTGGGAAAGAATGTAGCATTATTCTTTGAATTAGAAACAATTTGGCCCTTTCTCTGATCATAAGTGTAGTCCCTCAAGATCTCAAGTAACTTGCAGAGGTCAGGGGCGGCTCTAGCAATTTCGCCGCCCCAAGCACGGCGGCACACCGCGGGGGGTGCTCTGGCAGTCGCCGGTCCTGCGGCTCCAGTGGACCTCCTGCAGACGTGCCTGCGGGAGATCCACCGGAGCCGCGGGACCAGCGGACCTTCCGCAGGCATGCCTTCGGGAGGTCCACCGAAGCCACGGGACCAGCGGACCCTTCGCAGGCATGCCTGCCGCCCTCCCGGCGACCGGCAGAGCGCCCCCCGCGGCATGCCGCCCCAAGCATGCGCTTGGCGTGCTGGGGCCTGGAGCCGGCCCTGGCAGAGGTGCATCAGGTGAAGTGTCCTTTTCAGAGGATGGCAAGTGGGCTGTTATTACTATTAATAATTATTTGTATTACGATGGTGCCTAGCAGCCCCAGACCTGGACAAGGATACCATTGCATTAAGGTGCTATGCAAACCCCGAGCAAAGACAATCTCTGTTCCAAAGAGTTTACAGCATAAGACACGAGACAATGGATGGATACAAACAGATGAGGCCATCCAGAAAACAATGAGATGATATTGGTCAGCATGATAGGCTACGGTCAAGTTTTCTGTAGGCATCATGAGAAAGGAAAGTTAGGAAGGTCATTGAAAGAAGGATAATGATGGAGCATTGAGGATATTTACAGGGATGTTCCCCTACAAGCATAAGGGGCAGCGTGGGAGAAATCATAAAGGTACTTGTTTGCAAATTTAACAAGTGGGTGATGAAGGCTGACACTGGGGCAGAATGGAGGTCAGAGTCACCATATTTGTAGCGTGTGAAATGATAGGTAGAGTGAAGACACACCATGAAAGGCGTTTAAAATGAAGACCAGTAGCTTATGTTTGATGTGATTGAAAATGAGGCCCTCCACTGGCTTCTCTATGAGAGAGGTCAAAGCAATGAGCTAGGAAATTGATCTTTGAAGCAGGATTTTAAATGGATATGAGAAAGGCAGGAGAAGAAGATGTCACAGAGGTTGAGATGATGCGAGCTGAGATGAGTGTTTTAGTTGGGAGGATGGATAGGAGAGTTCCTATCCTAGAGAAGTTATGCAGAAAGAATCAGCAAGTTTTAGACACAGCATAGATGTGAGGTTTAGACAAATTGCTGAGTCCAAGAAGGTGCCTGGGTTCTGGACCTGAGTGACGGAGAGGATGGTGGAACTGTCCACACTGATCGAGAAAGGTGAGGGGGGATTGCTTTGAATATTTTCATTATGCCACTCCATTTCTCTGTTGTAAGAGAAGTAATCTTGAATCATAAGCTTCTGAAAAATCAGGGTTTGCCAATGTGGGTGGATAGACCTGTCATTATTAAAATGAACCATTAACTAAGATGCTTTATAAACTCCAGCTGAACTCTCTCCTATTATCCTTTAAGGAGATTACAATTTTTCATTGTTGCCTTCATGCAGTTTCTTTGGAAAGGGAAATAGCCCAAGGTTAAATTGAAATGCCTTTTTCATTCCAATAAAGAGACCATATTAATTTTCCATCAGCTTAGAAAGTATATTTGGTCTTGCAAGATGTAGACTCTGTAAGACTACATCTTTCCAGACTCACTGATCTGGTTATAATGGAGAAATGCCTTGTCCAGCCATACAATTTATTAAAATGTTCTTATTGGCAGCAAAACATCCCACATCTATTTCAATCAATAAAATCCAATTTGTACAGAATAAAAGTTTGAAAAATATATGTAAAATGTTGGAAACCATCACTTGCAAATTAAGTGTTCTTAATTTCTTAACCTTCTTGCAAATTAAGTGTTCAGTGATGCTGATCTTCCTTTTAATTTGTTGGATTCCGTATTGGAAAGATGAAATAAAAACAGTCTTTCAATCTTGGTAGACATTTACAGTAAGAAATTATCTGACTTACTGCCAGTACAATACAATAGACTGCCAGGCAGGAGAGTTGAATTGTGAGCTGTTGTGCAGAAGTGCTGGGGGGGCTTTTTATTTATACAATACTTGCCAACTTATAGCACAAGCAGTGACATTGCCTGCTTCCCGTAGACAATCGCTGTACTTCAGTCCTGACCTGGATAAATAAACTCTAGGTTTGATGGGATTCTTTAGTCTATGCAAGACCTGATTAAGGACAGCAATACATTTGATAGATGCATTGTACTATGGTCAGGAGGTAACAAATTTTGGCCATTACTGACCTCTCCCAGCTTTGACCTATTGGCTTAGGTCAGGACCAGTGCCTATGTTCCAATTCCCCTGATCTGTCCAACCTGTCCATGTGGCCTCTCTTTAAAAATTAAAAAGCTAAATATGGACAGTTATCCCTGTCGTCATCACATACCAAGTCTATCCTTTGACAGAGAGAATATCAAAATTACTTCCCCAGTTGATTGGTTCTATATTATTTGCTCTGCAGAAACATTCTTCCTACCTTTCCTGCCATCATGAACTACATTAGTTGTACCTGGATCTATGATGCCTACCACCCAGCCTCTTGTCTATACAGACTTCCATGTGGAATGAGCTTAGGGGCCTACTGCAAAACCTATTAAATCTCTAGTAGGAGGCAGGAGCTATCTGCACAGAGGCCCTGTGCTTCCATACTGGGTCTGACCCTTACGATGCTGCCCTACCGATCCTATCTATTGCAGCTCTGCCAATTCCATCGGTTGCAGCCTTGCTACAAGTTCCCCCTGGCTGCAGTAGCCCCCGGGACCCTGGTGTTTGTTTTTGGGGGCAAGAAGGGAGAAGATGGGAGAATGGAAATGATACTTGGTGTGTGTATTATCTGTTTTGTCTAAGCCCCATGGTTCAAGGATGTCAGGTATGATGTGTACCCCTACCCTTTCTCCACTTCTCTCTCTGCATAGGCACCAGACCTTCAGAGACCTTGGTAGGTTCCAGAGTGGGAATCATGCTGCAGAGGCAGCTTCTCCCCCGGCCCCTTTGGTGAGAAAGGGTATGGGATGGGTTTAATTGAATACAGTACATAACACTTAGTATTGAATAGTATCACTGCACATCAGTTATGGTGATGTACTATTTGTGATATGTGAAGTTTGCACCTTCCTGATTCCAGGCTGCTCTGGGAGCAGAAATGGGCCCCAGGATAATGTGCAGTGATCCTCATCTGCTCTAATTTAGGGTGGCCTAACCCAGGTTACCTATGAGCTGCAGCACCGTGTGCTATGGCCCCACCTCACCTCCTGCCACCAGCATGCGCACTACCCCTGCTGCTTCCAGTAGTCCTACACTGTGTGCACACCAGGGGACTTCTACCTAGTGCATTAAGGTCCCACTTCAGGGGGAAGATTGCAGTTTAATCAGAATGTAAGATTCCATGGACAGGTGAATGAAGTGAATGTGAGGAAATTTATATGGAGTATCAAATTTTATGGAGAGTAGTTACTTTTGCCCACACGACTAAAGACATTATTTTAAGAAAGCACCTAGAATCTGTTTGGACCTCAACCCTGTTCCTGACACATCAGAAGAAATAAAGGAGGAATCCAGAGTTATATCTTTAAAAAAATAGTAAGAATTCTGCTCTCCAGTGGTCATTTGAAGGATTTTCATAGCTTAATTCTTAATAGTCTGTTCAAAACCACTGCCAATTGTAAGGTTTATGGTGTATTTGTTTCATTCAGAACAGTTTATCCATGATGCCATAACTAGCAGTTTCACTATTCAGTTCCAAAAATGTGTGTCAAAAACCAGTTAAGCTTGCTACATAACTGTGTAGTTACATATGTATCACATCATTTACAAAGAAGGTTAAGGCATAAGGATGTCATAAATCTTGCAAAACTAGCCACAACAAAAATAGTTAGTTACTTTGCTTTATTACAGGCTGTCTTCCTCAAGTGCATGAGCTGAGATGGGGGTTTAAGGAAATTTGGCACTATCGACTGTTTGACTAGGGTAATAAGCCATTTGAGCTAGAGGGAGACAAAAACATTAGATGAAAGCCAAAGGGCCAGAGACTCAGCTATGGGGAATTGGCAAAGTCCACTGGAGTAATTGGAGCGACACTGATTTACACCAGCTGAGAATCTGGACCAAAGTGTCAAATCAAGGTAATTTGTAATGATGACCTGTAGTGCAAAACCATTGGATGAATTTTCTTCAAATGTTGCAGAAACATTCTTTCTTGCTGTCAGAGTAAATATGGCAGTTTTTAGCTCAAACTCATTTTTCAAGACCGCCACCTCTTCATAATAATGACTGGCTATACGTAGCTAATAACAAGTTGGAAAAACAGAGTCCAGGCCAAATTTCTCCATGGAGAAGTAGCTTGAATAGAGTTATGTTGGAGTTACAGTAGGGATAAATTTGACATCCGTATCTGTTTCTCAATGAAAAAATTTAAACTCCTGAGGCCTGCGAAAGCACACACCTTGGAATTGTATCTGGTACTGCATGATACAGTAGTTTTCCAGACAGATCTCAGCCAGCACCTGGGTTAGCTCGTTTTGGATTTATGTAGATAATATAAGTTTCAGAGTGCCTTCTCCCTATTGACCCATCTGTGAAAAGCCAGGAAGGTGGTGGTTTGTGGCAAGAGGCTCTAAATTGCTCCTCAAGACTGGCCTGGTGCCCAGCAGCCAGAGGACTGTAGGGGTGACGTGGCTTCCAGCCAATTTTGCATCCCCCGGCCCTCTGCCTTGCTGTGACAGGCAACTAAGACTGGTCCCAAGGCTCTGCCATGTTTTCAGTTAAGCCCTTTGCTGGCTTGAAACATTAGCCTTTGTTTGAACTCTGGTTATGGGAAGCCACAGCCTCAACGTCTGACTGAGTTTTGAGGCAGTTGGCCAATGACTGTAGACAATAGAGCTGCTGTTGCAGACTGATGCTGAGAAGGCCACATTCTTGCTATCTTGTGCTGTATCGTCTAGTCATTTTCAAGCCATCAGTAATGGTTTCATTTGTAAAAGCTAGCTGCACAACTGTGCCCAAAATGCACATGGAGCTGAGTATCTAATTTGTTCACATAGTTTCATGTATAAATCAGGTGACTGCACTCACAAATGACCACAGTTTAGTTGTTTGCCCAGTTATCTAGTGCGTTACTTGGATTTCTAAATCAAGCTTGACCTTGATAGGTGATTGTGGAATGAACCAGCCAGTCATTTAATAATGGGTAAAAAACAAACATGCTCCCACTCAGTCAAAGATTAAACTTCACCTGACATTTAAACCAAACCTGAGCTATGCCTTGGGAATTTGGAAGAGCCTAGTTACCTCCCTGTCCCAGAACATCTTTCATTGTCTCATCTCTCTGCACTTTCTGGCTTCAGCTCTAAGTGGGAAAGCTGCAATACCAAGAAAGGTTGTTTAAAGCAGTATAGTTGGTCTGACAGGAAAAACGTAGTACTGGCAACCGCAAGAGAGAACCTGATTTTGCCAGTGTGAGGGCTGTGCAATTCTCTCTCAATAAGGTTCTGATTAGCATAAACAGTTTACCAAAACCAAACTGAATCTTTTGGGCCCTGATTCTGCAACTTCTTGCAAGTGGGCAAAGTAACCCTGCCTCAGTGGGTCACAACTGAGGATGGCAAATTCAGGACGAATTGCTGAGAAATAGGGCAGATACACCCCAAGACTGGTGGCTAATCCCCCATAGGATATACCAAACCAGCAACAAAAATAAACTTCTGTTTCACCACACTGGCTAACAACAAGTCCTAAAAGCAGTTTCCTCTGGCATTCAAGTCCTTGTATTACCACTGAAAACACTGGATTTAAAGGTGAGTGGTTCTTTACAATCAGTCTCATTAACTAAAAGGTTCTTCTGATCCCAAAGGATCAGCCACGCACACGCAGGTCAATATATAACTTAGATCTTACCCAAAAAGTACACTGATGCCAATCCTTTAGTATCTAAAGGTTTATTCATAAAAAGAAAGAAAGAAGGTGAGAGTTAAAATTGGTTAAATGAATCAAATACATACAGTAATTGCAAAGTTCTTGGTTCAGGCTTGTAGAACTGATGGAATAAACTGCTGGCTTGATAAATCTCTGGTTGCTTCCAAATCATTGGACGGTCCTCAGTCCATTGGTTAGAATGCTGTCCCATTAGTATAAGTCCAGAGGCTTGTTCAGGATAGAGGCTGGAGCAGGATAGAGACAAAATGGAGGAGTTTCCAGGGCCTTTTATAGCTTCTGCCATGTGGAGGGAATCCCATTGTTCTTACTGTGGAAAATTACAGCAACACGATGGAGTTTGGAGTCACATGGGCAAGTCACATGTCCATGCATTTTGCCTAGTCACAGCAGGAAATTCCATTCAGTGTAGATGGGCATCTCCCATGGTCCATTGTGAGTTAAATGTTCTTTCTATGGGCTATTCAATTTGAATAGTCCCTCCAAGATGTGCTGGCTAGCTACCTTGTGGGTGTTACCCTAGGAGCAAACATTTGAAATCCAGGTATAGAACCAATACTTATAACTTCAAATACAAAAATGATACATGCATAAAGATAGAATAATCGTAACCAGCAAATCATAACATTTTCATAGGCACCTCACTTGACAACCTTTGCACAAGATTTGCTGCAAATATATAACAGTGGTTGCAACAATGGTCTATATGGTCATATTTTAATCAGATAATGTCGCAGGCAGACTGGCAGCACCCCTGTGGAGGCCAATTAAAATTAGTGGAGCTCTGTGTGGGCACAGCCACATGGCCAGCCATGTACAAAGAGCAGCAGGATCAGGGTAAAATTACATCTTCAATCTTCCCTGGCAATTTGAAACTGCAAACCTAGATCAATAACCTCCCAGCCTTCCTGGAAGTACAACCAAGCACCACAGGCCAAAAGCTCCATGTTATTTAATCCTCCCCCCTCCCCTTTAGCAATTCTAAACATTCAGTTGAGCAGTTCAGATTTAATTGCTCACTTTGAGCCATTCTGAACCTTTGGAAACACTTTGTGACCTAAAGTTTTGCAGTAAGCCAAGTATTTTTTTAGCACCTAGGCTCAGAAGTCATTTTAAAAAAATGATTGGAGTCTCCCTCTTTTGATGCGCATACAACTGGACAATAATAATCCAGAAGCCAATTTAAAAATATTCTGACAGTTCAGAAAATGAAGGCTGTATAATTTGTTGTGAAGGTATTAGATTCTAAGGATCCATACATAAAATTAATCTTGATTGTCTAGTACCTGCTATCAATGTGCTCTGTGAATACATCATTCTAATTTATTGCAAGTCCTAGGCCTGGTCTACACTACGAGTTTAGGTTGAATTTAGCAACGTTAAATCGAATTAACCCTGCACCTGTCCACACAACGAAGCCATTTTTGTTGACATAAAGGGCTCTTAAAATCGATTTCTGTACTCCTCCCCAACAAGGGGAGTAGCGCTGAAATCGACATTGCCGGTTTGAATTAGGGTTAATGTGGACGCAATTCGACGGTATTGGCCTCCGGGAGCTATCCCACAGTGCACCATTGTGACTGCTCTGGACAGCAATCTGAACTTGGATGCACTGGCCAGGTAGACAGGAAAAGCCCCACAAACTTTTGAATTTCATTTCCAGTTTGCCCAGCATGGAGAGCTGATCAGCAAAGGTGACCATGCAGAGCTCATCAGCACAGGTGACCGTCTAGTCCCAGAATCGCAAAAGAGCTCCAGCATGGACCGTATGGGAGGTACTGGATCTGATCGCTGTATGGGGAGACGAATCCATGCTATCAGAACTCGTTCCAAAAGACGGAATGCCAAAACAGTTGAAAAAATCTGCAAGGCCATGATGGACAGAGGCCATAACAGGGACTCAACACAGTGCCGCATGAAACTTAAGGAGCTGAGACAAACGTACCAGAAAGCCAAAGAATCAAACGGATGCCCCGGGACAGAGCTGCAGACATGCCGCTTCTACGCTGAGCTGCATGCACTTCTGGGGGGGGACGACCACCACCACTACCCCACTCCTTCTGTGGGCTGCCTTGGTGGTCCGGTCCCAAGATAGGGATATGAGTTCCGTCTATCCCCCACCACAGCTAGGGAATCCCATTGCTATGACCTGCACATTTCCCAGAGTCACTACCTTTGATAGCAGCAGCTCAGTGATTGCGCTGGCTGCTTGCATGACAGCAACCCCCACAGAAGATTTGCCCACTCCAAATTGATTACTGACTGACCGGTAGCTGTCTGGCGTTGCAAGCTTCCAGAGGGCTATCGCCACTCGCTTGTGAACTGTGAGGGCTGCTCTTATCTTGGTATTCTTGCAGTTCAGGGCAGGGGAAAGCAAGTCACAAAGTTCCATGAAAGTGCCCTTACGCATGCGAAAGTTTCGGAGCCACTGGGAATCATCCCACACCTGCAATACTGTGCAATCCCACGAGTCTGTGCTTGTTTCCCAGGCCCAGAATCAGCATTCCATGGCATGAACCTGCCCCATTAACACCATGATGTCCACATTGCCGGGGCCTGCGCTTTGAGAGAAGTCTGTGTCCATGTCCTCATCACTCTTGTCACACGCTGCTGTCACCTCCTTGTTTGGTTTTTCAGCTTCTGGTTCTGCATAAACTGCACGATAATGCGCGAGGTATTTACAATGCTCATAACTGCTGCGGTGAGCTGAACGGGCTCCATGCATGCCATGCTATGGCGTCTGCCCGGGAAAAGGGCGCGAAATGATTGTCTGCCGTTGCTTTCACGGAGGGAGGGTTGATTGACGATATTTACCCATAACCACCCATGACAAATCATCAGGCGTTGGGAGCTCAACCCAGAATTCCAATGGGCAGCGGGGACTGCGGGAACTGTGGGATAGCTACCCACAGTGCACCACTCGGAATGTTGACGCTTGCCACAGTACTATGGACGCACACCACTGAATTAATGTGCTTAGTGTAGCCGTGTGCACTCGACTTTATACAATCTGTTCCCAAAAATCGACTTCTGTAAAATTGGAGTAATTTCGCAGTGTAGACATACCCCTAGAAGCATGGCAGGTGATAAATGCCTCTACCAGCAGTGAAGTGGTGATTACTAACTTTTTTGCTCATTTTGTATTATTTTTGTGGGCTATTTTATTAGGAGATATGCCATGGGACATGAGATACTATGGTGGACCCTGATTCAGCAAAGCACTTGACTGCTGGCCGGACTAGGGATGGACATAAGTATATACTTAACTTTAAGTTTACACTTTAGTGTCATTGACTTCAATAGGGCTAAGTGCTTTGTTAAATACAGATGGATTTAGCATGTGCTTAAAGTTAAGCACATGCTTCAGTATTTTGCTGATTTAGAGTCTATATAATGCACTCTATGAAGCCCTGATTCAGCAAACCACTAGGGTTTTGCGTATAAATATTGCTAGTTTGGCACAGTTCTAGAGATCATCAGTAACCTTAATGTTTTCCATACACAGTATGGAAATTGTACACATTTCCTGTGATATTGGTTATTTGCATGCCAGTTGCCAGTATTCCCGAGGAACAGAAACCAGACGCAATAGCTTTCTGTGTATCTTTCCCTTGGCTTTCGCCATGGAAAACTGAGGGATAACTAACCTCTGCAAAAATGATCTTTATGGTCAAAGATCATGAATGCCAAGGGTTGAAGCCACTGTTTTCCAAATTTTTTCAGGCAGAGTTCCTTTTCAGGTGAATGACACCAATCATGCTTTTCTCTACCCCCAACATGGCCAGGTGGTGGGAAAGGCCTATGCATCATCACTTCCACTCAGCCAGGCTAGATCTTGGTACCCCGCCAGCCCTGCCTATCCAGAGAGGTGTGCTATGGCATACAAATGCCGGTTTGACATCAACATTAATCTTAAGTGCCATTAATCATAAGTGTTTAGCAGAATGTTCAATTTGATTTTTTAACATTCCTGTTGAAAATTATGTTTGCCTTATCAATGCTATCTGATTTCTGTGATAGTTCGTTCGGTTGTTTGTTTTTTTTAAATGTGTGATCCTAGACTTTGTGGAATGAACAGCAGCAATAGACTCTAAGACCTTAGACATGGTTAATGCCATCATTGGCTTATGCTTAACTTTTTCATTTTTTAACAGTCCTTGCCCCGCAGGTATTTAAAAAAAAGAAGAAAAGAATTAAAGCCGTAAGGCACAGCCTCAGATTTGTTCTCTTAATTAGTTCCTGCCATAGTGGATTATTTCCATCTGCAATGTGTTGCCATCGCTGCAGAAGTTTATCGTAGTGGAATGGGGGATTAATGAGCAGAGTGGATGCCTAGACAGCCCAGCTGGCCATAAGCTGGCTGTAATGGCATCACTGCAGATGGTACCAACGTTTTCCTTAAGTACCACTGAAGGTGAATATTTTCTATAAAAATGCCACATGCCGTTTCTCAGCCACTGCAGAGAATAAAGTGTCAGAGCTGAAGTTCTGATTAAAAAATAGTGGACAGAAGGATTTAATCACCTCAGGTTTTTCTCCTTGTCCTGAAGAAATAATATAATGCCGTGAAGGTTTATAAAATATGGAATTTTGAGCCAAAGGGTGAGGACTCTGCATGTGTTAGGCTCTTTTGTTCTGATTTTAAAATGGAACTAAACTTAAATACATCTATCAGAGATCTTACCACTGGACTGTTTCGTAAATCTGTGGATAACGCCTCTCAAGCCCTAATCCTGTGAGAAACTTGGGCTCTGCCCTTAGGATCTGGACTCAAGAATGAATTGATTCTCCTCATGTACATTGGTGTAAAGCAAGAGTGACTCCAGTCAAGTCAGTGGAGCTACACAGGCATAAGGAGAATCAAGCCCATCTGTTTTGCTTTCATGTCAGTGTTTCTTAATAGTTCAAAATAGCATCCTTTGTTTTTTAAGGGCCTAGTGCTGCTCCCATTTAAATTAATGGTCAAGTTCCCACTGGCTTCAGATGCAGTAAAATCAGGCCTAGAGTTCACACATTTGGACACCTGGATTGGTTCATCCCACAGACCTTGACTATGCTACAAATGAGTTCAGAGAAGAAGGATGTTCTTGTGGTGAAGGGACTGGTCTGGTATTCTGCAGATTTGGGTTCAAGTCCCAGCTCTGTTATGGCCTTCTTGTGTGACTTCTGTCAAATTGCTTAATCTCTTCTTGCCTCAGTTTCCTCTCTGCAAACAGGAAAGAATGCAACTTCCTTTGTCTGTCTGATCCATTTGGACTGGAAGCTCTTTAGGGCAGGGGCTGTCTTACTGTGTGTTCATACAGGGGCTAGCACAATGAATTCCCAGTCTCTGTTGGTGGGGTCTGTACGGGTTACTGTAATACAGGGGTGGGCAAACTTTTTGGGCCGAGGGCCACATCTGGGTGGGGAAATTGTATGCAGGGCCAGGGTACGGGGTTGTGGTGTGGGAGGGGGTGCGGTGTGCAGGAAGGGGCTCAGGGCAAGGGATTGGGGCAGAGGAGAGATGCGGGGTGTATGAGGAGGCTCAGGGAAGGGGGTTGGGGTGCAGGAGGGGTGTGCGGTGCAGGCAGGGGACTCAGGGCAGGGGGTGGGGTTCAGGAGGGCTGCATGGTGCAGGCAGAGGGGCTTAGGGCAGGGAGTTGGGGGGTGGGGTGCAGGAGGGGTTCAGGCTCTGGGGTGGCAGCAGCGCACACCGGGGCCAGGGCAGGCTCTCTGCCTGCCTGCCCTGTCCCCGGCCCCGTGCCACTCCAGGAAGTGCTGCAGCCCCTGGGGAATGCTTGCTGCGCCTCCAGGTACCTCCCCCGAAGCTCCCATTGGCCGCAGCTCCTCGTGCCCAACCAATGGGAGCTGCAGGGGGCGGTGCCTGGAGGCAAGGGCCCAGGGGCCACAGGGACGTGATGCCGGCTGCTGCTGAGAGCAGCGTGGGGCCTGTGGCACCCCAGGGGGCAATCCCGTGGGCCAGATCCAAAGCCCTGAGGGGCCGGATCTGGCCCACGGGCTGTAGGTTGCCCACCCCTGCTGTAATACAAAGAATGTTACCCAAATAAAAAATGACTCGCTTACATGCTCAAATGTCAAGGGAACAGTACAGGTTCACAGGCATTTTTCTTCATCACCTGCTGCTAAATAGAAAAAGATGTCTCCAGCTGCCCTACTAACATATGTATAAAATAAGTGCACGGCAGACATAAAGTTACATTACTGGATAAAGCCTGCTGGGCGCATGCTGAAAGAGCTATCATGGAATGACAGCAGTAGTCTGAGCCCTGGTTGCTAAAGAAGAGTAATTTGAAATGCATTGCTCTTTTCCTTTGCAATATCTAGGCCATTTGATGCACAATAATGTTCTGTCCCTCTCCTAGGGAGTCATTGTTTTTTTTATACCTCCCCATGGCATCCTATTATTGATCTTCAAAGTCTGTAAAAGCTGTCTTATGAAAACTGAAAGGAGGGAACACGTTGGAGCGGTTTGAGCTTCAAATTAAACCTGTTTGTTAACCAAAGTGCTACGATTGAAATAATCCCACTGGGTGCATGGTGTGAACTGGACACACGTGGTGCCAATTATATCTAATTAGCTCAGAGCATGTACACTAGACCAGGAAAATGAAGTACAATCCCACAGGAGCAAGAGAGGGCATGACACAGCTTGGTCCCTGGTAGAAAAAGTGAGTGTGGTCTTCCTAAAAAGGAGCTGGGTCAGGGCCCAATTGTCTTATACTCCATGATCCCGTTCAACCAAGGGAAAGGGAGAGCCAAATAGAGGGGAGGGAGGGCAAGGTAAAAACCTGTCTGTGCTCCTTTGTCGCTCTGCAAAGGGAACTGTAGCAGATACTTATACTGATGTATGGTCCAGGCATCTTTCCTGGCAGTAGTGTGACAGGAGATGTCTATTGCATTGTGGCAGGAAGCAGCTAGTGGAATTTCTGTGCATGGAGATGTATGCTGCTTGGCATTCAGGCGTATGTACAATGTGGAGGATGCCATCTCTGTTACACGTTTTCTATAAACGGATCAGCAAGATAGTCAGTCCATTGTGTTGCTGCATATTTGGGCTGGGTCAAATACAGGAGATTTTTTCAGACTATGTATTTCCCTTCAGCAGGGTGAGCGAGGAGCTGAAGCGAGCAGAACTGGGCTGAATGGAAATGTAGAACTCAGCAGTGACTGCATGGAGTTCTCCTCTGCACTAAGTGAGCCAAGCTACCCCAGGGATAGAACTGGAGCCCAGCACTGCAGCTTCCTTTCCCCATGGACACCTGAGATGTTGCATGATTTGAAATCAGCGTGACCTCTGATCAGCCCCTCCCTGTGAGGAGCATCCAGAGACAGTCCACAACAAGCTTCTTCTTGTGTCCTCCTCCCTCTGGTATGTCTCTTTACAGGGGCCAGTCTTTTTTCTTTTCATGATCCAGATATTCTTTAAGAGAACTCCACAAATAAGAATTTTAATTTAAACTAGGGGAACCCTTCTCTTATACTTTTTCTCCACTCTTTAAATGTAAAAGACAATTGTTTGACAAGACTCTAGTATTCAACAGGTCAAAGAAAGGGAAGCTTGTGTATAATTCTTACAGACAGCCACAGTAGGAACAGTGTCAGACTAGGGGACAGATTGTCAGACTCTTACAGTCAACTGGGCTTTGCGCCCTACCCATAATGAATAAGGGTACAAAAACGTAGCTCTGCAGAGTCTGATCCTGCACCCCTCACTCTGACTGCAGTGGGCTTTGGAGCAGGCACTTGGCTCCCCTTTTACAATCAGCTGGAGCAGCTGGACAGTGAAGCTAAAAGTCCTGACTGATTTAGGCTTCTTAAGGAATCTGTCAACACTGCTATGATCTATTTACACACCCTCAGTCTCTCTGAACATGGCTCTGGCATGCATGCTATGACATTGGACCTCGTCCATTATCACAAACGATTGGGCGTATCTTGCAGTTTTACTATTGCCACATACTACCTTCATCTGAGGAACGTGTGATAGCAGGAGGATCATTTAAAAAGGCAGAGCAGTTATTGTCGGCATGGGGCTGAGCTTGGTGGGAGATGAGTAATGTTGCCTTGACAATATGAAGCGCTGGAACATTTACTGTATTTTTGGACAGACCTACTTTATCTGGCATCAAACATTGGAAGTTTCTTGCACACACACTTGTTGAAGCAAAATGCACAATGCAGGTCTGCCGTGCTCCTGACAGGGCTCTACTGTACCAGTCAGGGGAAGAGCTAAGTGGGGAGTGGTGCAGAGCCACATCACTGCAAATCTCATGGGCAGGTGGGGACTCTTGGGGCACAAAATAAAGCCGCTAGTTTGTTGCTGCCTCCCTTCCTAAATATACAAAAGTAATTATTGAAGCAAATCTTGCATCCTGCTCCAGGACCAAAGCAGGAGGCAAGAGTCCTTCCAACACTGAAGGAGATGCCACTTTAATGGGAGGCAAGAACTCCTCTCATTCTAGTAGAGTACTCTAGAGTGGTAGGCAAGAGCTGTTAGCAGAGAGGGAAATAAGGTTGCCCTGGCCTCATATGGGGCAGGGGCAAAGAGAATAAGCAGCAGCTACACTCATTAAGGCTAAGATTTTGTCATAGATATTTTTAGTAAAAATCATGGACAGGTCACAGGCAATGAGGAAAAATATCATGGAAGCCCATGACCTGTTCCTGACTTTTACTAAAAATGTCCATGACAAAATGGGAAGGGGCTTGGCTGCTGTAGGGTGGCTGTGAGCTGCAGGGTCCCCCTATCCCCCACGGCGGCAGGGAGCTGCTGGGATCCTCCTGCTGCCTGCAGAGGTGAGGAGCTGTAAGGGTCCCCCCGCTGCCTCCAGGGAGCTGCAGAGTACCCCCGCCGCCTATGGTGGCTCAGAGCTTGGGAGCCCCACTGCCTTAGGTGGCAGGGGTACCTCATAGCTCCCTGCTGCTGCAGGAGGGAGGGAGGGCAGGACCCTTCAGCTCCCAACTGCTGCAGATGAAGTCTCGGAGGTCTTTGGAACTCACGGATTCCAGTGACTTCCCCGACCTCCATGACAAAGTCGTAGCCTTAACCATCATCTGTGGAAGGTCAGGTGCAGAGAGCAGAAGCAATAGGCGATTGAAGGGGAAAGAGCAGCAGTAGGGATGCAGGGTAGGGCTTCAGACAGTATTAATGGGACCCTCTGCAGATCAAGGAGCTCCATTTCAGATGCACATCTATGAAATAAAAATAGACTGAGTTATAGAATTCTGTCTGCGTTATTAACAGATACTTGGATTTTACTCTCCAGCCTATGCTGTATGTTTTGTGTAGTACAACGCTGTATAATTAAGGGATAATGTCTGAGGAGTGTGCAAGGCAGTAAACGTTTTGTGTGGGTGATTAAACACCGAAGCAAAGCTGAGGCATTTGATAACCACAGAACTGTTTAGTGTGCGTACACTCCAGTGTCGTGGACGTTACTCCTCTTTTATGACAAAAAGTGAGAAGCTCCCATAAACCACAATATAAACAACAAATGTGTATTACCCCATGACTTGTTCTTTTCAGATTTTTGAAGGCTGTTGCAATAAAGGCAGGGTTGGATGGAAAAATATTTGAGGGAAAATTTGAAAAGGTCCAAGATCTGGGTTGACAAGTCTGATACACAGTGTTAAGGATTTCTGCTTGGGAGGGAGTAATGTTCAATTGTCATAGGGAAAGTGGTTCCCTATAATGGAAAAGGTGAAGAGCCATCTGATCTGGATGTACAATTTTCCAATCTATTTCCTTATTTTAAAAAAATGTAAGCAAATTATGTGCAAAATACTTACTACAGTCGAAAAGTGAAGAATTTAGTCTCACAAAAACTGGGACAATCAAAGTTATAATTCCCAAAGCAACCATGTTGTAACTCAGGCAAACTGGCACATAGCTTCAAACATGCCTACCGATTGTGGGTGCTGCAATGTTTGGGTGTCCAACTTGAGATAGCTTTGACCTGAGTTCAATGCCCATTGATGGCGACTAGAGTGGTGGGTTCGCTGAACTACTGAAAATCCCTAGCTGTCACATGTTGGGCACCCAGTGGTCACTGGAGAGAATCTAGTTCATAGTCCCTAGATATTAAGGGTGAAGTCACACCCTCATACAGAATCACACTAGGGAGAGAGTTCTGGCATAATCCACAAGCCATCATGCTACTGCAAGGCAGAATGGCTCATTAGCATGTGCACTTTGCTGCCCCTTTAAAAAAAAGGATCATTATATTACACAATGTGCCATATGTATTAGCAGGTTTGGAAAGCATCGGGTGGAGCACAACCCTTCCTTGAGACAAGACTGTACTGCACCTTACATAGTCTAGTAGTGAAGTGCTACAGCTTGTTCCTAAATTCACTATGCAACACAGATTCAAAGGCTCATTGTCATCAGCTAGTCTGACCTGCTCCATACAACATGGCACAGAATTTCCCCCAGTAATTCCTGTATCAAGCCCAAGATACCATAATATAAAAAGATTGCATGTGTGCAAGAACAACAAAATCTGGCTACAGTGGGAATCAGGAACAATGGAAGTTCCCTAAAAGTGGAGGACCTCCAGTGCCTGAACCTAGGCTCTGCCCCTCCGCACCACCGCTTCTCCCAAACACTAGGCCCCCAGACTGCCGTTTCCCCCTGAGCCCCTTCACTGCTCCTTTCCCCCCCAGGCCCTGCCCTCACACCACCTTTCCCCCCCACAAGATTCCTCCCTCCCACACACTCCTCTCCACCTTCTTCCCCCCCCCCACCATTGCTCACCTTTACGGCCAGGAAAAAGTGATGGGGCCATAGCTCCCGACCCTAACCTCCATTCTGGTGCCCCTGGTGGGAATCATACATTTGAGGAACCTGCTTTTCATGCAAGTAAGATTCAATTTCAATTTTTTTGTTTACATTTAGTAAATGTTTTGTAATAATGCAATGAATTAAAATGGTCACTTTAAATCAAATGCTACCAGTAAGACGAGCGATGGGGCACCAGTTGAACGAGTTTTTTCAGAAAAGCTTTGACAGTAAAAGAGAATCTAATCAGAGCAGTTTACCGCATGAGGTGCTCATAACCAATTCAATAGAGACACTGAAATCAAATATATGTATGTGGAAAGAGTCATGCAGAGTCCTTATAGTTGCTAGCCACAGAGAGCTGGACTAGGTGATCCTGGAGGTCTTTTCTAATCTTTTGATGCAAGATTTTATGAGAGGGGTCCAAAACATACACAGAGAGACCTACTCTACCCATTCACACACATCTGTATTTAGACTCTTTATCATCACCCTTAGCTATGACATGATGTGCCAGGTTACTCCACAGTGTTGAACTGTTAATAGAGAAAAGCATTAAATATGAAGGGAAAAAAACTGTACAAGGCCAATGGTGTAATTTTTCCACCCATTATTTGGCCATTTTAAGAGCAGAAAAAAAGCTATAACTCTACAGATTTGGAGGTTAAATGACACACCTTTTGTCCATCTACCTCTACAGACATATATCCTCCTAGCCGTGAATTACCTACGTCAGGCACAAAGATGGTCTAATGATACAAACTTTACTGCTGTTTTTTTTTTCTAAGTAATTTTAACATTAAAGAAGTACTGCTGTCTGATCCTATTAGCACTGAATTTTAATTCCAGGAAACCATTTTTTTTTTAAATACTGGACCACATATTTTTCTTCTATGGCAAAATTCATTGGGAGGGCAGCACACCAGGCAGGCTGGAAGAAATCACTGTGGGTTTCCGTGAGAGCATAGCATAGAGCTTTGTTGTCCCTTCATACTCGCATGGTGCCAGGATCTATTGATATTATGGTAGCATCTAGAGACCCCAGTTAATATCAGAGCCCCACATTGCTAGGTGCCATACCTATACAGAGCAAGACAGGCCCTTTCTCAAAGAGCTTACAATCTAAATAGATCAGACAGACAAATGGGGGGAGGGGAAATACGAAGTAAAGTGACTTCCCCAAGGTCAAACAGCAGATCCGTGTTCAAGCTAGGAATAGACGCCAGGTCTCCTGATTCCTAGTGGTCAGGCTACTTGACTGGACCATTCTGTGTCCTACAAAAAGGATGCACTCGTAGCCAGGAGCTAGCTCACAGTGTCTGTCACCTCCCCATTCTAAGAAAAGGAGCTGGACATCTATTGCGAGAAGCTCTAGCTCATCATATATTTCTTTTAGAACATCTGCCTAGTGACTGATTATGAAATATGGTTTCTGAATCACATTTGTCTAGCTTGATAGTTGGTGCGTAGGGCAGTTAATTTCCAAATCATTTTAGCTTAGCTCAGGAGATGGTATGCACTGTGTATTTACCACAGCAACCCTATGCAATTTTCTTTATTGAGAAGAAGCTGCAGCTTTGCTCTGAGACAGCCAAAATGCTGAACAGCAATTGTTTAACAATGAGCCAGAAAGAAGACAAGTTTAAAATCTGGAACTAATGAAAATGAGAGGAGGTATTTTAGATACAATTAAGCTTTGTACAGCTTGGTTGATTAACATCAATAAAAAAGGTGTTTGACATAGGAATCAAAACACAACAAGGTTTTTATTAAAATTGATCGACAATTTTTCATGTCTTTGTAATCCCAGAAGAAACACTTTTAAAATAAACCCTGAACTCAGCAAAGCGAACACTGGCAGAGGGATCGCTTTAATTGTGTTCTATGAACTATTACCATACTCCAACATCATTCGGGGACACTATCAGATTCAACCTGATTCCATGATTCAACTTGTATTCTATCCATTAACTTCCCGCTATGGCATCATTCATCACGTCACACGAAATATTTGCTAAAGCTTCAGCATTTGATACTCTCCTATGATGACAATCCTATAACATTGCTGATGGGTTATTCGATTTGGGACAGGGACTGTCTATGTGTTATAGGCATGTACAGTGCTCAGTGCTATGATCCTTGTGTAACCCCTTTGGGGTGTAGAGAGCATGGCCCCTTTAAATCTTTTTCCCAGGGGGAGGGGGAGAGTAAGAAAAAAGGGGGGAAACTCCAGGGGGCGGGTCTGGAGCTCCAGGGAGGGAGAGAGGCAGTCTGCAGGCCCTGGAGAGGTGAAGCAGGGAGAAGCGGCCTGAGGAGGACAGGCCCGATCGGGGACACCCCAGGACAGGAGCCAGGAGGAGCCCTGTGCCAGGGAGGAATCGCCCGAGAAGGACAGGCCGGAGCTGGACCCAGTATCACGGCTGCCCAGAGCTGCGTGGGGCTGTGAGCACTGGGGCTTGTGACTCTGCACTGGGAACAAGGAGGGAGGCTGTAGCTAGTTAAGTGGGGAGGTGGTCGCTCTGTGGGGCTTTGCAGACAGCGGCAGAAGAGGGCACTGGAGGGGTTTGCTGGGGAGAATTCACTGGCACCAAAGACGACCAGGAGCACCCAAGACTCACCACTGGACTGGAACTTTGCTCAGGACTCTCGAACTCTGAGTGCAGACATATTGCTCAGTGTCTGCCCTTCCAGACTGTGCTACCACTGGGCCTGTGGGGCCTCGGTTTGGATGCAGCCCTGTTTTACTGCTCCCCTTATATTTCCTCCTGTTGTATTTCTCCTCTCATCCCTCAGTAAATAAATACTTCCCTTTGTTATATCCATTGTACTTTTCCTGTGTGTGGGTGTGTTCACTCTGTGGGGGTTGGAACAGGTGCCCCTGGGGTGGAAGGGATTTCTCCTGCTGCATTCCTGCGCGCGCTGTCTTGGCCAGAGCTGCCTGCAGAGCAGACTCCATCTTGGCCACGAGGGCGCTAAAGTTACACTTGATCGTTAGCCTCTAGGTGCCACCACTTAATCTGTCCTCCTTTACAGAGGCGCAAGTCTCAGCCTGAATGGGAGAGGTACCTAAGTGAGAGTAGAACTGTATTATGAACATTGCTATAAATGAAGCTAATAGGCTTGATTCACTGTTCACTTTGTCTCCCCACCACCACTCATTAATTATTTTAATCATCATATCGATAGCCTGTAAACTGTTCAGTGCAAGGACTGGTGTGTATATGTGAGGTGTATTGTCTCTGTCTCACACACAGGGCCTATCACAACAGGGTCGTGAACGGAGCCTCTAGGTGCTGTTGCCGGCACAGAGGCCCGAGGCGACAGCAACAGTGGTTCGTTGCCCGGTGTGCTTCGCTTCCAATAAACACACCAAGGTGGAGAAGCAAAAACCAGGTTTATTTGAGCCCAGATAAGGTGCAAGGGAGACATAGCAATCTCAAATCCTGCACACCGATACAAGCGGTTTTCCTCTCTTTATACATAACTTCAGCTAAGCATTCCCATCACCCCCACACTCCTCCTCTCCCCCCACCTTTCATTCCCATGCAGCAAATACACTTTGCAATAGCAATCACATGAAGCAGTTAAGTCATACTTGGCAAAAACCACCTTAGCTCGTTAGCAACTCTTCTGTGATCAGTTATCTGTACTTTCCCACCGTGGGGGCTACGTTCTCATGCATATGACTTTAATTACAGCACCTGCTTTCCGCCTATCTTATTTAATATTGGCTACATCTAGTATCAAGCAGTCTTGCCGCTGCCAGTAATTAGCACATAACACAAAAGGTTACAAAAGTTTAGTAAGGCTAACAAAAGCACTTTACATAAAGGTACTTTGGGTCACATAGGCCCAAAGCCATTCTCCCGAGTTACCTAGATATATGCCCAGTGACACCAACCTTGCTATGGCAAAACAGATGTTTCAATATGGTTTTAGGGCTTATTTGTGGGACTGGAGGAGCAAGTGATGACAATGCAGACCACCACTATCATTGCATGGGTGCAGATGTTTCTTTAATTAATACTCCGTTAAAGTAACCTTGCGCTGTTTGAATAGGAAAGGGCCCCACTCAGTACTGGGTTTACCATGGTGCCAGTGGTGAAAACCTGCCCCCTTGGTTCACTCTACTTCCCTGTAAGCCAACCGCCCTCCTCTCCCACTTTTGTATTTTCAGTTTATCCACTGAATCATTGAACTTTTGTTTCTGTGTGGTTATTTTCAGGATTCCTTTCCATTAACAGCTTTCCAAACTAGTAGCTAAAAGCCCATGCTGTTGTAAATGTAAAATTCATAAAGTCAGGTGTGTGAAAAAATGCCAAATGGCTGAGAACTTAAAAATTGCATGAGAACAGATCATGAATGCCGGTGATGATTGAACATGGTGATATTCTAACCAAAAAGAGCACAACCATGCTTGAGGCTGTTTCCATTGCTTCACATTGACTCACATTCTAGACTTCAGCATGACACAGACTGTCTAGGAAGGAGTACGGCAGAAAGGGATCTAGGGGTTATAGTGGACCACAAGCTAAATATGAGTCAACAGTGTGATGCTGTTGCAAAAAAAGCAAACGTGATTCTGGGATGCATTAACAGGTATGTTGTGAGCAAGACACGAGAAGTCATTCTTCTGCTCTGCGCTGGTTAGGCCTCAACTGGAGTATTGTGTCCAGTTCTGGGCACCGCATTTCAAGAAAGATGTGGAGAAATTGGAGAGGGTCCAGAGAAGAGCAACAAGAATGATTAAAGGTCTTGAGAACATGACCTATGAAGGAAGGCTGAAAGAATTGGGTTTGTTTAGTTTGGAAAAGAGAAGACTGAGAGGGGACATGATGGCAGTTTTCAGGTATCTAAAAGGGTGTCATAAGGAGGAGGGAGAAAACTTGTTCACCTTAGCCTCTAAGGATAGAAGAAGAAGCAATAGGCTTAAACTACAGCAAAGGAGGTTTAGGTTGAACATTAGGAAAAAGTTCCTAACTGTCAAGGTGGTTAAACACTGGAATAAATTGCCTAGGGAGGTTGTGGAATCTCCGTCTCTGGAGATATTTAAGAGTAGGTTAGATAAATGTCTTTCAGGGATGGTCTAGACAGTATTTGGTCCTGCCATGAAGGCAGGGGACTGGACTCGATGACTTCTCGAGGTCCCTTCCAGACCTAGAATCTATGCATCTATAATCCTGGAATCCTCTTATATAGATAGTATTTAACACTACTGGACCCAGTCCTTCAGTACTTGCTCAGGCAAAATTCCTATATTCTATCTATTTGTAACTAGAAGGGAGATGATTTTTGGTGCCCACAACTTGTTTCAAGAATGGACAGAGTCAATATTCTTCAACTCAGTGGAATTAAAAGAGCCTGCCCCACCCCAAAAAGTCCTGGATGGAAGGGAGAAAATCACAGTGCAAGGGTGCAGTTCACAAGCTTTATTAGTTCATATCCCACCGTCTTAAAAAATAAATAATCAGTGTTTGCACATGCAAATTTCTCTTTCGCGCACATTTATTTTAGGCCTTAATGTTCTGAATTCTTTAGTAAAATAAATGACAGATAAGTCTTATAACACATCTTTTTTAAGCATCTCCAGTTTTTAAGCAGTTTATCAAAAAGAAAACACAAGGAAGTAGCCATTATTAAGGAATCAATTAAAAATATTTCATAAGACCTGACCCAAACTCTTTGAAATCATTGGGATAGTGCTTATTGGCTGCAGTGTAGAACAGAGCCAGAATCTCCCCTGGTGAAAGTGGCCTAGCTTCACTTACTAAATAGAACTATACTGATTCCAAACAGCTCAGAATCTGGCCCTTAATGTTTAACCCTCACTTTCCTTTCTGATGTTTCCCTGGGAAAACTTTTTCCAGCCTGGAGTGGAATGGCTATATTTACATTTAAATGGGGATATTTAACAGACAGCCAATAGCTATTCACAGGGCCTAATGAGTGTGTTAATTTATATAGTTTTTGATGTGCAGCCTTGATTAGATCTCAGATAAGACACACCCTTGAAATAACTTGTCAATGCAAGTTTTCAAAGCCCTCTTCTAGGAATACTTTGGAAGGGAAGTGACTTTCCCTAGGAGGATTGTGCCATATTTGAGTGGCATTTTCTTGAGACTTTGTCAATTATGGACTCCTTTCTTCTTCTCATTCTCGGAATGGCAAACACCGCTCCTCCACCCCTTTCACATAGCTAGGAGCTGCTACAACACAGAAGAGAAGGAAACCAAGTTTTGTAACAACTTTTTTTTCCTTTGCACATTTAAAATGTTATCTTCCGAGAATGCTCTATTATATTCACACCTGCAGTCTAATAGCTGTCATTCTCAAGAGGCTGCAATTGAATGGCATAGAAAATTTGAAATGGCAGTGCTTCTTCATTATTTTTAATGTAAACCAGCAGAGCAAAATCATGAGCATTAAGAGAGAATATTTGACTTCCAAATAAAATCTCTTTTAAGCTAAAAAGACAACAGAAAGGTGTATTTATGCATATCAGACATTTTTAGACACCTTAGCTCAGAATGATAAAGGAGTCAAGCTTTTTCTTGGTGTTAAACTTACTATACGTCATTTCTTTTGCTGCTTACTTACTTCCTATGTCCTTCAAAGAGTAGCAACAGCAATGCTTTCTTCAAATACAAAGTGGAGGGCCTGAAAACATGAGCACTGCCGTCATAAAGTCTTTGAGAACGTAGGCTTAACAAACTTATTTTAAAATCTCCTTTCAAGTGTTTCTGCATATTAAATGCATTAGGAATAACTATCATAAAATAAAAAAAATAATAATAGTAAAAAAAGGAAGAATATGTGGCAGGTAGTTCTATACTGATGAAAACCTTCCATCTACACAGTATGGTTATTTTCACAGCTAAGCCCCCGCCCCACCCCTACCCCTTTGGAACAACCCGAGCCAATTGTTAAAATAAAAGAGTTCTTATTTTTCTTATTAACAAAATTGGCAGCTAAACCTAGACAATGGTTTGTATGACATACAGCTCCACATTTAACACACCTTTTATCTAGCCTGATAAGCACAGATAGATCCAGCCACCAAACCTTAGATCAACAGAATTATTACTGGCTCAAAAGAGGATCAGAAAAGTTCACAGGAAGTGTTCAGTGGGCCCACTAGCTCTGACCATGTCTTCCTAGGTAAGCACCATTTTGCAAGCCTGGTCTCCCAATAGGTAATTCAAATCAATGGCCTCATGCAAATCATCTCCCTCATGGAACAAAACCTTCTCATTTACCTTGACAGGAATTTCAGATTTGCTTCAAGGAGCACAAATTGCTTTTCCACTTCTCTCTTTAAGCCCTGTCACACCTCTCCAAGGGGAGATGGCCCACCCATCTATACTTCTGTACACTCACTACTTCTTCCTAAGAGTAGGTCAGGCAGGTTTCAGAGTATCATTCTAGTGGTCTCTCTCTTGACTGGCAGTGCTTGGTTCCTTTTCTAGCCTCATGCCAGGCAATTTTGTGATGTCAGCAAGGCCATATCTGTTTTTCTGCACTTTGCCACTTGTTTGGCTACTTAGTTCTCTCCTTTTGTTACTAAAGGAAGATTTACTTTATTAAGTGTCACAAGAGAAACTGTTGTTCTAGATGGCAATACATGGTCTGAAAGTGCTGATGAAAGACAGAAGTCCAGTTATCCAGGGAGTCTTGGTGGGAGATTTTAAAAAGTACCTAAGGGGTTTAGGAGCATGGCTCCTATTGACTTTCAAAGGCTCATTTATAGTTAACTCTTCCCCTGAGCAACATCTGGAATGAATTAGTTCAGAAGTATGGTGTTATAACATTAAACCTAGAAATGACAACGATATTTAGAGACTACTGTCCGTCATTCATGAACCACTTTATATTCTGATGAGGTTCAACAAGGACACGTGCAGGGTCTTGCACTTAGGAAGGAAGAATCCCCTGCACTGCTACAGACTAGGGACTGAGTGGCTGGGCAGCAGTTCTGCAGAAAAGGACCTTAGAGTTACGGTGGATGAGAAGCTGGATATGAGTCAACAGTGTGCCTTTGTTGCCAAGAAGGCTAATGACATTTTGGGCTGTATAAGTAGGAGCATTGCCAGCAGATCGAGGGACATGATCATTCCCCTCTATTCAGCATTGGTGAGGCCTCATCTGGAGTACTGTGTCTAGCTGGGGGCTGCAGGAAGGGTGGCCAGCACGTCCCTCGGCCTGTGCCATTTCCCACAGCTCCCCATTGGCCTGGAGCAGCGAACTGCGGCAGTAGGAGCCGCGATCAGCTGAACCTGCGGACACAGCAGGTAAACAAACCAGCCCAGCCCACCAGGGGCTTTCCCTGAACAAGCGGCAGCCCTAGTTTGAGAACCACTGGACTACAGGATGAGGCTCTTCTATAGAGAAGTAGAAGAGTGTACTACAGTGGTTCTCACCCTTTCCAAACCAGGACTACCCTAGAGTGCCTTCCATCTAATAATATGGGAAAGGCAGGATGGGCAGGAGCCTGTCACCTGTTCATGACCTCCTGGTTGAAAACTCATAGTCTATTACACCCGTTGGAAAGAACTGCAGTTATAATGTGCAATATTCTTGTCAGGTTTCAGCTAGTAGCAGATCTTCCCTTCTAGTTTTGCCTGTGTCTAGTTCCTCTGCTTGGTGGAAATAATTACATTTATAAATCCGAAATGCTGTCCTGATCCTTTAAGGATGAGAAGCTGCTGTCTTACCTGACACCTAGAAGTAGGATTAACCTTTTTCTCCCTACTTTGATACTTACCTTCCTGTCAGCTCATCAGCTTTCTGACAACTGACTGCACTGGGACAGTTTTTGGCATTTCAGCCTTATTAAGGCTGTCGTCTTTAAGGGCTGCCAACGTTCATGAATTCAACTTTTTGACCCCAAGCCCTCATCTGACCTATGGTTGAATATGAAAATCATAGGATAATTACAGTCTCACGTGTATTATACAGCATAACAGATGTATAGTTTGAGCATAGAAACACACTGATAGAGGATAGAAACCCATTTAATAATTTACCGGTGATACTTTAACTCATGCTGGCAAACAATGTAAGTTCAGAGTATTATAGGCGCTTTAAAGTCGGACACCCCCACCCAGGCCAGTTCTGGGAAGCTAGCCAGTAGGTCAGAGGGGGAGGAGCAGCAGGAGCATATTCACATCTCCTCCTGTATCCCTTATGGTCATCTGTCACCAGGAGCACCAAGGCGGAGTAATGTGTGCACTTTGGAGAGTGAAGGGAGTATGTGACCAGCCCTTCCTTGGGGGAATTACAAGGATGGGAAGCTCCTTGTGTGTTTCTCCCTTCCCTCCCCCTGGTACAACAGCTTGCCACGCTCTAAATCTAAATACTATAAAGAGGCCCAATTCTCATTTACAATGATGGGCCTGTATAAAGGCCCTAAACTGTTTAAAGTGGTAGGGATTGCTTGCCTCCATTAAGCCATTGCTTTGATGCTGCAGAAACAAAAAACACAATCAGCTGAAGAGTGCACTATTTCTCAACGTGTGCTGGTATTAAGGTTGTAACTGTCTGACAAACTGTGCCCGACGTCCGCCGAAGAGAAGAAGCAAGTTCTGAGGAAGGTTTGCAACCAGTGTCAAAGCTCAGTAGAACAGGCCCTAGCTTTGAGGTTCATTTTGTTCACAGACCTCAGCCTATGGTGCACACACCTTCATGACATGTTCCAGGAGCAGCATGGGTTTGTGTTCACATTGTCCCCCTTCCCACAGCCAGCTTGCCCTTCTCCTCCAACAAGAACGTGGATCTTGATGTACCTTAGACATAGACAATGGGGCATGGGTAGCCTACTGTCTCCTGCTGATTTCTGGGATTAAAAGGCCTTGCTCAGGTGGCACTCTGTGGCCAATGCTCCCCAGCAGAGTACGTGGCAGGCCTGATGGCACTAACCCTTGCCCTCTTAATCCATCAAGTATTTGTTGGGGCAGGATTCAGCAAACCCTTTGCACAGTTCAGCAGAACATGGCCACCAGCAACTGACTGCCCCCATCAACTCCAGTGTGGTGGTAGCTAAAGCTACAGAGCAGGGAGGGAGTGCAGGCCACCAAGTCACTCTGAAAACATCAAGTGTAAAATGTGATTTCTGGAGTTTATGAGGTGGAGTGGACAACGGAGGAGTAGGGAAGGATCAGCTGTGGTGATAGAGGGAGATGGATATTTTCCTTGTCCAATCCTAACCTCCAGGCAGAAAATGAAGGGATTGGTTTAGTACAACCTCTGTGAGCCAAATTTGCACAATTCAGTTTGTGAGCCCCCCAATGCAAATTGAGCCCTGAAGTGTTCTCACACAGGCCTAGCAAACAAGGAAGAGTGATGAGATATTTCTCTCCCCAAGCAAGAAGACAGGGGAAAAGTTTATGTTTGCTGTGTAGAAGGACAGATCAGTAGTTGGAAAGAGAGAGTTCAGTATAGCTCCACAACACTGTGAAGTTAAAAATCAAACCCTAGTTATTTATTTTAAAAAGTGCTCAAAATGCTCCTTTCAAACTGGGCAACATTCCCTGAGCAGATGCCTGGGGTCCCCTCCCCCATCTTGTTCAGATAATTTTATCTACCAACGTTTAGGTATAAGCTGTAGATTCTGATCCGCTCCACTTTGCACTCACTGTCAGACAAAGACAAAATGCTCTGACTCTTATCTACTCACTACAATGGAAGTAAAACTTTCCCTCTGAACCCAAACACATTCTTATCTTTTACATTCCATTCCTATAAAGATGTGCAGCTGTCCTTTAAAAATCTGCTTTCTGCTTCCTATGCTTGGCTACAGTTTTAGTAATGGAATGAATAACTTGCCTAAGAATTCTCCACTCTGGCTGACACCGAACACTGCCTTCCATTGTATGCTTTGCACTTTCGCTAGCCTATTTCCAATCTCCATTTAGAAAGATATTGTGGTTCGTAACCCACAGGAACTGAATCTGTTGACTCCACATGTATTTTAAAATGTATAAACCAATATTACTTTTAAATTGTGTCCTGTGTGATCTGTAATTGCCTTATTGATTTAGCAAATCAAACACCATTTTGCTGTATTTTAAGTTGGCAGTTTTGCTTTGAAACATGCACAATTTTGAGAGGCCTGATTTTTCAGTGAATGACTAATTTGGACTCCGACAGCCAATGGGTAACACTCTTGGATGCCTTTGCAATCCTCAAAGGCCAAAAGTTTAACATTGCCTCCACCTGGACCCATTTTTGCATCTACAAACCATGGGTGTACATTACTAATTGTATTCACAGAGCAGAATCTACATGCAGGAAACCCATTTTTGCTCCATTTACATGGGGGATTGTGTGTTCAGAAAAGTGATAGCGTGTCTCCAAGGGGAAGGGGCATAACTGGGCCTGGCGGCCAATATGCTGGAGGGACCCTCCTTACATGCTCCCCAGATCCCTCAACTGGAGTGGTTGTTGGCTGCTCTGGTGAAGGACCCCCAAGGGTCCTTAGATTCCTTTAGATCAGGGGTGGGCAAACTTTTTGGCCCAAGGTCCACATCTAGGTATGGAAATTGTATGGCGGGCCATGAATGCTCACAAAATTGGGGATTGGGATGCAGGAGGGGGTGAGGGCTTCGCCTGGGGGTGCAGGCTCTGGGATGGGGCCAAAAATGAGGAGTTCAGGGTGCGGGAGGGTGCTCCAGGCTGCGGCAGGGGGTTGGTGTGTCTGTGGGGGGTGAGGGCGCTGGCTGGGGGTGTGGGCTCTGGGCTGGGGCTGGGGATGAGGTGCTTTGGACTGGGACTGGGGGTTTTGGAGGGCAGGAGGGGTTTGGAGGGCGGGAGGGGGATCAAGGCTGGGGGCAGGGGTTGGGGCACAGGAGGGGATCAGGGGTGCAGGCTCTGGTTGGCGATTACCACAAGCAGCTCCCAGAAGCAGCAGCATGTCCCCCTCCAGCTCCTACACGGAGGCGCAGCCAGGCAGCTGTGTGTGCTGCCCTGTCTGCAGGTGCCGCCCCTGTAGCTCCCATTGCCTGTGGTTCCTGGCCAATGGGAGCTGTGGGGGTGGCGCTTGGGACAGGGGCAGCGTGCAGAGCCCCTTGGATGCCTCTATGTGTAGGAGCCAGATGGGGGACATGCCACTGCTTCTGGGAGCTGAGCAGAGTGGGACAAGCCCCTGGCCCTGCTCCCTGGCTGGAGTGCCTTAGAGGGCAAGCCCCAGACCCCACTCCCCAGCAGGAGCTTGAGGGCCAGAGTAAAACAGCTGGAGGGCCAGATGTGGCCCCCGGGACATAGGTTGCCCACCCCTGCCTTAGATCATCCCCTACACGATCTTCTGGGGTACTGCTGCTCCTCCCCATGTAAATGTTTAGAGGGGTGACAGCCAGGCTTGGTGCCTTAGGTGGGTCCCTCTGGCACAGTCATGCACGGAGGCGCCCGGGAGCAGCGCACCTCCGCGGGCATGACTGCAGAGGGACCGCTGGTCCAGCGTGGCTCGGCGGGACCACCCCCGGCTGCGGCCGGGTCGCGGCTCCCGCCGCGACGCGTGAGCTGCCGCAGTCATGGCGGCGGGAGGTCCAGCCGAGCCGCAGGACGAGCGCCTCCGCAGTCATGCCTGCGGCAGGTCCGTCGTCGACCTCCCGCAGGCATGACTGCGGCAGGTCCACCGCCCAACCTCCCGCCCCGCCTAGGCACCAGCTTGTTTTGCTGGTGCCTAGAGCCGCCCCTGCCCTCTGGGTCCAGCAAGAAGCCAGTAAGACTAACCTTCACCACCTGCCCTGATCCTCAGTTGGGAGACACCCAGAAAGGTGGGGCTGTGACGGTCTCGAGAAGATAGAAATCATCCACTCCTGGTGTCCATCTCAGGGCGTGTGACTGGGTTATGAGTATAACTCTCTAGATAAGGAGGAGTAATGACCCACATCTGGGAGACGTATGGCTAGTTTCATTTCTGGGTCTTTGACTATGAATCCCAGCCTAGTTATGTAAATGAGATGTTGAACGCCATCTAACTGAGCCTGTTTTCAAGTTAGAGCCTGGTGCAGCCCTGACGAGAGCAAGAGACGAGCAATGCTCCCCAGCACCCAGCTCATGCCAATAGGCATGTGGTAAATACCAAGAGGGAGTTTATAGCTAGAGCTGGTGGAAAAATTCCTGTCCAAACTTTTGATGGAAAATTGCTTCAACACCCCCCACACCCTCAACAAGCTATTTTTGCAGAAAACTTGTTTAGAAGTTTCCCACCTTTTTCCATTTTGCCCCTGGAAAGTGGGTAAAGAGGGAGCGAAAGGAGAGGGACTAAAAGGGGTTCATGATTTGACTTTTCAGTGAAAAACTAAAGAATTTTTGCAGGAAGTTTTGAACAAACCTACAATTAAAAAACAATTCCTGTGAAAGGCAATTAGCATTTTTCAAATCAGTGCTACTGGAGGTGGATAGTAGATGGATAGATTAGACAGACAGAGTCAACCCCCAACAACCTGTTCACTATAGAGAGCCCAATGAGTCAGGCCTGGAATAGAAGGAACATGGCATGGACTCTAAAGGAGAAGGAAGAAGGCAAGATTGTGAAACTCCAGAGGACTGACTTCACACTTGAGTCCTGCCATCCATGCTGCTGAGAGAGAAACTATGTAAAGCCTAGGATGATAAATCTCGGTGGTTTTTATGCACAGGAGCTGACCAGGCTTTGCTGAGCATTTATTAATGATTACTCTGACCTGAAGTATCAAATGAGAGTTTATCGCTCAACCTTGTAACCATAGTAATTGTAATTAAGTAGTAACCTGGGAGATATTTTGTTAGTGTCTTGCTGCTAACTCACAGCAGGGACAATGTTTAAATAGCTGATTAATTTTTATCATAACTCACTCATATCAGATTTAGAAGACTGACTTTAACTGTTGCTTACAGTGGTTATCTGCCTGGTATGGTCATAACGTATACCAATGAACTGCTATGTTATTTGTAATACAGTAGCACCTGCAGACCCCAATCAAGATTTTGGCCACATTGTGCTAGATGCTGTGAAAACACCCAGTGGGAGAGGTTCTGAAGAGCTTCCAGGCTAAACAGGCAAGACAAAGGGCCAGGGAGCTGTGACTTGCTCAAAGTCATAGAGCAGGTCATTGGTTGAACCCAGGTGTCCTGACTCCCAGACTAGTACCTTGTCCATTAAGTTCTGCAGTCACACTGTTTTGATAACTGCTTTACCTCCCACAATGAGGATTCACTGATAGGCATGAGATTGATACATTTCACCTTATGTTTCCCATTTTGATATACATACATTTATATTCAATAGACAGTGTAGTCAGTGTGTTCCTATATAACTTTTCAATAATCCATTTAGTCAATGTTTTCTTATTTATCTTGTTGAAATATGTTGGTGGGTTGGTACAAATCATTCCAGTATTAAAAGAATACCAAAACTGAAGGATGCAACTTTTGACCAAATAGAATCAGATCTGAGTAACTGACTGCAGCCTACCATGCACAGCATGATTCTTCAGAAGATGATAAAGTTAATCAAACAAGAGGTAAATGCTCCATTCACACTGGTTTTACACCAGAGTTACATCAGCCTATAACCAAACAAAGACAGATCAGAGAGTCAGGCACAGACTTTTTCAGATGTTCATTGTATTTGGTAGACTTAGAATCTAGATAGCAGCTCCATATGGTTTGCATATGTACAGTACAGACACATGCTGCATCAAAACACGCATGTGAAAACAAACATGTGGGATCTGATAAGATTGTAACCGTATTTGAATGAAGTATCCCCGGAGATGTTTATTTTTATAGACGGTGAAGACAAGCAAAATTACAAATCAATTTACTGTGTAAAATTACTGTTAAAAAAACAAAACAACATCAGCTGGGGCATGAGAAATAACATTAACTCAAAAAAAAAAAAGCTAATCCCTGAAATAATGGTCTTTGTATAATCCCTAATTTTAATTAATATGAGGTTATGTGAGGATCATACTCACAAAGGACCACACAGAAGGATTACTGCCTGCCAAACCAGTGCAAACCTGCACAAAGTGAGACTTATTACAGCTTAGAACGTTTGCTGCTCTAAGTTCAGTGGGCCAAATTCAGGAGTTGCACAGGTGTAAAGGAAGGCAGAATTTGGTACATTTCAATTATGCAGCCATTGATCTTCTGTGTAACTATAAGCAAGTTACTTCACCCAGTGCTGCCAGCCCAGAGCATTAAGAAAGTCATGAGTAAGCTCCCCTCCCAAGTTAGGAAATTCCTTTAAAAGTCATGATTAAAAAAAAATGTGTTGACTTTTTATTTGCCGCTTGGTTTTTGAGCTTTTACAGTTCACATTTTCAAGCTTCTAATCACAACTATGAGCGCTAGAATTTTTATGTAAGAATCTCAACAGTCATCTTAATCACATGACTTCAGGAGCAGGGGCTTTAAGAAAACACACCAAATATGACAGCTGGCAACACTGAATGCCAATTCACTAGATACTTCTAGGGCAATTTTTCCAAACTAGATCATGCCTCCATTCTGAGGTTTCTGTCCCCGTCCCCCCCACTCCAATACAGTTTCTAGCGTCTCAGGTTCCTAACTGCTAACTTGTTGTATCTGACACTTCCAGTCATTAGTAAAACACTAACTTGCCCACAGGTGCAACAATTTGCCTTTTGTCTCCTTTGATCATTTTCTAAGGAGGAAAGGAGAGAGAAAATGTTGCAGCAACCAACAGAAGGCTGTACTGTCTTTCACACTTCATTCATAACTAAGGCTTCATTTTAGTCATGGGTATTTTTAGTAAAAGTCATGGACAGGTCACAGGCAGTAAACAAAAATTCATGGCCTATCCAGATTTGTACTATATACCCCTGGCTAAATCTTGGGTGCTCTGGAGGGCGGGCTCGGTGGGGAGGGGTGCCACAGGTGCTCCAGGGCAGGGGTCAGCCAGGGACCGCCGTTGCTGCTGGAGAAGGGGGAGCTGCGGTGACCCAAGACTGCCCTGGCAGTGGCTGGCCCAGGGTCAGTCACACACCAGCCAGTACAGAAGTCACCGAGGTCCCGGAAAGTCACGGAATCCATGACCTCCATGACAGACTCGCAGCCTTATTCATAACCCATTTGTCCAAACACCCATACCACACAAGACACGAGATCCCAGAACAGGACAGTGACCCAAACCCTTCATGGAAAAAGAAGCCAAAGATTCAAACAACCTCTTGAGGAGACACAGGCTGCCCTGTCACAATCTTCCACATTTTCTCCCAAATTCACATTGCTGCCTTAATTTCCTGACTGCTATCCCATAAGCTGTTGCTTCTGCATGTGGAACCAGAAATGTTCTACTGTGACAAGAGGGTTTGAAGAAATGCATTGGAAAAACAGCTATCATCTCTAAATGGCTTCTCTTTTGGCTTCACTGGTGTGAACACAGTACCAGTCCAGGGCTTTTTATTTCCTATGAGGCTCAAAAGCGTACACTACTAATATCAAGAGATGTCCAGTCAACCCAGCCATTGCATCACCAAAAGATCTTCAGACTGGATTAAAATAAGGCTTCATAAAATTGCTGCTCTCCCCTGTTGCCTTTGGCGAGTACGGTGGTGATAACACAGATCGACTATCCCTCCTGAGGACAAGCTGCAGGGGGAGGCACTCACAATTAATTAACAATGCAGAAAAGCATCCTGTAACTTGCAATGTATATTAACACTTTAGGGGGCGCTCTAGTTCTCATCCCAATATATTGTCCCCTTTCATCTCCTGATGCTCTGTTTCTGACTGCCCTCCCATCCTCGCCTCCCACATGGTACCTGCATGTGTTCCCCGCCTAGTCAGGCTCCCACCCAACATGTTCTAATGTATCCACCCACTCACTTCCCACCAATCAGTTATCCCCAGCTTGTGTCTCTCCCTTAGGCCTAACCCACCCCTGAACTTTCTGCAGTCATCCCTTCCAGTGAAGAGCAGTAAACATACCCTGTACTACTATTGTGTGCTTCCAACGCCTCTTCTTGGTGGTGATGGGTGTGCTGCTCTCTTTTTCTAGCTGAAAGGGAAAAGACACCCCTGTCTCCACTCTCTTCCCTTTTCTAGCAGAAGCCAGGAATCTTCTTGCTGCTTCTTCACCACTGTATCCTTCCTTCTGGGAAGCAATGTCCCCATCCCCCCTTTTGTGCCAGCTCTCACACCTTGCTGTGAAGCGATCATTTCTCTTTCCAGTTTATTGCATCTCATCTTCCTATCCCACTCCTTTTCTCTTTATTTTTCCATCTGTTTATCATCCTTCTTTCTTCCTTCCCTTACCTCCCTCTGCCATTTCTTTGTACTATCCTTTCCCCGTCCCCTTCTCTTTACTTTCCTCTCTGAAATGATCATTTCCCCCCTCCTCCATCCTCAATCTCAAACTCCCCTCCCTATGTCCCATCTCTAGCAGAAAGGTGTAGTTTGTCAATTTCCTGTACTCTTATTAATTATGCCACAGGTGAATCATGCCAATTGTAAACCAAAAAACCAAAAAACCCGTCATTTGTAATTTTTTGCTTATGAGTCTGATTGTCTGATACAACCTAATATTACATAAATGAATATGTAAAATTAGCACTAAACAACTCTAAAGGCTGTTAATACAGATAGACACAGTATCCGGTAGGAAATCACAGGGTAAACATCCCCGTTTACTGTTTAATAATGTCTGTCATGACTTACAACTGAAATGTAATTTGTTTCTACAGATAACTGTTAAAATTGTCTGCTGTTGCTGCAAAGGCAGATACGGAAGCTTTAGCAGATCTGCAGGGTATTTACTTTAACTGAAACTGCAATCACAGCTAATAAGAGATATAATTGCTATATGCAAATCATATTCAATTATAAACATCAGTAAGCCTTTGAATATGAAGGAGAGGTGTTTTTTTAAACATAGCTACTCAGTGAGATTTCAGAGCAATGGTACTGGAAAGGATAAATAGGCATGTACACTGCACATAAACTTGTGGAAGCACCTGATACGGTGAAGGCAAGGTAATGGTACTAAAAGTCAGAACAGAAGACTAGGAGTTCCGGGGTGTATCCAACACCCGGCCGCTGGCTTGTTCTCTGGCACATAATCTCAGTTTATTCATTTGTAAAATGGGGATACTACTAGCCTACTGTACAGGGATGTTGTTAATTGAGTCTTAATTAAATGTTTGTAAAACAAAGATTCTTGATTGGAAGACACCATGGATGGGCAAATTATCATTATTAGGCTCAGAATGCTTACCTTGGGAATACCTTTGGGTATGTTGTCTTATTAATATTAATGGCAATTAACAGTTTGGCTTCTTTACTTATTTAGGGTAACTGAAACACGTGGGAAGAACAGGGTTAGTAGTTCTGGCTACAGTTTTCAAGTGTGGATCTGGGCCATAGAAACTAAAGGTACTTGGGCCCTTAAACCCCAGATATAGGCACCTAAACCACAGTTTTAGGTGCTCCCATGATCCTGCTTGGCTGCCGCCAAACCCTGTAGGTGTCTAATTTTACTTAGCACCTTAGATTTTCAGGGCAAAGGCTCCCTGGACACCTATGTTTCTGCCTCTGGGCATGTGCACTGCTGCCTCCATCTAGGTGTTCAGATGCCTGTCATGCCTGAGCCCCAGTGCAAACCATGAATCAGGGAAATAGGCAGAAGAATGCTTATCCAAACCACAGGGCCCAATTTGATAGGTGGCCTCTGACATGCCTATTGGATTGGGTCCGATAGTGTGCGTGGAGAAGGAACATAACTGAAGAGTTATTGGGCCAGAGAGAGAGAGAATAACTCTATAGCCTGGTGGTTAGAGCACTCATCTGGGAGATCGGAGACCCAGAGTCCAATCCCTCTGCTGTCAGTGACTAATTATTAATATAGAATGGAGGAGGGAAGCCCAGATCAGAATATCCCATATTCTGCTGGGGAGGTGGGAGATGCCTGTTCAAATTTTCTCTCCCTCTCTGTCTGAAGGGGGAATTGAATTGAAGTCTCCTACATTCCAGGTGAGTGCACTAACCACTGGGCTAGGTGGGCAGTAGCCCCAGCACTGCCTCCGGCCATTTTGTGTCAAATTGCAGTTCAGTACTAACGCTCTTTTCAGTCAATGTGAAGATTCAGGAGGGTGGAGCGACAGATTGGGTGTGGAGTGAGGCAAGCGCCTAACTCAGTCACACGAGGAACGACTTGGACACGGAAGTCACCTGACACCAGGAGAAGGGTTTCCAGTGTTGGATGGCAAAGAGATACAGGCACCTAACTCAGGGGATGGGGGCTTTGGAAACCCCGCTCTCACTGGCATCTCCCATTGGCTGGTTTAGACAGCTGCCCATCTAGCATACTGGCTTTTGTGGATCCCACTTTTCCCAGCTTTAGGTGCCACTGTGATCCACAGAACTGCTCAGCTGCTGCCAAACCCTGTAGGCAACTAATTTCACTTGACACCTAAACTTTCAGGGTAAAGGCTCCCTAGACACCTATGTTTCTGCCTCTGGGCCTCAGGCTTTGTGAATCATGTTGTTCCAGTGATTGTCTAGGCACCTAAAAGCCAGGCATTATAACGCTAAGCATCTCAATGGCTTTGTCCCTCTGTGGATGCAGGCCTATACATACACGCCTGAGACACACTGTACATGACAGCAACTTTACCTGGCAGTTTCTTCCAGGAATTTAACCCTAATTAAAGAGGCAATGCCTTGATACCATCCAGTTTCAGAAGAACAGTAGGAAAAGGCTGATTCCTTACACTGCTCTAGCACACAGCATACACAGTGAGTTAATTCCCAAACTGAGCCCTCTTTCCTTGCATTGTTCTTTAATGAGCAGTTGTAAGAGCACCACATAGAACTCAGCCTCATCTTTTTCTGCCCAAGATCAACTCTCTCTCTCCAAGGCTTTCTTTCCCTCTACCCAGACGGCCACTCCTGCCCAACCTTATGTTCAGGGTGGGAAAAGGAGCCACATCTGCTACAGTGTGTGAGGAGGAATGAGTCAGCATTTCAGTACTGGATTCCATACACCTGCTAACACAGGACAGGCCAACAGAAAACCCTAATATTTCAAAATCATCCACTTGAGTTACTCTATTTTTTAAAGAAAAAGAAGGTAACATATAAAGTGAAACTAACAAAATGTGTCCTTTTAGCTACAGCAGTGTTATTCCATTTGGTTATAATTCTGAAGGCAGAAGTTATGTGCAGTGGGAAACAAAAAGAAATTTAGATTAATTTGCATTCTTTGCTCAATAAGCTTGGGGGACTTTCTAGAGTTGTCTTCTGTACTTTTCAATTATTTACAAATACATCACAATAAAGATTACATTAGACACACAGCAGCGTCAGTATCTGAGTTCTACCAAGGTATTACTCAAGGAAGATGCAGTCTTGAAATAGAATGATTTTCCTTGAAAATTTCTCTCTTTCCGCTTGATTAATCTGTACCAGAAGCTGTCAGCTAGTTGTATGAATATGCTAACTATCTGATTTAGCAAACCAATACAAAGAATGAAACCTGAAGAAAGAATCACTTATTTTGGCTCAACCAAACTTACATCATTCTTCTGTTCATTTTTCATGAAGGATATTTTTGTAAAGCAGAACACATATGGAGTTGCTGCTGTTTATGTTGGGTCAGGCCCAACTTCTTTCATTAGCATTAATGCAAAATCCATTAGCAGCTTGTTAGCAAATCCCAACTCTTTAAGCCAGAGCTTCAGATGGTTTAAATCAGCATCTTTCCATTGACCTCAATGGAACAATGGCAAATTATACCCACTAAGGATCTGGTCCCAGGTGCAAAGGTTAGAAGAGTAAAAAGCCAGCCTTGTGTCTTGACAGCAGCTGCCTGGGTTGGACTGCTGGACCACAAGCAAATATTGAAGGCGAGGTACTTGGCTGTTGGCCATTTGCTACTTGACCACTCTCTGCTAGGTACTCTGCAGTGGTGTTTGTGGAGAGGCTGTTCATCTGCCTTTCCTGGAAAGAGCAGTGCCTCGTGTGCTGCCATCAGTGAAGAGAGATTAGAAATAAGATAAAATAGTGGTAAGCTATAAGAAAGGGAACCGGACACTTTGGACCCTGTGCAAACTAGCCTCTGCTAGACTATATAGGGGTTGGGGAGAGACCACACTTTAATGAAAATAGGAGGAGGACAGGGGTCATCATATCTTCCATGCTTAGGACCAGATTTTCAAGAGTGCTCAACCCCCACAATCAGGGCCAGCTTTTTAGCAGTTCTCCAGGGAACTGCTGAGCACTCTTTTGGAAAATCAGGCCACTCTCTTAGCTGCCCAAGTGGCAGCTGAGCTGTTTTGAAAGTCTGGCTCCAAACGTGGGAGCCAAGCCATTCTGAAAATTCTGGTCTAATTTTCTATGGGAAGTGGGGAATTTCTTCAGTTCTATCATGCTTTTAGTTTAAGATGTCTACAGACCAGATTGCAGCTTGGAGCACTTGGGCCCAGATCCACAAAGGTACTTAGATGCCTAACCTGATTTAGGAACCTCCATGAAACCCATACACAGTTGCCACCTAAGCCTAAACTCATTCAGTGAGTAAGATTTTTCTGTAAAAGTTCCTTAGGTACCTATGGAGAGAGATAGAGTCGTATCTCTCTCCATTCTTTGTGTAGGGAGCTTAGGCACCGAATTTAGGCTCGTGGATGATGTGTTCTGATGATGTCCTGGACATAGAACCCCAAAAGTTAGGTGCTGTGACAGTCAGCATTGCAATGGCTCAGTCCCTGGGCAGATCCCAGCTTTCCTCCCTCAGGCCTGGTCTACACTACGCGTTTAAACAGAATTTAGCAGCGTTATACCGATTTAACCCTGCACCCGTTCACATAATGAGGCCCTTTATATCGATATAAAGGGCTATTTAAACTGGTTTCTGTACTCCTCCCCAACAAGAGGAGTAGCGCTGAAATCGGTATTGCCATGTCGGATTAGGGTTAGTGTGGCCGCAAATTGATGGTATTGGCCTCCGGGAGCTAGCCCACAGTGTACCATTGTGACCGCTCTGGAAAGCCATCTGAACTCGGATGCACTGGCCAGGTAGACAGGAAAAGCCCAGCAAACTTTTGAATTTCATTTCCTGTTTGCCCAGCGTGGAGCTCTGATCAGCACGGGTGGCGATGCAGTCCCAAATTCAAAAAGAGCTCCAGCATGGACCATATGGGAGATACTGGATCTGATCACTGTATGGGGAGACAAATCTGTTCTATCAGAGCTCCGTTACAGAAGACGAAATGACAAAGCATTTGAAAAAATCTCCAGGCTATGATAGACAGAGGCCACAGCAGGTACTCAGCACAGTGCTGCATGAGAAGTGTAGCGGAAAGCCAAAGAATCAAATGGCCGCTCATGGAGGGAGGGAGGGGGGACAGAGGACTCCAGCTATCCTACAGTCCCCGCAGTCTCCGAAAAGCATTTGCATTCTTGGCTGGGCTCCAAGTGCCTGAAGAGTCAAAAACATTTTCCCGGGTGTTTCAGGGTGTATGTCGTCAATTTACACCCTTCCCCCCCCTCCCCCAAAAGAAAAGGGAAAAAAATCATTTCTTGCCTTTTTTCAGTGTCACCCTGTGTCTACTGCATGCTGCTGGTAGACGGGGTGCTGGAGCGCTAAACAGCAGCATCCTCTCCTCTCCCCTCCCCGGTGGCAGATGGTACAGTGCAGAAGGACTGGTATCCGTCCTCGTCATCAGCCCGTGATGGCCTCGGTGAGGTCGGCCGGGGGCACCTGGGTAAAAATAGGAATGACTCCTGGTCATTCCCAGCAGATGGTACAGAATGGCTGGTAACCATCCTCATCATAGCAACTGGGGGCTGAGCTCTAGCAGCCCCCGCCCCCATCATGTCTAAAGAAAAGATTCTGTACTGCCTGGACTATCATAGCAGCGGGATGCTGGGCTCCTCTCCCCCGCACCGTTTAATGTCCTGCCTGGACTATCATAGCAGCTGGAGGCTTCCTCCCCCTCATTTTATCTCATTAAAAAGTCTGTGTTTCTTATTCCTGCATTCTTTATTACTTCATCACACAAATGGGGGGACACTGCCACGGTAGCCCAGGAGGGTTGGGGAAGGAGGGAAGCAACGGGTGGGGTTGTTGCAGGGGCACCCCCTAGAATGGCATGTAGCTCATCATTTCTGCGGGATCTCTGGGGCTCTGACACGGAGCGGCTGTGCTCTCTGGTTCTCTAGTACATTTGCCCCATATTTTTTACACTCTATTTTTAGACAAAACATAGGAAGGGAATGACCCAGGGAGTCATTCCCATTTTTGCCTATGCGCCCCCGGCCGACCTCAGCGAGGCCAGCCAGGAGCACCCATGATAGCAGCAGATGGTACAGAATGACTGATAACCATCATCTCATCGCCAATTTACAATGGCAGACGGTGCAATATAACTGGTAACCGTCTCTGCTATCTTGCAAAGGCAAATGAATGCTGCTGTGTAGCAGTGCAGTACCACATCTGTCAGCAGCATCCAGTACATATACGGTGACAGTGACAAAAGGCAAAATGGGCTCCTTGATTGCCATGCTATGGCGTCTGCCAGGGCAATCCAGGGAAAAAGGGCGCGAAATGATTGTCTGCCGTTGCTTTCCCGGAGGAAGGATTGAGTGACGACATTTACCTAGAATCACCCGCGACACTGTTTTTGCATTGGGATCTCAACCCAGAATTCCAATGGGCAGGGGAGACTGCGGGAACTATGGGATAGCTATGGGATAGCTACCCACAGTGCAACGCTCCGGAAATCGACACTAGCCTCGGTACATGGACGCACACCGCCGAATTAATGTACTTAGTGTGGCCGCGTGCACTCGACTTTATACAATCTGTTTTACAAAATCGGTTTATGTAAAATCGGAATAATCCCGTAGTGTAGACATACCCTCACTCTCCTTTACGGTCTCCCCAGACTTTGGGTGCAGGCATGATGCTATATAGCTGGGCTAAATGCCTGCGTAAGGCCTCCCTGGGACAGGAGGGAAGGAAAGGTGGGAAAAGGGCAAACGCTTGGGTCCATCACCTGAACGGAGTACTGGGGAAGTTGTAATTTGCTGCTTGTATAGGCCAGAAACAAAATTATGATCACTTCCTATCTCCATGCTACCTGCAGTGGAGAAATATACATGCCATTCATTGTTCCGGACTGTGCCCAAAGTCACAACCTCGCTGAGCAGAAGTGGGGCTTAAATAATTAACTGATGTTTAAAGTAAAATTGTAGGGCTCTGCTGTAACATACGGTTTAGCTTCTCTCTGTGGACCTGATCCCGAACCCCTGGAAGTCAATGGAAACACTCCTACTGGAGTCAATGGTTGTTGGATCAGGCCCCTTGAAGAATCACATCAACAGAACTTTAGATCAACATTCTCGGTCTCTTGGTGCAGGTTTTTTTAGGGTATTTAGGCATTGCTGCACTCAGCGTTGCTTTGTATAACTTATTTGGGAGCCTAAATATCATTTTCAATATCCCATCAACTTTCAATGGGATTTTGGCTCCTAAGTGCCTAAATCCCTTTTGAAAATGAGATGTCAACTCCTAAATTAACTAGGAACAGCAATGCTGAGTGCTTAAATACCTTAAATCCTGAGCCTTGATATATAAACACAGATGGGTTTTTTTCAAATAGTAACCAGCTATAAGAACTGTAAACATAGTGAAACATTTTCTGCTGCCACTTTGAACTTTTAGTGACTGCACCGTTTCTCATATCATGCTATGTTCTGCAATTTTCTCCAGAATCTTTTTGGAAACATTTTCACCAGGACATAGGCTCACAGCCAATAATGACATTGCAGTGAAATACAGGGCAGGCTTCCAGATGAGATTGCTAGAATCATAGATGATTAGGGTTGGAAGAGACCTCAGGAGGTCATCTAATCCAACCTCCTGTTCAAAGCAGGACCAACCCCAACTAACTTATCCCAGCCAGGACTTTGTCAAGCCCGGGCCTTAAAAACCTCTAAGGAAGGAGATTCCACCTCCTCCCTAGGTAACCCTTCTTGCCCATCTTTGGTGCCTGTCTAGGTGAAAATTACAGCTTATGAGCCAGATGCATAACTGGGGTGTTATGTTACAACAAATGTTCTTTTCTACACTAAATCTGTGGAAGATTTCATTACCTGAGGCATAATATTGCACATCTGGTCCCTGACCAATTTTTTTTCAAACCATCTTCAGCACATTAAAACCTACAATTGGTTGCGGGGAAGCATTTGGACAGAAGAAGAAATATGTAATAAAAGATCATGGGGGTTAAAAGACCATTATTTGTGCTAAGCCTCTCAGTTTCCACTACATATCACAAACAATAATAAAATAAACAAAGAACTACCCAGAGAAAGGGCTGCATAAATAGATGTGAGGTTAGTGACTCTTCTGGGAGCCCCTCTGCCAAGCTGTAGTTTCATTTTAAATGTTTAACGACCGTGCCTGCTGTACAGGACTCTGTCCAAGGGCAGGGATTAGTTACCTTTATACAGTCAGTCAGTGGGGATCTTAAAGTCATCTGAACATTTTATGGAAAAATCCCCTTTTTAAAAAAATCTAATTTTTAAAAATTGCATACAACAATTACAGTGATAACATGAGTTATTTACCTACAGTAGCTTCCATGAAAAGCAGGGCTCTTCTGGGCCCACAAAACCTTCCAAGTCTAAAGCTGTCACGAGTGTTCAGGTACTGTGAAAGAGCATTTAGTGGGTGGAAGCCCACGAGCCATTAAAATGGTGTGTTGTTAGAATGATAATCCATATGCAAATTCCAGAAATACTAAGGCCCCAGTCCTTCAGAATATGCTTGTGCAGACCCCTGTGCTAGCATGAGTCCCAATGACTTAAATGCATCTCTCCAGGATCAGGGGATTAAGCTAGCGTATCCATTTGCAGGATCAGAGTTTAGGAAAGTTATTTGAGGGCCCCACTATTTCTTCGGGGAATCTATAGGATTTTCTCCATAGCTGGTGTGATGTAGTGCAGTCTATATGGGTTTATAAAAATATGGTAATAAGTGAATATAATGTAACTGGAATATGCTTCATGCAGAAGGTCTCTTGTAAGGTATCATTACAAAGCATATAATCTACTGAGTGTGGTCATCCTATTTGTATAAATGTACCACTCTTGTATCTGAAACTAGAAATATGAAATATAACTCTGAGGGCCTATTGTAATTATGCAAAGTGTGGGCTCCCATCAACCAGGACAATTGACTGGGGCTCTATTTGCAAGCAATCCTTCCTGTAAGTCAGGCTGGGAGGAATGAAGGTTTGGGGACTTACAGTGACATGGGATCATGTCACATGAACTGGAATCCATCTTTAACCTGGTGCTTTTCCTGTGAGGTGGGTGGAAACCCAGAGAAAGACAAAGGATTCCCGCCTTATGCAAACGATATATAAAGGGATGGAACAAAACAAAGGGAGGTGAGGAGCCATCATGAAGAATCCCCTTGCTACCACCTGAGCTGGAACAAGAGCTGGACCAGGGGAAAGAATTGTGCCCAGGCCTGGAAGGTGTCCAGTCTGAGGAAAAAACTTACTGAAGCATCTCTGAGGGTGAGATTATCTGTATTGAGTTTGATTAGACATAGATTTGCACATTTTATTTTATTTTGCTTGGTGACTTACTTTGTTCTGTCTGTTACTATTCGGAACCACTTAAATCCTACTTTCTGTATTTAATAAAATCACTTTTTACTTCTTAATTAACTCAGAGTCTGTATTAATACCTGGGGGAGCAAACAACTGTGCATATCTCTCTATCAGTGTTATAGAGGGCGAACAATTTTTGAGTTTACCCTGTATTAGCTTTATACAGGGTAAAACGGATTTATTTGGGTTTAGACCCCATTGGAGTTGGGCATCTGAGTGCTAAAGACAGGAACACTTCTGTTAGCTGCTTTCAGGTAAACCTGCAGCTTTAGGACAAGTAATTCAGACCCTGGGTCTGTGTTGGAGCAGACGGGATTGTCTGGCTCAGCAAGACAGGGTGCTGGAGTCCTGAGCTGGCAGGGAAAACAGGAGCAGAGATAGTCTTGGCACATCAGTTGACAGCTCCCAGGGGGGTTTCTGTGATCCAACCCGTCACAGCTGGGTCTAATCACTATTTCCTCCCCTGTGCATAAGATTTATTAGATTCTGGACCAAATCCTGAACTAGTGTAAGCTGGCATTCATTTTGATGGGGCTATGCCAATTTACATCAGGTTATGAGCTGGCCTGGGGAGTGGAGATAGGATTTTAGAAGGTTCTGTTTTGTAGCAAAAAGTGGAGGTAGAAAGTTACCATGACCAATATGTCCATCTATCATATTTTAACATCCCAATATTTTTAGCAGAGGAAAACATTTGTCGCATATGCTGTTGTATCTAGTGCTGAAGCATAAGGGAAGCTGTCACAAATCAGTGACCTGCATACCAGACTCTACAGAACAACTGCACTCCCCTAGCTAGATCCAATATCTCTTTACTAGTTAGTTTCTCTTATTTTTTTGACTGCTACAAATACAGTCTGTAGCAATAAGTATGTGACTGTTACAAATTTTCGCCGCCACAATCATTTTCACATACAGTTGCAGGTCTAACAGTTCCACAAGCCACAGGAGAAATGAGCCAAACACAAAAGAAGCTAAAGAACAGACTCCCAACCCCCAGGGAGGATGCAGCAGAGGTGTTTAAGTGTGAACAGCTAATTGCAGAACAGATGGTGGAGCTGTCTGCTGGAGCATGAGAGACAATGTTCCATAAAGCTAGTGAAAAAGAGCCTTAATCCCTCTCTTTAAGGAAAGAGAAGAAAAAAAATTAAGAACAATGAGAGAGAAAGTCCTGTAAGTTTATACACTGCGCTGGGAGGATCACTATAGCGCTGAAAAGAAGAAGAAAAAGATTGAGTCCCTCCAAAGTTGCTCTTCCTCTAAGACAAAAATAAAAGCCCCCCCAAAACGTAGCAAAGAAACCAAGAAGGAAGCATCTCATTCACAAGCAGCTCCTTCTCCCAAACAAGGAAAGGCAGCACATCATGGAGGCAGAAAAGGAGACTTGGGACAGTCTGTGAGACAATGCCTGTGAGGCAATGGTGAAATGGGTCCTAATAACCCTGCATATGCAAACTGCTGGAGGACAAAAATCACAACGCAAGTCAGTTGGAAGCGCCAGTGTAACCACAAGTAAGTGTTTCCCTTCTGGACTGGAAGAAGCTGCCCATTGCTTATTGGGAACAGACCTTGTTTTTTTCTCTCTGTCCAACACACACACATGCATATGCCCCTACCCTTGCCTCTAACTCTAAAGCCAGGTGCTGAGAACCTTTTTCTTCAAATGTTTTTTGGCTTTTCATGAAAACATCAATTTTGCTGAGGCCATTTGCCAGTGAAAAGACAGAGATGGAAATTTTTCAACTTGCATAGCTATTGCTGAACAACCTGTAGCTGCTGGGCCCCACTATTACAACAGGATTTGGGCCAGTGGATCTGTGTTAATTGCAGACCCAATGTCCATGCTTGTCACCCTCCCCCACTTAGCAGTCAAAATAGCTTTGTGATGCCATTGTAGGACAAAGCATAGCATATCCAAAGCCTGTCCCCAACCACACATGGCAGTTCCACTGCTTTTTTGGCCATGAGAGTGACAGTATTTGCTCTAATATTATTAGAGATATAGAACTTCCTTCTTAACACATCTACAATTAGATCAATATTTGGGCACACTCCATATTAAGGTTCTGCTTAAATAGTTTATAAATGGTTCATAAAATTAATAGATTTTTTAAAAATACATAATTTGGTTGTTATAACGTCTAACAGGCTGTTCATAACCATGAGTTATAACCATCTATAACACTTGATGTGACCTTGATCAACTGGAGAACTGGTCTGAAATCAAGACGTAAGTCAACAAAGACAAGTACAAAGTACTTCGCTTAGGAAGGAAAAAATCAAAGGCACAACTACAAAATGGGGAATAACTGACTAGGCTGTGGTGTTGCTGAGAAGGCTCTGGGGATTACGATAGATCAAAATTGAATATGAGCCATCAATGTGATGTAGTTGTAACAGAGGCTAATCTCATTCTGGGGTGTGTGAACAGGAGTGTCAGATAAGACAGAGGATGTAACTGTCCTGCTCTACTCTGCACTGGAGGCACCTCAGCTGGAGCACTGTGTCCAATTCTGGGCACCACACTTTAAGATAGATGTGTACAAATTGGAGAGAGTCCAGAGGAGAGCAACAAAAGTGATGATAGGTTTAGAAAACCTGACCTGTGAGGAAAAGTTGAAAGAATTGGGCATGTTTAGTCCTGAGAAAAGAAGACTGAGGGGACATGATAGTCTGTAAATACGTTAGGGACTGTTTTACAGAGGATGGTGGTCAATTGTTCTCCATATCCACTGAAGGTAGGACAAGAAATAATGGGCTTAACCTGCAGCAAGGAAGATTTAGGTTAGATATTAGGAAAAACTTTCTAACTCTAAGGGTAGTTAAGCACTGGAATAGACTTCCCAAGGGAGGCTGTGGAATCCTTCTCATTGGAGGTTTTTAAGAACAGATTGGATAAACACACCTGTCAGGGGTGTACTTAGTCTTGCCTCTGTTCAGGGGCTGACCTAGATGACATTCCCAGGTCCCTTCCAACCCACATTTCTATGATTCTATATTCTGACAGCCATCTATAATGTGCTTCTAACATTTATTAACCTTTTAAAATGGACCCCTCAATATTTATACAATCCTGGAATCAGATGCACTTTTCTTTCCAACCACCATTGTTTTATTATTGGGCCCTCATTTAGTTTTGTCTTATTTCTGTAGCATTTGGGTAAGTGTTTAGCCAAAATTCCTCTTTAGCCATGCAAGGAGAGACGCCTGGCTGTAGAGCAGGGCTATGTCTCCTCTAGGGCATTGCCTTCCCCTGCTGTTATCCCTGCAAAGAGAATGCTGCCCATCGAAGCAGGGAGTTGGAGAAGGTAAGCATAGGGCTGGGAGTGGAGTGCCCTGACCTGCTAGCGCAGCAGGGAATCCATTAAGGAGTTCTTGTAGACTGTAGAAACTCCTTTTAATGGGAATTCTGGGGCATCTGCTGGCAGAGGAAGCCCTCACAGCCTTAGGGACACGCTAGGGAGGGTCCCCAGACCAGTGCAGAGGAACAGGGAACTTCCTGTCCACATGAATGACCTTGGCCTCTTGTGGATCCTCAGGGATCTTCACAGATCCTGGGGATCCATAGGGCAAGTGGGCAAATTACCCAGCTCTTCCAGTGAGCGGGGTGGGGGCAATGTCCCTGATGAAAGTCTGTGCTGAAGTTGCCCCCCCCCCCCGACTTCCTTCCTTCCTTCCCACCCACAGGACAAATTGATCTGGACCCTGTTTATTGGCACACAATAATTTTCTTGCTGAACAAGGGTGGCTTCTATCGCTCTTATTGACAGTAAGAGGTTATTTAGAACTAAACAGTTACAGCATCAGTATCCCCTCTTCACCAACTGTACCTCCCACTGTTCCTGAGCAAAATTTCTGGACAATAATTCTCTTCAATCACTTTCATTCGACTCCTTTCACATTCTCTCAAAACTGCCTTTTTAAAATCCAATATTTCTGTGCAGCTGCCTTTGAACATATCCTCCCAAGTACCTCACACAAATCTGATGGCATAATGATCAGTTCACCTCGGAAGATGACTACCATTTATTTGTCATTTCAGGTTGATTTCCAACAGCTACAGCTTTTGATCTTGTTGATTTCTGAAGAAAAAGAGTAAGAAAACTGTCCCGAAACAACTACCAGAAATATTCATCCTTTCCCAACCATTCTGCAATCCTTATTCTAGTCAATAGCAGGGTCATTAAAATTCTCCATGATCACCGTGCTAGATTCTTTATGAACCTGCATAAACATTCCGCACATTCACTGCCCTCCCTCTCCACCCTGAAGATCTGTTACAATCTCCAGTTATCTTTTTCTATCATTTTTATTTTCCCCCTTGAGTTCTCCTTATTAGAGCAGCCACGTCTGCTTAATCATTTCTTACTTTAGACCTACTCCCTGATTCATACATTTCTATAACTCCTCCTGTCCTGTTGGCTCTTTTCTTTTTCATGGCCTTTATTTTATGGTAGAGAAAAGTGGCAGGATTCATTAAGATAAATCTGAATATGTATCCAACTCTGCAGAGTGGTGTATTTTCCATGCAATGGTTTCCATCCAGTAACTACAAATACTAAAAATTACAGCAGTGAAGATAATAAACCCATAGTCACTCTTACAGCCAAAATATGTTTAAAGACATCCGATAAACTGAACACAAGTTCTTTTATGTCCTAAAATAAACATTGGACCAGAACATGAACCCCTTACCCGCACTGACGAGTAGTTACACAAGCAGCCCCAGTGAAGTCTATGGGACTTATTCATATGTGAGTAGCTTCTCAAAAGGGGCAGAAAGGGGTTCATGCTCTAATTCGAACTCTTTCAAATATACCAGGACACTTACAGCTTTACTCACATGGACTAGCACTTCCCACTGTGAGTATCCCCATTGAAGTAAACAGGGCTACTTATTGAGTAAGTTACTATGCAGGGTGAGTAGGTCATCAAAATCTGACTCTCAGAATAGATTTTGAAAACATTTGCATTATTTTCCTTATTTTTTAAGTGATGTTAAGGTGGAATAGGAAGCCGTGAGTATGCTCACTCTTCGTGAACTAGAGGAATAGAAATTAATAATTCCAGGCTAATAATTAAGATTCATAGCTGATTTCCATTATAGAAGAATCAGACCCTATTATCTTCAGAGATGAAAAGGAGGTTTAAATTGTTTTAAAATGAAACCCGTTTTTCATTTATATTCTGTTCCTTTTGCACTCATTAAGAATCCATCATTTAAGGCTCAGGGATGATTAATGGCTGGCCACACTGCACCATACTTTTAAGTAGCACTGGGTGAAGTTCAAAAGGCTCAGTTCACTTTGGAGCAGCTCCACTAAATTAAAATGCTTACGCAAAGCTTATGAATCATCCAAACTTTTGGAGCATAAGTACAAGCTGGGGTCTAAAAAGAATTGCTTGAAAGCTGGGGGGGTGCTTGTACTAAGAAACCATGAGCTCTGGATAAGAGATGGGGAACAGGGGGGGCTCTGACTGAAGAGCTAGTGAAGCGTTGACTCAGGGTCCACAGCTAGGGGCAGTGTGTAGCTGCACTGTCAGAGATGCAGATCAGGAGGGGATTGTGATAGTCACAATTTCTTCCCTCCCTCCCTCCCGGAGAGGGGGAATCTGCTGTTGGTCTCTGCCAAGTAGTACATGACAGCCCCACTATGCCAGTTGAGCTGCGCTGCTTGGTGTGCTCAGAGGCAGATTACGATCTGCTGGGGTCCTGGCCAGAGCAAGTTGGTGGGCCCCCTTCCTACCCCTTCTGCCTGTGGTCCTGCCCCCATTTCGCCCCTTCCCCCTGTGGCTCTTCAATGGCCCCACCTCATTCTTCCCCTTCTCCCACAGCCCCTCCCTGTTACACCCACAGTCCCGCCCCATTCCACCCTCTGCGCCCACTGCGGCCCCAAGACCAGATAAGCTCTGTCCCCCCGCCACAGTCCTGGGGCTGCAGCAGAAAGTGATAGCGCTTGCAGTCCCGGGGCTGCAGCCAGGGTCTGGGAGCTGGGGCTTCCCCTGCTGCCCTGCACTTTTGCTGGGCATGGGAGTTCTAGGCCTTCCCCTGCCCCGCCTGCCTGATGCTTCTGCCGGGTGCTTGGGCTTCCCATACCCACCCTGTGGCTTCTGCCTGGGCTCGGGGCTTCTGGCGCCCTGTGGTGGATTTCTGCTAGGGTTCCTGTTTTTCCAGAGCCCCTAGGCATGGGCCCCATTGGCCAACTGGATAATCCGCCACTGGCTGTGTGGGCGGGGAAGTAGTGGACCCTTAGAAGTTGCTCCTTTTACCCCATATTGTATTTCGTGATGAGATTGACTGGTGCAGGGAAGTGAGGGGCAGTCTTACATCTCCTAATTCTCTGGCACAGATATGTAGGGAAGCCACGATCTTGCCGTAAATAGGCATCTCTTAGGAACAGCAGGAGCTTGGTGGAAGAATGGGGTTTCCTTTATTTAATCTTTTTGTTCTTAAAGAGGAGGACCAGTGGTGTGAACACTGCTTTTACCCACGCTACACTTTGAAAATCGGCGGCCATTGCAAAACGCCAATCTGTTGATAAAGAACATCCAGTGCCATAAAGTTCTGGACTCTGCACTTTGACATTGATTTTCCCCAGCCTGCTGCCCCAATCTTAAGTTAAAAGGCTGAGGGGAGTGCTTTGACGATGATATACAGGGCAAAGGGAGAGCAGCAGGCACATCTGATAGCACTCCAGGTTTGGCTTCCATGTTGACCCCTAGTTTAATGGGAACTCTTCACTCTGCATGGTGTATGGCACAGCAGGTGGGGAACAGAGCAGAAGAGCACTCCCCACAAACATGCAAGGCAGCATGGGGGACACTGACTAAGCAGCCTGGCATTTCCAAATCTCCATTGAAATGGGACAGTGCACTGGGATCCAGCCCTGCAACCAGAAGTAGGTAGGTGGTAAAAGAGGACATATAGCACCAATTAGAATCAGGGATGCACAGGATAGTCCTCCTGACCTATCCTAATACTTCATTGCGATTCCGATGGGATTATTCCATCATATGCTGGTGCCGGGTCATGATGATGCAAACATCACAGTTTAATGTCAAGACATCATACTGAGATTATTAGGGGCTCTCTGTGGCCCCAGTCCTACAAAAACTCATGCACCTGCCTAACTTTACCAAGGTGAGTAGTCCCATGGGAGTCAAAGGGCAGAAAGTTAAGCACTTGTGAAAGCGTTTGCAGGATCAGGGCCTAGGACTCTGAAATTAGCACCACTCTCCCAGGCAAAATCTTACTGTCAGAGTCCCAGTTTAATCCAATTTTCCTTTTCCTTTTTATGCAACAGTCGCTTCATTCATTTCCACAGCTGATTGGTGAATTTTGCAGCAACTTTGCTTTTGATGCAAAACTACTCACAGCTTCATAGGTTTTGAGATGGGGCAAGGAACCAGACTATGTATCTGTCTTGCAGTCAAGAGAGTCCTGAATGCCTCAGACATACAAGGAAAACATGTCCCTGACCAAAATGTCACAGCATACATGAGAACACACAGGAAAGGTCACCTAGGCTACCTTTCCCTGCCCCTCCATGTCTCCTATCCCCATGTTATGTTCACCTCTTTTCCTATACTTTCTGTCTTGTTAGCAAACCTTAGCTGTTTTCTTATCTTCCCTACTCTCCAACCCCAGTAGAAACTTTTATCACTTCCCTCAATCTTACCTACCTCATGCCCTGAATCTTCCTCCCAGCAAATTCCCCTTCCTCAGAGTCATTGTCTCAATTCTCAGACCATGCAGTTTCCATGAGAAAGTCACTAATTCCATCTAAGGAACAAGGAAAGCAATCTGTGACTGCAAGCCACTGCTGCATTAGATTCCTCAATGTATTTGCTAAATCTTAAGCCCTTTTGTTTGCCAAGTTGTAGTGGTGACAGATAGTGGGAATAGGGGCTGTTAATGTGTGCTGGACATTTGCATGAACAGTAGATGCAAGCAGAGTGGTAATGATGTTGACCACAGGTCATATTTGGAATATTGCTAGCCTCTGTTGGCTCTTAGCAAAATAACTAATGATTAGGGTCTTCGAGCAGGAGACATTTGGCTCAGTATCTGCTAATTTAATTTTCTGGGAATTAAGAAATGGATAGATTTCCTATTTAGTGCTAATTTAGCTAGCTCAGGGCGATTTGGTATTCTATTGACTTGTTGGTATAGCAGGGACTACTATCACAGCTATATACAAATAGTTGACTCACTAAGCTTTAAAATAATAGAAAAGAAAAATGACAGGGTAAAGCATTACACTAGCACTTCCTCTAAAATGCTGCGAGCTCGGCTATTTGAAGACAACTTGATTACCATCCCCTGGGATTCTGCAAATAGAGGCACAGTATATCAGAGGCACTGATGAGGATGAACCAAGTTTGAGTGTCATCACGCAGTCAGAAGTATCCTATCTTTATAATTCAATGGGTAGATGAGACTCATTCAAATGCTCAGCTCATTACTAGTACATCTGCCTGGCTCCATATTACTCACAGGACAAAATGTGAGCCTCAGCTGCCAAGTCATTTGGGCCTAATGGTTTCCTTCTGTGCTGGATAAGTAAGGTCTCGCTGTTCATAGTAAATGCACAGAGAGGTCAGTTTACTGTTTGAGGGGAGGGATAGCTCAGTGGTTTGAGCATTGGCCTGCTAAACCCAGGGTTGTAAGTTCAATCCTTAAGGAGGTCACTTAGGGTTCTAGGGCAAAAATTGGTCCTACTAGTGAAGGCAGGGGGGCTGGACTCAATGACCTTTCAAGGTCCATTCTAGGAGATTGGTATATCTCCAATTATTACCTTTAATACTGTATACAAGAGGCTGATCAACCTTATTAAACAGGGGCAATTGGTGCCATTTTGGCACTGGAGTTTGATTCTCAGAGGAGACGAAGGGCACCCAAAGGCCACTGAATTTCACAGGGTGCCTAACTCTCTTAGGCTCCTTGGACAATCCCAGCCTGGCTGTCTTGGGAGCAGTGTGGAGTAAGGCAGCAGGAGCCAGAGAAGTCAACTCCCACCCTGAGCATCACAGGCGGGACTGCACAAACTGAGCCACACTTTACCTCTTTGGGGCAGGGACTGTCTTTGTTCAGCACCTAGCGCAGCAAGGCCCTGACCCTGACTGGGGCAGCCAGCTCCCAGCTAATGTCACAGGCTGGTGTGGAGGTGAGGGCCATGGACTTGCCTTTCCCCCAGGGATGCTGGAACAATTTGTATGGTGGGGGTGCTGAGAGCCATGGAACCAAACTGGAAACCCTCTATATAATAGAAACCACTTCAACCCAGGGGATGGGGCAGCACCTATGCTCTCCCCAACCCCCTTTGGGGTGATGTGTGCTCTGAAGGGGAAGTGCCCTTATTCACACAAAGATAGGGACTGCAGTCATGGCAGGAGATTGTGTGGTCCCTCAGTGCACCTCGCCAGAACCAGTCACACTATAGCCTATTATCTGTGCACACTCTTGGGCAAATCTTCATACGGGCAGGGGAAACCCAACAACTGCACTGTGATCTGTGGCCCTTTACATGAATCTCCCATGGGGATAGGACGGAAGGATCTGGGCAGTGGCAGATCCCCAGCCCTTTCTCCAGTGTGTCCATGCCCTGTCTCCCTTGCACAGACATGCAGGGATACCCTGGCTCCATACCGCAGAGGGGATGGGTATCCTTTGTGTGGCCTAGGGGACTCATGCGGCAGAGCCACACCTGTCCCTCTGTCAAGAGAATCCCTGCAGCCTTGGAAACAGGACAGGATTTGCCTCCATGTGGCAGCATGGTTCAGAGAGGTGTGGTTGGCACACAGGACTCGGGGGCAGGTACAAGCCTCTAAAGTGTCTTTTCCCTTTTGCAGCTTGAATCCCCAGGTGCCCTGTGTTTGCAAAGCACTTGGAAGTTTGCAAGTGTTATTCACTTTATTTCACTGCTCTTGAAATGAATCACCGAGCCCCAACAACAGGCATGGTCTGGAGAGAACCTGTCCCATAAGGGAACCATATGCACAGTCTACACAGCAATCTATTAAACATATCTGCCTCCCCATTAATTTCATGCATATTGACAAATGGATTTGCACAATTCCCTTTGAGAAGACATGAATCTTCTCCTCCAAACAATAAGCACCATTTTAGAAAGTCTCCCGCTGAGCATAATATCCCTATAAATATATTAGCATGTAAAGATTGTGGCAGAGGAGAAATGGAAGCTGATGATATTAAAAAAGTGACTATGAAAGAATCTAAAGGGGATCAGTACCTCTTCAGAGACATTCTAGTGTTAGACTTTTCGCTTTGACATTCACTTTATAACCTTCTTCAAAAGATTACCATCCACATACACACACTTATTTATAACTGCATCCATTAATCACTGTTAAACACGGCATGCAGCTCAAATCATGGGCACATAAAGTTCTGTCTCTGCTCTCACAGATGGTTGTTAACCAGCGGGAAGCAAGCTTTTAGTTAAACAAGTGATGCTCATAATATGTAACATGATGAAGTAGTAGTAGACACTCCATTTAAAGTCACATTTAACATTTTAATTAGCCTCACCTCAGGTGGCAAATGCTCATTTACATTATTCATGGAAACAGTCTGATATAAAGAGAAATGATAGGAGGAGGGGAAAAAACACATTTTGTTTCCTAAAATACAGAGACAGCTGGTAGATTTGCTGCAAATATTTTTCTTGCAGGCTATGTATGTTTTACCCCTTTTATTTAAAACATAACTTGAGGGGGTTTCTTGCCTATGAGTTAACCATCTCCAGAGCTAAATAAACTCCACCCAGCTGCCCACAACCTGGGACTATTTCGGGATTCCCACTATCCCACACTCCATCCCATATTTGCCTCATGCTCGTGAACCTTTCTGTGAAGATCTGAGCTCTCTGATGACCTACATGTAACCGCTGCTTTTCTGTTAAACTCTGTTCATTTTACAAAAAGAACAGGAGTACTTGTGGCACCTGAAAGACTAACAAATTTATTTTAGCATGAGCTTTCGTGAGCTACAGCGCACTTCTTCAGATGCATAGAATGGAACACACAGACAGGAGATATTTATACATACAGAGAACATGAAAAGGTGGAAGTATGCATAACAACAGGAAAAGTCTAATCAATTGAGATGAGCTATCATCAGCAGGAGGAAAAAAAACTTTTTGAAGTGATAATTAAGATGGCCCATAGAAGGTGTGAGGAGAACTTAACATAGGGAAATAGATTCAATTAGTGTAATGACCCAACCATTCCCAGTCTCTGTTTAGGCCAGTGTTAATTGTATCTAATTTGCATATTAATTCGAGTTCAGCAGTTTCTCTTTGGAGTCTGTTTTTGAAGTTTTTTTGTTGCAAAATTGCCACCTTCAAGTCTGTCACTGAGTGGTTAGAGAGGCTGAAGTGTTCTCCCACTGGTTTTTGAATGTTATGATTCCTGATGTCAGATTTGTGTCCACCTTTTCATGTTCTCTGTATGTATAGATATCTCCTGTCTGTGTGTTCCATTCTATGCATCCGAAGAAGTGATGCACCTGCTACTTTGTGTTTTCCATGCAGGCTGGGAGCTCTGGGGACTTTGTTATTTGTTATTTGCCCAATATGTGGCCCTGATGCTAGGTTAGGGTTCCTAGGCCAAGACTATAACAAATGATACCAATCATGATGACTAGTAGTCCATTGAGGAGGGGTTGGGGTTCCGCGGCGGCCTAGTGAAATGCGTGGGTATGTCTACACTGGATGCTGAGGATGTGATCCCAGCTCAAGGAGGCATCCTCCTCACACTAGCTCTCGGTGTTTAATGCACTAAAAAATAGAGCATAGCTGTACCAGTACAGGAGGTGAGACAGGCTAGCTGTCTCAAGTGCTTATCCTTGGAGTCTATAGGGCTGTTTTCCGGGTAGCTAATGCATTCCACTGCCACAGCTACACTCTATATTTAGCATGCTAGCTTGATGAGAGCGAGTGTCAGTATGTCTCCAGCTCCAAGTGTAAACATACTCTTCATAGCCAGGAGCCTTTGGTACATTAAGCTCTACTCCACTGCAGAGGCTGAAGGCCAACACTGCCTCTCAGGCTCCATGATGATACACATTACATTTCAGCCACTTGGCCTTCCACAATATTCTGATCAGAGAGTGGCTCTCATGTAAAATCTCCAGGAAGGAAACATGGTCCTGTTGTTAAGCGCACAAGGGACTTAAGCAACATAGGTTCAATTCCTGGCTCTGCCACATGACCCTGGGAATGTCACTAAATCTTGCTGTGTTCCCCTGCTGTAAAATGGGAATAATACTTCCTTAACACCATGGGTTGTTGCAAAGAGAAAGATTCTATGGTGATGGGACCTGGACAGAAACATTCTCATGCTACGCACATGTGTCAATGAACACTCTGACCATGGAAGTAATTTCAAGAGACACAGGGCCAAACCCCATTCCTCTTGGTGGCATGAACATGGTCTGAACACAATAGTGTGGCCTGAAGCATTGAATGTGGAATCCTGAGGGGGAAGTCACCCCCTCAGCATAGAAGTTGTTGTTTGACCTGGTCAACATTTTTTTTTAACAAATCTTTTCCTGCCTTTGACAATGTAGCTTGTGAGAAAAGATCATTTAATTCATTTTGACTTTTCAAAATATGCAAAGTTTTGAAAATAATCAAAAAACTGCACTTAATGTTTTGTCCACCCTCCCCAGGGGGAATAGCTCAGTGGTCTGAGCATTGGCCTATTTACAAGCAAGGTAAACAAAGCCATCAGGAGAAGAAGTAGGAAAGGTGACTACTTAATCTCGACAGGGGATGGAGACTGCACCCCCAGGAACCCCTCTAGAAGCAGGATCAATGAACTTTGGGAAGATATAAGCCGAGATAAAAAGCCATTTTGGCATCCAACCCTGGAGGGACTACAAGGCTGGAACTCTTGAAATCACAGAACATTCCATCCTTCAGTCAAGGGATGTTATGTCTCTGGGAACTGAATATAGGTGAGAAACCTGCTTAGGCAGATTGTAACTTGCTGAAATTAAGTTTTAGTCTTAGAAATATATTTTTACTTGTTTTCTTTGTAACCATTTCTATCCTATTACTTATGTTTGATATCCCTTAAACCTATGGCCTTATGTTTAGTACATTTGTTTTGCTTTATTATAAACCAATTTGGTGCTTTGATTAAAATAGAGCATTTGATAACCTCAGTTAAAGTAATAAGCTGCTGGGTAGAGCTCCTCCTAGGAAGTAGTGAACTTAACTTCTGTAAGTGCTCAGTGGGAGGGCTGGTGGACATGACAGGACTGGTTTTGGGAAATTCAGGACTGGGGCTGGTTGGGTCTGGCTTGAACCCTAAAGTGTCACTATAGTTCCTACAGACAGTCACTTGATCCCCAGTCAGCTGACCCATTAGTCCTATGCTATCTGGAGGCTACACATTCCCCAAATTCCCAGTTTTAAAGAGGTCTAGCTCCCAGACAGCATGCTGGGCTACCCGTGTACCCCAAGGACCAGTGATTTGCTACAGTTCCACTTTGAACACACACAGTCCATCTATGTTGGGGGGGAGTTGCTGCATTGGAATAACTATATTGGTAAAGTTTTTTAATGCAGATAGGACATTGGAAGGGTCAGTTGTTCCCCAGTGGGTTATGCCCACTCCTTATTGGTATTTACAGAACATCAATAGCTGCCTTTAAAATTGGATGGAGCTTGTGTTTATGGAGGCAGCATTTTTTATCTGACTTCACGAACATTGCAAAACAGTGAGAGCATTGTGAAAGGGAGGAGGTGAAGGCAGTCACAGGAGCTGAGACAGGACTTTATGTGACACATACTGCTAGCTAGATAACGGTTCAACTGCTCTCAACTTCTGAACGGTAAACTTTGCTGCTGCTCTAGCTGTTGAGCATCCAATCCCAATCATAGCAGCAGCTATGTCTATATCGTAAGGATAAAGAGGCATAGACAGATTCAGTGATTTGCCAGAAGGTCTCTGACAGAACTGGGAATGGAGTCCGGAGTCCCAGTCAAGGCCTTAAACATAACACCAGCCTTCTTAGTCCTAACCCATGATAGGGTGAGAAAGAAAGATTTTTTTCCCATTGGATGGTTACATTGCAGGCCAGACTCTGGTGTCACCTACACCTGTCTACATCCCCGCTAATTCCATCACTTGTCTTACACAGATGTGTGAGAGAGCAGATTTTAAGCCTGGTGATGCTGGAATGCTCTTCTCATTAATCTATGCCAAAATGAGTCTTGTGATATAGTACAAGATTTAATTACATTTTTAGTTCTGCTCTTTGGGTACTTGGTTTTTTAATGGTATGTTTTTGAGTGAAATGCGAGAGTTTTGTTAGCTTAAGAATGTTTACCAAAATGAAGTTTTTTTACAAATTATTTGTAGCTAGTTACTGTAAAGGCTAACCTTAGTAATGATGTTACGTAACTAAAATCAATTCATATAGCGACAAGTTTAATCCTTCCTGACATCTTGATGGTGATGGTTCCACAATTGTTCTCAGTTAAACTGGGCAAAGACAATCCTATAAAGAGCACTGCCAAGAGGGGGAGGGCTATGTGAGTTTGCAGGGCTAGCTATATTCTGTATTGGAGAAGTCATTCATTTTAATTGGCACGTGTACTACTATGGATCAAGGATATTTATTTGTATTTCTGTAGAGAAGTAAGGATGATCATTTTGAGGGCTGGATGGACTGGCAATGGTATACAGAATGTGTCACATCTTGGTAGCCTGCATAGATGCAGCCCTGATCACTAGTGACCATGTGCCATTATCTGACAGTGTAGCTGTTCTGAGCAGAAGCTATGAGAGCCCCACTTCAGCATGTGCCTCACGTTAAGCATGAGCATAGTTCCATTGACTCTGGCTAACCACTCATACCTAAAGTGAGGCATGTATTTAGTACCTTGGTGAATTGGGATCTAACCAATTTAAATGATTAGTCACCCCCAGGTACTTGTGCAAAAGTCAAAACAAAGAAGAGGAAACCTCTCAAACACCCAGGTAAGTGTAACTCCAGTGGGATTTCAATGTTGGTTTTGTACCCAAAACATGTATGTCTCGCATGCCAATCAGCACCCAGCAGAAGCAAAGGATAGAAAGTACTTGAGAATTCAACTACCTCCTTACTCCTAGCTGTCCTCTCGTCAGAGAATGGATGGGGCACATGCAGGTAAGTGGGAGGCTGAGGGAAAGCCAGCAGCACTTCTGCTGTCCGTGCCAATTCATTTTCCAGTGCTGCTAGTTAAGCACTTTCATCAAATCTTGTGCCCAATGCAAAGCTGACCATTGATGTCAAAGAGGGTTGGACCAGGGCTCAAATTCACTAACAATCAGTTTAAAAGGATAACAACATTAATTAATGGAGCATCTTCATGAGGATTCCTCTTTTCTTAATTGGATTCCTTTGTATAGTGTCAGGGCAGCACTTAGCAGAGCTTTCTGTAATTAGATACAAGCAGAGAACATGTATCAATTTTTATTTTGTAAAATATATGAATTTCTTATGATAATGCTGTAAGCACTGGATACTCCGTTGTTTTTTTAAAGGAGGTTGTTTTAGAATAAAAGAACAAACAAGATCTACGGAATATTGTTCCTTTTAGATAATGAAAATGTATCTGAAGGTACAAACCCTGCTGAAAGCTATCAAGTCCTGCCAACACACTCAAACCAATTACTGACAAAGCTAGTATGGATTAGTGAAAGCTTGGAGAAACCTGCTTGATGCCCAAACTCTCCCTTTTTTCTCTTTCAAAGTTTGCCAAGCAAATGAACCCACAGAGATGCAATTAAAAGCAATAGAAAAATCTTCAAGAAAAAAAGCATTTAAATCTGCCATTTTGTCCAAGTTTTAAAAGTCGACTGGTCTCACTCTCAGATAAACAAATGAATCAAAAGTAGAAATATCAGCAGTTTTCAGACTTGTATTTCACTCCAAGAGATGAACAAATTCATAAGATTTTCCGTGCCAGTCTAAAGGTGTTCATTCACCATTTTGAATCTCTGCTTAACAACTTGCTGGAGATCTATAAGAAATATGACTTTCCCATCTTTCCAATGGCATCAGGCATTTAATTCTAGCACTGGCAGGTGACATTAGAATAGAGCTTAAAATCATGTATCTGATTTCCATATATTGTTTTAGCCTCATAAGTTTAGTTAATTATTGTTCCCTTGAGTTCTGCTAGAGTTAGCAACTAATGCTTTATATCATCTGAAAATTTGGGATCTTGGCCTAACATTTATCCTTCAATCTAGTGGTACATGATCTATTAGCTGATAAATTCAGATTACAATTGAAATGAGAGAAAAAAAGCAAGGTGGTAATCAGAATGATATGATTGTAAGATTTGATATCTTCTGCCTATCGATACCAAGAGCTGTAGAAACACAGTACACTTCTGGAGATCTGTACAAACATTTTATAAATCCTTTCAGGATTCCAACATTTTATAAATGCTAGTCCTGAAACAGTGATCAGAAAAACAAACCAAACAACATTTCTCTCTGCACTAGATATATCTGGATTGGTGTATGTAGTGTTGTTGTAGCCATGTTGGTCCCAGGATATTAGAGACAATGAGATAATATCTTGTATTGGACCAACTCCTGTTGGTTAGAGAGACATGCTTTAGACAGAGCTTATACAGAGCTCTTCTTCAGGTCTGGGAAACTCAAAGTGTCACTGCTGAATACAAGATTTGAAGAGATTGTTTAGCATAAGTAGTTAACACATATTTCAAGGGACCATTCAAGGTGAAGTGGCCTGTTAATACCTCTCCAGTCATAGGGAAGAAAGGGGGGGGGAACAGCTGCGGGGAGGAGGGGAGAGAAGGAAGGCACTGTTAGTGGGTCACAGATTGTCCTAACAAGCCATAAATCCCGTGTCTCTATTCAGTCCATAATTTTAGTTTTCACCCACAGATGACAGGGTGTTTTTGTCTTTTATGATTTTCCTGTGAGAGTTCATTCAAAGCATGCACTCCATGCATCTGAAGAAGTGGGCTTTTTACCCATGAAAGCTTATGCCCAAATAAATCTGTTAGTCTTTAAGGTGCCAACTCCTCATCGTTTTTGTGGATACAGCCTTACACAGCTACCCCTCTGATACTTGATTCAAAGCATAGTGATTGTCTGGTTTCACCCACATAGTTACTAGACTTGTATACTCGATGGGGACCCCATCCTGAAAGAAATATTTCCTCAACTCCCTCTTCTGGCCTTCAAACAGCCATCCAACCTCTCCAAGCTCATCATCAGAACCAAGCTCCCCACAGATCAGGACACAACAATTCAAAGCAGCACCAGACCCTGCCTGTACAGACCTGCAGACCTATCTCCACTGCTACAATGATCAACACCCCCACAATACATCTTTCGAGATCCATGGGTCCTATGCATGTCCATCACAACATGTGATGTACCTCCTCCAGTGCACTAAATGATCCAATAACAGCTGTGTGGGTGATTCTGGTATTTGAAGGCAGGTGCATCCCTGCCTCATTCATTGTACACCATCCATCCTGGCAACTGAGGACCAAATTCTACTGGTATAAATTCCAGGTAATTGTCAGTGACAATGGATTTACTCCTGACTTACACTGTTGCATGGAGCCCAGGGATGATGGCAGCAAAGGGCTAGGCAGGAATTTGATGTTCCAAATTTTGCAATCAGGGGACATATTCCACAATAAAATTGCTATCAATAAAGTAAAAGGCTGTAGGATTGCAATCTTATTTCACCTGATAACATAGCTATATAGGTCTCCTCAGCAGGGGCCATTAGACCCGGGTTAGTAGTCAATTGAACATCAGTGTTCGATGCATCACTTGCTGTGTGCCTCAAGGAAAGCAGTAGAAATCAGCTAATTATTACAAACATCTGTCTGCTGAACACTTACACACAGCATGGTGCCTGCAGAACAGGCTGAAATGCCATCTGGAGCAAGCAAATGCAAATAAAGTGTTGGAGTGGGTACACTGGGGTGGGCGAATGCACTGCTACCTTGTTTGCCATGTACTCAAGAGAATGAATCCACATTCCTTGCTGTCACACACAAAAGGTTAATCTTTGCTGTAAGCAGGGCTGGCTCCAGGTACCAGCGCAGGAAGCAGGTGCTTGGGGCGGACAAGGGGAAGGGGTAGCACGTCCGGGTCTTCGGTGGCAATTCAGTGGCAGGTCCCTCATTCCCTCTCAGAGGGAAGGACCAGCCGCCGAATTGCCACTGAAGAATGAAGCAGCGTGGGAGAGCAGCCGCCGAAGTGCCGCCGATCATGACTTTTTTTTTTCTCTTCGCCACTTAGGGTTGCAAAGAAGCTGGAGCTGGCTCTGGCTGTAAGTCACACAGAGTTAGCATCTATGGGAAATAACTGCACATGTAAAAAAAGGGGCTGATGGGGTCATAATGTGGGTGATTTCATATTTTTTACACATTTGTAGTCAAATCTAAATGTTCATGCTCAAATCCATCTCAAATGCATGTGGATGAAAGCACTATCTGTTGACAGCCTAGAATACACAGATGTGGAAGGAGGGCAGGGGATTATATTAAATCATCTGGTTTACTGGTGCTGGTTTATTTCAAATTGCACTGCTACACTTTGGATGTATATCTAAGGGCTTGTCCACATGTGGACACTCAGGAAAATTAATCTGAATTAACTACAGGTGTGAATTGGAAAACCTACCTTATGAGAGGAGACTTAGAGAGCTTGGCTTGTTTAGACTAACCAAAAGAAGGCTGAGTGGAGATATGATTTTTCTTTATAAATACATGGCACCTCCTACTGGCCATCCGGGGATTACTTCTGGCCAGGCGTTGCACCCTTCTCTTGTGGTATCTCTCCCACCCTTCTCACATCCTGTGGCCCCTTTTGCTCCAGGAACTGCAGATTCCTTTTCATGACTGAGCCCTCTGGCCACTTCACAACATGGTTTCCCCTTCTGGGAGCGGGGGGGTGGGGGAGCGCAGAGTATAACAAAGTCTTTCCCAGACCAAACCATCCCAGGCAGTCCACTGACCTCTGCCTAGTATTTTCCACATTCCCAGTGGCTGGTAGAGGAACCTGGGCCTGCCCTCTACTCTGGGTTCCAGCTCAGAGGCCCTCTGGTTAGCAGCCAAGGCTACTGCACTGCTATTCCTTGCTATTATTCTCCTGAGCCTTCTCTTGGCTCCCTGGGACTAGGGAGCTGGGAGGCTGGCAAACCCAGGGAGCAACTGTGCACTACCCTCTATAGTCCCAACACACTTCCCTACCTTCCTGCAGCCCCCTTCTGTTGCCAGCTTGCCTGTCCCTGCTCAGCTGAGCCTCATGTCTAATTAATGAATCCCTGCTCCCTGGCTGCTCCTCCAGGTGCAGCCTGGGCAGTTACTGGGTCTAATTTACCCTCTCAGGGCCAGCGTGAGGAGTACACCCCATCACAGAGGGGGGTACATACTAGGGAGGGAGAGGAGTTATTTAAGTTAAGCACCAATGTGGACACAAGAACAAATGGCTATAAACTGGACATCAACAAGCTTAGGGTTGAAATTAGATGAAGATTTCTAACGATCAGAGGAGTAAAGTTCTGGAACAGCCTTCCTAGGGGAGCAGTGCGGGGCAAAAAACCTAACTGGGTTCAAGACTGAGCCTTATAAGTTTATACAGGGGGTGGCATGTAGCTGAGCTGCGACTGTTAGCTGCAAATATCTCCAATGGCCGGTAATTGGACATTAAATGGGGAGGACTCTGAGTTACTACAGAGAAGTCTTTCCCAGGTTCTGGCTGGTAGGTCTTGCCCAATAGGGTTTTTCTTCCTTCTCTGCATCATGGGGCACAGGTCACTTGCAGGTTTAAATGAAAGGAAATGGAGGATTCTCAGTTTCTTGAAGTTTTTACATCATAATTTGAGGTCTTCAGTAACTCAGCCAGAAGTTAGGGGTCTAAGACAGGAGTGAGTGGTTGAGGTTCTGTGACCTGCAATGTGCAGGAGGTCAGACTAGATGATCATGGTGGTCCCTTCTAGCCTAAAAGTCTATGAATTTAAACTGGTTTGGTTAAACTGCATTAAACCTCTGCATTAAAGCTCTTACTTAGGACTTATTTTCATGTACAATGCTACAGCACTTTAGTGAAGATGCTCCTACACTTATGCAACAGTTTCTCCCGCTGGCATAGTTAATCCACCTCCCTAAGTGGTGGTATGTTGATGGCAGAAGCTCATTCATTGACATAGAGCTGGCTACACGGGAGTTAGGTTGGTATAACTACATTGCTCAGACATTGGAATTTTTCACACCTCTGAACAACATAGCTATACTGATATAGGTCTGTAGTGTAGACCTGGCCTCAGAATTAAAGTGGCCTTAATTCAGTTCAGATTAATTCACTTCCAGAGTGAATTAAGATAAACCAAATTAAGGCCACTTTAATTCTGAATAAGAGAATCCACACAGGTGTTTCAACGTGGTTTTACTAGTCCACTTTGATCAGTAATTCAGATTAATTCTCCTGAGTATTCCTGGGTAGACAAGCCCTTAGTTATGTCAAGTATACCTGGAGTATATAGTAGAAGTGCTTAAAAAAAAAGGGACCTATCAAGTCTAAATACTGACCCTTAAACACACAAGGAAAAACAATGCATACTTCATTTTTATTACATTTACTTTATTGCACCTGTAAACATTTTTGTAACTCAAAATATATTCAACTCTATTAACGTATGTGCTAAAATGGGACAAGAAGCAACTAGATACTGTTGAGTTTTAAGAAAATTAACAGTAATAATAGATAATTAACACCTAGCACATCTTCTACTTATTGTTCATAACACTCTATTATATATTAATATTTGAACTGATAAAAAATGATTATTTTAGTCCAAAAATGCCATTTTCTCAAAACCGAGAAGCTTTCTGTGGGAACATGTCTATTTCTACAGAATCCTGTAAAAGGATAAACCCACAACATGAAGCATGTTAATAATGTTAACGTGTTCTGTTTTGACATTTCTGGTGAAACATTTTGATTAACCCAAAGTGAAATTAAGAAAATGTTGGTTTCATTCCAATTTGTAACAAAACCAAATTTTGAAATCACAAAGTTTCCCATAAAACAGAAGTTTTGGCTCCCACACAACGCTGATCAATATGTGGGCTCGTTTAAAAAATGGTTACTGTTTTAGGCCCTGGTTCGGCAAAGCCCTTAAGCCAAATTCAGGTACTTTAGCACATGTTTAAGTTTAAGCAAATATTAGCTAAGTGCTTTGTTGAGTAGAGATGAGCATAAGCACATTCTTCATGTTAAACATATATACATATGCTTTGCTGAATTGAAGTTTATGATCTGATCCAGAGCCCAGTGAAGTCAATGGGAATTTTTTTCCAGTAGATTTTGGCTCAAACCTTAAAGCAAGCAACTATCTTTCATTCCCTTCAGAAATTGTTCCCTTTTTCTCATTAAGGATGGTATAAAGTATTAGTACCATAATTATTATGTTTAAGAAGGAATATAATATACTTTCTTAGTATTTTTCATGTTAGGCATCTATTGGTTTTTTAATTAAAATTATCTACATTCAGAATGTCCATAGAGGATAAGGAACAATTGAGTCAAAATGATAAGTTATGAAATGTAAATTTTAATTAAAAAAATCACTTCTGTTCATGAAAACAGCAAAGTAATTACATAACTCAGTCTATCACCTATTTAGCCAGCCTATTCCTTTTTGGTTCCCAACAGGCCTCACAAACTGTACACTGAAGGAATCACATGGTCTTTCCAAAAAGTAGTCAATGCCTAATTCAGCAGCATATGCTAATACTCCACAGCAAGAGAGAGACTGAGAACAAGAGTTTCCAAGTGATAGTAGCGCTGGTGTTAGTGACAATACAGCAAGCACCGGGCAAGAAGTATGCATAAATCAGGTTTGAATCTATGAGATCAGAAAGGTTAGTTTGCCCTATTAATCTGATGATGAAGTCATCATAAATGTACACAAATGCATATGGAGAAATAGACTAATAGAAGATCTTATGGAAGCATGATGATTATTGACTGCCCAGGCAGGAGGTATAATTTAAAATGGCTTTGATAACTACATTTTGTGAGCAAGTGTTGTTGTCACTTCTCTACATCACATAGGGATAACAAATCTTTCTGGATATTAAGATATTATGGATAGTTAACCATAAGTAACTCTGAATTACAAATTACATATACCTGGACAACAGTTATTGCTGATACACAGTAACAACTGCACTAATCAGGAGTGTTAGAACAATAAATTGTAGAGAAAACACACAAGAATCTAACCCGTATTGAGTGATTGAGGGTCTTCAAACCCATAATATATTAATAATCCATGGCAATATTGGCTAGCAACCGTCTAACATCTTTTAGTTAGAACCTGCTGACTTTACTTAAGCATTAATATAAAAAAAATTGGGAAATGAGGCCTTATGATCAAAAGTAGATAATAATGAACTATTGGAACAGTTGAGTCATCTACAGTACCTCACCACCCTTCAATGATCTATAACCTTTCAGAAGTGGTGTGCCGAGTCTTCATTTATTCACTCTAATTTAAAGTTTCGCGTGCCAGTAATACATTTTAACATTTTTAGAAGGTCTCTTTCTATGTCTATAATATATAACTAAACTATTGTTGTATGTAAAGTAAATAAGGTTTTAAAAATATTTAAGAAACTTCATTTAAAATTAAATTAAAATGCATAGCCCACCAGACCGGTGGCCAGGACCTGGGCAGTGTGAGTGCCACTGAAAATCAACTCACGTGCCGCCTTTGGTACACATGCCATAGGTTGCCTACCCCGATCTATAATTTTCTCCTAGAGTATAGAATGAAAGTGCCCATTCTGTTAAAGAACACAGTATAAATGACATTTTCAGTAGTGCTTAGCATTGGCTCAACTCTGCACCCATTAACATCAATGCTAATGGCCATCCTATATACAGAAAATCCTGCAATTCAGCGGAGTGGACCTACAGATACAGAGCAAGCTACATGGCTATATTAGCAAGTTGCATAGCTATTTTACCTCAAATTGTTATGGTTTATTCTGAACAGTCATACCGGATACCAGTATAATTTATTACATTAAGAAAATAAGATTGAGAGAGAATAGTCTGCTGAAGGAGAATAGGACACTCAGGCTCATATTCTGGAGTTGCCCAAGATCTATAAAATTCACAGTTAATACCATAACAACAATACATTTAAAAGATTTTAAAGACCAGAAAAGACAGTTATGATAATCTAATCTGAGTTCCTGCATAACACAGGCCATAGAATTTGATCTGATGAGATTATAAAGTTGTCAAACTAAATTTTCGATCATTTTACACTATGCTAGTAGACCACTCAGTATCTCCAGACTCGATATGCAAAGTCCAAAGGGATTTCACTGAATTCAGAGATGGCAATAAATTATCCTTAGTCAACAGCAAAGGAAGGCATCTCTGATCTCACTCCAGTCACATGTAATGGGAAAGCAATAAAAGATATGGGTGTACAACGGAACATTTCAATGGGAGTCACACTGATGTTAATCAAGAGAAGAGGGTGAATATAGACAAAATAAACTACCATATATTTGAGAAATAGGCATGCAGGTAAAAGTTATTTTCTTTACAGTAATTATGGTACTTTGGGATGTTGTCCATATCAATTCCATTCTTGATGGGCATGCGCCCCATGCTCTTGAGATCAGAATCTTTTTGCCATCAGTGTCCGTTGGGCCATGTCTGAACTCTGAGTACCCTTGCATCCTCTGCCCCTGAGGGCATAAAGCATGACGCAAATGCAACTATCCCTCAGTCCCTTCACCAGTACAGTGTCCACGTGTTATGAGACTCCATAGTAGCAGGAAAGGAGGATGTGTCATGTAATACATGTGGACAATTCATCTTGAAGAACTACAGTTACTGCAAGTTAAGCACTATTTTTTTCCTTCTTAGAAGAAGATTGCACTGCTCCAGGAAGGATTTGTTTGTGTAGATCCAAGGCAGGTCTCACTTTCTGCATTTGTTTTGAAAATGACCTGAAGGCGAACACTTTGGTGATATGCCTCTCACCCAGACAAAATAAACATCTGTCATGCCCATCATTGAGGGACATAGCCACCTCACAGGAAGGTAATATTTAAAGCCAGGGCCTTTGTGCTTAGTCATTATGGCTGTAGCCGGTACCTAGGTATAAAAAGGGAAATACACAGATAAAAACCTACCAAAAAACCTTATCAACTAAGTACTTTCCACTAATCAACTACTATGTACACTAAGATAAGCTATATACAAACAAAGCTAGCCACGTGCAAGAGATAGAGATACTGCTCACAGTTCCATTTCACAGGCGTGGACAATAAGGAGGAGCTGAGGGATGGTTGGCCTAATTCTGCCCATTATGCCCTTGACATAGGGCAGGCGTGAGGGCATACAGGGGACAGGTGCAGCCTACTGGGCACTGCTGGCCAAAGGATACTGTATGTGCACCAAGAGTGGAGTACATATGGACAGTCACTTGAAGGCTTGTCAGTTCCTTGTCACTGCCTCTTTCCTATATTTTAAAGTTAAATCAAATAAAAAAAATGTGTAATATTTTTTGGTATTATCTTAACATTTCAATATCAACCAACTCCCCAAACATTTTTATGAGATCTAGCTAATCTCTCTGATAAATAGGTAAAATACCTTTTAATGTTAACTGGGAGATACAAGAGTGAATTATATATAAAAAAAGATCCTCATGATTAAACCAAATAGGAAAAAGGTAAGTTAAAATTTAGTGCAATTTCACAAGCAGACAAATCCTCTTTGTGACAAGTATGACAGTGTAATATTGAGAAACATGAAAGAAACACAGTAGGTGTTGAAATACAAGATCTCTTTATACAGGGCCATAGCTTTTCCTGTACTGGTCAGTGCTGTCCTTAGGGTTCTGGTGCCCAAGGTGAAATGGAAGATATATACCTTTCACAGACCATAACAACTCACCTAAATAAAAGCATATTTTGCAGTCCTTGATACCTACCTGTTCTATTCACATGTTAGAGCTGGCGTTCAGTACAGTGAAGGACTCAATCACTATACAAACTCAAAGGTCCTCTGTCTGCATTGTTACAAATTCCCACCTCACTTAGATCAGCTTTATTCAAAGAGTTGCACTTCTATGATTCAGCGAACAGCTGAGAACAGAGACTTAGTGAAGGCAAGAGCAGTGCTCCAGAGGGAGCGATTTCAATGGGATGACAGATGGAAGAACAAATTGGGGATTTGGGTGACTGACTGAAAATAAACACTAGCTTTAGAGTGGTGGTTCTGTACATGCTCAGGATATCTGTGTGAGGGCTTGGTGTGCAGCAGGGAATGGCAAGCCAGAACTGAGACGTGAAGGGGTGGAGCTGAAGCTGGCATAAGCTGCGACTCAGTGTGAAACATGAACAGCAAACCACATACTGCAAGAAGTTCTGAGAGGAAGAGGCCAACACTGACAAGTCCCAACAAGTGAACAGAATATGACATGAAATGGATACCAAGAAAACCAGAGTCATTTGATGTGGAAGGTGTGAAATGTTAGCTGTTCTGAATGAAGTCTGGAGGGCAGCAGTATAATACTGATAAAATCTCCAGGAACATCTAATACCAAAGATTGAAGGGTCATATGCAACTGTGATAACGGCAGTGCATGCCCACAACTCGCTGCACATTCACCATTAACTTTGGTGGTTCACAACTTCAGAGTGCTTCACTGGGCAACTTCAATGCTGGTTTTAATGCAAATTTTTGTATGGATTTGTGTCGAGCTGATGGCCTTTCTGGAGGGAAACATACAAGGCCTTTAGTTGCTTATGAAATGGGTGGGAGAAAGCAAGCAAGCAAAATCAGCTGGAACACAGAGGAAGGACTCACCAGACACATCACAAGTTAAAACAATAGATAGGATAGTTGTAGAGGAGCAAGAAAGTTAGATGTGGCAAGTAGGACAGTAGAACAAGGAGTGTAGGGAAAGGTCAGTAACCTTTCCAACCCTTGGCAGTCACCAGCAGTAAGTATTCTTCCCTGGAGGAGCCAGCAGATGAGGAATAGAATGAGAACAGGTCAAGACAGACAGCTCCTCAGAACAGTGAAGAAGATGGAAGAAGAGGAAAAAGGAGCTGCCAGTATTCCTGATCAGTGATACCATGATGACCAAGGCTCTGTATTCTAGACTGTTCTTTTCTGAAGCACAACCCTTTCTGGTATTCCCACTGGGTCAGTGCAGTTCCTACCACAGAAGTGAACTTTAATGGCACAAACTACTCCCACAGCATATTAGCCTGTGCAATCATCTCCCAGGGAAAGTGGAGGGAGACCTCTCCCTTGATACATTTTTAAAGCAGAATGGAAAAAGTCCCACTACAATCTCTGTAGTAGAGAATAAACCTCCTTTGGATATAATAACTGACCTAATAGGCCTTTTCCTCTTATCATTTCTGCAGGTCTCTGGTTCTTATCTTGACGGAAGACCCAGAGGAAGCCAAGCAAGGATAGTGTCAGGAAACAATCAAAGGAGCAGGGGACATCTCCATAATTCCTAGTGCTGTTTTTAAAATTAAAACTATTACACAAGCTTCCCTCCTCCCCATCCCCTATGAGTTGTTAAGGTGCATTTAGCCTATTTAGTGTTCATATTGATGTGCCAATAGGATTCAGCAGCTGGGCTCAAGACTGAAAGAGGCATTTCAAGTCAGACCTTATTATAAGGAAGAGATATATTAAACCTGAAAGAAAATATGTAAGAAACCTTTTCCACCCTCACTTCACTGAGAGAAGAAAGGAGCAAATAGCTCTAAGACACATTATCTTTATCTGTAATTTCATTCCTCTAAAATCTAAAGGAAACAGCACTGGGAGTTCAAGGAGTTGCTTTTCAAACGTGCATAGGAATGTTTCTTGTGATATCTTGGCAGCATCCATTTTGTTCTAAGTGTACATTCTTTGAATGCAGAAACTTCACATGTGGCTACTCATTGTATTTCCGTGTTGTGAGCTGTGCATTTTAACGGATCTGTTAGGGACATACACAGTCAATAGGAACAGAGAAGCTTGCTTTGAAACATACTGAGGCTGCAACTTTCAAAGCTGCTTAAGGGATGCTCAATTCCTATTAAAATTAACAGGAACTAGATGCCCAATTTCAGTTAAAATTAATTGAAATTTGGTGTCCAAATCTCCTAGGGAGATTTGAAAATCCCTTACTTAATATCTTAGTGAAATCTATCAGTATTGTGCAATACTTTGCTGACCAAACCTGACTTGGCATGGATGGAGGTTCACAGGAAAGTCAGAGAGAAAAGGATTATCTACCTGTCTCTATACAAAGCTATTGCCTTCAGTGGATTTGGAAACGTGCACATGAATAGCATCCCATTCTTTCACCCATGGTTTTGTTGGCTCTGCAGTGCTGAGTAAAAAGCAGTGAATACGTGTTGGACATTAGCAGCAGATGTGGCTGCAAACACACATAGGGAGCAAGCAGATCTGCTGATTAAGGACATGCCATATTTACACAGTAAAATTTATACAGTGCCTATTTGGCAGAGTGGAGCCACTCCTAAAGGCCCTTGGATTTCCAGTTACCAATACTTCTTCACAGCTTTGCTTTCTCCTGGATCTTTTATCATATTAGTAACTCTCTGGTTTCCTCTAAATGTTAATTGCATTTAGTGCGTCCAAGATTCCAGCTTGTAGACTGGTAGACACAAAGGACTTCAAAGAGGTACAACAAGCATCTCTCACTGTCCTGGGAAAATGCTTCAATCCTGATTTCTAGAAACCACTCCTTAGGGGGAAAGCTCAATTTTCAGGCCCATTCAAGTCCATTCTTCTGTCTCCACCCCTTTCGCTACTTTTCCACTCTGCTGATGCCGTATTTTTGGCCCTCTTGTGAAAGGGAACAGATTCTGGGACCTTGTGAAGGTTAGTTTTGTGTTGGGAGTGAAATCCCAGTATTTTCTTACTGCCATTACATTAGATACACCAGTTCTTGAACAGAGGTGGTCACAAACACCAGGTAGGCGATCTCCTCTTTCAGGAATCAAAGCCCAAACACGAATGCCCAGTTCTCAGGAGGCAACTCTGCCTCAAGAATTGACTAAGTCAGAGAGCAACTCACCTTAAAGAATCTGCACCACAAAACCTAATACCACTACATATAGCATCCCCTCAAGGACCGTATAATGCTAACACACTAAAGAGAGGACTTTTAAGACTCTGTGTAACAACATTATTTGGTGATGCCTGCCATAACAATACCTTTCTTCCTTTAAAATGAACACCGTGGGCAACATGTAGTAATGGCACGTACAATGTGGTATTGCCCTTTACTGTGGTATTTGTGATTTCCCCTAGACTTAGAATCATGAATACTGCTATTATTGTAAATAGAATGTCAACTTGTAGAACTTGTTGCCAGGACATGCTGTGAAGGTCAAAAGTATAACTGGGCTCAAAAAGTAATTAGATAAATTCATGGAAGATAGGTCCATGAATGGCCATTAGCCAAGATGGTCAGGGATTCATCCCCATGCTCTAGCTGGGACTGGATCACTTGATAATTGCCATGTTCTGTTCATTCCTGCTGAACCATCTGGCCACCAGCCACTGTTGGAAGACAGGATACTGGGCTAGATGGCCCTTCTTATGTTTAAAATACTGTAACTTTACTAAGACCTGCAAATGTCCATTGTATACATTTAAAAAAAACCACCTCCCTCATTTAAGCACATTTTCTCCTCTTATAATTTATGTAGATTTTATTTTGTGTGAGCTCAGACATATTCAGTTCTATCAAATAAAGGGTCATTCATGAATGGAAGTTAAAAAATCCAGTAAGAAATGTAAACCAGTAATCTTAAAAGGCAATAGCTTACCAAATAAATACATAAAATAAAGCAGCCTAGCTAGAGAAGAAAGCAGTTAGAAAATCGTCAAGATTCTCTTTTCTATTCCAGGAGTTCCAAAGTCTCTACATGTTGAGCTTGTGTCTCTCAGCTCCCAGCTGAAGCCATCCTCTGTTAGTGGGTATGAGGATGCTTTCCCAGAACTGCCTCCTGAGTCTCCTCTGAAGCATCTGGTACTCACTACCGTAGGAGACAGGACAATCAAAGAGAGAGAGACCATGGGTCTAATCCTATTTTTCTACTCTATTTGCAGTTTCATGATTTCCTGTTAGGAAATATTCTCATTAAGCGGCGCCTAAGTGATGGAGACATTGATTGATTCTTTTGCTTCATATCAGTGGCAGGAAAATCAGGGAACAGCCGTGGGAATAGATTCCAGCTGGAAGCATTCATCTTCCTCTGCTAGCAGCCTTCTCCAAAGGGGACAAAACCTGGGTCATTCTTTCTGTCATGTAAGAGGAGTTGTTTGGTAGGTCTTTACTGTACTAGCCTGACAGTGTTTTTCCACTTTCTCCATTGCCTTGTATCTTATGTAGTGATTTGTCCTTGTGCAAAATGGGTGTCAAAATGCTACTATGATGTAAACCACACTAGCACAATGTGGGTCTTTGCCACGTGGGGGGCTGATCCTCATCAGAGTAAATGCCTACTACAACTGACAGCTAAAGGAACTACTCCTTTAGCCTATGCAGGAGAGGCTGAAAGTTTTAGTGCTATAGGGCCTGGGTTGAAATCCCACTGTTTGCTCAAGCAGAGTCCATTCCAAGGATATTAGCACTGGTGTTAGCTTTATAGAGGAGGTGCCCACAAACTCAGAGGAGTGAGATGAGACTGTGTCAGCTGACTGTCATGCTAGCTCTGGTGCTGGCATTGCAGTAGGAGTTGTAGGCCATACACAAGTTCTCCTGAGACTAGCACTGAGCTTTGGTTTGAGGGGGATTCCTGTGAAAAGAGATGTAATAAACTGGGCCGAGGTGTTATAATACTACATTTTCTGCATGATTACGTTCAAATTCTTATGAGCCAGGTTGTCCCAGCCCACGGGCTTGAACATGCAGGGGGAGTAATTCGGAGTAAGTTTCCCACCTGACTCCTCTGTTTGGCTGACCAAGCACTGCCCAGACTGCAGCTCCAGCAATGGGCAGGGAGATGAGGAGGTGCTTCCCTGCTAAGCAAGTGAGAGAGATGGAGATAGAGAGGAGTGGGGAATGGGAGAGCCTTGGCTCCACCCCTGCTTATTGCCCAGAGTAGCCAGCTTAGTGGAAGGGGAGCACCCCAGAAAGGAGTTAAGTAACTTATTCCTCCCACTCCCATAGGGAAAGAGAGGTCATGGGAGAAATTGTTACTCAGACATAATTCTTTCCCAGAGCTGCTTTGCTGTGGCTACACAGTACCTAGATTGGGTTGAAGTTTGGAATTTTTTATCCCTTGGGAAATTTCAATATCTTGAAATTTGGTGTCATCCCAAATTGGGATGAAAGTCCAAATGTCAGACTTTTTTGCACCACAAAAATATTTTGTTTTGATGAGGTCAAAACTGTTTGTTTAGACTTTATTGTTGCAACATTATTATAATACAAATGTTAAAATAAAGTGATTAAACATTTGATAATTTACCATAAAAATTGACAAACATCAATCCTTTCCACAAAAAAATTATGATTTTGGTGAATCAGCATTTTCCAATGGCAAATGGTTCAACTGAAAAGTATGTGACCAATTCCAGCACTCCTCCTTGCTTTTGGGCTGAGGCTAATGACTCATCTAGCCCTATGTAAATAACCCCAAAAAGTGGGTTTTACTGCACTTGTCTGTGGTGGGAGAATAGAGCTATTTCATCAGGGGGAAAACCAACACGTCTCAACAGACGCTAATTTGAACATATTGCCTGCCCAGATGAATGCCCAGAAGCAGGAACAAAATCTAAGCTCTGAGCTAGCAGATAATCACTTTACACATTACCAGAAAATTGTTGCTATCTTGGATTTCATTCAGACATACCAGTTTTAGGCTCATGATTTATGGCACTGCAAAATCTCCACAGAGTTCTTCTCCCTAAACCCTTTGGTTTAAATATAACATAGCTGAAGTTGAGCAGAGAAACTGGGAAAGCAGTTTACTTTGCTAATATTAAACCAGAGAAAAAAATATCCATGTTTTTGTTCCTGACCAAGAAAAAGAAGATCTAACTGTTCTTGCATCTCAACTACTAACTGAATAAATTCATTCCAAGTGAGTGCTATAAATAAGATAGCTATACTTTCCCAGACTTTGGGAAGGTGTAGTTGTTAGGAGGGTGGTCACAGAAATTGCAATATCCAGTAGCACAAGAAAATGACAGGAAAATTCCTTCTGATATTTTTTTTAATTGAACAAGCAAAATATTCCAGGACAAATCTCTCCTACATAGGAATTACTCAACTATGAGACAGAAAGTTCTGAGTTTCTCTTCATGGAGTTTCCTTAACATCAGTCATCTGTGTCTAGGGGGTTGTCATGCAAAACTAGTAGATTCATTTGCGATTCACATTGTTCTTGGGGAGTCCAGGTGGGCCCAAGCCATCCAGATGAACCCTTTGCCTTCATGCTGACTCTGTGCCTCTCTCCAAATGCTCTGGCAATACGGCTCAAAGAGATCTGGGCTGCTAGGGACTCTCCCATCATCCAGTTCTCCCAAAACACTCTTAAGGGCATCTCATGGCACAGAGAAGGAAAGTGCTTAAGTGAAAGCTATCCTAGGCAGCATTAATTTAGCAGGGAAACCTCAGATTGGTAGGCTGATGATGTTCCCACATCTTCAGACTGTGATCCAGAGCCCCACAAAGAGTCTATATCATGTTTAGGGGTGGGGAAAAGGTGTCTAGAGAGATACCATTCCCCACTTCTATAGTCTCCCCTAACAGAGATTCACTGAGTTTTCTTCCTCTCTGCCCACAGAGGGGCAATAGTAAAGTCTTATTGGAGTGAAATTTTGCATGCATGTAGAGCTTTGTATTAACTAACCAGAGCAGGGGCAGAGCTCTAGCTGATTTTGTAATAATTATTTCCGTGTACTTCTCAATATCATAGCATTTAGGGCTTGAGCCAAAGCTTACTTTGTCAGTGGGAATCTTTCAATCAACTTCAACAGGTTTTAGATCAAGCTATTAGAGAAAAGCAAGGGAGCAAAGTATTCACCTTCTGTAGAGAAGAAAGTGAATTCAGATACTAATGAACTTACACTTCAATTATCTCTTTTATTGTCTTAATGGCAGTTAGTACTCTTAACAATATACCCTTACCCTCTGCCCATGTGATGATAGATTAATTACACCAAATCTGAGTTCCAAACAGTCCACGTTATAAAAATCAAGGCAGAAAAAGAACAAATTCAGCTATAAAGATGTGATGCTTGTTTTTTTAAAGAAAGCTACTTTCGGGGAAAACATTAGACATTTAAATGATCAAGTTGAAATTGATACGGTTAAGGCTCGCTAGTTCTCCCTTCCAGGGCACATTTACCCACACATGGGCATTCTGCACTGGGAAGTGGGATCAAGTTAGCCTAAATTGGGCTAAGTTTCCAATTGTGCCACTCACAAAACTGGGGCCAGATTTTTAGAATAGCTCAGTTCTCATTTATACATCTAAATAAGGGTGAGAGTTTACAAAACTGCTCATCACCCCGCAGCTTCTACTGTGATTCATAGACTTAAGGCCAGAAGGGACCATCATGATCATCTAGTCTGACCTCCTGCACATTGCAGGCCACAGAACCTCACCTACCCACTCCTGAAACAGACCCATGTCTGAGTTACAAATATCCTAAAATCATGATTTAAAGACCTCAAGTGAAACTTATGGCTACATTTTCCCAATGTGCTGAACTCTTTTGAAAATCTGGTGGTTTTGTGTCTTAATTTGAACATTTAAATGTCTCGCCCTATGCATGCCGTGTACAAAGATATCAGCCCTTTCAATGACAATTATTCTAATTTTCAGCTTCTCAACATGTAGAAAGCTGAGGCTCCAATCATGTGTACAGTGAAGAATGCATATTGACTTGGCCTGGGGTACAGAGGATGTACAGTGTGTGCTCTGTTAGGACTTTCTCTGGGAATCAGAATTTGATGTCTCCTTTCAGTTGCTGCGTTATTCATATCTTTTTTCATGACAGCTACTGGCTCTGAGGGGCCAGGAAAAGTTTTCTGCTCCAGAAGAGAAAGGCTAATGCAGCTGTGAAAAACTCAAGTTAATAACAACGTCCATCAATCCAGCAAGCAATAGGGGCTTGATGGTTTTCTTCGATTAAGACCTGGAGCTGTGCTTTTCAAGTGAGCGAGACGAAGCCGGCATGGTTAAGGAGGGAGTAGAGGGAGGCAGGCCAATAGCAGCATGGGAAGGGGAGAAAGAACAAGGTGGGGCAAGGAGGAGGAGATAAAAGTCAAGCAATTTATCTCTGGATTTCCTCTCTAGTTCTGAGCTGGGATGGCCACCCGAATATTCTATTAATGAAAGGACTGGGGCTGAGTGATACCTGTGATCAAAGGTGGACACATAGTTCATTTCTCCTGGGTGCTTAGGTTGCAGTCACTGTTACTTTCACCCCTCTCTACACCAGCGTCCTGGACACTGTGCAAAAGCTGCACTGACACAAGGGCTGTTCTCCCCAGCTGACTGCCTGTTGTTGCAGTCACTTCCTGGCAACAGGACTATATCCTTGAAACCCCACTAAGTGTTTTAAAACAGACACAACCATGATCATAGATGTATACATTTACACTGAGGTTGATACAGAAGTAGAAGGCAGGCCTGTTGAAAATCTCTGGGTAAGGATAAAAGGCGTAAAAAACAAGGGTAAGGTAAGGGTTCTACTACAGACCACCTAACAAAGAAGAAGAGGTGGATCAGGCTTTTTTAAAACAACAAAATAATCCAAAGCACAGGACTTGGTGGTGATGGGGGACTTCAATCACCCAGACATCTCTTGGGAAAAGCTAGCAGGGCACAGATTATCCAACACGTTCTCAGAATGCATTGGAGACATGTTTTTATTGCAGAAGACAGAGAAAGCAACCTGACAAATAGGGAGAAACTGGTTGAGAATTTGAAGGTAGAAGGCAGCTTGGGTGAAAGTGATCATGAAATGATGAGTTCATGACTCTAAATGATAGGATGGAAAACAGCAAAATAAAGTCAATGGACTTCAAGACAACAGACTTCAGCAAACTCAGGAAATTGGTTGGGAGAAATCCCATGGGAAGCAGATCTTAGGGAAAAGAGAGTTCAGGAGAGTTGACAGGTTTTTGTTTTTTAAAAAGAGACACAAGAGCAAAACTATCGCAAGACATAGGAAAGATAGGAAATATGATAAGATACCACACTGGCTTAATCAGGACATCTTCAATGGCCTGAAACTCAAAAGAGAGTAATACAAAAAGAGGAAACTATAAAGGATGAAAATACAAAACAGCAACACAGGAGCATCAGGACAAAATTAGAAAGGCCAAGGTACAAAACGAGATTAAGCTAGCTAAGGACTTAAAGGGTAACAAGAAGACATTTTACAAATACATTAGAAGCAAGAAGAAGATCAAGGATATGATATAAGGGCAGCAAGTTTGTATAATTTTTGGTGGTGCCCAGAATGGGTCCAAGTCCCGTGCCCCGCTACACACACACCTGTCTAAGGCTCTGGGAGGGAGTTTGAGTGTGGGAGGGGGTTTAGGTGCAGGAGGGGGTTCAGGCTCTAGGAGGCAGTTTGGATGCTGGGTGCAGGCTCTGGGCTGGGACAGGAGATTGGGGTGCAGGAGGGCATGCAGGCTTTGGGAGGGAGTTTGGGTGTGGGGTGCGGGCTCTGGGCTGGGGCAGTGGCATGGGGTGCAGGAGGGAGTGTGGGCTCTGGGAGGGAGTTTGGGTGTGGGAGAGGGTTTGGGGTGCAGCACTTACCTCGGGTGGCTTCCGAAAGTGACCTGCACACCCTCTGGCAGCAGTTCCTAGGCAGGGAGGCTGGGGGCCTCCATGCACTGCTGCATATAGGCACCACCCCTGCAGCTCCCATTGGCAGCAGTTCCAATGACAGAGTTGGCACTCGGAGGGGGGGCAGCACACGGAGACTCCCCCCCCCCAGGGGCAGCAGGAACATGCTGACTGCTTTCAGGAGTGGCATGCTGCACGGAGTGAGGGCGGGCAGGAAGCTTCTTTAGCCCCACTGCGCTGCCGGTGGCGGGGCCACCCGGACCCTCTTAAATCACCTGGGAATGTCAGGTGGGGCCAGGAGATGCTCCAAGGGAGACGCGTGGGGCCTGCATTGGTGGAGCTGGGCCCCTGTGCACTGAATATTCCTGGATCATGGGCATCAGGGGCCCATATAACTCGCCACCCTGATAGGATAAACCCATTACTCAATGAGGAAGCAAAGACAAACATAAAGCATAACAATGGCCAAAGTGTTAAATGTCTTTTTTGTTTTCAGTTTTTACCAAAAAGCTTAGCAGTGATTGGATGACTAATACAGGAACAGTGTAAATGGCGAAGGATCTGAGGCTAAAACAGGGGCAGAAAAGTGAAGAATTAGTTAGACAAGTTAGATGTCTTCAGACTGGCAGGGCCTAATGAAATACATCCTAGAATACTTGAGGAACTGGTTGAAGAGATTTGAGCCATTAGCAAACATCTTTGAAAACTTGTGGAGGATGGGAGAGATCCCAGAGGACTGGAAAAGGGCATATATAGCATCTATTTATAAAAAGGAGAATAAGGACTACCCAGGGAATTATACACCAGTCAACTTAACTTTTGTACCCAGAAACATAATGGAGCAAATAATCAATCAGTTTATAAGCACCTGGAAGATCATAAGGTGACAAGTAACAGTCAAGATGGATTTGTCAAGAACAAGTCATGTCAAACCAACCTAATGTCCTTCTCTGACAGAGAAACAAGCCTTGTGTATGGGGGGGAAACAGTAGATATGATATATCTCAACTTTAGTAAGGCTTTTGATACCGTCCTGCATGACTGTCTTATAAGCAAGCTAGGGAAATGTAGTCTAGACGAGCCTACTATAAAGTGGGTGATTGGAAAACTGCACTCAGAGAGTAGTTATCAAAAGTTATTAATTTTGTCCCTATGCTCCTGTGGTGTTCTTTTTATATTCTCATCCTTTATGGTTTCTCCTTTTTGTATGACTCTCTTTTGAGTTTCAGGCCACTGAAGATCTCCTGATTAATAGAGAGTATTAAACCCCAGTCAAGCTGGAAGGCATATCGAGTGGGGTCCTGCAGGGATCTGTCCTGGGTCTGGTTCTATTCAATAGCTTCATAAATGATTTGGATAATGGCATAGAGAGTACAGTTATAAATTTTGCGGATGATATCAAGCTGTGAGGGGTTGCAAGTACTTTGAAGGACATGATTAGAATCCAAAATCATCTTGATAAACTGGAGAAATGGTCTGAAGTAAATAGGATGAAATTCAATAAGGACAAAGGCAAAATACGATACTTAGGAAGGAACAATCAGTTGCACGCATACAAAATGGGAAATGACTGCCTAGGAAGGAGTACTGCGGAAAGGAATTGTTACGCTATATGGAATCTGGGGGACACTTGAGGATATTATGAATATTAATATTGTAAAATTGTAATGAGTTATGCCAGATATGCCATGTAAGGTATCTGCAAAAATGTTATAATTTGCCAGATATGATAATATCATTTATGTCTTTGTATCACCTTTGTATTATGAGTTATAGATATGTAACCCCTGTGCCAGATGGAGCCAGCAACAAGGGTTCAGTATCTAGGGGTTCCTTTTTAACAGTACAACACAAAACCGGCTCGAGCCCCCACCCAGTGACCTGCTGTGACAATTACACACCACGCCCTGGGCACCTCTAAGAGGCAATACTTCCCCTCTGAGTAGCAAAAACTTTTTAAAAAGTGAGGAAATTAACTCAGCATTAATTTGGGAAAACACCGCAACTAGGGTTCATAAACACAAACCATGAGCAAAAGACCCACCCCCAAATAATTTAGGCAATGTCCTTCTCCCCTCAGGGTCTTAAGTCCTGCAACCCAAAAGTCCCTTTAACGTGCCCATCCCTTCTCTGTACCCCACTCACAGTTGCTGTCCTTTGGCCAGTACAGCCCCAGAGTTCAGAGGTTCATCCACAGAGTTCACCTCCCACCCTGTGTGGAAGATGGGGCCGGGGTAAGGAGGAGGCACCTTACACACTGCACTGCTCAGGCACTTGCTTGTCACCCCAACAGCCACTTGCCGTGCCTCTGTGGGGCTCTGCTCTGGCTCTCTCCGCCAGCTGCTCCACTAGCCACCCAGCTAGCCATTCACCAAGATGTCTTCAGGCCCACCCCAACACTTAACACAGCTGTCAGTGATTTCAGCTCTGAGTGCAAGAACCCTCACTGCCCACTGGGCAGTCTCTTACAATAGAGACACCATCCCAAAGAAAGTCTAACACTTAGACCTAGGTATCAATGATTTCAGCTCTGCAGTATGTAATAAAACTCTCAACTGAGTCTAAATTAGCTCTTTTATTATACCATGGAGAGAAGAGGACTCAAATGGTGCTTACGGCCCTTAAACAGGACCCATACCACCAGGTAGAAGAACATATCCTCTCCCTCTCTTAACTCATTGGGCTTTGGAACCCATATCCCCTGCCTAGCGAGTGCTGTTCAGTTGAGGATGAGTCCCTCCATTGGGATATGCCAGGTATAGCTCTGCTGCCCTCGATTCACACAAGGATAACAACCCTTTATTACATCTGCCCCAATAACAAGGAGACTGGGGATCCAACACCAGCCACAAGGGATCATTTGGGCAAGCAATCCCATCATGCTGAGTACCTAGGCAGGGTGGGTGTGTCCATGCAAATGAGATCAGCTTCTGAAGTCTTTTTCCGCAGCTCACCATTAGATATCAGGGGAGAGCTCACCCAGACTCTGCTTACAGATATGTATGTCTGTATTTCAAACTTGTGCTATGCTCCTGGGTGTTGCCCCCAGACAGTTTGACACCAGTACTGCCTAGCCTGCTTGATGGCCCATTGAGAACCATCAACTATACAGTGACCCATTAAGAGAAGGCAGATACATCTTATGACTCAGCAAGGCATGTAGGGGCATGCCTATGAACAGGACTCTAAGGCTTTCAGGTCATGTGCTGCGCAGCCTTTTGTTTGAAACAAAGGAAGCACAGGCTGCATGGCAAAAGACTGTAAAAGCAGCTACATCTTCTTCATTTTGTCTTCAGTCCTGCTTTCTACCTTTAGAGGAACTTTGCTACAAAGTGAAGCTTTGAACAAGGGACTGAATGATCCCTCCAAGCTGTGGATGTATTCCAGAGGAACTTTTAAGCCAGAAAACTCACTAATGCTGCTAGGAATCTGATACATAGACTTTGAATTTTTTGTATGTATGTGACTGCTTTACCATTTAGCATCTCTCTTCTTGTTCCTTTTTTCTTTATAATAGACCTTTAGTTTTAGATACTGAAAGATTGGCTGGCAGCATGGTATTTTGGGTAAGATCCAAACCCATACTGGCCTGGTAATGTGGCTGACCCTTTGGGGTCAGAAGAACATTTTGTATATGTGAGCAGAGTTTAAAATAACTTCTCACAATACTGGACCTAGGTGCTGATTGGGGGCCAGAGACTGAAATGCAATAAAGGGGGCTGGCGGATCAGAAGCACTGTTTGTGACTGGTTGGGAGGTTTAACTTCAGTGTTACCCACCAGTCTTTGGAGTATCTTCTCTCCCTTTTGCAGCCTGTCATGACCTTGGCATTACCAGTGAGGGCTGCCCCAGGCACGCCAGGTCACAGGGATCTGCGGGTCATAGTGGCTCACAAGCTAAATATGAGTCAACAGTGTAACACTGTTACAAAAAAGGCAAACATCATTCTGGAATGTATTAGCAGAAGTGTTGTAAGCAAGACACAAGTAGTAATTCTGCTACGCTACTCAGCACCGATAAGGCATTAACTGGAGTACTGTGCCAGTTCTGTCACCACACTTTGGGAAAGATGGAGACAAACTGGAGAAAATCCAGAGAAGGGCAAAAAAATGATGAAAGGTCTAGAAAACATGATCTACGAGGAAAGACTGAAAACAATTAGTTTTGTCTGGAGAAGAGAAAACTGAAGAGGGATACGGCAACAGTCTTCAAGTATGTAAAAGGTTGTTATAAAGAGGAGTCTAATAAATTGTTCTCCTGAACCAATGGGGACAGAACAAGAAGCAATGGGTTTAAGTTGCAACAAGGGAGATTTAGGTTGGACTTTAGGAAAAACTTCCTAATTGTAAGGGTATCTAACAGTGAAACAAATTACCTAGGGAGGTTGTGGAATCTCCATCACTGGAGATTTTTAAGAACAAGATAGACAAACACCTTGTTAGGGCTCCCGCCTCACCCTTCCCTTGGTTACACAAACAGAAAGCAGAAGACCAGAGTCCAAAGTGCAGGCAATGTGATGTTTACTGGCATTGCATATCCATAGCTCTGTACACCAGTAGAGCTTTTCCCTGTCCCCCTCCTCTTTCTGAGCAGGCTTAATTATATCTGTAGTGCACGTCCTTAGTCCCAACCCTTACAATTTATGGTCATGTTCCGTTTTGGATGGTCGTGAATCTGGGGGCTGCAGTACCACGTCTTTTGTACCCTATGAGAGGGGTAGGGAGTGAGGTTGTGTTTTGGCCAGGATCACCATTTCTTGGCATTTTAGTGTTTCTTATGCCTCCCCCGACATCCCTCCTTGCCCCCCCGCGACTGATTGCTTGACCTTGCCTTGAGATAGGAGTAGAGGCAGTTGTGTATTAAACTCCCACCAAAACCAGCAACACAAACTCTTCCTGATCTTTTCTCATTGTGCTATAAACCCCATCTGGTCGTGGACAGATGCAACACACTATGTCTTTGTTCTTTGTTCACACCTTAGTGAGAATATAAGAATATTATAAGTCAAACGGGCAAACAACCCTCTAAATTCTATCTCAGGCAAATATACAGGCTGGGACGCTATATTAACATCACTAACACTCCTGTCAGGAATGGCCTAGATCAGTGGTGCGCAAATTGAGGGGCACTCACCCCTTAGAAAGGGCATGGATGAGCATGCAGGGGGATGCATGGCAGGGCCCAGGCCGGCCCTCACAGGGAGCAGGAGGGCCACACTTCTAGCCCCACTCCACCCCCAGCCCAGCTCCATCCCAGTCCCGCTCCGCCCCCAGGCCCAGCTCCACTTCATCCCCTGCCTCACCCCCAGCCCAGTGCTGCCCTCTTTCCCTTTCTCCCCCTATACCAGCTCTGCCTCTAGCACCAGATCCTGCCCCATCCTCCGGTCTGCTCCACCTTCAGCCCAAGCTCTGCTGCTGAGGAAGCCTTGGCTGTGCAGTAATGGAGGGGTGGAGCAGAAAAGTTTGCACACCACTGATCTAGATACTAGTTAGAGTTGCCTCACTGTAGGGGACTGGACTAGAGGACCTATCAAGGTCCTTTCCAGTCCTACATTTCTACAATCTATGAATAAATCAAAGGCTTATAATGAACTTTGTGGTGACAGGATGCACTAACCACATTGATATCAATAATATTGCGGCAAAGTTAGATTCAATATACCAGTGAATCAAAACAGCCTCTGAGGCTTTGATCTTATCTGCATCTGTCATCTTCAGAAAGTGATGACTCAGATACCTCTTGAACTTTGCTCTGCGATGATGGAGTCAGCACTTTCCAGTAGTCCCATCACAGTGAACTTTTTTTCCTGGTCTGGTAGATTTGCACTAAGCAAGTTTTTAGCAGAAGAAGTGCATGCTTGCCAGGCATTCCTCCCGACACGCGGGAAGATGTCTTGTTCCTGGAGTAGGCCCATATTCTGAATACTTATGTCCAGCTGAGCACCAACTACAGCAAGCATTAGTAATCAAATTGTTTCCATGCCATCTCAGCTGGGCAGTTAGTTCTCTCAGGCTATGTCTTCAATGGGGCTGGAGGTATAATTTCCAGCTCATGTAGACATACTCATTCAAGCTCTGATCTCGAGCTAGCCACCCAAGTATGATCCCTTCTGAATCCCCAGGCATGTACTCAGGCCTTGCCAATATTTATGCCATGGCAGCTACATTTCTATTTTTAGTGCATTAGCGTCATCAAAGCTAGCGCAGGCCTAGGTTCCCTGAAGCTGCGCAGCTGTGCAGGTCCCTCGGCCAGGCCTAGCCCCACTGCAGCTGCCACAGCTGGGGAGAGGAGCCCCTCCCCCAGCCCAGAAGCCCCTCCCTGGCCTGGCCCAGCCCTGCCAGAGCTGCCGGGCCTGGGGAGAGGAGCCTTTCCCTCAGCCCAGCCTGGCCCAGCCATGCCAAAACTGCCATGGCAGAGAGACGCGCCCCATCCCCCTAGCCCAGGTGCTGCTGGGGGGAGTACTATCTCCCTGCCGTAGTCCCCAGGCAGCCCAAACTCCTCATTCCCGGCCCCGCCCCAGAGCCTACACTCCCAGCCAGAGCCCTCACCCCCTGCACCCCAACCCTCTGCGCAGCCCTGAGCCCCCTCCCACACTCTGAACCCCTCAACCCCACCCCACCACATGAATTTTGTTATGTGCACCAATATGGAGGTGCATCACCTCCACATTGGTGCACATAACAAAATTCATTCTGCACATGGGTGGGAAAAATTAGAGGAAACACTGGAGCAGGCAGGTCTGTCTGAGCTGGAAGTTACACCTCCAGCTCCATTGTAGACATACCCTCAGCATATTTGGCAGATACAAAGATAGGGAGGTAAGTAGAACACACGAAGCCTATAGTAAGTGTCTGGTGATAACCTTTCAAACCAATTCTCTTGAGTCAGTAGTTCTTAAATTTTCCACACCTTGACACTGTGTAACACCAGAAAAAAAGTTGTGTGACCTCTTTCCCGTCTAGCTGTAAAGGAAGGGAGGGTGGTCATGATGAGATCTGAGTCAATAACTGATTTTTAATTATTTATTCAAAGCTGAACAGCATCAACAGGATGGTTCAAGCAGGAGCCAGAAGAACAACCTGGTAGTAAGGACTCTCAGCTAGAAAGGGAGGGACCTGGGTTTAAATCCCTGCTCCAGAGCAGCGATTAAAACCTGGGTTTCCCACGTGAATGTCCCAACCGCTGAGCTATTGGGTGTAAGGGGGCAGCACCACCACCTGTTTGGTGAATGATGGCTAAATCGTCTTGTGAATCTACCCTGAAAAACTGAAACATTTTGTTTTGATAATGTTTAAATGAATCATCCTGACAATTCCAACATTTTCTTCTCTTGTGTTTCAACTGAAGCAAGTTGCTGAAATAGATACGAATTCACAAAACATTTTGGCAAACCCATTTTGCAGAGGAAATATAGTTTTGGCCAAAAAATTTCACTCAGTCCTAGTCATGGCCCTCTGAAATCCATTTGTGACCCTCAAGTTGAGAACCCAGGCCCCTGAGAACCCAGGACAGTCAGTTGGCACATTCTCTTCCTCTTCCATACATCTTATGGAAATTTGAAAAAAAGAGAGAGCAACACTTTCTATAAAGATTTGCACAAAACTTACTCAGATAGTAAATTATTATAACTACTCTGTGCACTGGTAAATCTTACTAATCTCGGCAGTTTTTGAGATCTCCCTCGTGTGGAAGGTATGTGTATTTGACAGCCTGAGTGGAGATACCTGGGCATCTTTTAACGTCTTAATTTCTGACAACAGTAACAGCTGTGATGAAGACAGTAATCTTGTTATGAAACAATCCACTGGACATGGAGAGGAAACCAAATGGGTCTAGTACAGCTGATGCGTAGGTAGTTAGATATCTTTATTTTTGAAGAGGTAACAAAGAAAGACTGTCATCTCTTTCTGAATTATCCAAGGGATTGAATTCTTGGGGCAGATGCAAGCACGGAAGTCAGTAGAAATAGAACATCCATTATAAAGGAGAAAAGAGCCACAAGAACAAATGAGAGCATTTAATCAGTGCTTACAGTAAACTTCAAAGGAGCACAAGTCATCTCAGCGCCATGGTACTTATTCAGTCACTATGCATCCATGACTTGGAAAGGTCATCCATTTATCAAAGAATCAAAAACAGGGGCCATAAATTACCTCTAGCATTTTATCTGTTAAGTGAAATTTAGTTGTGACTAGACACAAAATTACATAACCATCAGATACTCAGGATTGCCCTAAGGCCTTGGGTACATTAGACACTTGCAGTTACCATGGAAATAATGATTCTGATTTAAAAAGTGATAGGCAGCAACCTGTCACTGTGTCATTCTTAAATGTCCCAAGGGAACTTAGCAATGAATGTTAGGCTGAGGGGGCATCATGGTGATTCTTGTGAAATCTATATCTGTCACAAAGAGTTTGCTTGCATTTTTTCAGGCCCTTGCCAGAGAATATTGATATGATTGCAGGTCTCTGGATAACTTTTCTGGAGCTGTTTATATTATTGTTCTATACTGCTGTTTGCATCTGGGATTCATTGCCCACATGGATCAAGAAATAAAACACACATTGTATACCAAAGAAAACATTGCCTTATATTCTGCAGTACAACTTACATTCTTCTTTGCCACAAGTATGGGGATGTTATCACAAGCCTTGGTAGGTACAGCAGTGGAAAATGCACCCGCACTTCATATAACAGTGAGGTTTGATCCCTGCTTCAAGTGCAAAACACAACTCAGCATTAATTACCGGCACTGCCACAATCCAATGACATTTTAAGCATTAAGATACTGTGAGCAGAAGTTGCTAAGATTGCTTTGGTCACGTTCTGGCCATTTGCAACAGCAGAGAATTTAGCTTTTTATGAGGAAAAAACATGTGGAAGCCACATTTATGGACACATTTTACCGACGCAACGTAGGTGCCAAAATTTGACAAATTTTTCCTTAATGTTCATTTTTATTCCAGCATCTTGCAGGTCTCTCCAAGAGCCCCAAGGATGTCCCCACTTTTTTCTGCTATCCAATGTTCTCCCTCATTCAAGGCTCAGTACTGTACCCACCATGCTTCTAGGCAAAGTGAAGTCACATGACTCCCCTTGAGACCCTAACGCCACTCACTGACTGGCTAGAAGTGGAGATGTTGGGCGTTTTCTCCCGCCCAAGAGCTTAGCATGCTCTATCTGTAGCACCCCCCAGGACCTGTAGGTTCAGTTAAAAAAAAAAGAGCCTATGCGCTTAATTTGTCCTTGCTGAAGCTCCATAACACCTTATTTTCCAGTCCACGTCTTGAAAAATGAGCAGCACAATATGGTTGACTTGAAGATCAATTCTTTCAACTCTTCCTACATGTCTTTCATTGGATTCTCTTTCTCGTTTCTATAGGGCATCTGGCCTGCAATTTGATCTACTGTTTAAGCTTAACCAGTTCTAGAAATGATGGACCAGATCCTCAGCTTTTGTAAGTTATCACAGCCCCTTTGACTTCAACAGAGCTATGCTGGTTTATACTAGCTAAAGATCTGGCCCAACATTTCCACTTTATAACATTTTACAGCAAGTTGCTTTACTGCCACAGAAAAGGATTTTAAAATATTTTTAGAGACATTTTTCATTTGTGGAAGGTTGATTTTGCCAGAGACCAAGTACCATAACTCAGGGTTGGGAACTCAGCACCTCACAGGATTGGACTCCAAGTCTTGAAATGAACACTCTTTGGAGTATTGGTTCTAGTGTGTTTGGCTTGGACCCATGTAATTTTACTAATCATGTACCATCAAATTCCATTTCATGAGCAGCACATCACTACACAGGATTTCAGTCCCTTTAAAAAGTGTTCTGATTTTAGTTTTCTGACTGAGTGTGACTCTAATTGGCTATCTGTGCTATCCCATCCCATCCCATTCTTGGGACAGATCCTCAGTTGGGGTAAATCAACAAAGCTCCATTGAGTGGAACTGAATTACGCCAATTTGCACTAACTGAGAATTTGACCCATTGTATTTATGTCTGGAATAGACAAACCTTAAATCAAGTCAAAATGTTAGAGAAAAAAACGTCACAGGAGTAGCGAACCCTTTTCCCCAACACCACCCCCTTTGGAGGAAAAGCACTTAAATGGGAAATTACAGCACACCATTAAACTCTCTTGTATATCCAGCAATTCAATAGCCTGTAAAATTGCTAGGGCTTGCTTAGAAAATAACCAGAAGAAAACACTGAAAACTTAATTCCGATCTTGTTTCACCCACCACTCCAATACCTTCCAATTAACATCCAATCTGCTGCTTACATGCACAGAAGCGATAAGTTCTTTTCATGCACATGACTCGAATAATAGCTTCAGTGGCAATGGTATTTGATTCCAATGATTTCGTCTTTTAGCGGTTTATTGTGCCCTCTACCAAGAAGTCAATTTGGCTCAAGTCTATTATTTGCCAAACCAATCTAAAAATCTCTGTGGATGTGCTCGATAACAGGTCCTTTCCCCTCTTGATATAAATGATCATTCAAGTTAAATTTACCTTTTTACTATTACATACAATTCTCTTCCATGTTGCATTAAACTTTTGTTCGGTATCTGCATGAAATATGTTGCATCTTTGTTGGACTCCCGCAGCCACTTTCCAAAATCCATGTAACTTGTTTGCACTTAGCTATTTATTTTGGACTAAGTTGTAGCTTTGCAATAAGCCCTGAGGGAGAGGGGGCACAATGTTGCTCTGACCCAGCAATAAACCAGGTACCAAACTGTAATGCGAAGACTCATAATCTGCTTCCCAATTCCCCCCCCCGTTCCTGAGTGTGGAAGCTATCTGCACCAGCCCTACGCACAGGGCTGGCTCCAGGGTTTTTGCCACCCCAAGCAGCAGAAAAAAAAAGAAGTTGCAATCGCGATCAGCGGCAATTCGGCGGTAGCTCCACCTCGCTGCTTTCTTCTTTGGCAACAGGTCCTTCCCTCCGAGAGGAACCGAGGGACCCGCCCCCGAATTGCTGCCCCTTCTCCTTGGCCGCCCCAAGCACCTGCTTGCTCAGCTGGTGCCTGGAGCCGGCCCTGCCTACGCATGCCCCAGAGCTGCTCTGGGGAGGGAAGGTGTTGGAGAGGGTGCAGACCAGGATCCCCCACCCACGAGGAGGGGCAGAGTAGTGGTCATGCAGACACATAGGGGGTGCTGTAAATGGCAAGTTACTTATTCCTTGTATAATGGGCCCGATACCCCTCCTGCACCAGCACTGCACTGCATTCTCATAGATTATTGAGACACTCTCTGCCCTAAAGAGCATGTGTCACACTATGGTCATGGCAAGTGAATGAGGAAACTCATAAGTTCAGTAAAGAGTAAAAGCAAAAAAGATCAGATGTGCATTAAAATATAGACAAATAAATGACAAGGTAAGATCCCATGGAAAGCATGTGAAATTGAATTTAAAGATTAAGAAAGCTTCGAAAGAAATAAACATCCTTGATAAGTCCCCTCATCAAGGGTGAGAAGGTTTCCATCTGAAACCCTTAATCATCAGCTCAAAGGAGTAGTTACGGCTTAAAGCTAAAGAAAGCTTCTGAACTTAACTAGACTGCCAGGCTAGACTGAGATTTTAAGTTATACCACACTCCTAGCTAATGTAGTCGCTGGGCAGTAACTAAACTCCCAGACTGGAACAAGTTTCCCACCAGACTGGAGGCTCAGATTCTCAGGGCTGGAGCAGGCTTTATAGTTCCGTAGGTCCACCCTTCAGAGGTTATGTCCAATCAGCCCCCTCCATCTAACCCAAAATAGAACCTCAAAGCTAGCAGCATACACTGCAACCTCTCTCGGTTGCTAGAAAACTCCACCAATGTGCTACTCCAAAGGAAAAGATACCCAAGTCTCCTTCATGTCAAAAAGCAGCAATTAGAAAGAAAGAGAAATGCAGACACTATGCTTCAGCAAACACCCTGCAGCTGGGTTCTACTTTATTATATGGTGACGGTAGCAAATATTGAAAGGACCAGCCCTAAGGGTTCTAACAATCCATCCACTGCCTACAGTGCAATGCCTGCCAATACCATACTGGGATATACATTCATCAACAGCTGTGGAGGAAAAGCATTACCTTCAAAATCACCAATACCACTTTCTTGTAGCACGCTGGATTTTCCTTCAAGGTCTCTCAACCTAGCACTGTACAACAATAAGCTTGTCTTCTGCTGACTACATAGCTTGGAAGGAATTGATTTTTATTGGTAAATGTTAATTTTACTGTACACACATAAGCCCACAAAAATTCTCCATCAATAACAATTAAAATTTACAAATAGGCAAAGTAAGAAAAATGCTGCTTGAGAACTTATGAGAGTTTGATTTAAGCACACAGTAGAGCTTCAGAGGTATGAACACCTTGGGAATGGAGGTTATTCATAACTCTGAAATGTTCATAACTTTGAACAAAACGTTATGGTGGTTCTTTCAAAAGTTTACAACTGAACATTGACATAATAAAGCTTTGAAACTTTACTATGCAGAAGAAAAATGCTGCTTTTTTTTCAGTAGTTTACATTTAACACAGTACTGTTCTGTGTTTGCTTTTGTTTTGTTTTGTCTCTGCTGCTGCCTGATTGCGCATTTCCAGTTCCAATTGAGGTGTGTGGTTGACTGGTCAGTTTGTAACTCTGAGGTTCTACTATATGTACTCTGTATATTTTGATATGTGATATTGACAATTTGTGTTTTAACGGCTATAAAGCTTTAACTTTTTTAATCTCAGTGTTTATTATCATTAAATAATTAATTATTGCCTGATCCTCTCCAAGTTTCCTGCAACTGTGAAAATTTAAATAGATAAAAATTTAAAAGTTTAAAACTCATAATTTTGTGCAACTGTGAAATGTAAATTGATAAAAATTGAAAAAATGCTGAAAAATAAGCATCAATATTATCTGTTGAAATTATTTAAAAAAATAAAAATAAAAAAAATCAAAGTCTTCCAAGTCCATTTATTTGTAACAAGCAAGACAACTGGAAATAATAGGAAGGGATTCAAGTGTGCTACTGAAAGATGTTATAAAATATAACGCATGTTGCTTTAGTCTGCCTGGGAAATGTATAATGAATAAGATCTTGCTCCATTCTTACCCGGGGGGTGAGCAAAATGAGATGACTGAGCATTTTGGAAAGGAACAATGTTTGTAACATATGATTATCAAATCCCTTTCCTCCACACCTTCATAAATAAATGTAAGCCAAGCATCTCATTTTATTTTTGTTAATTTATAATCGGTTAATAATAGAACGTGGTGCAAATATTCCACTTCACTGAGTGACCCAAACACTCCAGCTGTAAGAGAAAAGGCTCAGTAGAAAAATTCAGCCCTAGCAAAACAGGTATAATAGATTAAAGATATATTGCTTTCATACAATACTTTTCCTGCAATGATTCCAATTTGTCATGTGAGTAAGAAGATTGTTTTAGTTTATACAGCATGTATTGCAGCCTCTGTTTTGCATATTGAAGAGGTATTTTAAGACTGAGTGAAATGTATTTTAATTTGGTGGATCTCATAGACCTACTGAATTATTCATGTAATAAGTTATTTATTTATTAATCTAGAGTCTGACAGCTCTGAAATTAATATTTCAAATAAACTTTCCATTTAGATGTAACATGACTATCCTTGGTTTTATCCCAACTTCCAAGTGGTCAGGATAGAATGAGTGGACTTCAAAACTAGGTTATTTCCTGTCTGGGGAGAGGAACAAGTTAACACAAACACTGGATATTTTATTTCTTGTCTAACTTATTGACAAGTGTGTGTTCTATTATGCAGGCTTATTAGAGAGGAAAAGCTGAATAAAGGTTATAACTTGCAAATGGTCCTATACTTTGTCTTGACAAAAGAATACTGTATGTGTTTGAGCTTACTGGGGGAGGGATAGCTCAGTGGTTTGCGCATTGGCCTGCTAAACCCAGCATGGTGAGTTCAATCCTTGAGAAGGCCGCTTAAGGATCTGGGGCAAAAATTGGTCCTGCTAATGAAGGCAGGGGACTGGACTCAATGACCTTTCAAGGTTCCTTCCAGTTTTAGGAGATTGGTATATCTCCAATTATTACCTTTATTACTTGTTTAGAAATAACTTCTGCCTTGCAGACAATAGGTGAGATAATGTGGTCATGACAGCCTACATTCTGCTCCTATATATTTTTATGCACTCAGGTGAAATTCACTCCATGCACTAGACCAGCATAAAGACCAGATGTTGTGGCTTTTGCTCTTTACACAAGGAACCACATGGTCACAGTGACATCCAAATAACCGGACTTACTAATTATAGACTACACAACAGGTCTAGCTACACATATCCACTGCTGTTTAGGCTATTCTTTGAGCTGTACACACACTTAGGCAGATCCCATTGTGGCAATACAAACCTCCCCACTGAGTTCAATGCATTATTATGTATAACTCAAACCCAACCCAACCCATATTTTAGTTGGAGGAAATCCTGAACTATCTGTTTGAGATGTACCCATCACTTCCAGTTGGTAGCCTGGTGAATCAGGAGACCTTTCAGCCCTGGTCTATGCCTTGTCCAAGTGGTTAAAAAAAGGCTGCTCTTACTCAAATACTCGGTGTAATTTGATGAAAATGCACTGATGTCCATGGAATTCCATTGATTTACAGCAGCTGCGGATCTGGCCCCATCATTAACTAGAATGAGAGTGTTCTGACTTTGAGCTCTAATTGCCCTCTAAAATATAGGACACATCATGGCAGAATAATGCTTCTCCACCAAAGATTTTTAACATCTCTCCCAAAATAGAACTCCAAATAATACCGTTCACTAAAACTGTAGCTTTTGGAGCTTCCTTTTCAGTGTTTGCCAGTGTAGTTAATTTCAGCTTGTTGCCTTTGGAAAACTAATCATGTGTCACTGCTGTGCTAAAACCAACTTCCTCTCTTTTGCAGAACAAACAAAGCAATGTGTTGCTTATATTGTTACAGAGTGAAAAGACTTGGGGCTACATTGTCAAGTTTAATTTGTGCCAGAAAATAAATGGGCTGTTTATACATAGGGCTCCAATTCAGGAAAGCACATGAGCACATACTTAAGTCTATCCCTATTTAGGCAAACACTTACGCACGTGCTTACCTGGAAGCTTGTGCTATAAACGTTTTCATAAATAGGAATGTTTGCATCTTTGCTCTTTTCACAACATTAAGAATATGAGGAAACCACAGGAACATGCCAGTGTTCTAAATAACCATATTTACTCACTATATATAAACCTACCAGGCCTAGCTATATACACACGTGTGCTCTTTTAGGTTCTGCAGGCTTCCACAATGGAAGACAGGGATCCCACTACAGAGCTCACAAACTCACTTAACAAAGAAAAGGTGAAGGGGTGACTTGATCACAGTCTAAAAAGCACCTACAAAAGGAACAAAACTCTGGAAACCAAGGAGTCTTCAGTCTAGCAGGAAAAGACCTAACAAGATCCAATGGCTGGAAGTTGAACCCACACAAGCTGAGACTAGAAATAAAGTGCACATTTTGAACAGTGAAGGTAATTAACCATAGGAACAATTAACCAAGGATTGTGGTGGATTCTTTATCACTGGCAATTTTAAAGTCAATATTAGATGTTTTTCTAACAGAAATTAATACAGGGAAGTCCTATGGCCTGCATTATTTAGGAGGACAAACTAGTTAATGACATTAGTTCCTTCTGGCCTTACAATCTATGACTACAATATATTATCCAGTTCCTCTTCACTACAGAGCTGCTTTCCCGACAAGGCCTAAATGTTCAGAATATACCTGAGCAGAAATTATTAGTTATTTTAGGCATGCAATATGGAAATGTGTTACCATGCCTACCTTACAGAGATTCTTTAATAATGCAAAGCTCAGCAACTAACTTCCCTTGTTTCCTGTTTGTTGTATTTACAAGCAGTCTGTGATCACCCAAAAACAATTCACTGAAAATATTCCAAATTTCAAATGTGCAATGTGTTAGTTGCTTACACAAGTTACGTCATATGGTTGCTCTTTTGTGTTGTATGACTTGCATAACTAACCAAAAGCAATGAGAATTTCAGATGCTATAGTCAAGTGTAAAATCTGTCATTTGAAAAACAGTGTCAGTTATTGATGCAATTCAAAATTGGATTTTTGGCTAAATTCACCAAGTGCAATGGGCCAGCACAATGCCTAGGCACCCCTTCGTTTCACTAAAACTCGACTTTGAGGTTAAGTTGGTTTTAAGCAGGGCATGTGCCTTGTGAGGGCCTTCTGCACAGGGGAATTTATACCCTCAGGGTATGTCTTCGCCACAGAATTAACTCAGGTGATCAGCACCCAGGATTCAGCACCTGGGTTAGCCTAGCCTGGCAAGAACAGCCACATGGCAAAACCCTACCTGAGTCACTGGGCCCTCACTGGTGCTGTGGTCACCTGTACGAGGCACCATGGTTCTTTGGGTTGTGGTAAGCAGAGCTGCTCTGATTCTTTCCCAGTCAATTGCTGGGCACCTGGGGAGAATTGTGGGAAAGCACAAGAGGAGTATCAGCACTTGAGTGATTTTGCCTGCATCCTCACTGCAAAGTGGGCAAGTTACCAGCCCAAGTGAAAGTGTCACTCAGACTCTAGTCTATATCTCAGCTGGGCCAGCTCGCCCAGGTTTAAAGCACCACCAAACTCAGGTAGAAAAGTTGTGGGTAGATGGGAAGAGGGATAAAACCAACACCGAAGAGCCTGTTTCAACTCTAGAGTGAAGACAGACCCTTAGTGAATATTTGAGCTTAAAATTGTCCTCTCACAGGTATTCAGTTTAATAAAGTTTGTTCATTAAAATATTCATGGAAACTGAACTCAAATAGGGTATGAACACAGTCAATGTGAATTCATTTCATGGTCATATTCATCCAGCCCTATTTCAGATAGAGATTATTCACCATTGTTGGATCAATTTGATGGTTCTCTCTGCTGGGAGACGTAACCTTCTGTGGAACTATGGAAAGTTCAGTTTTTGTGATTGTGTCTCTTTTAAATGGTTTTATTTAGATTTGGTTCCATCTGTGTCTATCAAAATTCTCTAGGCACAGAACCATCTGTGCTGCTCTGAATGAGGCAAAGAGCTGAAATAAGTGGGAGTAGAGGATGCTATTTGACTCACAAGAGACGCTAGCACTTTGCAGGACCAGGAACTTAAACTGTATAAGCAAATAAGCCATAGTTGTAGTCACATTTTGAGTGCCTGGATTTCTAAGTTTCTCTACCCTCTTATTTCTTGAAGACATTCTCAGGAGTGTCTCTTTAATTTCACTCTGTTTATTCAAAAAGAAGCCAGACTTACAGCCTCAAGATCTTGCAACATTATCTCGTAGTCATGCATTTAGAACATCTAGCTGAGTTAAGTAGACTTACTAAGCGCATTAAGTTTACACTCCTGAAAGATTATTAACTCAGTCCCTTTGGAATAGTTTGGAAGGACCTAATCGAAAGACCATTGAATACAATGGAAAGATTCCCATAGACCTCACTAGATACTGGATTGGGCCTAAGGAGAGATTAGATATTTGTCCTTTGGGCCCACTAACTGGATTCACTAGTCCAGTTAGTAGCTGTAGCTATGACTGCTAAAGAGGGATGGGGAATGAAGGAACGCTCAATAACCAGGGGAAGAGCTCACCTCATTATTTCTGTTTTCTATTTTGTCCTCCATTTACTTCTTTTCTTCTATCCATCTTCTCTGACTTTGTTCCAGAATTAGGGCTCAATTTTGGCTTTATCACAAGCCCTGACTATGGAGCAGCATGTAGCTGTGCTGCCTCAGGACCAGACCGGAACCAGATTGGACTCAGAGCTGTGTCTGGTTCCCCTTGTATCAAGGAGAGAAGATGTACCAGCTGCATACCTGGTGCAGGCCTCTTCCCCAACTGGCTCAGCAGCCCTGGCTGGCGCAACAGGGAGGGTGGAGCCAAGGCTCTGCCCATTCCCAGCCTGTGCCTGCTCACTCCCTGTCTATCGCCACAGGAGGTGAGGTGGCAAAACCCTTCCCCATGCTAGTACCCACATGGGTAACTAGTGCAGGGAAGTAAGTGAGCACATCACATAAATTGCACATGCAGGGGCATTGCGAGGTTTGGAATCTTGCCCTTAATTAGTGTAACTGTATAAATAGCTTGAAGGAAATTTTACTCTAAATTGTGACAGGTTATATAGGCTTATGTTTGCATCCGCAAGCATATGCATCAAAATCTTAACGTCTAAATAATCTGTGCCTAGAGTACACTGAAGCTGCTAGATGATCTAAATTTACTGTCTAGTTAAAGTACATCCCATCAACATGGAAGCAAACAAAACAATACACCATTATGTTGTGTTTCTTCCCACAATGATTTAATCCTTTGGTTGCCACCAGTTTTTAATTTGTCACTGATTATAGTAAACAAGTAGAAAAAAAGATGAAAAATATCAAAAGAAAGGAAATATAAACAAGGAGCAAATAGGAATGGGCCAGGGGGGCTGGATGGGACACAAGAGATCTCAGCACTGTTGCTTATAATTGGAAAGGGATTACTGAACTACAGAGAAAAAGGTTCTGGTTATTACTGCTTTTTGGCACATAAGGTTTAGGGCTTTTAGGAACAAAATAAAGATGCATTTGAAAAGCCACAACTGCTACTTTCTTTTGCATCTCTGATAACTAACAAAGCATACCACCGATTTTGTTAAATAAATAAATCTCTTCAGCGTGAATATTTTTATGCCAAGTCTTTTCAGGACATTATATAAATCCTTGAAATCAGAGGTTTGTAATGGAAATGCGATCAGACTCTTAACTACAGCATTGTGACTGGGGCAACTGGGAGGAAGAAATTCTATCTACTTTATATCCCTCTTGGAATGAAATAAACATTTCTCCGAGAACCTCGATGTGGAAAAGGCTATAAAATAAATTCTGTGAATAGATTCCACAGGGAGGGCGAAGACAGAGTTAAAATGGAGGGATTTCAATAGGAAAGACCTAGACTTCTCATAGCTATTACAAATGTATATGGTGCCATGAGGCTTACTGCTATTTCTATTATAGGGCGTCTCATCTTTGTTTCTTGCTCTGGGACATGCAACAACGAAGCTATGGTAAGTGGTTTTATTTTGGATCATCTGTGAACGGGATACTATGGGTATTTCTACACTACCCGCCGGATTGGCGGGTAGCGATCGATCTATCGGGGTCGATTTATCGCATGTAGTGTAGATGCGATAAATCGATCCCCGATCGCTCTCCCGTCGACAGCTGAACTCCAGCTTGGCAAGAGGTGGAAGCAAAGTCAACGGGGGAGCAGCGGCCATTGATCCTGTGCCGCAAGAACGCCAAGTAAGTGATTCTAAGTCGATCTAAGATACATTGACTTCGCTATGCTATTCTCGTAGCTGAAGTTGTATATCTTAGATCGATCCCACCCACCCCTTAATGTAGGCCAGGCCACATTGAAACAAACATTCAAGGCACTATGTAGATTTGGTATAAAGCAATAACATAAGAACGAGAGATATGTTGATGAATGTGGCTTTGGTTCCCATTGGGGAAATTGAGGTCTTGGAGATTATTAGGGTAGCAGGAAGCTATGAGTAGCTGGGAGTTGTTTGGCAGAGTTGGTCATGGAGACATAGGGAATCATGGGATTGGATGAAGCTGGGCACTGGACAAGGGCAGAATGAGGAGATACTAGTAGTTGGGGCTCAGGATCACATGCAGCAAAGACAAAGTGGCAGCCAGTGCCTCCAGGGCAGTGAGCAAAGCCAGCATCTGAGTACCTAGGACTGCGGGAAGACAGGAGGGGTATCTACCCATTTGCTCCTCCAGCAGCAGGAGTGGGTGGAAAGGCATGGGGAGCTGCATGGGTGGAAAAGAGATGCGTGGGTGGTGGCATAGGGAACTTCTAGCAGGAAGGAAAGGAGCAATAGAGGGATCAGGCCTTAAAAAGCTTCACTGGGAAGTCAAAAGCCAGTCAGGCATGTGTGTTAAGTGATGGCAGGATAGGGGCCTCACAGAGGTACAGTGGCGTCTCAGGCAGCCCTCGCAGACTATTAATGTATCTAGTCACCCTTAAGGGATTTTCCCCACTTGCATCTGGAAATCTGACCCAGACTCATTTTCAGTGGCAGACTCTGGCTAGCTTCACAGTCTTGTTGAAAATGATGTATAGGCATATATATTACATTTTATTTCTCCTGTGTGCGGTTTGTGGCTCTTTTTATGGGATGTGGGTGACATGACATGTTTCTTTAATAAAAAAGAAATTTGAAAAATGTTTGGAGATATTTGCAAGCACGGCAGCTCGGCCTCCCAGCTCAGTCTGTCACTAATACAGGTATGGGGGGGGAAACTGATGATTTTTGTTAGACTTTTTGTTTAACTTCACCAGCACATTCTGTACTCTAGAAGGGCCAATTAGAAGAACACGTCTTAATATCCATAAATCATAGAATTCATAGAAAAAAATCTTATCAGAAAAGGATCATCTTTAGTATAAACTGATTATAGAGAGATAAATAATTAATGGATTGTCAGCTAAATTGTGGCTTTGCCACAATCCCGGTGTAAGGGGAGGTGTGTAGCTCCACTGAGCTGGGAAGGGACCTGTACCTCTAGGGGACACAATTCCCCTCTTGCCTGCCCCCTTGTTCTCAGGGCAATCGTAAGAGTGCCTGCTTACTCCCGTACACAAGATCAGGCAGCCCCAAAGAAGCGAAAGCTTTCTCCTCCTGCTCCTGCAGGAATGCACAGTCCAACGGACATCATTTCACAGGTGCCTCTTGCTGTCCCATTGCTTATCTGCATGTCTCATTTTCACTGTCCCAATATTGTTTTAACAGATGTAGCCCATGTTAAAGCCCCATCCAGGACTCTTTCAGCATGCCCAGGGGCTAGTTGACCTTTTAAACTAAAACCAGACAATCCTCTGAACTTGTGTGGCTGCCTCATGTCTTTTTGCCTGGTGAAGAATTTGGTGCAGTTCAGTTTTGTTCAAATCTGCAGGTAACATCAAAACGGGAGGGGTAGCAAACACTGCAGTACAAAATGACCTGGAGAGATTTGAACAATGGGGGCCTGCACAGAAAAGCTGAGCTTTCCTGAAGAGCTTCTGGGGGTTAGGTGCCCAACTCACCATGGAACTTTAATGTGATTCGGGCACCTAACTACCTTAGGCGTTGAGAATCCCAGCCAAAGGCCCCAACTCAGGAAAGCATCCCTCTTAGGTCAGCGCTTCAAACGGTGCCAGGAATCAAGACCAGGGAATGAGGGGAAACTCATTACTAGTTCAATATAAACTTCCACAACTAGGGAGAAGAATTAAATAGCCCAGGTACTCGGTGGGGAGCGGATCTAATCAAACAACCCAAACCACTCCACTCTAGTTGCCACAGGGAAGGTGAGGGATCAGTGCACAAGGGGATCCCTGTCTTATGAAGTGGCCTCCAAGAGGAATATATTTGAGTGGAGGAAGATCCATAGGGAAACAGACTCATTAGTAACAAGCGAGAATAGTCTCTATAAATAAGAAATGGGCTTAAAGTTATTCTTTCTTATTCAGTTAATGGGTTTTTTTTAAAGATAAAATTGATGAATTGTCTTGCTTGCCCAAGATAAACTGTTTGGGATATGAATTTCATTAATTAAGTTAATTAAAAGCTCATATCATCTGGAAAAGGTTGCATTTCTGGCTGCACTTGCACTTTATAAATAGTTGATAATTTGTTAAATTATGGGAATTATTTAAGATGCTTCTTTGCAGTGTGTTATGCTTTTATTCCCTTTAAGCAACCAGTTCAATACTGAAATTACAAACCGGGCACAGCAGTTAAAAGCAGATATGCTACACCAAGCATCAGCAACCTTTCAGAAGTGGTGTGCCGAGTCTTCATTTATTCACTCTAATTTAAGGTTTCGCATGCCAGTAATACATTTAAATGTTTTTAGAAGGTCTCTTTCTATAAGTCTATAATATATAACTAAACTATTGTTGTATGTAAAGTAAATAAGGTTTTTAAAATGTTGAAGAAGCTTTATTTAAAACTAAATTAAAATGCAGAGCCCTCGGACCGGTGACCAGGACCTGGGCAGTGTGAGTGCCACTGAAAATCAGCTCGAGTGTTGCCTTCGGCACCCGTGCCATAGGTTGCCTACCCTGTGCTACACTGTTGTGTGAACACATTTCTGCAGACGTTTACAAAGATGGAATTCATTCACCCACCCACAAAGAACCTGCTCTTGCAAACATTTAGGTATGTGCTTCAGCTTTAAGCATGTGAGAAGTCCGATTGAAATCAATAGGCCTACTCATGTGTTAAAGTTAAGCATATGGTTTGAGGAACAGGGTCAGAAAGTTTAAGCTTTTTGCTGAGAAATAAACAGGGTCTGGGGTTAATGGAAACCCCCACCCCAATCTCAAGGTAGCATACGAAGCAGCTCTGCAGCCACTACTCCAAAGCTTAGGTTGCAATAAGGACTACAATCCTTGCACAGTGGTATCCCCCACAGGCAATTCTTTCCCCAATCTGCCTGCAGAGTATCAGGATAATAAGCAGTTAAGTGTTGCATCACACTTGTAACCTGATCCTTGAATTGGTTCCACCAAGCCTGGACCAGAGCAGACAATACAGCAGACCTTCTAGCCGCAGCTACATGTGTGAGGTACATGTAGCTACATGCTGCAGTGAAAGGCTCTGACAGGGGCACTTTCCCCATTGCCGGAGCTTTTACCTGCAGTGGGACACTACTCTGCAAAAAATAGCAGTGTGGCTGTGGGAGGCACTGCTTGGGCATGTAGAGCGCTGTCGAGGTTATATACCCTGAGGTTCTGGTGTGTCCGTACTCTACTCACCTAAGAGGTGTCTCACTGTCTACACTGCTATTTATACCCAGACTAGCCAGGCAGGCAGTGTCTGTACCCTACACACCACCGTAAATGCAAACACAACCTGTAAGCAAGCACCTGTATTTGTGTGTATTCATCCCAACTCGTATACAAGCAGTGGAGAGGTCTGTTCTTCATCCCCTACCCCATGAAGTCGAAGCGTGGCAATTCTCCTATATTAGAAGCCATCGTCTGACTCTGCTATAGACCCAGATCCTGCCATGGTATTTTGTCGCAGACTTTAATGGGAGGATGATCACCCTTGTAATGGGTTTCCTCAGATTTCACTCATTATTAACATTGATGGTCAAATTCTGGATCAAAGTTGGTTGGGAAATGTATTTTATTTTTCAGTAAAAGTTTAAAAGAAAATTAAAGTTTGTTTTTATCAAAAGTTTGTGGAATTTTTGGGGGAGAGGCTGTCACAACCCCCCAAAACTTAACCCTGGTTGTTTTCACCAAAAGTTTTTCCTGGAACTTTTTGGGGCTTTGACAGCCAAAAGCGTTGGGGATTTTTGACAGCCATCTATGTTGAATTACTGAACAGTTTATTAGAACATGCGGAAAAAACTATTAATAAAGTTGAGTGACAATTATTCCCTGGCGTTTCTAATATTTGAGAGGTAGCATGTACAAGGGGAAGGGAAGGGAAACAAAGATTTGTTTAAGGGATGCTGATCATTCAGAGCAGTGTCACTGTCAACAGTTGAATAGCACTCTGCTTGATATTAAAATTACTGTACCTACCAACAGGAACTGACTCAGAGCTAGCGGGAGCAATATGTCGCCCCTAAGGCTTTAACAAATGCGGATCAGATAACTGCAGACACTTATGCAGGTGTGAATTTTATAGTTTCCTGCTGTGAAATTGCCTTCCTCCTCCCATGAGTCACATTCTGATGCCAGGACAGAAATTAAAAGGAATAGGGGTGGAGAAAACTTCAAGGAGAAAGAGGAGGCTACAAAAGTTATTTAACTTAGTGAGTTTGGCTAATAACTAAGTTCTAAACTTCATCACTGTAAAGCTGCCCTAAGCCCAGTTTCTCCAGTCACAGGAGGATTAGCTACCATAGGGCACATGGCAACAGGGAAGAGGGCAATTCCAATCCATCATAGTAGTCCCACTGGCAACCTGCACAAGTTAGAGCAGCCTTTGGAATTCTCTAATCTGGCACAATGTTTGTAATAATAGGTGGTCAAGAGTTCTCCTTCAGCTCAGGTTGTACAGGTCTATGATTTTGGCGCTGAACTAGGTGCTGAGTCCTAGCTCCTTGTGCAAAGAATGTGTGATTGTTGTCTGAGCAGATGTATCTTACAGGCTAGCTCCCAAACAGTAACACTCTTAACAACAGATGGAGATGGACTTCTTCACAGACTGGTTTCTAGCTCCAGGGAACTTAGATACTCGGGTGAACCTGGCCCAGTGGAGAAGAAACTATGTAATACATTGACTCAGAGTGCATGAATGAGCGGGGCTGCCTTCTAGTGGCTAGCCTACAGAAAGGCTACCAACTGCAAATGTAAGATAAAGAAGCTCTCTCATAGCTAAAATGGCAGATAGCTCATCCTTTAGCCCAGAAGGGTCAAGCCTCAGGTCCCAACTCTGTGCTTGTAATTCATGATTGTCTGCCTGTAGCACGTCAACTTACTTGTTCCTCGTACCCCGAGCTATCTGAGACTTAAAATGCATTGGCATGCATAAATAAGTACTGTTTTTTGTAAACACACTTATTTTGGGTATCTAAAAACTGTTTGCATGAGCAGATTTTGCAGACACAAGTTAGGCTCCTATGTTTGACAATGTCTGGGCTTACCTATGCCTAACTGCTTTGGTTGAAGGTACACACCCAAAGGTACAATTCAGTCCAGAGTTTAGGAGTATTCTTGGATTGTTTGCTGATGCTTAGCTCTCAGACAGTGTTACTTGCAGATACTGCTATCCTCTCCAATTGGCGAGAAGATGCTGTCCCATCCTGGTGGATGATGACCTAGTCTCAGTTATTCACAATTTCATCACCTCTCAGCTGGACTACAGCAATGGAATATACCTGGGCATGAATTCTTCAGCACTTAGGAAACACCTACTAGTACAGCACAACTTCCCAACAACCACAGGCTACCATGAGCACATCAAAGCTGTCCTCTGTTCTCTACAACAGAACTCCGATCAAAAAGCAGAAATGCTAATATATATGCCAAAATCGCACAGGGCATGATGGACAGAGGCTATAACAGGGATACACAGGAGTGCCACTTGAAAGTCAAGGAGCTCAGGCAAGCCTACCATAAGACAAAGGAGGCAAACGGTTGCTCTGGGTCAGAGCCCCATACACACTGCTTCTATGATCAGCTGCATGGTATTCTAGGTGGGGACCCTACCACTATCCCACCACTATCTGTGGACATCTGCAAGGGGGGAGTCTCATGCAACACGGAGGAGGATTTTTTGGATGAGAACGAGGAGGAGGAGAAGAATGCACAACAGGCAAGCGGTGAATCCAGTCTTCCCAGCAGCCAGGAGCTTTTCATCACCCTGGAGCCAATATCCTCTCAAGGTGGGATCCGTGACCCTGAAGGTGGAGAAGGCCAGTGCACATTTGTAACTACAGTACAGGGTTTTAAAGCAATAGTGTTTAATGTCTGATTTGCCCTGAAGACTTGGGATGCATTCATGGCCAGTACAGCTATTGGAAAAGTCTGTTTATGTGTCTGGAGATGGAGCGGGAATCCTCCAGAGACATCTCCATGAAGCTCTCCTGGAGGTACTCTGAAAGCCTTTGCAGAAGGTTTCTGGGAAGGGCTGCCTTATTTTGTCCACAGTAGGACACTTTACCACGTCAAGCCAGTAGCAAGTAGTCTGGAATCATTGCAGCACAAAGCATGGCAGTGAATGGTCCTGGGTTTTGGTCGCATTCAAGCAACAGTCTATATCTTTCTGTGTTAGCCTCAGGAGAGTGATATCATTCATGGTCACCAGGCAACCACAAATAGGGGAATTTTTGTAAGGGAACACTAAAAGGACCCCATTCATGCTGGGCTGTTTGTGGTTGGCTAAAAGGGATCAACCCTGAGAATAGCCACACAGCGGGGGGAGGGGTGAAGGGATCATTCCAAATAGCCACACAGCGGGGTGGGGGGAGATGTGTGCTGCACATCCACCCAAAAACCACAGCCCCTCCTTTTAAATGGCAAACCCACATACCATTTGGCTTACCATGGCTGCCTGGAAACTGAATTCTGTTGCCCAGCCATGTGTGATGTGTCACCATACTGGCAGGCGCTCAATATAAAAGGCTAAGTGTGACCTTGTACCTAAAGCACATGTGCTGTCTGCTGTGAATTGCTTGATTCACTGTGAAAGAGTCTCCCTTTTGTTCTCAGAAATGTATCATCTTAAAGTTTACTCTCCCTTTTTATCCCACCACAGGTGCAAATGTTTCTATGCTCCCGCTATCATCTCCGTCCCTGAGGTTATTGCAGATTAGAAGGCAAAAAAAATGCACTCGTGATGACATGTTTTCCGAGCTTATGAAGTCCTCCCACACTGATAGGGCACAGCTGAATGCATGGAGGCATTCAGTGGCAGAGTCCAGGAAAACATGAAGTGACCGCGATGAGAAGAGGCAGGACGCGATGCTGAGGCTAATGGGGGAGAAAACAGACATGCTCAGGCATCTGGTGGAGCTGCAGGAAAGCCAACAAGAGCACAGACCGCCACTGCATCCACTGTACAACCACCTGCCCTTCCTCCCTCCCCCCGCAAGTTTCATATCCTCCTCACCCAGATGCCCATGTACGCAGGTGGGGAGGCTCTGAGCACCCAGCCACTCCACTCCAGAGGACGGCCCAAGCAACAGAAGGCTGTCATTCAAACAGTTTTGATTTGTAGTGTGGCTACAATAAGCAATGTGGCTTTGTCCTCCCCTCCTCCCCCACCCCACCCTACCCCACCCAGGCTACCTTATCAGTTATCTCCCTTTTTTTTAATTAATAAAGAAAGAACGCATGGTTTCAAAACAATAGTGACTTTATTTCCTTTGCCAGCTGTGATCGAAGGGAAGATGATACATTTCTGAGAACAAAAGGGAGACTCTTTCACAGTGAATCAAGCAATTCACAGCAGACAGCACACGTGCTTTAGGTACAAGGTCCCTGGCTTACAGGAGTTAAAATCAACAAAGTGGGTGGGTTTGCATCAAGGAGAAACACACACAACTGTCACACCGTAGCCTGGCCAGTCATGAAACTGGTTTTCAAAGCCTCTCTGATGTGCAGTGCGCCTACCTGCTCAAAATTGGCAGCCAGGTGATTTGCCTCAACCTCCCAACCCACCATAAATGTCTCCCCCTTACTCTCCCAGATATTATGAGTAGAATTGAACATTTAAAGCGTAGTTCTAGTTTGAAAAGGGACTCCAAAATGACAATATGGGGTTCCATGTTTATTATTCCTCATTGATTTCCAGATCAAGTGTGCTCAGTTTACAAGGTATTTTAGCCCAGCCACCAGCCCTGCAAACTCAGCCTGGGCTGAGACACAGGTTGGTTTTTTCCCCATTTCATGACATCATCTATGATAAAAGGTTCTGCAGGCTAAACTAAGCACTCAGTTACACTTCTGCAAACCAGCTGTCTCCAGTGGCCTTGCCTGGGTTAATCGACTGGAACTTAGCAGGTTTGGTTGTTACTGTGCAAGATGGGATAGAATCCAACTCCTCTTCCTTGGCTGTATTGTCTGTGCAGTACTCAAAGGCATAGAGACAAGTAAAAGCTTCACCACAAAGGTCAGCAGACATGTCTGATTACACACAGGGAGCAAATCCACTGAGTATTGAAGTGGCATTTTTACATATATTTTACATAAAGTGCAACATTTCATACCGTCTGTTGAGTTTGTCAGTTCGTTTGAATTCTTTTTGTCTTTGGATAAATATTACCATTTTTTTAATGCCAAAATACCACTTCAGGGAAGTTTTCTTTCATTTTTTGGAGAACTGGTTATGCTCAGCAATGAACTTGAACCCTAGAGTCATTAATATTTATTTTCTACATCTATTGCATGCATAAGATGCACCAATTCAACTTTCAATTTTATTTCTCATACATTTCTCCCATTGCTCACTAGTGAGAAAGGTACAGTTCATGCCTGAGGCATGTTGATGGAAGGCTCAGTTCACTGTAGGCCAGGAGACTGCTCCCAATCTTTGAAGAAATGAACCCAAATGAGTACATTTTGAAAAGCACACCAGTAGTTCAGTGCAGCCATCAGTCAGCTCAGGTATATATACTGATTCGAAGCTAGTGGGCTATGGGCTATGTTATGGCGCAAGAAGCGATACACACATTCGACACGGATTGCCTTACCTAGCCTGAAACTTGGTGAGAAGGGAAACTTGCAAAAGATTTTCTTCCCTTTTGCTCTTGAGTTAAACCTTTACTATTTACAGCCAAGTTGTTCACTGCTTCAGGATTCAAGCACGCCGGCCAGTCAGGCCGTCCCATACTTTATCTCTGGCATTCAAGTGGGAGCCCTGGACATCAGTTTATTTTCCTAACATGAATAAACCCTAACCTCAAGCTGATCAACAGTTACTTCTGAATGCCAAGCAAACAGCTTCAGTAGGAAAGCTGCTCACAATCCACTGTGTCAACTGAATTGGTAAGCAGCCAGCCATGCCAACGCCTGTTCAATCTATAGAAGACAAGTTCTCTTCCGTATTTCAGTCTCTATGGCTCTTGCCTTCTGCTACTGTTTCCACTTGAGACCACTTCAAGAGTATTCAGCAAGATGCTAATTAGAACATTTCTCTCCATCAAACCGAAGCATGAATCTCTTAAAAATGAACACCTGATAAGTGGATAAACTTGTTAAAAATACATCTCTGGTGCATCTAAGCCTTGATTTTCAGAAGCGCTGAGCCCCTGGTGAAGCCAACGATGGTTGCAGGTGCTTGGCCCTTCTAAAACCAGGCCCGTAAATGTTGTTAGGAATACACTGGGAAATTGCTCTGTTGGAGAAATACTATTTGTTTAGCTCACTTTTTTTTTCTGTTTACCAAACCAAAATATTTGATAAAACTATGACACACATGTAAATGAAGAGTGAAAATATTTTTGTCCAATTAGAACAAAAGTCTATTGAGATTTATATTTATCAAAAGTTTCCTGCCTGTATTATCTCTGACAGCAGTAATTTCCTGTTGTAAGCAAAAGGCAGGCAAGGCACTGCTGTCATTAGATATGGTCATAGCAATTGTCAGCAATGGTTGCTTTTTTCCCCTCCATGATTATCACTGAAGTTAACGTTTGTACTTTGACTCCCACCTCAACTTTCGTTATACAAAATGAACAGGCAATCTCCCAAAGACGACCTGGGGGGGAAAAGAAAACCCGTCACCTATAGGAAGTGAAGAATAGTCTATGAAAAGAAAGAATTGACAGCTTGATTCCCTATAACACCAAAGCTGTGGAGCGGAACGCAGACACCTTCCCCTTTCAGAGCAGGAGGCAACGAATGCCAGATGGAAGCTAAATAATTGGCATCAACATCAATAGCAGCTCTGTTGGTTTCAGAGTGCCTTTTTCTGAATCCAGTGACAACAGTTCTTGCCTCGAGCAAGCGGACTCTCACACCTCTAACTCCGCTACAAATGCTTATAATAACAGCAGGTCTGCCACTGTCACTTTCAATGGAAAATATTGCAATTATTACAGACAGTCATAACGCTAGACCTTTGAAATAACTGATACTTAAGTACACTCCAGAGCACTCCCAGAAAAATGAGAGTCTGGCCAACATCTTCAGCCATCAACATCTTTATCAAAAGTGCCAGAAGTTCTTTGGGGCAAAGGTGAGATGGGGGTGAGAGGAAAGGTGCAAACGCAGTATAATTTCAGGATCAAACATGAGAATAAGCCTACCATGTGGTCACATTTTAACCATACTTAGGAGTACGCTTTTGATGAGCATATTTAAGATGAGCTTTTGTCTTATGAAACTGGAAATGCTGAATTGCATCTTACGTTACTTAAAAACCACTTCTTCAAAAAGCTGCATTTACTTACTGTTAGAGCTGTTCAACATTTTCTGTAGCTGGCATTTTTTATTAAATTTGGTCAATGTTTTGAACTGCAACTTTCAATGGCAGTAATCACAAATCACAGAACAATAGGCGTATAGGACTGGAAGGGACCTCAGTAGGTCATCCAGCCACCTGCATTCACGGGGGAACTACATAATAACTAAACCATTCCTGACAGGTGTTTGTCTAACCTGTTCTTAAAAATCGCCAATGACAGAGATCCCACAACCTCCCTAGGCAATTTGTTCCAGTTCTTAACTACCTTGACAGTTAAGAAGTTTTTCCTAATGTCCAACCTAAACCACCCTTGCTGCACTTTAAGCCCATTGCTTCTTGTCTTATTCTCAGAGGTTAACAAGAACAATTTTTCATCCTCCTCCTTGTAACAACCTTTTATGTACTTGAAAATTGTTGTCATGTCCACCCTCAGTTTTCTTTTCTCCTGACTAAATAAACCATTTAAAAAAAATCTTCCCTCGTAGGTCATGTTTTCTAGACCTTTAATCATTTTTGTTACTCTTCTTTGGACTTTCTCCAATTTGTCCACATCTTTTCTGAAATGTGGTGCCCAGAACTGGATACAATATGCCAGCTGAAGCCCTATCTGTGCAGAGTAGAACAGAAGAATTACTTCTCATGTGTTGCTTACAACACTCCTGGTAATACATCCCAGAACAATGTTCACTTTTTTTGCAACAGTGTTACACTGTTGACTCATATTTAGCTTGTGATCCACTATAACCCCAAAATCCCTTTCCACCTTACTTCTTCCTAAACAGTCATTCCCCATTTTTCATTCCATTCCTTTTATTTGACCAGCTACAGAGCTAGTCAACAAACAACAACAAAGAGACAATGTTTTCATGAAAACTTTTGCAAAAACTATGACTGTTTTTCGAGCAGTTCTCTTTGCCATTGAAGAGATGCACCTGGATAAGTGAGGGCAGAACTGAGTACTAAGGCCTGGTCTACACTAGGACTTTAAATCGAATTTAGCAGCGTTAATTCGAACTAACCGCTCAACCATCCACACCAGGAAGCCATTTAATTCGAACTAGAGGGCTCTTTAGTTCGAATTTGGTACTCCACCCCGACAGGTGGAGTAACGCTAAATTCGACATGGCTAGTTCGAATTAGGCTAGGTGTGGATGGAAATCGAACTTAGTAGCTCCGGGAGCTATCCCACAGTGCACCACTCTGTTGACGCTCTGGACAGCAGTCCGAGCTTCGATGCTCTGACCAGCCACACATTAAACGACCCGGGAAAATTTGAATTCCTTTTCCTTTCTGGACAGTTAGAATCTCATTTTGTGGTTGGACATCAGGGCGAGCTCAGCAGCACCGGCAGCAATGCAGAGCTCTCCAGCAGAGGAGTTCATGTAATCTCTGAATAGAAAGAGGGACCCGGCATAGACTGACCGGGAACTCTTCGATCTGATCGGTGTGGGGGGCGAGTAGTCTGTGCTTTCGGAGCTGCGCTCCAACAAACGGAATGCAAAGACCTATGAGAAGGTCTCCAAAGCCATGATACAGACAGAGGATACAGCCGTCATGCAACGCAGTGCCGCGTGAAAATCAAAGACCCCAGACAAGCCTACCAAAAAATCAAAGCGGCCAACGGATGCTACGGAGCCTGCCACCACTGCCCCACCAGTGACCATGGACTCTGATGATGGGACAGTGTCGACGGACAGTTCCTCGACGATGTTCATGGATGGGGAAGATGAGGAAGGGTTTGTGGAGGACAAGGCAGGCGACAGCGCTTACAATACTGCTTTCCCCGACAGCCAGGATCTCTTCATCACCGCCACGGAGATCCCCTACCAACCCTCCCCGGCCATGAACCCGGATCCTGAATCAGGGGTAGGAGCAGTCGGTAAGTGCTTTAACCATGTTAACTTTTATTCTTAATACAACAGGAATCTGAAGTGTGTGAAAAGGAGGTCTCTGTATATATGGTGATAGAACAGAAATCCTCCTGGGAGATCTCCACGAAGCTCTCCTGCCGTTAATCAATAAGCATCAGCAGGAGGTTCCTGGGGAGAGCTGCCTTATTGGGTGCTCCGTGATAGCACACTTTTCCGCGCGAGGCTTTCATGCGGTATTCAGGGAGCACTGCCTCCCAGAGCACGGCTGCATAGGTCCATGGTTCGTGCTAGATTTCACGCAGCATGCGCTCTCTATCTCCTTCAGTGCCCGTCCTCACGGTTATCTCGCTCGGAGACTCCTGCATCTAAGTAGGGGAAGAACTGTTACGTTACGCCTGGTCCAAAGTATTTTTAATAAATAAACGGACAGACGGCATAGCACAGACTCAGCACGCAGCTGCGTGATGAGCGTAACGGAAAGCCAAAGAATCAAATGGACGCTCATGGAGGGAGGGGGGAACGAGGACGCAAGGTATCCCACAGTTCCTGCTGTCTCCAAAAAGCATTTGCATTCTTGGCTGATCTCCAAATGCTTCTAGGGTCAAACACAGTGTCCGCGGTGGGTCGGGGCATAGCTCGGCAATTTACGCACCCCCCCCCGACCCCCAGAAGTTAAAGGGAAAACAATCCTCTGTTGACTCTTTTACATGTCACCGTATCTGTACTGAATGCTGCAGATAGACGCGCTGCTGCAGCACTCAACAACAACATCCTTCCTCCCACCCCGCCATGGGTGGCTGATGGTACAATAGGACTGCTACCCATCCTCATCATCAGCCTATTGGCACATGGGGCAGTGCAAAAGGACTGGTAACCATACCAACTTGCTTGGGACAGGTCGATCAAGGTCGCCTGGTCCTAATTTTTCATGGTAGATGGTGTAGTATGGCTGGTAACCGTCCTCATCATTGCAACAGGGGGCTGAGCTCCATCAGCCCCCACCCTTCATTGTAAAGAAAAGATTCAATTGCCCCTGGACTAGCAGAGGGATGATTGGCTCCCTCCTCCACACCCCTTAATGTCATCTCTGGACTATCATGGCAGCTGGAGGCTTCCTTCCACTCATTTCTCACAAACAACTACCTGTGTCTTATTCATGCATTCTATATTACTTCATCACACAAGTGGGGGGACAATGGTATTGGAACCCAGGAAGGCTGGGGGAAGAACGGAATGAACAGCTGGGGTTGTTTCAGGAGCACACCCTGTGAATAGCATTCAGCTCAAAATTTATGCATGATTGGACAGAGAGCAGCTGTGCTCTCTGGTTCTATGATACAGTGGTTCTCTAGTACAGTTGCCCATAGTCTAGGCAGGACTGATTCTATTTTTAGATACCCAAAAAGGAGGGATTGACTTGGGAAGTCATTCCCAAATTTTGCTTTTGCGCCCCTGGCTGATCGGCCAGGGGCACTTATGACAGCACCAAATGGCTCAGTGCAAAAGGACAGGTAACCATGACCATCTTATTACCGTCTTTTTACCAGTTCATGGTATGGTAGACGGTACAGTATGCCTGGTAACCATCGCTGCTGTCATGCAAAAGCAAAAGCATGCTGCTGTGTAGCGCTGCTGGTCCGCCTCTGTCAGCGGCATCTAGTACACATACGGTGACATACACAAAAGGCAAAATAGGGTCCATTGTTGCCACGCTATGGCGTGTGCCAGGGCATTTCATGGAAAACGTGCTCGAAATGATTGTCTGCCGTTGCTTTCCCGGAGGAAGGAATGACTGGCGACATTTACCCAGAATCCACCGCGCAAATGATTTGTGCAACAGCAGGCACAGGGGTCTCAACAAAAAATTCACAGAGACAGCCTAGACTCAGTTAATTGTTCGCAAAAAAGTATCTTTGTAAGGAATTCACTAACTGTTTCCCATCTCACAGCTTCCACTGTCTCCAGACCTTCCACAGCATCCCCCTCACAGAGGCTGGCGAAGATTAGGCGGCGAAAGAAAAAGACAAGGGACACGATTTTTGATGAATGTGTGGGCTGCTACCTAGCCGAGGCGGACCAGCAGAGGCAGTGGAGGGAGAAAGTCTCTCTGTACCAGCGCTCACACAACGAATGGGAGGAGAGGTGGCGTGAGGAACACAAGCAGGCGACTCAAGCAATGCTTGTACTAGTGAGGGAGCAAACGGACACGCTCCGGCGACTTGTGTATGTTCTGCAGGACCGCTGCAGGACAGAGCCCCCGGCAGTATCTCTGCAACCGCCCTCCCCCGCCACAAAGTCACATACCCCCCTCACCCTAAATAACCAGGAGGATGCCCGCCCTGGGCTGTGAATACTGTCACTGCACCCCAGCAGAGTGCTCAAGTAACCAAAAGCTCTCATACCCTACGTTTGCATAAGTCCTTCCCTTCCGGACTCAAACAAGTCCCAATCCCAGTCTCATCCCATAACTGTGTACTTAAGTAATAAAAATACTTTGCTGTTAAGTTCTGTTTCCGTCATGTTTTTTCACTGAAGACTGTGTTTGAATGGGGTGCGTGGGGAAGTGCGTTGCTAATTGCATAGGACAGGCACCTTTCCCAGGGTACAGACACGGGGGCCGGATCAGCAGCGGGTCACACACACAGTGCAGTCAGTAGGCACCGTGGTCGGTATGGGAGGTGGTTTCCAGGTTCTGTGTGGGCGGTGGGGATGTGACTTTTTAGCGGGGGAGGGCGGTTACAGATCTTATACAGCGGTCCTTGTCCTGGACCGCTGAGTCACGCAGCAGAGGAATCTGTATCCGTCCTCCTCCGCCACAAGGCCACATAGCCCCCCGCACACAGAATCCCAAAAAGGAGGGATGGCAGGCTCCGTTGAAACAAGCAGTCCGGCAATGCGGACCGCTATAGGAGCAGGAGCCTGTCATTCCTTGAGTTTAGAGGCGGTCTTTACATCAGCGCACACCCTACCCACCACAGTCTGCGTTCCAGTTTCAACCCTTTAACGAAAAGTCATGAATAAAGAAACCTTTCCTCAGTAACGGTGTGACATGTATTTTATTTTTACACGTGTCTTGGAAGTGGGGGAAATGGGGAGAACGGGGTATTTAACCGAAGAGGAGAGTCAACAGTAACTGGGTAAAGAAACAGGGGCAGGTTCAGCTTCTCTGTAAAGAAACTGAACAGTCACAGGTCACGCTGCTCGCTGGTATTTAAAGAGTTCCTTGTCGCTGTCCCAGGCACCTGTATAGGGCTTCATGAGCAAGTGCATTAGCGGGCAGGCTGGGTCACCGAGGATCACTATAGGCAAATGCACATGCACAACAGTTATTTCGTGGTACGGGAAGAAACTACCTTCCAGCAGGCGTCTGAGCAGCCCACAGTTCCTGAGAACACACGCATCAGGAACCTTGCCCGGCCATCCGACGTTCATGTTGGTAAAACGTCCCCTATGGTCCCCCAGTGCTTGCAGAACCATTGAAAAGTAGCCCAATTTCTCAGCAGCTGAATGTGGAAGAGGTGGACGATAAAGTGCGAGGAGGAGAAAACGGCGAGGATCACAGCGGGCTCCATGCTTGCAGTGCTGTGGCGTCCACGCTGTCACTGACCAGAAAAGTGCACGAACAGATTGCCCGCAGGCGCTTTCAGGGAGGGAGGGCGGGAGTGACGGTTCAATGATGACAGTTACCCAAAACCACCCTCGACACATTTTTTCCCCCAGCAGGCATTGGGGGCTCTACCCAGCATTCCAATGGGCAGCGGGGACTGCGGGAACTGTGGGATAGCTTCCCACAGTGCACCGCTTCCAAAGTCGACGCTGGCCCCGTTAATGTGGACTCAGAAATTCGAATTAGTGTATTTAGTATGGATACACAAATTCGACTTCATAAGGTCGAATCCACAAATTCGAACTAAGTTGATTCGAAATAGTCTTGTAGTGTAGACAAGGCCTGAATAATATTTACAGCTGCTAAAGTATGGGTATTAACAGTCACAGGTGGTTTGTTTTCTAGCCTATAACTTCAGTCAGACACAGATGTAAAGACATATGGGCATAAAAATATTATAATGGAAGCATTTGGTTGGGAAAATGTAAGGTTGCTTGGAAGTGGGAATACTGAAAGGAGCTGTTGGGTCAGATATTTCAGATTACCTTCAAACTTAATATATAGAACCTGGTCGAACCCCAGTGAAGTCAATTAAAGGAATCCAGTGAGCTCTGTCCTGGGCCCAGAGTAACAAAGGTTTCTCTGAGCTGTTTGTATGCTACTCTCATGTGGGAGAGGAGTCGTCAGCTTTATTTCAATTCTTTCTCTCCCTGGGATCTTTCAACCTATTGTGTGAGGGCTCCATATATAAGCCATTTGCTGTTGCTACATAACATAAATGACTCCTACTGAATTCAAAGAGACATCCATGGAGAGGTTTTTTGTTTACCACTTAAGTTGGATCCTCCTCACCAGGTCGGCCCTTTTATCCAGATAAGAGTTTCACTGGCCCAGGAACTGAGGAAGATAGCCATAAATCCTCCTTCTGAGGACCCCCTCCAAAGCCTTACTGTAGGGGGTGTTTGCAGAGCAGGGCCCTATTATGCAGTGCTGTGGAGATACAGGGCAACACTGTAGCCCATAAACAGCTGTGGACAGGCTGTCACCATTTAGGGCATATCTATACTGCATTCATGGGATGTGACTGCAGCTCCCCAAGCTAGCTATAAACGGGGCCGGCTCTAGGCACCAGCGCAGCAAGCAGGTGCTTGGGGCAGCCAGTGGAAAGGGGCGGCACGTCTGGGTCTTCAGTGGCAATTCGGTGGCGGCTCCCTCAGTCCCTCTCGGAGGGAAGGACCGGATGCTGAATTGCCACCGATCGCGGCTTTATCTTTTTTTTTTTTTTTTAAATCTTCACCACTTGGGGCTGCAAAAAAGCTGGAGCCGGCCCTGGCTATAAATCTAGCTCACTCTGATACCAGAGCATTGAAGCTGAGTGCACATGCTTCAACATGTATGCGCCTGCTCAGAACGCTGGGTAGTTACTCACGGGACTAATCTGCATTGAAGCATTTGCTGCTGCAGCTTGACTCCTCCAGTACCCAAGCTAGCTAGTCTAAAGCTAGCTCAGATATTAGGTGCCTTGGGATTGATTTCTGAAAGTGCACCTCTTATTATAACAGTCTCAATAACAGTGGATGTATGGATACTGAATGGGCTTGAGGTTCGGGGAAAGTGTGTTTATTAATCATGTTAGAATTAGGAGCATAATGAGGCTCAGCTTTACACTTCCAGCACTCTCAGGATATGAATGAACAGGACTTCTTCTAAGAAGGCCTGGCAGCACGTCACCTTTCCTTGTGCACTTGCATTTCTAGTAGAACTGGGAAAAATATTAACAATTCCCTCCATCCTCTAAAATATGCTTGTGCTTGAGATTGCAAAGCAGGAGGCAATGTTGGGAAAATTTGACAGTCAGTGAAAGTGTGTGTGGTTTTCCTTCACCCCAAACATAGTGGCAAAAGGTTCCCACTAATTTTTAGTATCTAGCTCAGTTAATTGGGTTTAGTAGCATGTCACATGGTAATGGATCTGGTTTCCTGACTGGTTAGCCCTGCCTCAGACAGTTAGAATTGTTGCCACAAACCATGACTCATTTGCTAAGGAATGGCCAAATAAGAAAAAAATGGTTGGTGATAGGGAGCAACTTTGTTTTGGCTCTTGACACACTTATTACTCTTCTGAAGGTCTCTAAAGGACAGAAAAGAGACAGTATATCTGCCTGAATACTCTGAAAGAGACCAGTTCATTCACCAATGATACCAGAGAAGACAGCAGGCCAACAGTCCTTCCCTGAAAGAACTCCAAACCTCCATGAGCCCTGTAGATTAGATCTCTGTGGAATCTCTCTAGAATGCATCATGCAGAGAAGATCAGTGGATATGCTAGGGTCTTGTCCAGTGGGATCATTCAAATTACATAGCCAAAACTCAGCACAGGAGGGGAGTAGCTGGCCTCATCCTTTATGTATCCCTCCCTGCATGCAAATACAGGCGGAGGTGCCCTGGCTTGCAACAACTTGTTGGCAACACTGGAACACAACTGCCTGCAACTTGATCTGAGGTATCAGACAAAAATTTGGAGCTTGTAGGCAAGCTTCACTGTATCTGGGTTCAACCAAACTGAAAGGAAAATTCAGTGGGTGCAAGAACATATTAAATTCATCATCATCTTCCCCTGAAGCTCTTGCAACGTCAGCCTTTCCACAATTCCAGCCTCTCACCCTCATCTTCAAAGTGCTGCACAACTCCACTTCTGGTATCACCATGTTCTACATTACCTTTTAGATTGCTTTCTTCTATATGGGCCTGATCCAAGCTTAATTAAGTCAGCTGGAAGATTCCTATTGAATTCAATGGGCTTCAATGGCTCAGTGAGACCCTATTCTACTCGAACTGCTTCTTTGGTCCCCTTTCCAGCTTTGTGCTTTCATTTATGATTCTTGTTCTTTATGAGAGCTGACTGTCTTCCTGCTCCTTTTTCAAGGGCCTTTAAAACCCACTTTTTTGCAGAGCTTTTCTACATTGTTCGCAGCAGTGATGTTTTCATGCCTTCTTGTGTGTATTTGGATGGTTAACAAAACATGTATCTCTGAATTATCTTGTAGGAGGCACAGAGGCAGAGCCTTTTAAAGAGTCTTTTGTAAAACACGATGTTTTTTTGGAAACTATTAATCAATTTGCATTAACTCCTGCAAACCCAAATGTTGGTGTTTCACATAGTTCTAATGGATGCAAATGTTTTCTGCAGCCTTAATTTTGTAATTAATGATTTTTAAATATCCAACTACATAATTTAGATAAGTGAAAATTGATGCTAAAGATTCAATAAGACAATCACTTGTCCGTATTTGGCCTACAGCAAACCCCAGTGCCATCTGGGGTCCTAAAGTTTTTATTAGAGCAATTTAGTGCTGCATTTCCTGAGATAAGCTATTCATATAGGCACACTAATGACAGTTGTGCTTGGGACTTTTTAATGGCTCAACCATAATATTTTTTTCCGCTATTAGTATTATCTGGTGGTCAAAGTGGCTTGAAAGAAGCAGTAGGGTTCTAATATGACAGGATGGCCATAAAGAGGGCCAGAGGCCACCTTCTCCCAGAACAGTGTTTGAGTTGCAGTCTGAAAAGAAGACTCCTGTGAAGACTGGTCTATTTTGATTACAGTGGTAATGACTGAAATTATCTGTGCTTGGCATGAAGCCTCCAGCAGTTTCTGTCCAGTTATCTGCACTGCGACAGAAAATGAAGTTGAGAGTCCATAATGGCTTCACAGCATTGTGTTGAAGGTGTTAACAGCTAAATCCACTATAGCTAGCAAAGGTCTGGACCTTGATTCAGCAAGATACTTCAGTACATGTCTATCTTACACATGTGAGTAGTCCTATCAGGACCTTGCTTTGAATTAGCATATAAAGGGTAGGCACCTATCTGAACCTTAAACCAAACATCTTTTTTTTTTTGGTGAGGTTTTAGCAAAAGTTTTTTTTTTAAACCCTTCTGCAGCCCTCTGCCTGGTAGCACACTGTCCCTGACTATTTGTGATAAACCCTCATTGAACCATCCCACCCATAGCTTTAGTCACCCTCTTCAGTAGCAGCTTCCAGTCTGTATGCTGGTAAGCATGGGCCTCGCTCCCTCCAGTGCTTATAGCTCCTTCATGCATGAGACATAAATTAGTCCTCTCCTTTTATGGAAGATGCTTTCAGAGGGGTCATGAGTCACTTTGTTCCATTTGGTGACAGCAGCTGACCAGAATGCCACTCTGGACCTATTTCAATTACCCAGTATAGTGTCATCCCTGTTAGTCATATCCTGATCTGGAGCCCTACACAACCTGATCCACTGGTTTCAATAGACATGGACAGCAGGATGAAGTTAAGGGCAGAATTACGCCCACTGCATGTGCTATGGTTATGGTTATGGTTTGTTTTTCATTACAATGAAAAACAAAGAACTACTGATTATTTCATTAACATCTCAACATTATTACAACATGTTCTTGCCTCCTGAGCACCTACTGCCTCAGTTTCCCTTGAGGTATCTTCCTTGGGCTTGGGAGCTGCCATGATGTGCTTGTACAGGATTTTTTTTATGCTTTGCTGGCACTTCGGCTAAGTCACAAAGATTGCCCCTTCTGCAGTATAAAGAAAACCCAAATAAACTATTTTCTACAGCAGACAATGGTCTGTCCCTTCTATATTCTTTACATTAAAATGGAGTTAAGGGTGAAAGTACATATCAGTATCTTAGGGGTAAAACACATTACAGGGCTGCCATAATTATCCTAAAACTAAGTATTATAAACAAAGGAAAATCAGAGTTAAAATTACACTGAAAAGGAATCCATATTATGGTATGAAAATGCACAGTTGAGGCACCAACCAACCTGAACTCTGCCCTGTAGTGACACTACAAGGGAAAAATATGAAAATCATATGCATCTTTAACCGTCAATTTTCTTCTAATCTGGGACCACAAACATTTAAATGTCTTATTCATAATTGTGTGGTTAATTACTCGGTGTCATGAATGGGCAGAATTAAGGTTGTTGATTCCTACAGGTAAGGGGTTGGAAATTAACACCCGGCCCCCAATTTCATTAAGGGCAACAGATATCACTGTCATGCCCTTCCCAGGTATTCAGTCTTTACCATCACGTGGCTCATCTCATCAACATCTTATTTCTGTCTGCAAAGCTATGAAAAGGACAACAAAAGTGGTCCCAATGGGATGGGTTGGGATCAGATGAGCAGCTGAATTCATATGGCTCTTCAAACTGCAGACATCCCAGTAGATGTGTACGAACTAATGCTTGTCCAAGCAGCATTAATATTTACTCTGTTCTTGGAACTGCAGCGAGGGCAGACGCCAAATGAGAAGCCAAATGGCTGCTAACAGCCACGCGGCCAAGGAGAAAAGAGATCAATCTATGTATATGGAGAGAAGACTGCATGCTGCAGTTTCCTATCTCTGTGGATTCCCCAGGACATGCAAGGACTGGAGGTCACACAACTATCTATCTCCTCTACAGCCAAAAGAAACAGATATGAACCTTGTGGAGTTTCCTGGTCCCTCTATCCCACTCCTATGAGTACCTGTAATGGGCTAGGATGTGGCTGTGTATTTGTACATCAAGATGAAATGATGCATCCAATTTATGATGGTTTTTTTGCTAGACTGACACTAGATACAAATAAGAATCCCATGAATGACTGAAACTTAGAGCACAGCTCCTCACCATTCCTACTAAATACAAACTGATCAATAAATTATACAATCTGAGTCCCATCTGGGCATCCTGCATTTCATTGTTCATGTTGTCTGAAGTACGACAGAATAGGATTATCTGACTGCCATCCTCCTGGGACTCTCACAGAAATTAGGTTTCTTATGCAGCTATTTCAGCGAGTAACATTTCCAATAAACAAATTCAATAACTCAGCATAGCAAAGAGTATGAAGCTAGAGAGTTTGGAAACAGCCAATCTGCACCATCACCCCAGACACACGAAGAATTTCAGTCTGAATTAGAAGTGGGTTTAAACCACAACCCAAACTCCAAGTACCCCCCTGAGTCCTGGGAAAGCTTGGATGATCACTTTGCAGTGGGTCCCTCTTTTTACCGAATTGAAGCCAAAATACCAGATCCCAAACACATACAATGTTTTGGAAGTACAGAAATATCTCCAAACCTTGCACCCCATCCCTCGTTGTAATCTGTGTCTCGAGCATCTGACCACATTCCTGTTAGCGTAGATTTACAAAATAATTCATCTAGGTAAAACACATTCATAGATCTGGAAACAGGTCACTGAAGAGTGTATGTGTTTTAGAATCACCAGCAATATGATTTCATAAGACCCTCTCACAGAACTCAATGGATCACATGCCTTGGCTTCCAGAAGAAAGCATGAGTTATGTCATCTATACATATGCACCATGAATATTTTCTTCAGCTGACACCTATTGGCTTTTTTCCCCTTAGGGCTCTATTTTTGTTTTCCAACAGCTGATTATTTCCCTCCCACTGGAGCTGTTAAAACTCCAGAAATCATTCTTGCTTAAAACTAAAGAAGCCATGCTGTGACCGAGGCAGCGTTTCATAGCAGGAAGCAGGTAGCGAATGCATTCAAGCAAAGTGCGGGCACACTTGGCATATCCCTGCTCAGAAGACAGAGAGGCAAGTTTGCAAGAGGGCTGTCAGTCAGTTGGGGCTAACAGGAAAAACTCTGACAAAAGGAAATTTGAAACAAATGAAAGTTTGACTTTGAGAATTATTTCCTCCATTTTCTGACCAGCTCCTCTTAATACTGTAATTTAACGAACATAGTGAGACCTTACCACAAATGTCCTATGCGGTACCAGTTGTGATCCATGGATCACTGGTTTGTAGAGATGGCTGGTCACATGACACCGGCTGCTCCTCCTCATTCCCAGCTACTACAGATCATTAAAACACTAGCCCATTGAATACTTTCCCCACTACCATTTTTCCATAGAAGTGATTACTGTAGTTGCCACAGGAAGATATCAGATGGAACTAGGGATACCTTGGCCTGTGTGATCACAAATAGGAACGAAATGTCTCAGTGAGACACCTGATTAAGGTGTGGCCCACATTGGATAGGTCTACGCTGCAATCAGAGGCATGACTGCAGCACCAGTAGACAGGCACAAAATAGCTTTGATCTAGCTAGCTCCAACAATAGCAGTAAAGCTGTGGCAGCATAGGCTAGCTGTTTGAGTACATATGAAGGGTACCAGGTGGCCTTGTACAGCCCATGCTGCTGTGTCTTCACTGTAATTATTCTTTGAGGTAGCTAGATCAAAGCTAGTTTGGGTGTATCTACACACGCTGATTGCAGTATAAGCCATCTCCCCCTTACCATAAACTCTATTGCTCAACCACCTTCTGATCTCATTTTTCTTTTAAAGAAAATACTTCCCCACAAGGAAAACTGGAAAATTAATGAGCACAGCAGGATCAAGCTGTGATCTTTCCAGCTTAACAAGGAAGTGTGCTGTCCCTAATAAACTCGCTGTCTCTGGATGCTGATTGCCTTCTACCCCTTCAAGTTATCTAGCTTTTGATGCTTACAAGTGTCTTCAGCAACTTGGTGCATTTGATTTCCCATTTTATTATGTTGCTGGTTTCATATATTCTCCTTTTCATTTGAATTAATATTTCAAGAGGTCCTGAGAGGAGGTGGATAAACATCCTGTGCTTGCTGGAGATTCAAATTACTAATGCAAAGACACTTTTCACACCTTGAAGGATCCTTGTTTACAAGTAGTCAGCATTTTGTTTTATGTCCATACACTTTTCAAATTATATTGGACAAGATAGGATAAGAATTACAAAGCCATAGCCATATGTTTGTGCAAGCCAAATTCTGCTCTCAGTTACCCCATTGCAGCCTAGAAGAATTCGGCCCACAACATCCTTGAAGCGCCTTGATCCATGCTATTACTGACACTCTCAGATGTATATGCGCACAAAGAGACATACACCCATATATATGTCATATGCCAATGAATATTTTGGTGTATTTGGGATCACAACACTTAGCAGAATTCCTAAAAAAAAATTAAGGTGATGCGATTCCCATGAAGAAATTCTGCACCAGTCCAGTGCAAGTTATGCAGATGATCACTTCTTTTGTATGGGTGAAGATAGGCAATGCTAGATATCCAAGTGTATGTCAGAGATACAATTGATTGCTTCAGAGATACAGAATGGAAGGCAGAAATATCACCAGGATATGATCATTTTGGACACTGGTTAATGAGCATTGCGTCTCAGTCCCCATTTATGCAGAAGGTAGGTATAGTAGAGAGAGAGCTTGGAACCCGGGGCCTGGTGCAAGGCGTGAGGCCTGAGACACAGTTAGCAAAGCCAGGCTATGCTATGTGCAAAAGTCAAGCCCTGTCATAAAGCAGAAGCTTGCTTACAGGTTCACTGTCTGGTATATGAACTTGGCAAAGATATGGCTAGTGTTGCTAAAACATAAGCACTCCTAAGACGTACTAGATACTGAGTATTCATGTGAACACATTCCAGAAGGCTAGCACAGGTACACCCCAACCTAGAGTTCTCAAGTAAAGGCATGAACATATTCCTTGGAGATATTACACTGCTCCCAGTAAGATAAGGATGGGAGGACAGAATAATGAATGGGGATGTTTTGTTCAAGCCAGCAGGTAGAAGGTGTAGGCTTGGTAACTAATCACATCACAGTGTTATAGGTAACTTGTATGTATCAATGTATAAAAGGAGAAGTCATAGGAGGGGCACCTTTGTCCAGCCGAGGGGACAGCAGAAACTCCACTGCTGACTGAGCTGGTCTATTGTCACAGGCCTACATGTGTTAGTGTACCTGTAACCACAGAGCCAGGGTGCTAGGACTGTGCTTCAGTGACAATAAACCTGGCCAAGCGCCTTCACCACCGCACTGAGCTTGTGGTCTTTCTTTATAAGAAACATCCAGGTCTGCTGAACTAGCAGGCTGCACTCTCTGCTAGTGGTGATAACACCGGAGCTCCAAGAACAGGAGCACTGAGCAGCTGTAACAGCTTAGTAGCCAAGATAGCGCTGTCGCAGCAATAACATTCCACAGCACTTAACAACAATAGGGACATCTGCCATGTGATGTGCAGATGTAGTTCAAAGTGGACCGTATTTCCTGTGGGAGTGAAAAACAACTGGGTTCTTTGGTTGCATCCTTAATGAGGTCTTTGTTTAGGACACTGGCCTCCTTCCATTTTGCTCATCATTGATCTTCGGCGGGGGGAGGTGAAGGACCCAGTCTTCAAACTATAAGTGATCACTGAAATGGACAGATAAAGTGCCTGCATTCGTAGATAGCAGCACAGGACCATACATCTGTGACTTCCTTACATATTATGCCTATAATATAGAGAAGTAAATGGAAAGCGGGAAGGATTAATTTATAGATGTATGTTTGAGATAGCTTCTTAAGTTAAAGTGAAACTTACAATGATTCAGATTAACACTTTATCAATGGAGAGTAAGGTCATCTTGTGGCAAGGGAGGAAGATACAGGTTTTAAGCAAGGCCATCTTTATTTATCTGGAGGCAGGCTGAGTTCTCTGGGTCACTCATGACACACAATTCAAGTCAATTTTTAATATCATATGCAGGTCCAAATCCACAGACCTCCCATAGATATCAATACGACGATATATGCGGGAGGATTACAACACTGGCCCTTCTGGCTGTAAGTTATTCCTCTGATGCTGTTTCTGTGGAACAAATGTAACTTTCTCCTGCTCTGATCAGAGAGCTAAATCAGTTACATAGCAGTGTCCTGCATCTAAAGGCTAAAGGAGAAAGTGTTGACTTATTCAGACAAACTAGCATGAAAGGGAATTTGAGGAAGACAGCTGCTGTGTACAAACATTTATCTTCAGTAGCAATAGCATTTAGAGATGGAAATAGCAATAAGTATACAAGCCATAAATCGCCTTTGGTCCAAATCTGCTTCTAGAGTTTAGTTGTGCATGATGACAGTTCATCTATAAGCATCATTTGTATTCCAAAAATCTCTCTTCCTTAGAGAAAAATGAAATATTCACATGGAGCTGCAATACAGTTTTGATTATATCTAATCAGGAAGTATATTAGAATCAATTTTGGATTCTGCTTCCTAAGTTTCTATTACTTCTGGTTATAAATCTCATTGTCCTTGTCTTTACCATGATGTCCATACAAGATAAATGAATGCAGATTTTGTCTAGAGATGCACCAGTCTCTCGCCTTTCCTCCTTCTTACCCCCACGACATGACTGATTCTACAAACATTATGAAGAGGTGAAATATTTTTAGAGTTGACCTGAAGGGATGGGATCAGATGCTCTAGAAATAAGACTTTTTTACTGTTATGAAAAGTTTATAAGGGGAGAGGGAAGGGGTGAAACAGGAGGGCCATCAACAGCCCTGAATAAATCAGCAATGCCGCTGCTAACACAGCCATTCCTATAGCAAACAGCATGCTGTAGCCTAGAATGGAATAATCCAAACATGCCAGTTGTCTGTTCAGGAGCAATGATTCTGGTTTGTAAGTGTCAAGGCTGATTCCCCGCTCTGGCACTTCGAGTGCAGAAGGTGGGGGCCCGCAAGGATTCTAAAAATTAATACTGGCCACTCCAGGCTTTTATTAAACTCCCAAGGTTACAGCTTCTCTGCCCTTGGATGGTGAGATGATGCCACCACCCACGCGCATAACCCCTTTGAGATCCAAGGAAGGTGCACTTGGGAATTTCTTCCTGTGGGGTACCCTCAAGCCCTTTCACCCCCACTCCCCCCCCCCCGGGAAAAGCTGAGAAATACATAAATGAATCAGCTGTTGCCACCAGCTAATTAAACAACATGTGCACAAACCTCTTAAGACACAAAAATCCAATTCTGTTCTTTAAAAAGGTAAATTTTATTATTAATAATAAAAAAATACATCTGGAAATTTAGGCATTTGCTAGATTAAAAACAACTACAAGGATTAAGCATCAAGAATAGCTTTCTTGAGGTCCAACTTAAAGGTTACAAGCAAAAGAAAAAGCACCTGGGGTTAGCATAGAGGACTCCACAAATCATAACAAAATAATAGGAATAAACCTAATCGTGTCTTCCTAGACATTTCCTGATCTACTTACACATCTGGGCTTTTTAAATGAGTAGTTTCTAGGTATAATACTGATGATTTTTTTATACCTGGCCCAAGCTCTTACTGCATAGCTCTGTCTTGTCTGCCTCTTCCCAAAGAACACCAGACAGACAGACAAAAGGGGAGTCTTGTTTCAATTTTAAAAAGTTCTAGCCTTCCCAATGGCTCTTTTGGCCATGTGCCCACTCACTTCTTTTTACCTATGCATAGCAGTCAGACTTTTTAACCCTTTATAGGTAGAGTAATTAGAGAACAGCTACTAAGCCCTGGTCTATACTGGGTGGGGAAGGATCGATTTAAGTTACGCAACTTCAGCTACGTTATTCACGTAGCTGAAGTCGACGTACTTAGATCAACTTACCGTGGTGTCTTCACCATGGTGAGTCGACTGCTGCCACTCCCCCGTTGACTCTGCTTGCACCTCTCACCAAGCTGAAGTACAGGAGTCAATGGGAGAGCACTCGGGAGTTGATTTATTGCGTCTAGACTAGATGCAATAAATCAATCCCTGCTGGATCGATCGCTGCCCTCCGATCCAGCAGGTAGTGAAGACATACCCTAAGAGGGATTTTATAGCTACTGGCTGGCTGGGTGTCCATAAAAGTGAGCTCCCCTCCTTCATTTATCACAGTAAGCAAAACGGAAATGACTTTTCTGTCCAACCCTGAGCCCTCATCTCTGCACGCAAGTTCTTCTAGTCATAATGCATTACAATGAGGCAAAAGGTTTCTCATTATTCTCTTTGTGCCCCAAACATCCTTATGAGCAACTTTCAAGTAGAGATTCCAGAAGCAGATAGAATTGTGCTCCTGCAAAGTGACTGAGGGCTCCAATGTGCTGTTAAGGCATCAGCTGGCACTGGAGCGGTGAGGAGCTGCACCACTCAAGGCAGAGTTCCTGGTGGCACTGCATCTGATTCCAGCACAGCGAACTCTGTGGAGTTTAACAGGCTCTCCCACAATTGCAACACTCTAGCTTTGCTGACCCATGCAAAAGTGGATGGGGCGCAGGGCAGCTTGGTCCTGATTTTGGCCTAGAGTCAGGGTTGGGTCTGTTATGGGACTTTCATATAAAAGAGATACAAAATTGTGTGTAGACTGTTCCTATATAGAGCATCCTCAAATGGCACTTATGAACACGCAGAATTGTTCTTAAGTTTGTATGACCAATAAAGTTAGTTATGCTCTGCAAATGGCTTCCTTGGTGAAACTCTTAGCAAGAAGGCAGGACTGTAAGGCAGCCTCCATGCTCGGTCGAGAGAGATCAGGGAAGAGACAAAACCTGGTGTGGGGCTGAATGCAGAGTTAGCCAGAGAGGTGAAACTGGAGTCAAACCAACAGTGAAAAGGAAAGAAAAAGTTCTCATCTATTTCCTCCTCAATCCTTCACCACTTGGGGGCTTGAGGTATGTAAAAAAAAAAACAGCACTGGAAAACTCCTAGGTCAACCTAAAGAGAGATGGACCCCCAGAAGTAAAATGAAATTAGGCAGCCTAGTGAGAATGCAGTTTTACTACATCCAGGAATAATAAAGCCATTTTTAGCACAGTCTAAACCCTGTAGAAGTGGCAGGTGCTTCAGTTAAGTCCCTGAGGACACAGCTATTGAGCTCACACTACAAGCCTGTTTCTTTGCAAAGTTTTAGTTAAACGTATACCACACCCTATATATCAAATACAGAGAACAGCAGGAGAGAGACATAGAAACAGATATAGCTAAAATTCATGTGCCATATAATTTCTGTATACACCTTCTAGATGTTAATCTAAGATGATAACCTGTCTCCACCAGTGAGTTAGTTGTACCAGAAGTTTTTTTGGGGGGGAGGGGGGGACACCAAAAAACCCCCAGAAAAACAACCCCCCCACACACACACCCTGAAACAAAACAGAACATAACATAGATGGTCAGTTATGGAATGCTATATCATATGTTGAAACCTCTCCCTGTCCCCAGGTGATGATCATACCATGGGCATGAGAAAGAATAGTTCCTTAATGTTTATTAGTAACTGCACATACTATCATCATCATCATATGAGTAACATACCTAATACTAGAAGGAAGTATCGAGGTGTGTAAGGATGGGGGCAACCTTTTCTGTAGTTTAGTCCAAAATGTACAGACTGGCTTAAGATTTCGATTGACCTAAAGTCTCAAACTGGGCACCTGGCACCCAACCACCTTCCTTGCCCCCACAGCCACATTTGAAAATATGGGCTTCAGGGAGCATGTTTCATTGTTTTGGAAATACACCAAGAATCCTTTGAAGTAGGTGGATGGCATGCCAACTTCCTCACAGATCTGCATCTCAATCTTTCCTGACTCGTGTCTCACGTAGAATGAGAACAGTGGAAGGTCTGGCTTTCCTGCAGAACTGAGAGATGGCTTTGTGATGTGTGTAAATAGAGACTTCAAAAGATGCCTTACACTGAGCCACCTGAAGTGCTTTCCAGACTCCTCCTCTGTTCTTTCCTCATTCTTCTCGACTTTGCTCCAGACTAGAACATAAACTGTTACAGACAACATTTCTAACACCTTGTCAAGAGTTCCGAGTGATTTACAAATCCTAACACAAATACTTGCCTTTAATTTTTTATGGTTCATTCCCAACCATCCATTTCACTTTTCTCTCTGGGTGCTGTTTTGAAAGTGTGGCTGCAGATCCATTTATTGTGCTTTGCTTCCCAGACAAAGGATACACACAAAAAAGAGCAGGCATCTTCTGCATTTTAATTTCAGTGGTCTGTTTTCCAATGCCTGTTTGTAACGACATCCAAATACATCCTGACAAGAACATTCATTTATTCCATAGCTGCAAGTTTCATTGATACAAGTGATAATTTAGAGATTTCACAGCCACAAATCATCCAACTGGAGGCATGCGGGAAGAGCAGAATTGTCACTTTCCTGACAATACAGAAGTAGTTTGCAGAAGATAATTTGATCAGCTAAAACTAAATGTTATTTTTCCACCGATAACCCTGAGACAGCCAGGGGCAAGTTTTCAAAGGAGTGGGTGGAGTTAGTTGTGCTGCTTCTCCTGTTATTAGTGGAGTCACGTGGTTATATCCCTGCATATGGCTTTGAAAATACAGCAGCTAGTGTGCTACTACAGGAGAGGACTAATGGTGGAAGGAAATCTCAAAGCCAGATGCTGCATTTCTCAAGGGCCAGAGGAGTCCTTTGATGATCAAAATCTCCATCCTGAGCCACAGAAAGGATGGAAAATTCAGACTCCATTATAGGAACAGATCTAAAGTGCTTTGCCAGACCAGTCATTCAGTCCTGCTTTTAACAGCCTAATCGGGCTCATGTCTCTCAAGAAGAGTTGGGTGAAACCAAAAGAGACTGACAACAAGGGCTAGCTTGTGGCTAGTCAGCTCCCTTCCTGAGCAGGGGCCACTGTGGAGCACAGTATCCCCAAAGGCACACTACAGCATCTGTGCCTCAGAGAGGTACATCCCGCCCCCCCAGTTAGTGCATGCACATGCCAGGAGATCCCCTGCTACATGCAGTGGAATGTAGAAGATTGCTCCCCGCTCTTTTGTGCTCCCCCTGCTCTGGCGGCCAGTGTGGATGGAGAGTAGAGCTGTATTTGTTCCGATTCAGCACCCTCTTTTGGGGGATTTGCCTCACCAAAAGGGTGAGGGGGAGACTTGAGTGAGCAGTTTCTGCAAACAGAGCAAAGGTAATATCCCCATGAGCAGCACCTGGGGGCAGCCCCTTAATTCCAGCATTCCCTGCTGCAATCCTCCTTTCTGGCATCTCAGCAAGCAGGAAACTGATTCTAAGGCACCGGGGTGGGGCTGAGCCATGTTACCTCAGCTGCATCTCTGGCAGGGCTGGATTAAGACATCTCCATGTAACCCTTCAGCCCGTCTGAGCTGGCAGCAACAAGGGGCGGGTTCAGTATCCAGGGGTTCCGTTTCAATAACGCAATGCAAAACCAGCTCGAGCCCCCACCCAGTGACCTGGGACAATTACATACCAGCCCCCGGGCACCTCTAAGAGGCAATACTTCCCCTCTCGCAAGCACAGAATCTGAGTGTAGTAAAAATCCTTTTAATAAAGGAGGGAAACAATGCGGCATTATGTTGGGGAAACACCACAAACAGGATTCATAACACAAACCATGAGCAAAAGACTCACCCCCAAGTAAGTTTGGCACTATCCTTTTCCCCTCAGGGTCTTAAGTCCAACAACCTAAAAGTCTCTGTCCCTGGTCAAGTGCAGCCCCAGAGTTCAAAAGTTTATCTGCAGAGTTTTAACCCCCCACTCCAGCCTGGGTGGAAATGGGGGGGGAGGGGCACGTTGGGTGTTAAGGGGCACCTTACGTGGTCCGAAGCGGACTGCCCCACCTCTCCGTGGGGTTCTTCTGCAGCCTTCACCACAAGCCACTCCACTCCACCAGCCATCCCGTGAGCCACGCCAACCATCCCACAAACCGTTCTGCTCTGCCAGCCGCTTAGCAATATCTCTTCAGGCTCCCCCACTAGTTAACACAGCACTCAGTGATCTCAGCTCTTAGCAATTTTAGCTCTTTAGTGATTTCAGCTTGTAGTAGGGGAGCCCCACTGCTGGTGCACCATTGGCACAAAGTGAATTCAGCATAGCAGTCTGTAACTAGACTCTTAATGGAATCAAAATTAGCTCTGCTATTCAACAGTGGAGAGAGAAGGCAGTACAATTGGTGTTTCAGGCCCTCAAACAAGGCCTATACAATCAGGTACAAATACCTGTGTTGTGTCCTGTCCTGTCCTGTCCTGTCCCGTCCCGTCCCGTCCTCTCAATTCACTGGGCTTTGGAACCCATGCCCCTTGTCTAGCGAGTGCTACTTAGTTGATGGTGAGTCTCTCTGTCATAAAACAGTTCCACTGGTCTTAATTCACATAATCAGGGTAACAACACTTCATTCTTCCTGCCCCAATAACAGGGAAACTGGGGATCACACAGCAGCCAAAGTGACCATTTGGGCAGCTGTGGGCTCATGCTAGGCGGGGTGGATGTGCCTATGCAAACAAGACTGGCTCCTGAAGTTCTTTTCCACAACTCACCACAATTCACCACCAGATGTCAGGGTAGAGCTCATCTTGACTCTGCTTACATCCATACAGAGGGGGAGCATGCAGGCTGCACCATTCAATAGGATGTTGCCACCTGCTCCTCCTGCACCTAAAGCCGCTGTATTTTCGACTATGAGCACTATATCATCTGCGAACCTGAGATGGTTTAGCCGCTTGCCGTTGATATTAATCCCACCTTTCAAGTCTGCTTGTTGAAAAACCAATTCAAGACAAGCTGTGAATAATTTTAGTGAAACTGTATCTCCTTGTTTCACACCTTTCTCAATGGGGATTCGGAGGGGAGTATCAAACAGCGATATGTCCATGCTGCAGCCAGAGTTCGCTTCCTTTAGTCATGTGATATATTTTGCGCTGATGCCTTGTTCTGAAAGAGCTTCAGGAATGGTGTTAGTCTCTACACTGTCAAACGCCTTCTTGTAGACCATGAAGGTAATGCACAAAGGAAACATATTCCCTTGAACACTCTAGTAGTTGGTTTAGAGTGAAGAGGTGGTCTATAGTGCTATAAATTCCTTCGAAAGCCAGCCTGCTCTTTAGGTTGCTGTTCATCCAGGTTTCGCAATAGTCGATTTGTTATTATTTTAGTGAACAATTTATAGATATGCGAAAGCAGGCAGACTGGGCTATAGTTCTTTAGATTGTCCTGATCGCCTTTTTTATGAAACAGGACGGTATTGGACTCTTTCCAACTGGATGGTATCTTCTGGATTTCCAGGTAGCGGCTGAACCTTTGGGCGAGAACTTTCCAAAGTTCCTGACCTCCCACCTTAAGCACTTATGCTGTCAGACCATCCTTACCTGGAGCCTTTCCCTCTTTCATTTGATGGACTGCGTGGTAGACTTCGTTAATGAGAACCGAGAGAATGTGTTCACTGGTTTGTTGAAGTGGTCGCATTGGGACGTCTATATGGGATGCAAACAGCTGGGTATCCCTGCAGATTGCCTCCATTTCTGTTTGATTGGTTATTGATTCTCCGTCCCTGTTCTTCAAAGCTGATAATGATGACCTGTATGTATAATGCCAGTTCCTGTTTGCATTTTTGAGACTTTTACGATCTTCAGCAGCCTTTAGGAGCTTTTCGATTAGAAATTTCTCAAAGTTTTCCTTCAACTTCATTCGTATGAACTTGCAGAGGAGGGAGTACTCAAGCCTGTCACTACCATTTCTTTTCAATTTCCTCCTCTTCTTCAATAAAGTCTTTGTATTCTCTGAGATTCTTCCGTTAGCTCTTCTTGATCTTTCACAGTCAGCTGATTTCACACACTATTTCAGTCTCTTACTGCAGTTCTCATAATCATTGTCACAGTCGTCCAGGAGGCTCCAATCTTCCCTAGAAATGTTTTTCTTCAGGATTGCCTCATCAAAAGCTACCGGTTAGTGCCTTCTGTTCGCCATACACAGCGCCTTTTTCTCCACCTTCACAGTGAACGTGAGTCTAGTTCTCAGTAGGCGATGATTGTTACCAATATTGAATCATGGCACTACTGAAATATCCTGTACGATGCATCGTCTATCGATCAGAAAGTAATCGATTTCATTTTTTGTCTTCTCTTCACATTTCATGCGATCCAGGTCCATCTTCTGTTGGCCTTCTTTCAGAACCAGGTGTTACCAATGAACATTCTCATCTCTGCCAATATAGCTACTCGTTCTCCTCGCGTGTTTTACATTCTCCAATGCTGTACCTTCCTATGAACTTTTCGCCCTCTCTCCCTGTTCCAACCTTTGCGTTAAAATCTCCCATCACAATCGTATATGTGGAACTCTGAATGAGGGTGCAGTTCCTGATAGAATCCTTCCAGATCATCATTTTCGCATGCACTTGTGGGAGCATAGATCTGGATAATTTTGAGGGTACTATTTCGGTTCAATTGGAGGTAAAGCACACCAATACACAATGACTTCAAATGGTATGAGACAATTTTCAAAGACCATTCCTTGTTTATGATGAATCCGACTCCTTCAACTATCCTTGTGCCTTCTCCTTTTCCTAAAATGACCATGCTTCCATCCCTCCAGCTGACCTCCATCTCCTTCTTTCGTCGTGTTTCACAAACACTCATCCCATCGCAGGCTGTTTTTGCCTTTTCCTCCATGAGATGGTTCATCAATTCCTCCCTCATCAGTGTTCTGCAGTTATAAGTGCACACAGAGAGTTTTCTGGTTTCCTTTTGGCGACCTGGCACCTGAGATTCTTTGCAGCCTCTCGTCGTTCGAATGCCTCACTGAGTGGGGATCAAGGGACATGCTGAGAACTGAGACTTGGTTTTCCATGTTGTTTTAGCCATTATTTTAAGCCACCCGCTGGCTGGGCTGTCAGTGGTGCATTTACCTCCTCAACTTAGCTAGCTTACAGCCTTGGAAAGAGGGATTATATGTCCCTTCACAGAGGAAGCAACCCCCTCTCTGGGCTGCCAGTCCAAGACCTTGATAGCATGGTTAGACTTGCCGGAGAATGCACTCCGCTACCATTGCTGTCGAACAGCCAGATTCACTGCTGTGCCACACTGAGGCGTCGTGGTAGGATTTGCAGCAGATAAGCATCAATCATTAACTATGTGGAAAAAAATCTTGGGATTTGCAGAGTCATCAGAACCAGAATGTGGATTTTTTTTATTACACCTGAGTTATAGACTGTACTTAGACATACCATAAATATTCTAACAGGCAAACCCCATCAATACTATAACACCAACTGCATAGTTAAATTTTAGGCTAGATTTGTCACACTTTATGCATATAAGAATTTCAAAACCAAATAAAGAGGATGAGGATTTTCAAAACCCCTCAGTGTCATCCTGACTCTGCTTCCCTTGAAGACAATGGGAGTTTTACCTGTTCAATAGAAACTGAGTTAGGCCAACACAGAATAATTCACCAAAACGGAGAAATTTTGTGGCTGCCAGAAGCTCCAAAAAGAAAGAAAATGCCCAAACATATCACATTAAAGTGCTCTAGGAACAGGTTTTTCTCCCAATAAGCGGGAACGTTAGAAGTTTTCAAACAATTGGTAGCATAGATTGCATTAAGCGTCAAACCCCAAATTCATCCATAATAACTGCATGGCATATGAACACCGAAGAACACTGTTTACATAAATACAGTAAAGACTGAGTTTTCACTGCATTCAATTTGCATTAATGAATATAATTTTACTAATACAGTCAAACTTTAACATTTACAAGTGTAAATAGCTTAACAGATCAGGTACATCTGCAGAACAGCTGCTTAATTAAAACAATATTTGGAATATATAAGTTGTCCTCAAATAAGAAACATGTTGCCTCCCACAGAATTCAAGATAAGCCTAGTTAGTTTAATTGATGACTTACTTTGCATGCTATGAGTTCCTACCTTGGCTTTAATATATTCATGTGTGTAAGTTGATAATCTGAACTTGATTAGCAATGGTTTGAAAGAAGGTCAGTTCCAATTCTTCACATTTACTGATTGTGATTATTTAGGACATAGAAATGCACTCCGATTAATGAGGAGGGGACAACAACATTTCAAAATGGAATTTTAAATGTACAATACACTCTGCAAAGCACCAGGCAACATGTGAACCAGTTTTAGTTATGAATAGGAACTTAATGAAAAATTAACAGAGCTGAAAATGAAGAACATAACATAATATTCATCTTAATTAAAGACAAACTGAAACTCTGAACAACATGGAATGGGGACGCTTGCCCACCTAATCTTTTCCAGCATAGACATTATAGGATATTTACTTAAAAACAGCAACTGAGAATCTCAAATGAAGTGTATTTACTGATAGACTGTATACAAGAGGAACGGTGCTAATACATAACAATTATAGTTCAAAAGCTTATACTCCCTAAAGAGGTGGATAGCACTTCAGACATCAGCCAGCCTCCATTTTGATGGAATGATGTTTCTTATTAGTAACACAGAAACCAAGGTAGCTACCAGACTCACTCTGGGTCTGATGCAAAGCACATTAAAACTCATAGGTTGCAATTGACTTCAATTGTTTTTGTATCAGGCCCTCTCTGGCAAAACAGCTGGCTCAGCTGTTGGCATTCAGATGGTAGGGAGACTGTGGTGGACCTGACACCATCACTGACAGCCTGGGTAATGTTGTCCCTCCCCATCATAAGCTAATCTGAGGCCTTCCCCAAAACAGCAATACTCATGTCCATGGCTTTCAAAGGCACTCTCAAACCAGGGTGATCTTATAAAAGCCTTTACGGACAGGGTACAAGTAATTGTGGTCTTTAGGAAGAGTCAGTGGCAAACTTTCATTGTCTAGTCATCAGTTTAATTTTGTCCAAAGTCACTTTACAATAGAAAGAGTTGGTTTTGTACACAGGAATTGGGTAGTAACAGAAAAACTATTTAGTGGTTCTCTGCACGTCTGCCAGAGCAGCAATCGCCCCCCATAGCTAGGCCTTGCCTGTTGTGCGTAGTTAATGAGCACAGTTATATGCACCCCACTGTGCCCGGTCCTTCATATTACATTTGTTATGTAAAGAGCAAGAGCTGTCAGCTGGAAATTTACTGTTTGTCTATCCTGCTCTTACAAATCGCCAGTGATGGCGATTCCACAACCTCCTAGGCAATTTATTCCAGGGCTTAACCATCCTGATAGTTAGGAAGTTTTTCCTAATGTCCAAACTAAACCACCCTTGCTGCAATTTAAGCCCATTTCTTCTTATCCTATCCTCAGAGATTAAGTGGAACAATTTTTCCTCCCTCCTCCTTGTAACAACCTTTCATGTACTGTTATATCCTTCCCTCAGTCTTCTCTTCTCCAGACTAAATCAAACCCAATTTTTTCAATCTTCCCTCACAGATCACGTTTTCTAGACCTTTAATCATTTTTGTTGCTCTTCTCTGGACTTTCTCCAATTTGTCCACATCTTTCCTGAAATGTGGTGCCCAGAACCAGACACAACACTCCAGTTGAGGTCTAATCAGCGCAGAGAAGAGTGGAAGAATTACTTCTTGTGTCTTGCTTACAACACTCCTGCTAGTACATCACAGAATGATGTTTGCTTTTTTTGCAACAGTGTTACACTGTTGACTCATATTTAGCTTGTGGTCCACTATGACCCCCGCAGATCCCTTTCTGCAGTACTCCTTCCTAGGCAGTCATTTCCCATTTTGTATGTGTGCAACTGATTAGTGTCAGTGCTTAGGTTGCTGTAACTTGCGTTGCACGGGGGTGTGTGTGTGTGTCTTTTTCACACCCCTGAGCGATGTAAGTTAGATCAACTTAAGTGGTAGTGTAGGCCTGCCCTAATAAAGGTAAGAAATAAGTACTTTAACCCCACTGAGCTGTGTAATGAAGCTTCCTAGAACTATAATTATGTTCTCTCTTCCACTCACATACATAAACACATCGCTACATGTTTTTAGAATTTATAAGAATTTAGGATAGAATTTTCTCCGCTGTCTGAGGACTTTCAGTGGGAGGTGGGCATCTACCTCCTTAGGCATATTTGAAAACCCTAGTTTTAGTTACCAACATTTTTAATAAAGATAGACAAAGTTGTTGACCACATACTTGTTTTTACTTCACTATTAAGAGAAGGGTGCCGGATGTAAGATTTACGAGAATACAGCACAACTGACTAATTTAAATGAGACACAAATATTTTTATATTTAAACAGTGGTGTATTGTGGTGGATGGATTGCTGATAGATGAAAATAGGTAAATTAATGCACAGAACTACAGTAGTTGCTTATTTTCCTGCTGTTGGAGAGTGTTATGTCATTGCTGCCTATCAAAACAGATGTATGGGTCAAAATTCACCTCCACTGCTGTCTCATGTACCTAGTGAAGTACCAGCATTTGGCAGTGCTTACATGAATGCTGCCACATTCTATGGAGGCTGTGTGGCTATAGCAGAGCACAGAAGTGAAGGGGTTTAATATGTATAACATGGATTTTTTTTTGAAAGTTTGCTACTCATGAATGAGGGACACACGTACATTATTCCACATATTATATTTAAATACTTGGTTTTGGATGAATTAAAGATATGATTTTCTGACTTCAGACAGCTGCCTAATCTTCTTACACTGATTGCCATTAAAATGGCAACATCGTTATTTTGACAGTAATTATTTAAGCCTGGTTGCTAACGGCACAGGGCTGGGTATCAGCAGACCTGGGCTGTACTCCTGGCTCTGCCACAGATCAGCTGTGACACCCCTGGCAAGTCACCTTGCCTCTGTCCTCCCATATCAGAGCTACACAGTGTTAGAGCTGGTCAGAAAGTACTTAGTGTTTTCTAAGGAAAAATGTAGAAAGGAACTCTAATTTTAGAGTTTTATCTTTTGTTGTTTTTATTAGAAAAAATACCCAGAACACTAAGATTGTATGCAGTGTTGTAGCCATGTTGGTCCCAGAATATTAGAGACACAAGGTTGGTGAGGTAATATCTTTGAATGGACCAACTCATGTTGGTGACAGACAAGCTTTCAAGCTTGCACAGAGCTCTTCTTCAGGCCTGGGAAATGTAGCTGTGACACTGAGTGCCTCTCTCAGACCTGACAAAGAACTCTGCATAAGCTTGAAAGTTTGTCTCTGTCACCAACAGGAGTTGGTCCAATAAGAGATATTACTTCACCTACCCTTGTGTCTCAGAAAGTTAAGATGAAAGTTAATTCCTGCATGCTCAGGGTACCCCTAAACCTCTGACTGTCAGATGCTGGGACTGGACAACGGGGGATGGATCACTTGATAATTACCCTGTTCTGTTCACTCCCTCTGAAGCACCTGGCACTGGTCACGGTCAGAAGACAGGATACTGGGCCAGATGGACCATTGGTCTGACCTACTATGGCTGTTCTTATGTTCTTAAAGTTTTGTTTATGTTCTTAAAGTTTTGAAAATCTTTGATCCTTCATCTCTGGCTGGAGGGGTATAATGAGATTAGGAAGGCACACCTCTTCCCAGCCCAGTGGAAGTCAGACCTGCAGGGAGGGGATCTGTGGAACCTGCTCAACTGCTGCCCCCTAACATCTGGCAGCATGGTTCCAATAAGAGGGATACTGCCCTGAGCTGGATGCTTCTGTGGTTGATTTCAATATCTGCAGCTGACATGTAGCATGGCTGCCAGTCACAGATATTCCTGAACTATTAAGAGATGGAGCTGCAGTGAACAGAAACACCCTGCTCCTCTACCCTCCTGCCACCCTGAACTTTACTGAGCTCTGTTCATGCATAGGCAAGGAATAAGGGACTGGGGTGATGTGGCTGAAGAAACAATACTTATCCCTGTCACACTGGTCCTGATGTGACTAGATCTTCTCCAGTCATGGATCCACACAGAAGGATCCTGCCCAAGAGTTTAAGGATATTAAAACTGAAATAAATTCAGTAATATGGAATACGGGTAATACTTATTTTGGATGAAATCCATATTTTGCAGGAGCTCTTCATGTACTTTTACCCACTTTTTTCAAAATTCCTCTTTTTGAAATCTGAAAATAGAAACATAGAAATTTTCAATGAACTATAGTTGGTGGAAAGATTGGGGGGAGGGTGGATTTGGGAAAACAATTTTTTTCCATTAATTTTTTAATTTCAAAATTAGAACAAAGCCAAATTCTACTGCTAATATAGGTCTAAAGAAACATAATGACTTTCTATGCACTGTCTTTTATAGGGAAGTCACAGAAGAAGGCCCACGATTTATATATGTAATTGTATACTGAAACCTAAGTTAAAAAAAAAAACTTTATTAAGGTAGCAAAGTCAAGCACTCAAGAGTTAGGAAATGCCAGAATTAAGGTTCCCTGGGCAGCCCTAATTTGGCCCCTTTGTGTGTATGCATTAGGATGCAGTCATTAATTACATGCTATTTTTTCCCGCAGGACCTCTGCCTCACTCAGTGCATAGGATGGACCTGCCTTAGGTAAGAATCAGAGTTGTGTAGCCTGTGTCATTTGTTGCAGAAGTTGAAAAGCATGCAGTAAATGAGGCAGGAGGGCAGTCTCATGGTTAAGGCAGCTGAATGCTGCCCTGGGGAACTGAATTCTACTCAGGAGCAGCAGAAGGTCCCTAAAAGTGGGGGGGCCACTGGCACCTGAACCATGGCCCCACTCCTGTGCCACCCTTTCCCCGAAGGCCCCACCCCCTGCTTGCTCCTCTCCACCCCTTCCCACTGATGCTTGCCCTTACGGCTGGTAAAAAGTGGGGCTGGGGGCATGGCCCTCTGTCCCCCCCCCATCCTGGCACCGCTGCCTCCACCACAGAGTTTTTGTGTATTGTTGGGCAAGTCACTTAAACCAAACTTTTGCCAGGCGGTCACCAGTTGTGAAAGAGTGCAGAGCACGCGTAACAGCAACAGATGTCGCTGGAAGCTGGGCTTTGAACATATGAAGTGCTATATAATGTTAAATACTCTGAAAAATCAGGTCCCAGGTCTCTCAAATTGGGCAACCAAATGAGTGGATAATTTTGGCTTATGCCTGTGCCTCTGTTCCCCATGGGGATACCACCACCCTCCCACACCTCACAGAGGTGCTCTGAAGATGGCTTCACAAATAAGTGAATTTCTCTCATACTTTAGTGATGAGCACCATTGATATTTTCCCTCGCGTGCATCACCACCCACCCGACCTTAATCAGAAAGGGTTTGACTAGTGTGCAGTAAATAAGGGCTGGGGCCACACATTGAAGGAGAAAACAAAATATTGAATAACTGCTCATTGGGTGAGCAGCAGCCATCTCGTGCACTGAATGAGGCAGGGGTTCTATGGAAAAATATAGAAGGTGATCATGTAATCAGACCTAATTTGCAAAAAGGTAGCAAGTTAAGGCTGCCCAGGCAACCTTAATTCTGGCATTTCCTAACTGTTGAATGCCTGATTTTGCAAGCTCAAGGGTTGGAACCTTTAGCCCCACTGCACATACCTCTGATCTAATGGAGTAACTTTTAGCAAAAGCAGGTGTAATCCTCTATGCCGACCAGCAGTAGAGGGGGATGAGACAGACATGCTGATAGTGGGTTTCACAGATATTTGCTGACAGAAGAGGAATGGTGAGACTCGGGCATCTTGGGTTCCATTCCAGGCTCTGGATGGGAGTATGCTCTAGTGGGCATACCATCTTCTGTCCATTCCCCCTGAAGCTTAACTCCTATTTCCCAGTCTCCTATAACCTGTCCATGTCCTAGTCCTGTTTCTTCCCCAACCCTGGCTTTTTGTTCCAGTCTCATTCTCCTCACCTAGACAGTCCCCATCTTCACTTCTTGCATTTCTCATCTCAGTCTTGTTGCCAAGCAAGTCCTGCTTTCAATTCTTTGGATTCCCCATACCAGCCTCAGCACCCAGCCATTCCCAGTTCCCTATTCCAATAGCCATTCCCTATTACTATTCCCTGTTCCCACTGATTCCCAGTTCCAATAGGTTCCCTGCTCTCAATTCAAGTGCCTGGACCCAGCACAGCAGCCCAGAGCTGTAATTGAAGGAAAAGTCCTACTTAGCTCCAGGCTGGAACATAGAAAATTGGAAAGTTTTGTTAAAATTTAAGAAGTCTTGACTGAGCATGTGCAATCTGCAATTTTTCAAAGGCCACATATTTGGGTGAATTTTCACAGGGGGCGAACAAAAGGCACATTCCTGCCACCAAGTTTCATGTCCAGGCTCCAGACATGGATGAGCTAGAGCTTTTCAAATAAAACATTGCCAGAATTTAAAAAACAAACAAACAAAACAAAAAAATATGGGCGAGAAAAGTGTATTTTTCCCTTGCCTCATTCTCAGAAACAGTTAAGCCTTTGTGTCTCAAATCTTTGCAAAAAACTTCAGCCTGAGGAAGACACCCAACATAAACAGTTGAAGTTATAAAGAAACTAAAAATAGGGCCTTATAATGGAAAATACCAACCATGCCCATAATATGTCACAGGGATGAATTAGCAGGGTATTAGGAACTTTACATACTACACATTCAGACAGATCATTCATACACACTTCAAGACACACTCCTATTCCCTCAAAAGAATGAAGAACAATTCAAAACTCTCTTGAAAGGAAAAGATAAATGTTCTGACATCATGCTGAACCAGGGGCGGCTCCAGGCACCAGCACGCCAAGCGCGTGCTTGGGGCGGCAAGCCACGGGGGGCCCTCTGCTGGTAGCCGCGAGGGCGACAGGCAGGTTGCCTTTGGTGGCATGCCTGTGGAGGGTCCGCCGGTCCCGTGGCTTCGGAGGACCTCCCGCAGGCTGCCGCCGAATCCGTGGGACCAGCGACCTCCCGCAGGCAAGCCGCTGAGGGCAGCCTGCCTGCCATGCTTGGGGCGGCAAAATACCTAGAGCCGCCCCTGTGCTGAACAAATGCACATGGGAAGAGATTTCAAATGGATCCAAGTCACTTAGGCACCTAAGTCTCATTGACTTTTGAAAGTGGGACTTAGGCTATTTGAACACATTGCCCATACAGCACAGTTAGCTGATGCAAACTTTACATTGGCAACCAGGCAGAAAACAGCAGCAACCAGGCACAAAACAGTAAGAGTTTTCCTCTGATTAAGAGAAGCAAATGAAATATTTCCCAGTTTGCTCCTTTTCCCTGAGAATTATTTTAGATACTTGCTGTTCTGTGCATGCTTTGGGGAAATTTCTAACTTTAAAGTAATGCTCTATTGGTTCATTACTAAAGGACAGCGGAATTGCATATCATGTGCATTCATATTAATACCGATAGCTTTATTAGGGCTGTTAGTGTAATGAATACTAAATACAAAGTGTGGGTCCAGAGATCATTTTCCTAATCAGAAGTATCAGACCCCAGGAACCTTTAGAGAATAGGGCTATTAAAACATAAATAGCTTCCTTGAAATATAAATTGTCATTTTCAAAAAGCAGATGCTCCTCTTGATCATTCTCAGCTTGGATTTCCAAAAATTATATTCATGATTGCTAACTGAAAGCCACATGGATATTGGCCTCAGAAACTCTCCTTAATTTACATGAATAGTCTCATTAGAATACACTGACCAGCTCATCCAGTTCCAAAGGGCAAAACTAGACAATGGTCACTGAAGACTCGATGAGGCATTTTAAAATCAAGAAATTAGAACATAATGCACATGAATGGTAATTTTTCTAACTAACAGGCGGCTATATATGGTTGTGTGGTAGAGTAAGGAGGAGTTTGTTGGAACCTAAAAGCACTTGTGACAGGATCAGGCCACATGGCTACAGGAAAGTGTTCCTATTGGGAACCAGGAAGTGGGCGGTCGGAGCCCTCCCACTGCTAAAGGACCCCCCCACTCCCAGCCTAAGGGAAGTAACCACAGGGCCTGGAAACCAAATAATTTCTGGGGACAACTAATGACATAACAGGGACGGGAGTGAGGTCAAAGGGTCAAACAAAGGGAACCTGACGAGAACACTGAGCAGAGAACCCTGGACAGTGCCCACTGCTCCTCAAAGGTGTCAAGGGACCAGCGGACACCGCCCAGAGGAACTCTGCCCAGATGCGTGAGCGGATGGAGGATCGGAAATAGGCCCCACGGTCACAGGAGACCCCATCAGCCAACCTCCTCTCCCTGGTTTTATAGATGGGCGTTTTAGCCAGGGCCAGGAGGAGGCTGACCAGGAGGTCCCGTGGCTTTGTGGGGTCATGGGATGGGCGTGCATAGATAAGGAGGTGAGGGGGAAAAGTGCAGCCAGAAGCGTAACAAAATATTTGAGAGGAGCCGGAATAGAAGCTGTATCCTAGCGCACTCAAAGTAAATGTGCGCCAGGGTCTCCCTCAAGCCGCAGAAAGGGCAGGTGTCCGGGATGGGGATAAACCGCACCAAGTACACGCCCGTGCTCACGGCCGCATGAAGGAGCCGCCAACTGATATCCCCGGCGGGCCTTGGGACCAGGGCAGAGTATAGGCTGGCCCACCAGGGCTCCTCACCCTCTAGAGGTGGCAGGAGGTCCCGCCCCTTTGTGTCGGGATGGGACGCGAGGGTGAGGAAGTGAAGGGTATGGAGCATGAGCGTGTAGAGATGTTTCCTCAGCGTGATCTGGAAACAGACCGGCTGTAGATCGTGCAGCCGGCTCACGGTGAAGGGGCTGGGGTGAGGGGGTGGCGGTTGGGTCCATGGGGCAAGGGCCCGATGAAAAGGTCTGGAGGGCCTGGGGTGGAGTGTGGGCAGGGTGTGCCCTCTCGCAGGACCCGGTTGAGGTAGGCCTGAGCAGTGGGTGGCAAAGCGGCCCTCACCTCCTGAAGTACGCCCCAGGGAGATGGATCGCGGCTCCCGCTTCTTCTACGCTCTGGAGAAAAAGAGGGGGGCCAACAAGCATGTCACCTGCCTCCTGGTGGAGGATAGCACCCCCATCACGGATGCAGTGGAGATGTGCGGGTGGACCAGGGCCTTCTACACAGGCCTTTTCTCTCTGGATCCGTTCGATCCTAACGCTTGCGGAGTGCTCTGGGACAGACTCCCGACGGTCAGCATGGGCAACCGAGACTGGCTAGAGCTGCCTCTCACTCTGGCGGAGTTCTCGGAAGCCCTCTGCCGCATGCCCACCAATAAATCTCCGGGCATGGACGGGCTGACCGTGCAGTTCTGATGACAGAGATTGCTGCCCGTCCTTTCTACCCTGGGGAAACCAGAGCGGCATTGGGCAGGAAGGGAGGGACGGAGGTCAGGACTAACTGGATGCCCAGGTCTTCCAATGGCTCCAGGGGGACGAACACGCCTCCCACCGCCAGGCCCATCTCCACCGCCTCTTGGGCAGCGGCCTCCGACGCTAGAAAAAAGACAAACTTTCTGTACATTTTGGAGGCCTCCATGATGGCTAAATGGGTGGAGGGGAGAGCGGCTATTGAGGATTTGTGGGGGGCGTCAGTCACCAACTCGGAATGGGATTCTGGCTCCTCTAGCTGCGCTAAGGGATCGGGGGATGTAACAACATGCGGGGGTGCAGTGAAGCAGGGGTCAAACTCAAACGGGACAGGGGCACTAGCGCATAGGAGGGGGCATGGGCGCACGAGGGGAGGGGCTAATCAGGGCTGGGGGGGGACCGCGGGAGGAGGGGAACAACTAGGCTGGGAGTGGGGCAGATGAACCAGGGGCTAGCTTCAGGGCAGGGCAGGGCAAACAAAGCTGTAGAGGAAACGGGCGGGGCAGAGAAACAAACTGAAGCTGGGGAGGGGCAAAGGCTGCAGGGGAAATGTGGTAGGCAGCAAGGGGTAAAGCTGGGGGGCCTGTTTCAAGGGGGAGGGTGTCAGTCCAAGGGTGGGGGGTATGTGCACCCACAAGCGCTTGCATGGAAGAGTCAATGTTCGGCTGTCTGCTGCTGCAGGCCTAAATGGTGGAAACAGGTGTGGCAAGCCAGGCGAGCAGCTCAGTCCCAGAGGCAGGAGTTCGGGGCAGATGGTAAACAGCCAATGGGGGTGGGGGAAGGGCAAAGGGGGACACAGATGGACCAGGAGGCAGGCTCCACACCACACCCCAGGTGTCCCCACAAACACAGTCCAGACTCCCAACACAAGAGCACAGTTTGAAAATTACTCAGTCCGTAAGTGCCCCCTCCACAGTGGTCTTCAGAGTCTCTGTGCGCTCCCCCAGCAACAGGTGGTCCTCTTCTTCTCCTCCTCCTCGGGGCTTCAGCAACTTCCCAGCAGCAAACACAGCAGCTCCAGGTGGTAATCTGGTGGCCAGCCAGGAGGTACCCCACTCTGATGGTGGTGATGGTGTTAACATCCACAGCAGCAATGGCTTGTGCTGGGGTCCCTCACTCCCCTCCTCTTGGGAGCGGGCCAGCGGGCCAGCAGCTCCCCCGAAGGGTCTGTAGCTGGAGCAACAGCAGTAAGTGAGGGTGGGGGTTTCAGCAGCCAGCCAGCAACTGGGTAGCAGAGAAGTGGGTGAGTGATGATGTCTTGCCCAGCCAAAGTTGCAGCTGGAGCAGCAGTAACAGCAAGGGCCCAGCAGCAGCCCCCTACCTTCCTCCACCCTCCAGGCCAGATGGCAGCAGGAGAGTGTTAGGAGATCTCTATTAGTCCTAGATGAAGGAGATCCCCTGTCCTTGGGTAAGGGAACAAGCAGGAACTTGCTGGAACCAACTAAGGCAGGCAGGCTAATTAGGACACCTGGAGCCAATTAAGAAGAAACTGCTAGAATCAATTAGGACAGGCTGGCTAATCAGGGCACCTGAGTTTGAAAAGAACCTCACTTCAGTTTGTATTGTGCATGCGAGGAGCTCGGAGCAAGAGGCACTAGGAGCTGAGAGTGGGAAGGTGTATTGCTGGAGGACTGAGGAGTATAAGCATTGTCAGACACCAGGAGAAAGGTCCTGTGGTGAGGATAAAGAAGGTGTTGGGCGGAGGCCCTGGGGAAGTAGCCCATGGAGCTGTAGCTGTTGCACAGCTGTACCAGGAGGCACTCTAGACAGCTACTGTCCACAGGGCCCTGGGCTGGAACCCGGAGTAGAGGGTGGGCCTGGGTTCCCCCCAAACTCCTGATCAGACATAGGAGGAATTGACCTGGACTGTGGGTTCTACCAGAGGGGAAGGTCTCTGAGCTGTTTCCTGACCCACATGGTGAATCTCTGAGGCAAGCAAATCTGCCAAAAAGTGGAGGACCCACCAAGTTAGAGGAGGAACTTTGTCACACACTGTACAAGCTCCTTGGAGGAGAATTATGCCCATGTCTGTTTAAAATGTTGGACTGGAATAATACAGGACGATCATGTTATTTGGGTCATAGATAGTCTTTGGCAAAGTGGGAGGAGTCATGCAGACACAAATTGCCCAATGATACAACAGAAACCCCGCTCAAGGTTATTGTAGAAGAGGCAAGAGAGCTTCCCAAACACCCCCTTTCACAGCTGAGTGCAGCTCTGCTATGTCCTGCCTCAGTTTCCCTTCCTTAATGGGGAAAACAAGGAGGTCACAAATAGCTTGGTGAAGGAGAAGCCAAAACACTTTACAGCAGTCTATCTCCCTTTTTAATAAAGCCTTCTGAAAGCAGCACTAGAACGAGGGTTTAAAGGCTCTTACCTCAGAGCCTGGGTGAAACTTAAAAGTCTCAAAACAGAAGTCTCTAGGTTCCAGCAGCAGCTCCTTCTACTGTAGGGCCTCAGGCTTCGCTGCTGCCTACAGAGCTCTGTGGTCTTTCCCCTCTTTGTTCAAGGTTTCCCCCAGGCCTCCCTGCATGGAAAGTTTGTGGCTAGTTCAGGCTCCCTAGAAACGCCTCTCCTGCAGAGTTAGCAGAGCTCTCCTAAGCCTTTTATCAGACCCAGGTGCTCCTTACTTTATTAACTACCTTGCAGCTATTTATGCCCTTAACGATCCCCAGGTGGAGTTGGGTTGGCTCCCTCCCTTCAGTGGAGCTCATCACAGGTAGGCTGGCTCTGACTCCTTTAAAGGGCCCAGGGCCCTGTGACAGTTACCATAACTGACTCATGCTCTGTGGCTGAGGCAGGCATAACACGCTGACCAATGCAGGCTCCAGCTTCAGAGGGAGACAGATTAGATGCCATGTTTACTAAATCTTATGACCAGATGAAATATTCTTAAAATCCCAAACCACTGAACTGGGAATTATTGCTTTAAGGAGTTCTGCGAACAAGCATAAGAAGGCCTGGCTCAGGCACTCTGTAGGTCACAATGAGACCATTCACTCCTGGCTGCTCTCAGTACATTGTCCAGCTCCTGTACATGTATTTGATCATCGTTTGCACAGCAAAGCCCCTTTCTAAGTTTGCAATCAGCTAGTTCCCCATCTTGCCTCTCCTCGGAGACTGGTAACTATATTCACAATTTAGTGAGGCAGTTAATCAGATTTAGATTTTTATTGCTTTGCTGCTTCCAAAGGTACCAACTGAGCTTCCACCAGCCTTTCATCCAGTCCTTAATATCCCTGCTTATTACAGCATAGAGGCTTCTGCAAATCAGAGAATGGTGTCCTGAGTTGTGCCTCACTGCATTACATTCTTTGAGGGAATTTGGGGGGCGGGGGGAGGCAGGGGTTCAAAAAAAGCATCCACTATCCTTAGATTCGGCAGAATTCAATTATTTTTTTCATAATGTCAGTGGATAATATCAATGTTTTTCTCATTTTCTTTTTTAGATTTTTATCGATTTAGATTTTTCACAGTTGTACAAATTATGGGATTAAGGCTTTTTAATTTTTATTAATTACGTTTTCACAGTTGTGAGAAATAATGGGGGGGTGTCAGGCAATTATTTAATGATAGTAGACTGAGATCAAAACGTTAAAATGTCATAACCATTAAAACACAAATGGTCAACATCGCATGTCAAAATATACATATAAATATCTTTGAATTGAACACTAAGAAGTTTTCAAGCAGTATTTTTGTTATTTGCCTATGTGGACATTTCAATTATTATCAATGGAAGTATTTTCTCAGTGGTTGTGTGTGTGTGTAGGGTGAAATTGACATTTATAAATAAAATTCTAATCCTGCTAAAGCCTAATGATCTCTTAGGATAACTCAAAGATTCATCTGTACCCTAAAAATAATTTGAACCCAAATCTCCATGGTAATCCATTACACCACAGAGCCCTTGTAAGTTTGGGCTATTTTTACTGATGATCTGAACAGAAACCATCATGCTCCAGTGAAATCTCTCATTACTGTTAGTAGTCTTACACACTCTTTAATCTTCAGTTAATGGTGTGTGGTAGATGGCGCAATGCCCATAGAGAGTTGTATTTAAACACTCAGATCCTTCCTGTGCTTTCATATTATAGTGCTGAAAATACTAAAACCAATTCCTCTAAATCTTATATGCCATTGAAAATCTACACAGGCTTGCTTCTATCATCCACTGAGACAGATTTTAAATCTAGACTATAAATCTCCATGACTTGATAGATTTGATGCCACCTTGCTGTTTCATATGCACAGTTGTATATGTATCAAATATATAATCAGAATGGCTAAACAAGATTTAGTTATGAGACTTGCAAGGGCTCCCCAACATTAAATTCAAGTTGCATTGTTCTGCAAAACTCCATTACAATCTGGATAGCTGCCCTCCTCATTTATAACTGGCCCCTGACTACCTCATCCGAGCCTTAGGGCTGAGGCCTGGCAGACTGCGTAGCATCCTGATGACTGGCACCCAAAACATATGCCCACACCTTTGCTGTTCTTCCATACTTCTCAACATCTCGAGAGCTTCACACTGAGCAAAAATTGGCAACAAACACTGTCATCCCACTTTAGAATTTTTGTAAATGTGGGGCTTCCCAACCCTCTCACGGGGTTGGCTCCTTCTCTCACTTTCTCTCAAAGGCTCACCACTTGCTGTAGCCCTCCCTGTAAATGCTTTGTGTTAGAGACTCTTTCCTCTAATTGGCTGGGCAATCTGCCACCTCTCAAATCAATTGCGAATGCTACTCTGACAGCAGCCAGCACTGAAAGTGAACATCACCCACTGTTTTCTCCCACTAGTTGCAGAACCCAAGGGCTTCAACACTGACCTGCACACTCCTGGACAGTGAGAATCTCAGTCATTGATCCAAAATGATTGGCCTGAATTCTGTGATCTGAGATGCATTCTACCCAGGACCAGAGAGGAGCAGCACAGTGGGTCAGTCCCTACTGTAAGCTAGAGCAGGCATGACATTGTTTTAACTTGATACCCAGCTTCCCTCTTTTCCAGCCGCACCCCCTTCTGTCGGAGGATGGTATCGAGGTGGTATGATAGCTCTAGGGCAACCAGGGATTCCCTCCTCAGTGGGCTGGATCCACCAGTTTTGCAGTTGCTCTTTGTTTCCAAAGTGGCAGTGGAAGAGGGTCTTGGGCATCCTTTTTGGAACACTAAGTATCCCCTTGTTTTGTTGCCCTTTTACACCGTTGAGGCTCTCCAGACAGAGGAGAACTGGAGAGGATTCTTTCCAGAGGCCATCAGTGCCAATTTCTCATCAGTCCAAGCAATACAAGGCAGTCTATCCCTCACTCTTTATGTCAGATTAAGATTCACCAGGCTACTGAGCTGCAGTCTAGATCTTTTACTCCAACAGATATAATACAAGAGCATCTCTGCTAGCAGCACACATCAGTTGTTTCCTTCGCTGTTCGGAACATTTTTGACAGTCTTTTCTGATACAGATATTGCGCTCGGCATTTTGGAAAACTAGGAACCAAAAACGAAAGGCTGGGCTAGAGAAACAGATGTTTCTTGTTAAAATTAAATATACAATCAATAATTGCAGATTTGATATTCAAATGAGAAAAATATTGCTAAGCCTAAAGTCACATGAGCGTGGTTAATTACTGACAGGTATGTAAATATTAATCCATGCCAATATGTTTTTTCCAAGTGGCCCTCAGTGATTTTAGCTTATTTATTATATGCTGTGCCCTGTTCTGTGCATGGCACTATGTTTCCTGCTTCTGTGGGAAGCAGCCTTCTTTCCTCAGATAGTGGAATGAAAGGACATCCGCTATCTATCCCATGCTGGGAACCTTGTACCACTATGGTCACCTTCCAGAAGGACTCTCCACAACTGAGTGCTCACAGCCCTGGGCCTATGATTACACTCATGGGCGGCAGGTGAACCTCCCACTTTGGAGAGACCAACCCCAACCCTTCTTCTTGAGGCGCCACCCCCTTCCACCAGAGCTCCGAGGTCCGCCCCTGCAACCAGAGGAGCCCTGAGACACCCACTGTCTTCAAAGTAGATGGGGAGGGAGGGTGGTACCACGGCCTGAGTCAGAGGAGGCTTAGTCTGTCCTGGCCTTTGATATCCGCTGACCATGATTGCACTGTTGTAGCCTGGAGTAAACACATGACTGAAAGTAGCCATGAGATACTGGGATACCCCTGGGATGAAAGCTATGGCTTATATCAGTGGTTCTCAACCTGCGGCCCATGTGCTGCTTGCAGCCCAATCAGCACACAGCTGCAGCTCATGTGACATCCTCAAGGCCATACAGGGTAGTATAGGATGCGGCTCATATAACACACTGTGGACCTCATATGTCGCCCACTATGGTAAATAGGTTGAGAACCACTAGCTTATATTGATCATGGGATAGAGACTTACAATTGTAGATCCCCAGTAAAGTTCAACAAAGATCTGTCAGTATGCAAAATAAATAGGTATTTTCAGTCCAGTCGATAGTGGACAGGAGGTCCAGTGTCACAACGGGAAAGCTCCTACTGACTTCAATGGTGCAGGATCAAACCCTAACAGAATGAACTCCTTTGGCTGTCAGACAGGAGATGGGACACTGGGTAACAATTTGGGGGGGAAAGGAACTGAGGTGTTCAAGATTCCTGGAGGCATCAAGAACTCTTCAAAAATGTCTCGGAATTTTGAAAAAAAAAACTTTAAAAAAAATCAAAACCCAGATTTTTTAATCTGAGACTTTACATTCTTGAACCTATAGTGTTTGCCTATCTTGTGCTTTGTTTAATATAAGCTCTCCACGGCCATAGAAATGTCACCATAAATGTGGCCATAGGACCATGACTACTACCTTACATTGATTTTCAATATGCTACTGGCTTCTGCTACTTTTCCCCCTCCCATTCTTTAGAATCTGAAACCCAGGAACTGAGTAACCAGTAGGAAAGGTTTTTGTTTTGTTTTTTAAATTTTCACCAATTAAAGCCTTCTGCAATAGCAACCAGGGGGAATTAGATGTGACATTTGTTAAGAGCACCTCTCCATGGTTAAGTTATAATGTGTGGAGAAGGGTGTGACCCTCAGAGCACCCCAATTCCTGATGGCAAGGGATACCCTGGTATATAGCAATGAGCTTCAGCTGGTCTGTCCATCTCAAAGTACTCCAACTGACTGTCAAAATCTGTAACTAAAAGGGGTCATGTAAGGTGTCATATGCAAACTGGTGACACACTGCTGATTAATATCATTGTGAAATGTACATATTAACACTATTGAGTAAGTATGGATCCTCATTGATATTATATTTTAAAGTCTGTGACCAGAGGGAGGAAAACAGGTTTTCTCCCAGACAGGAGGGAAGGCAGCTATCTGCCTATGTAAATTAAGCAGGGTGGAATCAAAACAACAGAAGCCCCATTACCATACGAATCAGCAGGGGGATGGGAAGTTCACAGGAAGGGAAGAAAAGCATGAAGTTATCCTGAATCTGGGGACAAACAGTGAGTTTGGGGAGATAAAAGGAGCAAGAAGCCATCTTTGAATCCAACACTAGACAGAGACAAGGGGCCAGAACTCCTGCAAGCTGAGAAAGATGGGTCCATAGGTGCTGGAACTAGGAGTGCAGAGGGTGCTGTGGCATCCTCTGGCTTGAAGTGGTTTACAGTTTGGTTCAATGGCTCTTGGCACTCCCACTATACAAATTGTTCCAGCACCTCTGGATGGGTCCTACATCCACAGGGACTGAAGTCCCTAGGAACTGAATATAGGTGAGAAACCTGCTCAGGCAAAGATCTTCTACCTGGGAAGACATGGGAAACTAGCAGCTTGTACTTCTGTGGAAGGTCCTGATTGATAGAAGATAGCCATGGCCAGAAAGAAAAACAGGTAAGAAATCTACCTTGAACCAAGGCTGGATCTTGTTGAGTTAAGTCTTAGCCACTAGAAAGGGTATTTTACTTTTTTTTGCTTGTAACCATTTTGTCTTTATCCCATCTACTTTATCCCGTCTACTAGGTATCACTTAACCTATGCCCTTTTGTTAATAAACTTGCTTTATTTTTACTATATGCCAATCCAGTGCTGTGTTTGAATTGAAAGGCTTGTTACCTCCAATTAAAGTGATAAGATCTACTTTTGTCTCTTTAACGGAGCAACAACTGTTACTAATTCTGAGTGTTACAGGGGAGGCTGATGGAGACGGTGGGGAGGGGAACTGTTGTGTTGTTGGCTGGCTGCTGGGGTCACAGTGCTGAACTAGACCTGCTCAACACACAGACTCAGTGCATGCTTGTTTGCTGGCTGGCAGCATCCAGACAGGGAGCTATACCAGTAGAGCATTTTAAGGTACAGTGAAGGCAGTGACACAACCTCTCTTCTGCCTGGATTGCATCTCAGATCATCATAAAGGGTCATCATATTGGTTGCAAGTATTTTAATGATGAGCAAAGTCAATTCTACAGATCAGAATTCAATGAGTGATGGCTTACATGCTGTTCAGTCTCACTGCCTCATTCATCATTTTTAAGTTATTTGGAGGTGCAGTTAAAAGTAGTGAAGAGTGTCATTAAAGCAGATGTGTTCTATATAGTCCCTTTAATATATGTTCAGTTCATTAACTTTGATTGGTGTCCTAGTATGGGTCTGTTTCAAAGATTAATAGTCTTCTAGCATAACCCTTACCCTTGTTCCCTTTTTTATATTACTGTTTATCTGACTGCAAGTTATGCATGGATGATTATTTTAAAAAATCCCCTCTTAACCTTCAACTATGAGTAAGAAGTAAGAAAATGGCAGCATTTGCCAAAATAAGCACTATTCAATGGAATGTACCATTTCAAACTAGGCACCAGCAAGGCATTTTGATCATATTTTAAAATGAGAATTTGTCTCGAAGAATGTCCACTGGAAGTCCTAGAATGAAACTGCACCAATAAAGTCACACTGATTACTTTTTACATTGGCCCACTTGCAAAGAGAATGGTAGTTTATGACACACCCCTTCTTGCCTCATTAATTTGGATAGTCAGTGGTGCAGTCAGTGCCACCTCTGTTTAAGGCTGCCAGATCCATTCCATTATAGGAGTGTTCTGAGCCTGATGACTTTCTGTGACCTCTGTGACTTCTGCAGTGGCCAGTGTGGCTGACCCCAGGGCCACCCAAGCAGCTGGCCCCAGGAGCCAGCTGTTCAGAAGGCCCTGGGGACAGCAACACCAGCTGCTGCTGAAGCGGCCCCGGGGCCAGCTGCCCTGGCCGCTGCTCAGGCAGCCTCTGGGTATATAGTACAAGTCATGGACAGGTCATTGGCTGTGAACTTTTGTTTATTGCTCGTAACCTGTCCATGACTTTTACTAAAAATACTCATAACTAAATCATAGCCTTCTGGATGAGTCATACCTGAGCCTAATTAGTCATATGAGACAATTACCTGCGAGTCCTAAGCATCCAGCTAATGCACAAGCAAGGGTCTAACCTGGTGACCCCAAGGCAGGTATATAGATTCCTAAAGAAAGCAGCCACTCCAGGGATCCACCTGTTGGGGATGCTACCTGGTAGTTCTGACAGCCAGGTAGCATCAAGCCATGACTGGCCACCTGGCTGTTCTGACACATTGTCACACCTCATTTTCAGTTACCTATAACTGTGACAAATTAACAATTCAGGCTGAAATTTTCCATATTGTGTAAACCTCAGGTGAAGATTTTTGGCAAGTTTTTTCAGAATGCACTTGACACTCTGCAAGAATAAATTTGTTTTACCTATTTGCAATAAATAGTCTAAACACTCTTTGAACAGCTCTAGCATCTCAGAAGGGTGGGTATGACCCTGAAATTTGGCAGGGAGATCGTGCTTAGGTCAGAGAAGTGTTTTTCATTGTACTTGTAAAGATCCATCCAGATTTTACTATGCTATAACTTGTGGGAAAATCATCATTTGTACAAATGTAGCAGAACTTGTTACACATGTAATGATTATTTCAGAAAGTTCACATTCTTGCTATGAGTTCGTAGTCTCCTAGGTGTGAGTGAATCTCCTGCTTCATTTCCAAGTGATCACACACAATTTTTCTCCACGATTGCTGAAGTGTTTGCATTATCTTTGCAACAGCAGTGGTTGTTTGTATGTCGCCAATTTTTAGTGAAAAATCACTTACAGGTTCTTTCACACTAATTATCTCTTCTGAACACCCAAACTGAGAGAATTACAAAAAATGGAACAATAGCAATATGGAAGTGTAAATTAGAAATTTAGGGTCCAATTTTCAGGCCATCCTAAACAGACCCTCCGTTTTTGTGCCTGACGTTTTTCAGGCCCGGTTTGTCTTTTTGAGGTGTAAGAACCTGATTCTGCTCACAAATCTCGTACTCAGACATCTAAATTACTCAATTTGTGCCCAGACAACCAAAGATCACAGAGCAATTGCTGGCACACAGACTACCATATCTCAGCCTGGCCCTAAGTTTTTTTTTTTCCCAGATTTAATCATCTGAGGCAATGTAACGAACAAGAAATGCCAGATATCACCACTGAGAGACATGATCTTTAACCTGACAGCATCCCTTTAATTTAAAATTGTGTTTATTTTTTAACAAGAAGATCTGAAACGAAAGGGAATGGATCTTGATGAGGGCAGGATGAATGTTCTCAGTAAAATAAAAGGAAGATAACAAGCCTGCTGGACTTTTGGAAACTGGATAGAATACATTATTTCCATTCCTTGTCAACGACCCATAGTAGGATTCATAGACAATGAGGTCAGGAATCAGGATCTCATAATGACTCTTCCATCTTTTATATCTTCAGTGAGCAGGTTGCTCATTTTCTTCCCCTGGATAGTAATAGTTAGGCCATAGATCTGCTCTATAATTATTGTGCACTCTCCTTCTCATTTTCTCCAACTACACACACACACACACAAATGGTTTCTGATTAGAGCTTTAGTCAAACATTCCTTGATGTGTGACTCATTTGTACTGTGAAGACGGTGTTTGAAAACTGTTGAAATTGTAAGCTGTCACTTTAAATTATCAGGGCATTTTCCTGGTTCTGTTTTTCAGCCTAGGGGGCTTTTTAAGGAAGCAGGCAATGAGACCTAGCGGCTGCAGTCAGTCTGCAGTCATTCAGACTCCAGTAAGGTTGGCTGATTTGTGCCTTTCTGTTTTGGGGAGCAGCTTGCTTTGTCTCTCTCTGTTCTGGAGTTCTTGTATGTTATCATAGAAGATTAGGATTGGAAGAGACCTCAAGAGGTCATCTAGTTCAACCCTCTGCTGAAAGCAGGACCAACACCAACTAAATCATCCCAGCCAGGGCTTTGTCAAGCCGGGCCTTAACAAAGCTCCAAGGATGGAGATTCCACCACCACCCATTCCAGTGCTTCACCACCCTCCTAGTGAAATAGTGTTTCCTAATATCCAACCTAAACCTCCCCAACTGCAACTTGAGACCATTGCTCCTTGTTCTGTCATCTGCCATCACTTACATCAGCCAAGCTCCATCCTCTTTGGAACCCCCCTTCAGGTAGTTGAAGGCTGCTATCAAATCCCACCTCACTCTTCTGCAGACTAAACAAGCCCAGTTTCCTCAGCCTCTCCTCGTAAGTCATGTGCCCCAGCCCCCTGATCATTTTTGTTGCCCTCCGCTGGGCAACTCTCTCCAATTTGTCCACATCCTTTCTGTGGTGGGGGCCCCAAAACTGGATGCAATACTCAAGATGTGGCCTCACCAGTGCTGAATAGAAGGGAATAATCACTTCCCTCCATCTGATGACAATGCTCCCACTAATGCAGCCCAATATGCCGTTAACCTTTTTGACAACAAGGGCACACTGCTGACTCATATCAAGATTCTCGTCCACTGTAATCCCCAGGTCCTTTTCCGCAGAACTGCTGTGTAGCCAGTCGGTCCCCAGCCTGTAGCAGTGCATGGGATTCTTTCGTCCTAAGTGCAGGACACTGCACTTGTCCTTGTTGAACCCCATCAGATTTCTTTTGGCCCAATCCTCCAATTTGTCTAGGTCACTGGACCCTATCCCTACCCTCCAGTGTATCTAACTCTCCTCCCAGCTTAATATCATCTGCAAACTTGCTGAGGGTGCAATTCTTCCCATCATCCAGATCATTAATAAAGATGTTGAACAAAATCAGCCCCAGGACCAACCCTGGGGCACTCCGCTTGATACCAGCTACCAACTAGATATTGAGCTGTTGATCATTACCCGTTGAGCCCGACAATCTAGCCAGCTTCCTATCCACCTTACAGTCCATTCATCCAATCCACACTTCTTTAACTTGCTGGCAAGAATACTGTGGGAGACTGTATCAAAAGCTTTGCTAAAGTCTAGATATATCACATCCACTGCTTTTCTAGTTATCTCATCATAGAAGGCAATCAGGTTGGCCAGGCATGACTTGCCCTTGGTGAATCCATGTTGCCTGTTCCTGATCGCCTTCCTCTCCTCCAAGTGCTTCAAAATGGTTTCCTTGAGGACCTGCTCCATGATTTTTCCAGGGACTGAGGTGAGGCTGACCAGTCTGTAGTTGCCCAGGTTCTTATTCTTCCCTTTTTTAAAGATGGGCACTATATTTGCCATTCTGAAGTCTAAGACATAAAGTAGTGCTACATTGCAACCTTCCAGCAAGGGTATTTTATGCTTTTATGTAACTTCTGTTTGTATGCCGTGAACACAACAAGGAGGCAATCTAATTTTCACTCTTCCAAGTCCCATAACGTGGGCTACTGGGGACAATAGCAAGGGAAACATTCTATAGATCTCATTCACTTTTTTCATTACTTTAGTAACACAATGGAGGTGAAGTCTGAATCAATACTGCTCTTTCCTAGTATCTATTCTCAAAGACTTATGGGCCACACAGTCATTTGTTCAGGGAGATGGCTCCCTCATCCAGTCATGAATTTCCCCCATCCAAGGCTGTATTTGCTCTCCCTCTCATACATAGGTATCTGGTTAGTAATGCTACACCTTAACTAGCTACCATGGCATCATGTCACTACAACAACACTGGGTTAAAAGAGACAGAGGCATTTTTTTCCCCAGGGAAAAGATAGTTACCCTGAGTGGGTGCCCATGTAGGATACAGTTGTATACATTATTTGGAATATAACATAGCACCTTTGATTTCTGCCTTTTTTGACAGTTTTATAAAGAGATTAGAATCCTGTCTTTCTGGCACAAAGTTTTGAGCAGTTTCAGCATTGTTAAATCCCTGACCACATGGAAAACAACCATAGGCCTGGGGCTTGTAGTAGATAATACCCACAAGGGTCATCTAAAAATTGTCTCTCAAAGGCCTACTGGGACAAATTCAGCCTAGATCAGGAGGGTACAACAATGGAAGTATCTGGCCCAGATTCTGTTGTGATAGAAACAGCAATGTAACACTTATGCCAGGCTTGATTTGTTAGGAAATGGGTCTGAGTGGTGAAACAGTGCAACATGCACCAAAAGTGTGCACAAATGCTGCAATCAGTTGCACAGGGGTAAAGCCAGAGTAGCTCCATTAACTGCAGTGGAGCTTTTCCAGGTTTGCGGATAGCAAAATTTGGTCCTCTTGATGTGCAAAATGAATGTGGTTTATATGCTGAGGGGACAGAACTAACAGGAGGGTGTAAGACAGATATGCCTTCCCTTCGCTTTATCTTGCAGTCTCCTGCTATCTGCTTTTCTTACGACACAGTACTGCATTCCAGTTTTGTATTTCATTTAGAAGATTTACTTTTCCTTCCATCCCAAATAAATATTGAAATAAATCTTTTATTAAAATGCATCTCTCTAGCCACCAGAAGAAGCATTTGAGTGTGAACACTGAATTGTAGGGCAGAAATCATCTTCACTGCAGAGTTTTAAAAAAAGCATATTCTGATCATTTGTTAGAACTCTGTGCCAAAATGTATGTGAAGTCAGTGCATGAATTATGCAAATTGTACTAATCTTTTTCTGTAAAAATGCTGCAATACTTCTAGATGATGTATTATCTTCTATGATTGAAAAGGCAATTGATGGCTTTTATGCTTCAATTGCTAGCCTACAGGATCATGTGAGTAAATATTAATCAGCAGAAATTGGCTTCTGGTGAAGTAGGCATGAAGAGTTCTTGACTCAAGATGTAGATGGCAACTGAAATGACAACCTTGATGTTCACTGAAACTATAATTTGTATATATAATCTCATTACAAAACTGTATCCCCATTTCTAATGGCCAGATGAGAGTTGTATGCCTGTTTTGACTTGATGCCATCAAGGATGACATAGGTGGCATATGATCAAAGGAGACGGGGATATTGATAGAAAAAATTACCCCCAAAAGTAAATTTTAAAAGGTGCCTAAATGATTTAGGATCTTAAGTCCCATTTTCAAAAGTGACTTGGACACTTAGGGGTCTAGCCCCCCCCGGCCCGGATTTTCATGAGACTTAAGCAGGGGTGAGCTGCAGACGGTTCGCGCGAACTGTTTGCTAAAATTAGACGCCGGACAGAGAACCGGATGCTAAAGTTCTCTGTCCGGCGGCTAATTTTAGCAAACGGTTCGCGCGAACCGTTGCGAATTCTGCCTCCACCTCCTACCATGAAGCTCCTCCTTGCTTCTCCTCCCCCACGGCTTCCTGCGAATCAGCTGTTCGCGCGGGAAGCCTGGGAGGGCTGAGAAGCAAGCAGGCTTCCCCGGCCCAGGAAGACGACACTGAGGTAGGAAACTGGGGGGGGCGTGTGCCCCGGCCCGTCCCCGCCTCCCCGGCCGCGACCCTGCCCGGCCACCCCGTCCCGGGTCCCCGCGTTCGGCCACGACCCTGCCTGGCCCGTCCCGGGTCCCTGGCGCGTCTCCTCCCGGCCGCGACCCTGCCTGCCCCCATCCCGGGTCCCGCCCGACACTCAGCGGCTGCGGCACGGCCCGCGTCCTCCCCCGTCCCGGCGCGACCCTCCCGTCCCGCGTCCCGACCCCCGAACCCCTCCCGGCCGCCCGGCTCCGGCGCACCCTCCCGGGTCCCGCCCGATCCTCCCTGGCGCGTCCCCTGCCCCCGCGCTCCCGGCGCGACCCTGCCCGTCCCCGTCCCGAGGAGGAGGGTTGGATGGGGCGGCGGAGGTACTCAGGGTACAGGGAAGGGGGTGGATGGGGCAGGGGTCGCTGGGGCGGCTGGGCAGTGCCGGCCCGGGAGTCGGGCCGAGCGGTGCCTGCTCTGGTCGGCCGGGCTCGGGAGTTGGGCCTCGGCGCCGGTCGTGGTCCTGGCAGAGTGGACCCGGTCCCCAGGCAGTGTGGTAAGGGGGCAGGGAGGTGGGTTGTGGGGGTGGATAGGGGTCAGGGCAGTCAGAGGGCAGGGAACAGGGGGATTGAATGGGGGCAAGGATCCTGGGGAGCAGTCAGGAAAGAGCAGGGTTGGATGAGGTGGTGGGGGCACTCAGGGACAGAGAGAAGGGGTAGTTGTATGGGGTAGGGGTTCTGGGGGGCCATTGAGAATGAGAGGAGGGGTTGGGTGGCGGCAAGGGGCAGTCAGGGGACAGGGAAGGGGGGGATGGGTCAGGGGTCTCGGAGTGTGTGTGTCAAGGAACATGAGGGGTTGGATGGGGCACGACCCCCCCCCCCGGAGGGGGGGGGAAGGAGGGAACCCGTTGTTAAAATTTTGGAGGGAGGAGGGAACCCGTTGTTAAAAATTTGGCAGCTCATCACTGGACTTAAGTGATTTTTGCATGCATTGCCTAAATGCTGTCTAAATCTCCTAGACTGCTTTGAAAGCTTAAGTACAGACAAGAAGTTCCAGCTCGTAACTATTCTCTGGGGCTAAGTGCTGAAGTCATTGCCAAGACAAGGACAGTAATGTATGTAGTGGAAGCACAAAGAGGTCTCACGTAATGGAGACATTTCAGTCAGCTTTTAGCAGAGTCTGCACTATGTCATTGAATGAATATGTTGCAAATGTGAGTGTTTCAGATCCAGAGGATGTGTACGAGGCATGCTTGTGTCAGAACATCTCCTAATAGGACTGCAGACTCCTGTCAGCCTCTACTTTCCCACCAGTAACTAATTTGTAAGAACTGTGCTGTGATGGAGGTTCAAACACCTGAGAATCCAGCGTCATTTGAATTTATAATTGTAAATTGAAACATCCACATTTTAGGGCAGAATAATCCCTAAAGACAATATTCTGCACTCTACTTTCTTGGTCATAGTGTTAATAGGAAATTCCTCTTAGTGAGAAAGATTAGGCTTTGCAAAGAATAAACAGTCCACATTAACAGTCTAATGTAAATACTATGGAATGGCAGTCTCTGTAGAAAAACAATTTAAAGAAAGTTTATTATTGACTTGAAGATGGTAGGTTCTTTTATTCAAAGTCCAATTCTAAACATAACCTTAAGCAATAACCAAACCTGGCTGCTTCTCAGCACAAAATCTTCATGACCATTAAACTCAAACACAGCCTCCATGCTGGATAAGAAGATACGATTCTTATTCACTGTATAATTGCACAGCACTTTCTAATCCAGATCCGCAAGGGCTGTAAATCATTATGACATTATTGAAGTCAGTGAAGCTAGCTGATTTAAATCTGCTGAGGATCTGGCCCTCTCTGTATAGTACATTCACAATTGATACTATATTCTCCATGTGTAAACATGAAAGTAAAGAGTACAGTACTTGATATACCTGATAGAAATGTTGGAAACAAATCTCATTTTTTATTTAAAAAAAAAAAAGTGAAAGTAAACAACGTCCAAATTCAGCCGGCTGAATTTAAAGATAGATGAAAAAACTTGAGAATTATTTAATTAAATGGTGATTAAACTTAAAATAAACCTCTCTGTTCTGAAGACTACCTGAGCATGTGCTTATGGAGAAGTTAATTTCCTAAAATTTATAGTCCTGTATATAAAACCTATAGTTGTACAGCATGACTTAATAGATTAATTTTATTTCAAAGTGGTATTGTGCACAACCAAGGGACTGGAAGCCTACTAATATACCTGGGGCTCTGTGCTCAACATTGCACAGATTTTATGGACAGGAACGAGTAGTCAACATATTAAATGTCGAGCCACTCATCTTCCCCTCAGTCCCTGTTCTAAAACAAAATGATTTAATAATGTTTTTAAAAACCATCACCTGACAAAGAAATAAAGCCACGTGTGGTTTTTTTAATTTTCCCTTCTTGCTGCAATTTATGGCAGCTACAAAATGGCAGGCTCTCCCTCATTGAGTTGAAGTCTCCTATTATTCCTACGTGTCTCCCTCCTCCAGGAAATATACTGCTCTAATCTGCAATGAAAAGTCCAATCAACTCACATCTTTAGTGTTGTCTGTAAAATATGCAAAGCGCAACTTGCCGCTGAGGCAGTCTCACCAGCGTTAGCATGGAAATCCCCTTTTCTGCAGCTATTGCCATTCCAGAACCCATGGGCCCCAGTGATCCTATTTCCCCCCTCTTTTATCTATAGCTGCAGATGTCATTCTGTTGACCAGCTTTGATGCATTCACCAGGTAGCGAGACATGTCCTTGGAGGTACTGAGCACCTGCAGCTCCCTTTGAAGTCAGTCTCATTGAAGCCCATGGGAATGTGGGTATTCGGCAGGTTTCTGGAACGTGGCCCAGTTATTAAATTTATACCTCACGCTCCTTTGTGGTATTTGCCTCTAGACAGGCATTGTGAGACACACTTTCCATGACAGACACTAAATATAATATGGGCAACAGAGTTCTCTGAAATCCATATGGTCAATTTGAACTCTAATAGTCAACTGTCAGTAAAAAGATTGGGAGTAAAATCTTGGCTCCATTGAATTATAGAATCATAGGAGTGGGAGTAGGAGTGGAAGGGACCTCGAGAAGTCATCTAGTCCAGTCCCCTGCACACGTGGCAGGACTAAGTATTACTTAGAGTCTTCTAAGAGTCCTAAACCATCCCTGACAGGTGTTTATCTAACCTGTTTTTTAAAATCTCCAATGATGAAGATTCCACAACCTCCCTATGCAATTTATTCCATGGCTTAACCACCCTGATCGTTTAGGAAATTTTTCCTAATGTCCAGCCTAAACCACCCTTGCTGCAATTTAGGCCCATTGCTTCTTGTTTTATCCTCAGAAATTAAGAACAACATTTTTTCTCCCTCCTCCTTGTAACAACCTTTTATGTACTTGAAAACTGTTATGTCTCCCGTCCCCACCAGTCTTCTCTTTTCCAGAATAAACCAAACCCAATTTTTTTCAATCTTCCCTCACATGTTTGCTAGACCTTTAATCATTTTTGTTGCTCTTCTTTAGACTTTCTCCAATTTGTCCACATCTTTCCTGAAATGTGACACCCAGAACTGGACACAATACTCCAGTTGAGGCCTAATCAGCGCAGAGTAGAGCAGAAGAATTACTTCTTGTGTCTTGCTTACAACACTCTTGCTAATACATCCCAGAATTATGTTTGCTTTTTTTGCAATGGTGTTTCATTGTTGACTCATATTTAGCTTCTGATCCACTCTGACCCCCCAGATCCCTTTCCGCAGTACTCCTTCCTAAGCAGTCATTTCCCATTTTGTACATGTGCAATTGATTGTTCCTTTCTAAGTGGAGTACTTTGCATTTGTCTTTATTGAATTTTATCCTACCTACTTCAGACCATTTCTCCAGTTTGTCCAGATAATTTTGAATTTTAATCCTGTCCTCCAAAGTGCTTGCAACTTCTCCCAGCTTGGTATCATCCACAAACTTTGTAAGTATACTCTCTATGCCATTATCTAAATCATTGATGAAGATATTGAACAGAACCAGACCCCAAACAGATCCCTACAGCACTCCACTCGATATGCCCTTCTAACTTGACTGTGAAACACTGATAACTGCTCTCTGGGAATGGATTTCCAACCAGTTATGCATCCACCTTTAGTAGCTCCATCTAGGTTGTATTTCCTTAGTTCGTTTATGAGGGCGGCATGCAAGACAGTATCAAAAGCCTTATTAAAGTCAAGATATACCACATCTATCGTGTCCCTCCTGTCAATGGGAGTTCTGTCATTGACTTCAGTGGGGCCAAGATTTCAACCTGGATCTCCTGATAGCCACAGGTGGGTGGTGTTTATTTAGGGAGAGAAAAATATTGAAGTTAAGCCCTGCCACATGGCTTTGAAAACCCTCTTGCTGTAAAGTTGCTGTTCTGAGTCAGTGTGATTACTACACTGAGACTCTGGCTATTCCCTCAGGCAAGGGAGTAAAAAGAGTCCCCTTATTCCTCTACACAGGCTGCATTTCCTAACTTCTTGGTAGATTAAAATCTCAATCCTAATATTGCTTTAATTGACACATTTGCATTTAAGAAATGTAAGGTTATTTATGCACAGATGTGGCCAATAACCTAGGAGCACAAAATCGTGTGTGATAACTGCTTAAGACTTTAAAAAGGGTTTAAGGAAAATTGTACAAAAATACATCAAAGCGGAAAGCTTGCTAGATCGATGAAAAACCTGTCTGAGACACAATGAAGGATTTCCAAAGGAATATACTGAGGGCCGTTACATTAAATTATCAGGTCTCTTCCTCCTCCATTACTGACTGGCAAGCCTAAAATACCATATAAATAAATACCATTGGCTTCTGAATGGGAATATAATGACAATATTTAACAGAATAAATACATTCAATAGCAAAATCTATTACACAGCCCATGCAATCACTTTAATTCTTTAGTAAACAAGCATGATTGCCAAATGAAGCGGTTGCATTTTTTTATATTACACCTGACCATTTTCACAATCTATGGGTGCAATGTGGAATAGATTGGCTGCACTTCACAAGGTAATGGTATGACACAGGGTGACAGAGGATGTAGTTATTACAGGAGTGTCTCGAAACACTTTGCTTGATTGTTTCCCAATAGAGAATAATGCTGACCATTCACTTGGCTGGTCACAACGGGCTAGATCCTCTGCCAGTGTAAAGGGCCATAGCTACACTGAAGTCAATTGAGCTTTGTAGTTTCCCCATATGTGAAGGGGGCAATAGATGCATACCTCAAAGGGGTGTTGTGAGACTTAATCTAGCAACATTTTTAAAATGCCCTGTGATCCTAAGATGGAAGATATTACAGAAGTGCAAAGTATGAAATTGCCTTCAAGAACTAGTAGTCAGCATTAGCCACCTAACCAAACAGTTGTCTTGAAAAAAAGATGACAGCATGGCCCTACTGGTGGGAATCCACCATTCAGAGTCACTTCTGGAGGGTAGAGAAGGAAAAAAACAGCAAAAAAAAGGGAGAGACTATAAAAGAGATGTGAGGGGGAAAATTGTCTCTCTGCACCCCTGTCAGAACCCCTCTCCACAAGCCTCCATTTCAACATTATCCTCCTGCAATCCTGCATCGCTTATATCATAGCCACATTCCTTCTGGGCAAGAAGGCTCAGGAGACACGATCAGCTAATCTCAAGGCTGGCAGTTCTTTTTTTTTCCCTCAGTTTCGAACAGAATCCCAGCACTGGAATGATTCCAGTTCAAAGTGAAGGTTCGAACCTTTCACCCAAGCAATTGTTGCGTGAAGGAGGTCTGCAAAACTGAGTTGGAAAATTCTGACGTAGGATTTATGATTCTTCCTCATTTCATTTGGGCCAGAAGCATCATGAAAAAATTTCTCAATAATATGGCTTGCTTAGGGGCAAATCCACACCACAATTCCCAGCCAATTATCTCAGCTGAGCTCTAGGGGGGCAGGGGATGGGGAGAAGAATCTGTTCTCCAAGGCCACATAACGGCTGTAAACACTACACAGGCTACTCCAGCTTGATGCCTGGGGGAGCCATCAAGGCCCTGGTGAAACTTCACATGAGGGAAAGCATTTGAGGTGATAAATCCTCCAGCCCTCCACCCACCTTCCCATGCATGTTGCTACACTGGGAGCCCATGCTATGCAGAGTAGAAGCCCACTTTTACCTGGTCCCTAAAAGCTTCCTTTCCCCATTTGACAGCAGAAGATCACTGGCAAGGGACCATCCACACTTGTGGATATGGGACAGGATTTGAGGCTTGGAGCAGACAGTTTGCTTGATGGAGAAAGCCTCAATCATTGTTTTCCTGGAGTAATTTTAATTTTTTTATGGCGGTCATAGGCATAGTTCAGTAGATAACTTTACAATGGTATATATGGTAACAATATTTAGTATAGAGAATATCTAGGGGAAACAGAACACTACAGTAATGGTAATCACTTGTAAAGGGAGTTGTAAAGACTTTAATGGTGACCGTTGTAGAAGGGCTTGGAGAAAATGTAACAGTTTTCCTTTATGCAGCTGACTGTAATACATTCCAACTGAAAGGTATTTCAAAACATTAAAAAACAGAAAGGAGCACAATTCTAAGAGACATGGTCAATGCCAAACAGAAAAATAAGATGAATCCCGAAGCACCCTTTCTCCTGACAAATAGTTCCACACCCAGGAAGATGGAAACTAATATCCTTTTTCAAAAGTATTATGAATGTGCTGCAGGCAGACAGCCAACTTCAAGTGGAACAGGATCACTTGTAAGCTTAGGCATTGTTCTGCTTTAGGGACTTTATATGCCTCATTAGCCTTCTTCTGTGTTGGATCAACACAACTCTCTCTCTCACACACACACACACACACACACTTTTGATAGTTAGTTCTCTATCCATTATGGACCAGCTACATACAGTATCAGTGATTCAAGCATAGGTAATGTTATACACTTTCTGCTTCCTGTGAAATTAGGAAGATTTCATTCATTTCCTACTAGGTGGTGCTCATGGTGGTATGCTGCGCGTAGATCAACAGAGAAAGTTTCAAATAAAAGCAGGAATTATATTGCACTGCAAAATAAGTGCAAATCTTTTTAAGGACCAATTTTCTGCTCAGAACTTGGAGAGGCAAAGGGACCATTAGCATGTTTAAGCGCTGAAAGCTTCAGTAAAAAGCAAAGTGACAAAGGAAGCCTGAGCTCTCATTTTGGTCCAACTGCGGGCTTTCAGTGAAATTTTTGATCACTATGAATAATCTTGTGCCTTCCACCCCCTTCAAAAAATAAATCATTAGTGGTTATGATGCCTTCTACCAAAAAAATCTCCATTATGACATTTTGTAACTCATCTGAAACACAGGAAAAATCATGAAAATCAAACTCCTATAAACAAATCCACTGCCATTCCAGAAGCTGCTCAAAAGGTTCAATCTTAAACATAGAAAAATTACAGCTGTACTTTCTGATGCTCACTTTTATTAATACCTTTGTGTTGTCCTGGTTACTGAACCTCAGAACTGCAATCTACCATTTCTCAGCTGTTTCCTTTTTTAAAAAAATCCACTGCTTTGATGTATAACTTGTCCTACGTTCAATGATGACAAGTTCTAAGGGATGTTTTAAACTCTGCTTTTAGCCCCCAAGATGCAAGCAAATCTGTGTTTCTAGAAGCTAAGGACAAATCCTCAGCCAATGTAAATTGGTGTTGCTCTCCTGCAGTCTGCGGCAACTATGCTGATTTATGCCAGCTGAGGATCTTGCCTAATGTACTCATCTTCTTCTATATTCCTAGCTCTTTTCTAGCTGTAGCACCTGAGGAGGATCATACAATTACAAGTGGGGGTGGACAAACCCAGAGAGGTTTGGGTTGTGCTGTTGGCCAAAGATTGTGGCGGTGCCCAAACTTGGGATGATTCTTTGGTCAGGTGTTTCCCCACAGATCTGGCTTTCTCATCCGATTATTTCAGCATTAGTTCCCAGGGCCAGGGAAAAGTTTTATCAGCATAGCTACATCAGTCATCGTAACGCCTGACATAGTAATGCCAACAAAACCCCAGTGTAAACATACCTATGGCGACAGAAGAGTGCTTCAGTGAATGCAGCTAAAGTCATTTGGGAAGGGGGTGTTCTTACACTGACAGAGAAACTCCTTCTTATGGTGTAGGCTGCGTATACATTCAGGGGCTAGGCCAACATAGCTATATCAGCCATATTCTCCGTAGCACAGACATACCCTGATTCTCAATTATGCAAAGGCCCCTTTGCTCCACTCCAGCAGTGCAATGGCATCTTAAAGTAGGTAAAAATACATTCCCATGCTCTTCTCGTCTCCCTTCATGGATGTTCTGAGACAGCTGCAGGATGTGGCCTTCTCAGTGCCCAGCATAGCACAATGACAGGTCACAACGCAGCGTCATAATGAGTTTATGCTACATCACAATATTGTGTTTAAAATGTGTTTATCAATTCAGTTCATCAGAGAAAGAGATAATAGCAAATTCATTTCATTAAATTTGAGAGGGGCTGGTTCAAGTGGATTAGGATGTACTTTGTCTCTTTGCTCCATGCTGTTTCTTGGCGATTTGCCACTGTCAGACACAGATGACCAAAGATAACAAGAACACTGAACTGAATCTTCAGCTGTGCCCAGTAAGTGTTGGGTATCATTGACTGTGAGGGAAGAATGGAAACTACAAAGGATCCTTAAAAGGGCTGTATACTAATCTTGCAAATGAGAAAGTTAAATGAATTCTTTGCATCGGTCTTCACCACAGAGGAGATTCCCACAGTTGAACCCTTTTTTTAGGTGCCAAATCTGAAGAACTGTCCCAGATTGAGGTGTCAATAGAGGAGTCTAATAAAGTCCTTGAAGGGCCAGTTGGTGTAGTGGGTGGTGCACCCAGTTTTCAACCTCACCTCCCAGTAGGAAGGCCTTCTAGTCCAATTCCTAACCCTTGTGTGGGGCTTAGCTTCACCTCAGGGTTTCCCCATGTCCTTGTCCTCTCCTTACTACATGGGGAGTGGGGTGGAAATGAGACTTATGCACCTCCTATAGCAAGGGCAGTTGAAGGGCCCGGGCTCCCCTTCAATCTCCACCGGGCTCTGACCCAGGGTCCTATGATAGCCAACAGTGTACGGCACCCTGGAGTGCCCTCAGAGTTGCCTCCTTGGGTTACTTCTTACAATCTGTCTCCCCTCATGGCTCCAAGTTCAATATGAGATAACAAGAGAAAAGAAAAGACAACTAACCTTTCACCCCAACTGGACTCACCAGGCAGTCTTATTCCTCACAGGGAGGCTTCTTCAACACGCTTGTTCAGGAGCTCTTAGGGTTGGTTTGTCTTTCTCCCCAGCCTCCCTCTTCTGGGCTGAGTTGCTCCCTTTTAAGCTCCCTCTCCAGTTGGAGCATGCTCTTCAGGTCTGGAAGGGTGGGGCTACCTGGATGCAGTATTGTCCATTAACTTCATTGGTTTCATTGTGGGGTTTGTACACGCCATCACAAGGAGATTTTGGAACTGATAAATTAAACAGTAATAACTCACCAGAGCCAGACGATATGCACCAGAGTTCTGAAGGAACTCAGATATGAAATTGCAGAACTACTCATTATGGTAAGTAACTTATTGCTTAAATCAGCCTCTGTACCAGATGACTGGAGAATAGCTAATGTCATGCCAATTTTTTTTAAGAAGGGTCCAGAGGCGATCCTGGCAATTATAGGTAAGTAAATCTAACTTCAGTACCAGGCAAATTGACAAACTGTAGAAAAGAACAGAATTATCAGACATCTAGATAAATATGATTTCTGGGGGAGAGTCAACATGGCTTTTGTAAAGGGAAATCATGCCTCACCAATCCATTAGAAGTCTTTGAAGGGATCAACAAGCATGTGGACAAGGGTGATCCAGTGGATATAGTGTTCCTGGACTTTCAGAAAGACCTTCGACAAAGTCCCCCATGAAAGACTCTTAAGCAAAATAAGTAGTGATGGGATAAGAAGGAAAGTCCTCTCATGGACCAGTAATTGGTTAAAAGATAGAAACAAAGGGTACGAATAAATGGTCAGTTTTCACAGTGGAGAGAGGTAAGTAGCTGGGTCCCTCAGGGATCTGTACTGGAACCAGGGCTGTTCAACATATTGATAAATGATGTGGAAAAAGGGGTAAACAGTGAGGTGGCAAAGTCTGCAGATCATACAAAATTACTCAAGATAGTTAAGTCCAAAGCTAACCGTGAAGAGTTACAGAGGGATCTCACAAAACTGGAGGATCGGGCAACAAAATGTCTGATGAAATTCAGTGTCAACAAGTGCAAAGTAATACACAATGGAAAAAAATCCCAACTATACATACAAAATTATGAGGTCTAAATTAGCTGTTACCACTCAAGAAAGATCTTTAAGTCATCCTGGATAGTTCTCTGAAAACATCCACTCAAGGTGCAGTGGCAGTCAAAAAAGCTAACAATGTTAGGAATCATTAGGAAAGGGACAGATAAGAAGACAGAAAAATATCAAAACACCATTATATAAATCCATGGTATGCCCACACCTTGACTACTGCATGCAGTTCTGGTCACCCCATCTCAAACAAGAGATATTAGAATTGGAAAAAGTACAGAGAAGAGCAATTAAATGATTAGGGATATGGAGCAACTTCCATATGAAGAGAGATTAAAAGGACTGGGACTGTTCAGCTTAGAAAATAGTCAACTAAGGGGGAATACGATAGAGGTCTATAAAATCATGAATGGTGTAGAGAAAGTGAATACGGAAATGTTATTTACCCCTTCACATAACACAAGAACCAAGGGTCACCCAATTAAATTAATAGGCATCAGGTTTAAAACAAACATAAGGAAGTATTTCTTCATACAACACATAGTCAACCTGTGGAACTCATTGCCAGGGATGCTGTGATGGCTAAAACCATAATTGGTTTTAAAAAGGAATTAGATTGGTTCATGGAGGATAGGCCCATCGATAGCTATTAGCCAAGATGATCAGGGATGCAACCCCATGTTCTGGGTGTCCCTAAACCTCTGATTGCCAGAAGCTGGGACTTGATGACAGGGGATGGATCACTCAATAATTGCCTTGTTCTGTTCATTCCCTCTGAAACACCTGGCACAGTCCACTCTCCGAAGACAGGATACTGAGCTAGACAGACCATTGGACATTCTTATGTAACAACCTGCTAGGGGCCGTCACCCCACAACTACACCCTATGCTGAAGGAAGAGACCAGCAGAAGGTGGGATAGAGCTAGCTCCTCTGACTCCTGCCAGCCATAGAATTCCCCCATGCTGGAGAATTCCTGAGCTGTCCACTGAGAACAGCTTGAAGTTCTCTTTGTGCCATCAGAGCAGTGCAAAGGGGACTTGCCTTGGCCAGAGCGTGGCCTATTGTATCACGATTATAATGTGTCACGTATTCTGAGGGATAATGGTAAACTATTCTGCAATGACATTTTCACAGTTCTGCAGTTTGATTTCCCTTCTTCCTTGTTTACGGCCTCAAAAACCTGTAAGGAAGAGGTGAAAGGCCAGCCAATGGAAATACAGAATATTAAAGAGGTTGAAGTATGTGATAATAAGTCCATTAAATGTTTATAGTTTTTATACTGACTGCCCTGGAGATAAAAAATATGGTAGTCTTGTTCTCATGACAACAAGGAGAAAATGAGACAAAAGGAATCTGTTCTTGTAGCAAAGATTCTAATGGAAACGAAGTGTTGCACATTTAAGTCCTTCCTGTTGCAATATGCAGAACATACCTCTTGAGATCTTTTAATTAGGAACCCAGAGCAAGAGTGTTAAACAGTCCCTTGAGACAATTCAGGTGACTCACCTTCATGCTGGTTACACACCACATATTTTGTTATCTCCAGTCTGTCACAGGATACCTGTGAGTCAGACTTTTCTCAGTGGTTGACAAGGCTTGAACACCAGCCTTCATCTGATGCAGTGGATAACGTGTTCTCATCTTTGACTCTTAGATCTGTTTTATATTTTTTATTTCAGAGGTGGTACACAGGAGCTTTTTGAGGTTTGGAGTTCAAAAGACATTCTGTATAGCTGAGTGACTGAGGTTTGAAGAAGCACAGACCTGCGGAAAGTGCTCAGTTCAAGGGCAGGGAGTGCCCTGGTCTGTATTTTTATTATTATTATAAAATCTCTCGCATTGGAAAGTACCTTGAAGTGAATTATCTCAATTACTTCTTTAAGATACAACCCTAGAGTTCCCATCAGTTAGAAACGGGAAAGTTGGTTGATTAAAATGAGAACTGCCACTCATCCTGCAAACTGAACTGAAATGGAGAATGTTGAAGTTCTGTTCAGATCCCAGTCACTTATCTTTGGCAATAAGAAGGAAGTATATCAAGAACAAAAGCAATCCTAATAAGATTAAGGATCCATCACAAACTGGAGATGGTAAAATTGTTTGATGCAGTTTAGGCAGAAATGTTCAATAAATATTTATTTGATACAGAGAAAGAAGCATGATCATGTATTCATATCACCAGGGGATGATTAACTGCTTTCCTGTCCATTAGTAATTAAGGAGGATGTTAAACAGCATCTACTAGGGATGCTTTCTACCAAAAAAAATGAGCACCTAAAAATGAATTATTTCAACTAAACACAAATATTTTGATTTGGCCATGCTGCTGAAGGATCGCAGGCTCCCATTCTTCCCTATGGACCGAACTCCTGGTCAGACTACATGTCCCATGGTACACAGCCTTCCCTCTGCAAGATGGGATAAAGTGGTGCATCATGGGTGATATAGTCCCTCAATGGAGACAGGCCTTTAGATGAAAATGGGAGCATGAGGCACCTGAACTACAACTCCCATGATGAACTGCATATGAAATATTTCAATAGGCAAATTTCTGCCAACAAACAACATTCCATGAAAAACATCTTTTTGCCCAGCTCTACAACAGTGCCTTCCTCCTGAAGAGTCAGTGGTTTGAGCACTGGCCTGCTAAACCCAGGGTTGTGAGTTCAATCCTTGAGGGGGCCATTTGGGGATTGGTCCTGCTTTGAGCAGGGGGTTGGACTAGATGATCCCCTGAGGTCCTTTCCAACCCTAATAATCTATGGGAAAAAAATTAATGAGTTGAGAGGAATGGTGCAGATAAGGGAGAGAGGAATGGAGCCCCCACAAAGAAAATCCTGGTTAGGGGCAGACTGCCAAGTTGGGACTTCAGAAGCCTCCTCATAGAAAAAGTGGGAGATGGAAGAAGGTGATTCTTAAGAAGCTCAGGGTAATTTGGACAGGGTGTAGGGCTTGTCTACATGGCAAGTAAGTGCCCGGCAAGTGAGGGTGTCACTCTATAGCACACCAGCTCGCCACATACTAACTCACATGGTGGACCCTGCTACAGTGCACTAAAAGTTTCCCTCCCTATGGCAAAGCACACTATGGAGCTGTAGGAGGGTCTGCACAGTCAGTCAGAGCACGGCAAGCTACTGTGCTATAGGTTCATACACTGGCTTGCTGCGCTAGAATTCATCATGTAGAAACAAGCCTCAGATAAGTGTCTGAATCTCGGGGCGCACGAACAAACCTTCATCTTTTATTTATTATCCACCTTTTAGATTTGTGATCATTAAACACTGCCATTAACCTTTAGGCTCTAGTATATATATTTCCCCAGTAACACAAAAATTTCATTGGGCAAATGTCTTATGTTCTTATGTCTACACAAAAGATGCGACTCACCACAAATAAGTCTCCCTAGTCATTCTGTTCACACTCTCCTCATTAAGCCAACTGCCCAGGGCAAGCCTGGGAGATTGCCCATGGCCTGTGGATAAATAAATCTGGGTCTTGTAGGTCCTGCCCTGCCATTTAAACATGGGAGATATTAGCTCACGTGTCTCTGCTGGACATAACAGCTACAGTATCAGACAAGGAGAGAGATGGTTTCCTAAGATATCCAGGACCCAAACCAGATAGGGATTCAGAGATACAAATCTGCCACCTTTAAACAGTCTCAAGAAATCAACTGAAAGCCATTGTAAACCTTAACATAACATGTTTCCAGAAAAGTACCTCTTCAGCTTAATAAATGGCCAGTCCCATTCTGGACCAGCTGAAGGTGAATGGTCATTAGCTGTAGCCCCATGCAGAGCACTAGCAAGCCCTTTATGTATAATTCACATTATATATCTGTATTGTACTCTTACTCTCATAGCCACGCTAGCACATGCTATAGTTATAGTATACAAAACTAAAGACTGGCTGGTGCCTCCAAACTTGAACTCTCCAGCCCTATGTGCCCCTTTTCTCCCACCCATCTGCCCCCCAATGTTATTTTAAATGTGTAATCACTAAACCACACATTCCAGTCACACTTCTTAGCTATGTATCCAGAATATGTTTGGGCCACTGGAGCCTGAGTACTTTGGAACTGCATGGTGCTGGTGGCTTGTCTATACAGCCCTGCAGCGTGAACTGCAGGGGTGTGAACTGCAGCACACATTAAAGTGTGGCACTGTAATGGCCCTGCGTAGACCCTGCTAGTGCAAACTAAAAGATACCTAGCTTGCATTAACGTAGAACATAGTCCTTTTTGAAACAGCAATGTGAACTAGCTATTAGTCACAAAGGTATTTCCTTGAACCCACACAGTTCCTTGAAACCACAGCCTAAAGGCAAAAACCTCATTTGCATAAATTAATGTGTCATAGTCAAGGTTACGTGGTTAAAACTAGCACTGAGTGGGAACCTGCTTTCCTCTCCTGGGAATATTTTCAAGATTTTGAAAGTTTTCCCATCCCAAATTGGGACAAAAAGTCAAAATCTTAAATATTTTCACAAACCAACAATCCAAAAGATTTTTCAGTTCAGGTAAACTGAAATGTTTTGTTTAGATTTCAATCTTTTTTGTTTGTTTGTTTTAGTAAAATGAGCATACATTTCAAAACAAAAACTCACTTTGAACCAAAAAACATAATTTTGTTTTGAATTTATCAAAATGGGATGTCAACAATTTCAAATTGTTTCCAAGATTTTTTTGAATGAGAAATTCCTCTCACCCGACCCTGCTCTTATGAACAGTTTCAGTGAAAAAAATGTTTCACTGAAAAATTCCAGACAAGTTCTAGTTAAAATTGTAACTAATGGCAAGCCAGGAAACAACTTCAGACACACATAGTTCCAGTGGGCCTATGTAGGGATTACTATTCAGAATGAGTCAAGGAGACAGAATCAGGGCAATTTGTCACACTACATCATGCAGTCATGATTTCAGTGAGTAGTCTTCTTGTCATGTTCTCTTCAGGGGGAGGGGAGATTTCTTAGGCCGATCTTGGGATGGGACATGATGGTACAATCTATAATTAGCACAGGAAACAATATTATGTGGTTATGAAGGTATGTGGGGAAATGCCATCCACAGGTAATATTGAATGTGTCATTACTGTAGATATATTATAACCTGAACATTAGCACAGAGATTGCAAGAGACATGTAATGAAGTTAGAGAGTTTCATTAAAACAGCTATGATAAAAGAAAAGAATGAACACCTTGGGCCAGACGCTCAGCTGGTGTAAACCAGTCACTCCACTGACTTTGTTGCTGATTTACACCAGTTGGAGATCCAGCCCACTTATATTAGCAAGTTCAATCAGAGGTAGATATTTTTCTAGTAAGACCTTTCATAAAAAGCACTGGAGTAAGAATGCTCTTATCTGCAAATATTCTCTTTAGAAACCCAATGTGATTATATGCTACTCTGCTTTTCGGAAAGTACAAATAGCTGAATCAAAAGAGAAATGAAAGCAAAGTTATTTCTGAAAGGAACAGTAATGTTCTCAGAGAACAGTGTGCCCAGAGCAGACTGCAGCAGGACTGTGTTATTAAGCTCTCTAATAATCCATGTCTCATTGTTAAGAACATTGGAAACACTCTCCTGCACATGAGACTTTCAACAGAGGGAGTCAGAGCTATGCAGAGAAGTCTTTTTGCTGGTGGTGGCTGTGGTCTGGGCGTTATGTAAAAACTTGCGGGGGACGGGGAAGATATGGATGAGGGATAAATATGCTGTACATTACATACAGATCTGCCCAATAAACAAGTTACAGAAAGACAAGTCTCATACAGTCACAAGACCTTATTACCTACTAGGGCCATGTTGGAAAGGATTAGCACTTGGCATGGTCAGGTAATCCATGATACATTTAGGACTCTCCTCTAACTCCCCCTCACAATTCCCTTATGCAGGGTTACGAAAGGAAACCTGAAAAGGTGAAAGAGCAAATAGAGGTGGGGGGGGAAGGAGAGGGGGATTATTTTGGGCGCGATTTTCTAAAGAAGCCTAAAGAAGTTTGGTGCCCAAGTCTCATGAAAATTTAATAAGATTTAGACACCTAACTTACTTTTGCTCCTATAAAAGATGCAGCCATAATCCTCTTCTACTCTTTCCCTGTCCCATTTACCTCTCTCATCTTTGAATTCAAGCAGGAGACTGGAGGAGTCTCCCAAACAAAATGTATTGCAGCTATTCTACCAAGACCCCAATCCTGCAAGGCACATAAGCACTGGGTTAACTTTGAGCATGTGCTTTCTTCCCACGGAAGCAGGGGCGGCTCTAGGCACCAGCGGGCCAAGCGCCCGCTTGGGGCGGCATCCTGGGGAGGGCGTCATTTGGCTCCGGTGGAGCTCCCGCCGGCATGCCGGCGGCAGGTCCACCGGAGCCCGGGACGAGCGGACCTGCCGCAGTCATGCCTGCGGCGGGTCCCGTCTTCCCGCGGCTCCGGTTGAGCTCCCGCAGGCATGACTGCGGCAGGTCCGCTCGTCCCGGGCTCCGGTGGACCTGCCGCAGGCATGCCGGCGGGAGCTCAACCGGAGCCCAATACCGCCCTCCCCAGGATGCCGGAGCCGCGGGAAGAGGGGACCCGCCGCGGGACTGGGGAAGGGCGGCGCAGCGCTCCGCGCTGCTTGGGGCAGCCTACTTTGTAGAGCCGCCCCTGCACGGAAGTCAATGGAACTTATGGACAAGCTTAAGTGCTTTGCTGGTTTAGGACTAAGCGAAGTGGAAACTTTGGATGCCAAATGTGAACATTCTGTTGCAGATATTAGATTAGAAGCTACATGTTCCTGTCTGCACTTCATTCCTTAATAGCAGCTGGGTAAGCATCCATTTTTATTAAGCAAGGGAGACATTTTCAAAGGCACAAAGGGGACTTAGAACATAAGAACGGCTGTACCGGGTCAGACCAAAGGTCTATCTAGCTCAGTATCTGTCTACCGACAGTGGCCAATGCCAGGTGCCCCAGAGGGAGTGAACCTAACAGGCAATGATCAAGTGATCTCTCTCCTGCCATCCATCTCCATCCTCTGATGAACAGAGGCTAGGGATACCATGCTTCACCCATCCTGGCTAATAGCCATTTATGGACTTAGCCACCATGAATTTATCCAGTTCCCTTTGAAACATTGTTATAGTCCTAGCCTTCACAACCTCCTCAGGTAAGGAGTTCCATAAGTTGACTGTGCGCTGCGTGAAGAAGAACTTCCTTTTATTTGTTTTAAACCTGCTGCCTATTAATTTCATTTGGTGACCCCTAGTTCTTGTATTATGGGAATAAGTAAATAACTTTTCCTTATCCACTTTCTCCACATCACTCATGACTTTATATACCTCTATCATATCCCCCCTTAGTCTCCTCTTTTCCAAGCTGAAGAGTCCTAGCCTCTTTAATCTTTCCTCGTATGGGACCTCTCCAAACCCCTAATCATTTCTTTGCCCTTTTCTGAACCTTTTCTAGTGCTAGAATATCTTTTTTGAGGTGAGGAGACCACACCTGTACACAATATTTGAGATGTGGGTGTACCATGGATTAATATAAGGGCAATAATATATTCTCAGTCTTATTCTCTATCCCCTTTTTAATGATTCCTAACATCCTGTTTGCTTTTTTGACCACCTCTGCACACTGCGTGGACATCTTCAGAGAACTATCCACGATGACTCCAAGATCTTTTTCCTGACACGTTGTAGCTAAATTAGCCCCCATCATATTGTATGTATAGTTGGGGTTATTTTTTCCAATGTGCATTACTTTACATTTATCCACATTAAATTTCATTTGCCATTTTGTTGCCCAATCACTTAGTTTTGTGAGATCTTTTTGAAGTTCTTCACAATCTGCTTTGGGCTTAACTATCTTGAGTAGTTTAGTATCATCTGCAAACTTTGCCACCTCACTGTTTACTCTTTTCTCCAGATCATTTATGAATAAGTTGAATAGGATTGGTCCTAGAACTGTCCCTTCGGGAACACCACTAGTTACCCCTCTCCATTCTGAGAATTTACCATTAATTCCTACCCTTTTCCCTGTCTTTTAACCAGTTCTCAGTCCATGAAAGGACCTTCCCTTTTATCCCATGACAGCTTAATTTACGTAAGAGCCTTTGGTGAGGGACCTTGTCAAAGGCTTTCTGGAAATCTAAGTACACTATGTCCACCGGATCCCCCTTGTCCACATGTTTGTTGACCCCTTCAAAGAACTCTAATAGATTAGTAAGACACAATTTCCCTTTACAGAAACCATGTTGACTATTGCTCAAGAGTTTATGTTTTTCTGTGTCTGACAATTTTATTTTTAACTATTGTTTCGACTAATTTGCCCGGTACCGACGTTAGACTTACCGGTCTGTAATTGCCGGGATCACCCCTAGAGCCCTTTTTAAATATTGGCGTTACATTAGCTAATTTCCAGTCATTGGGTACCGAAGCCGATTTAAAGGACAGGTTGCAAACCTTAGTTAATAGTTCCGCAACTTCACATTCGAGTTCTTTCAGAACTCTTGGGTGAATGCCATCTGGTCCCGGTGACTTGTTAATGTTGAGTTTATCAATTAATTCCAAAACCTCCTCTAGTGACACTTCAGTCTGTGACAGTTCCTCAGATTTGTCACCTACAAAAGCCGGCTCAGGTTTGGGAATCTCCCTAACATCCTCAGCCGTGAAGACTGAAGCAAAGAATCCATTTAGTTTCTCCGCAATGACTTTATCGTCTTTAAGCGCTCCTTTTGTATTTCGATCGTCAAGGGGCCCCACTGGTTGTTTAGCAGGCTTCCTGCTTCTGATGTACTTAAAAAAACATTTTGTTATTACCTTTGGAGTTTTTGGCTAGCCGTTCTTCAAACTCCTCTTTGGCTTTTCTTATTACACTCTTGCACTTAAGTTGGCAGTGTTTGTGCTCCTTTCTATTTGCCTCACTAGGATTTGACTTCCACTTTTTAAAGGAAGTCTTTTTATCTCTCACTGCTTCTTTTACACGGTTGTTAAGCCACGGTGGCTCTTTTTTAGTTCTTTTACTGTGTTTCTTAATTTGGGGTATACATTGAAGTTGGGCCTCTATTATGGTGTCTTTAAAAAGGGCCCATGCAACTTGCAGGGATTTCACTTTAGTCACTGTACCTTTTAACTTTTGTTTAACTAACCCCCTCATTTTTGTATAGTCCCCCTTTTGAAATTAAATGCCACAGTGTTGGGCTGTTGAGGTGTTCTTCCCACCACAGGGATGTTGAATGCTATTGTATTATGGTCACTATTTCCAAGCAGTCCTGCTATAGTTACCTCTTGGACCAGCTCCTGCACTCCACTCAGGATTAAATCTAGAGTTGCCTCTCCCCTTGTGGGTTCCCGTACCAGCTGCTCCATGAAGCAGTCATTTAAAGTATCGAGAAATTTTATCTCTGCATTTCATCCTGAAGTGAAATGTTCCCAGTCAATATGGGGATAATTGAAATCCCCCACTATTATTGGGTTCTTAATTTTGATAGCCTCTCTAATTTCCCTTAGCATTTCATCATCACTATTACTGTCCTGGTCAGGTGGTCGATAATAGATCTTAAGTGCCCAACTCCCATAGTCTCCTCCCAAATAACTAATAGCTCCTATTTTCAAATATATCAGGAAAACAGTGGATTTTCATAAAATCCTACACTGCTGATGAGTTTAGGAAGTATCAGATGGCAAACTGCACCCAAGTCTGTGGCCTGTCACAATAACTCCTTTTAACAGCTACATCTCTTTGAAAAAAATTCCCATTGTTCCGAACTAAGTACCCCTTTAAAACTTACGCCATTTCATCAAACCAAGCATGGTTCTAATTAATAACAGAACTGACTTAAATGTGCATGATTGGAAGCCAGAGGGGTTTTATACAGATGAGTCCTATGTAATAAGAGGTTTACAAAACCTTTAGAGTAGGATTTTCAAAGAGTCTTCGACATACAAGTCTCATTGACTTTCACTTGGACTTATGCTCCCAAGAAATTTTTGAAAATTCCACCTGCATTTATAATTTTCAGTATTCCTAAAGAACACTTTGTAGCCTAGGCCAGAACAAGGCAGCTGGGTTTAAAACCTACTAGCTTAAATATAAATACACTGGTCTGGAACCTTAGCCGGTGTAAATTGGCATAGCGCCATTGACTTTAATTGACACCAGCTAAGGATCAGGCTTTACTCATCATTGCTGTCCCAACTTCAACAAAACATAACTATTTTCCTAAAATATCTATGGTGACTCTCCTACGAGCTCCCGTATAAAGCACTTAGCTTTGCATATCACTTTGTGGTGTTCCCTAACAAAACCATACAACTGAGTTCTAAATGCACCATTTCCCCTCACCAGGATAATCTTCCTTAGGCTTTAGGCACCCTTCTGTACTCTAAGGACATTTATGCCTTTTGTTCTCCCCATTTAGTGGCTATCTAGCATTGGCCTGGCTTCTGCCCTCTCCCTTCCAGCACTGATGCTGTTGTGATACTCACATGCAGCTGGTTAAAACATTACCAGTGATGTCACAGAATTTCATAACTACTTGTGTGCTAAATTTAATGCTTGTAGAAAGTGTTGAGTTGACAAAGGGAATTAAAAAACACATTTATCAGCATTAAGGCCTAGAAGCTGTCCACTGGCCCAGAATCACCAGAGCACAGTGCCCACTAGCCAGTTCATCTCCTGCTCCAATACCAGTAGGGTTGGCAGCAGGTGATGTTGAATTTGCTACATGGGTATCCTGCCCACCAGGATTAGTCTATGCAAGCTGACAGTTTAAAGGGCTTCCTAACCCCTTTGCACCACTGTCAAGGATCTGACTGTGGAGAGGTTATAAAGTTCCTGGTAATCCACAGTTACCAGGAAGGATCAGGATGTGTTGCAGGGGGAGCTCAATAAACAGAGACAATCATGACTACATTGGAGATCTGTGTGCAGATTCCAAGGGCAGAATCAGTCCCACCATCCTTAGCGGTACATACCTGTGCACAAGATACTAAAAGGTTTTGGCTCTGTCAGAAGGATGAGTATAGAACAGATGTAGGATTGGGAAAGAAACCTGGGACTGAATCTTTCCAAGTTTCCTTTGGCTGCTATGTCATTGACACTTCACCTGCTGCTAAACCAGTGCTTGTTTTTGTCACATGTAGTCTGTAACAGTGATAGATGAGCACCTATCATGAGTGTTTTAAGCTGTTCATTATGGAAATCTGTCCTATCCTAGGCTGCACTGTGTCATTGTAATTAGATTCTTCTTCTGCTTCATCAAGCATATTAAAAACACTGGGAGTAAGTTTTTTCCATTTAATCTTCACTGAAAGTTTTATTGTGTATATAACAGTGCACTGTGCGTGTTTGTATGTATATGCAGATAGAATATATAGTTTTTCTGGCAGAAGAGGGAATGAGACAGTATAGCTGACGGCTGATATATGTTCTGTCATTTATCTTTGTGAATGAGGACAAAGCTTTTTTCTACTCATGAGTTATCAAGTCTTTCGTTAACTTACAACATGCATCTTCACCAGTAACATAGGACAGCAATCAGGTACCACACACAGATGGTGTATCTATTTCCTCTGAATGTTCTTTATGACTAATGGACTGAGATGTCAACCATGAGAGATTATAAGTAGGAATGTTTGACAACATAAGATAGTAATTACTGTTAAACATGTGGGGCCAGATTTTCAAGAGGACTCAGCACCAACACCTCCGATTATTGCCTTTGGAAAGTGTGGCCCCAAATGAGTGCAGAGCCCTTCTGAAAATGTTGGCCTTATCTAATGTTATTTGGGACAGGGAACGGAGGAGTGAATGTTAGGTGCCTAATTGCAATTTGTGCCTTTGTAGACCTTCCCCTTTATTGCTGGAACAGCACGACACACCTTTCCCTATTATTACCATTCCATGGCCTCCTCCAGTTGAAGGGCAACATTTGATTTTGATGGGACCCCCAATGCCCAATGAAGAGCATGGACATCCCTCTCAAACCAAACACCCCTTCAGGTGTCAATCAGGAAGTGTTTCTGGGGCTGAAACCTAGGTGACATCTGCTATTCTGATCAAGCCTTAAGTTTTAGTTATGTCTTTCAATTATGACTCCCAGCCACAATTTTGAAAGCCTTATTCTATAACAGTTTACAAGCAGAATATCACCATTGTCAGAATAAAGAAAAAAATTATCTGCAGGGAAATATACAGAAGAGACATTTTATATACTACTATCAATACCAATGTAGATCTAAACTGTACTCCAAGTATGACTTATTCCTAAGGATTCCTTATCACTGTCTTGTTAAAAGGTAAAGCTAAAAATGTTTTTGTTATTTACAGGCTTGCACATTTTCTATACCACTAGGATCCTTCATTCCAGAGACTGGCTGTAGTAAAAATTAGTGCCGCCTATCAAGTCAAGGTCTGTTGGAGTTACTCTTACGCACACACAAGAGGAACAAAACAGGCACCTGCCTTTCAGAGAATGGATACAGAAAGAAAGCTTCTCCCAAGAAGTCACAGCCTTTTCCAGGAAGCTATCACAGGCCTGCATCAGGGTGACGATGCAGAGAGGGGAAAAAATTGTGTTGGTAATGGTTCTGTTCTATTTAGGTTCTTACATTCAGGGTCTGACTGGTATCTGAGCACTTGTGGGTTTTTTGGTTTTGAGGGCATTTGTTGTGCCAGAAGAGGTATTTGAATCCATGCAGAGATTTGTCTGCTGGAATTAAAGTCCAATGTCTTAACCATTTGGTGTCTTAATGGACTTCAGGACACAGCCAGACTTTTAGCTGGGACACACTGGGATTTTCAATCTAATAATGGCCTTCTGAATGTTTCATGGCCAATCATTGGGGCGCAGCAGTGATTCAAAACCAAATGTGGGGGAATCCCACCAGACTTCTTTATGGCCTCTTCAGACTACAATGCAGCACAAGCTGGAACATCTACGTAACAAATGTTTTTGTTATTTACAGGCTTGCACATTTTCTATACCACTAGGATCCTTCATTCCAGAGACTGGCTGTAGTAAAAATTAGTGCCGCCTATCAAGTCAAGGTCTGTTGGAGTTACTCTTACGCACACACAAGAGGAACAAAACAGGCACCTGCCTTTCAGAGAATGGATACAGAAAGAAAGCTTCTCCCAAGAAGTCACAGCCTTTTCCAGGAAGCTATCACAGGCCTGCATCAGGGTGACGATGCAGAGAGGGGAAAAAATTGTGTTGGTAATGGTTCTGTTCTATTTAGGTTCTTACATTCAGGGTCTGACTGGTATCTGAGCACTTGTGGGTTTTTTGGTTTTGAGGGCATTTGTTGTGCCAGAAGAGGTATTTGAATCCATGCAGAGATTTGTCTGCTGGAATTAAAGTCCAATGTCTTAACCATTTGGTGTCTTAATGGACTTCAGGACACAGCCAGACTTTTAGCTGGGACACACTGGGATTTTCAATCTAATAATGGCCTTCTGAATGTTTCATGGCCAATCATTGGGGCGCAGCAGTGATTCAAAACCAAATGTGGGGGAATCCCACCAGACTTCTTTATGGCCTCTTCAGACTACAATGCAGCACAAGCTGGAACATCTACGTAAAAGGGTAAACCCCATAATTTCAGTATAGTGCACTTAATTCTACTGAAGTTGCTATTTATTAAACTTTCTCTACAAAGTTATGATGAATGGGAAGAACAGGAGATGTGGTGATGGGGAGAAAGGGAAAAGATTTAAAGGAAGTGCCAGGCAACTGAATGGCACTTTCTCTGCCTGTAACATGAAGGGTAAAATTCACTGAAGTGCAGGGGATCCACACAAGATACTACATGACACTTGAGCCCTCTGTGTGGAGCAGAAGATGTGTGTAGAAGACTGGGTGAAGGGTGAAATTCACCTCAGCACCGAGGCACCTAAGAGCACAAAAGCCTCAGGCGGAGTGTTTCTATATCCTCACATACTGTGTGTGTGAGACACCTGACTAAGAGTTGTGTGCTTGTGTATTCTGTGAGGAAAAGAAGAGGCAGTGTGGAGCAGTGGATTGAGAGCTAACGTAGAAACAGAGATGAGAGTTCTGTCCTTGACTCTGCCACTGACCTGTTGTGCAACTTTGAGCGAGTCATATTGCCTTAGTACTTCTCCCTCCCTTTGTCTCATCTACTTCTCTCATGATGGGTTTATGCAGCACCCTTACTATGCATCATATGCAAATATTATTGCAGCTGAGAATATCACTGAAATGGTCATACGGCATTCCAAAGCCCACTCTGCCCTACACTACAGCCATTAGAACATGGAGGTACACATAAGCATTTCCCAGCCGTCTTTCCCTCCTACCTGCAGTTTAGCTGAAAATTTCAGAGGAAGGGGTGTTGAATGAGCAATGAAGAACATGCTGCTGTTCACGCTGTTTCATTTCTAGATAGCCTGGGGATAGTCCTATCTTCAGCAGCCCATACATGAAACATTGGCTGCAAAAGCCAGTCCTTCAGAATTTCTATGAAGTTAGGCAGCTGCAGCAAGTAGAATTGAATCAGTGGAGGATTCAGGGTGATTTACATGGAAACATAAGTCTGCAAGGAATGGAAATTTGAGAGAAGTGACTATGGCACAATACAGCATTGACTGAATGTGACTTGTGAGAAATATGGCCTTGTGGATAAAGCACTGGACTAGGACTCAGGAGACCTGGGTTTAAGTTCCAGTTCTGTCACAGTCTTCATATATGACCTTGAGCAAGGCTCTGTGCCTCATTTCCCTGTCTATAAAATAGGTATTTCCCTTTCTCGGAGGTGTCGTAGGGATAACTCCATTGATGTTTGAGAAACACTCCATTCGTGCATGGAGAGTGCCATGAAAGAGCCTATCAGCAAAATAAATTCAACCTGGTCACTTAGTAGACAAGATCGCCAATGTAACTTTAATATAAAACATGACAACATAATCAAATGAAAATTCTAAATGGGCCTGTCACACTGCACCCCATATTCTTCACAGTGGTATTATTATGGTATGATTATGATGCATTTTGTATGAGACAGGTCATGTGAGATGTCATTGGAAAATATATGATTTGCTGAATATGATTATCTTATTTGTATGCATCTATCATTTTTGTATCTGAAGTTATGAATATTGACTATGTATCTGTATTTCAAATATAGTTACACCTGGGTGATGCCCACTAGGCAAGATGCTTCCAGTCTAGATTGTGGATGGGGAAGAGCCTATTCAGGGTAATGAGTCATTAGAGAAAATAATAGGCATTGGGAGAAACTTATCCATCATCTGGTGAACCTTCCTGTAAACGTTCCAGACAGCCTGTAAGTAATGGCTGCTATGACTCAACAAGGTATTCAAGGGCCTGTGACCAAGCTACTTGACTCTGGATGCCACCTTGGGATGTCAGTGTTTTTCCACAAACTGAGGTTTAGGACAAAGGGTTCCTGCCATATGCTAAAGTTATATAAGGCAGGGAGTGACATCATCAGTTGTTCTTCACTCCCCACACAAGAGGACTCCTGGAAACACCTGAGCAACAAAGACTGAACGGGGGGAAGTGCTGGACCCAGGCTAAAGGGGTTTCCAGCCCGTGTATGAAAACCTTGGGATTCCAAGCTGCAAAGCAATTGCAGATTGTACCTTGAGAATCTGCCAGCCTGCTTATATCATCAGCCAGGGTAAGAATTTGCTAATTCATATCCTATCTTTCTAGTATCTTAGGCTTAGTTTGCATTTTTGTTTATTTACTAGGTAATCTACTTTGATCTCTTTGCTATCACTTACAATCACTTAAAATCTATCTTTTTGTAATTAAGAAACTGATTTTATGTTTTAATCTAAACCAGTGAGTTTGGAGTGAAGTGCGTGGGAATCTTGGCTCAGCAGGCTGCTTGCATTTCCCCTCCCCATTGAGGGGGAGATGAACTGGATCATAAATTCATACTGGTTGGGGTTTGGACCAGGGGAGGACGGAACAGCTCTGGGGTCCTAGATTGGGAAGCTGGGGGTATCTTGGCTGTAGCCTCTTTATTGTTGGTTCATGCAGTGGCTGGCCAGAGCCTGCATGTAACTGCAGCTGTGCACGTCCCTGCCTGTGTGAATGCTGGTGGAAGTGTAAGACTGGGAGCATGTCTGCAGCTTGTCACAGCAGCACAATGTGATTGGGAGCCCAGGCTGGTGGGTCAGAGGGCTCAGTGGTTCCAAGTGGCACCCATGGGGGAACCCGTCACAGGGCCTAAATGGTTTTACAGGGTTTTTAATCAGATTACTCCATAGTATCCAAGCACACTGCCTTCAGTGGAGTACCACCAGGGATTAATATAGTCCCTATCAATAATGGCTTTTTGCTGGCAAAAGCAGTGTGATCTAGTAGAACACAGAGCTGGGACTCAGTAGACTTGGGTTTTACTGCTGGGGTGTCCATCAACCTGCTGCCTGACTTTGGACAAGACCTTTCACTGCATTCTCCCTCCCACCTCTTGTCCGCGCTGACTGGAAGCTCGTGAGGACATGGATTGTCTTTCTAGGCATACGTACAGTGAACTTATTTCATTTAGATGCTTCTCTTTCACATTCTTTTTTTTTATTTTTGTGACCAATCAGACAAATAAGGTAACAGCCTGTATAGTAAAACTATTTCTCTTACGCAGTAAGTATTCTAGTTTTTAAGCCAGAGTGGAAAGAAGCATGTGAGCCTGGTGACCATACAGGTTACAAGAAAGTAGACAGTGTGGTAGGTCTTCAATCTTACTAGAACTGCATGGACAAAGCCGATGATGTCTCTTGAGACCAGCATACCTCCTGTCCACAGAGGCCATCTGCATAGTTTGAAAACAGAGCCATAAAAGCCCTCCCTAACATATGGTTCAAAATACCCAAATATTTCTCATAACTATGGATATTCTTCAAATGAGAAAGCCAAGCAGATATATTTGTTTTATGGACAACTGCCATTCCCAGTTGTTAGCACGTATCTTCTGTTTTAAGCTTGATTAAAGATTTCACACTCTTGCCTGTGATCCTTCCAGGTCAAGTTCTGAGAAAACGAAGGAATGGACTGAACAACAGACTTCCAAAAGCCAGGAGAACTTGCAAAAGCCAGGCATGTGTCTTGTTAAGCTGTTCCTCCAGACATAGCCTTGGAATGTGTTGTAGATTTATATGCTGAACACATAGTCAATAAAGTAAAGGCATTGAGTTTTAGTCGAAATAGCAATGTAGTCCCCTATATCTGCCATAAGTAAAGCAGCTGGGCTATAATTTGGGAAGTCAAGCACACGCCTTAAACATTTATTTTGCACAACCTCTAACACCATAAGATCTTTCCAGCCCCAAGTTTCCACACTGTATAATAACTGGGCACAGATGTTAGCTCAGAGCTGGTGCAATCAAACTGCCTCCATGGACCCACGTGAAATGAAACTTACAGGGCTCCTCTTCACTTGCTCTCTATATTTATTCCATTGACCATTATATATAAAACAAGTTCCCAGATAGGGAAAAACCTGACCTGTTCAATATAATGTCCATCAATCATCCACTTATGCAGCCTTGGTCTGTGGCCAAAGGAAATTACTTCAGTTTTCTGATCATTTAGGGTCAGGAACTCTTGCTGACTAAGAGAGCTAAAATCCTTTAACATATGCTTCAAGCCATGGGGAGTTTGGGACAGCAAAATCAAGTCTTCTGTGAAAAGAAGAACCAACACAAATCAGTCCAAAATTTTGGGAGGGAAACACTGTACCCCTTCTATAACCCCATCACCACCACCTCATTAATATAAAAGTTAAAAAGGAATGGGGCCAATAAACAACCCTGAGGGACACCTTGTGATGGAAATGGAGTCAGTTGGCTCACCTTGCTGCCTTATCCAAATCCTCCCACCATTCAGAAAGGGTAGGGCTGGAGCATACCCATGTTGCTGTGTGTGTGATGGATCCGGGCCGGATTAAGTTAGAGAGCTGTATAAAATACATGGGCCTGATGCTGAGTCTCTGGCTCTCACTGACATGGGTGTTACACCAAAGTAACTAACATTGGGTCCCCCAAGTTACCTATGCTATATCAGAGTTCACTAGCAGGGGCACTATTCTGACTGTTAGCAGGTGCCAAAAAGGGATCCCTGTCATGGAGTTCCCAGGCAATGCTCCGGAAGTGCTCCCTACAAAGCCAGTCAGGACTCTGGTGAAGTCTCCTCTCTGTGAGCAGACTGTCTTCAGGGCAAGAAGCTCACATGGCTTCCACCTTCCTGGGTCTGACCTTTGGAGCATTCAGCATCCTCTGCCCCTCCATGCGCTTTCCACAGCAAGTCCGTCCTGGTGGGGTCCTGGGGAAGCAAGAGGGTTCTGCACCCACACTTAGCAGTCAGACGTGACTCTTAGCTAGCCAGTAAAACAGAGGTTTATTAGATGACAGGAGCATGGTCTAAAACAGATCTTGTAGGTACAGAGAACAGGACTCCTCAGCCAGGTCCCTCCTGGGGGGCAGCAAGCCAGACACCCACGTCTGTACTCACTCCTCATCCCCAGATAACTCCAAACTGACTCACCCCCCAGCCCCTCCTCTTCTGGGCTTTGTTCCTTTCCTGGGCCAGGAGGTCACCTGATTCCTTTGTTCTCTAACACGTTTAGCTATCTCCTTGCTGGGGGGAAGGGCCCTGGCCATTAGTTGCCAGGAGATAGAGTGTTGGCCATTTATGTGCACTGGCCCTTTGCTCTGAATTACTCTCACCCCCTAGCGACTTAAGAAATGCATAGGAGAAACTGAGGCACCCACACAGTATTCAGAGGAAACATTAAGAACAGTCCCACTTCGTCATAATCCTCTTCTATAGACATAAGCAAGCCTGCAAGAGGTAGGTGTGTTGGCATGGGGGCAGACATGGAGGTCTTGAGAGCACTAACTTTTCTATCTGGAGAATTAAGAGTTTAGTGTGGGACCTTCAGAAGTGCTCAACCAGACTCTGCTCCTATGAAGTCTATGGGAGTTTTACCAATGACTTCACTGGGAACAGAGTTAGGCTAATGCTGAGCACTGTGAAATCCCACAGTTCAATTTTAGCATGGACCAAAGACTCCAACTTCCCCTATCACACACATCACTGACTGGAGGGAAGGGGGGTTCACGCTCTGTTTCCAATGAGCACTTGCGCCTTCCATCAATCACAGGAGGCTGGTAGAACACATCTGAATCCCATTGAGATGAGTGCATTTGCCTTTGTCCACCCCTTCTGCTGGTTGTCTCCAATGACAGTAAAGCCACTTTCAGCTGCCTTTTTGTTTTCCCAAATAACCTTCAGTCCATTTAAGTGTCAGTCTGTCCATGCTGATTACATAACTCCTGAGCCATGAGCATCAACTTCACCAATACAGAGAGTAAATAAGAGTCTAGACAATGAGAGTCTAGACACAGCCACAAACAGCCCGATTGAACATTTGAAATAATGATATTATTACTTACTGTGAGGAGGAGGGGAGACAAGAGATTATGTTATATAAAATGTGAAATTGTAACACCATGTTTATTGAATTATTTGTGCACACACAATAAGAAAACAAGCCAAACGAAATAACAGTGTATAGACTCATAGCAGAAAGGCCCCCCTGAGGGTCCCACAGCAAGTATACACCAGATAATGAGGCATCTACCAATCAATGAGATGATCTCACTCTACTCATTATTTATGCATTAATGAAATACGTGCAGTAGTTCACTGAACCGATAAAGATTCTCACAGGGGAAAGCAGTTGATCAAATGAACCAAAATGATTAGAGGAATTTAAAAAAAAAACACAAGAAAATATGGCTAGGAGTAAAGTCAGACCGATAGAGTCACTTCACCTCTTTCATCTCAGTGCATCACTCTGTCCACTACCCACTCATCAAAGGTTGCAAAGAAACTAAAAGAGGTTGCAAAAGCAAACAAACTCCATAGGGCTTATAGACTTTAGGCTATATCTAGGAAAGCGTCTTGGGGTTTGTCACAGTCAACATACTATTCTCTAAAAGTAGCAATGTCCTCCAGCAGGAATACTAATTGATGACTGCAGGGGACAGTCATCCATTCCAACAATCAATAGCCAAGTACAGTTGTTCTCAACCAGGGGTATGTGAGGTCTTCCATCACCTCATCTAGATGTTTGCTTAGTTTTAAAAAATGCTAGTGCCTTTCATGTAGCCAAGTCAATACAAACTAAAATTTCATACAGAAAACAACTTGTTTATACTGCTCTATATACTATACCAGTGTTTCTCAACCTGAGCGGTCGCAATTTGTTTTATAATTATATGGTAAAAATGAGAAAGTCAGCCATTTTTCAGTAATAGTGTGGCTGTGACACTTTTGTATTTTTAATTCTGAGGTTATGAGCTAGTAGTTTTTAAGTGAGGTGAAACTTGGGGTACACAAGACAAATCAGCCTCCTGAAAGGGGAACAGTAGGTCTGGAAAGGTTGAGAACCACTAGCCAAGTACAATGCAAAGTAGAACACTGCTCAGAGACTTATGAAACTCACAAGCCAGCAGAACCCATGTTCAGTAATATGGCCATTTGGGGAATGTCAGCATCCTCTCCGACTTACTGTTCTCAGTGCCATGTGACTTCAGCCTGTTTTCTGTTCCCACCCCTTCCTCAAACATCTCCTCTGCCTCTTGGAAAAACAAGCAAGTCCCCTTTGCACTTGGATGGGACACAACTATGGAAACTGTTGCTGCAGATGGTGTTTCAGTAGGTAGCACTCTCCAGATTCACTATGGGACAAGCGCCGCACTGCAGTGTGTGGGGGAACCAGGCTGCTGGAGGTTCTCTCAAAGAATTTTACACTGAGGCAGAGCCTATTTGTCATTCAGGATCTCATGACTTTCCACAAGTGGGGTCAGGTCAGTGGTCCTGTTGACTATCTAAATTCCAGTATGGTTAATTAGCTTTTGCCTCCTTAGTTTCCTCCTGCAGTTTTATCAGGACATGGTTATCACAGATCAGGGCAACTGCACCTATATTCCCATCAGGGTCAGCAAGGGCACCCACTCTCGGCTTCCAGCTCCCCACCCATTACCTCAAGTCTGGCAGGCGACCTGGGTCTCTCTCCCTTATGGCCAGGGTACTCCCAGGCTGCACAGTTCCCGGCCTTTACCATATATTTCTCAGTGAAGACAGTCTGTCTAAACAGACCCACTTGCTTTCTCTTCAGAGACTAACAACAGAGTGATTGTCAACAGTTATAAATATCAGCACTTCCCATGCAAGCTTACTTTAGTCTCAAGATAAAAAACATTTCAGAGAAAACATATTAAAAACAATCAAAGCCTGTGTGTGTGCAACTAAGCTTACCAGAATCAACCCTAACATGGATTCTGCCAAGAAGACTGTCAGCATCCCACTCTAGGGGTTTCCTGGTGGTTACAGGTCATCATAGCTTCAGCTCAGAACAAGTACCCAGTCTTATGAGGTCTGAGTGGGCCAAGGCCTTCCTATCCTTTCTAAGGACAGGGGACCTCCATGGACCAGGGGTCGTGTCCATTTCCTGCACCAGGAAGAAGGCCCCAAGTCAGTTTAAAGCCCAGCCTTTTATCCAAAGGTCTTTTCTTTGTCTGTTGGTCTCTGGAGAATGCAGTTAGAACGAGGTTATGCGCATCTCCCCAGGTGGGTAGCTTTAAAAGCTGAAAATGGAGGAAGTTTATTAGCATCCCCCCCCTCCCTTCTAGAGACGGTACATACAATGCCACAGCAATACATACACAATTGTGTTTTAATACACGTACCCCAAAGGTACTGACCCTAGTTCAAAAAGGCTTAACTTCATTTAGTAAAGTTATCTTAATTCCATAAGCTTTGCTCAGGATATTGTCAGTCTGTCAAAAATGGTCTTCCCCACATCCTGTCTGAAAAGACTATGTGAAACAGCAGCTGTGTTTCACTTCAGAGGCACCTGTTTCAGCAATGGTTGGACTGATCTGTATACAAAAAAGTTTGCAAAGTGCTTTGGGATTCAAAGTACTGTCAAAGTATGCAGCCCTATTATATTATGTGCTTCTTTCTGAATAGCAAGGTGTCCTGAGGTTGCACCTAGACACATGGCAATGGAGACTACTGCTGCTATACCCACAGGCTCGCATAAAATATATGTAATGAGGAATCATTTCCAGTGGAGCACAGAGAGGACACCAAGCTGCAGCTGGAGGCTGCCGAAAACACAACAATTCATTTGAAAATAAAACGAGAGAAGAGCGATGTTCTCCATCTCTACCTGATGAAGCATTTCACAGCACCATAGGTTATAAACTATCAGCATAACATTGAGGCTTGTTTTTCTTTTTCAAGAGCTGCTTAAAAAAATACCCCCAAAACAATGAGTATACCAGATGCCAGAGAGATAACTCATTATGCTGACTCAAATAAGATTCTGTGGCTTCATAAGCAAATGGAATGCATTTGAGGCAAGCAGAAGCTAAGCAGGCTAAAGGAACAGGGAATAGGCACCACTGGGATCAGCACAGAAAGAACTTGCCTGCAGCCTCCTAAAGCAAAATCTTTCCCAACTAAGCAAAAGCTAAAGGAGCAGCTCTATTAGTGTTTTATAGAGTTCACAAATCAATATAAAATTCCTTATGCTTTGCAGAGGCACAGGCACAAGTGTGTGTGAGGAAATTTATGCACAGTTATACAGAGTATATAAGTGAACAGAGAGAGAAGGGCATCCCCCCTCCTCCCTACACAGATTTGCAGGAAGTCAAAACAAAATTGATGTGATATTGGCGGGGAGTGTGGAAGGAATCACAGAGCCATAACACTGAACTTCTCAGCTAAAATATTTCATTCCACTATTGGAAATCATTATTCTCACTCTCTAGAAGTCTCCTTGCGTTTTGAGCCTTTTGTGAAACAAATGGAATTTTTCAAAAGCCCTTCAAAATGTAAAATGTCATGGCAAAATGTAACATATCCTGAGACTTAAGCAGAGGTCTTGGGTTCCTTACGAGGTTAATTATTTTTATGCAAGTAACTGCACTTCCTCTTTGCAAATTCCCCTAACATCTGCTCTCATTATCACCACTCTTCAATAATTAAGTAGATTGAAGTAATAATATTTTGGGGGTGAAGGGAACTCAGAACTTCCATTTTTAATGCAACAAGTGAATGAAGCTATTTCTTGGTTTCCCTAGTCTTTTCCTTGCCTGATTTCCTCGTTACAAGCAAGTTTTGTTGAACATTGCCCTGAAATCAGTGAGACTCACCAAGAGGCAAAGTTTTACACAATATGAGCAAGAGGGGTGGAGGGTGGCATCTAGCCCAGACTCAGCTGACAGCTGCAATAAAGGTCTCTATATCTATTTTAGCAACCATTTATGATCAAACTGAAAATGTGAGATGTTTCCACAGAAGGATTCTGAATCTTTCAAATATGACCCTATCTTCAGTCACTCAGCCAGGCCTCCTCAGATGCATCTCAGAACCCTCTGAGCCAATTCCTGTGGTCCTTCAAAAAGGGAGAGTGGTGGAGCGTCAGGATTCAGTGCAATGATTTATGGGGCACTACTGCTCTTTGAAGCTGGCTGGCTGCATATGACTGAGCAAATCTGCTTCAGCAAATGATCAGAGAAAGAGAATTCGACCAGGATAACAAACCACAGTCAACTGCTTGTGATCACATTGTGGATCACCACCCATAAAATTGAGAACCTTGGGCTTGATTTCCAGAGGTCCGAGCACACACAGCGCCAACTGATTTGAACTGCACTTCTGAAAGTCAGGGCGTGTGTTTGAGAGGAACGCATAGTGCAGTGGGGGCATATGCCACTTCAAAACCCATCAGAAAAAGACTAACGTTTAGTTGGAGCCAATAATACTGCAGAATTTAACCCCAAAAGCAATATATTATTTATCAGTGTTGCTAGTTCAGACCACACAACCATTATTTAATGTAATTGTTCCTGCAAACATCACTGCACAAAACACAGATCACTCAAATGAAAATAAAGTTTCAAAATTCTACATTTCTATTTCTTTCTAATAAAGGCTGGTCTCAACTAACAATGAGCTGCAGCTCAATGGAAATTTCTCATTTGTAAAATAATGTAAAACCTATCTGGTGTGTTGGAAGACGATAAGGGTTGTTTATCAACAGGAATAAAATGATTGAAATTGAAAATAAGATCCTGCATATCCTTCACTTGCAGACTGCACAACTGCAATTAGTGACACAAAGGAGGTATTCATTAAAAAACCTTAATGCACTGATATTTTCTGCTCAGTCTATTTATAATGGAAGAGTTTTTATTAGAATCCAATTGACTTTAATCCCAGACGTTTTAAAATAAATATAGTTACACAAATAGATACATGTCCTGTGTATTATACACTAAATATTATGTGAAGTATGTGTACACACACAAAAATATATATAAAAGTTGAACATTATAATTAAAGTTAAGTGGATTCCAATGAGAAATTTTCCTCTTCAGATCTCTGCATTTTCTTTATATTTATAAATTGTATTCTCATTTTGTGGAGTGTGTATGTATATCTATAAATCTGAAATCACATACTAAAAATGACAAAATCCAAAGGGAAGATTTTTCTTAATATGTGAATTTGAAAACACTCAACACTATTTATGAAAAAATTGCATTCTACCAGATTCACATTTACCATGGCTTCAGCTAGACTATCCTCTCCAAAAACCTCCACTTTTGGGGAAATTCCCATATTTCAAGTCACTCTATCCCCTATTTAGCATTTTTTCAATTGAATCTCCTCTAGCTGAATCCAGTGTATTGTTTAACAGTTATTGACATTTATAAACAGGTTTGAAGTTTTCTTAGTGCCATTAACTCTTATGATTGCTTCCTTTAAGTCTTTTGTTTTGTAGCCATCACTTTACTGCCACTATATTGGTGATTTTCATGTATTCCTCCGATAACATCTGTCTCTGTTCTTATAGTAAACGGGGAGTACACGTCTGAAGCAGATTCTTTGGCCAAGCATATTATGCCCTCTCATGATTTTTCCACACCACAGTGAGCACAAGCTGTCCCCTGGTGAGTGGCAGCCATATAGACTGTATGGGCAGTGTAGCCCAAAGCCAGCAGACTTGGCTGGTGGCTTTGAATCAGGGCTGTCTGGCATAAAAGGCTCACTGGGGAAAATATACCCTCCCTACACAGGGCTCCTGAGAAAAGAAAGCTCACTATTTCCCTCTCTGAGCCAGCACAAATATTATATTTCCTCCCCCATTCCTAGTCTTGTATCTCTTCTTGGCAACTGCTCTGCTTGGGTCACTGCAGTCCAAGGGAAGCAGTAATCTCCACTGAGCCCAGCAGTGGGTTCCAGGAGGCAGGCTCCATGATGGTCTATTTGTGGGGAAAGGAGGTCTCGTTTGCATGAGCTCCCCACAAAGCTGTTTACCATATTAAACACCACAGATCAATACTCAGCAATTTCAATGGCACTGCATCCGCTTTTTCCACATCTAGCTAGCCTCAGAGGGACTAGTGTAAGAAGCTTTTCAGTGATGTTGGGTATTCTCCCAGGAGATCATTCAATTGGCTGCTCCACCCCTAACCACTGGATCTACTGTAAAACTGCCAGAGCCATATGTTAGTCTATGGCAAGATATAGCATAGTGTCCAGGCCTTTACTGACGTACATTCTCCCTTGAGTCTTACAGTACCCTAGGGTCTTTGCACCAGATACTGACACATCACAGGCAGCAGCATGAGATCTGACTTAACCAAACAATACAAGGGTTTGTGCACCCTGAAGATACAAAGAGAAGGATTTTCTGCTTCATCATCTGAGATCTGCTACCCTTATCAACTTAGTTGTCATAAACTGGTATTTCCTGTTGAATGTAGGGAAATTACCTCTATTTAGTGGTGCTAACTGGGGAGGAATCATGCCATGGGAAGGGGTCTGCCACGGAGATGCTTGCCAGATGAAAATCTGTGCATTTCCCTCACTGCTGAGTTATTCTTGTAGCTGGGGTAATGACACGATAAAAGCCTCCAAGTGGCAGGTTTCTTCAGGATCCAGCAGAAAGAGTGAACCTAGCATAAGAACATAAGAAAGGCCGTACCGGGTCAGACCAAAGGTCCATCTAGCCCAGTATCTGTCTACCGACAGTGGCCAATGCCAGGTGCCCCTGAGGGAGTGAACCTAACAGGCAATGATCAAGTGATCTCTCTCCTGCCATCCATCTCCATCCTCTGACGAACAGAGGCTAGGGACACCATTCTTACCCATCCTGGCTAATAGCCATTTATGGACTTAGCCACCATGAATTTATCCAGTCCCCTTTTAAACATTGTTATAGTCCTAGCCTTCACAACCTCCTCAGGTAAGGAGTTCCACAAGTTGAATTTTGAACTCTTATCTTCCTGAATGTGTGCCAATGAAATGCTACATCAGCCAAACCAGATACTGCCTCATTGATGTTGGTACGATTGAAGTAATGCTATTCAGATGTACATATAACATACATCAGAGCTGGTTTCATTTCGTAATAAAATATTATTTGTGGGCAGGGGCAGGTCCAGGCCCCCGCACGCCAAGCGTATGCTTGGGGTGGCATGCCGCGGGGGGCGCTCTGCCAGTCGCCGGGAGGGCGGCAGGCGGCTCCGGTGGACCTCCCACAGGCACGCCTGTGGTGAGTCCGCTGGTCCCGCAGCTTCGGTGGTCCACCAAAGCCGCGGAACCAGCAGACCCTCCACAGGCATGCCTGCGGGAGGTCCACCAGAGCACCCCCCGCGGCATGTTGCCCTGCTTGGGGCGGCGAAATGTCAAGAACCTGTTTGTGGGTTATCACAATAGTAACTAATAAGTACCTGGGTGGAGCTGGTTTAAATCATGAAAATGTATCCATTTTGGGGGGGGTTCCTCCTTTATCAAAACCTGATTTTGACAATAACTGTTTGCTCCTGAACACTAGATTTGGTGTACTCACTGCACGGAAGAAGGTAAGGACATGTGGTGGTGGGTTTCAGCAGCTGTAGTCATCAAATTACAATCAAAGCTCCTGTCAGGATAGCCCAGCGCAGTCATTTGCACCCCTTTTATCCTTTGTCAATTCATGGGGGCTCCCACTGCAGGGTGAGCCAATCATCACACTGGGAGGATCTCTGGGTGTGTCCACTTGCCCACTAGCATGCCTCCCCCTTTTGGAGGTTGAGGTGAGAGAGTACCTCAACACCCAGCCAGCACCACTGTCAAGCACATTGGCAGGGCAGCCCCTCTGGGGTACTGCCAGAGCCTCTGGTTTGCACTTGCCCCTAGGGGGTCAGACATGTTGCTCCCATCTTGTAATGAAATGCCCTTGGGATGTGTGCTATGTTACCTTTTTGGATTGGAGCCTAACTCAGAGAGTTCCTGCACTGGGTACCTGTCACAAGGAGACACCAGCATCAGCTTGGCTGCCTCCACCCTACCCTCCACAGCCTACCAGAAATTCAGCCGTCCCAATACTGATATCATCCAGAAATAAATCGGTACCTACATCAGAGCAGTGCACTCCAGCCACACTCTGGGCTGATAACTGAGCCCCCTCAGGACTCCAGCCATTTCAATATTTTCCAGCTGGCCTTCCTCTGGGCCCTGTCCACCATTTTCGAGAGTGGCCAGCAGTCCACCAGACTTTGGGGGCTAGTATCTCCAACCAAATATCTCCATGCTAGGAAACATGTTGACCAGTAATCCAGTATCCTACTTAGCCAAATCAACTGGCGCCCAGAGTATATTCCCAGGGCATTCTTTCCTAGGTGGATAACAATGGCATCCAGCATGTCCTCATTGAGCACCAGCCCATGCAAAAGAGGCGTGAGCTGGTCCCAGCACATGCCCCATCTACTGTGCCAAGAATAACATCTCATCCAGCTCAAGACCCAGCTGTGAGCCCCTTGCTGAACTACACACTCTTTTGTATGCCTAGTACACAATGCTGGGCCTGCAAATCCATCCATCCATCCATATCCCCAGCTGTAGGCGAGTGCTGATATATTCTCTATGAAAGATATGGGGAAGGAAGCAGACCTGGTGAAAACCTGTGGTGCTTATGGCCCACCACCCATGTTGGCCTCCCCTCAGACAGCTGCATGTAGGATCACCCATGCCCTATAGCCTGGGCCTCTGACGCCACCAGACCCAACCAGGTAACCACTGTTGAAGACCCTTTATGGAATGTGTGGGAGCTGTGCATTCCCAGTGGCAAGCACAAGAATGACAGCCCCTTCCTAAACAGTCCCACAATCTGGAACAAGGGGACTCTTACTGGGGGGTCATTGAGGCAGATATACCTGCAGTGTCTGCACAGGACATACAGTGGTGCGGCACAACAGCCTCACTAATCCCTATTTGATCTGCGGACCTTGAGCCCTAGAGAATCACCTTCCCACTGCACATCCTGTAGTTCAAGAGCCCACCCTAAAGAGTCTCCCTTGGCTGAAGGGAACAATTCACTGGCCTGGAAATCCCAAAAGAAAGCCAAGAGCCTCAGCCCCCGAATGGTAGACCTGAGAAAGAACCTCAACTAATTGCCTAAGGACCCGCAAGATCACCAGCTTCCTGACATTGCTCCACATCCCAGCAGCCTGGGCCCAACCTTCTTGCATCTGGCGGATCATGAATCCCCAATAATGGTACAGATGACCAGCAGACCTGCAGTAAAAGGCCACCCCAGATTACCAGTTAGCTATAGCATGACCATGAACCACCATATTTGGTGTCCTGGTACAGGCAAGGCCCTGGGTAGACATTTAGCCCTCTGAAACTCATCAAACTCCACTGGGTAAGCTTAAAAAGGTGTGGGTTGCATGTGCTCCCTTGGCCGCAGAGACTGCTTCTAGAAACAAGATTCCATAGGGCTACTGGCATCTGTTCTGGCACTTTCTCCGCTTCCAGTGCTAGTGCTTGGAGTCTGTGAAATGAATACTGCACAAACATTTCTGTTTGGTAGTGTTGATTGTTAGACACCTCTAGCATTTGCCCAGGATGAAGCCAGTCAAGTGCACATCCAACAGCAGCCACTGCCACCAATTCAAGTCCCACATGGCTGCAAGCAGCCCCTTATGGGCATGGCCCACAGCTGGAAGCAGACAGGATTCCCCACCAGGGCTCTACCTGGGTCATGAGGCTCAGTCCTGTCCACCCTACAAAGGGAGGCAGCATCCAGGGAGGACGCCCCGCTGCAGCCTCATCCAGGCAGGCAGAGGATTGGAAACCAGCAAATAGGAAGTGGCCTTGAGCACACAGCTCTTATCATGGCTCCAAATCTCTTGCCAGATCCTGCAACTCCCTAACTGGAAGTCCTGTGGAGGCCAGAAATCTCATGGGACCCAGCCCGTCATGTTCTTTTGCCCTCTCCCATTGTGGGAGCCACCAGCATACATCACTCACTAGACTCGGGACCCTTGTTGAAATAGATACAGATCAACTAACTGGGCAGGTTTAACTGACAAGACGATGTTGCCAATTCACCATTAGCTACAATGAGTGATTCCAATATATTTTCGGAGTTTAAAGCAAAGCAAATATATATTTTATATAATATAAGAATATATCACACATTTCCTGTTTAAAATAGAATATTTACTCAAATCAGGAGAGAAACAAGATCTACTTTACCATGTCAATCACAAACTATAATTCAGCGCATGACTGTTTGACTTTCCAAGTTATTACAACTACCTAGCGCTGCTCCTAAATGCAATTTAAGGCAGATATCAAATATATATATATATATATATATATATATATATATATATATATATATATATATATATATATATATATATATCTCCGCATATCCTGATTCATTGGTATGCCATGCAGCTGAAGACTTGTAGAAGCCATTAATGACACATGAATTATGTATGCTACAGCTCAATAGAACATTTGGTGTGATTTAAACAGCATGAACTTTTAGTGAAAGTCATTTTGATTCCATGATGTATTACACATCGAAAACCCTTAGAAGGAGGTAAGAACTGAGTGATGTTCTCTGAAAGCTTTTATTTGTTAAGCATACACAATGCAGCTGCAACTAGATCCTAAATAATGGCGAGCTGTGAAATCAAATACTTGATATAAAATTAAGTTGTTGCACAGCTCCATTCTGAAAATGTTAGATTTCCAGGGGTGAAAAAAGAAACCAGCCCTTTTCCCCTAAATCTGCTGAATCTTCAAATGAATTGAACAGTCATTCTGATTTTTAAACTGTATTTTAAACATGGCTGTTCAAACAAACATTTCACTGTGCAACACAGAACAGTTGGCTTTCAACAGTCCTGTGATCAGGGTGCCATTTAAATAGCGAAGCTATGAATCATGCTTATAGAAAGGGAGTTCTTTATGAGTGAAGCTTACCTTTACATATAACTCATTAATATTCTAAAACAGCTAAGGTAAAGAGGGGAAGAAACATTAAGACAGCATATGTTGATCATTTGATGTTTATATTTTTCTTTTGCCTTGAGATGCTTAACTCATTTGGAAGAATTTAAATATAAGAGGACATAAGGCACCAACTTTAAACAGAGACCCATCTCCTGTTTTATGAATATTCACAAGCAGTGCTGCAAAGGAAGAGCGTTAATGAATTCCCAAACTGGTTCCAGGACAAAAAACATTCCCTTTTGGATTTGTCAGGCTATTGCAAAACAAGATCATTTATTTATTATTGTTGTACTACAGCAATACCTACACTGTTAAGCACTGAGCAGACCTCTAGTTAGGGGCAGCCTCAAAGAGCTTGCTATCTAAAGGTGAGATTGTCAGAAGCACTCAGCACTGGCCTAAATCTGCTAACTTTGAAATCTATGGGAGCTTTACCAACTACTTCAATGGGAACAGAATTAGGCCAGTGCTAAGTGCTTTTGAAAACCACAACCTAAATAGACAAGGTGAACAATCAGCGTAAGGAAGTATTATCCCCATTTTACAGATGGAGGACTGAGCTACAGAGAGATTAAGTGACTTGCCCAAGGTCATCCATAGGGTGTGTGTGTGTGATGGAGTCCACCCCAACTCACAATCCTTGATAAGGATGTTTTACTGCATAGGCAATCTTAGGAAATATGTGCCAGAAGTGATACTCCCAGGAGAGATGTGGCCATGATCTAAACACTGAAATACTGTCTTCTATAGATACTACTTCAAGCAATGCCACTACTAACTATAGCTTAGCAAATGCCAGGTACATTTTGGGAGCAGTGGAATCTACAGATGTTAATCTACATAGACATTTTTTCTGGTGCACTCATCTATCCTGATTTCAAGCTTTCTGATCTACAGTGATAGCCCTCAAAAGATGTTAAAACAAACAGAACTCATTCAAAGGAAATTAAAATAGACAGAGCTAACTATGATTTCTTTGTCCCCCTTAAACAAAAGGGATCAAGTAGCAATGATCTTTAGTTGCAGTAGATCATTACAGAGTATGCTACACTTGTAATTCTGAAAATCATGGATATTTTATTCCTAACTTCATGAAGTTCTTTTCTATTCTGACAGCAAACTCATTTGATATTACACTTGATATTCATAAAGTGTTCACGGATCATGTGCTGGGCGCTGCATCATTTAAACACATTCATTGCATCTGTTGTGTACTTGTAGCACTTCTTTGATTCAACTTGCATTCTCTGTACTGGCCAAGATTTGTCAAAAATGGGTGCCTGAAGTTATGTTCCTGAATTTGTATTAGACACCTCAATGTGGCCTGATGTTTTTTTAAATAGGCTGTACGCCCAGCAGCACCCAGTAAAGTCAAAAAGAGCTGCTGGGTTATCAACATATTTTGAAGTCTGGCCACTTTTTTAGGTGCCTAAATATGGATTTAAAAGCTTAATTTTTGGGCTCCCATTTTTTAAAGTTTTGGCCACTGCTGTGACTAAAACTAAAGAGCAAACCCAGAATTAGGCACATATTAGTACATGATCCTTTTTCTTACTACATTCATCACAAAATTCTGTTGAACTGCAACTAAAAGTTGTACTATTTTGTTTTGACTACTGAGTTAATTTAATTTCTATAGCTGTAAGTCCTTGATGTGAAGAGCATGGGAGACATCTGTATAAATATCTGTGGATTTGGTGATTGTGATGTAGCTGGCTCTATGGAACTCTAATGGTTAATTCCAGCTGGAGCATCCTGAGATATCCAGGAACCTGGCAATGACTAATTAAATTGCTGGGTGCTCAAATGGGCAATGCAGGGAGCCCACTGCTTGAAGACTACCTCCTATGTCTCTCAAGAAACAAACCAGTTTGACCAGTTCCAAGAAGATCTTCATGTGGGATGCCTTGAACAAAGGAAGGATGAAAGGCAGCCTGTGAAATGAGGGACACACATAGATGGGGCGGGACAAGCTGCCAGAGGCAGAAGTTGCTGTCTGTCTCATCCATCCCCAATGCTGGGAATACCTGAGTCAATACCTGAGTCAATACCTGAGTCAAGTGGGACCTACTTAAACTGTTTTACCTAAGCATAGCCTTCCCTTGCCAATGTGCATTTAGGCTTGTCGAAGAAAAACTCAGTTCTCGCTTTTTGTTTGGGTGCAGCAAAATCAAATACTTTATTATTTCTCCAGTAATTACCATGGAGGGAGAGAGTGCCATAGGACACAGGGTCGCCCCAGTCCTGGACAGGTCTCTCCACTGGTAAACAATCACAGCAAGCCTTTATACCTTTGTTACAGACAATTTCTAGCAATAATACAGACAGTACAAAGCAACAACTACATTTTGTTTATACATAGCAAAAAGGCTTATCTTATTTGTCTCAGTTCTAAGAAAAGCAAGCCTGCATTTTGGTTAGTGATTGCAAGGTCATAATAACTTTGTACACAGTTCCTGTCCTGTCGCCTCGCACTATCTTTGCTCCTACAAGTCTCACGTCATTAGGGTTACAGTATGGCCTGACTCTTGCTAACTAACATTCATTAAGATCTCTTCAAATCCTTGTTAATTATTTACTGGCTTCCACACTCCCCCCTTTTGTACTTCTAGTACAACAAACAATTTCAAATCTCAATTCGCATGAAACCATGGACTTCAGATTCTACAGCAGACATGTCAACCGTCATGGGACGTAATGACAATGCATGATTAGCATGAACATGAAAGGTATTGCTATTCTTACGTTTTTTACAACAACAACAACAATAATATAATCCTAAATTAACTAACAACACTACAAACAATAACAATCCCATAGGAATAATATAATGGGGCTGTTGTACAATTGTGAACACAAAGCACAAAACATCATACCTAGTACATAAAGTAAACACTCTATAAGCTGTATGAAAGGCATTCCTTCCAGCTTGATATATATTCTAAAGTATTTGATTTTGCTGCACCCAAACAAACAAAAGTGCTGTTTTAACCCTCCTAACCATTTGTTATGTTCCTATGGGCAAATAAATACTACTTGTTTTGAAGACACTGTCCTGGGTCACTGCAATTTCATACTGGTCACAAGCTTGTGGAGAGAAGTCCATAGCAGGAGCCCAAACCAGTTTGACCTGTTGACATAATAAAATATCTGGGTTGGAAGGGACCTCAGGAGGTCATCTAGTCCAACCCCCTGCTCAAAGCAGGACCAATCCCCAGACAGTTTTGCCCCAGATAGCCCCCTCAAGGATTGAGCTCATAACCCTACAATTTAGCAGGCTAGTGCTCAAACCACTCAGCTATCCCTCCCCCCAAGCTAATAAGCTTGGTAAGCAAGGGATAATGTAGTCTGGTCAGACCAGTGTAAAAGTTGGGTGAATTGTGGGATTCCATTCAAAGTGCAGGTCTCTCACTTGGAAAAAGTGGCCCTACAGAGAGGGCAAAGTTATAGCTTCAGCCCTGAACCATATCTCTTGATATATTGGTTCATTTGAATATAGTTATCAACATCAGGAGTGTGTCACTGAATTAGTTTTTTTTAAAACCATAGAAACCATCCAGTGCCTGGCATTGAAGTACCTGGAAAAGGAAGACTGCAACAAAGTGACTCAAACACTAAAACAAAATAAAAAAACCAATATGATTACACTAATGCAATATATCTCCTGCAAAAGAGTCACAGAGCCTCTTGCACTAACTGCTATCATGAAAGAGAAAAACAAGCCATATTTGTCACAGTGAATCTGGCGAAATCCTTAAGAGTGGAGCACAATATAGGAATAAATGTGCCACTAATGGACTAAGCGAATAAGAAGTGTCTCGCTTGACATAACTAGCCTGTGACTGCCAGAGCAGGCTCTGAAAGAATGAGCTCAGTTACTGCAGTCAACATTCCCTACACCGTGTCAGCTAGTCACAGCTTGCCTGGGATGACAGAATAGGACTGTCCTTGATGTAATTAACCTCCACGGCAAAGCTCACAAACACTCTAGGCACACGATTCCACGTCACTGACGGCTGCGCAGCTTACAGTGACTTTTGTCGAACCTTCCCTCCTGCTCTCTTGAAGCCATCACGCCCCTCAACAGTTCCTCTGGGAAATTTGAAAGCAAAGACATTTGGCCGAGTTACTGCAGGAAAATGAGCTGTGGCCGTTTCCGAATATAAGCTCTTTGGGGCAGGGACAGTGCCTTGTATGATTGGAAGGAGCCTAGCACATTGCAGGCACTTCCAGAGTTATCTATATTGCAGTAGCACCTAGGGGCCTCAATCAGGGCTAATAGGCATCGTATAAAACTACAGCAAAAAGATGGTCCCTTCCCCACAATGCTTGTAATCTGATAGCAACTGCTCTGATCCTGCTACTGGATCTGCTAGCACCAGGCACTAAAATAAGGGGGAGCAGTGTAAGGGATCTAGAAAAAAGCTGATGGGAGTTCCCCCTTTTCCCTGGCTTCAGGTAGCACCACTTCCCTACAGCCCCCACTGGTGCCATGAAGGCAGTTGGGATTGTGCTCCTAAATTTCCTTAGGTAGCTTTGAAAGTCCCACTTGTAATTTACATTTATATTCCCATGCTTTGAAAAATTACAGGAGGGGGCATAACTAGCTGTAGATTTAGGAGGAAACTTCATCCTAGAGATAATCTGGAATTATACCTAGAAAAAATCCAACCACATAAACATCCCCTAGTGGCAGTTGTTGCTGTATCTAAATTAAGCACGAAGGCAGGATTGCATGTCCATCACATCTCCGTATATTCCAGTTATTGATGCCAAACTAATTTCCTCTGAAAAATCCCAAAGTCCTTTTTGGCTCCGACTATTGTATTGGTGGTAAATATTGAGGTAACAATAAAGCTTTTCTGAGCTGTGGAGTACTTTAAAACGAGGTTGATTTTGCATTGTGAACTCTTGTTTTTAAAGCCATCTCACAATCAGGTTAGACTACAAAATGCCATTGGTTTTATTCAGTACATAGATGAAATCTAGCGCACAGGACAGTTGCTGAGAAAGATGGGTGCACAGCAGTTTCAACCAAGGAGCTTTCATATTACAAATGGGAACAACAAGGTATCAGACAATTTTTGCAGGTATGAAAAACATACATGGGTCAGATTCATTGCCCTGCATTTCAAAAAGGCTCCATTGGTTTGTTACATTTAAAAAAAAAATCCCAAATGTCCAAACATCCTCCCCTTATATCGGGGTGATTTTGAGCAACCTTTTGTTCAAGTCAACAAAGCTGAGATCTAGGGCATCGCACACTAGTAGGGAACAAGCTTCCTGATAATCAAAGGAAAGTTTTCCCCAGCACCAGAGATAATGAATCTCAATCACAAATGCTGATCCCATTGCATGGCAGCGAATGCAATGCTTAAAAAAGTGAGGAATAAATAGCCCTTAGCCAGAGCTGGTTATAAGCACAGGCAAGCACACTGCAAGCTTCACAGCTCTGCTCTGTCAATGCACTTTACTCCCGATCAGCAGTAACTCCTATATTTCTGAGCACAGCATGACATTTGCAGCAAATTTCATAGTGGTTTCATGATGTGCACAAATGGCAGCAGGGCTGAGAACAGTAAACTTGCTGCCATTTCTAAGTATTTAGGGGCAGGGTGGGCAGGGGAGGTGGATGAAAACATGTAGCACCTTTTTATGCTGCTGAAGGTGCTGTGATTCCACTGCAGGCGCACAACATGACATCTTGCTGGGGAAACACCTGTTCTGTAAAAAGGTTTTCCAGAAGGGGCCAATGGCACCCCTAAAATAACATTCCTAGCTTCTGAAATCAAATACATTGTCAAGTAGAAGGGCAGTATTTTCCAGCACTGATTCTGGGCTACTTCTTCCTTTTAACAGGAGGGAGGCATCATGGGACACAGGCTCAGGAGACCTGGGTTTTATGCCCACCTCAGCTACAAGCCTGTTGTGTGACCATGGATTCTCTTCCCTCTTTATGATTCAATTTCCTCACCTATAAAATTAGGACAATATAAACTCTCCTCGGTGAAAATATAGGGGTAAAAGTGCTAATTATCTTTTCAAGACCAGATACACAGATCTGGGCCCTGAGATAAGAGGGCATCTAATGACCCTCAAAGTTTAGAACTATTGGAGCAGAGAGGCACTAAAAGATCTGAGGCCCAGTATGGGTACTGAAGAGCAGGAGGCCACATTAGCGAGGATGGGAACCAGAAAGGCCATAAAAACTTGTGTAGCAAGAGGGCACCTTTTATTTGCTGGGGGTTCTTTGGCTGGATTAGATGCACAATTCTGTTTTTGAGGTCACCATTTCTCAGGACTCAGAGCTGAGTCACTGGGAATTACATGAAGACTGTGTCTACACCACCTTTTGATGGGTCTGGGGAGGTGCGGTGAAGACAATAAATGGGCTGCTCTGGGGTATTTGTGATAAACCTATGAAGAGGTGGATCAGCATTGCAACTAAAAGTGTCCCCCTGTGTTATGTCTAGGGTTTCCTCCCCTCCTTTATGGTTGATCATTCAAACTGGGATGCCATCTCCAGGTTCAAGTTGTTTAGAGCTACACGCTTCCAGGGCATAACAATTTTATTGACCTTATTAATTTAGCAATATAATTTCATAATCTAATGCTAATAGATGGCACTCTTTATATTATCAACATATACTATAGGCAGGGCTGATAGTACTGTCTGTTAAGAAAGTTATCCCACACTTCCCATTAGAAGATCCTGGCTTCAGTTACTTATTACTTTGCTGAACTAACCATTTGGACTGACGTTTTCCATGCTGGGTGTCTCCCACCGGCTGAATTTTTTGGGGAAAAGTAGACTGAGGCAAGGAGTCAGTAGGAACAGGAGGAAAACCCAGGGCCAGGATGCTAGCAGACTGGGGACCAGGAGGAGACCTGGGGCTGGGACTGAGAGGACGAAGGGAAAGCTGGGACAGGTTGGGGAAGGAGGCTGGGATGGGGAGCCACTGAAGGAAGCAGGGGTACTGGGCATCAGTTGGCAAGAACACAGAGACTAGATGAGGAGTTAGTGGGAGAGTGAGACTAGGAACCAGTGTGGGGGCAATAGGGGCAGGGGTTCTGTGGAAAAAACAGTATGTGATCAAGCAATTAAAGACATCATGCACAAGAGGGGCTGAAATAAGGTTGCACAGGAAACCTCAATTCTGTCACTTCCTAACTTTTGAGTGCTTGACATTGCATCCTTAATGTCCTGGGGGAAGGGTATTTTTGGGGGGGAGAGGGGGAAGGGAACCACAGTCCAAAGCAAACTTAGCAGGCTATTAGTTTCCAGTGATCCACCTGCCACCTGCTGTGCAACCCAAGACTAGCACTAGGACTTTGAGAAAACAGATTCATGAGGCATTCGTGAGTCACAAAGGGATGAAAGAAGGGATGATGCCACAGGCCTGTAATGCAGCTAAACAATTAATGTACCTCAATGACAATTTCACTGTTGCTTTGCTCACTTCCACTGAAATCAAATCCAGAAACAAAGATACTAATATGAAGCTTAAAGACGATAGCATCACAGAAGTACGCACAAGAAAGTACCTCATTTTTCAATCCCTGAGCATGCCCAGTTGCATGCCCTGGGCTGGCAGTAACTCTGCATTTAGACAGTATATGTGCTATTTGCTTACAGTACTGGCTTCATCCAAAAAATGCCCCACTTCTTTGTTATGAAAAGCCTCTAACAGCTGTAAGGGGATGGAGAGGCCCTTAGGAAACCCTTTGACTTTGCTGGCAGCTGGCTCAGGTCCTAATGGCACATGCATATCACTGGGAGAGACAATGGCTCAAGCAGAAGTAGAAGGTGCATTTTGAAAACTGGGACTGCAGAGTGTTGTGGCTGCATGTGATTCCCTAGGGAAGATCACTGAAATCTGGGGTATTTCTCATTTAATCTGGCTTTAGGAAAGTAGCATGAATGAAAGAAGGTGGGGGTTGAGTGGAGAATCTCAGGTACATTACTGAACAGAAATCTCTACATTATTGCCATTGTTTCCGCACCCAGACTAAGACCCACATTCAGGCTCATTTAGAAACAAAATTGTTTGCTAAAAAGAAGACCAGACAGCAATAGTATTGAACAAGACATGATCTGTTGCACCCTTGAACCCTCACTATAACCCAGATCTAAAACTTCACCCTTCTAAATTCCATATAGTTCATGGTTAGCTGAGTATGTTTAAAAATCCATGTAGGTTCATCAAATTAAAAGTGTCTATGATATGTGGGCACATATAAAAGTAATGCACTGCATGAAATATTTTATCAAAAGGATTGAAGAGTGGTTTTTTTAAGGACACTTTTAAAAAGTGCATATTATTTAATGACTTCTACACTTCTGGCATGGAACGTAAGAGTGCATATCTGCCCTAGATTGCTAACATTAATTGTTCTCAATAATGAAGTATGCGGCGAGGGGAAAGATCCCTAATATTTATGCATCTTAGATAAACTATGGGCCTGATTCATGAACGCAGTCCTATTCAGAATAGCACTTAAGCACATGCTTAACCTTAAGCATGTGCTTAAGTCTCACTGATTTCAAAGTAAAGCATGTTCTTAAGTGATGTTCAGAATCAGGGCCTATTATGCCCATTCAAACCAAGAAAAACAAACAAAATGAACCAGTGTTCTAAGCTACTAATTGTCCTTTGTCAAAAATGGGCCCCTTATGTAGACACAAATTGCAAATATGCCACTTAAAAATGTACATCTATTGAAAGGTACAGTAGACAATGTCCAGTAGAGCTACTTGGGCTGTCATAGAAATAAAGTGGGAAATTTCACTAGAGCTATTGTATTTCCAAGTATAAATATATAAATAGGTGCATGTATGTTGGAATCCCCTGATGGAAGATGCCACACAAGTGCATGTATTGTTATTATTATTATATACACCAAAGAACTGCTAGAGTGAAATTCTTTAATCAACTTATGGAGTGGCAAAAACACAATACAAATTAATCGGTAAGAACAACAAATGCATATTTTTAGACCTGTATATTAAAATGTTTGCGCATGATAATCTAAACAAGAGCAAAGGCCAAACCTGTAAGAGGTGACTAGTAATTGTAGGTGCTCAACTTAAGACACTTCAAAGGGCCTAAAGTTTCAAAGGGAAGGTGAGTCAACACTTTCTGAAAATCAGGCCCCATTTTAAGGTGCCTCAAGCTGGATACTTGAAACTCAAGGTACCCAAAAGCACTAGGCACCTTTCAAATGTTGTCCATATTAATGCCTATTGATGGTGACTATAACAAATCAGATACACCTATCCTAAGATGCTTTTAAAATTTGCTCTTGCAGACTGCATATGAGAATTCACTAGCAGTGAGCACACTGCAGGATGTGAGATATATTTGTATGGCTGGAATAACTTTTCAGCTCATGTCACTTGTGACCAATGCAGAGCAAATGATTCTTACTTATGCAATTAATTTTGCCTTTTTTTACCTGTTCTTTCAATGTCTGCAGATAGTAATTTTTTTTGAATAAACACTTTTGAAATCTTTCATTAACATTTTCACAAATTTCATTTACTCTTTCTGACCCTATTTCAGGAAAGCATCCCTATTCAGCAAAATACTTACACAATACTTACTTAAATCCCATTCAAGGGATCTAAACACATGCTTAAATGCTCTGCTGAATTGGGGCCGCTATTGTGCTGCTCAATATTCAAAATCCAGATGACTTGTCTAACTGCAATGGATCACATGATAGTTTCTCTTCCCTGGCTAATTAGAATTCTGGTGCAAGTGCTCTCAGAAACTGAATTTAAGCATGCTGTGCAAGTATTCAAGAGTGCAAGTACAAGATTCACATGTTGATACTGGTCATGAACCCTATCACCATACAAACAGAACAAGAGATGATCCTTGTCCAAAAGAGCTTGCAGTGAATGGTACATGGAAAGGGAACACAAAAAAGCACAAGAAAGCTCTTAAATAGTACTGTTGACTTATTTCTGTTATCCTCCTTTTCTGCTTTTGAGGCTCAATCCAGTGCCTATTGACATGGGCTCATAGAAATTAGTGATCAAGTCACAGTGATGCACAAAAATGCATTTCCACTATGCCAGTCATGGGGATAGCAACAACCTCTTACACATGAACTTCTACACAGCCAAAGGGTGCTTCAGACAAGCTGGTGTTACCTTCTGCGAAGCAGATTTATAAGGCACAAAATAATTGCATTTTGATTTAAACTCTGGAGTTCTAAGAGCGTATCTCAGCTACTACAATTCAAGCAAAGTATTCTTGGATTTCACAGAGCTTGTACCATGGTATAGATTTTTGTGTGTGTTTGAGAATCCATGATCATTAATATAACAACCAATGCCAAGTACTGTATAAGAGTATTTAACTCCAAGGTGCTGTTGGGAATAGTATACAGCACCTCATCTTAAGAAAAACACTTCTATAAACCCTGGAACTAGTTTCTATAATTGTGGGTTTAGATTGTTTTAGGCTACCAATGCACCTTTGCTAAAAGCACAAGAAAAGCAGGCAGAGATAAAGGGTGACTGAAAACAACACATGGAAACCCTATCAACTTTGGCTGGGATTTCAAAGAAGACTAAGAGAATGAGGTGCCCAACTTCTATTGAATTTCAATGAGATTTGTGCATCTAACTCCTTTAGGCACTTGAAAAATGCCAGCCTTTAGCAATGTGCTGAATTCCCCAACTCATTAGACTAAGAGGAGAATTCAGGGAGTTAATACCTTCAGATAGGAAGCATGATCTTGTGGTTAAAGCACTAAATTCTGGCTCAGAAGACCTGGGTTTGTCTGCCAGAGTTCCTATTTGAAAACTCACTTAACTGTGTTCCAAATAGCAGACAGTTCTTGTTAGGGGGATCCCTGGGAAAGAAAACATTATGAGAGTAAGTAATTCAATTTTAAAATGCAGTCACTTAAGAGAAGGGCCACGTAAAAAGGCAACACTGGCCTTCCTCAGTCTCGCTCTCTGGTTTCACATCAGATTTGCTCAGCTCACAAGTAATGAGCTGTGTTTTCTATCCGCAACTTCCGTCTGGGATCTGAAAGTCAGTCCAGGTCCTTTTCAGCTCCTGAATTATTACCAATAATTCAACACAGCTAATATGTTATAGATATAGGGCCAGATCCAGAGCTAGTGTAAATCAGCAGAGTACCTTTGTCTTCTATGGAGATATGCCAATTTACTCTAGCTGAAGATAAGACCACAGGTACACCCAGGTTGCTTCATGCTGCTTTGGCAGTGCAAGGAAGCCCTACACCTAGTATAACTGGCCAAAGTTAAACTGGGTCACTTTTGCAGCCATTGTACTGGTAAAACTGGCCTTACACTCACAACTGAGGTGTGAAGCTGTGTATGCCTTAGAATAAAGATTCCACAACTGCAAAATTAAATATGTTGATGTGTGAGCCACAACAGAAAGCAGCTCACTCTCCTATGGCTGTCTTCCTCTACAGTACCAATGAGTTGTACAAATATCCATCACCAAAGCAGGTATGATTCCAAATAGATCCCAGGGGCTAAATTCAGCTCCTGTTTACCCAAATGCAAAGCCTGAGTAATGCCACTAAATTTCAGTGCTTGATTTGAATTACACTGCTGTAAGGGAGCAGCGCTTGGCTCATAGAGCATATCTGTTGAGCAAGAGGTTGCTATTGTCATTTTCCTGACCGCAGCTAGCTTAATGTGTTATTATCCCAAGAATACAACACATGATTGGATTTAAATCTAGGGGCAGATTCACTGGTATGTTACTAGCCATTAAACTGATTTTACAGTTGCGCTGGAGCAGCACAACACAGCCAGAATGTGCTGATAAACTTGGCCCATAGTTTTTAAATTAAAAATTAGCAAAGTCTCTCTCTCTCTCTCACACACACACACACACACACCCTTTCAATTTTTAGTAAATGCATGTCATTCCCTTGCTTGGTTCTAACTTTCTATTTCATTTCTTGTCAGCCCTGCAGGAAAGACAAAGGAAAAGAACATCTGTTAGATAGCTGTGAATGCACCTCCTCACTGCTGCTGATACAATTCATGCCAATTCTTCCCCTCATGCTACTCAGCTGGCTCTCCCTCTCAGAAAGTGTTTAGCAGGCTGTTTGACAGAGATTTAGCAACTGGCAAGCCTGAATTTATGCAGTCTCTGTCCTGAAGGAAATTAAGGACTCTAAAACTGAAAGAAGGCCTTGCTTATCACAAGGTGCTGTTCTGGCAGCACAAAGACATGCTGGAGGTGATTTCTGCTTCTTCAAATTGCCTCTAAAGGTGATAGGCATCTAAAAATAGCCAGCTACCTAATCCCTGTGACATTAAGTCTTCCTCAGCAAACAGGGAGTGAGCAATAGCTGTGCTCTAATATTTTTTTCCTTCCTCCCATTTCCAATATGCTTGACATATGAATCAGAGCTCTTCTATTCCTTCAGTGATGGCTTTAAGTATCTAAAAATGAATACTTGACCCACCTACGTACTCACAGGTACTAGAATCCTCTGGCAGGCTGGGGTACCTAGTATTTCCTTACACATAGTAAAAGACATCCAGGTATTAAGCCTGATAAATACTATTTCCTCTCCTTCTACAAATGGACTTTTGTTGACCCAGAGATGATTCTGCATTCAGCAGACAGGCCAAGAGCCCTGTTCTGAGCCAGGCAGTGCTTTGCAACACCGTTCAGACCAGCACCCCAAAAAAGGGTGGCTACTGGGGCAGGATGGGATACTTAAGTTTGTCAGCGTGTCCTCCCAGGCTCCACATATCTGATATCTCAATGCTGATGGTAGAGTCTTCCCTGAATGACCAAAAAAAAATATAAGGGCTGCACCTTAAAAATAGCTTTTTCCTTAAACAGCTATTTCAGCAAAGGAGATAAAGCATGGCCAGACATGTGGGTCCAAAGAGCTCCCCTCCTCTCTGTAGAGCTTGGATGGGTGGGAGAGAAGGAGTCTCCCATTAGATTGCTGGTGGGCAGAAAGCCATTTAGCTACAGCAGCAAACAAAGGGAGAGCCCACCAATCACCCAGCAGGGAACAGAACTGCCCTCCTGTACCTCAATTCCTAGATTAGTGCAAGAGGCCAGTCCTTTGTCCATTGGAGGAAGGAAACTCTGAATGAGGTCCCAGGGAAAGTTAACTCCCACTAAGAGAAAGGACCAAATCTGGCATAGGAAATTATATAGTGCCCAAGTGAAGAAGGGGAAGCTTATGATCCATAGGCTACAGCACCTCACCTTCAACTATTCTGCAATTCCCCAGTGTTCAGCTGGAAGGGAAAGAAGGGGTTTGGGCCTTCAGCAGTATGCAGGCCTTTTTCCTGGCTAGGAGCACCTGCAACAGAACAAGCATCCATTGCAGAGTGCCAAGAATATTTTCTGCAGCTATAAGACAAAGTACCTATTGTGCTTCTATAGTAGCTTCTCTTTGCTGGACTATGTCTCACAGCAAATTCCTTGGAAATCTATTCCAGTGTGACATACTCAGGGCCTTTTATTACAATAGAATGCTAGCTGCAAATAAAAGCAATTCTCGTCTCCTTGCTGCCTCTGCTCCCCCACCCAGCTCCAATCCCAAGAGGGCTAGTCTTCATGTTGTCTGTAGGATTCAACAAAAAATAATTCACTCGATGTACTGCAACCTGCTGAAGCCTGGAGTGAAGTCCTAAGGGCAAAGTCTAGGGCCAGTGAATGACGCATCAGGATATAGGTCCCGAAAGGATTAAAAAAAAAAATACTGCACAGTTTTAATCACACCTACACATAAAAGTACTTGCTGAATTTCCTCTTTCTGCATAAATGATAGTCACATTTTCATATTCATTGCTGAGGAAGCTTCCAGTGTTTCATTTGCAAGGCTGACATCCATTGCATATCAAATTGAGTACTGGCTGCTTTTTATAGCACACAAGATTATACTTGTCTTAGAAGATTTTCTAGTTCCTTTATTGGCCCCCTTTAATAATATTCCATCCCACTTTGCCTATGACCCCTGTGTTTACCATATCAGCCAAGGATAGCTCCTGAATTATTGACGGATCGCTTACCATTATGAATGCATATGAAACACTTAGTTGTCTACAGCTGATTAATAACCCCAACAACTACATTATTTGTTTTATTCTATGTGTCCAAGGTGTCTAGATGCAGAATATTTTAATACATTACCCAAATAGCTCTAGGATTCATACTGTGCTCAAACAACTCCCACCACCAAACTAAGGCCCTTAAAATACACCAATTTGTATTTAATTTTATTAATAAATGATATTAAATGTCTCTCACAGCAGAGAAGTGGGAGAACTGCATTGTGACAGCGCATCTCCTGCTCACCACAGAACACAGTTCAGTGAGAGTTCCCTGTATGCTATCATACAGTTACACAAGGGGGTTGGAATCACAGGGGGTTCATTGCACCCACCAGTGCACAGACCCACCAATCACTTCTCTAGACTAATGCCTATGGAGGCTACTCCATTCTAAGGAGAAAGTAAAGGCTAGCCGCTAGTGAGTAACAGTGTTTCAGCTCCTTGAGTCATCTGACTCTACAGAGACACTCCGCATCCATACTGGTTATATGTGAGAAAGTCACTGGAAACAGTTTTGGGGGCATCATGATGATATTTGTGATGTCAACATCTGTTCATTATGGGCATTGACTTGTTTTACGTCAGTACCAGTGCAGCTGGCTGTAATATTTTGACCAGAAGGTTTTTTTTAAATTTAAAAATGACTTCTTAAATTAAGTTTGTTCATTACAAAATTGTTGATTTATTGTTATGTCATGCTTTTGGGGGAATTTTTTTATTGAACTATTCCATTAGCTGAAATGTTAGGTAATCTAAAGATGTTAACCATATTTTCTATAATGACTTCTTTAAAATATTGAAGAAATATGCAAGAAAAATAGTGAAATTTTTTTAACAAACAAGGAATAGGTCTGTTTCAAACTTCAGAACGCAAACAACTTCAAAAATTTGAAATTTTGGATTTTAACTCTCAGTTGATGACTATTCATCACTGCTGACCTACACATCTTCAACTCAAATATTATTTCCACCTTAACATATAGATATGAAAGCTGTAAATCCACCAAAGATAGACAGACATCTAAATGTCTTCAAAAGCAATAGCCTTAGGGTACCTGACTCAAGTGACTCAGGCTTGCAGGGTTTGGGGTAAGGGGCTGTTTAATCATGCTGTAGACATTTGGGTCAGGCTCTAGGACCCTTCCTTGTCACAGGGTCCCAGAACCTGGGCTCCAGCCCAAGCATCAGGACCACAGTTAAACAGTCCCAGAGCCAGCTGACATAGGCTTATGCTGCAGGGCTAAGAATAGCAGTGTAGGCCTTCATACATGGGCTGGAGTCCAGGATGTGGAGCCCAGGCTCCAGGCCAAGCCCAAATGTCTACTCTGCTATTTTATAGCCCTGCAGTGCGAGCCCAAGTCAGTTGACCTAGACTGTGGGACTCATTGCCGTGGATATTATGTTTGTGGAGGGATACACAAAAAGAGGCCAACTAAACAAGTCCCTCCATCAAACGCTGGTCAGAAAGAGGAAACTTATGGGACTTCATCAGAGAGGACATGCAAAGAGGGCCCCAAGATGGAAGGGGATGGCAGAGGCCTCTTCCAGCCCTAAGTGATGACTCCTAGCATGGGGAAGACTGCAGTAACCTGGGCTGACTTTTCAGCCGTGACCCAGAGGTGGAATGCCTTGTATTCTATTAACAACTCTCTCTGCACCACCCCAGCCTGTTTTCTTTATACGGTGATTTAAGGGAATATTTTCAGTTTTTAAAATGTGTTCAAAAGCAAAAGGCAAGTTGGATGTGTGTGAAAAATGGGGGTCATATCAAGTTTCTGCTAGATCTATACTCAGTGGGAAAGAATTAAATTCTTTATCAACTTGCAGCACACTGAAATCTTTCCCAACATTAATTATATTTGCCAATATTAATTACATTAACATTTTATACCATGTTCTCTTTGCGCTTCAGAACACTGAAAAAAAATGTGCATGCTCCCGTGTCTTGTAAAATTGCTGACAGAGTAATCAAGCAAGTTCTTAGCTTAAAAGGAGAGGAATTATGACAAATTTAAGAGCAGTGAACATTTTCACCTGAAATGCTCTCTACTATTACATTTATTTAAGAACAGATGTAGACAGGCATAAAGGATTACTGATCAGAAGATTTATCAGAGTCATTAATGAATCATTAAAGTCTGGACTGTTTGACAGAAAGTGTATTATGAGTCATCGATTTATAGATTCCAAGGCCCAAAGGGGCCATTGTGAGTAACATAGGCCATAGAACTTCCCCAAAATAATTCATAGAGCAGATCATTTACAAAAACATCCAATTTTGGATGTCAGATGACCCAAGAGCTCAAACACACTGTACCAATCTAGCCAAAACAACCCATATATTTTAAGGGTTTTTTGTTTGTTTGTTTTAATTTTAAACTTGAAATGCAAATACATATTACAGGCTAATATTAAAAAAAAAGGGGAAAAAGGTATTACCCAAAGGAGTTGACTAAGGGAACTAGACAAAAGCATAATACATAAAGTCAATTAATCATAGCAGTGGAAAGGAAAATGTTGACTGTAAAAAATGGTTATTATAATGAGCAAAAAGTGTAAATGTAAAGCCCAAGTAGTTAGAGAATAAACAGTAGGAGAAGGACTAACAAAGTGAACTAAGAACTGCTTTATATGAACTGCCTTCCTTAAAATAAGTTTCTCCATGCACATGAAAAAGGAAAAAAAGAACAAAACAGAAGTACCTCTATGAGGAGACATTGAAAACATACTAGCTCCTCAAGGAGGAAACTAAAATACATAACCAGAGTTAAGAAACACTTACTAGCTAGAAGAGAGGAAGATGCAGCAAGCAAGTAGTAGTCAGCTACAAAATGGCAGCCTTAAGGCTGGAGCTGCTTGGTTCTGCCCCATTTAAAAGGTCAGCAATGCACGCTGGGAAAAAGTTCCTGTAAGAGGGCATCCCAGCAGTACCAGTTTCTTTCACTGGCTGCTGCTGGAGACTTAACACTAGATCAGGATAAAATGCTACTTTGAGTTGCTGGAGTACGGGAATTACCATGCTTTATCAGGGCCATAACTTAGCTACACATTGACCACAAATCTGAAATATTTAGTCTTGTAAAAATCCAGCACTCCTAATTTTTTCCATCAATTAGCTACACAATGGAACTCCACAACATTTTAGGGGAAGGGCTGACTTTCAAAAGCAGTCAGCACTGGCCTAATTTTGCTACTGTTGAAGCTGATGAGAGCTTTACCATTGGCTTTAGTAGCAGCAGAATTAGGCTTCTGCACACCTCTGGAGATAGGTTTCATTAGTAGGCATCATAAGTCCTGCAAGACCTCTCTACAACCATAGCTTTATCACCAGCTTTCTGAGACTAAAAGGACATGATTCATAGAAAGCAATTTCACAACACCTTGTGCTACCCTTGTCCAGAAAAAGGTAATTCAAGAATGTGAAAGCAGCATATCTGGAGGCATTGCTGGATTAGGTGACTAGATATCTGATCTAGCTGTTGACTTTTTAGCAGGTTGTGCTGAAAACCTGTTTTATGTCTGAAAATAAGGCCCCTGGAAAATGGAAAAACCTTAAATTATTGAGGACCTGGCACATACTCTGCAGTTCCTGTTCCTTTCGTTACCATCTGAAGTATGCAGAGATGTCTATTGTACTCTAAAGCTGTTTGAGGTCTCATGTTAGAAGATCAAATGAAATTAAATTTAGCCTACTAGTTCAGTTACACTAATCCCCACACTGCTGTGAATGAGATCTAAATGCAGCAGATGTAATAGCCTCTATATACCGTGCATGGTTTACTGTTTGAATTGAACAGCTTTAATGGCATTTTTTCCCTGATACACACAGGTAACTCTCACTGTTGCGAATGGGAATTATAGGTGCATATTGACAGCGAATACCAATTGTTTATGTGGTGCTACTTTTTCCTTTCTAAAGCTACAGGGCCTGAGTCTCCAGTGCCTCATGCCTTGTTTAGTAACTTACACATAGGCAGAGCAAGTGTGAACTGGGTGTATAAAGCTCCTGTTCTGATTTGGCCTCAATTTACACTCAGAGTGTACTCTTTTTGTGAAGGTGCAGATGCCGAGGTAGTGAGGAATCAAGCCCTTGTTAGTTGTGTTTGAAGGTCAACTCCCTCAGTTCCGCCAGCAAAGCAAGTGTTATCAAACTGGAAACATTTTCTTGGCATGTTAAGTATCCCAGTACTTTTTTTTTTATCCTAGAAGGTCATTTGCAGCAATTTAAAGGTGAGCTAGTTTCCTACCTAACTTTGACAACTGTTAAGAAAAACAAGGACCAGATGTGTTGGTGTATTTTCTTTTGGTTGATGAAAAATTGTGTATGGTAACTTAAATCCCTTGAATACATATGTATTGGCCATTGGATTATTTGAAAGGACACAAGAGCTTCAGTAGTACTATCTTACTAGTCACTAATAGCTATCAGTGGAGAAGTCAGTGTTTGCAGCTCAGTGGTCCCAACAGCAACTCTCAAAGATGACTACTCAGCAGAGAATTCTAACAACATTCCCAGGACACTTGCTCTATTTACATATTTGTACATGTGGAACAAAATTTCAGAAAGTACAGCAGAAGACTAGCATACCCAGAACGTTCACAGATGCAAAGCAATTATCTGCACACGCAAATCTTGCTTACACAATTTAAGGATTCTGAATGCTTTCTAGGAGCAAGGGCGAGGAATATTCTTATGGATTAGCTGCTTGTATTACAGCCAAACATTGCTCCATCAAATAGTGTTATTTACAGCTAGTGAGAAGGTAAATTCCCAGGCAGGTAAGAGGATTTGGACGCCTGTTCTGTGTTTAAATGCTGTGCCATGTATACTGAAGGAACAAAAGCACAATGGTAAATATTCACAGAGGGGCAAATATCAAAGTTAAAAAAATCAGCATATTAGTTCTACTTAGCAAACTGTATGAAGGTTAACTATAGGGCCACTGGCTTTCTGTAGTAGCTGAGGAAGGGGCCAGTTTCTTCAGTATTTGGATCATGGCCTTGAAAATGAGCAGCCTTGCTGCTCACCTTGACCCCATCAAGCTCTCACTTGTTGATAGTACTTTGTTTATATATAAGTGTGGCAGAATTTGATTTTTTAAATAATTTCAATGGATAATGTCAATGTTTATTTTTATGCATTTTTCTCTATTTGTAATCAGTTTACATTTTCATAGCTGTGCAAAATTATTGGTGGGAGGGCAACATTGCATGTGAAATATACAAAGTAAATATCCTTAAATCAAACTCCAAAGTTCTCAACAAATGTTTATCTTACTTTGCCTATGAATTTTATTATCGTTGGGAAAAAAAATTCATTAGTTTGTGTGTGTACTGTTAAATCCACATTTACCAATGAAAAGCTAATCCTTCCAAGTTTATCTGTACAAATAGAACAGTCCATATGAGGTGTCAATGGGTGGCGCTCAAGAATACGTACAGTAGTTCCTGAGTTATGGGTTTTTCCCAATGAAACTTCTTGTACTGCAAATGGTTTTCTTTGTGCAGCCTTTTATCTTTATGAAGAATATAGAAAGAGCAATGTTGTTTATTGCTGTGGGTCCCCAGCCCCGCTGCTTTTGCTGCTGAAGGATATCACATGACCATATAAATCCCCACCTCCTTATGGTCAACTCTGGAGCTAGATTGAATCTTCTGTAGAGAAAACCCCTGGGTTTTGCATTCCCCTAATGACCTAAAAGTCAGACTAAGCTCTCAAGCCTTACTTCGGAGCCAACCTGGATTTTGTTTCAAGTGAAACTTATTCTGTGATTGCTTCTGTGATGATGATTTCTAATACATACTTACAGTACGATGCAGAGAGATCTGCAAATTTTACATTGTGTCAAGTATCAGAGGGGTAGCTGTGTTAGTCTGGATCTGTAAAAGCAGCAGAGTCCTGTGGCACCGTATAGACTAACAGACGTATTGGAGCATGAGCTTTTGTGGGTGAATACCCACTTCATTGGATGCATGTCACCCACGAAAGCTCATGCTCCAATACGTCTGTTAGTCTATAAGGTGCCACAGGACTCTTTGCTGCTTTTACAAATTTTACATTGTTTCACTGTGGTTGAACTTTGAGAAATAACTGCTATTTTGTGTGTAGTAACATGGAGTGTGAATGAGTAGAAATACTAACATCTCCTCTTGAAAGCTGCTATGCAACAAACCAGCTTTATATGTTCCAAACACAAATGGAAGATGAGGACTGGCTGTCACTGATGTTGTCCCCATGTCAATACATTTCCAGTAAATTCAGGAGAGACCTATAACCTTAATTCTATTCTCCTTTTTTCTGTAACCCTCACTTGAAGTTCTCCAGCTCCTGGAAACTCTGGAGCCTAAGAGGGCAGGAGGGGCCTGAGTCTATGGACTACAACAATAATGGCTACCATAGCCCACTGACACCATCTCCCAGCATGCTTGAAGTCAGAGGTGGGGGCACAATAGGCTAGAAACTCCTGCTGAGACCAACAAGGAGATTGTTCCCTCAGCAGGTGTGGAGAGACTGACCCAGAGACAAAGAGACTAGTTTCAGTTTGGTCCTTGGGATTGGAGCTGAGAGAGAAGCAGAACAGCTCAGGGAGTCTCTAATTAACTCCCATGTCCCACCAACTGGGGAGTCACCGAACTGCTGTGGGATCTAATGCATGGGTCAGGCAGTTCCAGCCCTTCAGTGGCCAGCGTCCAGAGTGGCAGAGATCTGACCCTCGTGCCAGTTACCGAGAGCCAGCCAAGACCTCAACAGGACTCCAGACTAGGGACCCAGGAGTAAATCCTGTCCCACCCAGGAGTGAAGACTCAATAAGGGGAACCCTTTCCTTTTTGTGTAAGCTGGGCAACATTCACAGTGCTGCACCACTCATCTCTGGAGTCATCCTCAGTGTGCCATCTGCCTGGGAAGATGCCAGGGATGAGTTGGGGGGAATTTGTTGACTTGGGGTGTTTTAGTACTTATTAGTTAACCTGGATCTTTTCCCAGATCCTATTTTCCTGATCCCAGTAAAGTCCTCCTTTGTGACACTGTTATTTTGGAGGTGTTCTGAATGCTTGAAGCAAAAGGTGTAATGCCCAAGTGGGCAAGGACAGATTAAAATGCATTGCCTGTCATGTTCTATTGCTTATGCACAGTAGTGTAGTGAGACAACCTGATGTGTACAGTCAGGATAATTTTGCTATAATTGCTTGAGAGTTCTCCAGGAATACTCTTGTAAAATGTGCACCTTCTTGAAGATAAAAGGCTGTATACAAAGATACAGTTTACTCTGCAGTTTTAAATTGATGTACTGAGGTCAAGAGCTGGACTCAAAGATCTTTGTATTGCAGAAAAACTGACTAACTGAGGACTTCTTAGTTGGAAGTAACAGAGGAGGAGGAAGACCTGGGTATATTGGTTGATCACAGGATGACTATGAGCTGCCAATGTGATGGCACTGTGAAAAAGGCTAATGCAGTCCCAGGATACATCAGGTGAGGTATTTCCAGTAGAGACAGGGAAATGTTAGTACCATTATCCAAGGCACTGGTGAGACCTCATCTGAAATACTGTGCAGTTCTGGTCTCCCATGTTTAAAAAAGATGAATTCAAACTGGGTCAGGTGTAGAGAAGGGCTACTAGGATGATCCGAGGAATGGAAAAGTTACCTTATGAGAGTAGACTCAAAGAGCTGGGCTGATTTAGTCTCACCAAAAGAAGGCTGAGGAGAGATTGCTCTCTACAAATACATCAGAGGGATAAATACCAGGGAGGGAGAGGAGTTATCTAAGTTAAGTACCAATGTGGACACAAAAACGAATATAAACTGGCCATCAAGAAGTTAAGGCTTGAAATTAGACAAAGGTTTCTAACCATCAGTGGACTGAAGTTCTGGAACAGCCTTCCAAAGGGAGTAGCAGGAGGCAAAAAACCTAAGTGGCTTCAAGATTGAGCTTGATAAGTTTAGAGAGGGGATGGTATGATGAGGCTGCCTACAATGGCATGTAGCCAATCTGCAACTGCTAGCAGCAAAGATCACCAGTGGCTGGTGATGGGACACTAGAAAAGGGAGGGCTCTGAGTACCAAGAGTGAATTCTTTCTCAGATGTCTGGCTGGTGGGTCTTGCCCACATGTGCAGGGTCTAACTGATCACTGTATTTGGGGTCAGGAAGGAATTTTCTCCCGTGTTAGATTGGCAGAGACCTTGGGGATTTTTCACCTTCCTCTGCAGCATGGGGCACAGGTCACTTGCAGGTTTAAACTAGAGTAAATGGAGGATTCTCTGTTTTTTTTGAAGTCTTTACATCATGATTTGGGGACTTCAGTAACTCAGCCAGACGTTAGGGGTCTATTGCAGGAGTAAGTGGGTGAGGTTCTGAGGCCTGTAATGAGCAGGAGGTCAGACTAGATGATCATGATGGCCCCTTCTGACCTAAAAATCTATGAGTCTATAATTTATCAACAATGCTACACATGCCTGTGTATATACAGGTGTTGCTCTTTACATAAACTATCTTGATATGCAGTCCTCTTTTTGATAGCACTCCTGTAACAGATTACCTTTGATTTTGGAATATGTTTCAAGGCCTTGCCAGACTGGGGCGTCAAAGAAGTTTCAGTTGCTCTAGGTACCCATAGTATATTGCAGGGGAGAAGGGGAAATACAGCCCAGATTTCTATCTTATGTCACATGAATTATCATGTTAAACATAGTTTCTTTATAGATTACCTAGCTCATTAGACAGAAAGCCTTCTAAAACACTTACCAGAACAGAACACCACAGAAGTCCTGTTTCTGTATCTGATTTTGAAGCCTGAAATTTGCCCAAAACTATTATATACCTTAATTAAGTTAGGAAAAGTTAGCTGTGGATTTTTTAGCTATATAAGTATATTTTCAGCCTATTGAGGTATTTTGTGTTTCTTACCATTTGTTTATTTGTGTTACATCTTCTCTGACTGGAGATATTTGCATATTGATAAAGGAAACTAGAGACTGGACAGCCTTATCTCACGCAGATGCTCAAATTTAAACCCCTCTCAAAGGAAGCCACTCACTATCACCTAATGGTGAATTATGCTTAGCTTTGATCCAATTTATATAGCTTGATTCAAATCCAATATTCTTCAAAAAAGAAGGGAGTGAACTAAATCCGATTTTACCCAATCAAAAGTGGATTCTGTCCCTAATAACTACTAATGAAATGTTCTGGAGGTAGGTTGGGAAATGTTTAATCATTAGAGCTGATTGAAAATTTCTCATCTCAGCTTCCCACCTGAATGGTTTTGACAATTTCACTGCCAGTGAAAATGGACAGAAGTGTCCCAGAGGGTGGCTGAGGCTGAGGCCTGTCCATCTCTTCCTGCAACTCTGAGAGGCAGAGAGCCCAACACCCCAGCTCTCTGTCTCTCTCCCCCCAGAGCTGAGCCCCCAGGCTCACTGTCTCTCTGGCAGCCTGCCCGAAGTCTGTCAGTTTCACCTGACAAGGTGAAACTGACAAAAGCATTCCAGGCTGGCAGCTGGGAAGCTGTTTCAGTTCTCAAAATGGAGTTTGTCTCAAAAATCTAGCCAGCAAAATTTTTTATAGTTCATCCTGGTTTAGGATTAATTTTAAAAAACAACAAAAAATACACACATGAAGGGATCTCCACATGCCAACTAGGTGTAATCATCTTATGTTATTAGCCATATTTCTATAAAACCTGTGTAGAGTCCAATAAGGGTTTTGCCATTGATTTCAATAGGTGCAAGATCTTCATGACTTTGTACAAGGGTTCTTGAATCCTGGAGCTAGAACTATAGCTAGGATTCTTATAATTAAATATAAAAGCAATTATGAAAAGGGTACAACTGGGAGAAATAGAATGCAATCAGAGGGAATTTTAATTTAAGTATGAAACTTATTGATTGTAAAATCTCTTGCTTGTGGAATAATCTCCTAAAGAAGTGATAGCCCTGCTAACTGTGACATTTAAAACTAGACTTGAGAACACTATAAATAGCTAATAGAAAACAACCCTTCATTTGACTGTTCTCTATTGCACATTGGAGACTTTTTTTCAGTTTCTTGTCTGTTATGGAAATGGATATATTACAAGTTAGAAAATATTGCAATAAAGCATGATAACATTAATAGAGTTGGGGCAAAAACCAAACCTCAGATTCAAATGCAACAATCTAAATTTTGCACCTCAGGGCCATCTGTAGACATTATGTTGAAAATCTGGTGCACTGTCCACTATTAGTTGAATCAGTTTAAGAAATATATGGGAGAGACTGAAAGGCAGCAAGGAAGGACAACACAGGTTGTAGGAATAGAAGGAGTTTTAGATTATTCAAAACAAGGAATTGGTTGGAAAGACTGTCAAAACAAAATTTCAGTGAAAAAGAAAACAACAGAAAAAAGAGTTCTTGCAAACATTTTCCATATAACCCTTCTATAAAGAGAAGGCAATCACTTAATTAAAGGGTAGTAAATTTAAAAAAAACTGAAGGAGATATTCCTCTATACATGAGCAAAGGAATTTGCAGAATTCATTCCCACAGGAGATTGAGTCAAATAATGCATTTTATAAAAAAAAGTTATGACTATTAACAATATTTGAGTTCATAGAGGTGAGCCTGAATCAATACCCTGGATCTGAGCTTTTTAGGGGAAAGGGAGGAAGCGGTGTGAAGAGGAAGAATGCGTTCAGAATCTGAACCCTGATTTAATTCTGAATTTCAGGACTGGCCTCTGCCACTGAATAGCCCAGAACTTCACGGGGGCTGGGGGGCTGGAGAAGAGAGAAGACTGGAAATCCAGACACGTTTCTAAATCTTGCAGCTCAGTGTCATCACTAGTAACTAACAGAATGAAGAAGTTATCCTTTAATATTAAGGATGTTAGCTGATCACCTGCAGAGCTCGGGAAGGTCTGGTATGTAGTTTCTACTCTTACCTACATACACACAGAGCATTTAGGGTTGCAGTATGCTAAATGAGAAGGGCGGTAGCGGCAATTTCCTGGAAATGTCAGGTATTGCTCACAGGATGCCAAGTATCCAGCTGTACACCTCTAAAGTCAATGATTAGCCAGTGGGTCAGGTCCTACATTACTATTATCCAATATAGCAAATATACTATATCTTAATATTAATGGAAGCTGTTTGTGTATACAATGAAGAATAAATAGTCCCTGCCCACTAATGTGTGTCTTGGGTTAGGGATTAAAGCTTCTCCAAGAACCTTTAGAGCACAGCTATTGGCACAAACAAGACAATATACGTACATTCAGACAGACCCTCTCTCCAAGCTTACAAGTGGATATAGCACACAGTCAAGATCTAGGCCAGCTCTATCAATAGTTAAACTAAGAATAAGGTCTTCTGCCTCTGCCAAATCACATGATGCACACTGACTCTGCAATGACAATGTGCCTTGCAGAAATATGCATGATAAAATATCAGAAAAAGCTGTTACGTTTCTATGGGTTACTTGCTCTGGGAACAGAAGGGTACAACTGATAGTGGTCTAGCTAAAAAATAAAGTCATATTTTTACATTAAGTTTTTCCTCAAACCAAAATTTCTTTCTCCCTGGTTAAGATGAAAAGTAATATTATCCAATTTTTCTCATATTTGTTAGCTGATGCATCAAACTAACAAATCACTTCAGACTGCATAGGAAGTTTAAAGTGAAGCATATTTATACAGATTAAATGTGGTTTGAAGGTATGTGAAACAAAATTATGGAATTGCTTTAAGTGCAAAACATGAGATATGAAAAATTCCATTAATAAAAGAAAGCTGTGCCACCATAGGCTATATTTGCATAGAAATGGTTGTATTTGTCAAATATTCAGGGGGAATTTTTCTGAGGTGATAAGATACCCGAGACAACATGTTGTTATGAAATCAAAACTGGAATAATATACAGCAGTAATATCTGTATTGGTGTACATCCTTTTAAAACTGTTCACTGAATTTTACTTACAATTTTTTAATATGAAAAGTTGTTCCAATGACAATAATAATACACTTTATTTTGATGGTACCTATGCATTCTAGGCATTCTCCAATAAAAAAATTAATTTAGATAAAATATGTAAACAAATATCAGAACAGATCATGATGCTATACCAAAGGCTTTTCCAGACTGAAGAGTCTTAATTGCATATTTTTAAGTGGCTAATTTGGTAGCACACTTAAGGCTTGAAGACAGGGCATTTCACAAATGTGGGACTACAGATGCAAACTACAGGCAGAATATGATGTTCTCCTGGGATCAGAAAGGCCACTGCCTCAGATGTAAGATGGTGAGAAGGTAGGTAGGGTCCTAGAAACTCAGACAACTTGAAGCCCCATTCATTAAATATTTTTAAATTTACAGATGAAAAGTACTATTTAAATGCATGGCATTGATTTCCCAATTATGTTTTCATGACTGGTCTTCACTGTCAACACTAACAGTCAAATTCTACTGTATTATACCGGTGACCGTTGGTAGGTATGATACACCTATAGCAATTCTTATAGTCCCATATGTGTGTGTAAGATATTTAACACTTGTTTCAGTCAGTTTGATTAGGATTTAGTCTGCATGGCTTCAACGAAGCAAATACAATTTAATTAAAGAACAAGATGACAAAAACATGGGCAATTTGTTTTCAGGTTATGTCTATAACCTACCGAGCAGTTGCCTTGAGCTTCATTATTGATCTGTCAATGACATGAACTGGGAGAGAAGATGTCAATGAAATGGAGAAGAACAATGGAAAGGAAGACTAATGTATATATTAATTTACTAGGTTTGGGTTGTGATGTTAGGGAATACAAGTCAAAATGTAATTTTCCAAAAATAATATTTCTTGAATTTTCTACTTCCCTCTCCCCAACACTGTGTCAACATGTCTGGAAAAAATAGATGTAAATTGATGTTCCTTCCAAAAATTCATTTCCGGGCAGGTGGCTGAGCACATGTCCCAGTTTAAGTCTGCCAGGAGAGAGGTTTTGCTGGTGGTATAACTGGGGTCAACAACCAGCCTTGTGTGTTAGATGCTAATTATAACCCCCTGAGCTCCCAATTGAATCCGTAACCCTATGTCAATATAACTTTTATGTGCATTCGTCTGGGAATCTTGAAATATTCGTTTTATGCAGTCCTCAATCCCAAATTAGTTCATAACATAGGAGTTCTATTGTATATGAATGATAAAACTTCTATCGACTGCATTTAGCAGGTGGCTTCCTTCCCTCTTCGTCCTAAGTATAATACAATTTGAAAGATAATAATCTTATTTATAAGATGCATTTGCAATTCAAAAATCAAGCATTACTTTGTCAAACCAAAGCTCGTTAAGGACCGGCAGGATTGTTGTGGTTGGGGGGGGGGGTAACACAAGGCTTTCCATGAGCTGTTGTGCAAAGTTAATTGAGCATCATAAAGTCAGAGGTTAAGGCCAGAAGGGACCACCAGATCATCTGTCTGACCTCCTGTAAATCATAGGTCACCAACATCACCCAGACAGTAAACTTAACAACCAAAATTAACCAAAGTGTTACACCCTACAGGAGACTAGACTAGTATGTGCCAAAAGCAGAGAATAGGAGGTACTGAGGAGCCAAAGTGTCCAAAGTAAATCTATGCAAGAGTTTGTAGGTAACATGAAGAAGAATACAACAAAATAGTACTGGAAAGAAGATAATGGGAAATGAGCCTCCAAGTATGAGGGGTTTAAAAAAAATATTGGCTAGGAAGGTTTACATAACTGGGCTTTGAAAACTAGGTGGATGTGGGTAACCTCTTAAATGTTTTTTAAACAAGAGGAACAATAGGGAAGGGAAGAGAAGGTAGATTAATAGGAAGCCAGAGTGACTATTTCTGTGGCAGACTGTACGGGAATGAAAAGACTCATTGCATGGAGCACAAGGCCCTATTCTTTATTGCAAATCTGGAAGGATCAGCATGTGTGTTCAAAGAGAAATATTGAATTTGTTTGGATACTAATTGAAATTGAAAGGGAAAAAAAATTAAGGCTTCTACTGAAGAAACTGTGGACACAGGAAGAAGTTTATTTCCCTCTACCTGCTGTCAATGTCTGAAAGAACAGAGAAAGTAACACCTTAGGGATTTAGATGAAGTGAGTTACATATAAATATCTGAATTCAGGTCTTACTAGCACGCAAAGGTTGTCAGCTTTTATTCTTTTCAATAGGTCAAGATGCATTTTCCACAATCACCCTCTATAAAACTGAAGGCCAAGATTTTCCAAAGCAACTAAGGACTTTGGGTGCCTCAACGCAGCCCCTTAAAAGGGCTAGATTTTCAAAGGGTATTTGGGAAGAACAAATGCTTGTGCAAATATTCAGGGAAAACAAATGTTAAGCATTCACATTCATGCATTTAGGGGAACAAAAATACAAGGAATTGGACCAATAGGTCACCTGCTAAAGCCAATGAGGGCCTAAAGTGCATCACATGTCTATCCACTGGGTGCAGGAATGGACCATATGTAGGGTGTATATGAACCATATCTTCTTATGCCATCAACTTTATTAATTTCTTAATTAGTGCTAGTGCAATTGATCTACTGTGGTTCCATATTCCAATCTCTCCCCCACCCTTGCAGAAAAGTTATACCTTAAGAGTTATTATGGAAGTACCTTTGTAATAGCTGTCACCAAATTCATCAGTCAAAAATAGCCTGTTTAGTCAGTCTATTCCTTTCAAGTTTGAGGATCTTAGAGCACTCCTTCTATTCCCAATGTATTTTCCATTGGTTAAATGGCCTGATTGTGAGGTGTGTTTATTCACAATGAACACATTCTGGTAAATTTAGCCTTTTTTCTGTATATGGGATCTTTGATCTACAAACAGCTTTCCTTAAATGTACTGATCAAAATTATTTGATGGATTTTTGTCTTACAAATTTCTTAACTCTCTGGATTGTAAACAGCTCTGTTATGCATCATTACAGTTAATTTATTTGCATTGCAAATGAGCCTAAATGTCCCAGATCAGGGACTGAGGTCCCACTGTGTAGGACTGTCTTACTGTGTGTTTGTACAATGAGCTTACACTCTACATAGGCAAGACAAAGGGTGGGAGGTAAAGTGACTTGTCCAAGAGAACACAGCAAGTTGGTGGTAGAGCTAGGAATTGAACCCAGCTCTCCTGCCTCCCACCCCAGTGCACTCTCAGCCAGACAATGCTTATCTGTACATACATGAGTTGTCTTGGTTACTTGTGCCTGGTCTGGTAACTCACATGTATGGATTGCTTCTGTTCCCCAAATGGAGGAGCATGCCTGCTGAAAACTTTTAATAACTAGTCAGAGAAGATGAGTAAGAAATTCATCCATTCAACAATAGGATGAATTGTTTATGCAACAGTAAGAATCAACTGCACAAAGGACCCTAGAGACCAAAGATGATTCAGGCTTAAGAATAATTAAAACATGAAAGCTGACATGTTTTTCAGCCCATCACGCACTGAACTAGAGATGAACTTGAAGCATAGCAAACAGATTGCAATCCAGATCTTAAATTCCCAAGTCCCTCCCTTCCCCTACCAAAAGAAACTGAAGTGTCTGGAATTTAGGTTCAGGTCTGTCTCTAGAGAGACTGTGAAAGAGTGACGATCTTCCTTCAGCCAGCACGGAAAGGCATACGGTGGAATGTATAAGTTAACACTGTTTTAATATGGTTAACATTATTTTACTGGGGATTTCAATTAGCTGAGACTGACCCAGATATCACCTGCGGCATTAAGGAAAATGTGGGGTACTGTTGTTGAGGATAAGGCGCTTGAACAGTCATTATAATAGAGTATTAACTGTATTCAAGAAAATAAACTTCTTTGATAAATGTTAACTTGACTGGAATCCTGTTGCAGGTCTGGTGGCAGATGAGTCTTTTCGTTTGAACTGAGCAATGGACTTTCATTGGAATTTAACGCTGATTGTCAGGCCTATGCTTAGGAAAACACCTAAAGAAAAAGATGAGTCTTGCATCAAGCTCTGACTATATGAAGACTGCCCAATATCAGGTGGATTTTACAGACGCATGGCTGCACTCCAGCTCCTCCTTTGCCTGGCATATTAGAGACCGACATGGGCATGTTCAAACAACAAGGAACTTTCCCCAAGAAATAAATACCGTAAACAGACAACATACAGGGGAAGGGAATGTCAGTAGAAGTCCAAAGCTCTGCCTTCTGATGTGTCTGGTTTGAACAAAGTTGCCATTCCAGGGAGTACAGTGGGGTAGCCAGGGCCCCGCCTACTTAGGGAATTGTAAATACAGACAAGACCTTTGTACTGACCTTGGAAGCGGGCAGAAACCACTGCAGCATGACGCAATGGTGCAAGGCAATCCAAATGATCTGATAGTTTGCTGTGTGCTATAGATGCTTCAGTTTCCAGGAGGGGTTTCATGGTCAGCCTTAGGTATAGCAACTAGCTTGCATTAGTAGGCTAGCCTGCAGACGACCCTGGCTGGGGCACAGGCTTCTGGCCAATAGTAGATAATTGTTACCAATATTCAGTTGCTTATAAGTTTGATAAACTGTTTGGGCTGAAATTTTTCATGCTGCATGTCTGAGCTTCAGCCTGAATTATTTTGGAAAGTTATAAGCCTTTGTGGGGGATGGGGGTCGGGAGGGGAAGGGAATTGTAGCTCACACACATTCAGTAGACACTTGCTGGACTTTAGCAGCTAAAATATGAGATTTCCTCTTCAGTGGGTATGCCTGAGTCTCTCACAGCTCCTAGTGCTAACAGGACTGGGATGCACTATCCTCACAGAGTGACTGAGCATGTTCCAGGCCAGGGGTATGGAAGCAAAGCTGGACATTCCCTGCAACTGCAGTTCTCAGCTGCTCCAGGCTAGGATGGGGGCAGGCACTGGAACTGGGAGCCTGGCTCTCCTGTGCTCTTGATGACCCTCCCAATGTCACCCAAGCAGCAAGGAGGAGGAGGGTTTATGATTCAAATGCAGAGGGGACAAGAGCTGGACCAGAGATGTGTATGTGTGTAAGAGAGTGGGAATGAAGGAGGAAAAGAAACTGAAGAGGGGAAAGGCTGGGCAAGGAGGCTGGATGGAGAGAACATTGAAATTGGATGAGGATCTGGGGGAAAGGCACAGGCAGGTCTGGCTGAACAAGGAGACGAGGGCAAGGAATCATGGCTTGGGAAGACAGACTATCTGGGCAAGTAGACTGGGATTGGGATGAGAAGTCTGAGGAGTAGAGACTGAGGGTGGACGTAAGTGTTACTTAATTCAGCCCTCCTGTGTACCACATTATGGTAGTTGTCAATACTGAATACCTGCTTAGGAAGTGTGTACTATCCATCCTATGCTCAGGATGAGCTAGGGGTTGTGTGGGAAAGAGAGAATGTGATCATGTAATTAATTCATATGTACAAGGCAACCTTATTTCCAGCATTTCCTCACTTGAGTTTGCAACTTCACATTCTTTTAATGTAGTTTTTATACAGAAAATGAATTTATATTTTGCCAACCCCATAGTATTTAGGTGTCACGATCTCCCCTAGAGGGTAAACAAATTTTGAGCAGTGACAGAATAGAATCCTGCTGGACCCCACTGTGAAAGGACTCTGGGGAAAGAACATAGCTGATTCTCTTCATTGCAAGATCTTTCAGATGAAAGGGCAGAGCCAACAGGGGCTCTATGCATTCACTGCTCAGCCTCCCTGAATCCTCTTCAGGGAATTTGCACTGTTTCATCTGGGGAGAAAGCAGCAGGATTACTGTTTAATGAAGGCTTCTTTGAGTCAAGGAGTTCATAGCCTTGGATACATGCAGTGTTGCAGAAGAGTAACAGATACTGTTTGTCAGATATCCCGTCAAATAGCTTAATGACTTGATAAGATCATTTTCGTCTATTCAATATTTCAGTTAGGTGACTCTTCTACCTAGATACAATAGTTCCATGCATTTTTTATGCTAAAGTAGGTTTTTTTTTAATATTCTTCATTGCTATTTAATTGATCTAATTTCCTGTTCTGCTGCCTTAATAGGTAACATCCTGATAACATTTATCTCCAGCCCACTAAAGCAACCTCTAGACGCTGAATGAATTTATTCTGCTCATGGAGCAGAGGTTAAGAACTTCTCATAGATCAGACAGTTCTTTATACTTGCCACTAAAAGCAGTCTCTTTCCAGAATAGGTTTGTTAATAGAATGCTCAGAACAAAGAAAATGTACCTAAACGTCTTGAGCTGATAACTACACTTGGAAAATGAACTGAAGCATGAGTGCAAGGTGCTTTTTAAAAAATACATTTCCTTATATAGATCTACCATTATTAATGTGCCAGTCCTATTTAGAGATCACAATGAGATTTTTGTGTGCCCAACTTGAGATAACTTAAAAGATTCTCAATGGATGAGTGTTCAACACTTCCTGATAATCATTTAAGCATTTTAAGGATTCAGTTTGGGCCCCTAAAATCACTAGAATAGTTATGGAAATCTTGGCAATTACTTTTCTGTTCTTCTACTCTGGACACAACTCTCAACCTTCCAAGACCCAGTTGTAGGACAAACACTAAAACTAGAGGACACATGAACAGCAAATTAGTGCAATATACACCTCTACCCTGATATAACGCCACCTGACATAACATGAATTTGGATATAACGCGGTAAAGCAGCACTCTGGCAGGGCGGGGCTGCACGCTCCAGCGGATCAAATCAAGTTCGATATAACGCAGATTCACCTATAATGCGGTAAGATTTTTTGGCTCCCGAGGACAATGTTATATCAAGGTAGAGGTGTACTTAAAAATGACAAGAAATCAATTTCTTTAGCAACACTTTTTTTTAGAAACTGTTTCATAAACCACCCCCATGCAGACATGACAAGGTCTAGAAGGACCCTTCTTTTGAACTCAGGAAGAAGCAGCTGATTGGAAATTGACAGCTTTTGAAAGCACTAATTGAAATTCCTTTGACATGTCAAGCGTCCTTGGTCTAAAACTGTACATTGTCTCCACTGGATGTAAAAATTAATAAAACGCTAGTGGTGCTTTTATACGATTTAATCGAAGTAGGAATAGTGTGATCTTTCAATGAAATTCAGTATTTAAAGTCATATTTCATTATAAAACCTTTCTAGAGGTGCATACAAATTGCATTTGTTTAATTCTATAACCATAAAACGTCCGACACTTGATGCCTTTGAATATTTGGTCCAAATGACTTTGAAAATTGAAAGATGTTGGCTCATTTTCCTCTAGTCTTTAACTTCACAGCCAATAAAAAGGACACAGACAAAAGACCCTAGAAGATATTAGCCATCTTTGAAATACTAGTGATTTAAAAGTAATTTCTTCTAACTTCCCAGTCTATAATTTAAACTATAATATTGTACTTCTAAATGCTAGTCCAATTTTAAAACAATTATTTTTGAAGCATGTCCCTTTGCTGTTTTAAGCGAGACTCAAAGAAGCTGTGCACCTTTCTTTGCTGCAGAAGTGATAGTGCAAATTCCTAGTTTGCATTCTTCACCCAGCCTCAGCTTTTTAGCCTGGAAAAAACAAACAAACTGGGATTTCACTATTCTTATCTAGATTTGGAAAAGAAGTTGGGGTTAAAGAACAAGTGTTCCTTAACCCTGACCTAACCTTGACCTAGCTTCCAAATCTAGAGAGCCTAAAGAACTTGCAGTCTCATCAGGATGTGCTTATGTGCTTTTTATTAGCATTACTTGGAGTTGCACAAGCATTTTAGGGGAATGACAGTGCGCCTTTCAACATGGCCCTGAGCCTGGTAAAGTGACTTCCATGTGTGCAAAGTGCAACTAAGTGCTACTTCTCTGGTTTTACACCCACTTTGCACAGTTTGCAAACTGGTAAATAGTTCCAAAAGATCAAGGCAGTGGAAAATTGGGCCCTACATCTCTCCTGGATTGACATCACCATAAATGACACCAGGATTTGGCCATAAACTGTTTTAATCATCCTAATTTCTCTCCAATGTGGCTGCACTGATAGCACAACACCCCAGTTTAGACTCACAACACTGAAGTAAGATGAGCTTGAATTGGCGCAGTGTCTCTATTAGGGGTTGCATCATTGGTATAGTCACATCAGTGTAAACTTGTCTAGTCTAAACAAGCCCTAAGCAAGTGGGCTCATGCAAACGTCCACAGGTGGAGATGTGGAGTCTGATTATCCATCACACTGCACCCTGTGGCGTCAGAGACACCTGTACAGATTGTGACTATGCCTGCGGGAATCTTTGCAGGATTAGGCTGTACTTGTCCAGGGATTTTCACAGTTCATGTTCTAGTATAAACACTCACATGTGTTAAACAAGTAACTGCAGTGACAATATTTTGGATCAAATTTTTCACTGCATTACGCACTGTCCTAACTCTGCTCCCATTGAAGTCAATGAGTTGGACCAATGCTGAGCACTTTTGAAAATCCCACTCTTTTTTAATCCCTATCTCTGATCGACAGTTTTCCTGATACTTAATATCAATCCCATTCCAAACTCATGGGGTGCCATAGAGCTAAATTAATATTTACATAGTGCTTTGAAATCCTGTGATAAGAGTCACAATATGAATGCTTATTTCTCTTATGTTGCCCATAATTTATGTTCAGCCAGCACAATGAGATTCTGACTCATTGTTCCAGATATAACCTTACCTAAAAAGGATTGAATATTTTCATGAACTCTAGTATGCATTTACTATACAGAATGCTAATTAAAGCAAGTTAATGAAATACAAGAAACAATTAGTTGTGGCTTTTAAACTGTTTATCACCAAACAATAAAAATGTAGAAACAATGATAAATACCGTTTACAAAGACTGCTTTTCATGACCGTCTCATTGTGTAGCTTTGTAGTGAGGAAAAACAGTCAATTTATCTCTGTCTACACCTTTGACTTTTAGCCATCCTGGGATGTTTACAAGTTAAAATATAAGACTAAGTCTTTGTCTGTAAAATAAAAGCATTTTTTCTAGGTATTCTGCATAGTGGAACTTGTTTTGGTTTTGTTCAGGGATTTTTATAAAATAGGTTTTTGCATCCTCTGTCAAATTCAGGTTTCCGTGGTTTGTAACAGACAAATGGATATAAACCATAGCCAGGACACTGAGGAATATCTTCTTAACCACACAGCACTGGGCTAACTCTGTTCTTATTGAAGTAAATGGAAAAGCTAGCCCTTGACATGAATGGTAGCAGAAGTTAGAACAGCACTGTTTGCACTTGAAAATTCCATCCTGAGATATAAAAAATAAAGTGTACTAGTGGCCAGTAATCTAAAGCCAATAGAACAGGAACCTCACATTACAATCTGAAGATGATATTGATAGCTTTCTAAGAGAACTTCCTGATGTTATTGACTCAAGTTATTTTAACAATGTAACTTGATATTGCTATGATTGACTTTATGCACATCTTACTTTAGATTAAGGGAAACAAGGAACAAAAATAGAGGGCCTGATTCTCCATTGCTGTGCACCTGGTGCAGCCACTTGGTGCACACGTATGTAAAGTGCTATAAACAGGCTCAACAGCTGAGCGGGAGTAGCAAAGGACCTGTTGGCAGCTCCCAGATAGTGGGCCTGGGTCTGTAGCTGACCCCAGCCCTGGTGTAGTTTAGTGCCATCTTAAAACTAAGGAGATGAGAATTCACAAGTGGGTGTTCTACATTATCTCAGCTCGTAACTGCCCCTCCCCTCCCCCCAGCAACTGCTGGAGTGCAATTTGTAGACCTTCCTCCTGGTCATCCCCCTACACTGGGGCCAGGAACAGGGATGGTGAAGAGCCAGACGACTCTGCATCTCTTATGTATTTTCCACTTGCCAACAGCTTTCCAGCTCCTCATCCAAAGGAGACAGTGGTAGGGAGGATCTGGCCCCGAGTGGAGACTTCTGACCTGCTATCATTTTACATCACATTTTACTCACTGTGCATGAGTGTAAATGACTCCAAGGTGTAGGGCAACAGAATCAGGCCCATGATCTAAATCAAACTAAAGAGGACACAGACTCTGTTTCATAAGGACATCCCAAAATCCAGGACTGCTCAGGTGCTGACAAAAGCCCATCCAGTCACTAATAATGTAAGACAGCAGGAGCACGTTCCTGGTGGTGGGTTGACCTCAGTGGCTGAGAACAGGTGTCCAGAAAAGGAACACTCTGACCAGCACTTCAGTGTTATATCGTTATAGCATCACTCTCCTCACCACAGCATGAGTCAATAAGACCCTTAATAATGGGACAGATGCTACTCTGCACAGGAAAACCCCAAAGCCACCTCTAATCCTGTCTTCATGCCACAACCGTCCACACTAAGAGGCCCTTTATATCGGTATAAAGGGCTCTTTAAAGCGGTTTCTGTACTCCTCCCTAACGAGAGGAGTAGGGCTAATATCGGTATTACCATATCGGATTGGGGTTAGTGTGGCCGCAGATCGACGGTATTGGCCTCCGGGCGGTATCCCACAGTGCACCACTGACCGCTCTGGACAGCAATCTGAACTCGGATGCAGTGGCCAGGTAGACAGGAAAAGCCCCGCGAACTTTTGAATATTTCCTGTTTGCCCAGCGTGGAGCTCTGATCAGCACGGGTGGTGATGCAGTTAAAAATCAAAATAAAGAAAGAGCTCCCGCATGGACGATGCGGACGTGATCGCTGTAAGGGCAGGCAAATCTGTTCTATCAGCGCTCCGTTACAGAAGACGAAATTCAAAATCATTTTTTAAATATCTCCAGACAGATGCCATAGCAGGGACTCAGCGCACTGCTGCGTGACAAGCATAACGGAAAGCCAAAGAATCAAATGGATGCTCATGGACTGGAGGACTCAAGCTATCCCACAGTTCCTGCAGTCTCTGAAAAGCATTTGCATTCTTGGCTGAGCTCCAAATGCTTCTAGGGTCAAAAACAGTGTCCGCGGTGGGTCAGGGCATAGCTCGGCAATTTACGCACCCCCCCGCCCACCCCCTGAAGTGAAAGGGAAAACAATCCTCTCTTGACTCTTTTACATGTCACCCTATCTTTACTGAATGCTGCAGATAGACGCGATGGTGCAGCACTCAACACCAACATCCTTGCTCCCCCCACGCTATGGCTGGCTGATGGTACAATACGACTGGTACCCGTCCTCGTCATCAGCCTATTGGCACATGGGGCAGTGCAAAAGGACTGGTAACCATGCTGACTAGCATCTGTTAGGTCGATCAAGGGCGCCTGGTCCTAATTTTTCCTGGTAGATGGTGCAGTATGGCTGATAACCATCGTCGTCATAGCAACAGGGGGCTGAGCTCCATCAGCCCCCACCCTTCATGTGTAAAGAAAAGATTCAAGTGCCCCTGAACTAGCAGAGGGATGCTGGGCACCTCTCCTACACACTCCTTACTGTCCTGTCTGGACTATCATAGCAGCTGGAGGCTGCCTTCCACTCATATCTCACTAACAAGTCACTGTGTCTTATTCCTGCATTCTTTATTACTTCATCACACAAGTGGGGGGACAATGCTACGGTAGCCCAGGAAGGCTGAGGGAAGAATGGAATCAACAGGTGGGGTTGTTGCAGGAGCACCCAATGTGAATAGAATACAGCTCATAATTTCTGCAGGATCTGACACAGAGCAGCTGTGCTCTCTGGTTCTCTGATACAGTGGTTCTCTAGTACACTTGCCCATATTCTAGGCAGGACTGATTCTATTTTTAGATACCAAAAAGGAGGGATTGACTCAGGAAGTCATTCCCAATTTTGGCTTTGCGCCTGGCTAAGAGCAGCCAGGGGCACTTATGACAGCAGCAAATGGAACAGTGCAAAGGACTGGTAGCCACGATCATCTTATTACCAATTTATGGATTGGTAGATGGTACAGTATGGCTGATAACCATCTCTGCTGTCATGCAAAAGCAAAAGCATGCTGCTGTGTAGCGCTGCTGAATCGCCTCTGTCAGCGGCATCTAGTACACATACGGTGACAGTCACAAAAGGCAAAACAGGCTCCATGATTGCCATGCTATGGCATCTGCCAGGGCAATCCAGGGAAAAAAGGCGCGAAATGCTTGTCTGCCGTTGCTTTCCCAGAGGAAGGAGTGACTGACGACATTTACCCAGAACCACCCGCGACAATGATTATTGCCCCATCAGGCACTGGGATCTCAACCCGGAAATTCCAAGGGGCGGGGGAGGCTGCGGGAACTATGGGATAGCTACGGAATAGCTACCCACAGTGCAACGCTCCAGAAGTCGATGCTAGCCTCGGACCGTGGACGCACACCACCGATTTAATGTGTTTAGTGTGGCCGCGCACACTCGATTTTATACAATCTGTTTTACAAAACCGGTTTATGCAAATTCGGAATAGTCCCGTAGTGTAGACGTACCCAGATTAAGGCTGTATTATCCGATTTATAGTTAGGAAATAGACACAGGGTAAGTGACTTGCCCAAGACTACGCAGAAAGTCTGGTGCAGAGCTTGGAATTGAACTCAATCTCACAAATTCCAGACTACTGCCTTCTCCCCACAATAGCCTCTCCTGCCCGTGAGAGTTACAGCCCCTCACCTCAGGGGTTGAATGGCCCTGAAGACATATGTAGCAAGTGAAACAGAATCCTAAAGTCTGGAATTCAGAGGCTGGCAGACAAATAGAGGACATGAGTGTATGTTTTTTAAATGTGTTGCTTCTATTTTGATAGAGTTAAGGATCTTGATCCTTTTTTTTCTCAATTACTTTAAAAGCGTTTCGGTTTAGCTTTACATAGACTGGTGTAGCAATACCTATTAGAGCAGTTGCTCGATTAAAGGAACACCAGCTCAAAGAATGTATTAAAATACATCTTCCAATGACAATTCACTCTTTAATCACACTTACCTTGTATGATCTCTCACTAGAAAATCTGATTTGTAATGTTTTCCATGTTTTATCTTAAACTCCTCTGTGTTCGGACCTTTGATGTTTCAGCTCAGCTTCCACAGTGCACAACTTAAACCTGATCAACGCCATTCTGCTTAAGATAGTGACTATTTTCCCTTCTTGTATCTGCTTCATGTCACTCAAAGCTTACACGAACACACTTTGACACCATTACTCACATTTCCTACCTGTCTCTGTCCCTTACTCATGGAGTAAGGCACTGTTCAATGTTAAGGGTGGCAGAACATGGACTTTCATGTGGACGAATATAGTGGATCGGTAACGTGAAGCTACGGTACATGCTGCTTTTGTTTGTCATGGATATATGCTATTTTCTAGCCATTTCTTCAAGGGCAACCAGGCTTTGGACATTTTATGTTCGCTACAGCCACGTAGACAATTGTGACCCATCTTTCACCTCTGTTCATTGCTGGAAGCCTCTGCTTCAAACAATAGAAATTCAATGCAGTACAATACCAGACAGCAACAGAATGAAATTAATGCTTTGAAAGAGGCTTTCAAAGCAAGTTAACACTGGATGCCATTCAAATCCCTCCTAAAGACAACTTCTCCACTAAGCATATACCACGAACAAGAGTGAGTTAAATCAGTTTCTAGATTATGCTCTGTTCTTTGATGCTCTTTATAGCAGCCTCCCTTTCCTCTTTCACATTCTTGCCATTATAATTTCTTTCCCACACAATCATATTATTATAGAACTTCCCCAATTCCTCTCATGCAATTTATCATTCCCTTGTCACTGGTACTGTATACAGTATGCACCCAGGGCAATAACAGCATTCTAGACTGAACACCAGCAAACTCCTTTGTTCTTTTCACTCAAATACTGATCTATGTTTACACACTATTCCCTTTCCATTTCATCAGTGTCATATGCACTATATCACTTCTCTGAGAGGGATCCTACGCTTGAAGACGCCTATGTGTATATGGCAGAATGCATTCAGTTGCTGGAGATGAATTACACACTGCGTCCATTAGATATAAGAATTTATTTTTTTACAAGACATTTGTATGTGGCTTTGACTGATGCCTGGAATAGATTGGACAAATGGTGTAGTTTGATTTGGGGTTAGGGAGCTTTAAAAATTTTACTCTCTGCAGCCAAAGTCCCCATAAATTCCTCCTGAATTTTTTATGGTGTTTATTTGAATATTTAATAGTAGTTGATGGAACATTGTTTTATAACTTACCTACTTGACTTAGTGGCTTGAGGTTTTATTTTGGGTAGTATACAGTTTGTAATCTTGTTTTTGCATTAAGCTGCTTCACTGAAGAAATGAAGATGTATTTCAATTGCAACAGCCTGGAGTGGGAATCATGTTTCATTTTTCCCCTTTTTTTAAACTTCAGTATTTTCAAGCAACTCGGCAGCTTATTTATCTGTCTGTAACTGGAAACAGTCTCTGATAGACAAAGAATAATCCTTCTAAACAATATTAAAGTATCAACCTTGATATTAAAGGTTAAACTATAAATCATGTATAAACCCTTGTATAACAATTCATAAAACCATTTGATATAATGATCTGGCAAGTGTCCAAAAGTTTCCTGCAACCAAGTATAATTAATAATGCATTTAACTATCACATGCTACTCATGTCTAGTGACTAGGCACTGGACTGGGAGTCAGAGGAGCTCAGTTCTGTTCCTTGCTCTGCAGCTGACCTGCTGTGAGACCTTGACCAAGTCCCTTCACCTTTGTGCCTCTGCTTCTTGGGCCACTGCTTGTCTTGTCTGTTTAGAGTGTAGACTTCTGGCTCAGTCTCACACTCTATGTACAAAGCAGAGTACAGTGGAAGCCCAATTTGAGCTGGGTGCTACTTCAGCTCTTTCTTTGTATGTTTGTTCAGCTCTATGAACCACCATGCTAGAGGGAAGTAGCACAGGAAAACTGAGTGAAACAGATTTTTAAAGTCAGATTATAAACCATTACTATTAAACAAGCACATAGTGAGAGCATAAAGACTTTCTTGTAACAAATATAAATTACCACATCTAATTGGCGGGACTCCTCCCTCCCCCCTCTCCTGTTTGTCTCCTCACACTTCCTCCTTTGTCCTCACTCATTGTTGGCAAGAAACAATTTGCCTCAGATTCTGCAAGCTGTTCTGTGTGGCTGGTCCAAGGGTCTGTGCGAGTGGTCTCTGACAGGATCAGCGTTCCCTGAGCTTTATGGGGTAGGGAACATGCCTTCTAGCTGCTCTGTAACTGCTTGCTGTTCTTTAGGTGCTGCATTATGAAGGTAACTGGCAGTAACTCCATAGTTGGGGATGTTTTCTAAGAGAGACTTAAAAGAGGGCATAAATTCCTATTTTTCTCTAAAAGTAGATGGACTATTGGTGTGAAATTTCACACTAGGCTAGTTTTTATGTCCTTCAAATTTTCTCTGTCATTTGTTCAGTTTATCTTCTTTGAATTTGGCCTCTAGCAGTCCTACATTTTATTGTTGACCGATATTGCTTTAAAAAGCACTGCATCTACACAGCTCTGAAGAGGTGGATCCTGAGTAGATCTGTGACAATAGCTGTAGCTCTTTTCAAGTTGGATTTAGGGTCATTTTAGACATTTGTTTTTAACGGAAGACGTATGCTGTGCACCCAGGGCCGATTGAGGGAACAGCAAATGTATTCACACTTGATGTGGGGTAGCTAGGTGGAGTCGCATGAAACCTGGTGCCAGAAACTACATTGCTCTGGCATTCTGAAAGGGGCTTTAGAGCTGCAGGCCAGGGCCCCGGGGCCCCCTTAGCCCAGGGCCCTGCAGCCCCAAACCCCTGCATTCTGGGTGGCCCTGCCTGCTGGGGGGGGGCAGCTCCCAGAATTGCGGCTCCCAGAATTGCGGCCATGAGGGTGGTGCTGTGCTGCGCAGAGCCACCTGCACACGCCCTGCACCAAACAGGAGCTGCCCCAGATAAGTGCTCTGCACCTCCAGCCTGCCCCAGCCCTGAGCCTCCTCCTGCACCCCCTCCCTGAGCACCATCCCACACTCTAACTCCCTCCCAGAACCCGCACCCCCAGCCCTGAGCCCCAGGAGGAGAATGGAGAAAAAAATGAAAAACGGAGGGGAGGGGTGAGATAAGAGAGAATTCTCCCCCCAGGGAAGGGTCCAAAATGAAGCGATGCATCTCCGCTCCTCCCTCTCCCTCCCAGAAAGTCCTAAGTGCTGCCAAAGAGCTGTTTGGCAGCAGGGAAGCGCTGGGAGGAAGGGGGAGGAGCGGGGACACGGCGTGGTCTGGGGAGGAGGTGGAGTGGGGGTGGGGGTGGGAAGAGGCGGGCCTGGAGTGGAGTGGAGCGGGGATGGGAAGAGGCAGGCCGGGAGCATCCCCCGGCACAGTCAGCACCTGTTCTTCTGGGGGGAAGCTGCTGCGGTGCAAGGTGCTTCCTAGCGTCCTTGCCTGCCTCATTGTCTGCAGTGGGCTCTGCCTGTGTGGGCTAAGCCAGGGGCACCTCCCCACCACAGTACAGCACTGTACAGAATATAATGCCTTTTGTCTGCCCCCCAAAAAAGTCCTTGCAACCTAACCCCCTGCATTTACATTAAATCTTATGAGAAAATTGGATTCGTTTAACATTGTTTCACTTAAAGTTACATTTTTCAGGAACATAACTACAACATGAAGTGAGGAGTTACTGTATATTTTCTGAAAGCAAATTCTGAACTCAAACTACAGCAGGAAATCTGATTTTAAAAAATAATCAACCAGTGAGTACACAAACAAAGCTATGTTACCTGTAGGCCTGATTTTCTACTGCCCATATTCTCATTTACACGTCAGTAAAATTGGTGGGCAGCATTCTGCACCTGCCTTGCTCAGGTGTAAACAATGAGGCAGCAGAGAATCAGGCCTCAAGAATTAATTGTGGAAAACATAGGCCCAGACCCACAAAGGTTTATAGGCTCCTAAATTCCTTTGATTGAAATGATTTCACCTCCTTTGTGGATCTTGGCCTTACTGAATAATCTTGCATAGCACATCAACTAGAGAAAATCAGAAGCTTCGTGTAGGCAAACTTCAACTAGAAACGAGGTGAAATTCATCAAATTATTCACTGAATTATTTGCCAAGCTCTACAGTTTTCTCAGCTCTGTGCAGTATGTCACCAGGAGACAGTAAGAAATGAAACCCCTCTCCTGTTGTTTATAAACTTCCCCTCCAAAAGTGACAGTTTTGTTTACATCAGTTATGTGCAAAAAATATATCTTTGTGGCTGCCTGTCCTTATAATGCATTATCTGCATTACTGACACTGTTCATTGCTTTTCCCATCTGGTGACACTATGGAAAAATCATTTAATTAGGCTGACTGAAGCATAAAAATCAATCTTTAGAGAAGCATAAGTTAAAACCTGATGCTACTTTTTGCTCTTCTTGGTACGTAAGCACTTACAGAGTAGCTGCTTGAGTCCTTGATCTTTCAGGGAAGCTTTACTGCACTGCAGTGTCCTAGTCCCAGTTATATAATGTTTACTTGTGGAGCATGCATTTGAAATAACTTTTTGGATTGTGATCTTTGTCATGCCACATAGAGAGATGGCAAGATGCAGATTTCATGCTTATGTCTAATGTTGCAGCCCTGTTGGAATTCAAATCAAGAGATATCTAGTAGATGAAAGGCTGCAAAATCAGGTCCCTTTTAGATGGCAGTGGGATGCAGGTTGTACCTTGAGTATTTTGTGTAACTGGGTTGTCACTCAACAGAGGTTATCACTTGCTTAATGAAGCCAAATGGGGATCAGGACCCCAGTGTCCTATTGCATTATATGAACACACACACACCCCTGCCCCAGAGCACACATTCTAAGGCTATGTCACTGCAATCTGAGATGTGATTGCAGCTGGAGTGGGCATACCAGGGCTACCTTTATTCTAGCTTGCATGGCTAAAAATAGCAATGGAGCTGCAGTGGCATAGACCTAGTGTGGGCTAGGAATGCGAGTATGTACTCAGGGTTATGGGTGGCCTGTGCTGAAGCCTGTGCTGCTGCACCTTCACTGCTATTTTTAGCCCTGTAAACTAGACTAAAGGTAGCACAGTTGTGCCCACTGAAGCTGCAGCAAAGCCATATTCTGATAGTGTGACAAAAAGCACGAGGTCAATACACTGAGAAATGAGAGGTGAAGGGAGGGGAGGGGAAACAGGGTAACAGACAGGTGTTCTCAAACTAGTAGTCACTGTAGTCTTGCCCCTTGCAGGTTGAAGACTACTGAGGCTGTGCTCTTATATCACAAAGAAGGGCTTTAGCCTGGGTCTTTCCTTATTCTAGGGAGATGCAGTTTGGCGAGAATGTGAAGACTGGTCTACACTGGGAGCTTACAGCAGCAGAGCTACATCGCTCAGGGATGTGAAGCATCCACGCCTCTGAGAGAAACAACCAACCAGTCCCCCTGTGTAGACAATGTTAGATCAACGGAAGAATTCGTCCGTCGGCCTAGCCACTGCCTCTCGGGGAGATGGATTAACTACAGCAATGGGAGAACCCCTCCCGCTGCTGTCATGAGCATCTACATTGACGTGCTACAGCTGTGCTGCTGCAACGTTTTAAGCATCAACATGCCCTGATTCTATGAGTAAGGCATGTAGTGGAGACCGCACCAGCGCAGACCAACCATGGAGATGGACAGCTAGTGAGGCAGCTGACATTTGGGCCAGCCTTCCACAAGCTGGTGTTGCACTCAAGCATTCATCGTGCTTAACCCTTTCAACAGCCAAAACAGCCAATACTGGAAATAGTCAAACACCCAACACTCTTCCAGTGTATACAACAAGGTACTGACCGAACAAGCACTTTGGGGGAGGACAACTTGAAGGAAGGTGGTGCTATCTTACGCCACTGGAAAGGATACCAGGGTAAGCCCATGAGTAAGAGACGGGAGGGATTCTCCTACCTGAAAGACAATGATTTCACCCTCAATTTCTTCAGTAAGGTATGGCACTCTTTGGGAAAATAGAATGCGTATTGTTGTTGGTTCTTTGTGTAATAGGACTTGATGCTTCAATGTGTTGAGCACTCTGGCCTTAGTCGAGTAACTCAGCCCCTACAATGGCAAATGAACATTATAGTGCATTATAGTGCATGGTCTGGGGTGTGCAGCATGGAATTCTGATCAGCACCTGGGCCCTGCTTTGGACTCTACTCGGTAACAGGGTGCACAGGGTTACTGCAGCTGCTGAGCTATCCAATCGTTACATTTCAGTGACTTATCAAATTCCATCAAGCCAAACCTGCTTCTGTCATTTCCTCATTAGATAAGAAGAAAATCTCACTGACTTTCCTAAGCTCTCATCCTAATATTATTTCACATTCTAGAGTAAGTTGTTGGATAAACCTGGACTACGACTGTACATATTTCTCATTAGGCTAGCAGTCTGTTTTCCTAGTGTTTCTCCATGGTGGTGATTAGTAAATTTAAAAGTCATCCCTACTAAAAGACTGTTGTGCATATCCATGTAATCTTGTTTCTTTGATTATCATGCCTGTACAATGCAATTGTAACCTTCATGTTATGTTTACTTGATATGAAGAGGATCCTATTTAGCACTTGTATAGTATCTTACATGTGTTAATCCAATCATATACTTCCCTTAGTGCAAGGATAGACTAATAAGCCTTACCTGCCCTTCTGTTCTATCATTAAGTAATTAAGGTTTGATTTTTAAATGAGTGACCCTTGCAACATTTTTTTTTACATTTTTTCCACATTGTTTCAGCCATTAGCCAGTGAATTCCTGCCCCAAAGCAGATCCTGAAGTAGAATCTCTGAGCTCTGTTAGCAGCACACAGGCCAGTTGTGGCATGACTAATAGTGTTATGAAGAAGTAGTAACATGGAGTTTGGAATCTTCCATGTACCATGTTCTAGGTAATAGGACAGGACTCCATTTTTATTAAACTAAACTGGATCTTTATTAAATCAACTATTTACAGAGCTGCTGCAGCCTAGCATTCTAGCCATGTGTGTGCAGACTGACTTCCTGTTGACTCTTCCTTCCTACAGATAATGCTCCTACCTTCATGGAACATGGAGGTAGGAGCATTGTGGAATGAAAGGTCTATTCAATATGTCCTTGTGACGCCTGAAACCACTTCGGTCCTCTGATTCTGATTCTACCTTCTCTCCAAGAGAGTAACTGCAACTGGACTTATTAAAACTAAGCAGGTGATCATCCCTTGCTCAAGTTTGTGTGACATATTTTATATGCAGCATGCTGATTTTAATTCTGCTATTCCTCCCATTGTGCAGGCAACTCTACCCATTGGGTACATGCTGAGCAGGCTCTGCAGGTCCAGTTCAGACCATAAACATGTCACAAAGCCGGTGGAATTTATCATTTCACTTCCAGTTCCTGCAGCTCCCCTCCTTCTCCACTGACATCCAACTCCCGCTTTCATTTAAAATAAAAATAAGCAGCTGTTTCTGGCACAAATTTGTATCCCTTATAGCACAAACTCATTGAACTGCATCAGTAAAAGTACACATCAAGTATTTTTTCCCTTGTCTTTTCAAAGTTGGTCTAAAATCCATACGTATCCATGTTTATTTTGTGAGAGAAACTGGACACAGTCCAAGTGAATGGTCACCATTGTGGGGTCACAAGAGTGCTGAGGGACATCACACTGTTTCTTTTGATATAGTACTTTGTGGTGCACCGTGCATCTGGTGCAGTGCTTAAGGTGCTTTGGCTGTTAGGCCCTACAGGGTCCAGCACCTACTGGGTTCTAATAAGCACTCAGCACAGCTGCTTCAACATCCAGCTGTTCTGGAACCTTGGCCCTGCAGTCAGCAGAGATTCAGACAAACTCAGCACACTTTCCTCTCCTGACCCATGGGTGATTCATCACACTAGTTCAAGTAGGTACCTCAATACTCTTGCTCTTCAGTGAAAAGCTCCACCTCAAGCTCTGGTCTCCTAAGGGCTTTCTGCTTTTCCCTATGCTTCAGGCTCAAGTGGAGTCAGAATCAAGACAACTACTTAAGGGAAGGGACTGGATCCCTTTCTCTGAGGAAGAGCTGGCCTAAGCTGCAGACTCTCCATCAAAAACTTTCCTCAGAGATCAAAGGTTTGGTTTTTTTTACAGGAAAATGTCTGAATTTCCCAAACAGCCTATGACTGAATTGTCTTAAAACTTATTACAACATGGAGAGATTCAATGAAACCAAATATTAGAGGTATGAAAATATGCCTAGGTCTGGCATGCCCTTGCCTTGCCCACGTGGTCTGTGAACCCTGAAGATGCAGTAGAGAAATAAGGAAAAGTTCTGACATTTGAGTTTTGTGTCCCCAGTTGTCCAATCTGTCAAGCTTCCAGGATCGAAGGACATCCCCTCAAGTCTGTTATCTGTCTAACAACCTCTGAGTCAGATTCCTGTGTCAGTCTTTCCTATGTCCCTGCAAAATCCTCCTCCATGCCCTTGAAGAGTCTATATTAGACTCTTTTGGGAAATATCTCACTCTGCTATCACAGATGCAGCTGCGCTGCTGGGGCAGTGCAATACTAGTGTAGACAGTGCACCAGTGTTTCCTCATTGTGCCATCTATCCTGTACCCAGGCCTACACAACATGGGGGCAAAAGTGCCACCTGAGGTTTGTTCTGGTGCCTGGGGGTTACAGCTCCCTCTGGCAGCAAGGAGGAGCAACTACCAGGAATGTCTTGCTTGGCTCTACAGCTCTGTTCATCCTCAGCTCCTCAGTAACCTGACTCCTGTGAGGTTCAGTTGGTATACAAGAGCACTGTGGGGAACCGATCATGCTCAATGCAGACAATCTTTTCTGTTTCTATCCTCCCCCCCACCCCCACCCCGCAGTGTATTCTGTATCTCCTTCCTCTGAAGCATCAGGGACGGGGAGGGTTAGGGCTCTGAGGTGGCACCAAGCACTCTGAGGTGCTTGCCTGACTTGGGCTGGCTCAGGGTCTAACTGATCACCCTATGTGACATCAGGAAGGAATTTCCCCCAAAATCAGACTGGCAGTGACCTTGGGGGGGGGCACAGTGGGGGTTTGCCTTCCTCTGCAGCATGTGAGTGTGGGTCACTTGCCAGGAGTAGCTGGGTGCAGCTCACTCCATTTCCCTGCCACTGTAGGGGTCCTGAGTGCTGGTGCATCTTACTCTCTCCTACTCTTTGCCTGTGGAACATAACAGTCCAGTCTCCTGTAGGTTATAATACTTAGGTCTTATTTGGGCTGATGGGGTTAGTGTGGAGGTGTTGACGGCCTGGGATATCTGAAAGGTTAGATCGGATGATCTGGTGGTCCCTTCTGGCCTTCACCTAGGAGTCTAAAGTTTCTCCCCACCCTCTTCCCCTGAACCCAGCCAGGAGTTAGAGGACAAAAATGAGTTACCTTCAGGGGACCCCTGAGATCTGGACCCAAGCCATCTGTGCTGGAATCTTCATGATGCTCTCCAGCTCTCATAGCCATGGTAGGACCATTAATGTTGCTCTTCTCTGCCTCCAGCAGGGAATCAAAGGATACAGTGAGAGTCAACTTTGCTTATAGGCAACATTAATTTTGTTTTTGCTGAGGATGGTGAGGGTGCTGCATGTTGCTTAGTGAGGATTTTCTGGTTCCTGTGCCATCTCCCCCTGGACGCATTAACTTTTCTGTGGAGGGGAAGACGGTGTTTATGTAGAAAGAATGTTGTGTGTACTTTTCCACTCTTCATACAGCCTCACCAAGAGTGTTAGCTTCTCCCGCTTTCTACACTGCAGATTATCTGTACACTTGCTGCAAAGCAGGTATAAACTTGTGAGGATACCAAAAATCAGGCTTTAGTAAATTTAGAAGCACAACTTGGGGGGGGAGGGATAGCTCAGTGGTTTGAGCATTGGCCTGTTAAACCCAGGGTTGTGAGCTCAATCCTTGAGGCAGCCACTTAGAGATCTGGGGCAAAAATTGGCCCTGCTAGTGAAGGCAGGGGGCTGGACTAGATGACCTTTCAAGGTCCCTTCCAGTTCTATTGGTATATCTCCAATTATTACCTATTACCTAACTTGCTGAAGGATGGTTATGCATGACTCAACACACACATCTAAGAATTAGCATGCTCTGTCTCAAGGTCTATATTTAGAGAAGCTGGCATAAGGAAATTGCACAGGCAAATTTGTACAGTTTGTGAGCTCAGACCTAATTCTGTGTTTGCAGCTCACTAGCTTCTACTCTAGAATTTGCCAAAAGATATTCAAACAGATTCCGGGGAAGACTTCCACATACATGCACACAAAATGTTTGTATCAAGAGTTTCAATGTCAACTGTGGTTTAGTGAGCAGATTAAAGATTTATTGGTGCAACAAAGTGCCATGACAGAAGCATACAAAGCTGTTTTTTCAAAGACTCCATACAACTGTAAATGAAACAAAATGAGACAAATGACCCACACTGCAGAGAAATATACTGACAGCAGGGGCATAATGCTGGCAATACATTTCAGTTATTAAAGAAAAGATGAAATAGTCTTAACATTTTTCTTACAAAAACACAGAAACCTCAAGTATTTTTCTTCTAATGGGGTCTTTTTTCTCCCATTTGATACAAAGCTTAAACAAACAAACTGCAAATAAACACAAGTTTCAACAACATCTAAATGTGTAACTGTCAGCACAAATAGATTGCTATGGTCCTTCCCCCCATTCTCCTCCCCCTCAAAAATTTTGGATTGTACAGACAAATCTGTTACAGAAGCAAATGGGTAACAGGTGCAAGCCTGCAGCAACAAGTAAGTTTTGGAGAGTCTAGAGTTCCTGAAAGTTGCCAGATTGGAGATGAATTTTCATGACGCTAACTACAGGGAACAATCTATTCCAAGGTCATACTCTACTAGCAATAAGCCACTCCAGGGAGTAAACGGGTAGGCTGCTAGTGCACTTCTTGAGAGAGTTGAAGGCACTTGGGTTCGCACTGCACAGCCAAAGAATGCAGAATAAACTATTAGGCTTCAATCCTGCAAAGAAGTGCCTAACTTAATGCACTTGAGTACTCCCAGTGAAGTCAATGGGACTGGAGCACATGCTTAGGTGATTCGCTGAATCAGGGCCTTAATGCATGACCTACCATACACATTGCTATAACCTGTGCCAGGGTAGGAAGTTCGTGTCCTGAGCTCTAGTACAGTAACTCCTCGCTTAACGTTGTAGTTATGGTCCTGAAAAATGTGACTTTAAGTGAGCGATGTTAAGCTAATCCAATTTCCCCATAAGAATTAATGTAAATAGGAGGGGTTAGGTTCCAGGGAAATTTTTTTCACCAGCCAAAAGACTATATTACATATATTATATATATATATATATATATATATATATATATATATATAATATATTACATATATTATATATATATATATATATATATATATATACACACACACACACACACACACACACACACACAGAATAAGTTTTAAACAAACAATTTAATACAGTACACAGCAATGATGATTGTGAAGCTTGGTTGAGGTGGTGAAGTTAGAGGGTGAAAGCAGGAGGGATATTTCCCAGGGAATGCTTTACTGCTAAATGATGAACTAGCATTCGGTTGAGCCCTCAAGGGTTAATACGTTGTTGTTAATGTAGCCTCACACTCTACAAGGCAGCACAAATGGAGGGAGGGGATACAGCACGGCAGACAGAGACAGAGATACACACCCTGTGTTTGTGTGAGAGAGAGAGAGATGCTCATTGTCTCTTTAAGTACGCTGACCCCACTCTAAGTACATTGCCTTTTAAAATAGATTGCAAGTTGAGACAGCAGCTGCTGCCAGCAAACTCCCTCTATCCTGAGCCCTGTTGTGTCCCCCCAACCCCCTGCTCTATGGAGATGGGGTAAGCGAGGGGCAGGAGCAGGGGGACACCCTGACATTAGCTTCCCTCTCTCCTTCCCCCCTGCACAGCAAGCAGGAGGTTCCAGGGAGCAGCTCCAAGGCAGAGGGCAGGAGTAGCACATGGCAGTGGGGGGAGGGACAGCTGAACTGCCCGGCAATTGATAGCCTGCTGGGCGGCTGCCACACAGGGAACTTAGGGGAGCGGGGAGCTGATGGGGGGCTGCCAGGGTGCTGCCGGACCACCCTGGTTCCAAGCCCCCACCAGCTAGCTCCAACAGGCTGCAAGCAGTGGACAAAGCAGGCGGCTGCCAAACAACGTTATAAGGGAGCATTGCACAACTTTAAATGAGCATGTTATCTAATTGATCAGCAACATAACAACTTTAACCAGGATGACTTTAAGTGAGGAGTTACTGTACCTAGAACCCTACTTTCTTCTCCCACAGTGACCCAGTCAGCTGAGGCCACCACATTCAAAGAGCCAGACAATGAACCATTGCAGCTCCTGGCCTCTAGCCTCAAGAGGCCTCTCCAGAAAAGCTTCCCTTTGCAGTCAAGTGCAGTTCACATTCCAGAAGGTCTGACACTGCCATACTTACCTCCCCTAAGAAAGCATGACCTTCCACATCAGCAAAAGGCAGAAGAGGTTTTCTCTGGTTCATTTGTCTGCTACTTCCCAGCACGTCAAACTTGACTTTAGACCCAGTGGAATGGGACTTCATACCTACAGACAGCAAGGTATATTACAAGATAATAGAATTCTGGGCTGCTGTGTCACTGCAAGAGTGTTTATTACTGTTAGACCATGATGTGGCCATTGGCCTTAGCCAATGAGAACAAGAAATGTATTTCTTAAGAATAGAATTCACTTCATTTTAGAGCAGCTGCTGATCTTTCTTTCAGAAGAAGAAAATTTGCATTGTTATGTTAATTTAAATTGCCTGATGAATCTGTAATGGTAACCTTACCACACAATCCACAGCACCTAATTCTTTGAACTTTATAGTCTTATTAAAATAGTTGGGTACTTGTGAAAACTTTTTATTCTTCCTGGTAATGAATGTGAGATGGCCAATGTGCATTTCGCCAAGCTGATGGCATTCTAAGCCTAGAGACAATCATGCATTACTAATAAGGGTACTGCAGAAAATTACTTTTAAAGCTCTTACTGTCAGTTTAAGATTATAAATCAAGCCCAGAGCAGAGACGTTTGCTTTAGATCTGTTAAACTGGTTTCCACAATGGCAACCTGACCTAACAAACTGGAAAACAAAAATCCTCATATATAGAGTAAAAACTTTGTGAGAACAGAAATATTGCTCGGTATATATACTCAATCCTGACCCTGTTTGAAGAATTAAATAATTGATTAAGGGATATATTAAAGGTAGTCTCTCTGCTCCCTAATGATACTACCTAGCAAAAAAAGTCTTTTGCTGCTTTTACAACTCAGTCTCCTTACTTGTTCTTCTATGGAAGAGACCAAATTAAATAGCAAGTTTGCAGTATGCAAACAACTGAATTGACAGCTGCTTTTGTTTTGTATCCTACCTGATTGCATTGCTGCCTCTTTACAGAAAGCTCTGGAAATTAAGGACCAGGTTTTGCAAAGAGCTCAGCGCCAAACTTTCAAGTGCATGGACTGCAATTCTGCCTGGCCCTAGTGCAGCCGCATGAAGGGAATCTACTCACATCTTCCCTTCCCATCTCTGTACATCCCTGTAATGGCACCAAGACCTGGTCTACACAGAGATTGTCTACTGGTACTACAACTGACAGTTAGGGGTGTGTCTTTCTTGCCAAAATAGTTATACCTGTACAACCCCTAGTATAAACAATTATATCAATGTAAAGATGCCTTATGCTGGTATAACTTCATCAACAGTGGGGGATGTTGTACCACTTTTACTATACTGGTATAACGTGTGTCTGGCTATGTCTACACTATGAGTTAGGGGTCTGATTCCCTTGCCTGTGTACACGTAGCTGTCATCAAGCTAATGCTAGTCTAAGTAGCAGTGTAACAGCAGTGGTGGCAATGGAGGCCTGGCTGATCCATGTGGAGTACAAACCCCCCTGAAACCACTGGGTACGTACTCAGCTGTGCCCCCACAGCCCCATTACCTGTGCTACTGTAGCTACACTGCTATTTATCCTCGCACTAGCTCAATGAAAACTAGCATGAGCACGTGTACATGATTGGGGGAAGCACATCCCTACCTCATTATGTACATAGCCCTGTGTGTGTGCATAGCCTGAGTGGAGGAGTGCATTGCAGTACATGTAACATATCTGGACTGTAGTGAAACATGACTGCAATTCCTTTGTTCTTACTGGAACTGTTAGTTACAGTTGGCTTGGATTGAAGTCAAGTGGACTGAAACTTGAGAACAACACTAAACAAATGACAATGAATTAGCAGAAATAGAACAAGTTGAAGTTTTCCAAATTGACAAAAATTGGGTGGGGGGGGAGAATTGAGACCTTCACATACATTTCTCTTGTTTTTCCTCAGCCAGTGCTAGAGCTAGTCAAATTTTGTTTTGAGAAGTAAGATCATTGAACGTGTTTGTGAATTCTTGTTTTCCTTTTCTAACCAGCACTAAACAAGTGTTGACAAGCCTTTTCGGAAATCCTTTCAACCTGTCTTCTTGAAGACTGGAGAAATTTCTTAGAAGAAAAGATTAAGATATGTATAGCTTCATCAAAAGATGATGAGGGAGGAAGAGCATAGCTGAAGCATTTAAAACCATGATGGAAGAATTATTTAAGGTGGTTCAAAGGGTATAACTAGCAATAAGAAAATGTAGGCTGAATAGTAAGCAAAGCTTCATGATAAATGAGATGTATTCAGCTCTCGCTCAAGGAAACTCTTAGGAGCTCCATCGGCTGAGATCTTTGAACAAACTGGACAAAATTCTAGGGCACAATCTTGCATTGGTAGGGAAGAGTAACTATTTCACCGATCCTTTTCCATTACTAATTTCTATTTCTCTGCAGCATTTTTTTGAGACAATTAAGGTGCCCATTTACTCTGGGCTGGAAATCCTCTATTTCTTTGGTACACTGTTCACAGCTTGTAGCAGAAATGCAAAGTGATACATGGTTATGAAGTGGTGACGTAGCAATGACAGACTCCATCTCTAGTGACATCCTGCCTGCCTCTTGATTTAAAACATGTAATTGCTCTGCCATGATGATACTTTTCAGTATATGGCATTTTATACCTCAACAGAATCTTCATCTCTAACTCAAGTAGTTTGGAGTTTGTAACATCCTCCCTCATACTCAAGTTTTTATACTATGCTCATCAGGCAGACTCAGAGTGCCTCAGGGATCAATCCAATGCTCAAGACTTCTCACTTCTCATTAATTTCAGTGGGCTTTGGATCAGGCTCACAGAGAGTATCTGTGCCTGTACTTCAATTTCTGGTGTGGCATTGTACTGATAATCTTGCACACCTACTTGTAGAGGTTTTAAAAAAAATCTTGCTAACATGGTTTAGTACAGAGTTACCAAACATTTTTGGGAGGCATGGCCTCTTCTCCATGGGAGTCACATAAGATCCCCACCCTTCCCATTACCACTGGTCTGGGGCAGAAGGTAACTCACCAAAGGCAGTACATGGGTAATGCTGGGGTGGCAGCAGGATCTGGCTGACTCCACCCCTCAGAAGCCCATGGCAATGTAGCATGCAGCAGGTTGGGGCTCCTTGCTCTCCCTTCCCCCTGCCCAAAGCCTCTTGCTCCCACAGGCTCTGTAGGGTTGAAAGTACACAGGGCTACAGCCAGGTGGGTATCCAGGGCAGGGCATGCAGGGAGTCCCTAGCAGTCTGGGAAGGGAGGAGGTGGAGAGCAGCTGGCTGCTGCTGGGGTGGAGTGGGGCAGGGCAGGGCTGCAATCCCTGACTTCTCACCACTTGGGATTCCCTGTGCACTGTCCACGCTGCTGCCTTGGCCCAGCCCTTACCTGCCTGATGACTTTGTTGGGGAAGCACACCTTACAGTTTGAAAATCAGTGATTTGTGGTGCACTAACATTGTCATTGTTTCTTTTGGTTGTTTTTTTTAAATGTGCTAGCTAGTAAGCCTGCTGCTGGGAGAAGTGATACTTGTATGTTAATATCACTTTTCAAAGCCTCCCAGCTAGCTACTAAGTCTGCTGTGAAAAGTGATATCAACAAGCATACAAATGTCACTTTTCACAGCAGATTTACTCAGTCCTGGCAAGACGAGGGACAAATTAAGCCATGGATGAAAAGAGCAATATTAAGCTAAGTGTTAATTATTGCAGCAAATGCTGAAGATTCACTCTGCTCTGCAGGTAGGGAAGTGGGAGTGGCTCTTTAGACAGAGGAAACTGGAGTTCAGGACAGAAGTGGCTGCAGAGGAACAATACACATATGGATAGGCTGAGATTTTGTTGAAGTTACCAAGCTAATGAGGGACCAAGCTTGGATTAAATCACAAGCCTGAGCCTCAGCTGGTGTAAATCAGCAGCTCTATTGACTTCAATGGGTCTATACCAATTCACACCAGCTGATGTTCTGACCCAGCATGTGTAGATGCTGTTCAAAGAAGGGTGAGAATGGAGCTGCACACTTACAAAGAGGCTACTGGGTAATGTACCTAGGCTGGCAAAATTGGCATGACAAACATGGCCAGAGTGGTATAACATGCCATATGTCATGAAATGGGGCATAGAAAAAAGTTTTGTTCTACTCTATTCCCAGAGAATTATTTTCTCAAACACCTACTACTAGTGCTAGCTGCAAACAAAGCATTCCATCTTGCATACTTTGAGAACTTTGATGTCAATGCCATACTTCGTAGTGTTCAGTAGGTGAAGGATTGAGTTCTTTCTTGTGAGCTGAAGCATAAATGTTTCTTGCTTTGAGGATTTAAGGTAAGGCATGAGATACATTACCCATGGTATTTTACATTCCAAAGCAATTTAAGAATTTTCTTAATTTAAATTTGATAATACCCCAATTTCTCTTTCTAATGAGCTTGATTTAAATCTTAATAATCTTGTTTTAGAAAAAAAGAAATCAGGAAATATAGCAAAGACTATAGCAGCTGTTCAGATCCAAAAGGTTATCACTAATAAGCTGTGGAAAAAGCAATTTAACACCATTTCTCGCGACCATGACAAATATGACAGGTTTACAAATTAAACACATTGGAAGCCTAATGTTAACATCCATGTTCTGTCAGGTCTGCCTGTGACTAATCTGAAATGTAGCTTTGATTGCTGTGACTAATAAATAACCCTGCTTAATAAACTTTATCTTATAATTATTGCAGTGCGAGCAGGATCCTAATTACAACTATTCCCATGTCTCATTTTTCAGCGAGTGATGGGCAATACCTCAAAGGGCTTATTTAAGGCAAAGATGTAACCCAATGTCCTAAACTCAGAACTGAACTGCAGGATTCCTCACCCCAATCAGGTTTACGGGGATTATGCTTGAGCTCAGCGATTTGACCCAGCTGTGTTGGGTCTGGCTCCAAGTTCTGACTTGGAAACACATCCAGCAAAGGTCAGACCTATAGTTCAAAGAACGTGTAATGAAAGTAATAAATGCATTGCTCCAAACAGAAGAACAGTTGACCAGGGAACAACAGAGGGTTACGTGTTGATGGGTGGCCAGTGCTGGAGATTAGCACTGTAGTACATTTATAAAAATTTTTATTTTAAGGCAGTGGTTCTCAACTGGAGGTACACAGAGGTCTTCCAGGGGACTAGATATTTGCCTAGTTTTACAACAGGCTACATAAAAACACTAGCAAAGTCAGTACAAACTAAAATTCCATACAGACAATGACTTGTTTATACTGCTCTCTATGTACACTGAAGTGTAAGTACAATATTTATATTCCAATGGATTCATTTTATAATTATATGGTAAAAATGAGAAAGTCAGCAATTTTTCAGTAATAGTGTGCTGTGACACTTCTGTATTTTATGTTTGATTTTTTTAAGCAAGTAGTTTTTAAATAGGTGAAACTGGGGGAGAGGGGAGGCAAGACAAAAATCAGCCTCCCAAAAGGGGTACAGTAATCTGAAAAGATTGAGGATCAGTTTTACGGTGATTTTCCTTTTCTTCTTTCAAAAAGCTCCCCCAGTGGGATAGAACCGAGTTGATACTACAGAGCTAATCTGTGGGAGCTGCACCACAATGGTCCTTGTACCTCAACTCTCTAAGGTATCTGCTATTGAGCAGCAGACGGTACAAATCACGACCATTATACTGGCACATGTGTTAGGATCACAAGGTTGCAATAAGAGCAGCTAGGACTGTTAGAGTCTTCCTAATTTTGTAAGCTAAAACATAAAATAATTAGTTCCCAATAACATGGTGATTAAGAGAATTGGCCTCTGCAAGGGATACAGACTGTAGCAACGGGGGTGGCTCTAGCCATTTTGCCGCCCCAAGCACGGTGGCACACCGCGGGGGGCGCTCTGCCCGTCACCGGTCCCGTGGCTCCAGTGGACCTCCCGCAGACGTGCCTGCGGATGCTCCACTGAAGCCACGGGATCAGCAGACCCTCCGCAGGCACCTCTGCGGGAGGTCCACCAGAGCCACCTGCCGCCCTCCCGGCGACCGGCAGAGCGCCCCCCATGGCATGCCGCCCCAAGCACACGCTTGGTGTGCTGGGGCCTGGAGCCGCCCCTGTGTAGCAGTCTGATGTTATGGGAACTTTCCTGTGGAAGAGACAAATATAAGAATTAGGATATAATTAGTGTGTGAGAGCCCAAAAAATGAGTGCCCAGTCACTGGGGCCATACAGAAGGCAACTGCCTGTCAGAACTAGAAGTCATGATAAAGAGGATGAATAATTAAAGCCATAGGTACCAAAGTGCAGCAGCCTTGGCAGGAACCTCATTGTGAGAAAAGTATCAAGGTTGAAGAAGATCAGCTCTGGTCACACAGAATATCTCAGGTTTATTAGCAACTGAGGAAGCAGGATAGAAGGAAGACAGCTGAAAAACTGCAGAGCATTTCAGAAGGGTATTGAAGGTCAGCTCAGCAGGAGACAATGCATTCAAATGAATGTTTCCTTGACTCCCCGAAGAATAGATTCAGCACAACTTTAAATCCCACCAATACATTAAGCGGCTCTGCAAAGAACCTCTATCATACATGAGGCCCTGCACACCAGAGAAATAACTTCATTTGTCCTGGCAGGGCTTTCCAAGGCAGGTTTCTTCACTCTGATTTTGGGTATAATAGGGGAGAGGAAGGGGAAAAAGAGAGACGCCAGGAAGGACAGATAGTAGCCCCTTTACAAAAAAGGAACTGGAAATGCCTGAAATTGCCATGGAGGGTGTGACGCTTTCCCAGGGGGTCCCCAGGGCTGTGAGACACCTCACTAACCCCTGCCCTTTGCATGAGGAAGCCTTGTCTGTGCCTGCCGGAGGGGTCAGCTCCCCAACTCCACCAGCCGCAGACAACACAATCGCTCCCCGCTAGACCTACACAGGCCTTGCCCTGTCTCTGCAGGTTAGCAATAGACACACAAGCCTTCGAGGCATCTCCCTGGAGTGTCCAGCCCTCAGTTCACAGGATGCTCACAGTGTTCACAGTTTCGCTGCTTTATAAAAAAAAAAGAAGGCAGTATAGCCCAGCTCTACCAGTTCTACCTCAGACACTGCTCTGCTTAACACACAGCACTTAGATATGTTTATAGTGAAAATGAGTATACGTTTATTTAACAAAGAGAAGAGATTCAAGTGATAACAAGCGGCAGTATTGGAAACAAACTGTTACATATTAAAATACACATGCATTCTAGACCCTAGATCTACTTAATTCAATTCTTTCAGGCAGGGGCAGCTCTAGGCATTTTGCTGCCCCAAGCCCGGCAGGCAGGCTGCCTTCAGCGCCTTGCCTGCGGGAGGTCCCCAATCCCGCGAATTCGGCGGCATGCCTGCGGGAGGTCCGCCGAAGCCGTGGGACCACTGGACTCTCCGCAGGCATGCCGCTGAAGGCAAATTGCCTGCCGCCCTCGCGGCGACCGGCAGAGCACCCCCCCACTGCGGCTTGCCACCCCAAGCACATGCTTGGCGTGCTGGTGCCTGGAGTCGCCCCTGCTTTCAGGTATGCAGTGTAGTTATAGCCATGTCAATCCCAGGGTATTAAAGAGACAAGGTGGGTGAGGTGATATCTTTTATTGGACCAACTTCTGTTGGTGAGAATGTGTGCCTTGAAAGCTTGTCTTTCTCACCAACAGCCATTGGTCCAATAAATGTATTGCCCACCTCACCCACCTTACTTTCCTAGATGCTTTCATGTGTTACTCAGTAATCCTCACCCAATGTCCTTCCAGCATTTTACAACCAGGCTTGGCTTGTGATCTTCCATTCATGAGACAAGTCAAGTTGTCAACTTTCCTCCACAGTACAAGACACAGTGAATACCTCTGCACCCCCAGACATGCCCCAACAATCCATTGCCTTTACGGGCAATTAGGATATCCTCCTGCTGTTTATTTCTTCCTGTAGATTTCCTCTCGAAAATTTTACCATCTCTTGATTAGCACTTGGCTCAGGATGCAAACAGGCCTCCACTGTGAGGCAGACAATGCCCAATACACAAAGCAGACAGACAGAACAGTTACCTCCTGCTTGAAAGGAACAGTTACCTCCTGCTTGAAGGAACCTCCCCAGGACATGTCACCTACTGGTTACCTGCCTTGGGAACATAATTCAGTAGAGACAACCCCTTAAGTAGGGATATTCATGAATACATCTTGCAGTGACGATGATGACCAGGAGGCTATTGGCTCTAATTAGAGACCTCACATGCCACCTTTTAGTGAATTATTGTACATATACCAAACCCAGTGGATCCCTGTAAAACTCTATGCACAGTTGGAACCAAGAGCATCCTGGGTCACAGAGACACATAAATGGAAAGACTCTTGCTAAAGGCTGGGCCAAGTTTCAGGGCTGATGTGTTTGATGGGCTAGGTTAGATTCCCTAACAGTCAGTCAGGGAGTCCTGCTGAATCCAAGAGACTAAGGCTCACTTGCACACATGTACTGACCAGGAAAGGAGTCTAAGTTGGTAAGCTTTCACCTTTGCAAGCTGCCTCATCATCAGGGGTGGCTCCAGGCACCAGCATGCCAAGCATGTGCCTGGGGCGGCAAGCTACGGGGGCAGTCTACCGGTCGCCACGAGGGAGGCAGGCAGGTTGACTTCGGCGGCATGCCTGCTGGTCCCGCGGCTTCCGTGGACCTCCCGCAGGCGTGCCGCCCAATCCATGGGACCGGGGACCTCCCGCAGGCAAGCCGCCGAAGGCAGCCTGCCTGCTGTGCTTGGGGCGGCAAAATACCTAGAGCCGCCCCTGCTTATCATGAAAGAAAGGTACAGTTAAGTTACTCCAACTTCAATCATCTTACTACACCTGCTGTCCTTGCTTTTCCTGCTATCCCCTTATCTTCGGGCATTTTGGTATGAGTTACACCAACTTGGCTCACCAAGTGCAGGGCAGTCTAAATTCAGAAGTGATTTGTAAGAGGGGGTGGGAGATGCATTTCATATTGCTAAGTGGGTAGGAGACTAGAGGAATATAATGCCACCCAGTTCTAAGGAACTCTCTACTGAAGCCAAGGGCAAGTTCTGCTTAAAGGAAGATGCTGTAGTTCTGAGCAATTAAGTCTAATAGCATCTTGTAGTATCAAACCCTTTTAGACTGAGCACTGTAACTCCAATCCAGCAAAACCTTAAGCATGAGTTTTCCCATTGACAGAAATGGGACAACTCATATGCTTAAATTGTGGGATTGGGGCCCGCGCTCAGCACCACTGCAGGACTGAACCCTAAATCAGTCCAGAGGGAGTTTACATTTGTTTAAATGAATATTCAGAAAGCTTCTTGCATCAGCTTAACTGCCCTGTAGGCTGAATAAAACAAACATGTAGCACCGTGAGTTCATCATAAAGGCCAGTGCTGTAAGGTTTTTAACCCTTTCAGTGACTGATTTGCAGTTACACCCTTAAGATCAGCTCAAAATATTCTGTTGGGGAATAACACATTCTGTGATATAGCAGTCGCTGTACCCTAGTCAAGGTTGTTTCCAAGTTCATTTTTAACAAGCACTATAAACCTCTCTCTTGTGTAAGTCGCTGGGCCTTGGCAAAACCCAAAACAAAGATCAGAAACTTCCAGCACTATTTGAGTTGTTCCATGATGGTTTGATGAGAAATGAATTGATTCAAAGAATAGTTTTTAAATCTCCACTTTGGACTTCTCATTTCTCTGCTCCACTTTCAGGAATTTCTCTAGTTCTGGTTTCTAGAACTTCTAACTCTAAAACACTGAAATCCATGTTTGTTTACTTATGTTACTAAGTCTGTTTAAGAGTTGGGCTCAAATCATTTCCTTCCTTGATCTGTGAGCAAATAACGGTCTAGTTTAGAAGAAACCCTATACATTGTCAATTGACTTGTTTTCCCATTCAGCAGACAGATTTTTACCTGAAAAGCTCTGATTTTTGCAATGGTTACAAAATGGTGTTTCTGTGGTACAGTTTGAACATCTTGAGATATGAGCATTTTAACTTGTTGGATGAATCTGGAAAACTTCCCAGATTATACATCTGCCAGTAAAATGTATACCTTCCAAGAACATGTCTGCAAAGAAGGATGTGAGAATGATTAATAGGCTATGTTTCTCAGTGCTCGCCAAAACTGTGGGGTATCCCTTCACCCAGAAAAATCTATTCGTTAGCAAATACAAGTTCTGTGTGCCAGTACTCCCAGCTGTCGATCCAGCTGCACAATTCGCTATATGCTTCTTACTTAAACCACAGAAACTGAAGGTGAGGAGAAAAAAAATCTTATTAGGTCATCTTTTCTGGTATACTCTCAAGTGATTTGACTTTTCAATGACTCATGCAATGGGGTTTCTACCAGTCCTCTTGGGACATTACACCACAGTATAATAGACAGACCTCACTGTTTGAATATTTTTTCCTGACATTTAGCCAACTTCCCTCGACTTAATTTCATCCCATGATCCCTAGTTATACCTTATTAGATCACCAAGTATTTTTTTTCCAATTTCTATAGGCAGACGGTTCTCTACTATTCCCCAGACTAAAACACATTGTCACTTAGCCAACTTTGAGTTTGTTATTTTAATCTTTCCAAACCTCAACACATTTTGATTTCAGCGTGAGATCCTAGGAAGAAGATCTACAAGATAGCCCTTTTCATCTCCTGCTCATGCTTTATTTTGATTCCCCATGCTACAGCATAGTTTCTCAATTGAGAATGAAACAAAACTTGGTTAAAACCAGGCAGCCATTTCAGATAATTAGCTGAAGGTCTACCTGAGGGGTTTCCAGGTAATTTGCAGCATGGTTAATCTTAAAAAAAAAAAAAAAAAAGCCTATGCAAATAATTATGGTACCTGAAGGTAATGGATATTTGTTCATTCCAGCACATCTTTAATTATTTTTCCCTTAGTTCAAAGTAAGAAGGAATAATTTACTCCCCAAAAAGTTTCAAGCACTAATTTAAAAAAGTAATTACCTTCAAAGGGAAATATGGGGAAGAGAAATGGAAACATGGTGAAAAATTTAACTAGTAACCTAAGAAACAAAACTGTTGCAGTGTAGAGGAATACAAGAGGTTCCCATTAAATGGGTTGTGAGCCCTCTGGTGGTGCACACCAGGTGTTAGTTTTTAGAAGCTATCAGAAAAGAGCCATAGCATCAGTATCGTGGTAGCTAGGCCTTGCATATTTGTATTCAGTAAACATGATTACCAAACTGTGCTGAGCTCAAGTGGTTCCTATATGTTATCATTGCTGAGTAAAGAGGAAATTATTCAACAATTCACTGCAAGTAAAATTTTACAAATACAGCAGTTGCAAACCTGAAACTCTCATTCAGGAAAACACTGAAGCATGTGTACGGACTGAGGTAGCTGATGAGCTGGCCAAAGCTGGAAGATCAGAAACTCAGGTAGAAATGACTATAGTTGAAGATACTGTTGCCCTATCAAGAAAAATATTAGCTGAAATAAATGGTCAAAAGATGAAAGATCCTTTGATTGATATGAAGGCATCTCAGAAAATAACGTTCACTGTCGGACAGGGCACACCACCGAAATGAAAGTCAGTAGAGATGGGACCGAGATATCAACTCTGCAGGTTGTGCTAGGAGCAGGCCTTTTACACCTGGCCGTGCTTTTGTAATGAAGTATTGTAAGGAAAGTAATGATCTTCAGATTTCACCCTTTGGATCGATTCTTTACAAAAATACCCTGTCAGAGTCATCACATTCATTCTCAAACTTCATGGTCTGATATGATTATTGTAGAACAAGACAAACAACAACAACATACTACTTAAGCATGTTCTCATACTCTTTGCTGAAGAAGCAGCTACTTAAGCACCAGTGCAATGTTTTAAACTTGTGCTTGAGTGCTTGAAATTGGGGCCTACAATTTGAAATATCTGTATCCCTGCTGCAGCTATTCATGCTTCTGAAACCCAATATATAAACTTTTATAAGGAGATATATTGTTCATGTGTAGTATCTTTAGAAATAAATTGTTTATAAGTTAGACAAGTGGATAGCTGGGTTCTTAGGAGTAGGGATAAAAAGTTAATGAATTAAGATATTTAAGCACATGAGAAGTCCCACTGAAGTTCGGCACTATTGAAGTACCTTTCTGACTCCAGCTTGAGTATTTTCTCCCAGGTCTAATCTGCCCCAAATCAACTAAAAAATGTTACCATCCTCCTAGTAGACTGGTGTCCACATCACAAACCCATCTACAATTGACACCCTCGCCAGCAGTATCCTCAGAAAGGCAAGAATTGAAGGAGCCTAGAGCCTGAATTACTTGCCTTTAATCATGTTCCTTTCAGGTCACAGCCATGGCAGCTTAAATGAGGACACAACACTTTTCAGCTACCTAACCAGTGTACACTTCTGTCTACTGAACACGTGAAATGTAGATTTAATGTATGAAATTTAGATGCCAGTCTTCAGACTATACAGGAATAACTAATCAATTTTATAGTATTGTAATATAAGGATACAGAATCAGTTGTTTTAGAAACACCAATGAATGGTCTGCAAGCAAGATTACAAATGGCTTAAAGGTATAAGATAGAGTAGAACATAAAGTTACAGGGACAAATGCTGATGCCAGTTATACTAGTAACTCCAGAGTGATGCCATATATAACTATAACTGATATCATACAATTGATATCAACTTTATCTGACAGGAGCCTTTCTACCACTAAATTCACAGGATCCACAGGGCATATTAGAGAAGTGAGAATATTTATTGTTCAGCATGAATAGTTGAGCTGGGTGAAATTTACAAAATAACTAAATATTCAGCTGAATTTCTTAATTAATTCCCTTTGCCCATTTGGTCACCACTTGTGCACTAGTTTTATACAAACTTTTGACATAATATAATTTACTGGCAGAAATGTCACAAAAAGCTAATTTCTAAGTGAAAAACTGTAATTTGGGCAAACAGTGCTTGCTTGCTCATCCAATCCAGGAACAGAAATAATATCACGCGATTAATATTCTGATTAATCAAACACACTTTGAATTTAGAACAAGTGTCACCCATGCATAGAGGAAGAGATATCTGAACACAGAAGGTGATGGAAATTGAACTGCTCAAAGATATTCTACAGGCAGAAAAAGGATCAATTGGTTTATTACACTGCCGAGTTATTCATTTACCCCTAGTGAATAGTAAACACTTCCTTCTCTACTCACCTGTTATTGCTCAGCACACTTTGAAGACAGATGGGACTAGACCTGGCCCTGCAGCTGATTGAAATACTGACCTATTTTTAATAAATGTTCTTGATTTATAAGGATGGACAAGTCAATTCAGATAAATCCCTCCTTGCCATGGCCCCAGAGCTAAACCGAACTCAAACCAAATTTCAATATGGATCATGCCTCCAAATTTGTGCTCAGTGAGACCCTTCTGCCTTTCGCCTCCTATTTGGAAAGGGACCTTAGCTTTTTCTGTAGTATCATTTTCCCCTTGCCGAAGACCCTGGGTAGACCTCAGTGCTGTTCTTGGGTGGGGAGAGTCTGTGTAGGTGTGTGTGTGTGTGTGTGTGTGTGTGTCGGGGGGTGGATTTGGCAGGCAAGGGAGGAGCAGACAGGCCCTGGGCAAGGCTGAGGGGAGGGAATATACTTGCACAGAGTTTGGAAGAGATCCATCCCAGGGCTGTGTTCTCTCTTCTGCAGAGTCTTCCTATAGTGAGGATCTCATCCCCTTTTAAGAGGAGGTTCCAGGTCAGCCACGTGAACACTGCCTTCCTCCCTAGTAGCTCCAGTTCTGCTCCTCGTTCCTCCAATTCTAGTCTCACTTCCTGGTCTTCCTCCAGCACTGCCCCCTTCCCCAGAGCAGGCCTGGGAGCTGGAGGTGGTCAGTTAAAAATGCCTCTGCTCCTATTGGAGCCTGTGGCGGTTCCACTCCTTTGAGCTGCTCATTGCACAGAACCCTGATCCACTGCCTCTGCTCAGTTCAATTATGGTCTTTACCTGGAGTCTTGGAAGCTTACTGGGGAGCATGCAAACACAATGTAAAGGAGAAAATAATTTTACCACAGGGTAGAGGAAGGGAGAAATAAGGCACAGGAGACAGGAAGATAGGACAGGGAAGGACAGTTATAAAATAGAGGGGAAGAAGAGGGGGAAAGGAAGGTGAGTTTTTACATCACATACCATTACAAGCTCCCACTGGAACTGGATAACTAGTTCTCCCTAGGGAGCAGGCCAGAGAGGAATAGGCCAGGATGAGCAGCTGGTAAGAAGCTGAGGACAACATATGTGTTATGGGTGGGGGAACTGAGGCCAGTAGCAAACCAAAGGAGAAATCTGCATTAGTGTGGTTATTTATTAACTCCATCTATTCTCTTGCCCTGATTGGCTGTTACCAGAGAGCAGGGATGTGTATTCTATAAAATTAGGATTTGGGAGTCTTTCCACTTACTTCAGCATACTTTGGATCAGGTTATGAGTGGGCTAGATTCATTGGTACACTCCAGCTGCTATGGACTGTCCCACTGATACGTGTTGTATGTCAGGCAGGAGTGAATAGTTATCCTGCTCTACTCAGCTAAGGTGAGGCCTCAGGTGGAACACTGTGCTCAGTTCTGGTGGCCACACTTTAAGAAAGATGTGGACCAATTGGAGAGACAAGAGGAGAGCAACAAAAATGATGAAAGGTTAGAACACCTGAACTATAAGGTAAGGTTAAAAAATGGTATATCTTGAGAAAAGAAGACTGAAAGGGCAACTGATAAATCTCCAAAAACCTTAAGGACTGTTATAAAAAGGACAGTGATAAATTGTTTTCTGTTTCTACTCTAGGTAGGAGTGGGACTAGTAGTAATGGATTTAATCTGCAGCAAGGGAGATTTAGGTTAGTTATTAGGAAGAACTTGCTAACTTTAAGGATAGTTAAGTATTGGAATAGATTTCCAAGGGGCTTGTGGAATCCATGTCATTGGAGGTTTTTAAGAATTGCTTAGACAAACACCTGTCAGGGATGGTCTAGGTTTACTTGGTCCTGCCTCAACGCAGGGAGCTGGATTAGGGGACCTTTTGAGACCCCTTCCAGCCCTACAATTATATGAAATCCATAAATCTGGTTTAACCAAGCAGATTTATGGCTTTTTTCCATTGGTGGAGTGGCTAAAAGCAGCTACATACTCTAGTGACTCTGGCCAAATGAGCAGTGAATTAATAATTCTATAGTTTATTTGTGCTTTGAATGCCTGAGACCATTACACTTCAGTATAAAAAACTATTTTGAAATATTTAATCTCTACTTCAAACCAGGATTATACTTAATGAAGACACTTGCTAACAGGTATAACCTCAGGATCTTTGACTCCAATGCTAATATTAATTTCCCATCAGCCTAGAATTTTTGACTTACGCAATTACATAACTGAAAAATATAGTAATTTTCTAGCATGATACAAGGGTCCATATGATCAATTTCTCAAAGAACTGTTGAGTACACCACACAAAGTCCATTTTAACAGACAACAGTTTGTGTAGGTGTGTGTCAAACAGGTACGAATTCATATTGATTTTAAAACCAATGTATTTGGAAAGAAAAAATAAGTTATCCTGAACAAAAAGCCAATGATTAGGCTCCTGGGTTAGTGTGTGTGTTGTGGCGGTTTTAACCCCCCCCCCTCCCCCCACACACACACACCTATTTCATAGATTTCTCTTTCTACATCTTTTGAAAAAAGATGTAGTAACACATTCTAGTACATCTTAGCTGTTCTTTCCTTTAAAAGGGCACATCATAGTGATCGGTAGAGCACAAAAGTAGCAGTAAAAGCTGCTGCCCCACATCCTCAAATGTCTAGCAGAATCAGCTGTGCTGATAGATACTCTCTGTCACCTTGTTTATAACTTCTTTGATACTGCCAACAAGGGTGCCAAATACAAAGGTATTACGGTCTGGATCCCTCTCCATTCAGAGTGGACCGAGACCACCAACTCATTTGAGACAAGCCTCTGAAAAGCTGCCAGGTTTGACACTGGAAAAATGCAGAGTCAGATTTAAACTGATGGCCTGGTAGTGAACCACAGCACAGTCATAAACAGATGCTTGCTATGATGACAGATTTTGTGAGTGGAGACCACATCCATTTTAGAAGTTACAGACTTAATAAGCCTAAAGCTCTCTCTTCCCCAGCCCACTTCTAGCACCAGTATTACCAAGAAAAGGAGCCTTAGCAATTTGAACAAGAGTCAGACCAGGAACTTCTGGATCCTAACAAGTTCCAATCAGCCCCAAATCTCACTGAAGTCAGTGAGAGATGCAGGTGGTCCATACCTTTGAAAAGTTAGGCCACTAATCTAAGCATACTTGATACTCTAGGAGCTTGACAGATAAGGGGCTGATGGCAGGTTAATTGCTCTTCCTTTCCCATTAAGCAAACCTGTGATTGGTAATCAGAAAGCCAGTGCATAAGTGGTTAGTTCCTTAATGGCTTGGGGCATCTTTAAGTATTATGAAGTTCCTGGATGCAAACTTATGAACACCCTTAGTCTAGGATATGAGAGATATATTCCATTCATTATAGCTCTGATTCAATGACCTTAAACAGATAATCAATATCTAAACTGATAAATGGGCAGACTTCTTAAAAATCTATTCCCTGAGTGCGGTGGCTGAATGTTTTATTCTTGACAGATGTAATTTATAATTTAGTGATTACGAACAGAATATTTGTTCCAGCTGTTGCGATGTATTTCACACAGCAAAGAAGGGGAGTGAAAGTGTGAAATACTTATAAAAGAATGTGAAAAATTATAAAAATGTAGGCCTAAATATTTTTGCTATGATGACAATAGCAAGACAATTAATTTGGATTGGGAACTGCTGAATTATTTAGCATATTAAGTTATTAGCTAACGCAACACAATCAGAAGATAGTCTTACTGTTCATAATTTAAAACACTGGTCATAGGAACTGGAAAGCAGGAGATCTTTAAAGCTGGCAGAAAATGAAGTGCTACACAATAAAACTAGTAGCTATCAGTGTCAGGCCATAATTTTTTCATGTGGCTAAGTAATTTTCAATGCTTAATTGGGATTATTCAAGTCATTTATGGTCCATGACAAAATTTATCAATAGGTTCACCAACTATTAACATATCTAATCTGATTTTTTGGAATCTAATAGCGAACACAGATCCATAGTAACATATTTTCATATCCTTTTCCTCTAGGCATATACTAATCATTGCAACAAGATCAACAATAAAACCAAACCAAAGCAGCTTTTCCTGGACTGATCACCATACACTGAAGTCTGTGTAACATCGAGACCTCATTATTCCAGCCAATAGAATCATTAGAACTGATAAAAAAATTTTAACTAAATTGTAGGGTGGAAAACCTATCTTGTCATAAAAAAAACTCCCTGGAAAAATTTCATTTTCAGTTTTGCTGAAAACCAAAAAATTTGCAGGAAATTTAAAAACTAATTTATTTCAAATCTCCAAACAAAAAATGGCATTTTGGACCAGATCTTAAAACTGCCATTTAATAAAGGCTTATTGCACTGGGATATATATGTATGTGTGTGTGTGTGTGTGTGTGTGTGTGTGTGTGTGTATACACACACACACATATCCCAGTGCAATAAGCCTGCGTGCCTGGTACTGTACCTAAAGCTGCCCAGATCCTCTAGTAGAGCCTCCCCTCCCTTACTTTTCATTTTAAATTCTAGTGGGATCCACGTACCTCCCTTGCTAGGCTTCAGAAAGAGAGGTACACTGTCCATTTAGTCCACCCAATTCTTTCTTTGGGGGCTGCAAGGTGAGGTCACACCAGTATCCCTAATCCAGTCTGGGGATGTCTTCTGAAGGGGATATCTGGGCCAAAGCCTTCTACTCCTTGGGCGTACTTGTTCCCCATTCTAGGGTTACCTACCCTACGTCCATATTTTCACAGACATGTCCGGCTTTTGGGGTTTTAAATAGTCGTCCAGGAGGAATTTGTAAAACTCTCAAAAGGTCCGGGATTTCCCTCCCAATGCAGAGTGTGGCACGGCTGACAGGGCGCCCTGGCCGGATTGAGCCACTTGCATCAGGGCCCCCAGCAGCCAGAGCCCCTCTCCTGCTCCCCCCATCTCCTCCCCTGCAGCCTCAGCATGCTGTACCGGCAGCACTCTGGGGGGATGGGGCTGGGCACTCCATGGGGGAGTGCAGCAGCGTGTCTGGCTCTGCGTGGAGACAGGCACGCTAGTCTGAGTGGCACAGTAAGGGGGTTGGGGGCTTAGAGAAGGGACATGGGATCCTGGGGGGCAAAGGACAGTTGGATGGGTCAGGGTTTGGGGGGGCTGTCAGGGGGCAGGGGTGTTGATACGGGTCGGGGCAGTCAGGGTACAGGTAAGGGGTGGGGTCCTAGGAGGGCAGTTGGGCTGGGGGGGGTCTCAAGAGGAGGCAGTCGGGGACAAGGAGAAGGGAGGCTTAGATAGGGGGTGGGGTCCTGGGGGGTGGTTAGGGGCAGGGGTTCCAGGAGTGAGCGATCAAGGGGGGTTGGATGGGTCAGGGGTTCTGGCAGGGCTGTCAGGGGGGCGGGAAGTGGGAGGGAGTGGATGGGGTGGGGCTACCCCCGTGGAGTGTCCTCTTTTTTTAATGTTAAAATATGGTATCCCTACTGTTCACAGTTCCACTTCGTTCAAGCAGTGAGCTCTCCATTCACAGCAAGCAGCAGCATGAGGTCTAATGCTTCTCTTATATAAAATTTATTTTAACTGAACCCTTAAGTGCTCCTATATAAGCACAAAAGAAACTAGAAATAAACTACTTCCACTCTGCTTTTCATAGTTTTGACACTGTTCTCATCGTGCATTTTTGTTTGCTCCTTGCAAATACAAGCTTTACATTCAGAGTGCAGTCATGGTCTCTAGATTAGGGCTTTTCCAAATAATTTAAGGATTTTTTTCTGCTTATTCTGTAAACAACTTAGATTTGCTGTTCTAGCCCTTCAGTGAAATTGATAACTGCAAAATTTAATGCACCTTTGCCTGTGGAACTCATTGCCACAAGATATTACTATGGCCAAGAGCTTAGCGGGATTTAAAGTAGGACTGGATATTCATATGAACAAGAATTTCCAGAGTTACATAAGTAAAGAGCAACACTCTCCCCCGCTCCGCCTCCAACTTTAGCAAAGATATAATCTCTTCTGCTTTAGAGTGTACACCAACTATTGTGGGTTAGAAGAAGCTTTCCATGAAGGCTGCTTATTCCTTCTGCAACATTTCTTGCACCTTCCTCTGAAGCAGCTTGTATTGGCCACTGTCAGGAACAGAATCCTGAGCTAGACAAGCCACTGCTTTGATCTAGTATGGCAATTCCTGATTACACCTGGTAATTGCATTCTTATACCAAGTTTCTGCACTCAGTTGAGGAAAGAGCACTGGGGGATTTCTTTTATGATAGGACGGACATTCCTTGTTCCAGTTTTTGGATTTTCCCTCATCTCAGAACGCAAAAAGCTCATGAGTTTCTTTTCATGGGTGACTCAGGCTGTAAACAATATTGTGTGTTTCATTTACCTGATGTAGCCTAGAATGTGGGCTGTTTAGGGCAGGGTCTGCCCTTTAATAAGTGTTTGTACAGCACTGTGATCAGTAAGGCCCCTGAAGCTGCTTGCAGCTTGTGTGCATAATGCCAGTCAGGGACACAATCTTCTCTAGAGTCTTTCTTAGGAGACAGTTGATGCAGACAACCAGATATGTTCACCCCCTTCCTCCCAATCTTTTGGAAACCTATTTAAGCTTAAGTTAGAGCTCCTAGAGTGAGACTCTCCTTTATCTGTAAATCAATTGACCTCAGGATCTGTTTTACTGACCGGGGCATTAGTGGGAATTTTCCTGTTCCCCCCCCTGCCCCCCTTTTTTGGTCTTTTTCCAACCTCAGCTATTATGCTCGAAAGACCCCATCCCTTGCTGGATGCCTGCCAGGCTGCCAGAACTGCCCCTTTGTGAGCTGCAGTAAATGGCATCCCATCTGGAGAGCCTACAGTATATTTTAACTGCTTCTGTGACATCTTCCAGTTCCAGCTTGGGTTGCTCTCCCATGCTGTGTCTGGGGGAGGGAAATGACTTCTCATCAGAATGCTCCATTTCTGATCTTTTGCTTCCTCTTGGCAGATTATAACCCTAGGAAAACAAACTGCACCCTTCTGTTCAGGGAAGTGAACTTGCTGGATCTAAAAGTGTGGATCATTTCACAACAAGCTGAGCACCAGCAGAATTAGACTGTTTCCAGGTTGGGTCACATAGAACCATAGAAACGAAGGGCTGGCAGGGACTTTAAGGTCATCTAGTTCAGCCCCCAGTGCTGAGGCTGGACTGAGTACACCTAGCCCATCCATGACTGATGTTTGTCCAACCAGTTCTTAAAAACCACCATGATGGGGATTCCATAACCTCTCTTGGTACCTCATGCCAGTGTTCTAGCTATCCTTATAGTTGGAAAGTTTTTACTAATATCTAACCTATGTCTCCATTGCTACATATTAAGCCCACTGCTTTTGTTCTACCTTCAGTGGACACTGAGAGCAACTGATCACCATCCTCTTTATAACAGCCCTTAGCATCTTTGATGATCAGGTGCCCAGCTCAGTCTATTTCCTCCCTTTCCCCCTCAAGACTAAACATACCAATTTTATTAATCTTTCCTCAAAGGTCAGGTTTTCTAAGGCCTGGTCTACACTGGGGGGGGGGGGTTCGAACTAAGGTACGCAAGTTCAGCTACGTATTCGCGTAGCTGAACTCGAAGTACCTTAGTTCGAAGTACTTACTCGTCCTCACGGCGCGGGATCGAAGTCCGCGGCTCCCCCGTCGACTCCGCCACCGCCGTTCGCGGTGGTGGAGTTCTGGAGTCGACGGGAGTGCGTTCGGAGTTCGATATATCGTGTCTAGATGAGACGCGATATATCGAACTCCGAGAAGTCGATCGCTACCCGCCGACCCGGGCGGGTAGTATGGACGTACCCTAAGCCTTTTCTGCTTTTGTTGATGTCCGCTGGATGCTCCCTAATCTGTCCACATCTTTCTTAAAGTGTGGCACCCAGACCTGGACATAGTACTCTAGCTGAGGCCTCACCGGTGCTGAGTACAGTAGGACAATTAACTCGCGTGTCTTACATACGATTTTCCCGTTCATATGTTGCAAAATGATATTAGCCTTTTTTGCAACTCCACCATATTGGCTCATGTTCAATTTGTGATCCACTATAACTCCTAGATCCTTTTCAACAGCACCGCTGACTAGCCAGCTATTCCCTGTTTTGTAATTGTGCATTTGATTTTTCCCTCCTAAATGAAGTACTTTGCCCTTACCTTTACTGAATATTCCCTTGTTGATTTCAGTCCACATCTCTGATTTGTCGAGGTCATTTTACATTCTAATCCTGTCCTCCAAAGTGCTTGCAACCCCTCAAGATACATCCATCCCCACTTTGACAATGAACCACTCTGAGTATGGTCTTTCAAACAGTTTTGCATCCACCTTACAGTTGTGTCATCTAAATGACATTTTCCCTAGTTTGCCTATGAGAATATCACATGAAATTATGTCAAAAGCTCTCCTAAAAAACACTGCATATCATGTCTACTGCTTCCCCTCATCCACCAGGCCAGTAATCCAGTCAAAGAAGGAAGTTAGATTAGTTTGGCATGATTTATTCTTGACAAATCCCTTCTGGCTATTCCTTATAACCCTATTATCCTCTAGGTGCTTACAAATTGATTATTTAATAATTTGTTCCAGTATCTTTCCAGGTATTGATGTTAAGTTGAATGGACTATAGCTCCCCAAGTCCTTTTTGTTCCCCTTTTTAAAAGGCAGGAACTAGGTTTACCCTTCTCCAGTCTTCTGGGACCTCATCGGTCCTCCAGGAGTTCGCAAAGATAATAGCTAACTGTTCCAAGATTGCTTCAGCTAGTTCCTTGAGTACCCTAGGGTGAATTTCAACAGGCCCTGACAACTTGAATACATGTAACTCATCAAGATATTCTTTATCCTGTTCTTTTTCTAGTCTGGCTTGTGTTCCTTCCCCCTTATTCTTTATTAATATTGTTAAGCTTCTAGTCATAATTAACCTTTATAGTGAAGACTGAAGCAAAACAGGCATGGAACACCTCAGACTTCTTCATATCATCTGTTATTAGCTTTTCTTCCTCACTAAGTAGATGAAGGAAAGTGTAGGTCTGCTTTCTCCTGCTCCTAATTTATAGAACCTCTTCTTAACACTTTGTGTGTCCCTTACTAGGTGTGACTCATTTTGTGCATTAGCCTTTCTCATTTTGTTCCTATGTGCTTAGATACATCCTTAGCAATCTCTCCATGTTTCCACTTTTTGTAGAATTTCTTTTTGATTTTCAGGTCACTAAAGAGCTCCTGATGGAGCCATAGTGGCCTCTTACTATTCTTCCTATCTTTCCTTCACATCAGGATAGCTTGCTATTATGCCTTTTATATTGGCTCTGAGAAATTGCCAGTTCTCCTGAATCATTTTATTCCTTGGATTTTGTTCCCATGGAACCTTAATTACCAGTTTTCTGAGTTTGTTAAGACCTGGTTGTTGTTTTGTTTGTTATTTTTTTAAGGACCATGGTCCTTATTCTGCTGTTCTCACTCCTTTCTTTTCTTGGAATCATGCAATTACTGCACGCAAATTGCCTTCAATCTTCAGATTCAGAACCAATTTCTCTCTCTCAGATTCAAGTCTAAAATGGCTGCATCCAGTTACTTCCTCTACCTTCTGAAACAAGAAGGTATTTGACATTTTGTGATTTGCCATATTATTTTTCCAACAGATGCCTGAGTAGTTAAAGTCCTGAGTTGCTACCAGGTCTTACGTTTTCATTACCCCTGATTATGCAAAGTAGCTGTATTGTGTGGTCAATGAAATGTGCTGCAAATTTTATTCTGACATACTGGGCCAAGGTCTCAGTGCGTGGGCATGATTCTGCATTGCCCTACACCTTGAGAATTTTGCTTTGGTAGCATTTTACACCCGCTTTGCAGGCAATGGAGGCTGTACATATTTAAAGCTCAATGGACACAATTTTGTGCCCAGTTACACGCATTCCCTGTCTTGTGCCCTTTCCACTGGAGACACACCCCGGAGTTTCCTGCAATGAAGCAAACAGTAGAAGGGTTTTCCCAAGGTTCAGGTTGCCAGGATGAAAGCCAAGCAGGACATCCTCTGGGTCCTGAAAACCATCTGTCAGATCTTACAAAGATGTCTGTTAGTCCTCGGCCCATACATAGAGGGACCAGTAGGTGGTGCTCAAGAATACATAACATAGTTCCAGGGCTTTGTAAAACTAGTAGATGTTGTTCACTGCAAACGGCTTCCTCTGTGCAGTTCTTTACCAGGATTATCATTTTCCTCCTTGACCCAGATTAACAATCATTCTAGGCTTGTTTCTTTTCATTCTTAGGGTATGTCTATACTGCAGCTGGGAACGGGTCTCCCAGCCTGGGTAGAAAGACACACACTAGCTCTGCTCAAGCTAGTGCACTAAAAGTAGCACAATGGATGTTGTCGCAGAGCTGACGGCACAGGGTAGCTGCCTGAATACAAGCCTGCCCAACCCCCTCGGGTGGCTAGCCCATGTCACAACTTTCTTAGTGCTTTCTCTCTGTCTGGGTTGGGAGGCTGCAGCATAGATAGACCTTTACTCTTGTTTTTCCTCTAGCCTGTTCAGAGTGTTATCACTGAAAGAAAGAAGCATGGGAAGACTCTTCAAAGAAAATAAATTGAAGGCCTTTGGAGATTTTATCTCTTTTACAGTGAATGTTCTGACCCTTCCAGCGACTTTGTCATTTATTCCTTTGTAGTTTAGAGAATGCAAAAATGTGGTTTGATAATCACTGGCAGTGATCCAGTTTCAGCTGCAGCTCATTAATATATCCATTGTAATAAACATATGGGATTCTCTACAGCTTTTATCTTATTTTTATAAGAGCATAGAAACCAATGTACAAAGTTTGGATTTTCAAAAAGCTATTAAAACAATATACGAATTACTGAAAGAACCCACATATATACACCCTATTCCATTGCTCAAGGCTATATTTTCCTTACCACTACACCACTTTGTATCAGCAAGGCCACATTAGAGATTCAGAATCTCGGTCTGTTGTAGGGGAGGAGATCTGGCTGCTGAACATTTGCCTGCAAGAGCTTTCGGAACTACACACCCCCATACACAGGCTAGCTTTAGGTTTGTGTTCCTGATAAAACTAGTTAATTCTTCCTGCAACTTCTTGCATTAGCACAAGTTTGGCCATGAAAATGGACTTTTCCAGAATTCTCTCAACTCTCACCTGCCTAAAGTTTTGGAAAGTGATTTAGCAAAGACTAAAGGTGACAGGTTGACAGCCCTAGAGAGAGTTCTTCTACGTATTCACAGAACAGATGCAGCAGTGGCTGTGCAAATTCGCCATGCTGTCCTGCCAGTGTACCTCAAGTCCCAAGTGACCTAGAGAGACTCGTTGGAAGAACAAAGTCAGGATCTATGTTCATGAAGTCATTGGCCTAGTGTTCAGACTGTCACCATGGCTTCCAATTAGTGCCAGCCGCAGTTGGGGTTCAGCGATGCAGACTAGAATCAGGCTGAGACAATCAACTCATTTCACATACACTGCTGAACAGTTACCACGTGTATTGAATTCCACCTGCTACGAGCTGTGCCCAGGCAGCCCCCTGCACCCACACAGAGCTAATGACAGGATCTCGCTCAAAAAACAGCAGGCTTTGAACTTCAAGATGAAAATCTCAGAATCACACTAACATTACCCCACTCCCCCCCGCCATCCAAACCTCACCTAAATTAACAGATCCTGCACCTTAGGCTTGTCTGCACAGTGCAGCAATATGCACCAGAAGGGTGTTAACTGTAGAGTGTGCTAAAGCATTGTGCTCTAAGTGCCCCGTGTAGACCCTGCTGATACACTTTAAAAGGTAGCTAGTGTGTGTTGTGGTAGCTTTCTTGGAAACAGCTCAACATGCCTTTTCAAACACATCAGGAAGCTCAGAGCTTTCACAATACTCTTTGCTACAAAAGGCAAGTGCTAAGATTCAGGGTCACAACAGTAAGACAAACTCTAATTCCAAGGCACAGGGAGGAAAAAATAATGAAGCAGTGCTGGGGTAAAATGAATACCTGTATTTGGAATAGAAGGTCAAGCAGTCTACAATGAGCCAAGACCAAAGGACATGGGGAAGGTAGCTCAAAATACCTTCAACTTCATCATTAGATGCACAACCAACTTAGTACTTATGTAGTTTTAGCATCCAATTTTCCCCTCAGTTACAGTAGTCCAATTCCTCATCGAGCCTATCGAGCTTTAAATATGTAGAGCCTCCACTGGATGTTAGGAAACACTATTTTACTAGGAGGATGGTGAAGCACTGGAATGGGTTACCTAGGGAGGAGGTGGAATCTCCTTCCTTAGATGTTTTTAAGGCCTGGCTTGACAAAGCCCTGGCTGGGATGATTAAGGCCTGGTCTACACTGGGGGGGGGGGAATCGATCTCAGTTACGCAACTTCAGTTATGTGAATAACATAGCTGAAGTTGACGTACTTAGATCTACTTACTGTTGTGTCTTCCTTACTGTACTGCGGTAAATTGACCGCTGACGCTCTCCCGTTGACTCCGCCTGCACCTCTTTGACCTCCTGAGGTCCCTTCCAACCCTGATATTCTATGATTCTCTCACCCTGGTAGAGTACCAGAGTTGACAGGAGAGTGCCAGCGGTTGATTTATCGTGTCTAGACTAGATGCGATAAATCGACCCCTGCTCAATTGATCGATGTCCGTCAATCCAGCGGGTAATGTAGACAAGCCCTTAGTTGGGGTTGGTCCTGCTTTTAGCAGGGGGTTGGACTAGATGACCTCCTAAGGTCTCTTCCAACCCTAATCATAGAATTATAGAATCACAGAATATCAGTGTTGGAAGGGACCTCAGGGGGTCATCTAGTCCAACCCCCTGCTTAAAGAAGGACTAATCCCCAACTAAACCATCCCAGCCAGGGCTTCGTCAAGCCTGACCTTAAAAACTTTTAAGGAAGGAGATTCCACCTCCTCCCAAGGTAACCCATTCCAGTGCTTCATCACCCTCCTAGTGAAAAAGTTTTTCCTAATATCCAACCTAAACCTCCCCCAGTTCAACTTGAGACCATTGCTCCTTGTTCTGTCATCTGCCACCACTAAGAACAGCTGAGCTCCATCCTCTTTGGAACCCCCTTTCAGGGAAGCTTTCTAGGCAGGGTGCCCTAGGGGACACCCTAACCAAACAGGGGACACTGCACAGCTCTGTAGGTAGCAGCAAAGCCTGAGGCTGTACAGCAGAAGGAACTGCTGCTGGCAGCTAGAGACTTCTGTTTTGGGACTGTTAAGTTTCATGTGGGTTCTGAGGTAAGAGCCTTTAACCCTCGTTCTAGTGCTGCTGGACTTTTGGACTCTAGAAGATTCTATTTCAAGTGTCAGGATTCACTCCACCGTATTGGCTCACACTGGTGATGCTTAAATCACAATACCGGAAGCTATATTTATTCTCTGGCTAATGTCTAGTTCATAATCCCACATTATGATATTTCAAGCAACCAAATTTGATTCTGTAGAATGTGCAGGAGATTTTTTAATTCAGCTTGGGCTATCACATATTTTATTAATATGGTTGAGCTGGTAGCCTGGGTAAAAATAATTTCTTCTGCTGTGATGTGAGGGAAACTATTTTCACATTGTATTCAATTGTAGTACAGTGCCAATAAAAATCCTAGCAGAGATTTGGTTTATTTAGGAGCCTTTTCTCAGCTGAGCTCTGCTAAGCCTTTCATTGGGCCCTGGTGCCCCTTACTTCATTATCTTCCAGCCACTTAGGCAGTTAACTAGCCCCAGGTGGAGCTGGGTTGGCTCACGCCTTTCAGGGCAGCGGTCACGGGCAGGCTGGCAGCTGACTCCCCTTAAAGAGCCAGCCCTGTGACAAGGGCTTACAATCTAAATAGACAAGACAAAGGATTGAAGGGGAAACAGAGGCACGGGAGGGTGAAGCGTCTTGCCCAAGATCACACAGCAGGCCATGGCGGAGTTGACAATGGAACTCACATCTTTAGACTCCCAGTCCAGTGTCCTGTCTACTAGAGCACACTGGCTCTCCAGATTTTCAAGTTTAGATTCTTCTGGAACATATAAACCATGGACATGCTGCAAGAATTCTCATCTCCTCTTGCCTGACAATCTGCAGTCTTCACACACAAAGATCAGCAATGGCAAGAGCTTTATGCTTTCTAGGAAATCTTTATGCAGAGAGTGGACTTCTGCTCTGTCAACGACACAAACGTTCTGCAAAGTTTTTGTGAGCGAGCTTTGCTTGACCATTTCCAATCAGTGAAGCATGTATCAAAGCTGCTGATGCCCAACGTCATACACAAACGTAAATGCTGACAACATGCTTAGCGTTGATCAGAGGGATCATCTAGCTCAGAAAGAAAAAAGTGGATTTTGTAAATTGCTCATTGAAAGCCAAAATTAGATTCTAAATTCTAAAAGCCTTTAGAAAAAGCTCCGTGCTGAATCATCAGGTCACATTACAACAGGAAGAGAGCTTTAAATCTGTGTCCATCTTTATGCTTTATACCTATGCTCTGACATAGCTGACCATATGGAGTAACATATTTTGGACTCAGATATGAAATACAAATGTATCAAATTCAGGAGTCCAGAAAGCAAACAGGATGTTTTTTGTCTGTCTACTTGCCCTATCAAGGAATTCTTGTGACGTTAGTTATGCTTATCACCCATTAACTGCAGAAGTTATTATTAGTTCTGTTCTCTCCTTCAAATGTGAATGTAAAAGTCTCATCATCTCAAGCCAGAGTCAGATAGTCTTTGGTTTACCCATCTTCCGAAGTTTCCTGGCTGAGCAACACCGAAGATACTTTGAATCACTCATTTGTGATTCTGATCTCCTAAAGCTTCCTCATCTCAGTGAAGATGAAGAAATCAAAATCTCAGTTCACATCCCTGTACTCCTCCCCACTCCCCAGTGATCTACAAAAGGGCTGATTATTCTAATCTCCTCCACCAGTGTACCTCCATTGATTGCAGTAGACTTTCTCTTGACTTTACATCCATGTAAACAGACCAGACGCAAGCTCAAAACACTTTTTGAACATAAAATCTCCATTCTTGTTGGGAACTAGGATTACAGAAATGAGAGAAATCTCTCTTGCCTAAAACTCAGATAAATATTTATGCAGGTTAAATATTAATGCATGGTTAAATATTAATGCATGTATACATGTATACATTCTGCACTAATTTGCCATAGGTAGCCAGAATGTGTAGGAGCTTAGTTTGAGGTTCTTGTCTAAGCTATGTTTTTATACCACTCCAATCATTTAGTATCTGCACTTTCTTTGGTGTACAGAGTGGTGCAAGCATTTATCACAGCCTGTGATATTCTCCTCCTCTAAAAAGTCACAATGAGCAGGTCTAACTAAGAGCAATGTAACATTACCCAGGAGCCACCAGATGGTGCTATTAAAGATGATATGCTAAGTTCTTTTTAGCACAATGTGTATTGTGTTGTTACTCTGATGCAATTACTTTTAGTAGGATACTTATGCCAGTAAAGTCTTCTGGGAGGGGTTTTTAGGTCTAGAGCTACTGTCTATCATTAAAGTGGGGAAAATTTCAAACTCATTTAAATGACTTGCAAGCCTAAATTTCATTTTCAAAAGTGACTTAAGTTTCCTAGTCTCAGACTTTCATTCTTTCATTATCACTTCTGCAAATGGGACTTAGAGCTACTGGATAAAATTTTCAATAGTGCCTATCAAGTAGCGAAGTGGTTAAGGATGCGATTTGTTGATCATCACCCAGTTATTCATAATCTGTAATTAACTCATTTCTGTTTGTCTTTTTCTTGACTAACGAGACGTAAGAGCTCAATATTTTATGGATCATCACCTCATCCTCCCACACTCTTGGGTCACTACATTCTGTATGTGGGAACAAAAGCAGAGCTCTTCAGCATAATTAGTGCTTGTGTCAGGGGATGCGTTTGGGGGTTCCCCCCCTCATTTAGCTGACTGTGGTTACAATCTGATACAGCTAATATTCAGTCCATCCACCCTGTAGTGTGTGCATTCAGAGGAATATTTTCAATGTACCATAAATATTTTCCATACAATAGCATGTCAGCTTGAAGAGTCTGTGGGATAGGCCAACTGGCCTACTGTATTGCAAACAGGTTCCAAGTGTTACCTCAATCCACCTGCCCCACCCACCTCCCCGATCCGGCAGCACTGGTTTTATTGTGTCTTCTTCTCAGACAGATATTCTGACCTACAAAAATGTAGTTGCCAACATCACTGCCTTGATTTTTCTAAGCAGCGAGTCCCCATGCCCATGGCAGGGACACTGACCACGGTCAAGGCCCCACAGTTCTGGTGCACATCCCAGACCAGCATCAATGCAACACTTTTGTTTGATACAGGATGATAAATAAAAATGGAGCTAAGCAAATGCGATATGCATTCTTCAGAATTAATACTCTCTTTGGACAACTTCTCAGTTTTGGGCAGTCACACAAACCCCAATACAGTTATAGTGCAGCTTGTAAGTTAAATTGGTTTCCTTTTGCCCTTAGCCCTTGTCCTCAGTCTTTTCCAGATTGGCTATCTTTTCATTAATGAGACTAGCCTCCCATCTAACACAATAGGAACTGCAGTGCAGTCACAACCCAGTGACATCTTAGCTACTCTCAGGTGAAGAGTGCTTGCTTCACATCTATTCCTTTAAGAATGTGTTTCTAAATTTTCCCTGGACCATCTCACTATATTGTGTTTCTTCAAATTTAATAAAGAATGCCCATACAAAAATGGAGAACCCTGACAATAATTAGCCTTACCAATAACCACCCAGCAGCATAAATTAACTCTATTTATCTTGTTTCACCTACTGTACCACAGTGCACCCACACTAGAAAAAAATAAATGTGCAATACTCCTAGACCATATACAGTGAAGATATAGTGGTATCCTGCACTGCTTACAATCATTGCAAACAGACTATGTTAGTACTGTACAATGAAAGACCTCCAAAGGCTGCCTACAAAAATGGAGAAAGCTGTGCCACTGATTGGGTGGTTATAGAAGTCACTAAATTATGGTGGTTTTCTCTGGTAGTTTCCCCCATAATTCAGTATTTGTAACTTAATTAGTTTTCTTCTCAAAACTCGTTCATGAATAAATTAGATTTTAAGCAATTCAAGAAGAGGAGAACTTGGAATTGCATTAGCTCTGAAAAGGGAACTGTCAAAATAAACACAGCTACTAGTGTATTTGACTTCTGTTCATGGGCATCAGCAAGGGGAAAGGGAGTGGAAAAAATCAATGCTGCAAGGAAGGAAAGGGGACAGAGGATTTCTTGCTGTCTATGACTTAGCTGCGGGTGCTGGTGGAAAAGCTCTTTGAAGTTTGCTGATAGGAGACTTGCACAATGGTATGGTGCGCAAATGACAGGTACCTGTAACTGGCATAATCCCTCACATTGCAGAACGCAGGCCTTTGAAAATTGTGGGAGAAAATCACTGAAGGGTGATTTAAGCATATAAAATTGCTCGGCTTGCTGGTGGTTTCAACAGAGTTGTACTGCTGCATTTTAGGGTATTTCAAATGTATTTTTAGGTTGCAGCCAGGGAACCTAGAGCAAATTATGGGTACAAATTAAATAAACATGAATGGAAAAGTGCATCCCTTAGTGGGGCATTCAAAGGTAGGCTTCCAAAATTCATAAATGGATGTGAGGATCTTACACAGACCCCAGAATAAATACGATGAGACACTTTTCAAATTACTATCCAGGTTTTCAGCCATATGCCTCTCCACCCATTAAAGTCTATGGGCATCATGTAGCTAAAATTCTAAGTAGTTCTCTGGAAATTTACCCTTAATCTCTGAACTAGTTTAGAGGGGTGGATGCCTATAGACAGCCCATACTTCACCTGCGCTTCTGGATCTCAGAAATAAATTGGTACAGAAAATTCATTTTGAATTAGAGAATAAAACCAAAAATAAACACTAGACTGATAAAGTAGTTTTTTACCAATGTGGGGAAAAGAGAAAAGAGATTGTGAAAATTAACCTTGACAGGAGCAGAGGAAACATATAATGCAATTTATAATATAAGATAGTGAGCCGAGAATTCTCAGAGTTATATGCAACAGTATTAACACTGTATTTTAAGACTATATTGTGCTTGAAACACACTAAGATTTTATTATGTTCAAGGACAGAACATTGCCATGATGGTTTTTTGGTTTGGAAGTACATGGCTGCATTCTAGTTTTATGTCTTGATTACCAATTGCTTTGGGTTTTGACTGAAATGTTATTAGCTTGATTGAATTACCATTCTGGCTATGACATGAAGAGCTCTGGCTAAATGAAAGCTCCATGAAAGCTCAAGAGCTTGTCTCTCTCACCAACAGAAGTTGGTCCAATCAAAGATATAAATTCAAGCACCTTGTCTGCTCCGGCTATTAACATTTTAAAATAATGGTCCAGTTAATGAATACTAAATTACAGTGAAAATATTATAGACATACTTACAACATTTACATTAATGCCTAATGAGTTCCCTGTGATTAATATTCTTAGAGTAAACACCAGAGAAATGAATATTAATTAGACCTATTATTTTAACATGTTCTGCATGTAGGTTTTTGAAGATGTTTTCCAGCTCACTAGACCATTAGAGGCACTAAACCACTAGAGTCCCTCATCCTGAAATCAGCTCTGCATGGTGGATTCCAGTGCAGGATCGGGGTCTCAGTCTCTGTTGCACTTTTAGAATAAATATTCACATCTCTTCTGTATGGCTCTTTTAAAGAGAGGCTCCAGTTCAGGACAGCACTAAAATATGCTCAGCTTCAAGAAATGACGTCAATGGGACTTGAAGCACATATGTTCCTGAAGCAGGGTTAAAAGTATTCCCACTTTTCCAGCACTAGGCTATGGGCCAGATAGCTTTATACATGATTTTTCTGACTAGCCCATGGTATGCAGTGTAATGTTCTGGTGATAAAAAAAAAAGCTAGGACTTTTTCCCCGCCCCAGGTTTTTAGGAGGTTTTGTGCTGCTTTTATTCTTTTACACCCATTCTTTTAAGAAGAATTTCCACCTTGTAAGGAGTATGTAGCTCTGTGGCCTGATTTTCAAAGGTGCTGAACTTTGGCTTTAGTAGGAGCTGCAACTGCTGAGCACCTTTGAAAATCAGCTCACCTGGTGTCTCTGAAACTACAGCTGCTACCTCTGCAGAGCAGTAACTTGTGCAGTCTCTTTCTCACTAAGCCCTGGTCTACCCTACGGAGATAGGTCGAATTTAGCCACGTTAGTTTGATTTAAAAATGACTCCGTCTACGCAATCAACCCCGTTCCATCAACCTAAAAGGCTCTTAAAATTGACTTCTGTACTCCTCCCTGGCGAGGGGAGTAGCGCTAAAATCGACCTTGCTGGGTTGAATTTGGGATAGTGCAGATGCAATTCAACGGTATTGGCCTACAGGAGCTATCCCAGAGTGCTCCAACATGACCACTCTGGACAGCACTTCCAACTCCAATGCACTAGCCAGGTACATGGGAAAAGCCCTGGGAACTTTTGAATTTCATTTCCTGTTTGGTCAGCGTGGTGAGCTCAGCAGCACGGGTGACCATGCAGTCCCCCCAGAATTTCAACTGAGCTCCAGCATGGAGCGAATGGGAGACACTGGATCTGATTGCTGTATGGGGAGAAGAATTTATGCAGTCCGAACTCTGATCAAAAAGAAGAAATACTAATATATATGCCAAAATAGCACAGGGCATGGTGGAGAGAGGCTACAACAGGGACACACAGCAGTGCCACGTGAAAGTCAAGGACCTCAGGCAAGTCTACCAAAAGATGAAGGAAGCAAACAGTCGCTACCGGTCAGAGCCCCATACATGCCGCTTCTATGATCAGTTGCATGACATTGCAGAGGGGGAACCTATCACTACCCCACCACTGTCCATGGACAAATGCAAGGGGGGAGTCTCATGCAACAGGGAGGAGGAGAATAGGCAGCAGGCAAGCAGTGAATCCGTTCTCCCGGCAGCCAGGACCTTTTCATCACCCTGGAGCCAATACTCTCCCAAGGCAAGATCTCCGACCCTGAAGCTGGAGAAGGCAGCTCTGGTGAGTGCACATTTGTAACTACAGTACAGGGTTTAAAAGCAATAGCGTTTAATCTTTGATTTGCCCTGAAGAATTGGGATGCATTTGCGGCCAGTACAGCTACTGGAAAAGTCTGTTAACATGTCTGGGGATGGAGTGGGAATCCTCCAGGAACATCTCCATGAAGCTGTCCTGGAGGTACTCTGAAAGCCTTTGCAGAAGGTTTCTGGAGAGGGCTCCCTTATTTCATCCTCCACGGTAGGACACTTTACCACGCCGAGCCAGTAGCAAGTAGTCTGGAATCACTGCAGCACAAAGCATGGCAGCGAATGGTCCTGGGTTTTGGTCACATTCAAGCAACATTCAGTCTATATCTTTCTGTGTTAGCCTCAGGAGAGTGATATCATTCATGGTCACCAGGTTGAAATAGAGGAATTTTTGTAAGCGATCAGTAAAAGGACCCTGGGCTGTTTGCACTTGGCTAAAAGGGATCATCCCAGAGAATAGCCACGGGGTGGGGTGGGAGGAGGTGTGTGCTGCACATCCACCCGAAAACCACAGCCCCTCCTTTTAAATGTGAAACCCAACTGGCATTCCTCCCTATGGGAAAGGATGGTGCTGCAGTTTGAAACCATTCCCACATGTTATGAAGGCGTAAGAAGCCAACCCTGCATACCAAAAGGCTTACCATGGCTGCCTGGAAACCGAATTCTGTTGCTCAGCCGTGTGTGGTGTGTCACCATACCGGCAGGCGCTCAATATAAAAGGCTAAATGCGACCTTGTACCTAAAGCACATGTGCTATCTGCTGTGAATTGCTTCATTCACTGTGAAGAGTCTCCCTTTTGTTTTCAGAAATGTATCATCTTAAAGTTTACTCTCCCTTTTTATCTCCCCCAAGGTGCAAATGTTTCTATGCTCCCCCTACCATCTCCGTCCCTGAGGTTATCGCAGATTAGAAGGCAAAAAAAAAAACGCACTCGCGATGACATATTTTCGAAGCTCATGCAGTCCTCCCACACTGATAGGGCACAGCTTAATGCATGGAGGCATTCAGTGGCAGAGACCAGGAAAGCATTAAGTGAGCGTGAAGAGCAGAGGCAGGAGGCGATGCTGAGACTAATGGGGGAGCAAACAGACATGATGAAGCATCTGTTGGAGCTGAAGGAAATCCAACAAGAGCACAGACCCCCACTGCATCCATTGTATAACTGCCTGCCCTCCTTCCCAAGTTCCATATCCGCCTCACCCAGATGCCCAAGAATGTAGGGGGGGAAGGCTCCAGGCACCCAGTCACTCCACTCCAGAGGATGGCCCAAGCAACAGAAGGCTGTCATTCAAACAGTTTTGATTTGTAGTGTGGCTACAATAAGCAATGTGGCCTTGTTCTTCCCTCCTCCCCCACCTCACCCCACTTGGGATACTTTGTCAGTTATCTTACTTTTTTTAATTAATAAAGAAAGAATTCATGGTTTCAAAACAATAGTTTCTTTATTTCAATGGGGGGAGGGTGGTTGGCTTCCAGGGAATTAAAATAAACAAAGGGGGCAGGTTTGCATCAAGGAGAAACACACACAACTGTCACACGATATCCTGGCCAGTCATGAAACTGATTTTGAAAGCCTCTCTGATGTGCAGCGCACATAGCTATGCTCTTCTAATCGCCCTGATGTCTGGCTGCTCAAAATCCGATGCCAGGCGATTTGCCTCAACCTCCCATCCTGCCATAAACGTCTCCCCCTTACTCTCACAGATATTATGGAGCACACAGCAAGCAGCAATAACAATGGGAATGTTGGTTGCGCTGAGGTCTAACCTAGTCAGCAAATAGCGCCAGCGCACTTTTAAACGTCCAAAGGCACATTCTACCACCATTCTGCACTCGCTCAGCCTATAGTTGAACTGCTCCTTACTACTGTCCAGGCTGCTTGAGTAGGGCTTCATGAGCAATGGGAGCAAGGGGTAGGCTGGGTCCCCAAAGATAACTATTGGCATTTCAACATCCCCAATGGTAATTTTCTGGTCTGGGAAGTAAGTCCCTTCTTGCAACTGCTCGAAGAGCCTGGAATTCCTAAAGATACGAGCACCATGCACCTTTCCTGGCCATCTCACATTGATGTCAGTGAAATGTCCCTTGTGATCCACCAGTGCTTGCAACACCATTGAGAAGTACCCCTTGCAGTTTACATACTGGTTAGCAAGGTGGTCCAGTGCCAAGATAGGGATATGCGTTCCGCCTATCACCCCACCACAGTTAGGGAACCCCATTGCAGCAAAGCCATCCAGTATGACCTGCACATTTCCCAGAGTCACTACCCTTGATAACAGAACATCAATGGTTGCATTGGCTAATTGGATCACAGCAGTCCCCGCAGTAGACCTGCCCACTCCAAACTGATTCCGGACTGACCGGTAGCAGTCAGGCACTGCAAGCTTCCACAGGGCTATTGCCACTCGCTTCTCAACTGTCAGGGCAGCTCTCATCTTGATATTCCTGCACTTCAGAGTGCGGAAAAGCAACTCACAAAGTTCAAGGAAAGTGGCCTTACGCATGCGAAAGTTTCGCAGCCACTGTGACTCATCCCAGACCTGCAACACTATGCAGTCCCACCAGTCTGTGCTTGTTTGCCAGGCCCAGAATTGGCATTCCATTGTATCAACCAGCCCCAGTGCTGCCATGATGTCCCAATTGCCACAGCCCATGCTTTCAGGAACGTCTGTGTCCATGTCCTCATCAGAATCGTCCTTGTGCTGGTGTCTCTTAGCCCGGTCCTGCACATACTGCAGTATAATGCACGAGGTGTTTACAATGCTCACAACAGTGGTGGTGAGCTAAGCAGGCTCCATGCTTGCCGTGGTATGGCGTCTGCATGGGTAACCCAGGAAAACAGGCATGAAATGATTGTCTGCTGTTGCTTTCACGGAGGGAGGGGCGACTGACGACATGTACCTAAAACCACCCGCAACAATGTTTTTGCCCCATCAGGCATTGGGAGCTTAACCCAGAATTCCAATGGGCAGCAGAAACTGTGGGATAGCTACCCAGTGCACTGCTCCACTAGTCACGGTATTGAGGACACATTCCAATGCCTTAATGTTTTTAGTGTGGACATACACAATCGACTGTATAAAATCGATTTCTGAAAATCAACTTCTATAAAATTGACCTAATTTCGTAGTGTAGACATACCCTAAGACACATGAATTTGCCAGCTCCTCTTCCAGTTTGCCTGGGATGTTTCTGCATTTGAAAGCAGCCTACCTGATGGGCTATTTGCTGGGAGGCAGTGCTTCCTTTGATCACAGGAAAGCTAGTTCCTTGCTTCCTATTATCGGGAACATGCTTGACTGCTCTCCATAATGGTGCTTTACTATGCTATGATAAAGCACATAGCAAGGACTTAGCATGCACTGTTCTTGGCTGTAACTGCTGGACCTTAGACACAAAGGTAATAGGCATCTTAGATAGTAGGGGACTGTAATAGACTACTTTAGTAACCTGTGTTACCCTTGTCTTCTGATATTGGGTCAAATGCAGACCTGGTGTAACCTGCTTACATCTGGGTAGAATTTAACCCACAATAGCTACAGAAGCTGTGTAAGCTTCAGTTCCTCTGTGTCACGGAGTGTGGGGGAGTCAGGGTCCTGCACCCCCCGCTTCCTGCGATTCACCAGGACTCTCAGCCAGCCAGTAAAGCAGAAGGTTTATTTAGACGACAGGAACACAGTCCAGGACAGGGTCTTGCAGGCACAGATAACAGGATCCCCCCTGTTAGGTCCATCTTGGGGGTCCCAGGAGCCCCACAGCCCCCATTGGGAACTCAGAGCCCTGTCTGTCCTTCCCTTCCTTCCCCAGCCAGCTCCAGTCTGCCCAACACCCTCTCCCGGGCCAGGAGGTCACCTGACCCCTTTGTCTCCAACACCTTCAGCCGGCACCTTTGCAGAAGAGGGGCCCAGGCCATCAGTTGCTAGGAGACAGAGTGCCAGGCATTCAGGTGCACTGGCCCCTTCCTCTGCAGCAATCACACACCCTGATCCACCACCTAGATATTAAGAACTGCACAGGGGGCACTGAGGCACCAACACAGCATTCCCAGACCCCAGTAGGAACAGTCCCACTTCGTCACACTCTTCTAGCCTGTCTTAGTTAGATATAGAGAGGAGTCAGAGCCCCGCCTGAGCAGTCTTTCCCCTCTCACCCCCCAATCCAGGATATTACTTCATTTCACTGTAGCCAAATTCCATATTTCAAGCACAGCAGCAAACTTTGTCAGTCTAAGGCACACGGAACCACCCTTTTATGTTTGTATCTATGGCCATAGTCATATACTTCGTGGGGAAGGATCAAGAGGGGGGAAAATAGAGGTTGCAAGCCAAAGCTTGAATACAGAGGGAATTTAGTCTTTCAAAAAAACCCCTTTCCGCCAGGAACATAGACTCTGCCTTATCAGAGCGCGATGTTGCCCTCCAGGGAGATGTCAGATATCCATTGGCAGGCAGATTAGATGAAGCAGACTTCCTCCTCCATCTTCCACCATGAACCTGGCGAGTTTTGCAGCATTAAATAATGGAAGTGGTGGTGGGTTTTTATGCCATGAAGTAGAACTCATCAACAAATTATGCTTATAGCTTTGTTTCATTTTGACATAGGGAAAGAGCAGTATGTGACCATTTGGGCAACTTTTCATTTCATAAATATTCCCCAAATTATTTTTCCACTGTCTGACTAGGGCTCTGCTTCTGCTATTCCTTGTAGAGTAACTTTTTGACCTGCCTGCTGCAGCTACAAGTGTTACTGTCCCTACACTATTGTTCTCTCAGACCTTTCTGAGTCCTGCCACACCGCTTGCCGTAATGATTCCCTGCAGCAGTGAATGCCTCATGCTGTATATCTGGTGTAATAAGTGTTTCCTGAATCCATTTCAAACCTATTGCTTTTTCCAGTGTCACCGAGTGTTCCCTTGTTCTTGTGTTATGAGCCAAGATGAGTAGGAGCACTGGGTTGTTTTATATACTTTTTATGTCTCCTCTTACTCAGGTGTGTATGGAGGAAGGATGAAGTGTTTGGGGAGGGAGAAGAGCTTTAAAAATAAAAGCCACATAATTTAAGGACGCCTCCACTGACATGTCCAAGGCACAGCAAAACATTTTAAACAATGAAATACAAGTATTATAATAAACATTCACTCAAAACATAGAGTGAAGAGAGCCTATTACAGTAAAAGCCCAAGACATGAATAGGAGGGGACTAATCAACGAGGCTAACAGTAGCGGTATTTTAAAGCATCTTTCAAACAGAGATGTTTGAAAGTAAGGAGGGGTTGGGGGAAGTGGATAAGAAGGGATGGAGTTCTATATTCCTGGGCCACAACATAAGAAATGGGGGATCCCTTGTTGACATAGATCCTGACTAAGTATTCAGAAAGATCTTAAGCACATCTGTGTGGCTGAAGTACTTTCCTAAATAAGGACAAATTTAAACATTTACTTAAATTTTTGCTGATTTGGGGCTCTAGCGCTCTCATGATGGGAGGTAGTGGGAGCTCAGATGTCTTGCCAGGCACTGAGTAGAGTTGCTTGAAGTTTTTTAATTTTCAAAAAAAAAATTCATCCAAATGGATGAGGGAAAGCTTCAAAATTTTCACAATTCATCTGCCCTGTTTGTTTGGTGAATTTAGCTGAGTACTCCCAGGCTGGGCGGAGTGCTCTCATCTCTCAAAGATTAAAGGGAGGTTCAGACTCTCAGTGCTTCTTGGAAGTATTCAAAACCTTCTAGGATTGTGTCCTTTGAAGCTGCAGATACCTCTCAAGACCAGGTTGAAGAAGTTCTTCACAATATCCAGGATCAAGGCTAGAAACACTGCTCTAAAGAAATAAGAATTCAAACTTTTTGCCCCATTTTGACTTAAAAAAATCGTGACTCCCTACCTTCAGCCCCCTGCCACCTGAGGGGTTCCCTCCTGGCTCAAGGCTTTCTGGCCTGGTGACCCTGTGAAAATGGAGTGGCTACCCACTTTGGGGTCATGACCCACAGTTTGAGAACTGCTGATTTAAAGTAATTAGTTTGAATTTCTCAATATTTTTGAAAAGAATTTGACAAATAGAATTTTTTTTGTTTGCCCATCTTATAGAACTGGAGTGGCCAAACTTACTGACCCTCATACAATAATCTTCAGAGGGTCGAGAGCCAGACACCTGCCAGGGCTTCTGCCCTGCAGCAGGGTGGTGGGGCTAGGGGCTTCAGCCTCCTGAGAGGTGTCTGCCGGGGCTTGGGACTTGGGCAAGAGCGGGGCTGAAGCCCTAAGCCCCAGCAGATGCCTCCTGTGGGGCAGAAGCCCCTAGCCCTACTGTCCCACTGCAAGGCAGAAGCCCTGAATTGTTCCTCCTCCCCCCCAATTCTGGTAGGCGGAGAATGGGGGTGGTGCTGAGGGGCTCCCTGAGCTGCACTTTAACTGTAAAAAAGCCATGCATGTAGCTTGCGAGCTGCAGTTTGGCCAACCCTGTCATAGAACTATAAGTCATTCATGAGTGTTTAAGAATTAAATATCTACCTCTAATCAATGCCAGTCAAGTGTGTGAACTCCCCATTAGCACAAGATGAGTTATTCTTGCAAAACACTTTGTGCTAGAGGGGTCCAGTCCAAGGCCCGCTAAATCACTGGAAACATATTGACTTCAGTGATCAGGCCAAATATCTAGAAAAGAGACAATCAAGCTGATAATGTGCATAAAAAATTTGTAAGTCAGGAACCTTGACTCTGACATACATCGAGTACTTGAAAAAAAATCAGATTCATGAAGTGTCCATTGTCTGCTAGTGTAAGAAAAATCATTCTAGACTAGTGAGTAGGTTCCAAGTTCCTTCAGAGCAAAACATAGAAACAATGGTATTTCTTTTCAAAGATACCTGTGAGGTTCTTCAGGATATCATAACTGGAGACTAGCGCTCCGGGGTAACCCTCACTTTTAAAAGCTACAGAGAGAATTTAGGAGAAAAGTCTCTTCCCAAAGCTGTTAACCGGATGAAAGCCATTGGCATATTCAGCACAGCTGAGCTGGAATAAACTCCCATTGGGTACTTGAAGATTTAACAGGTCTGAACTAGCTTAAGGCTACAACATTGCAGTATCCGAATGAATCACGTTTGTATTTTTGCAGTAAATCTTAACTGTAAGATTGCAATAGTGGAGTAACTGTAGCTTTCCACCACACTGTTATGGATCAGGATGGAGGCGGTCCAGCCTAGTAGTCAGGGCAAAGGTCAGCTCCACTGGGTGGAGCAGGCATCCAGGTTGGGGAACAAAGCCAAGGGTCAGCACAAGAGTCAACTGCCAATTACCAGAGCCAGGACCAAGTCAGAGTCAGACACAGGAATCAAAGCTGAGGGTCAGAGCCAAGGTGAGATGCCAAGGGTCAAGTCAGAGTCAGAGGCTGGGGACAGAAACAGGACTGGTAACTGAAGATGGAAGTGAGATAAGGGCAGGAACTAGCATGGAACAGAAACAAAAGCAGGGGCAAGGCAGAAGCCAGGAGCAAAGCAGCAATCAGGAACAGGGTTGGGTGCAGGAAGCCAAATGCAATGCAGCCACAACAGGAAATCACCTCATTACTCAGACAGCTTCCTGTGCCTCCTTCTGGCTTAAAAAGCATGTTTGGACTAATCGGTGGAGCTTGGACAATCCACCAGTCAGGGCTTGTTAAGGCAGAATCCCAACTCTGTCACTCCGATTGCAGAAGTGGGACCCGCAAGGATTTTTAAAAATTAATACTGGCCACTCCAGGCTTGTATTAAACTCCCAAGGTTACAGCTTTTCTCTGACCTTGGCTTGGTAAACACTGCCACCACCCAAATGCAACAAAACCCCCTTTGAACCCAAGAAGGAGCACTTGGGAATTCCTCGCTGTGGGGTCCCCACGAGCCCTTTCACCCCCACTCCGGGGAAGAGCTGAGAAAGAAAACAAAGGAAATTAGCTGTGGCTACCAGCTAATCAAACAACATGCACAAACCTCTTAGGACACCAAAAATCCAATCCTGTTCTTAAAATAAGTAAATTTTATTAAAAATAAAAAGAAAGAAAATACATCTGGAACTTAGGCTTTTGCTGGATTTTAAAAGAGCAATTCCAAAAATCGAGCACCCAAAATAGCTTTCTTGGGGGTTCAGCTTAAAGGTTACAAGCAGTGATGAGCTGCCAGAATGTTAATAACCGGTTCCCCACCGGGTCTTCGGCAGCACGTTGGCAACGGGTCCTTCACTCGCTCCGGGTTTTCTGCGGCACTTTGGTGGCAGGTCCTTCAGTGCCGCCGAAAACCCAGAGTGAGTGACCGACCCGCCACCGAAGTGCTGCCACCGACCAAGTAGGGAACCGGTTATTAAGCACTGCCTGGTCAGTACAAACGTGAGACCCCCACCCTAACTGACCCCCAGGATCCCACCCCCTTCCCAACTCGCCCTGCTCCCTGTCCCCTGACTGCCCCGACCCCATCCACCACCATCCCGACAGACCCCTGGAATTCCCACGTCTACCTAACCCCCTCCGTTCCCCATCCCCGACCACCCCCACAGAACCTCCATCCCCTCCAACCGCTCCCTGCCCCTTATCCAACCTTATCCTCCCAGCCCCAGCCTGGCCCCCTTACCATGCTGCTCAGGGCAGCGTGTATGGATGCCGCGCGGCCCGCTGGAGCTCGCAGCCCCACCCCCTTACCATGCCACTCAAAGCAGCAGGAGCTGCAGAGCTGCCCAGGAGCGGTCCAGAGCGCTGGCGCCGGGCTCTGCGAGAGGGGAAGGCGGGGGAGGGGCTGGGGAAGCCTCCCAGCCAGGAGCTCAGGTGGGCCAAACGGTATGGTCCCGCAGGCCGGAGTTTGCCCACCCCTTTAACAACCGGTTCTAAACCGGCTTCTAAATTTACCAACCGGTTCACATGAACTGGTGCGAACTATCTCCAGCTCACCACTGGTTACAAGTAAACAAAAGCATCTGGGGTTAGCACAGAAGAGTCCACAAGCCAATAAGAAAGAAAAGAAATAACCCTAATCACATTTAGCTAAAAATTCTGATCTACTTACACAGTGGAGTTCAGATAAGTCGTTCTAGGCTTGATTTGATGACTTATAATCATACCTGGCTTAGCTGCTTATAGCATGGCTGCTCTGACCCATCACCCCAGAGAGAACAGTCAAAGGGAAAGTTTCCCTTTGTGGGCATGTAGCAGGGTGAACCCTTGCTCCTGCCCTGAGGGGTTTAAAAAGCGGCCTGGCAGAGCTTGAGAGCTGTGGCTCTAAAAGCTGGGCTGATTGGGGAAGTGGCTGCAGCTGGGCCACACCCCAATCAGGCCACAGCTGGCCCTATAAAAGGCCAGGGAAGGCAGTCAGTCTCTCTCTGCCTTCAGAGAGAGAAGGGCCTGGCTGCAGGGAGCTTGAGACTGAATACCTGAATGAAGCAGGGAAAGACTGAGGAGCTGGGGAGCTCCAGCCTAGAAAGCCCCAGGCTGTGGCCTAGCAGTGGGCTAACAGGTACTGGGCGTTTCAGAGGGCAGCCCAGGGGTAGGCCAAAGCAGCAGGTCCAAACCCTCCTTGCCAGTGATGAGTTGGCTGATACTGCAGTCTGCCCCAGGGCGTGGGGCTAGACAATGACTGGCAGTAGCCTTATACTGAGGTGAGGCAAGGTAGGGATAGAGGGTGGGGATTCCCTTAGAGGGGAGACCCAGAGAGAAAGGGGTTACTGCTAGGGGGCAGCCCCCCAGAGAAAGGGGCACCAGGTCCAGGGAGGGACACGGGTGGCCCGAAGACAGGTGGATCACTGGCCTGCAGAGGGCGCTCCAGCGCTGGACAGAGCTAATTCCCAGAGTCACCAGCAGGAGGTGCCGCAGGGGTGAGTCTGACCCGTTACAGGGCAGCTGCACACAAGAGAATGAAGGGCCACTCCCCTAATTAGTGGAGCTGTGCAGGCGTGGCTCCACTAATTAGGTGCCTGGTCCCTGGAGAAGATGCACATGTAAGGTGAGGTGGTGGCCTTGGGAGGAATAGGGGGTAGGTGGGAGGGGGCCGTGGGGTGAGAAGAGAGGGGTGGGGGGAAGTTTGAGATCTTCAAGGCTGCGGCAGCCAGGGAAAGAGGTGACTTTCCCCAGCTCCAGGGCTGCGGCTGCCAGGGAGAGATGGCCCTCCTTCCCAGCCTCAGCTCTGTGGCTGCTGTGGTGGGGGAGAGACCCCCCTCCTTCCCAGCCCCACCTCAGGGACTGCCACGGCAGGCATGCTAATCCATCATATTAGAAAGGTAAAACTACTGATGTGAAAATATGAGTGGTGTGCTTTTATTTCTAGAACAACAAAAAGTTTATTATTATTTAGTTTTTTGTATATAGCGCTTTTATCCAAAGCGCTTTACAATAGTTAGCTAATGGTACAAACAACATTTGGAAAGATAAGTAAGTGGGCCGCTGAGATCCTCAGCAATTTTCAAGTGGTCCGTGCGAAAAAAAAGTTTGAGAACCACTGTGCTAGACCATCCTCTCCACCTCTTTGTAAGGAAGAGGAGGTGAAGATTTCATTGCTGTAGCTTCTGGACTAATGTGAGTCCCCATTTGTCAAATTTTTTCTCTGGAGAAGTGGGTAATATTGCCCAGTTTTAATGCTGATGTCAGCTGTTTAACAATAAAAGGAATTATGAACACTGCTACTTTATCATTTACCCTTGGCAGCTCAGAACAAATGAATAAGCTATTTGGGGTGAAGGGCCTAGACAAAACAGCAAAGACATTGAGAACCTCAGACAACCCATCCCAGAGTGGCCACAACTCTCAGGACTCAAAACTGGGTGCATTTCCTCCCAGGAGGATTGACATGATCAATGCTGTGATGGGAAATGTTTGTGCAAAGGTCATTCTATTTCAATTTTAATCTTCCATTGGGGAGGACTTTGGTAATCAGTAGCAAACCTGATGGCCAATGCTAAGGCAGTAGCAATCTTTTTAGCTCCATTTCATCTAACTCAAGTGAGCTTTAATTTGGTTCCAAATCCAATAACACAACAGTATCGAAGTATGCCATTTGATGTGTAGACATACCCTCAATTCTAATTCAAATATCTCAACAACTTCACAGATTCCTTTATCACTTCCGGAACCATCTAAGTGGTGCCGAACAGACAGCTAGCAGTTTTTCTGACAAAAATTGTCATTCTGAACCTCCTCTAGGAGTAATGATCGTCTCCTCTCCTCTTATGAAGTAAGAAGTTGACTGAAGTAAGAAGTGAAAGATCTGGTGCCACTTGCTAAGACGGATTGCTATTATTTGAGCTACCCATCCCCAACTCTTTGTTCAGAGCATATTTTCAGTCGTAGAGGTGATGTAGTGTAGTTACAGATCACAGAACAGCCAAACTGCAGAAAACATAGACTGATTTACCTTCATCAAGATAAATCACGACAGGTTTCAGGACTCCTATAACTCAGAAGCCAGGGTGACCTTGAGGAAGCAGTTGATTAAAACTGCCGCACAGAGCCCAGGGTTATAGTTTATGGCTAATGATGCCAGGTTGCCAATCGAACTGCACTTGCCTGTCTGGTGCTGTAGTTCAGTGCTGCTCTTAAATAACTAATAGGGCCAAGTCAATGTGGCAGTCCAACCTCTCCCTACATAATAACATAACAGTACAGGTGAAGGAGTCGTATAGTAGCACCTTAGAAATGCTTCAGATAGCAACTGAAATGTACCTGATAGGAAAGAAAAAACCATCAGCTGTTCTATATTTTCCCCACCTTTACCTCACTCTGCTTTTCAGGCATATTTACACAAACAGAATGAGGAAAACCTGCAGTTACTAAATACAAAGGGCCAGAATTTCAGCTGGGGAACATAGTACTACCAACTTCAGCTTAATGATTTCCACCAGCTGAGGATTTGCCCCAAAAGCCTTAGAGTTAGGGCTACGCCAGCATCAGTAAGCACAAGGTGAGAGAAGTTGTGTTTGATCCCTTCCCCATCTGCATTGTACCTACATGTTGTGGCTGAAGCACTAGCAGCAGCTGGAGTGATGGCTGCAATGAACATTTTCCCTGTGAAATACCCACTTTCAATTGATCAGAACTTTCTGAAATTTATACCTTTCAGACTGAAATTTTCCAAGCTTGGTCTCTTATAAAAAGGAAGATTTTGGAACAAATGCTTAAACGGAAATAACTTGGGATAAGAATTTGTATGGTAGCAAGGAAATAATCTTCAGTGACAAGTGCCTTAAGATGAATTGCTCAAAATGTGGGTAACTTGCTAATTATGAGTTTGAAATGTGCACAGCACACATCTGGAATATAGCTGGGACAATTCCATTTCTACCATGCTTTGGAGAAGCCTTTCCTTCCTTCCTGTGCAGTAGGGTTCCAGAATGCTTGGGAACTTTGTAGAAGAGCAACTACAAAGTATCCTCTGGACTGGAGCACTCTGAAATGCCACAAGAACGCATAGTTCCTATTGTTGCTCTCTTGTGGAGTTACTGAACATTGCGAGACAATTGTGGAATGCAGTATGGGAAAACAATAGACGGAGGAGGGCTGAGACAGCTGCATGGAGAGCAGTGGGTAGTGGCTAGGAAGAACCCTCACATTCAATGCAGTCTACCCTGCAGGGCTGCAATACTCTAGCTAACTAGTTCCAGATTAAGAGTTTTGTATTTTACCTTTTTCTAAAAATCTTGGAAATTTGCTCATAAAAGGCCATTAAAACTGCACAGTTAATCACAGAGGCTATCTTCATACATCATCAGGTAGCAGTAAAGAGCCCAAGCCCAGTATTTTTCCTTTGCATCCATCTCTAATATGTGCCAAATCCATGGAGCTAGCTGCCAAAAATACAGTAACTGAAGCCACTTTTAACTTTCTGGTATATTAACCCTTGTATATGTATGTCTGTTCTATTAGGATACCTTAAGTGACTGACAAAAACTGAGTATTTTCTCTTCTGCTTATTGGAAATACACAATTACTTAATCTCAGTTCAGTGGAAGCAAAGATTCCTCACTTGGTTCTTGGATAGCAGCATGACCCCTTAAAGAGGGTTAACGTAAGTGATCTGAGGTGTATGTCTAACTCGAGGGATACAGCTGCTCAATGAATTGTTCACAATGAACAATCCATGAGCTCTGCTCATGAATTTAGGCATGGGGGCCAGGTCTTTGGCACAGGAACAGAGCAGGAAGATGGCTGTAATCTACCTTGCCACTGCCTTGACTCTGGGGACAAACAGGGGCCAGTCTAGCTCCTGATATAATTTAGACTAATCCAACGGCTGTTCAAAAGTATGCCAAGTAGAATGGTCCCATTCCTTGCCAAGCCTAACATCCCCTCTACACCATTGGGCTGGGATCAGGTGCATAGAATTAGTCATGCAGACTTTGTGACAGCCAGCAATTCCACTATGCCATGGAAATCCCCCACAAGCCCATTACGGTAGTTTTCAAGCAGCTTTGCAACATAAGCACTGCAAAACAGCCAGATGGGTGACAGGATTAGCACCTGGTTCTCAAGTTTGCATAGGGAAACCTCTGGTTTAACAGATTTTCCTCTACAAGCTTTTCTCTCTCTGTTGGTTCTTTTGGTGTGATTGCAGGGAAGGACAGCCCTGCAGTTACTTGCAGGCTTTCACATCTACCTTCATAACTGTGTACAAGCTGGACCAAAATATAGCACTTAAAAATAAGACTGACAGATCTTTTCTGTATTCCAGCCATTTGTGCGTTTCATTCCAGGTTTTACCTTCTGTGCAAGCCCTTTTTTTATTTTAACCAGTAAGGGAGAGCATGGGTAAAGTGAATGTGTATCCATTTTGTAAACTGTTCTGGTATCTAAACATAACAATAGGACTCATTATTTTAGTTACACAATGCAGCATGTTACAGGTCTGTTGGAATAGCTTGCCAACATGCATTGAAACACGAAGTTTGATTTAAAGGTTAAACCCACATTTTCTTGACTTAAGGCATCAGTTTTTGTTGACTAATTGTCATAAACAGATAGTTAAGGGTTAAAGTCTCTTTTACCTGTACAGGGTTAACAAGCTCAGTAACCTGATGAACACCTGACCAGAGGACCAATCAAGGGACAAGATAATTTCAAATCTCTGTGGAGGGAGGTCTTTGTCTGTGTCCTTTGTTTGGATTGCCGTTCTCTCTTTGGATTTAAGAGAGGCCAGACATATCTTCAAGCTCTCCAAGGTTTCCTGAAGTATTTTCTTCTATTCAGTATAGTAAGTATTAGAAGGCGGTTTAGTCTTATAATTGATTTCTACATTTGCAATTGTGTTGCTGAAAAAATATCTTTATTTCTGTTTGCTGTTACTTTGATTATTCTGAGGAGGAGGGAGGGGCAGTCTCTCCAGTTTTTATAAGTTAGATCCCGTACATTTTTCCATCCTGGTATTACAGAGATAGTGTACTTTCTTTCTTTCTTTTAATAAAATCTTTTCTTTTTAGAACTTGCTTGATTTCTTCCCTTGTTTGGATTTTCAGGGGAAGGGGAGGGGGGAAAAGTGAATCCCTCTTTGTTTGATTCAATGAGTCTGAATTAAGGTATCTCTCCTAAGGACTAGGAGAGGGGAAGGAGGTGAGGGGAATAAATTATTTCCCTTTGTGTTGAGATTCAAGGAGTTTGGATCTGTGTTCCCCAGGGAAAGTTTGAGGGAACAGGAAGTGTGCCAGACACTAAAAACTTGGCTGGTGGCAGCGTTTACCAGATCTAAACTAGGATTTAGTTTAGAGGAGTCCATGCCGGTCCCCATCTTGTGAACGCTAAAGTTCAAAGTGGGGAATAAACCTATTACATGGTGGCAGCAGTGGGAGGTATTAAGAACCAGGAGCCATTGAGAGCTATTCTTTCCCTCTAGAGCAGGGAGGCAGCCTGAGAAGAGGGGTGGGGGGGGGGGTAGAGGTATTCAGTTTCCAACAAGGTATTGTTAGAAGGAGATTTCCAGCTGGGCTACGTTGGAAGGTACTTAGCAAATTGCTAGAAACAGGACAAACCAGTTTTTTTGGTCTTTGCTCAGACAGCAAACAGCTAACACCATTTGCAAATGAAAAGTTTTGTTTTCTACTCCTGATTGAATAAAAAGAAAGGGGTAGGAACTTGTAATCCAAGCAACTGAACCAAGCAACACAGATAATTCACTGACTGCAGAGGGGTGTGGCCAGCACCAGCAAGCAGAAAAAATGAGTGCCAAAGAAGCATCTAAACTGGAAACAAGACAAAGAGAACTGCAATTAAAAGAACAGGAATTACAGTTAAAACTCAAGGAGATGGAAATAAAAGAAATGGAGAGGGAGGCTAACCACAAGAGAGAGATGGAGAAGCAAGAGGCCGAACACAGGAGACAAACAGAGATAAAAGACAAAGAACTGGAATTAGAAAAGGCTAAACAGAATGTTCCAGCCAACCCTAACAATCCTTCTGCAGGCACTGTTCCCCACCCCAAGACATTTCCCACCTACAGAGCAGGTGATGACACTGAGGCCTTCTTGGAAAATTTTGAAAGAACCTGCCATGGGTACAGCATCCCTGAAGACCAGTACATGATAAAGCTGAGGCCACAGCTCAGTGGACCCTTAGCAGAAGTGGCAGCTGAAATGCCTAAGGAAAACATGGACAATTATAAACTGTTTCAAACAAAGGCCAGATTCAGAATGGGGCTAACACCTGAGCATGCCCGTTGGCGATTCAGAGCCCTAAAGTGGAAACCAGATGGGTCATTCCCCAGACACGCCTACTACATCAACAAAAATTGGAATGCATGGATATCAGGAACAAAGGTTCAAAATTTTGAAGAGCTGTCACTCCTGATGAGAATGAAACAGTTCTTAGATGGTGTTCCTGAGCAAATAGAACAGTACATCCTAGATAGAGAACCCAAAACTATTACCGAGGCAGGGGAGATTGGAGCCAGATGGGTGGACTTAGCGGAAAAAAAAAAAGCTACTATCAAGGAAAGTGAATATAACAAGGGGCAAGCTGACAATAAACCCTACCACCGGGGGCCACCCAAGACCCCTGCTACAACCCAAGGAAAGCCTCAGACTACCTACAGTCCCACCTCACCAGTCTCCAGCAACCCACCTCGGCCCAGTGACCTGTCAGCTGGGCGATGTTTTAAATGTAATGAACTGGGACATATAAAGGCCAACTGCCCCAAGAACCCCAATCGAGTAGAGTCCATTACACCATCATCACGCCAAGGATCCCCAGGCCCAGATATCTCTCAAATACCCCCGAAGCACAGGGAAACCTTGAGAGTGGGCGGGAAGAAGATTACCGCGTGGAGAGACACTGGGGCACACGTGTCAGTTATCCACCGGTCCTTAGTGGACCCAAAATTCATCAACCCAGAGGTCAAAATCACAATTTCTCCATTCATATCAAGATCTGTAACCTTACCTACAGCTGAATTGCCTGTCCAGTACAAGGACTGGTCAGGAAAGTGGACTTTTGCTGTCTATGACAATTATTCCATCCCCGTGCTACTGGGGGAGGACTTGGCCGACCATGTGGAGCTGGCCAAGGGGGGGGGGGAGTGGTCACCCGCAGCCAGGCCAAACAAGTTTCCACTCCCATCCCTGTTCCTGAGCTGTCCACCAGGACCCCGGCTATGTTACCAGAGACCCAGACAGAGGTGGTGGAACCGGATCCTATGCCAACAACTACAACAGCCATAGTACATCCAGTCCCAGAATCGGAACTGGAAGAGCAACCAGCAGCAGAACCATTGCCAGCACTGACGCCAGCGCTTGCAAACCCGTCTCCAACCTCATCGCCAGAGGGCGCCAGCGGGCCTGAACTGGCAGAAGCAGCAGACAACCCTACCCAAGAGGCTCAGCCAGAGCCTGAAATATCACCTAGTGCACCAGCGGAGAGCGGTTCACAGTCAACGGAAACAACCTCATCACCTACATCGCTTCCAGAGGGACCAAGTCCACAGTCTACGGAGGAACTGATATCTCCAGCCTCAAGGGAACAGTTCCAGACTGAGCAGGAAGCAGATGACAGCCTTAAGAAAGCTTGGGCGGCGGCACGGAGCAACCCACCACCTCTCAGATCTTCTAACCGATCCCGGTTCGTTGTAGAACAAGGACTTTTATATAAGGAGATTATTTCTGGTGGACACCAGGAAGGCTGGCATCCTCAAAAACAGTTGGTAGTTCCAACTAAGTACCGGGAAAAGCTCTTAAGCTTGGCCCATGATCATCCCAGTGGTCATTCTGGGGTGAACAGAACCAAGGACAGGTTTGGGAAGTGCTTCCACTGGGAGGGGATGGGCAAGGATGTTGCCAATTATGTCCGGTCTTGTGAGGTATGCCAAAAGGTAGGAAAGCCCCAAGACCAGGTCAAGGCCCCTCTCCAGCCACTCCCCATCATTGAGGTCCCATTTCAGCGAGTAGCTGTGGATATTATGGGTCCTCTCCCAAGGAAGACCCCCAGAGGAAAACAATACATACTAACTTTCGTGGACTTTGCTACCAGATGGCCGGAAGCAGTAGCTCTAGGCAACACCAGGGCTAAAACTGTGTGCCAGGCCTTAACTGACATTTTTGCAAGGGTAGGTTGGCCCTCCGACATTCTTACAGATTCGGGAACAAATTTCCTGTCAGGGGCCATGAAAGACCTGTGGGAAACGCATGGGGTGAATCACTTGGTTGCCACCCCGTACCACCACCAAACCAATGGCCTGCTGGTCCATCAGTCAAAAAGAATGCTACGCCATTGTGTATGCCTTGCAAAAGCTACGCCCATACGTTTGGGGATGACGGTTCCAGCTACAAACAGACCATGCTGCGCTAAAGTGGCTTCATACTGCCAAGGGAAACAACAAAAAACTTCTCCGATGGAGTTTAGCTCTCCAAAATTTTGATTTTGAAATTCAACACATTTCAGGAGCTTCCAACAAAGTAGCTGATGCACTCTCTCGTGAAAGTTTCCCAAAATCAAATGGTTAAAAAGTGTTCTTGAAATGTGAAAAATCTCGTTGTTTACATACTTAGTAGTATATGTAATAGTGCATGTATTTTATTAATCTGTTTATTTTAAAGTTCTAGGAGGAAATCACCGCCAGTGTGATTCCCCCACTATCTGTGATTTGGGGGGCGTGTCATAAACAGATAGTTAAGGGTTAAAGTCTCTTTTACCTGTAAAGGGTTAACAAGCTCAGTAACCTGATGAACACCTGACCAGAGGACCAATCAAGGGACAAGATAATTTCAAAACTCTGTGGAGGGAGGTCTTTGTGTCCTTTGTTTGGATTGCCGTTCTCTCTTTGGATTTAAGAGAGGCTAGACACATTCTTCAAGTTCTCCAAGGTTTCCTGAAGTATTTTCTTCTATTCAGTATAGTAAGTATTAGAAGGCGGTTTAGTCTTATAATTGATTTCTACATTTCCAATTGTGTGTTTGCTGAAGAAATATCTTTATTTCTGTTTGCTGTTACTTTGATTATTCTGAGGAGGAGGGAGGGGCAGTCTCTCCAGTTTTTTATAAGTTAGACCCCATAAATTTTTCCATCCTGGTATTACAGAGATAGTGTACTTTCTTTCTTTCTTTTAATAAAATCTTTTCTTTTTAGAACTTGCTTGATTTCTTCCCTTGTTTGGATTTTCAGGGGAAGGGGAGGGGGGGGGAAGTGAATCCCTCTTTGTTTGATTCAATGAGTCTGAATCAAACAATCTCTCCTAAGGACTAGGAGAGGGGAGGGGGGAAGGAGGTGAGGGGAATAAATTATTTCCCTTTGTGTTGAGATTCAAGGAGTTTGGATCTGTGTTCCCCAGGGAAAGTTTGGGGGAACAGGGAGTGTGCCAAACACTAAAAACTTGGCTGGTGGCAGCGTTTACCAGATCTAAACTAGGATTTAGTTTAGAGGAGTCCATGCAGGTCCCCATCTTGTGAACGCTAAAGTTCAAAGTGGGAAATAAACCTATAACACTAATGTGAATAAAAAAGACTCCTCTTTAGAACATCCCTGTGTATATTAAGCTATTGTGTCTGCCAGTCTTTTTTTTCCCACTGTACTGAACATACCAAGTTGTCTTAATGTTCCCCAAGGGTGTCATTTTTACAAAACTTGTATGATTTTTGGAAAGCCAGACCCCACGTGCCGCAGATAGTGTCTGGCAGGAGTTCCAACAGGGGGCCAGTGGCTGAACCCCTCTGTGCACACTTAGGGAAAGGATGCTCCCACCCAGGGAGCTGTAGGATGGTATGGTTGCCTAAGAGGGAGGATTTCTTTCCTTTGAACTCCACGGAATCCCCTGGTCACAGCCTGCTTAATAAGAGTGTTTGCAGGGATCAGGATTGGTCTCCAAGTCTGTGTGTTCAGGATGTACTCACAGACACCGAAGGACACGTTAGAGTGAGCCTGGAGGTAAACATGCTTGCTTATTCCAGTTCCCTGCCACTGAGGCAAAGGGCAGAAAAGAAATGAGCCCCACAGTTGCAAGTCCCATATTAGAGACACCATCAGACATAAAAGTAGCCACAGAAAATATTTGACACTCGCTCACATGACTTGAGACCATCTTTCTGTTGATGGGAAATGACTGCCTAGGAAGGAGTACTGCGGAAAGGGATCTGGGAGTTATAGTGGACTACAAGCTAAATATGGGTCAATAGTAACACTGTTTCAAAAAACGTGAACATCATTCTGGGATGTATTAGCAGGAGTGTTGTAAGCAAGACACAAAAAGTAATTCTTCCACTCTACTCTGCGCTGATTAGGCCTCAGTTGGAGTATTGTGTCCAGTGCTGGGTGCCACATTTCAGGAAAGATGTGGACAAATTGGAGAAAGTCCAGAGAAGAGCAACAAAAATTATTAAAGGTCTAGAAAACATGACCTATGAGGGAAGGTTGAAAAAAGGGGTTTGTTTAGTCTGGAAAAGAGAAGACCGAGAGGGGACATGATAACAGTTTTCAAGCAGATGAAAGTTTGTTACAAGGAGGAGGGAGAAAAATTGTTGTTCTTAACCTCTGAGGATAGGACAAGAAGCAAAGGGCTTAAATTGCAGCAAGGGAGGTTTAGGTTGGACGTTAGGAAAAAACTTCCTGTCCAACCTAAACTTATTCCTGTTAAGTACTGGAATAAATTGCCTAGGAAGGTTGTCGAAGCTCCATCATTGGGGATTTTTAAAAGCAGGTTAGACAAACACCTGTCAGGAATGGTCTAGATAATACTTAGTCCTGCCATGAGTGCAGGGGACAGGACTAGATAACTTCTTGAGGTCCCTTCCAATCCTATGATTCTATGACTCAAAAACTACCTTCCCTCCCCTGCTCTGCCTCCTATCTAATTTCACATCTCACCTTCCCTCTGACATCTTCTCGGAGAAAATTGTTGTTCTTAACCTCTGAGGATAGGACAAGAAGCAAAGGGCTTAAATTGCAGCAAGGGAGGTTTAGGTTGGACGTTAGGAAAAAACTTCCTGTCCAACCTAAACTTATTCCTGTTAAGTACTGGAATAAATTGCCTAGGAAGGTTGTCGAAGCTCCATCATTGGGGATTTTTAAAAGCAGGTTAGACAAACACCTGTCAGGAATGGTCTAGATAATACTTAGTCCTGCCATGAGTGCAGGGGACAGGACTAGATAACTTCTTGAGGTCCCTTCCAATCCTATGATTCTATGACTCAAAAACTACCTTCCCTCCCCTGCTCTGCCTCCTATCTAATTTCACATCTCACCTTCCCTCTGACATCTTCTCATATTGTCTCAACTTCAACTCATGCTTAACATGGCCAAAACAGAACTCTTTCCTCCCCTCATTTCTCTGACTCTGCTGAGATAAGCATCCTCTTCCCTGTCAGCCAGACCTATAATCCAACTGTCATCTTTGACTCCCCCTTACATCTAGCCTCAGATATCCAGGATGTATCTGGATCATGATGCCTCTTCTTCTCTATACTTGGTCCACACCAGCCTGTTCTCTGTCTACACCATTAAAATTCACCCAGACCTTCTTGTTTTGACTACAGCAACCTGCCTCTATCTGGCCATATCGACATGCAGCTTGCTGCCATCGGGTCCACCCAAAACCCTGCTGTTGAGATCACTGCCCTGGCCCACCATTCTGGCCATACTGGGGGGAATGGAGGGGCGCTGCAGAGCAAGTGGATTGGGACTAGGACTAGATGCCAGATCCACAAAGGGATTTAGGCACCAAAATCCCAGTTTTAGGAGCCTAAGTCCCAGTTTCAAGCACTAATGTGAGCCAGATACCCTCCATTCTGTTGCCACCTAACCCTTTAGGGGCCTCACCTGACTTGGTGCTTAAATGTTTTGTGACAGGGTCAGTCCAGATGGCTACAGGAGAGTGTTGGAAAGCAGATATATTAGTCCCAGATTAAGTAGATCCCTTTTCCCTGGGTAAGGTAACGGGCAATTCCAGAACAAGCAGGAACATGCTGGAACCAATTAAGGCAGGCGGGCTTATTAGGACACCTGGAGCCAATTAAGAAGAAACTGCTAGAATCAATTAGGACAGGCTGGATAATCAGGGCACCTGAGTTTAAAAAGGACCTCACTGGGGACAACACATGAAGAAACAGGGATGGGAGTGAATGTTAAAAGTTAGGGGCCAGAGTGGGACACGGAGTAGAGAACCCCCAGAAGCACCCACTGCTCCTCAAACATGGGTAAGAGTCAGTGGATACTGCCCAGAGGAATTCTGTCTGAAGGCATGATTAGATAAGGGACTAGAAATAGGCTCTCCAGTCACAGCTGCCTCTGCCTCATCATCTGGTGGACGGCCATGTTGGCCAGGGCCAGGAGGATGTTGATGAGGTCATCTCACAACTTTGTGGGACCACGGATGGGGTGTGCACGAAATAGGAGATGCAGGGAAAAGTGCAGCCAGAACCTCATTAAGAGGTTCTGGAGGAGCCAGAAGACAGGCTGCAACCTGATGCACTCTATGTAGATGTGCACCAAAGCCTCCTTCTTGCTGCAGAAAGATCAGGTGTTGGAGGAGTTTGTGAACCATGCCAGGTATACGCCATGCTCACAGCTCTATGGAGGATTGGAAGATACGTCGTCGTGAACAAGGCAGGGGATTGAAGGAGGAGAGGATGAGTGCATGGTTAAAGTAGTTGAATGTTGCCCTGGAGAACTGGATTCTCTTTCTGTCTCTCCCAGAGTTCCTGTGTAATGCTGGGCAAGTTGCTAAATCAATATTTTCATAGGTGTTCACTAATTGTGTGTTCCTCATTTTCTGGGTGCCTAATCTGAGACCCTATGGTCTGATCTGCAGAAGTGCTCTGCACTCACAGCTCCTACTGAAGTCAGTGGGAGCTGTGCTGGGAACATACACAAAGCTCTATAAACACTAAGTATTCTGAAAAATCACACTGTGTCTCAAATTGGCCATCCAAAATTAGTGGACATAACCTTAATTGCTGTGCCTCAGTTTCCCCATCTGTAAAATGGGGTAATACCTCTGCACCTCACAGGGGTATTGTGAAAATAAATTCATTAATGTGTGTGAAGCACTCAGATACTAGTGATAAGCACCACAGAAAAGCCCATGAGGAAATTAATAATTCTTGTATTCAGAGTAGGGTTTGGTTAGTGTGCAGTACATAAGGCACTAGGTGACACACTGAATGAGGATAAGAAAATATTGAATAGCTGCTCATTAACTGAGCACTGTTGATCTCTCTGCACTGAACAAGGCAGGGTCTTGTGGAAGAAACAATGTGTGATCATGTCATTAAAGACCGCACCTTACTGCATAGGAGCTGTATTAAGGGTTCACAGACAACCTTAATTCTGGCATTTCCTAACTTTTGTGTGCTTGGCTTGGCTTAATAATGTTCTTTGAATACATTTCATAGTTTAAAATATACTATGAATGATCTGGACGCAGCTTATTGTGCACACAGCCATGTGTTTTCAACACTGCCCTCCCTCTCCAGTTCCCCTAGTTAGTTTGTTAGTTACAGCTACCTGTTGCATCTTGTCTCAACATAGGTTGTGAGATTTTTGGGGCAGGGACTGTCTTATTCTGGGGTTATGTATTGCACCCTCCAAGAGTGCTCCCCCAACCCTGATCGGGGTCTTGGTGTTACAGTAATACAAATAAGTAACAATAAATCATTAGAAATTAATACACAGTGTGGAAATTTATTTTTTTTAAAGAAAAAGATTCAACTGCAGCTTACAGTGCTGTAACTTTGAAAGTACAAGATGCAGTCAGAGAACATTAGCAGCCTGACAAGGAGCAGGTGCAGAAACGGAGAAAGGCTGGGCTTTTATCTCAGACTTACATGTAGGGTATTTTACCTACACTCATTTGAACTAGGCAGGATGTCATTTTCATCTTAGCATAAGAGATTTGCCCTGTCCGGTGGAGTCAAAGCTATAAGACACCCTAAGGATCTGGCTTTTTCACCTCTTTACAGTGCACTATTAAACTGATGCAAAGAAAACTCAAGGGATTGCTCTAAGGCTGCAGCATCCGTATATTCATGAGCATTACATCATGATATTTACTAGACTCTTGAGTCCCTCTGTTGGATGCAGGGACTTCAGATTGCACCACCTAGTACCAGCAAGCGTTACTGCAGCCCCAGGGATTGGCAAGTACCACCTCCCTCAGTCCAGGGTATTAGGAATTTGCATAGTCAGCCAGACCAGTGGCCTATCAAGTCAGTATGTGGTCTCTGATTGGGACCTGTACCAGATGCTTCAGAGGAAGATTAAAGAAGCCCCACAATAGGCAGATGTGGGATAATCTGCCCTCCAGAATAGTCTCCACCTAGAAATTGACTTAAGGCCTGAAGCATGAGGCTTTAGATCCCTTCCAGTACATACTATTCTACATCAGGATATTCTGGTTGTCCATATAAATGTCCAATCCCTCTGACATTCTGCTAGGGCAGAAAAGCTTTACATTGTAACCAGGGTTCTGTACCACTCTTGCTGGTGGAGGCTGCCTGGGGGGAATACAGTAAATCAGCAGATGATGATTGCCTAGGCCCTACTCCATCCTCATGTTAGACCTACCAACTCCTTGAGTCTGTATGACCATTTGCAGGCTCCCCTGCAGAGTGGGATTGTGGTCCCCTTGTACTAATTCAACTTCCCTCTGGTCAGAGCCCTCTTGCCCTTGGTTTCCCTGAAGAACTTAGGCTCAAACTATCACTGAGTGTACAATTCACACTCTGCCAAACTAACAGTAAAGGAAGCAGATTGTGAGGAATGTATCAAACTGGTGATCAGTTTGTCCTAGCGATGGTGAACTTCAGTCTCAGGGTTGCTAAAACTGGCAAAAAAGTCCACAAGAGAAACAATCTAAAAACCAGGGAATTGGAAGAGATAGAAGTAAGAGGTATAGTATTTCCCATAAAAGGTAATTTACACACAGAAGAAGTTCCTGAGGAGGGACGTTATGCAAAGGACACATCTGTGTTTAGGAGATGGTAGGTGCATGGGAAATAGGTTGGGGTGGCAGTAGCATGGGACCACAGGAAGGTATGAATGCCATTCAAGGTTTAAAAGTATTGAGTTGGGTTCCAGGATAAGTAACCATTTGGCAGTGGGATCTATTATTACTAGTTCACCCATTATCAGTGGTTACCCACAGCTCTCTGCTATAACAAACAGATTCATGGATTCCAAGGTTAGAAGGGACCATTGTGATCATCTAGTCTGACCTTCTGTATAGCACAGACCATAGAAGTTCTCCAAAATAATTCCTTGAGCAGATCTTTTAGAAAAACCACCAATCTTGATTTAAAAATTGCCAGTGATGGAGGATCCACCATGACCCTTGATAAATTGTTCCAATGGTTAATTACCTTAACTGTTAAAATTTTTCACCTCATTGTGTCTGAATTTGTCTAGTGTCAACTTCCAGCCATTGATTCATGTTATACCTGTCTCTGCTAGATTGGAGAACCCATTATCAAATATATTGTGATCAAGTCAACCCTTAATCTTATCTTTATTAAGCTAAATAGATTGAGCTCCCCTTGAGTCTATATCATTATAAGGCATCTTTTTATATCCTTTAATCATTCTCTTGGCTCTTCTCTGAACCCTGTCCGATTTATCAACATCCTTCTTGAATTGCGGACACTAAAGTGGGACACAATATTCCAGCAGTGGTTGCACCAGTGCCAAATACAGAGATAAAATAACCTCTCTGCTACTACTCGAGATTCACCTGTTTATGCATCCAGGGATTGCATTAGCCCATTTGGCCACAGTATCACATTGGGAGCTCATGTTCAGCTGATTCTCCACCAGGACTGCCAACTCTTTTTCAGAGTCACTGCTTCCCAGGATAGAGTCCTTCATCCTATAAGTAGGGCCTACATTCTTCACTCCTAGGAGGTACGCATTTATATTTAGCCAAATTAAAATTTATATTGTTTTCTTGTGCCCAACTTGCTAAGCTATCCAGATCGCTCAGTATCAGTGACCTGTTCTCTTCATTATTTACCACTCCCCCAATTTTTGGCTCATCTGCAGACTTTACCAGTGATGACTTTATGTGTTTTCTGGATTGTTTTAATGCACTGCAATAAGCACGTTAGCATCCGTGTTAGAGTTAACCTTTGCTTTTAGCCCAAAATCTCACTCCCTCCTCTATGGGCATGAAGGTTCTGTCTGCTGTGGGACTGTCAGAATTCCTCAGCAAAGGGTGGGGGAGGCAGCAGGACTTTAGGAGACATGGTTTCATGGTTACTTTTACATGCATTGTCTGCACATCGACAAACTACATTCCAGAGGGCTTCATGTGGCTTCTAGAAGCCACTGACCTCTGTTTGGCAGAGGATTATGAATTAGAGCAGCTATTCCATCCTCAATGATGGAGTAACAGCAACAGGGTGATTCTGCTGCTGCTCTGCAGCCTGAGGAGGAGGTTTCTCCATGGAGATCCCTTAGAACCAGGCTGGCTACTTGGGCTTGGTGCTGGGAGCAAGATGTCCCCTTTTGGTCTTGGGGAAAACAAAACTCTTCAACCTGAAAGTTCTATTGCACACTGAAAATAAGTGACCCATGGGTGAACTATCCATCACTGAGCCACAGACATGAATAAGTGCTGACACTATTCGCACACTGAAGACATGTATGCAGCCAAAAACTTTTATCCAACACAGCGGGAGTCACAGCGTGTTAAACAGAGTCATCAGCATTGCACAAAGTCAACGTTTCACTAGGATCAGTGGATTTCAACATTTTCCATACTGTGACCCCCACGTAGAAGACTTTCCCCCTTCCCCACTGACTAGGGTAGACTGAGAAGGTGGTCACGTCCCCTTGAACTTGTTTGCAACCTCCAGGTTGAGTCCCCGCACTAGAGATTTTGGCCCTGTGAAGTAACTGTATTCCATAACGGAACCGCTGTCCATCCAGAAACCTGTACTATTTGGTTGCACAAATGCTCCTTCCAAAGTTATTTAATTCACTAAATAAACTATTTTATTTATTCATGCAGACTATTGTACATCCAACGTTTATCAATAAATCATATTCCTTTTACTCCTGATAACTGCAATGTGTTAACAGGAGCAGGAAAGCAGTCCAATACAAAACAGGAATAGTAGATTATTTTGACTCAGAAGGCTAATATCAATGTGGTGTGGAAAGGCAGAATTAGTAGGCTGAGGCAGCATGGTGTGTTGCTAAGAGAAAACAGGAGACTTGAGATAATAGCGCCTGAGAGCCTCGATATGTAGTGATTATGTGGCCCATATAAGCAAAAATAGAAGGTTAGTCTATGCCTATGTGAAATACTCTGTCCGTCCACAATTTGGTACAAGACATTTGTTTGAGATCAATTAAAATCAGTATTAAATAGAAAGGCACCGTTCTTATGAAAAATACAATGCAAAATTTACCAACTTATTGTACATGTAGACGGATTGTTTCCCCTAGGCTGATTTGGCTCAGATTCTCCCGCCTCCCATTCTGTTTCCATTTCTTTGTCTTGCAGGCAAAAAATAGGCACCTCTGTAAATCTAAGTGTAATTGCACATTATGCAGACAAATGCTGCGCAGAGTATAATTAGCAGTAGGGAACTGTGACTTTCATTGCAACAACTTCTTTTGTATGCTGTTTACACAGCTTTCCACAGGCATTCTGACTACCGAGCTACAGTAATGTAGGTGAATGATTACTTGAGTACCAAGGTTAAGATGGAATTAAGGTTCAGTTGAATTTACAAACCATATTTATCATGGTAAATTGGTTCCTGAGAGTGACGTCCTGAACAATTTGATATAAAATCTACAGCAAATCCTATGGCTGGGATGTAATTCTGAATTACATTCTTTTATAGAAGTTTTTAAACATTCTAAAGAAAGATTATTATTTTCCTGGACATTTAGTCATTTCTATGGAATCCTGTAGTGGATTCTCACCTCTCTATAATCAGGTGTGGTCATTCCTCAGCCTTTCTCTCTCCTCTTGTAGTAGGGTAGGTCTCGGCACACTTGTGTACCAGGAAAAGCAAAATTCTTTCCCTTCCAGAGAAACAAAAGTTCAAATAAAAAAGATGTAGCCATCACTCCTGTTCATGGATACCTGATACTAATAGTTTATTTACTCATCCCCCTTGGGAAACAGCTCAACAGTGCTTTCTCCCAGGGTCCACCCTGATCTCCTCTTTATTGTTGAAGAAGGTCTTCCTTGTCCTCTGGGAAGCCCCAGCCATGGGCTTCAGAACAGGATGCTAACACAGTTCCCATGTCCAGCCCTTTGTGCTCCCTTGACCCAGAACCTATTCCTTCACTCTACTAATTCCTTACCTTTTGTTTGCAATCTCGTAAGCCTCCTCTTGTCAGGCCTTGAAAAACTTATTCCTTCAGCAGAGTTCCTGCATCTTCACAGGACCTTTTTCCTCAGTCTCTCCTAAGCCATATCCCCAATTCTTGGCCAGGGATTGCTTTTAAATCTCTACCCTGTGCCTTTCCCAGCATTCCTTGCAATCCAGGCTCACAGCCACTTAGTTCCTGGACAACGCCTCCTGTCTATCAGATTATAGCCCCTTGTTCAGTCTCAAATGAGAACTCGGATTTGTGCCTGATCACTACCTTGCCTTAAAGGGGTCATCCATCCCATTTTCAGTCTCTAAACAGTTTCATTCCTACTAAAATCCATGGGAGTTTCCCAAATACATATGATGGGTTTTATCTGCATCACTCCAACTGGATTTAATGAGACGTGTTTGAGCCATGCACAGCTTTGAAGATGTGCCCATTAGGTTGAAATGCTAGAATATTGGGAGCCTGGTCCTGCTAGCAACCAAGAACTAGAGTGTGCCATTAATGCCACAGCTCTGCAGTGGGAGCAGCCACGGCGTCTCACCACCCTGGGAAGAGTGCCTCAGCCAGGCACAGTTCCTCCCCATGCCACGTGCACAAAGGGTGCCTAACCTGTGCTCTCCATTTCATTTGAGCAGACGTTCCCTGGTACAGCTCTGTGGGACAGCGAGGAGAGGGGGACAGGGCCACAGCCTTGCTTGCTTTCTGCCCCCGTTTTGGAATCTTTCTTCCCAAGCGGGACAAGCAGGAGTGAGCAGTCCTACTGCGCCCCAGAATACAGAATACATGGGCTGCTATTGTGGGAGGCCCTAGCATGGCCACCCTTCTTCCTGCGTAGCTTAAGACAACATTGCTATCTGGAGCTAGTTTTTTGGGGCTGGATTCTGCAATCCTTACTGCCCCTGACCAACGCCCACTCACCCAGGCACTCCCATTGACCTCAGTGGGATACTCGGGTGAGACAGAGCTACTCAAGCTACAGGGGGCAGAGTCAAGCCCACTGAAGTGAAAAGACAGGAGCTCTGTGCACAGAGGGATAGCAGATCAGGCTCTCCCTGTTGATGAATGGTGGAATTAGTCAGTCCAGTCCATCAATACTCAATAAAACCAAGAAGTCAGCAGCACGGCTTGCATCTTTCTCTTCCTCTTTACTCATCACAGTTCTCTGGATACAGATCAACTTTCTCAGCTCACTATTACCGTTTCATCCGCCATGAAATGGGAACTCCACATGCTATGACAAATGGCTTGACAAGCTGTCTAATTTCACTGGGCCTTCTAATATTACCTTTCTAACCTCTCCTCCAAATTCCTATTTCTTCCCATTAAATTACAACAGAGATCCCATTTTCATTGCAGCTGTACAGTGGTCAACATTTTGATACCTAGGTACCTAAACTTAGGCTTCTGAATCCATATTTAGGCACCTAAATTACTGATTTTCAAAGTTGCTGAACTCTTATAGTTCCCCCTGGCTTCAAAGAGATTTGTTACTTTGCCAGTATCGATGTTCAGTATTTACTAATGATATGCTACGTGGCAATGGCCTAGCTTCACAGAGATACCCACGCATTGAGATGCTGAGCATCATGGCACCTAATTTGTAGGTGCCTAGAAAATCACAGGCACACACTGTGATTCACAACACCTGAGCAAGGTGCCTAGGCTTCCTATACAATGCCTGGGGAGAGACAGGCACCTTAGACTGTGATTTTCATAAGCCAGCAGGCTAGGTGGGGAGCCAAGGAGAGGGGTATATGCTAAGCCCCACCCCCTCACACCGCCTATGTCCAGGGCTGCAGGGAGACGTCTTTCTTTGCTTGCGATCTACAGCTGGGAGGTAGGCAGCTAAGGCATTTTTAAACGGAGGAAAACTAGCTCCCTTTTCATGTCTAGCCCAGCAGTATAGTACTCATCCGGGCTGTGGGAGACCCCTGGTTCAAGTTCCCCCTCCACCTGTTAAGGAGAAGGGATCTGAACAGAGATCTGCCACATCTCATGTGCATGCCCTAATTGCTGGGCTATGGGATAGTCCAATTTGGGTCTCCCTCAATTGCTCCTGTGGAAGCTGCTCCGCTGTGGATAAACAACAATAGTGTCATTTGGGTCAGGGAGCGAGAGAGAACAAGCATGAGAATGACGCTATAGCTTGGTGGTTGGAGCACTCACACAGGATGTGGGAGACCCAGGAGCCAGTGCCCGTGTGCCAATGAGCCTTTAATTACTTATCCAACATGCAACAGCTTCCACAGGAGAAATGGAGGGGACCCCACATCAAGATACCCTATAGCATATTGGTGAAGACACTTATCTGAGAGGCAGCAGGTCACTCTTCAGATCCCTTCTCCTCATCAGGTGGAGGGGGGACTTGAACTGGGGGTCTGCCACATCCTCAGTGAGTACCCTAACCACAGGATGTGGCAGGCGGCCTCTGAGCATGCCTACTGGGTCAGGCTTTGCATGCGAGTTAGGTGGCCGAACGCCTATCTGCCCCTGGCTTGTGAATCTCTCTAGGACTTAGATAGGAGATAGGTGTCCAGATGCTCAGAGGGAGGCAGCAGTGCACACACCCAGAAGCAGAAACATAGGCACCTGGGGGACTTTTTACTGCAAAAACATAGGTGCTCAGTGAGTTCAGGTGCCTACAGGGTGCACCAGGAATTCTATGACTCTCAGGGGAGCCTAAAACTAGGACTTAGGTGCTTAAACACAGACTTAGGCACCTCAGCCTGGGGTTGAAGCACCTAAGTACTTTTATGTATCTAGGCCAGTGTGACTAAAACAAACCTCACAGCACTTAAGTGAAGTGTCAGCAGATGTTGGAAAATTATCCACGTTATTAATGAGGATAAGTTATTTAAGTTTGTAAAATGGCCTGAAAGTCATTAGTTTCCCCAAGAAGCTAACCCCTATTTCCCTCATAGTTCCCATGATATTGTCATCTCATCTTTGGTAAACGTGGAGTTCAGCATTAGGTCCCACTGAGGTCAAAACCATGTGCTTAAATGCTTTGCTGAACCAGGGCCTATTCTATTAATAGTTTCTGTGACCATGAAAGGAAGAATTTGACTGACTAATAGTTAATTCCTCAGGTTCAGGAAAATCTTAGAACACAATTCATTGAATAAACACCAGTTCCGGGGCAAGCTGTTACGTTAAAAGCATTAGCTGTAGCCTAAAAACCAAACTTTAAATCAGTTTTTTGCCCATTGGACTAAAAATAAAACAAGATACTTCTATTCCTCACATCAATTCTTGTACAGAAGTAAAAGACACAGAGTGTGGAGGTTTTATTCACATCCACGGACGATTCGACAGTGGTCAAGCAGCCAGACAAGTCTGTCTTCATTGTGTTTGACTGAAATTCGATAAAGTTATATTGATACAGCTGTCAAAGGCAGGGATATTGTTAACATTTCATGAAGCAGAGCACTCAGTGAAATGAGAGACAGCTGCCAGCCTAAAGCCAGGGGAATATACCTTTACAAACAATGAATAGAGACAAAATATATTGATTAGTGCTTGTCATCTAACTGGTTTGTCTGAACCTATTAGCCTTTTCGAATTGTACTAATAGAAAAAATAACCGTTCCTTTTTTTTTCCTTCTCAGCTTACAATATATGAAACAATGAGCAGAATTCTCAAAGGAAGCTTCAGATTTTTCTAGTACTAGAAACAATTTTCAATTTCAACCTGTGGGAACACATTAATCGACCCAGTATAAAAGTCAGCCAATATAAGAGAATTTGGTTGGGACTGAAATGTGACCCTCTCTCCCCTAGTTTCTTCTATACTTGTATATAACAGAAAATCATCCATCAACAGAGGCTCCATCGAGACAAAGAAATATTAAAATGAATTCAGGTAAGCAGACTGGCTGTAATATCTCTTTTCCAGACATTCACCAATCGCCACGTGAAGGCAGGGAATAATTTTTTGGCTGTATTCCTTGGAGGTTCAGAAGCTGCTCATGGGCACTTCAGTGTATGCTTTAGAAGCAATGTTTTAAAGAAGGGAAGTTCCTTTTATGATTCCCATGAAAGCACTCCCAGCTATCTCTGTGACACCACTGATTTCCTGAGGAAACTACAATGCATTGGTGACCTTCCAGAAAACACCATCCTAGCCACCGTGGATGTAGAGGATCTCTACACAAACATCCCACACACTGATGGAATACAAGCGGTCAGGAACAGTATCCCTGATGATGCCACAGCACAACTGGTTGCTGAGCTCTGTGCCTTTATCCTCACACACAACTATTTCAAATTTGATGACAATATATATCTCCAGATCAGTGACACCGCTATGGGCACCCGCATGGCCCCACAATATGCCAATATTTTTATGGCCGACCTGGAACAACGCTTCCTCAGCTCCCGTCCACTCATGCCCCTTCTCTACCTATGCTACATTGATGACATCTTCATCATCTGGACCCATGGGAAGGAGACTCTGGAAAAATTCCACCACGATTTCAACAGCTTCCACCCCACCATCAACCTCAGCCTGGACCAATCTACACGATAGGTCCACTTCCTAGACACCACGGTGCAAATAAGTGATGGTCACATTAACACCACCCTATACCGAAAACCTACCGACCGCTATGCCTACCTTCATGCCTCCAGCTTCCATCCTGGGCACACCACAAGATCCATTGTCCTACAGCCAAGCACTGAGGTACAACCGCATCTGCTCTAACCCCTCAGACAGAGACCAACACCTAGAAAATCTCCACCAAGCATTCTCAAAACTACGGTACCCACATGAGGAAATAAGGAAACAGATCAACAGAGCCAGACGTGTACCCAGAAGCCTCCTACTGCAAGACAAACCCAAGAAAGAAACCAACAGGACTCCACTGGCCATCACATACTGTCCCCAGCTAAAACCCCTCCAACGCATCATCAGGGATCTACAACCCATCCTGGACAATGATCCCACACTTTCACAGGCCTTGGGTGGCAGGCCAGTCCTCGCCCACAGACAACCTGCCAACCTGAAGCATATTCTCACCAGTAACTGCACACCGCACCATAGTAACTCTAGCTGAGGAACCAATCCATGCAACAAACCTCGATGCCAACTCTGCCCACATATCTACACCAGCGACACCATCACAGGACCTAACCAGATCAGCCACACCATCACCGGTTCATTCACCAATGTAATATATGCCATCTTATGCCAGCAATGCCCCTCTGCTATGTACATCGGCCAAACTGGACAGTCTCTACGGAAAAGGATAAATGGACACAAATCAGATATTAGGAATGGCAATATACAAAAACCTATAGGAGAACACTTCAACCTCCCTGCCCACACAATAGCAGATCTTAAGGTGGCCATCCTGCAGCAAAAAAACTTCAGGACCAGACTTCAAAGAGAAACTGCTGAGCTCCAGTTCATCTGCAAATTTGACACCATCAGCTCAGGATTAAACAAAGACTGTGAATGGCTTGCCAACTACAGAACCAGTTTCTCCTCCCTTGGTTTTCACACCTCAACTGCTAGAACAGGGCCTCATCCTCCCTGATTGAACTAACCTCGTTATCTCTAGCTTGCTTCTTGCTTGCTTATATATACCTGCCCCTGGAAATTTCCACTACTTGCATCCGACAAAGTGGGTATTCACCCACGAAAGCTCATGCTCCAAAACGTCTATTAGTCTATAAGGTGCCACAGGATTCTTTGCTGCTTTTACAGATCCAGACTAACACGGCTACCCCTCTGATCCATGAAAGATAGTTGACCTTTAGCTAAATATCTGACCTATTTGGGTTACCATTATTTGCTTCTATCTATTGATGAGTATCCGAGAATAGCACTATTCCTGACTACTCAATAGCCAAAACCAAAATGTTAGGTAGTAGCATCTAAGTGATTGACATATTTGGGGTTGGGAAGGAATTTCCCCCCAGGTCACATTGGCAGAGACCCTGTGGTTTTTTTGCCTTCCTCTGCAGCATGGGGCCTGGGTCATTTACAAGTTTAAACTAGAATAAATGGTGGATTCTCTGTAACTTGAAGTCTTTAAATCATGATTTGAGGACGTCAGTAACTCAGCTAGAGGTTAGAGGTCTATTGAAGGAGTGGGTGGGTGAGGTTCTGTGGCCTGCGATGTGCAGGAGGTCAGACTAGATGATCATGATGATCCCTTCTGGCCTTAAGTCTGTGAGTCTATAACATACATAGCATGGAACTGACTTCATAGTATTACTTAGCAACTCACTCTTGCTCCCATTGAAATCAAGAGCAAAGCGGCTCCTATGCTTCCAAAAGGGATAAGTCATTATTATTAATAATACCTATCTTTTATTGCATTTTTTCATATATAGATCTCAAAGCGCTCTACAAAGGAGGTCAGTATTGTTATCCCCATTTTACAGATGAGGAAAATGAGGCATGAGAACAGAAATGACTTGTCCAAGGTCACCCAGCAAAACAATGGCAGAGCCAGGAAGTGGACCTCAGTTATAGATAACCCAAAAGTGATGCAGAGAGTCAAACACTACTTCCCAGTATAGTGAGGCCTCCAGTCAACTCTTTCAGTGCTGCTTAGCTTTGTATCTACTGTACCAGTGCCTGGGTGTCAGTGTCTGTCCCAGTTTTGCAGTGGGCTGTTTCACAAGGATCTCTTTGCAACTTAAAAAAAGGCACTCATGTCTTCCGCAGCCCTCACTGTTGTATGAGTGAAGCAGTTGGAACGACGCATGGGTGTCAGTCACTAATTTGGCATGAAACTCATCCCACCAGAGTCATCGACTCTCCCTGTCTAACTGATCTAGAAAATCTGCTCCCAGAAGTCTGCTCTCAGAGACCACAAAGGTCCAGGTACCATATGAGCAGCACCATCTACCTGAGCCTTGGATAATCCTTAGCCCCCGCCAATTCCTTCACCACACAGCTGATGAGAAGAGGTCAGGGGAACAGTAGCTGCAAACTTCCCAGAAACCAGACGCACTCTAAGCAACTGACTTGCATCTATCACTTCCCCCAACCCAGCCATGAATTGCTACAACTGCCTCTTGGAATTTACCAAGTCCGGTGTCCTGATATGAATGACAGGTACAGTCAGGTATAAAGGCCTGACTCCTATTGGCTGCCAGGAGAGTACAGGACATATGTGGCAGGGCAGGGGAGTGAGTGGGAGAGCAGCAAAGCTGGGGAAGGAGAATGCTTTCCCTCTGTGGGTCTGGTTCTGTTGCTCTCCATGTTGACGTCCTTCCTGACAAGAATACTGAGTCCAGATCCCAGTTCTCCTGCCTGTGATTCTCTACATGGCAGAATCTATACCTAATCAGTATTTATTCTGACTTGCTAAGCTCTGAAAATGAAGACCATCCCTATTAAAGGCCTTGGCATTGACACGGGGACACAAAAGGAGAAGACAGTCCCTGCCCCACAGAGGTTACAATAAAAAGGCAGGACACAGTGGAAAACACGGGGAGGGAATAACTTGTGTGTTTTTTAATCATTGGCTCTTTTCTTATGCACGTTGTGAAGCGTGAGCTTTTAGGAAGGATGTGGATGTAGAAGGGGGGGTGGCTTGGTGACTGGGATAGGCAGGTTATTCCATGCATAAGGGACAAGCCAGAAAAGAACCCAGAGACAGATCTGGGAGAAGATTTTTGCTGTTTTTAAAAGGTGTCTGGAGTCTGGAAAATTAATATCTACCTAAGGTGTGAGCTAGTCAGCAACCTCAGGGTCCAGCTTCCGGAAATCGCAGCTGCTATAAAGGCAAATGGATTCTGGGCTGCACATGCAGAATTATTGTGGAACTTAGCAAAGACTCAGTAGTCTTGCTCTTAGCAACCCTGGTGTGACTTCAGCTGAAATAATGGACTTGATTTTGATGTTATTTGAACTGATTTAACTCCTTTGACACCAGTGGAGTTAGTTGTGATTAAACAGTTGTAAGAGGAGACTAACAGTTTCAGTGCTGAGCAACATCCCCAACAATGAGTTCCACACGTTGTCTGTGTATTGTGTGAAGTAGTACATCCTTTTAAAAGTTTTAAATCTGCTATCTATTAATTTCTTCAGGTGACCCCTACTTCTTGTGTTACATGAAGAGGTAAATAACACTTCTCTACTCACTTTCACCACACCATTCATGATTTTATAGACCTCAATCATATCCCGCCTAGTCATCTCTTTTCTAAAATCAACAGTCCCAGTCTTTCTAATCTCACCTGATATGGAAACTATTCCATACCCCTAGTAATTTTTGTTGCCCTTTCCCAATTCTAATCTGTCATTTTCAGTCATTAGGGAACACCACGACGCATTACTTTGCAGCACCTCAACTTTTTCCCCCTGAAGTATTAGAAGATAATGAGAATAAATTTACATCAGATAGGGGAGATACTATAACAGTTTAACAGAAAACAAAAAAAATCAGGTATTTAATAATGGTCAATTAAAAATGTGATAAAATACAGTAACTGGAAAATATGGTGGATAATATATCTGGGATTAATTTTCATTCTACAAAAAAAGTAACTCTAGGAATATAAATTTCATTTCATGTCTGGTGATAAGAATGTTGTAATTATTTCATATTTCAAACTTAACTGTAAACTGCTAATTCTCTGCTTACTCCGTGATATGTACAATCCTAAACTTAAAATACATGGATCCCCTCTAAGCCTCTTGAACCTAACACAACTGCAATCCAAAAAAAAAAAAAACCAGCAGGAGAAAGTATTTTCCATTCTTCACTGCTGCCACAAACCAATTCCACTGATAACAACTGATGGAAATACAAGAAATGAATCTATAATCACAAGTTTCCAACTGTTATTTATCAAATTGTAATCTACACAATTATTCACAAAGCCTCTGTCACTGAGGCAATGATCTACTTATAAACAAAAAACAAAGAGAAAACCACCATTCACAAAAGAAATAATTTAATTTAAATAGATGCAATAATACTGATTGTAGCTTGACAAGACTAATTTATACTATTCATGAGCAAACAAAATGTTTGCCTCTGTAACTAACATGAGCAGTAACTCTGTCTTGCCTGCATATTCTCACCATAAAACACTTGCCCTTACTCACAGGAGTAGTTTTCAACTCATGCAAAAAGTCCTATTGCCTTCAATGGGAACACATATGTAAGGATTATTCACGAGTAACAGATTGCAGAATCAGTTCACAGGTGTGTGCCCATGTATGATCAAACTTGTGTCAATAATTCTTTTAAAAACCTTAAATGGTGACTTTAGAAAATTTGACAAGACCAAGTAAAATTTCACATTGTAAGTTTTCCTTCAAAATGTATGTTTCACTCTGATGTTTTCATTAGGCAAAATGCAGTTCTATATCCACCTGGGAACCTGTCCCCACACACCAAATTCTAGGAAGAAGAATAGTGGGTTAAGACCTGATCCTAATTTCATTTAAGTCAGTGGTTTTCAATCATTTTTCATTTGCAGACCCTTACAAAATTTCAAATGGTGCCGCAGACCCCTTTGGAAATCTTAGCCATAGTCTGTGACCCCCAGGGGTCCGTGGACCACAGGTTGAAAAACACTGAATTAAGTCAATGAGAAAACTCCCATAGAACAGTTTACTGTGCATAGGAAAGATACTATGCCAAGTGTGACACTTGTCAGGGTAACCCGAGTGGACCTGTGTGAATCACTTGTACCACCTTATCACAGCAGGAGGGAGACCTGTCTGTACCCATAGGGGAAACATTCCCCAGCCCCCAACTGCTTAGCAACACAGGCATTCCATTCCAGGCTGCATGACCCCTGCTCTTTTCCAGCACAGGCTACCAATTTACACATCCACCTTGTTACATTTGAGTGCCCAATCCCCTACCTTCTGCACACTTGCAATGCACACCGATCTGCTTTCTCTATGGAGATAGTGCACCACAGCTTATCAGTTTCACCTCAGTTCAGCACTCTCCTCTGCACAAGGCACTTAGATTGGTTTATAGCAAAACCAAGTTGAAGTTTATTTAACAGAGCTTGAGGTAAAGATTCATAGATTCATAGACAAGGTCAGAAGGGACCATTATGGTCATCTAGTCTGACCTCCTGCACAATGCAGGCCACAGAATCTCACCCACCCACTCCTGGAACAAACCCCTAACCTATGTCTGAGTTACTGAAGTCCTCAAATCGTGGTTTAAAGACCTCAAGGTGCAGAGAATCCTCCAGCAAGTGACCCGTGCTCCATGCTGCAGAGGAAGGTGAAAAACCTTCCCAACCCCAAATATGGCGATCAGTTAAACCCTGAGTATGTAGGCAAGACTCACCGGCCAGCACCCAGGAAAAAATTCTCTGTAGTAATTCAGATCCCACCCCATCTAACATCCCATCACAGACCATTGGGCATATTTACCTGCTAATAATCAAAGATGAATTAATTGCCAAAATTAGGCTATCCCATCATATCATCCCCTCCATAAACTTATCAAGCTTAGTCTTGAAGCCAGATGTCTTTTGCCCCCACTACTCCCCTTGGAAGGCTGTTCCAGAACTTCACTCCTCTAATGGTTAGAAACCTTCGTCTAATTTTAAGTCTAAACTTCCTGATGGCCAGTTTATATCCATTTGTTCTTGTATCCACATTGGTACTAAGCTTAAATAATTCCTCTCCCTCCCTGATATTTATCCCTCTGATATATTTATAAAGAGCAATCATATCTCCCCTCAGCCTTCTTTTGGTTAGGCTAAACAAGACAGGTTTTCCATTCCTCGGATCATCCTAGTAGCCCTTCTCTGTACCTGTTCCAGTTTGAATTCATCCTTCTTAAACATGGAAGACCAGAACTGCACACAGTATTCCAGATCAGGTCTCACCAGTGCCTTGTATAATGGTACTAACACCTTCTTATCTTTACTGGAAATACCTCACCTGATGCATCCTAAAACCGCATTAGCTTTTTTAATGGCCATATCACATTGGTGGCTCATAGTCATCCTGTGATCAACCAATACTCCAAGGTCCTTCCCCTCCTCTGTTACTTCCAACTGATGTGGCCCCAATTTATAACCAAAATTCTTGTTATTAATCCCTAAATGCATGACCTTGCACTTTTCACTATTAAATTTCATCCTATTACTATTACTCCAGTTTACAAGGTCATTCTGATCTTCCTGTATGTTATCCCGGTCCTTCTCTGTGTTAGCAATACCTCCCAGCTTTGTGTCATCCTCAAACTTTATTAGCACATTCCCACTTTTTGTGCCAAGGTCAGTAATAAAAAGGTTAAATAAGATTGGTCCCAAAACCGATCCCTGAGGAACTCCACTAGTAACCTCCTTCCAGCCTGACAGTTCACCTTTCAGTATGACCCGTTGTAGTCTCCCCTTTAACCAGTTTCTTATCCACCTTTCAATTTTCATAGTGATCCCCATCTTTTCCAATTTAACTAATAATTCCCCATGTGGAACTGTATCAAATGCCTTACTGAAATCGAGGTAAATTAGATCCACTGCATTTCCTTTGTCTAGAAAATCTGTTACCTTCTCAAAGAAGGAGATCAGGTTGGTTTGGCATGATCTACCTTTTGTAAAACAATGTTGTATTTTGTCCCAATTACCATTGACCTCAATGTCCTTAACTACTTTCTCCTTCAAATTTTTTTCCAAGACCTTGCATACTACAGATGTAAAACTAACAGGCCTATAGTTACTCGGATCACATTGTTCCCTTTCTTAAAAATAGGAACTATGTTAGCAATTCTCCAGTCGTACGGTACAAGCCCTGAGTTTACTAATTCATTAAAAATTCTTGCTAATGGGCTTGCAATTTCATGTGCCAGTTCCTTTAATATTCTTGGATGAAGATTATCTGGGCCCTCCAACTTCGTCCCATTAAGCTGTTCGAGTTTGGCTTCTACCTCGGATGTGGTAATATTTACCTCCATATCCTCATTCCCATTTGTCATCCCTAAGCTCCTCATTAGCCTCATTAAAGACTGAGGCAAAGTATTTGTTTAGATATTGGATTAGACTATCCGTAACTTCCACTCCATCCTCAGTGTTTAGCGGTCCCACTTCTCCTTCTTTGTTTTCTTCTTATTTATATGGCTATAAAACCTCTTACTATTGGTTTTAATTTTCTCACTTTATCCGTACATGAGTCCCAGATCTATTTTTGTTTATCCTTCCATCTAGTTTGAACTGAATTAGTTCATGATCACTCGAATCAAGGTTATACCCTACACAACCATTTCTTCCAAATCTAAAATGGCATCCCCTCTTGTTGGTTCTTCAACTACTTGGTGAAAAATCCATCCTATTATTATTACTAGCACTTGTTCTCCAGTCTATATCTGGAAGTTAAGTCTCCCATGATCACACAAATTCCATTAGTGTTTACTTAATTAAAAAAATTAAGAGGTCTCTATCCATATCCATATCCATCCTTTAGTCACTTTCTTTCCCAATGTGATTTTTGCCCAGACAGACTCTGTCTATCCCATCCATCATTTCTTATTCTTTTTACAGTTACCCTCATCATTATATATATATGCTACTCCACCACCTTTGCCTTTATTGTCTTTCTAGCTCTAGTTCCTCCATTTTGTTACCTAGGCTCCTCACATTACTGTACAAACATCTTAATTTTTGCCGTTTGACTTCACTGACATTCTTTACCCGATTAGGCACAGACATTCTACCACCAGTATCACCTATTAGATTGATATCTACACTACCCTTCCTCCTTATGTCCATTCTCATACCCACGGCTGTATCCTTTCTTACTTTGTTTTCTTCCCTCTCAATGTTAAATTCCGGCATGGAGATTACCTGGACATCTCCCAACCATCTCCCCCAGATTCCTAGTTTAAAGCTCTCTTAATCAGTTGTGCCAGCCTCCATCCTAAAAGTCTATTTCCCTCCTTACTCAGGTGAAGTCCATCCCGAGAGAACAGTCCTCTGTCCATGAATGCTTCCCAGTGGCCATACATCCCAAAGCCCTCCTTATAGCACCACTGTCTGAGCCATCTGTTGATCACCATAATTTTGGCATACCTTTGTTGCCCTTCTCTAGGAACAGGCAGAATCCCACTGAAGGTCACCTGAGCCTTGATTTCCTTAAGAGTCTTCCCCAGTCTGGCATAGTCTCCCTTGATACGTTCCAGCGAGAATCTAGCCGTATCATTTGTTCCCACATGAAGGACAATAAGCGGATTCTTTCCCGCTCCCCTTAGGATCCTTTTCAGCCTCAGGTCCACATCCCGTATCTTAGCATCCAGCAGACAGCACACCCTTCTGTTCTCCGGATCAGCTCTAGTTACAGGCCTGTCTATTCTTCTCAGTAAGATTCAAATAACAGCAAGTATAAGGGTTTGGAAACATAAGGATACAAGTAAAAGAAAAGTCTATGGAATCTATATGGAAATGTAGGGCTGGAAGGGACCTTGAGAAGTCATCAAGTCCAGCCCCCTGCATTGAGGCAAGACTAAGTAAATTTAGACCATCCCTGACAGGTTTTTGTCCAACTTATTCTTAAAAACTTCTAATGATGGGGGGATTCAACAGCCTCCCTTGGAATCCTATTCCAGAACTTAACTCCCCTTAGAGTTAGAAAGTTTTCCCTAATATCTGACTTCAACCTCCCTTGCTGCAAATTAAGCCCATTGCTTCTTGTCTTATCTTCAGTGGACATGGAGAACATTTGATCACCGTCCTCTTTATAACAGACCTTAACATATTGAAAGACTGTTATCAGTGTTGTTTCTCAATACTAAACATGCCCAGTTTTTCCTAAACCCTTTTTCATGTTTGTTGGTCTCCTCTGGACTCTCTCCAATTTATCCACATCATTCTTAAAGTGTGGCACCCAGAACTGAACACAGTATTTCAGCTGAGGCCTCCGCAGTGCCAAGTAGAGTGAGAGAAATTGCTTCCCATGTCTTACATATGACACTCAGAATTATATTAGCCTTTTTCACAACTGCATCACACTGTTGACTCATATTCAATTTGTGAATACTTATTAACAAGTTACTTGCTTGTCTAATAAGGTATTTTTCACCCAATGGTTGTTTCTTGAAGCACTTGACCAATCCTAAAAGTTGGGATTTCCTTTTCTTGAGACACTCACAATGAAAAAGAATTCCCTCATGTAATGGATAACCACTTGGTCCAGCCTTCTCCTCTTATGCAATCCTAGGCTATTATCCCTTAGCCCAGGAGCCTTCTTCTTCCAAGCAGAAAAGAGTCCTGTGGCACCTTATAGACTAAGGGCAGGTCTACACTAAGAGCGGGGGTCGCGAGAGAGACGCCGTTCAGTCAGCTGAATATAATAGCTGATTCAAAGTAAGTACCCTTCACAAAACTACTCACCCCACCACGCACGCGCGATCGAATCCTCCGCTCCAAGACTCCGACTCCACTGCCTTTTTTTGGGTGGTGGTTACCGGCGCGCGCTTCGCTTCCAGATTCTGCTCAGCGTCAGCCAGATTAGGATCGACTCAAAACTCTAAAAAAGTCAACACACGCGACCGGCCGGCTGGTAAGCCTAACAGACGTATTGGAGCATGAGCTTTCATGGGTGAATACCCACTTCGTCAGACGCAGCTTCTTCCAAGAATGCTCTTGGAGTTCGATTGTCTTTGTAAATCTCCCATCAGCTCTAGAGAGTAAGCCTAGGCTGTCTCCATGTTCATGGTTATTTATATTGACTGGGTCAGCTCTCTTAGCTTTCGGCAGAGACCACACACAACACCCTTCAGTGTAATATTGAGAAAACATTGGGACACAGGTATAATATACCTGCCAGAACATGCCTGGGCATGTCTGTGTGACAGACACGTATTTTCATCTCACTCACAAACGAGCCTGAGAAACACGGGACATCACAAAGGATCCAATTAACTATGAAGCCCAAAATGTCAAACCAATTTTTCTAATCTTTGCTAATGCACAACTTAACAGTTACTATATTCTTCAGATTGTCCTTTAACAACAGTGCAGTCACTGTATTTGCATTTTAATTTATTTAAGGAACTAAACAGCTTTCAAGACTTCAATATTTCAGTAAAATTACAAATTAATGAGCTAGGTGGTCTCTGTTATGTAGCTAGTAGTAATGTAGTAATTGATATTGAGAAAAATGTAAGTGACTGGCCCATAAAGGTTCCAAATGTGCAGTTATAGAAGCATAGCTGCATGGGGTCAAGACACATTAGTCAATGGTTATAAGCCAGCCAACGCCAAATATTTTATAGTTGCAGTATACACGTATGTATACATGCGTATACACACTTCAAGAACCAAGGAGAGTGGGTGTCCAGAATAACTAGGTTTCCTGAAGGAAGTGTGTTTTGGCTACATCTGTCAAGATGGAAGCTTGCATAATATAAATATACAGCTGGTCATTGTCCTGTGTTATCATACAGCTATGAAATCTGTTCCAGTCCAATGCACCCCAACTTAGTTTCACATATTGCAATAGCATACAGACTGTTAGCCTTCTAAGACCATTTAAGAGGGAGATAGGGAAAGAGCAAGGGATAGAGAACTGTTCTCCAATTACTGTTCCTTACCACACCATGTGTCCCATTGAAACCATTGATACTTGTCACAGTTTCGGAGGTATTTCCACTTGGACCTCTTCACGGCCTCATTGAGGGCACCCCTCTTAGGTCTCAGGTCTCTAGCTGTCACCTTTCTCAGGGCAGAGTCCCCACAATTCTTTCCCCTTGACCAGGGATTTAGGCTGCAATTCTTTTGGCAATTCACTGTGATTATCCCTGCAGGTGTGAGTTTAGTTCAGCACCTACAGGTCTGCTCTCTCTCTCAAGGGTAATGACAACGTTAACCAGAAACCAGCCTGCCTTACTAAAACAAAATATTACTTATTCAGAACAAAAGAATTACTGCAAAAACATATCCTAAAAACAATAAAACTTCTGATATTCAGATCTTAGGTTACCAGGCAGTTATCCAGCTTCCACACGGAAATGCTTGCAGGCTCAAAGTCCTGCAGGCTCTGTCTGTCTTGATCACAGTATATGCCACTTCTTGGGTTGGGCAAGAGTGTCTTCCTTCCCTATGCCAGGCTGGTCATTTTTCAGTTTTGTATGTCAAGTCTCCCAAACCAGATCAAACTAGATATGCAGTTTCCCCCAGGGATGAGGCTTCTCCACACTTGTTGTCTGCCTACAGATTTGCATTAATTACCACCCAGTGATTTCAGTTTTAGCCGTGAACTCCTGTAATTGTCCCATGGAAATAGAATACAATCCCTAGTGCATACAGATACAGCTAACATAAAGATGATACTATAGGTTTCGGATATTCCATATGTATGTAATATCTATCACCTAAGTTCCCTCTAAGCCGTGCGGCCGCCCAGCAGTCTATCAAGTGTCATGCACTTCAGGTGCCCCTCCCTCCTAGGGTGACCAGACAGCAAGTGTGAAAAATCAGAACAGGGGGTGTGGGGTAATAGGAACCTATATAAGAAAAAGCCCCCAAAATCGGGACTGTCCCTATAAAATGGAGACATCTGGTCACCCTACTTCCCCCACTGTCGCACTGTTCCTGCCGTCTGCCTTGGAGCCAGGGCCGGCTCCAGGCACCAGACGACCAAGCACATGCTTGGGGTGGCACCTTGGGGCAGGGCGGCGCTCTGGTGGGTTTTTTTTTTTTGATTCATCGGGGCAGCGCTGGAGGGTTTGTTTTTTTTTGTTTCGGCGGCACGGCGCTCGGGGGGGCGGGGCTTGGCACAGTGCTCGGAGTGGGGGCGGGGCTTGGCGTGGCATGGCGCTCGGAGGGGGCGTGGCGCGGCGCTCAGAGGGGGCATGGCGTGGCGCTCAGAGGGGGCTTGGCGTGGCGCTCAGAGGGGCGGGGGCTTCGGGCAGCATGGCGCTGGGAGGGTGGGGGCTTGCATGGCGCTCGGGGGGCAGGGCTTCGGGCAGTGCAGTGCTCGAGGGGGTGGGGGTTTCGGTGACATGGCACTGGGGGGGGTTCGGCGGCGCGGTGTTCGTGGGGGGGTATGGCGGAGCGGCAATCTTTTTTGCTTGGGGCGGCAAAAAAGTTAGAGCCGGCCCTGCTTGGAGCCCCTGGCCAGCTGCTCCCAGGAGTCTCCTGCTTGCTTTGCAGAGCTGGGGGTAGACAGGAGCAGTGATGTCAGGTTGTCCCCCATCCCATACCCCATCTCCACAGAGAGGGGTGGGGACATGAAAGGGCTTAGGAGTGGGATGTGGGATGGAGCTTGCCAGCAGCTACTGCTGTGTCTGAACAAGCAGGCTTCAGACTGGTGAGTGCTGATCTACTTAAAGGGGCAGCACATGTCTCTCTCTCTCACACACACACACAAAGTGTGGTCTTTCTCTCTCACACATACACATACACACACACACACTGTGTATCTCTCGGTCACACAAACACACATTCTGTCTTTCACACTTATCTCCCAACACATACTTGTACTATTGTTATTACTTCTTGATACTTCCTGCAATGCACATATATTCTCTGTAAATGTATTCTTTCAAAGTGTGTTATTTTAGCTTTTTGATTGGTCAATGCATTTCATAATTTTATTTCTCTCTCATGCTTAAATTTAATTCTTTGAGTAGTGAGTTCAAAAATCCCTAACCCAGGGGTAGTCAGTTATTTTTTGGCAAGTCCTGATTTCTTGTACAGTCAAGGTCCAGATGCTAGAGACCATAATAAAAAATAACAATGATAGCCAGTAAATAAAAACATTTCGGGGTCCGTTCAAAAGTGCCTACCAGGCTGGATTTGGCCCATGGTCCAGCTATTGACTACCCCTGGCTTAATCTGTCCTGGTTGGAGTAATTATCCCAATGTAACTTTTAAAAAATATATATCACACACCGCACCATAGTAACTCTAACTCAGGAACCAATCCATGCAACAAACCTCGATGCCAACTCTGCCCATATAGCTACACCAGCGACACCATCACAGGACCTAACCAGATCAGCCACAACATCACCGATTCATTCACTTGCACGTCCACCAATGTAATATACACCATCACGTGCCAGCAATGCCCCTCTGCTATGTACATCGGCCAAACTGGACAATCCCTATGTAAAGGGATAAATGGACACAAGTCAGATATTAGGAATGGCAATATACAAAAACCTGTAGGAGAACACTTCAACCTCCCTGGACACACAATAGCAGATTTAAAGGTAGCCATCCTGCAGCAAAAAAACTTCAGGACCAGACTCCAAAGAGAAACTGATTAACTTCAGTTCATTTGCAAATTTGACACCATCAGCTCAGGATTAAACAAAGACTGTGAATGGCTAGCTAACTACAAAAACAGTTTCTCCTCCCTAAGTGTTCACACTTCAACTGCTAGAAGAGGGCCTCATCCCCCTGATTGAACTAAACTCATTATTTCTAGACTGATTCTTGCCTGCATATTTATACCTGCCTCTGGAAATTTCCACCACATGCATCTGACGAAATGGGTATTCACCCACAAAAGCTTATGCTCCAATACTTCTGTTAGTCTATAAGGTGCCACAGGACTCTTTGTCACTTTTTACATGTAGACAAGCCCCAAGGTACACATATGAAGTGCTCTACCTTCATGGTATAAAAGGATGACCTGGATCAAGTACTCTGTGCCTGCATTATGGAAGATCATGAGCTGGATCAGGTGTTATGGAGATTTGTCTACATGGGGAAGTTAGCATGCAATAATCTATGGTGTGAATTTAAAGCACACTAGCTACTCTGTACTAACTCCCCATGTGGCCACGTTTACTGTGCACTAAGAGTGGCCTTAGGCAGTTTAGCCTAATGCACTTCCAAAGTGCATGAAGCTAATCCGCACAAAGAAACACTTGGTGTGCATTAAGTGCACCCACATTGGGGAGTTAGTGCAGGATAGCTAACGCGGAGCAGCTACTGTGGGCTTTTTCCCATGTAGACAAGGCCATAATGCTTCACCTCACATTTTCAAAATGAGGACGAAGTGGGTTAGTGGCCAAGTTGGAAAGTTTTGCGTGGAGGGAAGCTAGACAGAGAAAAGAGTATTACATCTGAAATTAAAAAACAACAGCCCAAACACATTCTTCTGTGAAGGACAGGGAGGAGGCGTGGCTAAAGTTTGAGGGCACTTCACTTGAACAAGAACCTAGGGTTATGATGTCATGCAAAACAAAAGGATTTGATTAGACTTGAGGGACCAGATCCTGCTGATGTAAACTGACTTCACTGACTTCAATGGAACTATGCCACTTTACATCAGCTGAGGATCTGGCCCCAGACTGTTTTAGAAGAATTTCCCTTTCAAAAGTGAACAAAATACACAGCATGCTTTCAACCTGATTTAATACTGGGCGTTTATTCAAAGAGAATCCTTAAATATCTCTGCAGGGATATACAACTCCCTTAATGAATAAGTGGACACTGCCAATAAGGTGGCTAAATATATTATTTAATATTTTGTTCTCTTCTCTCCTCGCCTAATCTTTAATTCTCTGATCAGAAATTCCATGTCCTTTGTCTAGGGACAGAAGGGGTTAAAGCAGAGACATATCAGTATTTTGTCTGGATCAGATATGTAGGTTGCAGTAATGGCCTCTGAAGGAACCTCATGGATGATATTAACAAGCACCTTAATTATTAATTGAGTTTCTTAAAACGAGCAGTATCAAAGCCTACCACATCAAGTCTCATCAAAACTGCAGCACTCCAGCATGAATTTTAATTAAACACTTGGGTACATATATGAAAGGGAATGAGGATGAACACATCATCTCTGGTATTGTCATAGCTTTCAAGTTTTCCTTATTTTTCACAAAAAGTCATCTCTCTTAAGTTCCTCATGAAGAGCTGAATTGTAGTGAAAGAACAGAAGGATCAGGTGTAGTCCATGTAAACATGTAAATAGTGTGGCCTGATTCTGAGCTCATGCCTGTGAGAATCAGATGTAACTAAACTTCACAGAAGTTACTGGAGTTAGACTGTTGTAGAACCAGAGTAAGAGCTGAGCCAGGCTCAAATTTCAGGCCAGAGTCTCACCTGGGGGAGCTATGCCACTATACTTCAGCCAAGGATCTGACCCTGTACATTTCGAGCTTATTAGTCTACTTCAAGAGAGGTACTGCTGTTCTCTGTCAATAATGCCTATGCTAGCAGGGTAAGCAGGTTGCGAGGACTCTCAGAAAATGTGAGGGAAAGACACATAGCAACTGGAATTTGCAGATGAGACATGAACTGAACACTGGGAAATCACCTTGCTTTTGTCTTCCTGGGTGAAGAATGAATCAGCTGCTTTCCATCACCTGCTGATCTAACATTCATTTAAATATCTTTGTGATGGCAGAGGCTGTATCAGTGGAGGAGATGCCCGAGTGTCTACCCATGGGTGGCACCGGAGTCTGTGGCATTTCATAGATTCCAAACCCAGAAGGGTCTACTGTGATCATTTATGCTGTCCTCAGGCCATAGGACATCCCCAAAATAATTCCTAGTGCAGATCTTTTAGAAAAACATGGAATCAATTTAAAAATTGTCAGTGCTGGAGAATCCACCATGGTAAGTTGCCCTCACTGTTAAAATGTTATGCCTTATTTTCCATTTGAATTTGTCTAGCTTCAACTTCCAGCTATTTGATCCGGTTATACCTTTCTCTGCTAGATTGAAGAGCCCATTATTAAATATTTGTTCCCCCTGGAGGTACTTACAGACTATGATCATGTCACCCATTAACCTTCTCTTCTTAAACTAAATCAGTGGTTCTTAACCTTTACTGAAGCCTGCACCTCTTTGGTTCTCAAAATATGTTCTCGCACCCCTTATCAAAAATCATTGAAGTAGGTCAGTTCTTTAAACCTAGATACATTTTGTGTTTGTATATTACAGTAATTGATAAAAAATGTATAATGTTAATAAATACCTAGGTTTGATGAAACAAAGTAGTTGTACTTATATGCCTGTGCTTAATTTGTGTTTTTGATGATTTACCTTCAAAAAAATCTGGCACGTCTCGCAACCCCCAGAAAGGGCATCTCACACCCCCAGGGGGGGTGTGCACCCCTGGTTAAGAACCACTGAACTTAATAGATTGAGCTCTTTGAGTCTGTGACATACAAGGGTACAATCCAGACTAATGACTAGTGTCACCCCTGCCCTGAAACCTTGGGTGCCTTACAATGTCTTAATGAACTAGTTCCCACCTTGGCCACTCATAAACAGCCTTCCAGCATGCAAGCCCTGAGTGTCTGTGTATAGCTGCAGCCTGCCAGCCACCTAGAGGCTACACTCTGGTTCTCACCAGCCTTGGTTATTCTGAAGGGTGACCCCAACATAGTGCCAGTCCCAGATTTCCCCCCCCACTCCAAATATATATCCTGTACTGCCCAGCACTCTCTTGGACAGTACAAATATTTTAAGTCTGTTATTCCTTAAAGGGAGTAATAAGCCAGCTCATTATGCTAAATAGTTATTCAGACACTTCAATTTAAAACACACTGGATTAGATAAAACAGTAAAATAAGTTTATTAACTTCAAAGAGAGTTTTAAAGTGAGTAGAAGTAATGAGGCATAGAAGTCAGAAATGGTTAGAAGGAAAATGAAGATAAAACCTTTACTAATGCCTAGCTTAACAAACTATATCAGATTCAAGCAAAGTTTCTCACCACATGCCCTTCAGCAGTCTTACTGACCAAACCCTGTAGGTTGGGACCCCTTCCATCCAACAAATGCTTCCTTTGCCTCGTCAGGTGCAGTGAACGTGATGGGTGGGAGGGGAGGGTCCCTTGGGGCATTTGTCCCTCCTTTTTATAGTTTCAATTCCCCTCTTGAAAAACATTTCCACCTGGGCACTAGGGGTATGAGTACCCTGCAATTAGACACTTGTGACTGGCCTGCACCAGCTGACTCAGGCTCATGGAACTTGGGCTAAGGGACTGTTTAATTGCAGTGTAGACTTCTGGGCTTGGGTTGGGAGCCAGGCTCTAGGACTCTGCAAGGTGGGAGGGTCCCAGAGGTCAGGCTGCAGCCCAAGCCTGGAAGTCTACATTACAATTAAACAGCCCTGCAGTCCAAACCCTAGGAGCCTGAGGCAGCTGGCAGGGCCAGCCAGGTGTTTTTATTTGCGGCATAGACATGCCCTAGGAGACAAACAATCTATGTGGAAGGATGCTCCCTGCTGTTTTTTTCTCACCTGCTAGAGCTTTCTTTGTTTCCCTCCTTTGCTTAGGACAGACCTGTTTGCCAACTTCTGTTTGGGCAGGTCTGTGGGCTTTTGACCACGTAGTAACACCACTATACAGGGGAATCTTAGAACTTCATATTAGGTGGTGCCACACATTTCAGCAGGAGGATACTGATCAGCAAATTATGAGTTTTCAATTATACTTTATAAGACATGCTTGTAAATTATTACGATAGTGTGTAGGGTGTGAACACAGGGGGTCTCTTCCATTAGAGAATCTCTCTCTATAAGCCATGATTTCTAATTCTTTAATGGTTCTCATGTCTCCTGTCTAGACCCTCTCCAAGTTATCAATATCATTCTTGAATTGTGGGCACCAGAAGTGGACACTGTTATAGCAGAGTGGGAGAGAGAGAACTGAGCAGTGCAGGACTCTGGCTGACAGAGCTTTTTCTGTTTGTTCTTCATTCCACAGTGCTTCACGGAAGCCATTTTGGCCCTATTATGGTTATCAGGCCTTCTTTTTTGTGTCATCAAATTCAGGCCTAGCATAGGTGAGTGTAACTCCTGTGAAGTCAATGGAATTGTCCCTGCTAAAAACCAGGGCACCAAGCCCTACACATGGTAAAGGACCAAAGCTGTACAGCAAAGTGATTAAATGAAAGGGGTGTGTTTGGAGAGGGGGAATGATTCCTCTAGAGAAGAGCAGTAGGTATCCTGAACCACATGGCTGGGTTTAGGTGGATACTCTAGCCACTACAATTTCATCAATAAAAGTTGTCAACTTAGAGAGTGTAATCAATGGGAAAATACATAATCTTAGACAGATATATGCGAGATTAATACTGCACCATGTGGCCAGTGCAAATAACATAGGGCTAGATTGTGTGGAAGGCTGGGTACTCCCACAGGATAGCAAGGAGTTAGACCAGCTCTCTTATGCCTTAAGCAGCTACCTGAATCTTGAGTCCATCTGTGCAGGATAACAGGCATTGCATACTCATTTATCCCCTCAATACAGTAACTCCTCACTTAACGTTGTAGTTATGTTCCTGAAAAATGCAACTAAGCAAAATGATGTTAAGCAAATTCAATTTCCCCATAAGAAATAATGAAAAGGGGGGGGGGCCTTAGATTCCAGGGAAATTTTTTTCACCAGACAAAAAACTGTATTTTATAGAGTGTGTGTATATATATATATATATATTATATATAATGTACACACACACTATAAGTTTTAAACAAACAAACAATTTAATACTGTACACAGCAGTGATGATTGTGAAGCTTGGTTGAGGTGGTGAAGTCAGAGGGTGGAAGAGGGTGAGATATTTCCCAGGGAATGCCTTACTGCTAAATGATGAACTAGCACTCAGTTGAGCCCTCAAGGGTTAACACATTGTTGTTAATGTAGTCTCACACTCTACAAGGCAGCATAAATTAATAATAAAGTTAATAATTGGAGATATACCAATCTCCTAGAACTGGAAGGACCGGTTTAGCAGGCCAATGCTCAAACCACTGAGCTGTCCCTCCAGAGATAGAGACACACACCCTGTGTGTGGGATATAAACAGTGGCAATGCGCATCTCTATCTCTCTAAGTACACTGACCACACTCTAAGTCCATTGCCTTTTTAAGTACATCAGCAAGTTGAGACAGCAGCTGTGGCCAGCAAGCTCTCTCCATCCTGAGCCCTGTCGTGTCCCTACCCTGCTCTATATAGAGAAGGGGTAAGTGGGGGGCAGGAGCAGGGGGAGGGGGACACCCTGACATTAGCCCCCCTTCCCCTCCCCTCCATGCACAGCAAGCAGGAGGCTCCTGGGAGCAGCTCCAAGTCAGAGGGCAGGTGCAGCACATGGCAGTGGGGGGGAAGGGACAGCTGAACTGCCGGCAATTGATAGCCTGCTGGGCAGCTGCTGCACAGGGAACTTAGGGGAGCAGGGAGCTGATAGGGGGCTGCCAGGGGGGGCTGCTGGTCCACCCTGGTTCCAAGCCCCCACCAGCTAGCTCCAACAGGCTGCTCTTGCTGCAAGGAGTGGACAAAGCTGGCGGCTGCCAAACAACATTATAAGGGAGACTTATGCAACTTTAAATGAGCTTGTTCCCTAATTGATCAGCAATGTAACAACAGAACAACCTTAACTGGGATGACTTTAAGTGAGGAGTTACTATAGTTGGGTGGGAATGGGCAGAGCCTTGGCTCCACCTCCCAGCAATGCACCTACCAGCGCAATATAGTCAGCACGCTGGGGGCAGTAAGTTACTGCTCACATAGGCCAGCAATAAATCACTATCCCTGGGAGAATGCAGGGGTTAGTGGGGAGATATTGTGGCTCCCTGGGTTACAATTTACTTCTTGTGCTGCCTCTGTCTAAAGATTGTGTCCTAGGGACATAATGGATCTGGTGTTCAGAGGCTCGAAACTGGACTCAGTTGGGATTTTGGGTGCTCAACATCTCATCCCCTCCTCCCCCAAACCCTCCCACCTCCCGCGAATGCTAGGCCCTAAGCTTTGTTCAAAAAAAAAATGAACAGTACTGTACTTTCTGCAGCAACATAATGATACGTGGGAAGCAAAAAGGTATTAATTCTAGCACCTTTTAAATGTCATTATCCTTAGTCAAAGCAATTGTGCATTTAAGATAGAAGGGGTGGTGATGGCAATTCAGTCTGAGTGAAAGGAAAACCCTCCTCCTCCACTCTTCTGACCTATGCAACCTCACTTTGTTTTGTATCTGTCAGTTGTACTTGCTTTTGTCTGGACTAGTTTTCTGAGCCAGGCCAAGTAATAAATAGGCAGCATGTCTAGTAGTGAGCAGGGAGTTTACACAAAGGAACTTCTTTCAGCAGACAATGCACTTGTATTGTTTCCATTCTCTTTAAAGTTCTCTGGTCTAGTCTCCCAAGGGAGTGGGTGCCCACTTTTGTGGAGGAGTGGAACAGAGGATGAGTCTTTGCAATAAACAGTAAAAAAAAAAATTATTCACAAGACAGGGGGAGAGAGCAGGGAATTTGCTCACTTTCATTATCCTGAGGGTGAGCAGTTTAGCTCCGCTTCACAAGCGGAGCAGCACCCGCTAAGTACTCGTCACAGTGTGGGGCAGAGATAGCCACATTCCCAATCCCGGCACTGTGCAAAAGGCTCATTGATACTTAGTCATGTGGAAACATCCATTTTGACAGCAGACAGTGTTCTTCAGAGATTACTTCTATGCATTATTGCTTCTGCGGTCTGAAGGCACAAAAAAGCTAACTGCAAGTAGTCCCAGAGGGTCACGAAGGCTTCTGCACTAAAATTGCTTGTGTCAGAATAATAATGAGGGACCATACCAAGAAAGAATAATGCAGAACATGAGTTAGCATGAGGCAAGTTATAGGTAACGAATGAAGAAACACTTCTTCATGGTCTCACACCTATGCACTATCGGGCAGATCTTATTCTGCACTCTTGCAGCATATGCCTGAGCTATTGAATGCTTCACTGTACTCTAGCAAACATTTGTTTCTTCCACTAGCATATAAGTGGCATATGTTTTGCTGTGGATGGCAAGGACAATTTGTCAAAATGTTGTGCTTAAGAATTGACAGTAATTGGTAGTTAAGGCCAAGAAAGTCCAGCTTTCTGTGTGGTATTTAATGTGGTTAGCTAAGTAACAGATATCTCGATAAGAAATTAGTCAATAGCTTTCACCACTTACTGCAAATGTTGAAGAGTTATGACGATTTTAGAGGAGTGATTAAGACTTCTTGAAAAATCCCATGGCATTTTGTCTGCTAAATTCGCCGTGGAATGATAAGCGACTCTTTGGGGGAGGTCACTGATGAGGAGAGTTCAAATGAGGGCACAGTCCGATACCAGATGGTGCTCCCCAACCCTCCCAAACAATGACAAGTTTGGAGTCTTCTGTCCCACATGCTTAAAAATAAAAACTAAACAAAACTAATTCAACTGATTAAATAAATTTCTTGTGCCACCATCCTTTGCTGTAGACATGGCATTGAACCAAAACCTCAGATATAAAAATCGTATCTCTTCAAAACATATGAATCCTGATCTAGATCCAGATCCAGACATTGTAGATGGCTTTATGCTTTCTGATGGAAGAATCAAAACTCTGGCGTTGAAATATCAGTACTTTGGGGGGAAAATCAGATCTGACTTAACTCCAGATTGCTTTCTTATGTATTTTTTAAATATTGTTTTTAAAGAGCAATAAAGTCTCAGAAGTAACCCAACCTTACTTTACCCATGTTTTTATATGCAAATATCCACATGTCTAGCGGTTTTCATGAACACACAAAGCCATTAAATTTTTTTAAAACAACAATATTCAATAAGGTTATTTTTATCTACCTTTCCATTTTATAAGTAGAAAGTTTCATTCATATTTTAATTAAAAAAAAAAAACAAAAAAAAAACCCTCATCTCCTTGATGAGGCCTGCCCTAGATTTCAAGAATAATTTTCAACACACCTACATAGGAGGGAAGGGACAGCTGTATAAAACCAAACCCCTAAAACAAGCCTGAAGTTTGGGCTAAGTCAGTCAACAAAAGTTTTTGATGAACCTGAACAGAACTCCAAACAAGCCTGGCTTGAGATTTAAGGCCATGCCTACACTATGGACACTATAGCAGCACAGCTACCGTGCTGCAGTGCCATAGTGTAGACACTGCCTAGGTTGACAGAAGGAGATTTTCTGTTGCTGTAGGCAATCCACCTCTCCAAGTGGTAGTAGCTAGGTTGACAGAAGAATTCTTCTGTCGACCTAGCTGCGTATACACTGGGGGTTAGCTCGGCATAGCTTCAGCTCTCAGGACTGTGGATTTTTCATGTCCCTAAGTCCCGTAGCTTTGTCGACCTAATTTTTAGGCCTCACCTAGGACAATGAGAGTTTTAGGCTAAGACTAAGTTATGAATTTGGGGAAAACCAGGCCAAAGTCTGTCATTTCATATGTAGATTGATCCCTCACTCTCCCAGATCTTGGGAGACAGGCCTGTCCTCGCTTACAGACAGCCCCCCAACCTGAAGCAAATACTCACCAGCAACCGCACACCATACGACAAAAACACTAACCCAGGAACCTACCCTTGCAACAAAGCCCGATGCCAACTCTGTCCACATATCTATTTAAGTGACACCATCGTAGGACCTAATCACATCAGCCACACCATCAGGGGCTCATTCACCTGCACATCTACCAACATGATATATGCCATCATGTGCCAGCAATGCCCCTCTGCCTTATACACTGGCCAATCCAGACAGTCTCTACGCAAAAAAATAAATGGACACAAATCTGACATCAGGAATCATAACATTCAAAAACCAGTAGGAGAACACTTCAACCTCTCTAACCACTCAGTGACAGACTTGAAGGTGGCAATTTTACAACAAAAAAAATCATGATTTTCCAACCAAATATGGAAATTGTGATGGTTTCCACAGAATTTTCGTTTGAAATTTGGCATTTATTAGCATCTAGAACTCAGATTGAAAAAGGAATACAAACCAATGCAAATGGAAAGTGAAAAATGTTTGCACAAAACTAGAACTGATTAGCACCAACATTTTGATGAAAAACAACAAACGTGTCAATATTATTTTTCCATGTAAGTAATGTGCTCTTTTTCTAATAAGTGCAACACAAAAACCTATCAATGGACTCTGGTCCAGTGCTGTATGGCTCTTGTAAGGAGCAATCCTTGCACCTTTTGGAATTTCCAGAATGGTCAGGTCCTTTCAAACAATCTGTAAATCACAGTGTTTGAGATAATTAACTTCAAAGTACAGATGCAACAAAATGTTGCTATGAGGTGAAGGCTGGAAGGGTTCTGTATATGTGGTCAAACTGGAAATCAGGATGTGGATTTTGCAACACCTAAAAGTTCAAGACTGCTTGGTTCTATGACCATCTCTACAGAATGAGGTTTGTTTTTGTTTGTTTGTTTTTTTGTTCTTGTGGAAACTCAGGAAAAATGCACTCTACAACCATTTGAACTAAACTAAACATCGTGGGATGATAAAGCAGGCTCCATTGCCGGAGCTGGTTTCATTAAGGTTCTCTTAAAATTTACACAGTAGAGTAGGCACAGTAATTTCATTTCCAAATGAGCAAAATCAGCTTTTGATCTGGCAGAGCTACTTAATTACAGTCAGAAAGGCAAGAAAACCGAAATATTTGTAAGTGTGATTGGCCATTCATGTCATCGCAGCATAATTGTCCTACCTCAGGGTCAGCTCAAGTTGTTCCCACAAAAGCTAACTTCCTCTGAAGGGCTATTTGTCATGGCTGCTTGATTCTTAATCGTCTCATCAGATCAGTTGCTGGTCTGCCTCTTCCTTTGATCATTAGGAAGGTTTCTGTCCCTTCTCTTGGGGTTAGTTATTAGTTGGCTTCACTCCAGCTGCTATGCTGGAAAAATTCCAATCAAGCAAAAATATTTAATAGCAAAAAATATTTAACAACGTTTTGAGCTGAAGAACTTAGTTAAGCTAAAAAACTTTTTTAAAAGGGAGAGACAGAAAGAGAGCACACAATGTGGCAAATTCATATGTGGTGTAATTCCATTGAACTCAGTAGAGTTCCTGGGATGGATTTGGGTTAGTAAATTGTAATAAACTAGAAATATCAAGGCTATCAAATTTTGCATAGTGTGGATCATATTAATAGTCTTGTGAGTAACCTCCAGTCCTATCCAGTACATGGCCAAGTGAACTACTTCCTGCCCTATTCCAAATCACATGAAGTTCCTCCCCTTCAATCTTATAACATCCCTGTGACAACCACAGCAATGGCTTATGTGGGAAAGCAATATTAGGAAAGGATTCAGGACAAGATTTTCAAGTGACTTTTGGTGGTAACCAGGGACACCTTATAAAGGGATGCGGATTTTCAGAAGGGAAGTGGCTCCGCACTTCATGAAAATCAACTCCCTCTTGGAAGTGTCTCAAATTGAGCACCCAAAAATTGACGCAACCAAGTCATTAGTCACTAGAGCTGGTCAAAAAATCCAAATCATATGTCAAAAGTGGGGGGGGGGGAGGAGGGGGGTTGTCCTGGAAAATTTCAACCAGTTGTAGTAGTCACTTTTGAAAAAAAAAATCTTATCCTGAAGTAGAAAGAACCAGCAACATGTAACCAGTCACCTTCCTGTAGGTCATACTTTGGGACCCACAAACATATTATTAACAAAATAATTTTGGGGATTATTTGGGGTTAACTGTCACCATGATGCCTAAGAATTTACTTATATAAATTGGACCCCCATTAATATAATGCAGTGGAGGAATATGGCAAAATGACTGAAAATTTACCTTGAGTCTTTATTTTTCATTCTGTTTCCTTCTTGGTTTTAGTGGGTCTTTGTGCCCTTTCATTAGAATATTCCTATTTGTAGTCCAAATACAGGAACTAAATTTCTGGTTTACAATGCCTTCCAGATGAGCCATTAGCAATGTTAAACCATAACTGTATCTGCATATTTATTCTTAGGAACAAGAAGACTTTTAAAGGCCAGAACAATGCACCAAGATGAAAAAGTTACTGGAGTACCTCATAAGTTTACAGGCCACAGACATAACAACTTAAACCCAAGCATTATAGAATGAAACCAGTTAAGCAGATTTTCAAGGAAAACAGTAATTTACACTGAAACCAGCATAACAGACCACTCTTACCATGCAAATTCCTGTCTTAAAAGACTGTCACAGAAGTACCGCCAAAATATAGGGCTCAACTGTTCATGCCTTTCAAGTATAGCATTGCATTATGGGTCATTCAGCAATAAACCATTCCAGAGGGAGCACTGTGGGGATTGTGCCTCACAGAGAAGCACATCTAAACTGAATGGCGTCAGTGGGCTAGCTATAGAAACCACTAGCCAGATCTTTGGGTGCAGTACATGCCTTTGAGCTGTGCTTAGTACAGGATCCGGGGTGGAGAAACAATGTGGTGTTACTTCCATCTCCTTTGTGCTTACTCAGGGCTTGCCTACATACAGCGCTGCCTCTGTACCACTTAGTGAAAGCGCTACCTATACCAATGGGAAAGCTTCTCCTGTCAGCATAGGTACACCACCTCCCCGAGAGGCAGTAGCTGTGTCGACAGGAAAAGCCCTCCCATCGACATAGTGCTGGCTACCTTGGTGAGTAGGTCAGTAGAACTACATGGATTTTCCACACCCCTGAGTGACGTAGTTATACTGACATAAATTTGTGGTGTAGACCAACCCTGAGATCAGCCAGTAACAGCCTCCTCTGGACTGTTCCTTTGACCTGGTCTCTATAGAATACAGCACCTTCTGGCCACAGCCCCTCCTGCACCTGGCATACCTCCTAAACCAGGTTATGCCAGCTTTACACTACTCAAGGAATCCTCTGCTGTTTAAGCCACCTTTCCATCCTGTGCACCACTCTGGCAGCGCAACGGAGACAGAGTGGAAGATTTGCCCTAGAAATCCATCTTTCTTTAAATATTCTCCCTGGAAGTGGAGTCTGTTGCTTCCTTTATCCAAAAATGGTTGTGCAACTGAACTGCTCTGCGGATTGCTTTTGCCAGTTTAACAACTCTTTAATATAAAGAAATGTTCTGTGAGTGGCATATGGGTTAGTCTCCTTCAGTTTAACCCATAGACGCGTTTCTTTACTTACTACTATTAAGAACCCTGCTCACATTCATCTATTCCTATCCCCTCCAGGATCTCTCCCACTCCACATGCCTTTGAGATCATTCAGAGTGTCCTTTGTTGTTCTACTCTATTTGGGCCAAGTCTGCCTAATTTTTATCATAAATCACACCAACCCAGACACCATGCTGTAAGGAATGCTTGAAGTGTTTCACTTGACTTATTAGAAGCAAGTCTAGTGTCAAAATTAAAGCCTGCCTGGTTTCCCAGAGGCACTTCAGCTCAGGGCCGGCTCTAGGCACCAGCAAACCAAGTACGTGCTTGGAGCAGCACATTTTCAGGGGCAGCATTCTGGCCATTTTTTTTTTTTTTTTTGCTGCAGGTGCAAAAGCCTAGAGACAGCCCTGGCAGCTGCAGTGCATTGTGTGCGGGGAGTGCCCTGGGGCCGCTGCGGTTTGCACCATGGGGGAGCAGCACCTGCACCTTGTGGCTGGGCCGGGCAGGCTCTGAGCAGGGGACACTTGGGCTGGGGGCTGCCCCACGGGGCACACAGAGCCGCTTGCAGGTGCTGCAGGGCAGCCATCCCTCAGTGCTGCAGCCAGGACAGGGCGAAGTGGCTCGAGCCGCCCAGGGACCGCGGCAGGGAAGCCAGAAGCGCCGCAGCAGCGGGGCCATAGAGGTCAGGGTGCTGCTGGGCGGGGGCAGTGTCCCGCTCTCTGGGGCTCCATTCCCTCTGGGGCTACCCTGACCCGGCTCCTCTGCCCCCTGCTGGGGCGGTCCCCCGGCCCTGCCCTCCCAGGTCCTGGCCAGTCCTGGAGGCAGGAGCCCTGGCTGGAGGGATCCTGGGCTGAGGCACGGCCTGGGAGCCCCGCTGCTTACCCCAACCCTGCCAGTGCCAGACCGGCTGGAGGAGAGTGGGGGAGCAGGCGGAGTCAGCACTGGTGTGGGGGGGAGCCCAGCCCTGGGGCGGCAGGAGGTGTGGGTAGGCACTGGTGGGCGGGGCAGCAAAAAACCTAGAGGCGGCCCTGCTTCAGCTACTATTCCCCTACTGCCTCATGTCCCTTGACCTCATTAAAAAAATCACTGCTGTTTTAGCCAACAAATGGAGGCTTCTGGGATGTCAAAGGAACAGGATGTGTTAATCTCTTCAAAGGCTTAGGTTGGGCCCCCTACATTCACACAAGGAGGGGATGCACCAGCCACAATACAAGTTGCACAGCTGCCTCTGCAAAACAGTCCCACCTCTCATCCCTCCAGACCCCGTGGGCACCTCTCTGCTTTGAAGGGATGGAGAGTAGATGCCACAAGGTGAAGAGGGTAGTCTAGAGGGGTAGGCCCATTCCAGCCTCACAGAAACTAGTCAGAAATGTAACAGACCAGGGCTGTATTATCTTTTCAGATGAAACCCCTGGGGTCTTCCAGGGGAGATTCAGCTAGGGAGAGGTGGTCCTAGTAGCATGGCTCCAATGGAGCTGTGCTGACTAGGATCTGTGTTCGGGGGAGTCCAGCATAGGCATGAAGACAAAGGGCCCACATACAGAAAAAACTCTGGCCTCCTATGTAATCTCCTCAAGATCCACGCAAATCCCTGGGAATATGGCAGGTTTGGGAGAAGGCCCTACAACAGTTTCCATAGAGGAAACCATACCATCCCAATGGGAGGACATGGGTTGTGATCTCTACAGTGAGATCCTGAGGGAGACTTCTTCCCTCAGACCTCCTTCCCATCCACATTTCCATACTGGGAGCTAGTGCTGTGCATTGGATATTGCATCAAGAGTAACAGCTATGCTTCGTTATTCTCTGTCACCTTTGACTTTGGGAACAAAAATGGGGCCAATGGGCTGTTACAGTGCTGTGTTCCCATAGGTAATTACTTAACAACACAGAGTCTTATGCTCCATTATCTATGTCTGGTGAATATGCTCACTCAAAGAACTCCATGAGTATTGATTATTTGTATTTAGATTGTAAGCTTTTTGAGACAAGGACAATCTCTTTGGTATGTATTTGTACTAATCCTGGTTCATGATTAGGGCCCCTAGAAGCTAACATAATACAAATAGCTAGTGTGTTAAAATAGCAGCCATTGGCACCATTTTTGATTGGGGTCCTACAGAATCAGAACACAAGAGACCATCCCTGTTAGTGAGAGCTCACGGTCTACATGGACATGACAAGAGGGAGGGGAAACAGAGGCATAGAGAGCTGAAGTGACTTATCCAAAGTCAAACAGCAGGATCAATGGCAGAGCTGGGAATACTACCCAGGTATCCCAGCTTCCAGTCAAATATCTTAGCGCAGTGTTTCGCAGCCTTTTGATACCAGAGACTGTCTTGCTGCCTTCCTAAACTGTCATGGACCACTGAGGGCAGGGGGGAGGGAGGGGAAAACAGTGTTTCACTGATAGTACACAAAAGGAGATGCTTGGGTGTATTGAGGAAAAAACAACAAGAACTATCTGCATGTAAGGCATTTCTTACTTCCTCATCAACACAGGGCCAATACTCCAGTTCTGTTTATTTGTTAAAATAAAATCCAGTTCATTCAGTTGAGGGATACAAAAATATTAACCTGATTTTTAAACATTGTTTCAAATGAAGAGTACCAATAATTGTCTACAACTGTATGTGTCATTTTGTACACTAGAGATCATTTAACTGATTTAGTTTTTAAAAATAATTTTAAAAAATCGGGTGGAGTTACTCACCATACTGTTAATGAGATGTGTGTGCCTGTCTTGTAAACACAAGTCTTTCAATCCATGGATGAATGTTTGACGGGGACACTAGGAGCATTTCAGCCAGTTGCTTATTTTGTTTTCATTGCAATCATCGCTGAAAATCCAATTTTGCAGAAATAAGTGGAATGGAATGGGAGCAAAGTTTTGACAGCAAGTTCACTGAGCTGTGGGTATTTGCTTCTGACTTTGATTCAGAAAACTGGTAGGAGTCATTTCATGAAACTCTAACATCAGATCCTCATCACTTGACAGTTCCAGCAACTTGTCCTCCAATAACGGTGACAGAGAGGTCTCAGTTTCTAGAGAGGAGACTGGATCACAAACCCATTGCTTTCCTTTCTATGGATTAGAGTCTGATGGGAAATAAATAGTCCTTGAACTTTTGCAGAGTTGATTTTAGGTGAGATGCAATTATTTCATGTAGGAGAGGCAGATCCATGGCTTTAGTGTCATCAGTAGTCAGAAATGCAAAAGATGGGAACACATCATAACAGTTGCACCTGACTCTTTCCAGACTTGGAGTTTTTTTTTTTTAAAACCCAAAAGTCCATCATCTTGTCAGCCAATTTGACACTCAACATACTTCCCTGCGTAAAGGGATTGAGTTGATTGAAGAGATCAGATATGTATCTGCCAAATATGCAAGTTTGGCAAGCCATTGTGAATCCTGGAAGCATGCTGCCAGAGGAGACTTCTCTTCAGACAGAAAGGCAGCAAGTTCACATCAAGATTCATACGTTGAGTTTAATACTTTGCCATGGGATAACCACTGCACTTCAGTATGTAAGAGTAAGGCCTGGTCTACACTACAGGGTTAGGTCGAATTTAGCCACGTTAAGTTGATTTAAAAATGAATGCGTCCACACAACCAACCCCATTCCATCGACCTAAAGGGCTCTTAAAATCGACTTCTGTACTCCTCCCCAGCGAAGGGAGTAGCGCTAAAATTTACTTTCCTGGGTCGAATTTGGGGCAGTGTGGACACAAACAGTATTGGCCTCTGGGAGCTATCCCAGATGCTCCATTGTAACCGTTCTGGACAGCACTTTCAACTCTGATGCACTAGCCAGGTACACAGGAAAAGCCCTGGGAACTTTTGAATTTCATTTCCTGTTTGGTCAGCGTGACGAACTCAGCAGCACAGGTGACCATGCAGTCCCCCCAGAATTGTAGAATGTTTCTATACTTCCCCTATCATCTCCGTCCCTGAGGTTATCACAGATTAGAAAGCGGGAAAAAAAAAAAAAAAACGCATTCGCAATTACATGTTTTCCGAGCTCATGCAGTCCTCCCGCACTGATAGGGCACAGCTTAATGCATGGAGGCATTCAGTGGCAGAGGTCAGGAAAGAATTAAGGGAGCAAGAAGGGAGGAGGCAAAATGCGATGCTGAGGCTAATGGGGGAGCAAATGGACATGATGAAGCATCTGTTGGAGCTGCAGGAAAGCCAACAAGAGCACAGATGCCCGCTGCATACACTGTATAACTGCCTACCCTCCTCCCCATGTTCCATAGCCTCCTCATCCAGATGCCCAAGAACGTGGGGCAGGGGAAGCTCTGGGCACCCAGCCATTCCACTCTAGAGGATGCCCCAAGCAACAGAAGGCTGTCATTCAAACAGTTTGATTTTTAGTACGGCTATAAAAAGCAGTGCAGCCTTGTCCTTCCCTCCTCCCCCACCCCACCCAGGCTACCTTGTCCATTGTCTCTTTTTTTTTTAATTAATAAGGAAAGAATGCATGGTTTCAAAACAATAGTTACTTTATTTTTCAAGGGAGGAGGATGGTTGGCTTACAGGGACTTAAAATCAACAAAGTGGGTGGGTTTGCATCAAGGAGAAACACATACAACTGTCACACCGTAGCCTGGCCATTCATGAAACTGGTTTTCAAAGCCTCGCTGATGTGCAGCATGCACAATTGTGCTCTTCTAATCGCCCTGGTGTCTGGCTGCTCAAAATCACCAGCCAGGCCATTTGCCTCAACCTCCCAATCCGCCATAAATGTCTCCCCTTTACTCTCACAGATATTATGGAGCACACAGCAAGCAGCAATAACAATGGGAATGTTGGTTGCACTGAGGTCTAACCTAGTCAGCAAATAGCGCCAGCGCACTTTTAAACGTCCAAAGGCACATTCTACCACCATTCTGCACTCTCTCAGCCTATAGTTGAACTGCTCCTTACTACTGTCCAGGCTGCCTGTGTAAGGCTTCATGAGCCATGGGAGCAAGGGGTAGGCTGGGTCCCCAAGGATAACTATTGGCATTTCAACATCCCCAACAGTAATTTTCTGTTCTGGGAAGTAAGTCCCTTCTTTCAACTGCTCAAAGAGCCCAGAATTCCTAAAGATGCACCTTTCCTGGCCATCCCACACTGATGTCGGTGAAACGTCCCTTGTGATCCACCAGTGCTTGCAGCACCATTGAGAAGTACCCCTTGCAGTTTACATACTGATTAGCAAGGTGGTCCGGTGCCAAGATAGGGACTCCAAAGCCTGGCCAGTCATGAAACTGGTTTTCAAAGCCTCTGATGCACAGCGTGCCTTGCTGTGCTCTTCTAATCTCTCCGGTGTCTGGTGCAAAACAATTGTCTGCTGTTGCTTTCACGGAGGAAGGGGTGACTGACGACATGTACTCAAAACCACCCACAACAATGTTTTTACCCCATCAGGCATTGGGAGCTTAACCCAGAATTCCAATGGGTGGCAGAGACTGTGGGAACTGTGGGATAGCTACCCACAGTGCACTGCTCTGTAAATCGATGCTAGCCATGGTAGTGAGGACAAACTCTGCTGACTTAATGCGCTTAGTGTGGACATATGCAATCGACTGTATAAAATCAATTTCTAAAAATCGACTTCTATAAAATCGATCTAATTTCATAGTCGAGAAATGTCCAAACACCATCACTTAGGGTCCCATTACTTCACACATTGTACAAAGATATGGGAATTGAGTCCACTTGATTTCACAATATTCACAATTTTAACTGTACCAAGGACATCATTAAGCTCCGGAGACTATTTCTTGGTTGCCAAGACCTCTCGATGAATAAAGCAGTGTGTTGCTGGAGCAGTCTGTACAACTTCCATCACTCTCACCCCTACACCTGAACGTCTGCTTGTCATTGCAGGTGCGCTGTCAACAGAGTAGATCTTCATGAAATGTGCCTTCACAGGCATAGCGTGCACAAACAATAAGAACCACTGCATTAGAAATGTTTGTTGACTCATTCAACTGAATTGCAAACCACTTTGATGCTCTCACCCTTTCTATCAACTGAGCTTCGATCTCTTTTGCAATATCAGTGGTACAATGTGAGCCAGTATCATTTGACAGTGGAATGCAACTCACTTTTTTGGCTACTGCATCACCCAAGACTTTGCAACAGGCATCTGTTACTGAAGGCATGATTAGTTCTTCATCTGTAAATGGCGATTTGCATTTAGCTATGTGTAGGGACAGCACACAATGCTTTTAACAAGGGCTGTTGATTAATCACAATTAATTCACCCAATTAACAAAAAATTAATCACAGTTTTAATCACACTGTTAAACAATGGAATACCAATTGAAATGTATTAATTTTTGATATTTTTCTACATTTTAAAATATATTGATTTCAGTTACAACACAAAATATAAAGTGTACAGTGCTCACTTTATAATTTTTATTACAAATATTTGCACTCTAAAAATTATACCTCATACAAGTACTGTAGGGCAATCTCTATTGTAAGAGTGCATCTTACAAATGTAGATTTTGTGTTACATAACTGCACTCATAAACAAAGCAATGTAAAAACTTTAAAGCCTACAAGTCCACTCAGTCCTACTTCTTGTTCAGCCAATTGCTAAGACATATAAGTCTGTTTACAGGAGATAAATGCTGCCTCCTTCTCATTTACAATGTCACCTGAAAGTGAGAACAGACATTCACATGACACTTTTGTAGCCAGCATTGCAAGGTATTTGCGTGCCAGATATGCTAAACATTCATATGCTGCTTCATGCTTCAGCGAGCATGCTTCCATGCCGATTGTGATGGTCTGGATCACAGAAACCCCCTTGGGGCTGCCAACTGACTACCTCTGAGCCTATTTTCCCTGCCAGCTTGGGACTCCAGAACCTTGCCATGTTTGAGTCAGACACGCTTGCCTGCTGCAAACAGACCCAGGTCTGAACAACATCCCCCAAAAGGTTGTAGGCTTAACTAAAAACAGTTTAAGAAGTGTTCCTGTCTTCAACATTCAGATGCCCAGCTCCCAATGGGGTCCAAACCCTAAAGCTTATACAGGATAACTCATAAAAATTGTTTGACCTCTATAACACTGATAGAGATATGCACAGCTGTTCTTCTCCCACCCCCACGTATTAATACATACTCTGGGTTAATTAATAAGTAAAAAGCGATTTTATTAAATACAAAAAGTAGAATTTAAGTGGTTCCAAGTAATAACAGACTTGCATGTTTTATTTTATTTTGCTTGGTAATTCACTTTGTTCTGTCTAAGCCTAGTACAGTAAGAAAACTGAATATCAATAAAATCTCACCCTCAGATGTGTCAATAAGCTTCTTTCACATAGTGGATGCCTTCCTAGTCTGGGCACAATCCTGTCCCCTGGTACAGCCCTTGTTCCAGCTCAGGTGGTAGCTAGGGGATTTCTCATGATTGCAGCCCCCTTTGTTCTGTTCCCCCTCTTATACATCTTTGGCACAAGGCGGGAATCTTTTGTCTCTCTGGGTACCACCCCTCCTTCTAAATGGAAGAGAACTAGGTTTAAGATGGATTTCAATACCAGGTCACATGTCCTGTGAGACCCCAAGCCTTCATTCCTTCCAGCCTGACCTCACAGAAAGGCCTGAAAGCAAACAGACCATCCACAGTCAATTGTCCTGGTTGATGGGAGCCATCAAGATTCCAAACCACCATTAATGGCCCACACTTTGCATAATTACAATAGGTCCTCAGAGTTATATTTCATATTTTTAGTTTCAGATACAAGAATGATATATACATATAAATAGGATGACCACACTCAGTATATAAGCTTTGTAATGATACTTTACAAGAGACCTTTTGCATGCAGCATTTTCCAGTTACATTATATTCACACTCATTAGCATATTTTCATAAAATTATATAGAGTGCAATGTCACACTGATGATGAGCGTTAAAAATACGTTAATTAAATTTGTGACTGAACTACTTGGGAGAGAATTGTATGTCTCCTACTCTGTTTTACCCACATTCTGCCATACATCTCATGTTATAGCAGTCTTGGATGATGACCCAGCACATGTTCATTTTAACACTTTCACTGCAAATTTATCAAAAAGCAAATAAGGTACCAATTTGATATTTCTAAAGATAGCTACAGCACTCAATCTAAGGTTTAAGAATCTGAAGTGCCTTTCAAAATCTGAGAACCACAAGGTGTGGAACATGCTTTCAGAAGCCTTAAAAGAGCAAAATTCTGATGCAGAAGCTACAGAACCTGAACCACCAAGAAAGAAAATCAACTTTCACCTGACTCAGATGATGAAAATGAACATGCTTCGGTCCACACTGCTTTGGATCGTTATCAACCAGAATCTGTCATCAGCATAGATGCATGTCCTCTGGAATGGTGGTTGAAGCATGAAGGGACATGAAGTATGAATCTTTACGACATCTGACATGTAAATATCTTGCAATGCTGGCTACAACAATGCCATGTGAATGCCTGTTCTCACTTTTGGGTGACACTGTAAACAAAAATCAGGCAGCATTATTGCCTTTAAATGTAAACAAACGTATTTGCCTGACCAAGAAGTAGGACTGAGTGGACTTATGTTTTACATTTCTTTAGTTTTGAATACTTGTATTAGGTGAATTGAAAAATACTGTTTCTTTTGTTTAACAGTATATTTATTTTTATTACAAATATTTGCAAAGTGAGCACTGAACCCTTTATATTCTGTGTTGTAATTGAAACCAGTATATTTGAAAATGTAGCAAACATCCAAAATATTTAAATAAATGGTATTCTATTATTGTTTAACAGTACAATTAGTCAAGCAATTAATCTTGTGATTAATCTTTATAATCAAGTGATTAATCTTTTTTAATTGGTGGACAGCCCTACTTTTAACATACCTTCATTTGATGTCATGGCAGAGTGCAGTACTTTCACTTCTTGTTTCTGTTGGAAGAATTGTACTGGCTTTTCTTTTAAATTCAGATGTTTAGTTTCAAGATATGGAATTATTTTTGAAGGTTTCATAGCCTCATTGCTCAGAGTCATGCCACACACAATGCAGATTAATGTCTGGCATTCTACATTCTCACTTGCAACAAACCCATACTTAATGTAAGAAGAACCGTATTTTGGACTGACAACCAAATATTTCCTTTTCTTTTCTAACCCTTCTTCCTGATCATGTTCAAAGTCACTCGCATCTCTATTATGTTTTTCTGAACTTTTTTTTTTTTTTTGAACTAACAATCGATAAAGAGCTAACTACTTTGACAATGACATTGCCTGGTTTAGCTAAGTAAAACTAACTAAAATTTCACTCACTCCCTTTCTGTTAACTATTTCCTTCCAAAAAACACATGTGAACATGCTTTGCATATCAGCACTATGGCAACTGATGTCAACCCAGTCATTTTAATTTTAATGTTCAGAAACAATTGAAATAATACAGTGATATAAAAAAAAGTTATACTTACAATGTTAATATTCAGTCAGGGAAATCTCAGAGACCAGCAAGGAGGCGGATATGGACCTGTCATTGAAAAACTCTGCCCTAGCGTATCCTCTCCACTTGACCACACTGCCTTTCATTTTCAGTGAGAAACAATCCCTTCTCTGAAGGGTTTACAAACCAAATAGAAAAAACAGAGTGAAAGAAAGGAAAGATTATATCCTCATTTTACAGATGCAGAACTGAGGCATGCACATTAAGTGAGGACATTCCATAGTCTCCCCTGGACTAGGGAAATTCCCACCACTGGAGGTTTTTAATGAACTGGTTGGACAAACACCTGTCAGGGATGGTCTAGGTTTACTTGATCCTGCCTCAGGGCAGGGAGCTGGACTTGACCTTTCAAGGTCTCTTCCAGCCTGACATTTCTATGACATGATGATCATAATGTTTGTGAAGTCTGATTATACCTGTAAGCTACTAAGATGTGTTAATATTAGCTATTTCTTTACTACTGCGTGTTGCTTATTATTTTCCTGTTAGATGCATTTCAAGAAGAAAAGCTCATGGGGATAGAAATTCTTTTCTTTTGAAATATTGTTAAAGGTTCTTTATGGCTCTGGTGGCAGCAGGGCTCATTTGTATTTGTGATTAAAGGAGTGAGGGAATGGCACTTTCTGTGTACATGTAATGCTGTCTATTGTGTGCCATTCTCTATTGTATATAGTGTGAAACTCAGGAAAGATAGCTGTGGGGGAGGCATAGAAAACAGTCCCCGAAGGTGAAAAGGCCCTCCTCCCTATCAACTGAGGACAGGTGACTACAGGTCAATCAGGTTCACCTGAGAAGGGGCTACCAGAGATCAATTAGGATCAGATGAAAGGGAGTTACCTGAGGTCAGTTAGGATTAGCTGATTCCAACTAAGGGCTGCCTAAGACCTTTTTAAACCCTCTCCTGTTGGGATGGGGGGAGGGGGAAGGAGAGAGAGAGAAAGAAGGAGTCAAGTTGCCAGTAGGCAAGGAGCAGCGCAAGCCTCACCAGGAGGGGAGGCTGTATTCCCTCCCATAAGAGAGAAAAACAAGTCCAAAAGACTGGCTGAGAGAAGGAACAGATTGCCCCTGTGCAGCCAAGAGGGACTATTTTACCCCAAGCCAGTATCAGCAAGGCTAAAAACAGCTGAGTCTGGTAGGACTGAGAAGGTGCCTTGCCACAATAGATACAATACCATGCATTCTCTTGTCCATGTGAAATCTCTGCTATGGCTAAAATCCTGTTTCCCAATTAAATAATACAATAGTGTGCCCATGGTTGAGTAAGTTATTGGTGATTACTGATATATGCTGACAATGCATTTTGGTTACAGAACCAGATTGTGTCTGGCCCTAACGCTGACGTGTCTTGTGCCTGGCTCTTGTCTTTAGGAATACAATAGCTGTCCTAGCACTTGGTGTGAGTTTGGGAGTGTGTGGAGGTGCCTGCATTCTCCACTGGGTGTTCAATCATCCGTGAAGTATATGTGAAGGTGTGGGAAGGATGCAGATATATGACCCAGTCTCCAGCTCTGCACTACCCTGCAGTACTGAGGGCAGCAGGCTCTCTCATCCACAGGAATAAAAAAAAAATTAGAGTTAATGTTTAAATTTAAATATATGCAAGTTAAGAGGGGAGGTACTGTACATCTGGGGTCAGGCTTGAGTTATGAGGGATTACAGGTATCGGTTGCAAGGATGAAGAGATGCATACATATCACATAACCAGCATAGACCCAGATTGGGGTGCAAGAGTTTTTAAAGTGTCAGTGGATAAGTGGGCTCGGGTACGCCACCCATGGATTATGGTAAGGAGTCCAAGTCAGTATCGGTGTAGCGAATAAGTACATGGGTGGGGTGCATCCCTTGGTTTGTCAGAGAAGGAAGTGGGTTATTTCCCTGGTTGGCAGTCTCAATTACTTAATGTGGTATTGATGGTGTCCTATGATGTGTTCTGTATAAATGTCTCTGGACCACCTGATGGTGTCAGACACCATGAGCTGTCTCATGAGCCAGGCGTAGCATTGACCGACTCTGCACGCTCTCAGAACCAGCTCATTGCGGGGGTCCCATGAGCAGAGCCGGCTTTATGACCCACGGGGCCTGATTGGAATACTCGGCGGCAGTCCGGGACTTCAGCAGCACTTTGGCAGTGGGGGGTCTGCTCTGGGTTTTCCATGGCATCAAAGGACCCCCCCACTGCTGAAATGCCACCGAAGACCCCCAGAGCAGACTCCCCACTGCCAAAATGCCAAAGACCCCCCCGGAGCGGGGCCCCCCTCAGGCGTGGGCGCAGGGTCCAATTCCGGGGAATCGGCTTAAAGCCAGCCCTGCCCACGAGCCCAGGGCGTGTATCTAGATCTCATAGCCCTGGACTCTCAGGGTCTCGGCCAGCAGGGTGTACTTCAACACCTTCTGTGCTCAGGTTTGTGGAAGGCTGGTGACCTGTTTTCAAATGGCACTGTGATGTCTACTATGAGGGCCATCTTTCTGCGTCTGTCATGACGATGTCAGGTCACAGTCTGCTGTCTGTCCTGGGGATGGATGAGTCGAGGGTGATCTTCCCCAGGGATGGCGGGATGGCTTTCACCAACCAGTTCTGGATGGCATTGTGGCAGTGCTGCCAGGCTCTGGAGTGCTGTTTGCATCCACACAGGATGAGGGGCAGAGTCTCATTTGCATAGCCGCACTTCCTGCAGCACTTGTCCCGGTTGCTGTGGCAGATGGCTCTGTTGAGGGGAACGCAGTTGAGTCCGGCCCTGTGGACGAACCGCCAAATTGGCGAACCTGGTGAAGCTTCCCCCCGGAGAGGAAGTGGTTGCTGGCATCCCACTTGCTGGACACCTTGAACATCTTGTCCTGGTCCAGCTTCCTCTTGAGGTTCTCGGCATAGTGGCAGCGGATGGTATCTTTCAGAGTCCTTTCCAGCATCGTTCTGGCAGTCGGGGTGATGGTGTGGTCCAGGGTCTTTAAGTGTGGCTTAGTACATGCTTCCCCTGCAGACCTGGGGAACTCTACCAATACCTTTCCTGTAATTAGGTTAGGTGTGGGTCTATTGTTCCCTGGCTGTTCTTTTGATCCATTTCTAAAGCGGATCTTAAAATTAGATTACACCTCCACTCCCCTGCCCCTCCTCCCCCACAGACAGTGAAAAATCTCTGCCAAAGGCCTGTTTCCCTTACTGCTTCATCAACATAATTCCCCTAGGTCTAGTGTCTTGTTAGCTTTAAATTATACGATTGTTGCACAGCAGTTAGACAATACAGCCTTTTAAAATTTCCCTCCCGCTCTCCTGGAAAATGTACATCATGGTATCACACTGTCTAGAGTGGCTCAGGACCACAAAAGCCTACCTCAGTGCCCTATTTTTGAAAGCCTGCAGACACCTAGGGTTGCCAACTTTCTAATAGCAGAAAACCGAACACCCTTACCCCGCCCTGAAGCCCCACCCCATCCCACCTCTTCTCTGAGGCCCCAATCCCCACTCACTCCATCCCCCATCACTCGCTTTCCCTCATGCTCACTCACTTTCACTGGGTTGGGGCAGGTGGTTGGGTTGTGGGAGGGGGTGAGGGCTCTGGCAGGAGCTGCAGGCAAAGGGGTGGGGCCAGAAGGGAGGGATTCAGGGTGCGGCAGGAAGCTCCAGGGATTCAGGGGCATGGGAAGGGGTGTGGGCTCCAGGAGGGATTTTGGGTGCAGGAGGGGGCTCAGGACTGGGACAGGGGTTTGAGGGTGCAGGCTCTGGGAGGGAGTTAGAGTGCAGGAGGGGGTTCTGACCTGGGGCAGGGGTTAGGATGAGGGAGGAAGTTTGGGGTGTGGGCTCCAGCCGGGCAGCGCTTACCTCAGGCGGTTCCCAGTTAGCAGCACAGTGGGGCTAAGGCAGGCTCCCTGTCTGCCCTGGCTTTGTGCGACTCCTGAAAATGGCTGCCATGTCCGTCTCTTAGGTGCAGGAGTGGCCAGGCGGTTCTGCGCAATGCCCGCACCAGTAGGCGCTGCCTCTGCAGCTCCCATTGGCTGGGAACCACGGCCACGTGAGCTGCAGAGTCAGCGCTTGGGATGTGTTCTATAATTCGATTTTACCAAGGCAGTAACAAATATGAACTCCTGAATCACTATAACAGTCTTACCAAGGAGTTACAGACAAACTCTCCAGTCTATCTTGCCATCCAGACAAACTGGGCGCGCGCACACACACACACACACACTTCCAGTTCCAAGTAACCAGTCACTGACCTCAGATTAATTGGTACCTAGATTCTACACCAAAGACCAAGTCTGTAGCCAATCTGGATTTATTAACTAGGAAAAAGAAACAATTTATTTACAGGTTAAAGTGTACAAGTATATATACACAATGAGTTACCATCTAAATCCGAAGAGTGACAAAGTTGTAGTGAGTTGTCAATTCAAAGTGTCCTTCAGGGAGAACCCATGAGGCAGGCCCTGGGGAGCTCTGGTTTCAGTTTAGAGTCTGACTCTTCAGAGTTCAAAGAGCCAAAAAGATGGAAAATTTTCCTGTGGCTTTGTTTTTATTTCCTTCATTCAGCTTCCTTGTCTGTAGCATTTCCCAAGTGTGATAGGGCCATTAACCAATCTTTTGTATTGCGATGACTCTTGACGGCCCATCTGATTTTGATAGTCCTTCTGGATAGGTGGGGGCAGAGGGATGATTCTTGTGCCCGAGTTCACAAGTTCAGAGCAAAACTTTTCATATTTTCTTATGTCACAGAATACTGACATTACAGGTGGGATTAATACATGCAGAAACTTACAAGCATTTCTGAGAGTCTAGACACTAACTACATTCTTATAAGACAAATATCTATCTTCAGCAAAACTAACACACCGGTGATCTACTCTGGTCTCCGTCTATGAGTTTGTCAGTTCTTAGCTAATTCCTGCAGCCTGGGCAAGAGCTGGCATCTGGCCCGCCAGCATCACACACACAGATGCTAGAGTTCAACCATCATTTTCTTTTTATGAATACTGAGGCAACATACTCTTTGAGGTTTTGTGTAGTCTTCCTTATTAACATTTTTAGTCTCACTACATCACGGCTTATATTGACACTTTGCCTATCCTCTGTGCTGCTTGTAAAACTGGAGAGTACTTAACATTTCCCATGGTTTAGTCTTAGTTCTTTGGCTCACTATAGTTCAGTTGCAGTATCATCAGATTTCTTAATGTTTTACTCATCTTTTATGTATTTTCCTTAATTATATTCATCCTCCTACTGTAGGTTTTGAATTTATAGCCAGCAGTTTATTGGAAGATGACAACCAATCCAGTGTAAGTGAGACACATTGAAAGAGACTAATCTTTAATTAGGCATTCATTGTTTTCAGGTCTCAGACAATGTGCAAAATATTAACATTGCATGCACACTAATAACCCACCACTAGCAAAATCACTTGGAAACTTGTTTATTTTCCCTATTTTAGTCTGTTCTGTATAGAAAATTCTCTTAATTTCTCCCATTTTCCATCATCTGCATTTGCCTTCCTGCATTCCTGTCCAGTTACTATACCCAGCCAGTTTAAACTCCACAGTTATTTAATCTTCTCCCAACAACAGTAATCCCTTTCACAGGAGTTTTTATGTATCTCCACTCAAAAGTCATTTCCAGGCTCCCTCCAAACTAAAACCCTGCTAGACCCCAATCCTGCAATTGGATTCATGCAGGTAGGCCCCCTGCACCCATGCAGAGCACTGTTGAAGCAGTGAATTAACATCAGTTGGGTTCCATGCAGATACAGGCTATGCCTACATGGATACTGCAATACCAGGTCGATGCATGGAGTGGCTGGAGCAAGCCCCAGTCCATCTCCCTGGATACAATTCCAATAATAGGGTTCTATCCCACCACCTTTCACACCAGGGGTTCTCAAAACTGCTAACTGGGAAGGGGACTCCAGCTCAATAGATGGGAATCAGGGATGGAGAAGAGGCTTAGTACGGAAGAGGCTGAGAATTGTGGAATTGAGGTTTCATTTTTTTAACTGCATTTGTCAACCAGTTCTATTCTTAAGCTTGTCAAACCTCAGAAGTGTTTGTGGTTTCAATGCAAATTTGAAGTGAAGATTCATTTCAGGACTTATTTTTCATGACTGGATTCAGACAGTCTACCTCTTCCTTGCCCCTCTACACCGCAAAATCACCCAAGTCTCAGAGCCCTGATTTCATAGCACGCTCTGCATAAATGAATCCCACTATTGCTATCTAACCTTCCCCCATACTGGAGAGCTGTGCACGTCTGCTCATTTTTACTCCATTAAAGTTTCCACAAGTGATACTTTTCAAATAGTCAAGCCATTAATTGATTTAAGGCAAAATTTTGCCATTTCATCCCACCAAACACAGAATCCCCTCCTCTGAAATACCACAGTTATACCCACTTGGGCAAAACTAGATGTTTTAAAATTTGCCGAAGCGGGGGGGGGGGTGAGGGGAAGAATTACTTTTTGAAGAAAAAATTTTTGCACAAAAAAAATTTAGTCTAACATATTTCTAAGGTTCCTAACACTTTAACAACTAAGCCCCAGAAAACTACATTGTCAGCAATTACAGTTCTCTTGCTTTTCATACAAAAATTGCAGTTGAACTTGAAAAGTTCTGCTTGATTATGTGACAATTTTTTTTTAGCTAGGGCTGAGAATATTGTCAGACAATGCTATACTCCCGTTTCATATCTCCTCCTCTGCAATGAATAAGCCTGCATTGCTAAAGAATAGATCTTTGAAATGTCTCTTATTAAAAGGAAAACAAGACTCTACATATTGCATTAAGCATAAATCTTCTTCCCCTCCCCACACCCCTCTATAGGCATCCCTCAGGTTTGTCCTTGATCCTCTCCTCCTCACTCTCTATACACACTGACATTCACTCCCACATCATTCTGTGCTCATGAATCTCAAATGTACTTATCTCCACCCCTCGTTCCAGTCTTGTATCTTTGCCTGTCCACCACACACCCTCTCCCTTGTCAAATGCCTTCCTACAATCCAATTCTTCCAGAAATCCTTCCTACACCAGCCTCCTCACCAATCTCTCCTCACATTATGTTATGACAATTGGATTTACAAATTTACCTTTATTGTTAGCAGTTCATTAAATGTCACAATAACCTAGAACAACAAATGATGGAAAAAGATGCAAAAGGAAGTCAGAGTGAAGTAGCCTAAACAAAAAGGCCTATGGTTATAACTTAAGGACTGTTAGGATCATGCCTAGTAAATAAGTGTGAAACGGGAAGTCAATGAACCAAAATTGGTGGGTTGGTAATTAGGCCTAATTGGTAGGCAAAACAATGACAGGACAAGCTATTCCACCCATGACTCTTCAAGGAGACTTTTGGGGGTGGTTGCGAACACTAGTGTTATTGATGGGATGTAGGTGGTCTGGCCTAGTAGACAGAGCAGGAGTCCAGGTTGGGGAAAATGAGTCTGAGGCTCAGCACTAGAGTCAACTAACAATTTCCAGAGCCAGGAGTCAAGCTAGAGTCAGACTCAGGAACTGAAGCAGAAACGAAGGGAGGGGTGAGGCAGGAGCAGAGCAGGAGTCACAGCCTGGCAGAGCGCCCCCTGCGGCTTGTCACCCCAAGCACGCACTTGGCGTGCTTGGGCCTGGAGCCGCCCCTGGTCACAAACAGAGTTGGGTGCACAAAGCAGGAACAAGCAGGGTGCAATACAGTGACAACAGGAAATGACCCTGCTCCTCCAATAGCTTCCTGTGCCTCCTTCTGGCTTAAATGCATAGTTGGACCAATTGGTGGAGCCTGAGCAATCCTCCAATCAGGGGTCCTGTGGGTGGTGCTTTGGCTGAAGCTGTAGCCCAGGGGTAGGCAACCTATGGCAGACATGCTAAAGGCGGCACTTGAGCTGATTTTCAGTGGCACTCACACTGCCTGGGTCCTGGCCACCAGTCCAGGGGGCTCTGCATTTTAATTTAATTTTAAATGAAGCTTCTTAAACATTTTTAAACCCTGATTTACTTTACATACAACAATAGTTTGGTTATATATTATAGACATAGAAAGAGAACTTCTAAAAACGTTAAAATGTATTACTGGCACGCGAAACCTTAAATCAGAGTGAATAAATGAAGACTTGGCACACCACTTCTGAAAGGTTGCCGACCCCTGCTGTAGCGCTACTACCTTCTTGGCCCTCAAGGTTTCAGCAAACTTTGGGTGGAGGCCAGACGGCAACAATAGCTGTCTAGGAACTCCCAGCTCTGGGCTCAAGACCCGGGAGATTACAACTGGCTGACAAAGCCAAGAGATGGGGAATGAACAAATTTCACCTCATGGATGTAACCCCCCCACCCCCAACTTCTCCTAAGGATCCAGAGAGACACCACTGTGCCTTTGCCATCCTGATCCCCAGAGATATCCTGACCACATTTGGCTATAGAGTGGGCCCCAGATGACATCGCCAACTCTGGCTCAATCCCAACCACCACCTGGGATGTGAGAGACTTTGTCCCTCTTCGTGGGAGCCCATCCTTCCTTACCTTATTTCTTCTCTTTCCTATTCCTCTCCTTTTGCCTTCTGTCTAATACGAGTCTGGCTTTGCTGGCCAAGACAGAATATTTTAAAACACTGCTGTCAGCTGCAACCAGAAAGAGGCAGCTAGAGCAATCCCTAAACAGCCTGGCACGGTACAAGTTTGCTAGGTCTTGAAGTGGCTGATAAGACTCATGCCAGGCCTGTGTTTTTCCAGCAGGGAGATGGCAAGTAAAAGTCTGCACCAGAGACAGAAGTTCTATATTTTCCCTTTGCTATTCTTTCCCCTCCCCTCTTGTGTGTGTTTGTCTTGTTGTCTTCTAGGAAATGGGATCAGACTCCAACCACAACGGCAGCTCCACCCATCTCAACTAACTTATTCTGTTTTCCCCAAAAAGGACAGTTATTGCCATCTCCTGTCAGCTAAGTGGGGTTTCTTTCTAGCAACACTGCAGCTAAAGAGAAAGAGAACAAAGGATGTCATCAAAATGTAAAGTATTCTGTACTGCTTTCATTTCAAATGCTTCAGCTGTGTTTCCCTCATTTTCTGTATCTTTAATAAAAAAATTAAAGAGAAATTTGTAATGGTATGTTTGCCATGGGACTAAGCAGGCTGAGGCCTCGGCATACCAAACCCTGAACCTTGTTTAAAACAGTTTTATAGTCAGTCACAGGGTCATTTTAACACCTTTGACTCTTTGGGACCATTTATTCCATCCAACACCTTCCATACCTGAACTATTATCTTTTGTTTTATCTGTGTTATATGGATAAGTGCTTCAAGCGAGGGACCATAAGCATGATCCGCAGCCCCACTCTGGCCCCTTTACAACACTTAGGCAGCATAAAGGAACCTGGAAGTGAGCATACATTATATTCATGCTATGGCCCTGTAAGAAGGTGGCCCCACCTGGGGCAGCCTCCTGTGGCAGGCCATGGCATGACAGGTGTGCCTATTTCAGTTTCCCCTTCTGTTTCACCACAAAAGGAACACTCCCTCAGCATTCAACACAAAGTCCCACCTCTGGGCATAATGTATTCACGCCCACCAGTGTATGAGCCTCCCCTCCCCCAAAACCTTGGAGTAAAGCCATTCTCAACAAACCCACAGTAAACTTGTGAAGGTACAATGGTTTTCATTCCCCTCTCTAGGGACACCACTTCCAGGTCACTCAGGCATGAGGCCACCCACTCTCTGCTCCCAGTTCCTGTCTGCCCTTGTTCTGGGGCCTCCACTCTCCATGCCATGCACCTGAGTGACCAAGTCATGACTCCTACCTCAAACACAGCCCAACAATTCAGCCTTTTCAGTCTCCCAGCACTGGCTTTCCGATTCAGGAAGGTTACCATGCGAACCCCTCTGTTGGTCTCCTAGCTATCTCTTCCTGATTCCCAGGAAGGGACATCTGCTCTCTGCAGATTCCATCTCTTGTAGGTAGCTCTCACCTGCCCCTTTCTGTGCCCGTAGGAAGCCCTAACTCACCAGGTCTCTCTGCCCCCTTTCAGTTCCAGGTGCCCTCTTTCAAGCCAAATTGGGAGGTAGCTGATGAGTCACAGGTGCACTGGACCTGCTCCCTCTTAGGGTACATATACAGTGCAATTAAAAATCCATGGCTGGCCCATGCCAGCTGACTCAGGCTCGTGTGGCTTGGGCTAAGGGGCTGTTTAATTGCAGTGTAGATGTCTGGGCTGGGCTGGCTCGGGCTCTAGGGTTCTGTGAGGTAGGAGGGTCCTAGAGCTCAGGCAGCAGCCCTAGCCAGAATGTCTGCACCACAATTAAACAGCCCTTAGGCTTGCAGAGCTTGGGCTGAGTCAGCTGGCATGGGCCAGCTGTGGATGTTTAATTGCAGTGTAGGTACATTTTAAAAGAGCCAGTGTCACTCTGTGACGGGCCCTTTCACCCCACTGCCAGAGCAGTGTAAAGTGATCTCAGTGTAAATCAGAGTCAGGTGCCATCCCTGTGTGTTTACAAAGCACTGAATACAGCTACAGCTCTATATACCCATTTACCTGTATTTGTATTTAGAAGAAATGGAAACAAAAATCTATAGATAGGAATTAAAGCATAAAGCTGTCTACCTGGGGAAAACGTCACATCTACAGTACATAAAAAGATCCGAAAGGCTGGAGGACGGTTAAAGGTCACCTTCTCTATTTGGCTGATTGCTTGGAGACAGTACACAGCAGAGAATTGTCTAATGTGGACCATGCTCTGCAAGGCATTAAAAAGGACATGAACCTTACACAAAAGCAAACAATTTCTCCAGGTTAATTTCAAACCTTACTGTAAAGAGAAGCTTAAGATAGGGCCCTTATAAAATACTTAGAGAAAGGAGAGACTGATTCCATTTATACTAAACCCCTCTAGCTTGTTCTAGCAATAAAAAGGAGCCTTAAAATTTATGCCAACTTTAATGCCCTTTTACACGACCACAGTGGTATAGATGGGCCTTAGTGTAATTGGGAATCAAGCCTAGAAACGTCCACTCTCTACCATCAAAATCCTTATTTATTTGGAAAGTTCCATACTGCAGCTGATTTTCCCCATTAGACTGTTTTCTTCTCCTCTAGCAGATTGTGACTCGCTCACACTTGCTTGTTATACATGTACAAGTGCCATAAGATAATCATCACCCACCATAGACTGCTCAAATTAGTCATACAGCCGTTACGCCATAATGGCTAATTTGGCCCAATTAGCTATTCTCAGCTGAGACTATTATCTGGGTAATCTCTGCTTGTTTTAGTCTGTTTATGTTTTTGCATTGAGGCAGCACATCTCTTCCCAAAAAGCCTTTTTTGTTCTTGCTAATTTTGTATGCTGAGAGCATCTAGAATAGCTCACATTAATAGAATCTGCAGATTTTCTGATTTCCTTAACTTTTCAGATTACTCACATGCTGTATAATTTAACTTCACTGACCTTGTTTAGCTCAAGACAACCCACAGACACCAACTCCTTGCTTGTACTTCACACTAAAATAATTTCTTCCATTAACATAGATGAAAAGTGTTCTTTTCAGCTCAGATCTGGGATATGTCTTATGCCTGGCAATATATCAGAAACAAAATCAAAAGAGCTGAGGCATTTGAGCTATATATCTAAAAAGTGATGGATTTTTCCCCAGATGTCATAGTTGTCAAGATATTTAAGCAGAGTCCATTCTTGGAAGTACCTGAAAACGTTCAGAACTACCTACAATACTTACAGAGGATATACCCCCTACTCCAACCAGTCACGTGATTGGTAAGAAAGTCATCACTTTAAAAAGGGTGACAACAATCCATTTAACTACAGTGATGCACCATGATGCCAAGATCAAGGTTTCTTTGTATTTGTAGCACGGTTCTCCCTGTGCTAAGGTCTTGCATAGATAGGACCTGTAGAAATCTGAGGCCATGAAAAGAAAAGGCCATATTTATTGCAATGGACATTTAGGGGAAGCAAATTCCAAAAGGTGTTCTGAGGCTCCTGCCAGGTGCTCAACACTCCTGTGCTGTGCTGAGCACTCTTACCTCCTCCCACTGATTTCACTGAGAGCCCTCAGCACCTTGCAGGATCAAGCCCCTTATTCATACTGTGCTAGAGAGAGTCTCAGTTTTCCAAAGTCTGGGGCTTTGGTTTGGGCTGATCTCTAATACAAACATCAGCCATACTAGCTGTGTGTCATTTACTATTATACAGTATAGCATGGGGTATGGTAATTTTCTAAGGGGTCTGGTAATTTTGTGTGCTTCCGATTGGGGATGCTCAACTTGAGACATTTTGGGACTGATATTCAGAGCTCAGCATCTTGCAGTTCATTGTAAAGTCAGCTGGAGGTGTCAGTGCTCAGAACTGCTGAGCAAACAAGGTAGGAGGATGAGCACTCTAAATTAGTGGATATTTGAAAATTTGGGTCTAGCCTTCTGATCTTGGGTTCGCTGCCTCAGTAGAAAGGAATGCTTGGGTGATGCCTAGAGTAATGCCATCAAAAGAAATAGTTTTGAACAAGACTGGAAGGGAAATGATTTTCTGATGAAGACTGGCTGGATATTTGCACCTGAATTCTTTGCTACCACCAACCATACCAGGCTTGAGCCTCTTTCACAGTTAAGGATTTGATGTATGTGTTTCATCTAGGCATCTGCAATATGTATTTGTTTCAAAGTAATATGAATTGTACGTATGCATCAATAAAATGTTAAACAACACTGGCTGATAATAAAAGGAATGCAGTACTATATCAAAGAACTCCTGTGATTATCCCTCTCCCATCTATTATTTGCATTATGGTAGCACCTCACTGAGATCAGGGCCTCATCATGCTAAGCATTGTATGGGCACATATGAGACAGGCCCTGCTATATGGAGCTTAAAACTGAAACAAACGAGACAAAGGGGTAACTGAGGCACAGAGCGGTGAAGCAATTTTCCCAGGTTCACACAAAAATAAGTGACAGGGCCAGGACTAGAAGACAGGGCTCCTGACTCCAAGTTCACTGCCCTACTTGCACCTTGGGGATAGTAAAAATTTAAATTGCCTGTTTTTCCCAGCTCAACCATATGCACCATTTCCTGCATTACAGACAATAGCTGTAAATATCAATTGAACCTGGAGGCACCGTATTCTGTACAAGAGTCATATGTTGTTGCATACATTCACTTTGAAAATAGAGCTGTAGAAGACATGTTATTTTCTCATGTCGAGTAGCATTGTTAAGTTAACATTCCCTGCGGTTATGTAGAAATAATGGAAGGGGCTGGCTTCTTCTAGCTGAGTTTGATTGGCATGTTTGCAGAGGAAGGTCAAAGCATGGTAGCAAAACCTGCCTCTCTACTTTGCTCTAAACAAATTTTAAGCAGTATTTACATATCCTAAGCCAACTGCATCTCTTCATTTAAAATGATGCAGCTTATCTAGTAACAAAATAACAATTAGGGATTGGACTTTGGTCTTGGAGTATGTTTTCCACTTTGTGAATTATTTTAAAATTGGTTAAATATGTGACAGATATACATGTTCTCAGTTTGAAGCCTTTGAAAACACAAGGTTATGCTATACTCAAAGGGTATATATTGGAGTTTGGGATGCGGGAGAGCTGAACTTATCTTTGTGGGGGTCCCAGAGAACTTTGGTAAACAGCCATCACATAAAGAAAGGAGAATTGTAAAAATAAAATAAAGCAGCAAATGCACAAGGAAAGCTCTTTGTATTCCAGTTTGCTGTGTTGTATTTTAGCTAATGATGCCACTTTAGGAGGAAAGATTGTTCATATAGGGCTTAGATACCAGGGGAAGAGGCATTATATAAAGACCTTCCCTGTTTAGATAGATATAGCCACAAAATTCAGATGTGTCAGTGGAAATTGCACCTGCTTACACCAGGGCTGAATCTGGCCCAAACTCTGAAAATAGGTGTGAACAGTTACATTATTGTAAGACAGGCAACTCTAGCCCTCTCCACTCACCAACCACTGTCATGAGGGTCCAAATGAAAATTAACACAGTAGCAAAAATTAAAGAGCAGAGCTGAAAAATGCACATAAACTGTCCAACATTATATGAATAGAGTCATGAAAGATAGACTCAAATTCTCTGCTATGCAGAAAGCCTGTTCATAGGCAACCAGGGAGAATTTTCACTGTAACAGAGGAATTGCATTGCTTAAAACTTTTCTTGTTTGAGATGTTTACATAATGGAACCCCCTGAGGTTTTCCATTCTACTCTATCAGTCACATAGCTGAAGAGGAATCCAACACTCAAAGCATAAAGCTTTGCTTTTTATTCACTAACTACAAGGAAGAAGAAAATGCCTGAAGGTGAGAGATGGCTTGTCCTTGCCTTTATATGGCTTGTGGACGACCTGTAAGGATGTTGCTATTCAGAGTGGAGGTTCATAAAAAGCACAAAGTATGATTAAATCACCAGAAAAATCTGGAGAGCATCCACGGTTGAATAATCATCATCATATCAGTGTTTTAAATGCTGATGAGAGCAAGTGTCAGAAGGAAAGTACTGCATGCAGTAAAAGTACACTTTGGGGACTGCTGATTCATTAAGTTGATTAGTGCCCAGAAAATCTACTAGAGGGGGAATTACAAAGATTATGGGTACTATATGGATCCTGAACCATCTGAAAATGGCATGAACAGCAGAAGCCAAAAAAGTTTAGGGGTATGTCTTAACTGCATTCATTGTTCAGGGGACAACTCAAGTTTTACCCCTACCCCAATGCCTGACTACATCCAAACATTTCTACCTTGAGGTAAGTAAGTCTATAAGCTCAGGGTAGCTAGCTCGTTAGAAAGGCAGTGCAAGGGGTCAAGAGAGAAGAGCTTGAATGCCACTGAAGCTCAAGCTACCAAAGTCATGGGGACTCAGCTTAAGTAAAACATAACAAGATACATGATAGAGTGGGTGGCATATAAAAGAGGCGAGGGGCATTTCCTCTAGTGGAACACTTTGGCCTACCATAACCACAGTCCTGCCATTCCTTTGAGCGTAAGGCCTGTCCAGACACATTTTGTTTACTCTCAGTTTGTTTTTAATTGTTTTACTATTTGTATATGCCCTGAGCCCTACACCCTGCACACACCCCAGGCCCCTGCCTTAAGCCCTGTACCCCAATCAAGATGCGGAACCCCTTAGGCTTGGTTGTGCACATGCCCATTCATACACAAGACAAACAGACATGGGGGACTGGAAAGAGAGAGATTAAATGAGCTTCCTAAGATCACCCTGGGAATCAATGGCAGAGCCAGGAACTTAATGCAATTTTTTCAAGTCACAGTCCAGTGACTTCTCCACGAGACCATCCCTCAGCTGTAAATCTCTCACAAATTTGGGAATCAGGGCCACCAAGGGGGGGGGGCGGCAAGTGGGGCAATTTGCCCTAGGCCCCGGGCCCCTGCAAGCCCTGGCCTGGCGGCGGTCCGGGTCTTCAGCAGCGTTTCAGCGGCAGGGGGCCCTTCAATGCAGCCGAAGATGCAGAGCGACTGAAAGGCCCCCCACTGCCGAAATGCCCCGCAAACCCTGGCCCAGCAGCAGTCCGGGTCTTCAGCGGCATTTCGGCAGCGAGAGGCCCTTCAGTGCTGCTGAAGACGCAGAGACCCCACTGCCGAAATGCCTCCGAAGACCCAGACCGCCACCAGGTGAGTACAAGCGCCGCAGCTCCCCCACTTTGCCCCAGGCCCCCTGAATCCTCTGGGCAGCCCTGTTAGGAATACTCTTTCCTTCCTTTCTAAATGTAGAAGTACATAAGTACTGTGACAAAGTTCCTCCTCTACCTTGGTGGGTCCTGCACTAATTGGCAGATTTGCTCGCCTCAGAGATTCACCATGTGGGTCAGGAAACAGCCCAGAGACCTACTCCTCTGGTAGAACCCACAGTCTAAGTCAATTCCTCCTGTGTCTGATCAGGAGTTGAGAGGTTAGGGGGGTGGGAAACCTGGGCCTGCCCTCTACTCCGGGTTCCAGCCCAGGGCCCTGTGGACTGCAGCTGTCTAGAGTGCCTCCTGGTACAGCTGTGCAACAGCTACAGCTCCCTGGGTTACTTCCCCATGGCCTCCTCCCAACACCTTCTTTATCCTCACCACAGGACCTTCCTCCTGACGTCTGATAATGCTTGTTCTCCTCAGTCTTCCAGCAATATGTTTTCTCACTCTCAGCTCCTAGTGCCTCTTGCTTCCAGCTCCTCACATACACACTACAACCTGCAGTGAGGTCCTTTTTAACTCAGGTGCCCTGATTAGCCAGCCTGTCCTAATTGATTCTAGCAGTTGCTTCTTAATTGGCTCCAGGTGTCCTAATTAGCCTGCCTGCCTTGGTTGGTTCCAGCAAGTTCCTGCTTGTTCTGGAACTGCCCTTGTTATCTTACCCAAGGAAAAGGGATCTACTTAATCTGGGACTAATATATCTGCCTTTGAACGCTCTCCTGTAGCCATCCGGCCTGACCCTGTCACAATACATGTAGAAAGAAAGGAAAGAGTATTCCCAAATTTGAATAAGGGTTCAAATGAACCCTATTGAACAAGGATTTTATTTTGCTTTTTGTAATCAGCAAGATTTGGTTGCTTTGCTTTTAATCTGCTCTGTCTACATTGTGACACCACTCAAGATGTCAATGGCATTCTAGGAATGCCACAATGATGGTTGTTATTCCTCCTTTGCTAGGTGATCTCAGGATAACTTCTGCTCACAAATCTGAACTGCGGGTCTTGACTCTGATATTGTGCTCTCTCTGCACATGTGGATTTCTTGGAGCACAGCTCATGTAAGAGAAGAATATGGACACTGATCTACTGTGTGTTAGAGCAGAATTTTGCCAAAAAAGTTTGGTGGTTGCCTTCACTTCCCGCTTTAAACCAGGTCATTTTTTTAACCAATACGGCCTCCTTTTTCGTTTGTGGTTTTTGGGGCATCTAGTAAAGTGTTCTTAAACAATTCCCAATTATCATTCACATTTTTTTCTTATTAAATTCTTCCTCCCAGCTGATTTGGCTCAATTTTTTTCAGCTTTGTGAAACTGGCCCTTTTTAAAGTACCAAGTATATATATCACTGGTCTGGATTTTATTCTCTTTGCACATTATAGATGTGATCAAGTCATGATCACATGTACCTAAGTTACCTTTAATTGTTAGGTCTGTGATTAGTTCCTGTTATCTGTCAAGCTAAGGTCTTAGATAGAATGCCCCCAGGTTGATTGCAGCACTTTTGAGTTAGGAAATTGCCATCTATAATATTTAGAATTCCAAGGATGTTTTAGGGTTGGCAGCGCAAGACCTCCTGCATGTATCACTCAAATTGAAGACCCATGCAATCGTTTGTCCCAACACATTAATGATAGGTGCTTAAGAATCCAGTCATCCTGTTCCATAGTGTGGTTTGATGGTCTGGAGAAGATACCAATACCCCATCTTGTGTTTTATCTGTTAGGCTGTTGATCTACAAGCATTTAAGATCATTTTCTTCGGAGTTATCAGAAACTTGGAAACAGAGAATGCCATTTTTGACATAGCATGCCATTCCCTCTCCCCTTTCGCCCACTCAATCCTTCCTAAATAGGTTATAACCATTGTTTTTCCCAACCATGAGAATCATCCCACCAGATTTCAGTAAGACCAACTAGGTCATATTTATGCTCAAGCAATTCCAATTCCTCTTGTTTGTTACCCAGGCTCCTGGCATTAGTGTACAGCAAATAAATAATTTCTTCTCATCAAGTCCTTTTGTTCCTTGATTAGTTTTGTTCTCAGCATCTTGACTCTGTACTGAGTGCTCATATCTTCCCTCTTTTTATCATCCCCTTTTATTATTGGTTTATAGCCCTCTTGACTACTCTAGACAGTCTGTCTCTGAGGAGATTGTACCCCTCTTACTGAGATGGAGGCCCAATGAGAAGGTGGACCAATGTGCCACAAAACCAAAACCCTATACCAGGGGTCGGCAACCTATGGCACATGTGCCAAAGACGGCACACGAGCCGATTTTTAATGGCACAGGCAGCAGCGTGCCATTAAAAATCCTGCCCAGCCCAGCCCGGCCTGGCCCTGCTCGCTGTTCTCTGCCCCCCCCCACGCCCTCTCACGGGGGCAGAGGGCAGAAGCTTCGTCCTGCCGGCTCTCCTGCCTCTTCCCGCAATATGCTGGGTTCCTGCCCCTCCTCCTCCTCTCCGTCCCTCCCTCCCGGCCAGCCGATCAGCTGATGGCCCTTGAGAGGGAGTGGGTGGGAAAGGAGTGGAGTCAGCGTGTGGAGGCAGAGAAGAAGTGGAGGCAGGGCCTTGGGGAAGGGGATGTGGAGTGGGGGCATATCCCCTCTATCCCCCTGCCGTGAGCATCCCATGAACCCAGCCCTCTGCCCTGAGCCCCCCTCACACACATCCAGCCCCATGCCCTGAGCCCTGCAGCCCCGCATCCCCCCAGGCCCAGGCCCTGAGCCCTACACCCCGCACACACCCCAGGCCCCTGCCTTAAGCCTTGTACCCCTTCACATACACCCAGCCCTCTGCCCTGAGCCCTGCAGCCCTGCACCCCACCCCCCCAGCTGTATGTGGGCAGGGTTGGGACCTCAGACCAGCAGCAGGCTGAGCAGTGTGGGGTCCCGGCCGCCAGCCCCGCACAGCCCGCTGCCAGTCTGGGGTTCTGGCTGCTGGACCCTTGCCAGCCGGGGTCCCAGCCGCAGGCCCAGCTCAGCCTGCTGCCGGCCTAGGTGAACAGAACCCCAGACCAGTGGCAGGCTGAGCGGGCCAGTGGCATAAGATTTACATTTTAATTTAATTTTAAATGTAGCTTCTTAAACATTTTGAAAACCTTGTTTATTTTACAGTACAACAATAGTTTAGTTATATAATATATAGACTTATAGACTCATAGACTTTAAGGTCAGAAGGGATCATTGTGATCATCTAGTCTGACCTCCTGCACAATGCAGGCCACAGAATCTCACCCACCCACTCCCATAACAAACCCCTAACCTATGTCTGAGTTATTGAAGTCCTCAAATTGTGGTTTAAAGACCTCTAGGTGCAGAGCCACAGTAGTACGTCAACAGCTCCCACTCTCCAGCACCCAGCGCCTCCCAGCCGCCGGCAGCCCCACCAGTCAGCACCTCCTGCCTGCCGCATTCAGCTGTTTCGCATGCGCAGGAGGCTCTGTGGGGGAGGGGAAGGAGTAAGGGCATAGCAGGCTTGGGGGAAGGGGCAGGAGTCTTGGGCGGAAAGGGGTGGTGTGGGGGCAGGGCCTGGGGCAGAGCAGGGGGTTGAGCAGTGAGCGCACACACACACACACACACACACACACCCAGCACACTGGAAAGTTAGCATCTGTAGCTCCAGCCCTGGAGTCAGCGCCTATGCAAGGAGCTGCGTATTAACCTCTGAAGAGCTGCACGCAGCTCCAGAGCCACAGGTACAGAGAGACCTTCTAAAAAACATTAAAATGTATTACCGGCACGTGAAACCTTAAATTAAAGTGAATAAATGAAGACTTGGCACACCACTTCTGAAAGGTTGCCGACCCCTGCCCTACACCATATGCCACTTATCTAACCAGCAGTTCACTTCCAGAATCTTCTGCCTTCTATCTTCCTTTGTGCATGGGACAGGAAGAATCTCAGGGAAGATTGTTTGGCCATTCTTCTTCTTCAGCATGCTTTTGAGTTCCCTGAAGTCATCTACTATCTGTAAGATATCCTGCAGCCCACTGTTTTTAGTGCCGATATGAACCATCACCAATAGATCTTTTCCGATTGACTTCAAAAGCCTATCCAATCTTAATGCGATGTCTTGTTTCTTGGCACCAGGAAGGCAGAACCCATCCTGTTGGGTCAGATTGATTTATTTTTGTCCTGGATTATGCAGTGTATTATGAATATCCATGCCTGAGCTGTAAGGTCAAGTTTGTAGCTGCTGGGTAAATAAATTACAGATAATGAGTGATTTCCAAGCAGACTCACTGCAGGAGAAAAGAGACCAATAAAACAAAAAAGTTAAAACTGTAACAAACAAGTCACAACTGCTTTGTTTGGATGGTTCCTGTCCTTTCCTGTAGGTACAGTCTCAGGGTTATATATGAGAATGAAATAGCAACAGACAGCCTGATCCTGCAAACACTTATTGCCCAAAGGTAATGAGTGGGCTGTCCCACTGATTTCAATGTTATGTTGCTTCATTGGTTTGTGTTTGCAGGATCAAGCCCATAGTTATTTAGAAGTCTCCTACGTTTCAGTATGTAAGCACAGACCAGGATTTTAAGAAGTACTCAGCATTGGCCTAATTTTGCTTGCACTTATGAGAGTTTTACCATTGACTTAAATGATGGCAGAGTCTAATTTGAATGTGAGTAAGTCTTCATGGCATGGTTTTTAACCAATAGTGTTCTCAAAAAGGTGAAACTCACTTTGAAAAAGTCATTTTTCCAGATTTTCAAATACTGTTGTTTAACTACCACCCTGCAAAAAGAAAGCAAATATGAAAGCAAAAGATGGTACCATACTGATTGACAGGCAAAAACAACTCGACCGATGGGCTGAGTATTACAAAGAACTCTACTCAAACAATACCATTATCTGTGATACTGCCTTAGCTGCATTCCCTAGCTTCCAACAATGCAGGAGCTGGACCAAATACTAACTCTTGAAGATGTAGAGAAGGCTATCAAAGAGATTGTACCTGGGAAAGCAGCAGGAAATGATCAGATACCTCCGGAGCTCCTAAAGGCAGGGGGGAAGAAGTTTGCACGTGACATCTATGCACTTCCATGCTCCAGGGCCGCCCAGAGGGGGGGGCAAGAGGGGCAATATGCCCCAGCCTCCGAGCCCTACGAGAGTTTTTCGGGGCCCCTGGAGCGGGGTCCTTCACTCCCTCCGGGGGCCCCGGAAAAGTCTTGCGGGGCCGGGCGCAGGAGCTTCTTCGCTCCCGGTCTTCGCCGGCGGGGGGTCCTTCCGCTCCGGGGCGGAAGGACCCCCCGCTGGCAAATTACCGCCGAAGACGGAGCGGGACCCGCCGCCGAAGTTCAGCTCGGTCGGCGGTGGTACGCGGCGGGGGGTTCCTTCCGGGACCCGGCGCCGGCGTTCGGGCCCGCCGGCGCGCCGCCGCAGGCCGCCAAGACCGGGCTGCGCTCGCGGCAGGTCCCGCCGCGCGGGGCGGGGGGGTCCCCGCCGCGGGTCTTCGGGGCACTTCGGCGGCGGGTCCCGGAACGGAAGGGCCCCCCGCCTCCGAAGGCCCCGGGCCCCCGGAATCCTCTGGGCGGCCCTGCCGTGCTCCTGTTTGGAAGAAAGCCACATACCTCAGGATCTGAATGATGCAAAGATAATTACTCCATATAAAAATAAAGGGGACAGAGAAGACTGCAACAACTATTGAGGGATAGCTTTGCTCAGCATGGGTGGCAAAGTGCTTGCAAGGGTCCTGTTGAAAAGACTTCAAGTCCTTGCTGAGAGAGTCTACACAGAGAGCCAGTGTGGATTCAGAACTGGACACACCAAGACTGACCTATCCTTCACGTTGCATTTCTTGCAAGAAAAAATGCGTGAATAACAGGCACTTCTCTATGTAGCATTTGTTGACCTACAAAAGACCTTCAACACAGTTAGCAGGAATGGCATCTGTAAGATCCTGTTGAAAACTGGCTTTCCACAAAAAGGTGCTCTCCCTATTCAAGAAGTTCCACAAGGTAATTCAGGAAACCATCCAGTACGAAGATGAAATGTCATCTGAGTTTAGTATTGATACTGGTATGACGCAAGGCTGCATCTTAACGCCCACTGGCTTTGGCATCATCTTCTCTATTCTTCTTAAGAATGCCTTTGGAAATGATCACTCTGTTGTACTAATTGCAGATTATTTAACCTTAAATGATTCCAGAGCAGAAGGCAGGTCACTCAACTTACTACTCGGGATCTGCTTTTTGCAGAAGATGCTGCATTTGTCTCTAATTCACCTGATGAACTGCAGGTCATGATAAACAAGTTTTTTGATACGTGCACCCAGTTTGGCATGGTAATCAGTAAATTCCACCTAACATCTATGTCAATAATGAAGCTCTGGACAACTTGTATCACTCCTGCTATTTCAGCTCAATTCTTACCAGCTCATTTAACCTTGATATGGAACTTACTGCTAGAATCAGCAAAGCTTCTGTTACCTTTGGCAAAGTTACCTCATGTGTTTGGAATAACAATTTGTTAACCCTGAACTCAAAGGTGTTTATCAGGCTTGTGTCCTTAATACCCTCCTTTACGGCTTGCAGTATAGGTTACGTACTCCAACCAGGAGTGGAGATTCAACAATTTCCACCTTCGCTGTCTTAGAAAAATCCTTAGAATTATTTGGTCCCAACGGATCACCAGTAACGAAATCATTGAGAGAACCAGCCTACAGTCCATGCAGACTATGCTGGATGTTTGCAGGCTTCACTGGCTGGGACATGTGGAACGCATGCCTCCAGATCATCTGCCAAAGGCTGCTCTCTATGACCAACTTCAGAACTGCCCACAATGCAGAGGAAGGCCAAAGCTCTGATACAGTGTCAAGGTCAAGCAAGGCCTCAAGAAATTCAGCATTGCCATTGACAACTGGAAAAATCCTACCCACAATCATTCAGTATGGAGAAGCCAAGTTAAAACTGGTGCAGTCACTGTGGAGAGCCACCAGAGAGCCCAGGCTGAGGCCTGCAGGCAAGCCAGGAAGCAGAATGTGTGCTCCAACCTCCATCTGGCATGTAGCCGCTGTGGGAAGTTCTGCCACGCATGCAGCAGGCTCTTCTCCCATACCATTGCTAAGCACCACTGACCGACCGATTTTGTCGCATCTCCTTTCATCTGTCAAGATGTTGGATGGCCACTAACTATGGAACCCAGAAGTACCACAGGAAATTCAAATGTACTCAGATTTATAATTTCCATTACTTTTTTTCCCTCAGAAATACTCATGTTTGAGGTCGCACTGAAATGATAATCCTGGCATGACTTCAACTATGGAGCTGCTGGCAGCACCTCCACAACAACATCATAGCATATATCTTCTGCGGTGTCACACAGTGGGGCAAATAACTTGGGCTGTGCTCACCACTCATAATATTGCTGGTCATGTCCTCCTGCTATCCGCTCATATTTAGCACCAATATTGTCATCTGAAGATACGCTCTAATACAGGGATAGACAACCTATGGCACACGTGCCGAAGGCGGCACGCAAGCTGATTTTCAGTGGCACTCACATTGCCCAGGTCCTGGCCACTAGTCCAGGGGGCTCTGCATTTTAATTTAATTTTAAATGAAGCTTCTTAAACATTTTAAAAAACCTTATTTACTTTACATACAACAATAGTTTAGTTATATATTAGAAAGAGACCTTCTAGAAATGTTAAAATGTATTACTGGCATGCGAAACCTTAAATTAGAGTGAATAAATGAAGACTCGGCACACCACTTCTGAAAGGCTGCCAACCCCTGCTCTAATAGCTTTAGAAAGATACATAAAAGCATTGTTATAGGGAATCTGCGTCATAGAGAGGTCATGTGATTTGTCCATGACCTCTTAAGAAGTCAGTAGCAGAGCTGGGAACAGAAACCAGATCTGCTGATTCCCATGCAGTCCTTTGTCATCCATCAGACCAGACTGCCTTCTCACTATTGCCTGAACATCTTCCAGACAGTTCTGAAGGACTGGTCCTATGAACCCTTATTTATGCAAGTAGTGCTTAGTCACAGAAGTAGGCCAATGCAATTAATAGGACTCACAGGAGTGACACTTTTCAGGATTGGGCCTCCTTTGCTAAGTGAGGTAGTTGATAATTGCATATACTGGTTATTTACCACTGGTGCATAATTGCAGCTAGATGAGCTTAAAAAGAGGGGGCAGGGAGGTTTCAGTTTGTTCAAGACTATTACTACTGAAATGACTTGCCCAAGGTCACACAGCAGGTCCCTGCCAGACATTCTCCCTGAAGTGCATCCAGCAAGTCTGCCTGAGTATCACCATCACCTAAAGGTAAAAAGTTGTCTCTTTGAAGAGGAGCCTCCCTGATAATTTGCAGTAATTAACAATCCCTCTCATCAGATCTGCCTCCTTTTGCAAGAGCACAATCACACTCTCAGAAAGCTGCGAGGGCTCAGTTTCACTTGTGCAGATTTCTATGGACAATATAAATAATGGCACCTGCCTTTGGGGTTTTTATATTGCAGGAAGCTGTCATCACTTCCCTTTGTGCACTGGTGAACTCTGAATTCAGGAACATTCCCCTTTTCCAGGGGGTCAAGGTCCAGCAATTTGTCATGTCACATTGCTCAGAGAATTCTTAATCTCCTGCTAGGAAACTATAGGCTTAATTTAACTTCCCTTGAGACTACAGGAAGGGGAGACAGCTTGAAGTTCAAAATTCTGATTAATGTTACTTCCTCTATGGATACAGGATGTGCAAGATGCAAAAAATTAGGAAAAAACAATAAAGCACCAGTGTTATCAATTATTTAAGCTCCATTCAGGCATGAAAATTCAGAGAGACTTAGTATCTTCTTCTCTCCCCCCCTCCATGGAATATCCCTTTATGACAGCAGCAGACTTGCAAGTCATGTCTACACCTGACCCATGAAAAAACACTATTTTTAAAAGTCACTTTAAAAAGTCATATAACTGAGTTTATATATGAAGGAATTTCAAAGTCGGAGCTTAAGAATAATGGCAGCCATCAAGAGGCTAAATTGTATCTTCAAAAGCACTATGGCTAAATACTCGCCAGAGGAGAGCATGTGTGTGTGAACACTTTGTGCAATGAGGCATGTACTGTAGTGCCAGGGCCAAATCTGGGTCAGAACAGAGCAGGTGGAATGTGTATGTGGAAGCCAGGCTTACTCACCTGATTAAGGGCAACCACATTGCATCGCATGTAGCTCACTAGACAAACAGAGATACACCAGACAGTGAAAAGGAAAGCACTGGGCGGACCAGCCAGCGGAGGGCAGGATAAGACCATTGCGTGAGCAAAAGATGGATTGCCACACACCCATAGCTGCGGATATTGTAGGCAATGTATGGGGAAGACCGTACAATGCAAGCTTGCCCTGAAGTGAAATGTTTTCTCCTAAAGGGAAAAATATGCAGGACAAGGGAAGCCTTCACTCCGCACCAGACTGCTGAGTCCCATCTGGGTGAAGTACACATTCAAGGAGAGGAGTGGGGAGAGCAAGCTGCCTACATTCTTACTGAGGGGAAGAGTTCCAGAGTGCCCTGACTGAGCTCCCTCACTTCACTGCTGGGACAGGACTTATCATTCTCCATGATCTGTCCCCTGTTTCACGTGCTTGGTGCTGCTCCAGCCATGCAAGCAGCAGAACACCAGCTAGTTGGAATCACCACCTGGAGAAGAGCCAATTATGCCACCCCTGGCTGTAGCTGAAGGGACCCTTCAGGAGCCTGACTGGGGGAAAGGGCAAGGCCACAGCACGGTTGCCTCCTTGTGATCTTCCAGAACTACCCCTTGAATGTTGTTGCAAATGGGCACAGCTTTGAGCAGCACGGAAGCTATTCTAAATTGCACCTTGGGCTCAGACAGGAGCCAAAAGATCAGGGAGTCAGTCATGTTTATGATCCCCTGTCATGGGTGCAACGGGTGCAGACAACCTGGCACCTGGCCCTCATGGTCCGGCCTTACGCTAGAAGGATCTGACTTAATGATATCTGGCCTTGGCCTCAGCCTTCTGTCTATGGGGCATGCTTTCCTCCAAACTACTCCTGTTAGTAAGCTTGTGAATGAGCAAGAGGAGGTGGAGGAGCTGGTTAGAAACTCACTGAAGCCTGGAGCAAAGTGGATCGTAGATTTTCTGCATGTGAGCAGACAGCATAAATCCTTAGTGGATGCCACAGATGCCTTATTTATTGATTTACATTAGATGTGACTGAGCAGGGTTTAGGACTCAAACTGGCTCCACAATATTCTCAAATAAGGCCCCAGTCATGAAGTCCTTACTCACATGAGCAGTTCTTAAAAAAACTATATCGAAACTACTAATAGCAGTATCAGAGTGGTGTCAAGAGGCCCTCATCAAGATCAGGGCTTCACTCCACTTGGTACTGTTCAGACACCGAGTCCCTGCTTTGAAGCATTTACCATCTTAAAATCAACAAAGGAAATCCTCTGTTTACAGGGGGGAAGTGAAGCATTAGAAGATGAAGTGACTCCACCAAGGCCACGCAATAAATTTATGGCAGACCTGGGACTTGAACATAAGTCTCAGTGAGTCTAAACACAGAACTTTCACAATGAGACCAGCCTTCTGATTGCCATAACAGAAGTCAGGAAGAAATTTTCCCCAGGTCAGATTGACAGAGACGCTGGGGATTTTTCACCTTCCTCTGCAGCCTGGGGCACGCGTCACTTGCAGGTTTAAAGTAGTGTAAATGGTGGATTCTCAGTTTCCTGAAGTCGTTAAACATAATTTGAGGACTTCAGTAACTCAGCCAGAGATTAGGGGTCTACTGCAGGAGTGGGTGGGTGAGGTTCTGTGGCCTGCATTGGACAGGAGGGAAAACTAGATGATCATGATGGTCCCTTCTGATCTTAAAGTCTACAAGTCTTCAACTTCTCATGTGAGTAGGTGTTTCAAGATTAGGCTCTAGAGAAGAATATTTTAGTTGGCATATCTATTACACTAGAATTTGCATCATAGAATCGGTTCGATTTTCATGTTCATTTTAAATCACCAAGCACCAAATTCTCCCAAGTTACACAGATGCTGCATGGGCATTCACAAAACTGAGAACAGAATGTGACCTAAGGTGCTTTCCCCTCTCCCTATGCATTTACTGTTTCAGCTGCAAATACATGGTAAGTGATACATTTCATTTTCATTTTAATTAGTTTCTCTCACTTTTTGGAGGTCATTAGTGTGTCCTCAACTTGAAATATTATGCATATTATTAACTCAGAGGGTGGCCATGTATTAGAGGATGCTTGATTCATGCCCAAGATTATTTCCACTTCTGTAGAAGGAAAATGCAATTTACTTGAAAACGTGGACCAACCACAGATATTATGTTACTGTCGCATGAAGAATTTGTTTCCTCGGCATTTCTGTAATCCTTCTATAATTAAAATAATAAACGAAATTTTCCAAAATGAGACCAAGGTTAACTTTCCAAACTTTACTGCAGCAATGGAGAAATTGTACATGACCATGTAATTAAAAGTTATCACACAAGGGGACAGAGTTAAGGATGCACAGGCAACCTTAACTTTGTCCTTTCCTGACTTCAGACTGCTCTTCTTTGAAGAGCCAGATTCCTATTTTTTTGTCTACAGTAAGACTCAGAGGCACCTTGTCTTGCCATTTACATCTCTATTAAAGTAGCTGTAAGTCAGTGTAATTAAGCTGTGGAACTCATTGTCACCGGATGGAGTTGAAGCCAAAAACTTAGCATGATTTAAAGAGGAACTAGGCACTAATATGTAAAAATCCAGAGTTATAGTAAATATTAACAAAAGAAAATGTTGGTAGGAATTATAAACCATCATGCTTCAGGACTTAAGACAGCTTCTAATTAATGGGGGTTAAGGAGAAGACTTCTCCAGGGGCAGATTATCCCACAGAGCCTGCTCTGGGATTTCATGCACTGTCCTCTTAATCATCTGGTGCCGGCCATTGTCAGAGATAAGATACTAGACTTGGAGTCTGATCCAGTCAGGCAATTCCAGTGTTCGAGATCAGAATGGTAGCATCTTTTTAACCATTTCACATAGGTCTAAATAATTATACAAGGCAAGGCAGTGGGGAATCAGACCCATCTGCTTCAAAGCTCAGATGTACAGATTCAGTCCCTTCTCACTCTCACCCTCCACAATGCAGACAGTATCTTAAAGCCACACACAATACAGCCTTTAGTGCATTGGTATTGTTAGCAATTTTTGTTGCTGAAAAATGAGAGAAAATACAATAAACTTTCCTCTGATGTGGGTTGTAATGGTCCTGGCTGGCTCTCATCAGGTTTCCTATTTTTCCACTATTTGCTCTTTTTGTTCTTTGAACAATCATTCCCAATCTGTTCCTCTATAGTTCAGCTTTAAACATAATTACAGGGTCAGGCTAGATCAAATGAGCTTTCTGTGCCACAAGTGGGAAAAAATGGATGTGTCATCACCCCATTCCTGATCTCCTCCTGCCCCAGGTGTGTGTGTTTTCTAGACACAAGATGGAGACAAAGGAAATAAAGTTTAGGAATATTTCAACAGATAAAAATGATTGGAGGTGCCTGTCTGCATACTATCAAGTAATAACTGCATGAAAAATATTTACAACACTCTACAGTAAACCTAGAAATGGGCACTGCATTAGAGAATTGATGACAACAAAGTGGACATGCAGTATGTTGAAACACGCTATTTAGTTTATATATAATTTATAGGGTGCCTGACATACCCGGAAAAGGGGAACTTTAAAGACCATTAGGAAATAGTTCCCAGTGCTTTGTGAAGTATTTAGCAATTATTTTTTCAAAGCCTTCTCTCTCTCCCCTACACATGGGAAATTACTCAGAGTTAATAGCACCAAAAAATGGTAAACAAGCTGTTTGAAATTCAATAGATTGCTTCAAATCCTGTGTTCCATGGTATACAAAAAGCATGAATGTGATCCTGTATGTCTAGATGAATTTCCCACATTGGAGTGTCCTGTATTATTTCTGAGAGGCTGCAGATTGCGTGCCCTCTAGCTTTACCCATGACCCCATTCCCCTCCACTTTTTAAGCTTATCTGCTTTCCCCAATTCAGTCCAGACCCATTTGCTAGGCTGCCAACTGTCCGCCTCCTTGCTCACCCATTCTGTAATCAAAGGCCCACCTCTTATGTGGTGTATTAGACTGAAATTATACAGGGGAAGCAGTGAAGCAGGACACAGGGAGGGGGAAGGGATTTGGCATGCCTTAGGGAAGCATTAAAATTAAAATCAATTAAATTAAATTTAAACTGGGTTGGCAGCCGGTAGCTCTTACAATTAAAATAGGGTTGGTTTTGCACTTGGAAAGCTATGTGGGAAACAATCCATTTTAATATTAATGATGTCTAACTGCCAAGTGGTTTAAATGTTAATAACTCACCAGGGCCCCACAGACACCGGGCCCTTAGCCCAGCACCTTCGCACCCATCACTGTTCTCTGTAATACTGCTGGGAGTCACCAGATGGCGCTATTGTAGTTACAAGTGTTTAAATATAGGCAGTTGGATCCTGGAAATATGATAGTGTTAGCTGTAGTACAGTTCTTTTTAGAAACTGTGGCGGTACACAAGTCAAATTTGTTCAGCTCCTGAGTCTCCCTGACTGGATTCATTCCTTAGATGCATAGCTGCTGCCTACAGGAAACACACCTAAATAAAACGTCACAGTATCAAAAATGTTACAGCGTGTCAAAAATCCAAGTGAAGAAGGAGCCTAAGAAAGGGCAATGTTGCTCTTACTTTTAAATATTTGGGGGCACTCAGATACTACATTAGTAGGGGTGGTCACATAAACACCTAGCCAGAGAGAATGAGAGCACTCTGATTATATAGTTGGCTGCAGTCAGGATGAACAAGAACTTTCCTGAGGAGTGAAAGAAATTCAACCGATATGCAGAACTTGTTTTCAAGGGTTCCAAAGTTAGGGAAAAAAGCTGTAAAAAGGGAACCAAGGGTCTGCTATAGTAGGCTGTGATGAACATGTCACCTCAACAGCTAAGCCAGTGTTTGCCTGCTATTCATTTTATAGCAAAGTCCAAGGTCCAAGTGAACCCATAGACTGCTTGTGACAGAGTTAAAGTTGATGGCTAAGAAATGTGTAGTGTTCTGTGGAAGCAAATCCAGGTGCATACACTAGTACATTGCAACCTTAAATATACAATCCAAAATTCAACACAACCAGATGCCTTTCTCCATGATCTAACTGCCATTACCTACTGTTCAGCATACCTTGTAGGCCTTTTTACAATATCGCCATCTGGTGACAAGTGGTATTATTAGACTCCCCCAGTCCAGGTGCCACATGGTGCCTTGCTGCCGCAGCTGACTAACCCCTACTGTACAAGGTGCCTTGCTAGATGAGCTTCAAGCTGTGCAGGGTGCACATCCTTAAAGTGCAAGTTTCCCTTCACTCACCCCATATTCTTGGCTTAGTCTACCCTACAAAGTTTTGCCAGCATAGCTATGTCAGCCAGGCCTGTGGGGAAAAAAATCACCAACAAAGCCCACAGAATAGACATGACTGTGGCAACAGAAGATTGCTTAGCTAATGTTCAGAGAGGTGGTGTGGCTATGCTTGCAGAAGAACTCCTTCTGCTGGCTTACATTATGTCTACACTAAGGGGGCTCTGTCAGCATAGCTATGCCAGTGCTGTAGCATAGACAAGGTTATTAGAGCCCTGTCTGCTCCCCCAGCAACAATGGACTACAGACTCCTACCCGACCTTCTAGTCTGTTGAACTCTGTAAAAGACAAAATGGTGGGCACAGAAATAGCAATGGCCACAGGGTGGAATTAGACAGCATTTGCGGAAAGGGACTTATAGGGCAACTCAGATGGTGGTATATAGAGCACTGGTTATTAGCTACAACCATGCCCACTTACTGAGGAGGAGAATAACTATTTCTTCTCCCTTTCTCTCAAAGCCAACCTAAAAGGGGCAATACAGTATAGAACATACCATACCCTCTTAAAAGATGTGTATTCAGAAGATACTGCACTCAGGAAGTCTGGGTTCAAAATGCCTCTACCACAAATCTACCCTAACCTGATCAGTACAGCTACGACTTATTAAATAAGGTTAGTATCTTGCTCTATAACAGAGACTTGTCAACATGGAAAAATAGTTTGCACCAACAGCATGTAGTGCTGCAGATAACTAACATGAAAAATGTCATGCAAAACAGGTACTGAATAACAAAGTAATCAGTTTTTCCACTCAGATGCTTTTTAATATTGCTTATGCTTTTGTGCAAGATGTGGTGTTCATAATAAGTACTGTAAAGGCCTAATGTTCAGCAGCTCCTTTTTCATTGGCAGCTATTGAATTGCCAAATGAAAATATTTCTTTTTTTTTTTACCTGTATATTTGTCAACATCATTATAACTCTTAGCAGGACTCCAGTAATATAATCAGTGTGGGATCCTCTCTCAAAAGCCTGCTATATTTAAACAAAAATTAAAAAGAAGGTCTGATGCTTTGCTTTCCTCCTTTATTATACCAGCACCATTCATGCTACTATAGTTAAGAGTCTGTCAGCATTTTTATTAGAAACCACTACTCCAGGGGGTTATAATTCAACAGTAAAAAATACTCTCCAGGAGGAAACTTGTCATGCAAAGGAGCACTTATTGAAAATTGAATGTCAAAAATTATATTTAGATGTTTATTTTAAAGCACCTATGACTGCTCAGGCAATCAGATTGCTGGACTGGCTGAAGATTCTGCCTCTATTCCTGTAAAGACAGACATCTGTGCTTAACTTGATGTCCATTCACTTAACCCAAATTCTGCTCCCCATTTGACAGCATGTCTGTAACCAAGAGCAGAATCTGGCTCAATACCAGGTGCCCTCACTGGGGAGCACCTCCACTCAGCATACTAACAATGTTTAAGCACAGGTAGGGTGACCAGACAGCAAATGTGAAAAATCGAGACGGGGGTGGGGGGTAATAGGAGCCTATATAAGAAAAAGACCCAAAAATCAGGACTGTCCCTATAAAATTGGGGCATCTGGTCACCCTAAGCACAGGGGGCACAGGAAAGGAATTTTCAGCCTCATTTTCTCTCTGTACCGATTTAAGGACAATCCTTAGTTATTTTAAAGCCATCAGCTTTCAAAATCAAATAGTACGATAACATTATAGTTGGGAGTTGCAAAGGAGCCAAAACAAGGCAGGTGCTCAGATCCCACTGCATTTCAATGGGAGTTGGGCACCTAGCTCCTTTTAGCTCCTTTGAAAATGCTCACACATAAGCTATCCAAGTAAGTTCTTTAACAGAGCGGCATTGATTACTGGCCTGAGCGCTTAAATAAAAGCAAGACGGTGAGTAGACCTAATATCTTTGAAACATCTTTTGTTTCGATCAAGTAATTCTCTGCCTTCTTTCCCCCTTCCCCATCTGTAAAATGAGGATAATATAAAAATATTGACTCACATACCCATTTATTTGAATTCTCCAGATGGCCAGATCTGAACAAACTGACTCTATAGGCAACTGGTAAAGTTTTCAAAGGAACCAAGTTCCATTGTCAAGACTAACACAGTCAGTCAGGAGCCTCACAGAGGTATAATTACTGTAGCATTATACACAGTATGTTAACAATTCAGACAAACAATTCAGATTTAGGTGGGAAGAAGGCTCAAACTAACTACACAAGGAATGGAACTGCAGTACCACTCTGAAATAGACTGAAGACAAGGACTTGTGGGCGATAATAAAGAGGTATCTAAATTCCCCCATACTGAGAGGTTAATATTGTTACATAGCTCTATAAATAAACTTCGATATCCAAAAATGTGACTTAAATTCCTTAACCTTGGATCTAAAAGACAGCAGGATGCAACTCACAAAAAAAAGTGATGACTCCCATTATATTCAAGAACTAAGACCCATTTAATAAAGTTCTATCGTACACGGAGCTGTTTATTATCCCTAATGTGCCTTATATAAGTGAATTATTGTACCTGGACTGCTGCTCACTGATGGCAAGACTGGAAACGAGGTCTGTACAAAATACCAGTTCAACCAAGCATTTTTTGTTTTGTTTGGGAGGGGGATTGTCATTTTTTTCCTTGAAAGGTACCTGTTTTTTAATGCTGTGGTTGATTAAATGCATTTCTAAAAAAAATCCTCCAAAAATCTTTTTACTCTTTTCAAAGAATCAGTGAATATAGTCTCACCACCTGTCACTTCATTAACTTACTTCACTGCTCATTCAAGCAAAATCTGGTCACTTTCAATGGAAGGGAACTTTCAGCAAATGCTCATCTTTTTAAAGCAACTCCTGATTTGTGTTTGGTCGAGATTGTTTCTCATGCGGCTGTAATCTACAGTAACTGTTGTCTGACAAGAGCCTTTTAACTGAAATTGCTCTTGTTACTGCTGTAATAAAATCAGTTCAGAAGATGAAGAGGCTGGCTTTATGGGTTCATCTTTTTCTCCCCCTCTTTTTTAGGTGAGTTTTCTATCATTTATGGTACTTTATAAGACATTAAAGTATTTAAAGTGATTAGAGGATTTTATTTTAATATTCAAAGTCAGCTACCGAAGAATCAAGTGAAATCTCTGAAACTAGACAGAGAGGAAGGCTGAAAAAGCATCCTTGTTGCTATTTGATAACAATGGCTCAGTGACAGCTTGCATACTGCGGGCTTCAGAAAATATGCGTGCAAGGTGACACACGAGTGAACATTACTCAGCTTAGGGAGAAAGTAGATTTATTCGGATACACTGTTATAAGTCCAACGCGTTCATTTTAAAAATAAAGCACAATAAATTGTTCAGGAAAATAGGTAGAAACAAAGTATTGAACGTTTTAGGTTTTTACAGAATCTAAGACATTGAGGTACTCTGTTACCCTGGTAATACTCCATGAATACGTCCACTGAAGTCAATGGGACTACTTGCAGAGTAATGGCCTACTCAAGTTGCTTAACGATGGCAGAATCTGAGCCTTGGTGTCCAAATGGAAGGTCTAGAGACACATTTCTGGCTAAGTGCCCTACAAATGTAGGGTCTAATGCTGCAACCATTGAAGAAAATGAGAGTCTTGACACTAATTTCAATGGGAACATGATTGGGCTTCATATCACCATAACAATATACTATTTAGGATGTCGTATTGGTGGAAAAAATACTACAACTTCCTGAAATTTTCTCACAATCAGTCATAGCATTATCCTGTGTCACCATCCCCCCCGCCACACCTCCATTAAGACTGTGATAGAAGGATGAGGGGAGAGATGGCCAAGAGGAAATTCTGGAAAAGGGAGAGATAAGAGGATTTCTGACTAGCTGCAGAAAAGGAGATGGCAAGTGGGGTATTTCAGATGCACCATCCCATTACACTCAGGTGCAACTGGATGATCTTCCTCCCTCCCTTTTCAGCATCTCCAGTTCATTTTTGGAATTATGTGTGTGGCTGCCAGTGATGAGTGATCCTTGCAAGTACACCTTGGCATGCTCCTGAGCTATAGGAAGCTTGCGTTCAGGTGATAAGATAGAGGTGAATCCAGCAGAACTCACTGAGTCCTAACTCATGCAAAACTCCTATTTGCCTCAATGTCAGTATAGCCAGAGTAAGGGCAAAGGAGGGATATCCAACATCCCCTCACACAGGCATAGCAGGCTCAGTGGGACTTCTCCAAGTCCACTGAAGTCAATGGAAAAAATCCTTTTGACTTCAGTGGGCTTTGGATCAGGCCCTGGATGCAGTGAAAGCCCTACAGTTCTGCCCTTTCTGTGTGTCATGCAGCAGCTCTGGCCCTGGCACCATGGGGGAGGACCACGTGCAAGGGGAGGAGAAGGCAGCATATGAGCCTGGACAGCTGGCCAGAAGTCCATACAGCAAAGCAGACCAAGGATCTCTCTGCACTGCAGGCAGGGCTGGCTCCAGGCACCAGCGAAGGAAGCAGGTGCCTGGGGAGGCCAATAGAAAGGGGTGGCAGTCCATCCGTTGTTGGGGCGGCACGTCCGGGTCGTCAGCGGCAACTCAATTGCTCCACTTCAGTCTTTGGTGGCACGTCAGTGGCGGGTCCTTAACTCACTCTCTTCGTCTTTGGCGGTACTTCGGCTTGGGGTGGCAAAAAAGCTGGAGCCGGCCCTGACTGCAGGAGCTCTAGGAGCAGGCATGGAGTGTCTGCATGGATGCTGTAGCAGTTGATGAGAAGTTTCAGTTTCTTTCCTGCCCTAAGCAGATCACCTCTGTGAAGCCTGTTCACTACTTTTGCACACATACTTCACTCTGATTAAGAACGGTGTGATTTTGCCAACAGTAGATAGCACTATTGCTAGTGTACCAGCCACTTTGCATTACTTTTAAAATATTAGGTGGAATAAGTAGGTCATCAAGTAGTGTTATTTTTAGATGTACTTGTAACTCTCATAGGGGGCTCAGCACATCTTCATCTAATAAGATCTATGACACTTCCATGTTATCGCTACCAATTACAGACCTTTCCCAAGGGCAGAAAATTATTATAATTATTAGTATTTATAATAAAATGATGACTAATTTGGGGGTATTTTTGGAAACCCACCTCTGATCACTCATAGAACGTACAGTATGGGAACATCAGTATGACAAATATCATTGTCATGTTAGGAAGACTCATAACTGTCCTCTTTCTTGACTGATCTATAATTTACAGTCTTTCCCAAAATACTTGTAGCTGGTTCTCCTTGGTCCTTCCAAATTCCACAGACAACAAATACAGGAGGCACTGGATTGGAACTTGAAGGATACGGGCTTAATGCCCAGCACTGTGGCAAGTCAAATACTCTCTGTGCTCAGCTCTGTCTAAAAGAAAGGTATTAATATGCCATTCCCCCACCCTTTGTCTGGCTTGTGTGCTTATAGCCTGGTCCAAAGCCCACTGAAGTCTATGGAAAGACTCCCACTGACTTCAATAATCAAGCCCTTAAGAGAGTAAGATATGTGGGGCAATGACTGTTTGTGTGTATGCACAGGGCCTAGCACAACACAGCCTCAATCGCTGTCCATGCTTTCAGGTCTGATTGCTGTATTTCTGGTAGGACAGGGTGAGATTAGACTAGCTTGTTGGCAGCAGGTCCGAACCCCTCACTCTTTCTTCCAACTACTCTCACCATATTCAGTGAGGGGAGGAAGAGTGACCTCTGGAGAACACATTCCTGAAAAGAGCCAAGAACCCAAAGACAGATACCAGGCCTTCAAATGCCAACGTTATTGTATATGGAGAAGTTTGGTTTCTAAAATGTATTTGCTATAACTGCTGTCTCTCAGTGGTCTGTACAGATGAAGTTATGGCACAAAGAAGCCTGGCTTTACAGGTGAAGGGATAAGAAAAAAGTACCAAGTGCTTAAACCTTTCAGGTGTGGCATATATAGAAACTGTGATGCCACAAATGTTTGATCCAGACTCATCTGGGAGGACTTGCATTACTCACTCATGTGGCCTTCCCAACGTCATGCCAATACCACATCACCATGTCATCTGTCTGCTGGAGGTTCCTCTTGCTAGCTGTCAGTTGTAAACAGCCACCCCCTTGCCTTGGGGTACAGACCCCTCCTGCGGCCCTGGGGGAGGCAAGGATTCACCCAGCAATCACTCCAGCACTGCTGTCAGTAATAAACAACCAGCTTTCTCAGCCAACACACAGTACCAGTGGTTCCCAGAATCAGCCCCTCAGTCACTGATCTGGGGCCTCCTGCCCTTTGGGCTCGGACTGATGCTTGCAAGCAGCACAGGGAAGACGTACAGAGTCCACATTTTCAGGCTGCTCCCTGTGCCTTTGCCCCAGCCTGCAGCTCAGGTGCTCAGCTGGTTGTGCCCCTGCGGCAGCAGAAGCTGCCCAGCCTCCTTCTCCAGTTGCAGGAGAGCAGCAATAGGGAATGGACTTCCTGCCAGCTATGTAGCCAATCAGAGCTCTGTGAGGGTGGGGAGGTCGGCTTTTCCTGTTTGCTCATCCCCCTGTCAGTCAGGGCTCTGGGGGCAAGGCCAGGTTTCACAGCACTGCTGCTAAACTGTGGGGTGGGGCTTCACACTATAAAAATGAAGTCTCCCCACCTGCCTGTCCTTTGTCCCACTCACTATCTGTATAGCCAGAGAGCTCCATGTCCCTGAACAGCCTGGCACCACCTGTACCCTTCAGCCTCCTCCGTTAATGATGGGGTTGAGAGTCGGAGAACATGGGAATTCCAGCCATCATGCTCAGGGGTGTAAAAGAGCAGCAGTGGCTGAGCAGTGAACTTCCTCCCCAGGTGCTGCAGCTCAGAGGTGCGGGCAGAGAATGAGCTGTCTTCTCCCATGCTGAGCAGCTAGCTGACCAGGGCTTGGCAATGGAACTGCTGCTGCCACTCTTCCAGAGATCCAGGTAGGGTGGTCAGGGCTGTTCGATGAGGGGCAGAAGGAAAGTCAGCCATAAAGTCCCCCACCCCATATTCTCACAGGCTCAGCTTTTCCCTGAGCCTCTCTGGTCAGACCAGTCTTAGTACTGCCACCATGAGTGCGCCATATCCACCCCAAAACCAGTCCTGCTGGACAGGCTAGGCATGAAGGAGTTGGGAGACTATGCTGAACATACAGAAAGAGTGATATCAGTTTTACAGCAGCTTTTGGCAGGGGAGAAAAATGCAATGGTGAACTCTTGTGTGTTATTCATGCACATGACCAGGAATCCATGCTCCCCGTAAGCATCAGTTATAACTTTGGACAGTTATATTTTATTATTAAAAGAGGAGTCAGACTTCTTCACGTTAACTTTTCACTATCAGACAACATGCACCACCAAAGCACCACGTGTCAAACATCAGGTAAGCAGGTATGGGGCATCAGATGTCAGGAATTCAGAAGCCAACGAGTGGCAGGACTGCATATCAGAAGTCAAGCATCAAGAGCTTCAGTCAGTTGTTAGACATCAAGAGTGAGCCACAGTTTAGGCATGTGGTTACAGGGAAACTAAAGATAATTTGGGGGATTTTTAACTCTTTCTTGCTGTATGTCTCTAAACTGCTATTTTTCCTTCTCGTTAGACTATACAGCTGGGATTAAATTAGATGCTGGGAAGAAAGTGCATGGTCCCCCTGGTTTGTAACCCCAAGTAAATAAAGTGTTAACAAAAGAGGAAAGCTAGAATTTGTATAAAAAGGAAAGATGTACCTGTGTTAAATATTGCAACTATAAAGCATTAACTGAATAATTAACAAGGGCTGAAGAGACCAGGGTATTAGGATAGAATTCTCCCATCAAAATTCATAAAGCCATCATCTTATACACTTCTAATCCCCTTTTTAAAAACTCCTCCATGCAGTGATGCCTATAAATAGCTGTATTTTGGCCTGGCTGTAACTGATCACTGAGGCTAATTAACACATGCAGCCATCTTGACTGTTGTATCTCCCTCACCCAACCGCAACCCCATTTGTCTTTTGCATCTGTTCATATTCCCAGACTGTGCGATCTCTGGGCAATCTCTCTTTGTGTTACTTATTTATGCAGATTCTAGCACAGTGAGGCCCTCATCTCTGACTATTATCTCTAGGCACCACCAGAAGTAATTAATAAATAAATAAATATAATCAGGCGATTAATGAGAATGGATCCTCTTTGTGCCTGTCCTCCTTCTCACTGCCTTAGTTCTTGTTGTGTCTCAAGTTATGGGAAGGGCTGAACATACTGTGAGTCAGCATTAACGTGAAGAATCCAGCAGCTGTATTGAACATGTCTGGTTGAACTTGTGCCATTTTCTCTCCTCATTATAGCCTTCCTAACGTGAGACAATGAGTAAATTGCCATTGTGGTATGTCACCGCACACTAAAGTGGTATGAATTCCAATAGTATGTTACTCCACATTGACTTGTTCATTTACTGGATTTGGCGGGTTAGCTAATCCATTTCCCTTGTCTTCTTTAGGCACTCACTCAGATCTGCCAAAATATTGGACCGCAAGCAAACCAAGACACAAACCGCAGCTCAGGCCTTTATATTATGCACTCTTGATATTTCTGTAGTTGTGTGTGGGGGGGGGGGACAATTCGCAATGGGATATGAAACAGTATAAATGTAAGCCTTTCCCCTTACAAGGTCAGAATTATAATCAGTTATTGTAGTTTATGGGTGGTGCAATCTGGAAGACTTTGAACTGAGTCACACAGCAATCCTTATGGTCAAACCTTCTGTTTCTTGATGGGTTATCATGCAACGTTGAACTAATTCATTGCTTTCTTTGCTCTGTGCCCCCTGCCCTTTCCTGCTGCACGTGATTCTCTTTCTAACATTTTTTAAATTCCTGAATGGATTATTCCATTAGAGAAATCAAACGACAGAATTGAAATACAGCATCCTGATTTATAGTGAATAAATGAAGACATTAAAAGAGCACTAAATTCCTTGAGAAACTGATGCTCAATATTTCCAATAAAACAAAAGATCTGGCAATATATTTCAAGGGTGTCAGTACATAATTGCTATGCTATCTGAATCTTCAGATATCATGAGGGGCTGACAGAGAAAACTGAGTCTATTAACCAGCTCTGCCATGTTAGTAGCTTCTGCTTCTCCATTACTAAAGGTATCCCAAGCTGATTTTCTGCGGTCTGTGCTCGACAACAAATCACCAAACTGCGGCAGGTTAATCAAGACATCCCACAGTAGAGAATGTAAAGGATTTATTACAAAGAAATAGATTAAACTTTTGGTCTCTGCTTTCCCATCAACATTATTCTTATAGTCCATCAGAGCTCTTAATAGATTATAACGTGCCCTGTTTTGACCCAAGTGGCAAGTCAAAGTTTGAGCCTAGGAGATGCTCCAACTGGGAGTAGAAATTAGTGATAGTCAAGTATTCACAAGGAATGTGCAAAGTCTTTTGTCTCTGAACATAGAAGGAACCAAGAATACAAGTTTCTTAGCTTACAGCCCCTGAGCCTCTTTAACCAACACCAGAACCAAAAGCTCTCTCTCCAGCTTTTTCTAGGGTCACACTGTGCTGGTTCTTGCTTGGCTTTTCTTACTTTTTTTAACTCTGCCTCTCTGCTTTTGTCTGAGAACTTGATATCAGTATGTTCTCTCACATATACATAATACTCAACCCACAAGCTGGGGGGGGGGGCAGGGGGCGGGGGAAGGGTGGTTAACATACCTTTTATCTTACCTGGGCCTTATGTTTACAGTTATGTTAATTGAAGGGTGAGTTCACACCTATTCATCTCAATGGGGCTTTAACTTAACCTATAACAAGGTTTCATCTAGCTCATAACAACAATGATCTTCTTGTAAACGTGGCAACTCCTTTCAACAGTAGCCTTAAAGGAAAATTCAATTACAAAGCAAGTCAGTAAGATTAAAGAATTAAATAAACAAATATTTTACTTTTTTCTCATAAGATGAATACTTAAGAACTAATTGTAATTATGGCAGGCAACCCATATGGAAATTCCAGTTGAAAACTTCCAGCTCCAGTTAGAGTTTGGATCAGAGCTATTAGTTTGTTTGTTCCTGGAGCCTTTGATCCTCCAATAGAAACCAACAGAGATGGGTACAGACAATTCAAGTGTCCACTGGAATCTTCACTATTTAAAAGATCTATGGCTAAAACTTCACTGGGCTCTGCACCAGTGGAAGTCAGCAATGATGCTGGTAGAAAGTCCTTGAAATGGAAAGTCCACTTGAAGAGTTCCTGCAACCTCCCTTCCACTAACCAAGCTGGAGGCAGTCAGCAAGGCACCTAGAGTAATGACAAATTTGTGTCAGGGAAGCTTACACAACTTCCGCCAACAGTGCACTTTACTTGAGTCAATGCCATTTCCCTGCCAAGTTCACAGACACTAAATGGAAGAATAAAAACACAAAGAGGAAAGATTATGAAGAGCAATAAGAAGTATAGCAAGTACTGTATATTCCGCTTGACCAGGATATACTTAGCATCCTGCTGGGCTGATTCTTCCTCACAAGAATCATCCCTTTGATTGAAGGATTCAGCCCTTAATCCTGACAACCACATCCTTGGGCAATTGCTTAATGAACCAATATAGCCAAAGAATGGCAAAGACTGCTGCTTTATCAGGATAGTATTAGTATAAATTCTACTTACCATCACCTATTTGATCACCACTTGCACTGCAGCAAATTTCCAGTTTAGTTAGATGTACAGGTGCCAGCTTTGATCAAGCTAGAACAGTAAAAATAGAAATGTAGCCCCAGCAGCTCAGCGGCAGGATGGGATAACCACTTCGAACACAATCCGGCTTGCGACCATAGGTACTGACTCGGGTGGCTAGCCAGTCATGCTGCCCGAGCTGCTGCTGCTACACTGCTATTTTTAGCAAACTCTCTCCATCAAAGCTAGCACAGGTTTGTCTACCTGATCTGGAGATTACACCTCCACCTTGACTGTAGACGTACCTTTTGGGGTCACATAGGGGTAGGTATGTCCTCTAGTTGTGCATTATCTGCTAGTGTAAATGATTGTTGATTTTTCTATTGTAGAAATAAGATTTAGAAACAAACAAGATGCTGGTGTAAGTGGGCATCACTCAGTTAAAGTGAATGGTTCCGCACCTGCTTATATCAGTAGTTAATATGGCTCACAGAGCAAAATTCATCTTTGGTGCAACTCTATTGACTTCAGCTGAATTTCATTAGGGATGAATCTGGCCAATATATCTGTATTTTAGCAAACCCAAACCATAGTTTTATAATCCTCAAGATGCTTGGTACATCTGCAGCAAATACCATACTCTGTAATCCTGATCCCTACAAATATACAGAAGTCTAATAACTGATGTAACACTTTTTATATGTCATTAGCTTCAGGTAGATACCTCTCTTGGGACACTGTAGCTTTTCTTGAACCTTCTATATCCATCACAGCAGCGAAATTCCAAGGGCCAGATTCTCTACTCATTCCATCAATGTAAGTCCATTTAACTTCACTATAGTAAGAACAGTGTAAAATTGGTGTAATGTAGTAGTGAGTCAGGCTCTAAGTCCTTTTCATTGATACTTTTTGGATATAGAGCCAAATTCTGCTCTCATTCACACCAGAGAACATCTGTGAAAGTCAATGGAATTATCCTGACTAATATCAGTGTTAGGGACCAGAATATGGCCCAATATTTTTTATTCATACATCCGTAAGAAAAGTCCTACATTGATGAGGCCTGATACAGTTTTGATCTCATTTCTTTTAGTAAAATGTCAGTTAAAGTAGTGCTTGTAAAACACATAAGCACCATACCAAAAGTGTCATACTTACACTGGTGCAGTGGTAGGAGTTGCTGGAAGCCTTTCCACTTTAGACTAACTCTGGTTTTCAATTCGGTGCAGCTCAAACATGCAACATCATCACACATCAGGAGAATTTTCTGTCTTTTCTAATAAGTTATTGACTTTTTTTAATGGGCTGATGAGAAAGCTCAGGAGCTTCTTCAAGGACAGAGCATTGAAATCTCTCCTGATCACCAATCACAAACTGTACACAGAATAATGAAATCTCTATAACCTGATTCTTGATTTTTTTAATACCAAAAGAAACAGCAAATGGGCTTATGAGCAACTCCTAATGAAATGTTTGTAAAACAGTGCCAGACACAGATAAGAGCTTTCACCACTTCAGTAAAGACAGCAATCCAAACCTCAGCAATTCCACAGTAAATAAACATCAGCTGTCATGTTGTAATAATATTTTATTTTTCAGTGTGTAGAATGTTCCTACCAAAATTCTCTAGGCACAGGTATATGATTGACAAAGCCACAAATTAAAACAAATATCAAAACAAACTAACCTAAAGAGAATTCAACTAATTGCCTCAGCAAAGAAATCCAACTCTTCCATTAACCCTTTAAAAGCCTTAGGGAAAAGGCAAAAGACTTAGGGAAAAAAATAACCTTGCAGCATGAGCTGAAGGTCAAGGAACCCACACTCTGTAGGACTAATGTGGCGAGTTCTAGAGAAAATAAATTTCCACAGAATATGCTGAATCCAACCCTTTGACATACAATACTAGGGACTGTCAAAATGAGCTCCTTATCTTATCTGAGGCACATGAGGAGAAAGGCACTCTCTTAGATAACCAGACAACCTAAAATAATCTCTTCCATAATCATTTAGAATGTTACAGAACAAAAATCTATAATTAATTGTACCCAATAAACTGGAAGCTAATGTAGCCTGCAACACATACACAATATGTTCCACATGAGAAACTCCAATGAGCAGACAGGTTCATTCTACATTAGTTGACGTTTGACTTTTAAGTTGTCTTCAAGAAGAGACCCATGTAGTGCTGTGGCCATCACTGAGTTGGTTGATGACACCTCCCTGCAGGAAGCTAGCGGATAGTAGATCTTTGCTTTGAAGCCATCTCTTGACACTGAAACCCTTAACAAAAAAAAAATCTCATCTTACATTTTCCTTTTCAAGAAAGACTACAGAGAAAGTTGTACCAAGCCAATTCCAAAAACACCCCATATCTTAACATAATACAGAGGCAGAGCTCAAGTTTTGGTTAATGACCTCCTTTATTAATGACTGAAGACCAGAGGGTTACGATTTTTTTAAAAATCTATTGCCTGTCTTCAGTGCAATTGAAAAGGAGTTGTCAATAAAAGCATGTACCTGAAACAGGATCAGATCATGGAGTTTCTTGAGAGGTTCCATCTTTTTCTTTGATGGAAAGTTTTTCCCAGCTTGCTTCTCCCTTTGTCCTCAGGAATCCATATTGGATGGCTTTTAGGACATGCTAAATGGTTCATTTGTTTTCCCAGTCTTTTGCTGGTCTGCATGAGGAAGCTCTGATTTGGGGGTGAACAGTAGGGTAATAGTTTTTGTTGTGTGGGGAGGTATTTTGGATCTACTGAGCAATTTATTTATTTATTATGATTGTCCAGCACACAGCATTACTGGGGAAGATGCATGACAAGGGAAGAGCCCAGATTTATTTTCAGATCCCACGTAGAGTTTCCAGGACTGACTTTTTGGAAAACAAGAATCTGTTTTTACTTGTAAACTGAGTACATTTGATATCAAAATAATTGAATGAAAATAAACATGGAACCCCAGGATGCCATTTTTACAGTCACTCATCAAACTACAGTCACCGTGATTAATACTTCTGATTGGCTTTCCTCCCACTCCAAAACAACATTTTTATAATATTTGTCAGAAAATGTGCAGAAAATAATAAGCATGCACCATATGGCCCTGTGAACATCTGCAACACATAGCTCTCCATGTCAGAAGTAGAGTGTGTTAGTATGAGACTGCCCAGGCATTTCTGTCTGATCTGCTCCAGGGATTGAAGGAGAAGCAATAACAATAAAATGGAACCGTGAGTGTTGTTTAACGTTTTCCAATGGATCATGCACATTGGAAACAGTAATTAATTATTTCGTTTATAATGCTTTGGGGAATGACTGTCCAACAAAATAACGCAACTCATTTACATGTGCAATAAAGTTTAAGTACAGAGGCATTTCATGGCAGCACAATGATTTGCCAAAGGAGAAAAAAAAAAAAACATTGTCATTACTGCCACATCCAAATAACCAACAGGAAAAATTCTATCAAGCCCTTAAGTGATTTGAGTTCTTTCTTTTACTGTATAATAGTCCTTGAAGGGGCATTCAAACCCAAATATACTTCACTAAAGTGTATAGAATACCCAAGGAATAGTCTAGCACATTTAATCTAAAGAATTATTTTACCCTTCTGAGCTACCATACCAGTCCTTTCATTCAGAATATATTCCCCCAACAACTGTCATTATTTATTATTCTTATTATTACTTCAATTTTTAAATGAATCTGTCTAGCTTAACCTAAGGCACTGTACAAAATTAAAAATTAGAGCCATGAAATAACCTACATAACAAATCACCTCTGCCTAAAGCTGCTCCATAATCATAACATATGGCCAACGATATTTGAGAACACCAACTAAGATTTTAAACTAATGCCCTTCAATCCACTATTCTCAAATCCTCAATCCTCCCCACCCTGGAAAAGCCTGCAAAAAAATAAAAGGTGGGGTGGGGCATGGGGGGGAATGAGCCATGCAGTTTGCCTGGCAGTTCAGTAAATCCAGGCTTTGTAAGACAAAGCGGATAAATGAATCTAGAGACAAAGACCTCTGCGAGGCACGCCCTGGAAGCAGACTGCTCTGTTACACCAAGAGGGTACCAGCTCAAGGATTGTAACTGACAAGGTTTAAACACAGCCATGATTATTTAGGTAGACCAGACCCAAATCTCACAGTGATTCATAGGTAAAACAGATCCACAGGCCATAGAGACTTTATTGGTCACATGCACCACCATAAATTCAACTCAAACTAATCAGTATCCTGTGCGGATACCAAAGCGCTAGTACGACATGCTTTCTTATTGTAGGTTACCAAAAGGTGGTTCCATTTTGAACTATCCTAGGTTTCTGAATGCCTTCCACACAAAGTCCCATGTTAACCACATGGCGACAGTTTCATCTCAAGATGTGATGAATAAAATCTGCCATTTAAAAGAAAAGGCCACATCTATGCACTGGCACAGATGGTAAAAATGCTGCCTCTGCATCTGAGGGAAACAGGTAAGAAACAAAACTAGTATGTAACTGAAGGAAAGGTAGGCACTCCCTCATTTGGGGGAAGGAGTGAGGGGGGACTAACAAACAGAAATGTCTAGTTGTCTCTATACATAGGAGGATCCTAACAGATTCACAAGTAGGAAAGGAAATGTCAGGCCTCTGTTCTTGGTTATCTTCTTAGAGCCACTACCTGTAGAAAGGGGTTCAGGGAGTGAGAAAGACTGAAGTGAGAAAGGTAGTCTCAGTAATACAGCTCATTGGACTATCTGGGCATTGGCAATGGTACCATAACACTGCAGGACTTCCTTGAGGAAGGAGTTCAAGGAATGAGCTAGAAATGATCATCTAAAGCAGTGGTCCCCAACTTTTCCAAGTGGTGGGCACCGGGTGACGAGCCACCAAGGACCATGGCCGGTGGACAAGCATCCGCCGAAATGCTGCCAAGAAGCAGCAACGTCAAGAAGCATTGCTGCCAAAATGCCACCAAAAATCAGCAGCATTTCAGCAGCAGCTCCTCATGATGATGCCGCTTTTCGGCAGTGTTTCGGCAGATGCTTGTCCGCTGGCCAGTACGCAGGCACGCATAGATGCACTAGCGGGCGCCATTGCACACACAGGCACCACGTTGGGGACCACTGATCTAAAGTGCTTCTTTTGCCTCCCGGCGCTGCAAAGTGCATTGCTTTCTATGTTCAAGCCTTCCTCCTCTATTGATCCAGACAAAATAGCCTCTATTTTTACCCCAGTGTCTTCACCGCCTGCAAAAAAATGCACTGTAAATTACAAAATGCTCTCACAAGAACATAAGGAGCCCCGTTGTCCTCCTCAGAGCCATGCAGGAAGGAAGGCACACTGGGGAGCAAAAGGAATGCCAACTCCATGGAATTATCCCCTCCCCCCTATTGCCATAGAAGCCACCTAGTCAATGCATCATGGTGCCAGGGTTCTGCAGATTGTGGGGCAGTGGATGGCAAGAGGGAGTTGTGCTACCATAAGAGATGAGGTAGCCCTGAGTGCTGTGTGGAGGTCATAGATATCTTCTGATTTAGGTGGCTGAACTCCTCTCTGGCCACTCATGTCATGGTATTTTCTGTTGCCATGTGTTTGGGATAGGAAGCAACAGAATAGTGATTCTTCTCAATAGTTTAAAATTATCAGCTAAATTTTCCTTACCACATGGCCTCTGGGCTGAGCAAGGGGGTTATCGTCACATTTCTTGCAGATTGTTGTCCAAGTACTGAAAATTAATTTTAAAAAGGCTATTTAAAATGTAATAATATTTATGAGCATTAGATTAAAAACTGTCAAAACATAAAGGGTAAACTTCAGCATTTCAGATTGGGGTAACATATATGAATTGCTCACATATCTGTCCTGGTCTTACTTTGCTATAATTTTTTCTCTGATATGTCCATTTCAGCTCTCTAGTAGAGCTGGTCAGAAAATGGTAAGTATTCTCCATGAACTATTTCAAAAGAAAAATTCATTCACACATTTCTGTTGGGTAAAAAAAAAATCCATTCTGATAATTTTGGGGGGTTTTGAAAAACACAAATATTTCAAATTTTGAAAACCAAAAATGTTTATTTTGCATAAAAAATACTGGCAAATTTTAATGAAATGAGAATTTTCCTACAAAATATTTTTTGGGGAAAAGAAGCTAAAAGTTTCAATGGTAAATGTTCAAGCAAGCTCTACTTTCTAGTGACATTCAGTGGTATTCAGTTGTCAGCACTATTACATAGATCCAGCCACAAAGTCCTTACTGTGTCAGTACTCCCATTGATATCAATGGGAGTTTTCTCTGAGTAAAGATGCTATCTCTTGTTAAACACAGCCATAAGAAGGTGATGAAAACAAACTGATGGATTTTTAAAAAAAGAGAGAGAACTATACATTTTACTCTGAGTAATCAGCTGGAAAGTGTTATTTATCCCACATGCTTTATCTGTGGCAATGCATGTTCTCATCTGGATCTTTGGAAGAGTCAACATTATCCTTCCTACCTTGTAAAGAGATTCCCATATTTCATGCACTGCTCTTCCAGTTTCCTGTAATTTCTTCACAGTCAACTTAATATAACTCGATATTTTTAGTGATATCTGGAGAAGGCTGAATTTTTTCCTAACTGACATACAGGGCTAGCCCACAACATTTTGGCACCTGAAGCGGGGAGCTCAAATGACACCCCGATGCCCCCTCGCTTGGGCCAAAACTTTGAAAGGTCTCAATTCTGCCTTCTTCCTGTTCTACTCCTCTCATGGTACTGTTCTGCTACCTACCCCAATAAAGGAGAACTAACAACTTAAAATGCCTTGTTCAAAAATTTTAAGTAACACTTAACTTTCAAATGCCTGAACTGCAAATGTGACTTTTCTTGTCTGCATAGCAAACACTGGCATTTTTATCTGTTTGAATAATCAAAGTGGTGCTTTCCGTGCCTTCTTGGTAGCAAAGATTTCAACTGCTTCCTGCTGAAGGTCCACAGTCTGGGCCAGCTAATGCTCTATTGAGATGGCTGCAAGGCTGACCAGCCTCTCCTGTGTCATTGTGCAGCGTAGATGTGTTTTTATTAACTTCAGCTTGGAGAAGCTGCATTCTCCACTGGCAACTGTTACAGGAAGTGTTAGAAGTATGCACAGAGCAACAAAAGCATTTGGAAAGAGGGTGGTCATCTTATTTGTGCACATATATTCCAGAACAGCCTTTGGAGTTGATCCTGCTGAAATGTATCTTGAAAGGGCTTTCAGTTCATCACCTAAATCACTCGCATCAATATCGCGCATGTCATCATGTGTCAACACTGTTTCTAGTGTCCTGCATTGCTGGTGTAGGTCTTCTTCAGGTATAGTGAGGAGTTTTGGAATATCATACAACATCCCAAATATACTGCTGTGTTCCTTGAGCTGCATGAAACGTTCTTCAACTGACTGTATTGCACAATCTAGCACCTGGTTAAAGAATTCAACTTTGAATTGTTGTTTGGGGTCTCTTATGGGATTATCCCGTGCTTCGTAATCAAATTGTCTTCTTCTTCAGTGACTCTTGTATTCTTGAATGGGTGGGAAAATAGCTTCAGTGTGAAGTTCCTCTGCCAACTTCTGTGCACTCTTCAGAACGTTTTGAAATCCCTCATCTGACCGGTAAGACTGTAGGTCTGACTTTGCTTTGTCCAGTTGTTCCATTGCTCCAGATATATCAAGGTCAACACCTTGGAGTCTTTTGCTTACAACATTTATTTCAAACAGTATGACATGCCACAACACTAAGCCACACAGAAATTTGAAGTTATGTATGTTTCTGGTGATTCCATTTCCCTCTGCCACTGTTCTCCCATGAACAGTTCCTGTCATAGTATTATCCTCCATAATGGCAACTATGGCATCATCTATCTTCCCAATTTGGTGTTTGATAGGCTTTATCACCTCCCCTCAACTTTCCCATTGTGTGGCACACAGTGGTTTCAGTGTCAGAGAGGATGTTCCAAGATATTGCTTCAAAATTTGCCATCGATGAGTTGATGCAGAGAAAAATACATAGATGCTTTGAATTACATTAAAAATTTCAGCAGCCTCACTAGAAGCTGATGCTGCATCACTGACCACCAAGTTCAATGAATGAGAACTGCCTGGGACAAAAAAAGCTCGAGGGTTTAACTCTCAGATCCATATCTGCACTCCTCTGTTCTTTCCTTTCATGTTGGCACCATTATCGTAGCCCGGACCTCTCATGTCGGCTATCACAATTCCTGTATCTTCCAGCTTTTTAAGAAGCACATTTGTCATACTAGCTCTTGTAGTATCATCAGTGTCAATACATTCTAGAAAATGCTCTCTGACAGTCACCATTGCAGGAACATTTTCACTAGATTCTGTTGTTGTTACAAAACGCACCATTAAAGTCATTTATTCCGTATGGCTGATGTCAGGTGTGCAGTCGAGAATAACAGAGTAATATCTTGCTGACTTCAGATCCGCCACAATCTTCTGTTTGACTTTTGTTGCCAGTAACTGTATGATCTCATATTGAATTGTTTTTCCAAGGTAGTGGTGTGTGTACATTTCTTGGGTGGTGACTCTTCTTAGATGCTCGTGGAGTACAGCATCAAACTCAGCCATCAGCACCACAATTTTAAGGAAGTTTCCATTGTTTGGCACATACAGCTCATCTGAAGTGCCACGCAGTGCTAGGTTTTGGGTAGCAAGTATTCTCACAATGGCAATGAGCCTTTTCAGAACATTTTGTCAGTGCAATCTTCTCTTGATACTGATCAGCTATGGTGGCCTTTAACCTTAGTCTCATCTCAAGCTCTTTCCACCTATGGAATGCTCTCTGGTGATTTTCTCCTTTCTCATGGCATGCCAGATTTCTAGCCAGATTTTTCCAGTCCTTTGTTCCTGTAGAACCCAGTATGGCTGGAACATTAGATTGGAAGAGTTTGCAACAAAAACAGTATGCAGCATTCTGGGATTTTAAGTACATAAGCCATGGCCTCTCCACTTTGTCACCATTGGGGATTTCACGCCGGTAATGTGTTGGATGGAAGCTTCTGTTTTCATTGTCTTTGGGGACCATGAAGTTTTTCACTTGCTGTGGCCCATGCAGTACAAGGAAGTCCCTCAGGCTACTGCTCAAGTGGGTCCACAGTCCTGGATCATCTAGACTTAAAGAACTAAACTCAGCAGCAGCTGTTTCTTGCGCCTCCACCACACTCTTCTCTGATCTACACTTTTCTTCAGGAATGTGCATGGTTACATCCATTTGAGATGAAGATATGGATGCTGCAGTAGCTACCAGGTCACCTGCACTCTGACTAAGTGGAAGATCAGGCATCTCCTCACCACTCACATCCTCACAGGGACTGGAAGGCTCACCGTGAACATTTGTGTCTATATATCTCAGGAGAGCTCCTTCCTGCTTAGATAGAAAAGCTTCCTTTGCTTGCTTTCTTTTTCTGAATGCTGCCCCCCAGACGGGCATTTTCTTCTTTCACTCATGACTGCTGTTCTGTGCCAGCTACAGTGGCTCTCAACACTCAGTTGAAGGGGACAAATAAGCAGGCTGGTAGCAGGGCCTGAGTGAGGGAAGATATCAGCATCTTAAGGGCCTAACTGGCTCCTACTACTTCAGATGACTGCCTGTTCTCCTCAAGTGGGTTCAGGGAAGCAGCAGGAAACAGGAAGCTCCCTGAGAAGCTGGTGTTAATCAGTCCAGACTCCTGGAGGTGCTAGAAAGGTACATAAGAGGCTCCTCCTCCTCTCTCTCCCTGCAGCTCCTGCTGCTTTCTGTTATTCCCTCTCACCTTTTCTCCTGCCTGCCTGTTATGTCTCTTGTGCCCTTCTTCCTACAGCACAGCACTCCACCATCTCTGTGCATCTAGAGCAGAAAGAATACCTATGCACCAGCAACAGACACAATTTTCTACACTCTGGGTCCTACTGATGCCCCCCCCCCACAGTCTGGCACCTCAGGCCGCCTCAGTTTGCCTCATGGTAAGGCCAGCCCTGCTGACACCACACTATTCATTAAGGACCTGATTCTCCAATGAATAACATTGCACATGAGTAACTTTGCTCACATGGCTATCTGTCTACATGTAAAGTTACTCACATAAAATGTATTTGCAGGATTGGGCTCATATGCCAATCCTCTTGTGCCACATGTGCTTTGGTTCTGTTTATCTTTATTCTACTTTTTTGCGTGATTCGGCAGAGGAAATCTGGCTGAACTATTAAGAAATGGGTACCCCTTTAAGAGCAGGGCATGAAGGACACCCTTTCAAGAGTAAAAACAGAATACGATGAGATGACACACAATATGGTGGACTCAGAAATGAAAGGGATCTATGGCTTTGTTCCGGAAATGTAGGTCTGTTCATGTATAGTTTGTTTTTTCTTATTTATTCTCTCATTTTATCATTGGTTTAGTTTTGTAAATATTTGTAACCCCTGCACTCTTGACCTCCATTTGACGCTAGAGTTGTGAGACTCTAATAACTCATTACAAAGATTAGCCAATTGGTACTGTCAGGTATAGTTTCATGAATGACATTTTAGTTTATATTTTTAGGAATTAGAACAGCCTGCTCTGTTAGTTTGGAGATGGACAAAATTCACCAAACACACCGTAGACCATGCAACAAGGGAGATACTGTCATAAGTCTCCTGCCTTATATGCCACATCTCAGTTTGGCCAAGTCAATGGCCACATGCTGTGTACTCGGAGACGTGGAAGGTCACAAGGAGTTTTAGCACACAGGGCACTAGCACTGTTAAAGTGAATATCCCCAAAAAGGGGATGCTTCAGGAAAATATATTATTCTCAGCCAACCAGATAAAATGCAAAAGGAGAAGAGACATGACAACCCAGCTGACAAAAGGCAAACTGTTATGCAATGCATACCCCTTGTCCTCTGTAGCAAACAACATTAGAGAGAATGCCTATTTCCTCCACAGTTCATATCTCTGGAGCAGAAATGCCATTCATTGCCACATGTAATCATTAATCTTGGGAGATGGAGTGAAATCAGCCAAACAGGTTGCTACCCTACTTTTGCCATTCTGAATAAGAAATAGCTTCATGTTTAATGCATAAATTAGGGCCCTGAATATAGCCTGCAATCTGCTTTATATAAGTCAGTGGTGTCTTGCTTAACATCTTGTGTTATCTGCAGTCAAATAATGAAGATCAAGGTGCATTAATGAAACTGTGTTGGGAAGAAGTTTGCACTGCTGCCACCTTCATTATACCCGTATCAAAAAAAATTTCTATCAGTCCCCCATTGTGAGGAGCACTATATACATTGTTTTATATAACACTTTTCACAATCCTCAGGTCACTTGGCAGGAGTGGGGCCTAATCTAACTCCAGCTGAAGTCAGTGGATTTAGAAATTAACACGATAGGGATCTCTTATCTTCACCACCAATGAAATTCATCCATGTTACAGATAGAACACTGTAACTACCATGGTATCAGCCACAGTCTGTGGAAAGGAAATAAAGAATACTTTATCCTTTGGTGCTACAAGGGAATTCAGTTGGTGCGATGGGGTAACCCCATGACTTGCAATGCACCCAGTTAGTCATGCTCTGCACCTGGGCACGTGAGTAGCTAATAGTCTCCTGGCCAGAGGTGGCAGAGCTAAGCCATAATAAGTAGACTGAAGGAGCTCAGCTCAACAGAGACTACAAAGGAAACATCTTTCTGGCAGGGAGAAGCCCACAGCCAGGGTTTAACAAGAGGATAAAGTGGGAAGCACACTACAGGTGCAGTTAGGGTTTGCAAGAAGAAAGACTTCAAAGGGGCAGAAGTAGAATTCAGATTTGTTTGGACCTGTTCTTGATATCCTGGAAGGGGATGTACTTTATGACTTGGTTGGAAGGCTGAGGTACAGAAGGTCTGGAGCCAGAGGGAGCCAGGCAGCCAGCAGAAGGCACTGGAGACGAGGTTACCAGCAATATCATGCCCAGATGCAATGGTGCGCTCCAAGGATGAGTGTGCCCCACCACAGCTGGTCAAAAAGCAATTACCCCATACTGGAATTTGGCATGCACAATAGGGCAGATATCCCTAATGCAGACAAACTCTGCCATAGGATCATTAGTGGCCAGGATTGTGGTTTTAGAGTCTCAACCAAAGAAAAAAAAAAAAAGGTCACCCAATTTTTAAAGGGTTATTTTCCTGACCTAACAAGTCAGCAAATATGGCATTGCTTGACAATATTTGAAAGTACATACAAAGGTTCCCCCAGATTACCCTTTAAACTCAACTTCTTCCTCCTGTATTTGAATTAGAAAAACAGGTTGTAGCTGTTTGCCATGAAGAGTAAACAACTTAACTTCACTGCCTCATACACTCACTATATGCTCTGCCTATAAATTTCAGTGTGTTGTGTACGGTGTGTCTCTAGTGTCTCTTATAAGCCACTGCCTCAGCTGAGCATCCCTTATTTCTTTCCCACACCTATAAATAATCATGAACTATCCATCAAATATTAAATGGTACAGGAGCTAATCAGGCATTACAATCATTCAGATAGTACCAATTCATGTTTGTTGCATAGAAATCTGTGCTTTATAATGTATGTGTACTTGTGCTTTCTGTCTGCAACCAATATGTGCATGAATTACTGATGTGCTATAAAACAAGTATGGGGTTGGGGGGAACTAACCATGGCATTTTTATATAAATCACTGCAATTTAACTTAGAACATTTTATTTGTCAACAGTCTGCTCACTTCAAATGAAGTCTATACATTGGGTTTGGCCAAGCGTGTCAAAATTATATGTGTATTATAAATTATTAACCTATGAGGATCCATCACGGATTAAATATGAAAGAAAGAGAGGCCCAGAATAGGGAAAAACACTTGCCTGTTCGCTTTTAACAGGCTTTTGTATGTTACAGCTCCTGAAAGTTGAAGCTCTTGTGTAATGCTTTGGACAGCCAGCTCATTACATGCTTAGGTCAGTGGTTTTAAAGCATCACAAGTTTTGCAGTGGACATTATAGTGAGCCTGCCCAGATGTAATATTAATGCACTGAGCCCATATATTGTCAGACACTGAATAGCAGGAATAAACTAACAGTACTAAAAGGTATGGTTGTTCCTTTCTCCCAGACTGCCAGAGCCAGACTCAACCCCATTTCCCACAGGACATCCCCCTATAGGTCTGAACTCACACTCGAAGTACAGCAACACTCCCAGTGACTTTAATGGGTACAGGATCAAGCCCCTTGTTTGTACTCCGCATGAATTATTTCCCCACAACCAGCCCAGCGCCGGCCCCCTGTACACAAGACAGAGAACTGTGATCCCTTCCTCTAGCCAAAGGGAGAGAGTTACCCACCTTCCCGGCCAACCTCTGGGCAGTGTCTCTATAGCTTACCTCAAAGAATCACACACTGCTCTAGAGAAGGAAAGAGTACAATACAACAAAGCCTCTGCCTGAATAACTATGGGCTTGTCTACCCAGAACAGGAATGCAGACTACAGGGATGCGATCTCTAAAGATATGCAAAGTGAGAGAGGCTGAGCACTACAGGTGCTGACTTTTCTTTTTCTTGGTGGGTGCTCCACCCTTGCTCTGTCCCAAGGCCTCACCCTTGATCTGCCTCTTTCAACCCCCAGACTGCCTCTGCCCTGAGGCTCCCCCACCAACCCACCCACCCCCGCTCACTCCTCTCCGCCCTCTTCCCCAAAGCCCTGCTGCCTGCCAACCACTCGCTTCTTTCCACACACACATCCCCAAGCACCTCCTGCCAGCCACTCGCTGACCGGCAGGCAGCCCTGGGGACCTGCCCAACAGCTGATCAGCAGTGGGTGATGAGCACCCCTTATTTTTGTCCATGTGTGTTCAAGCCCTAGAGCACCCGTGGAGTTGGCACCTATGCTGAGCACTGCAGAGAAATGTGTTTGGAGAGAACACATGGCTGGAAGTGTTGTGGAGGTCTCCCTGCAGAGTGCACCTGGGGGGTGAAAGTGCGGGTGAGATTTTCATGCTTCCATGGTGGCTGTTGGTGTCAGAAGTGTGAGCCAAAGCAGCATAGAATTTAAGGTACCTAGAGTTACAAGGTGTTGATTAAACCCCTCACTGGCCTGGGAGAATCCCAAAATGTCACACATATGTTCCAACTTCATGGACCTATGTCACTAGTCATGTTGAATTACTTTTGATTTCTGTCCAGGTTCTCTTTCTTCTAGAACAGAAAAACATTTCTTTGAGAGAAAACTGCAAGTCCTTCAGTTTGGTGTTACGTAGGAGGAGAAAGCACAGTTTGAGGGTAATTGCTTTTATACTTAGTAAATGATATGTCATTATCATCAGTCCAGGTCCAGCAACACAACTGGAATTGGCATGTCAGGGATCAGTTTGAAGTTCAGTTTAGTCTAAAGCAGGGGTTCTCCAACTTCATTACACCCTGGCCCCCTTCTGACAACAAAAATTACTACACGACCCTATGAGGGAGGACTGACGCCTAAGCCAAAGTCTGATCCCCACTGCCGGGGGCAGGGAGGCCAAAGCCAAAGTGCCACTGCCCTGGGTGGGGAGGCCAAAGCCCAAGGGTTTCAGCCCCAGCAGGGAGCTTATAACCTAAGCCCTGCCAACTGGGGCTGAAGCCTTCAGACTTCAGCACTGGGTGGTGGGGCTCAGGCTTCAGCTTCGGCCCCAGGCGGTGGGTGTCGAGTTTAGACTCTGGCCCTGGGCCCCAGCAAGTCTAAGTCAGGCTGGGCGACCCCATTAAAATGGGGTCACAACCCACTTTGGGGTCCCAACCCACAGTCTGACAACTGCTGGTCTAAAGAATTGGCTTCAATTTCAACACATCTGCATCACTGTGACAAAAATCAGGGAACACATGTTCTGGGGTTGGGGAAGACGTGTTTGTGGCATTTTTGCAGCCATCAATACAATCCATCAGGTAGAGACAAACACAGCTTTTCAGTGATTTCTAGTACTGTATCTAGCGTTTAAGGTGCAAGTTTGCCATTTAATATCTGTTTCTGGGGGAGACTTTCCCAACAACAGTTAGGCACCCAACTCCCTATTGACTTTCAATGGAAGGTAGGTATATAAACTGCCCTTTCTGCTTCTGACAACCTCCCTCTCCACTTTTAAACCCAGGACTCTACACGCATTTCTGATAAATGGGTCAGGATCATCCTCACAGCCCCCCACAGCATTTTACTTTGTAGGGCTTTTTCCACAGTATCATTTTTATACAAAGCGGGACAAATTCTATACCATGTTCAAACATCAAAATAGGCTGTTCAGGTTATTTGTATCCCATCTTCCTCCCCTCTAGTTTTAATGTCAAAGCTCTAATTTATTCAACCAGTTTTACACGGCATTATTTCCAGCTCTGTCCAGAGTGCGTCTTCCAAACCTTGATTTGCTCACAAGTCCATTTTGTTTGTCTGAAGAAATTAATTCTCTCTCTGATGGGTGGAGGATGATTCACAGGATGCCCTGGCCCTTGGTTACTCAGGATCAGAGAAATCTCCAAAGAGTTTGAGCTCAGTTTGTTGAGAAAGCTCATCAACTCTACCTTTTAATTTAATAATTTCAACCAATTTTAACAGCTCGGTGCACAGGGCCAGATCAGCTGGTACAAGCTGGTGTAACTCCAATGAAATCAACAGAGCCATGTCAGTTTATAGCAGCTGACACTGTTTAAAGTAGGCTGAAAAAAGTGTGGGTTCTGTCAACACACCCACATCTGCCCATCCCTCTCCCACCCTCATCAACTCTGCCCCTCCCCAGCCCCACCTCTCCTCCTCCTGCAGCTCTTCAACCTGCCTCTCCCAGCCTTGGAGCAGGGCTTCAGCAGGGTCCCCTCTCCCCAGTCCCAGGCAGGTGTTGCAGGGAGGAGCAGCAGAGGAGGGGAGAGGCAGAGGGTGGAGCGCCATGAGCTGCTCCCACCTCCCCTCTTGTGGGGACGGGGAGAGGAAAAGAGCCCAGCATGCTTTCCTGAAGCAATTCTGATTGTCTGCTCTACCCCTAGAAGCAGAGAAGTGGGAAAAGCAGCCAATCAGAGTGGATTTCCCCCAAGCAGTAATAAAAACCATGAATCCCCTTAGCAACTGGGCTGGCTTCTTAGAAATGTTATTTCCCAGGTCTGTGACCCAGCTGAGACTCTGGCCCATACCCAGACCTCAGGTTAACAGCTCCCCTGCTTTCCTTGTGCCAGTCTTCTACTAAGGGGTTGACTCACAGCTGCTGAAACCTGTTTCTTCAGACAGTCAGGGAAATAACCCTGGAAATAGCTTGGTTTTCACTTTTTAGGGGAATCCAAAAAGTGGGAGTAAAATAGGAGGTGTTAATCATTTTAGTTACCAAACAATATAATATTCACAAAGTTGTCATACCTGATCCCAGCCACAAACGAGTGGCACTCAGATATGCTCAGGTCCCAGCTGTGTCCCGTGGGGTACCACCTTACAGAATCTTCACTACACTTTTATAGATTCCCACGCCAGAAGGGACCACTGTGATCATCTAGTCTGACCTCCTGCATAAAACAGAATGTCCCCAAAATAATTCCTAGGGCAGATCTTTTAGAAAAACATCCAATCTTGATTTGTAAATTGAGAGTGATGGAGTATCCATCACGACCCTTGGTGAATTGTTCCAATGGTTAATTCATTCACTGTTAAAAATTTACACCTTATTTCCAGTCTGAATTTATCTAGCATCAACTTTCAACCACTGGATCAAGTTATACCTGTCTATGCTAGATTGAAGAGACAATTATTAAATATTTGTTCTCCACATAGGTACTTTACAGACTGTGATTGAGTCAACCCTTAACATTCTCTTTGTTAAACTAAATAGATGGAGCTCCTTGAATCGGTCACTAGAAAGCATATTTTCTAAGCCTTTAATCATTCACAAGTCTCTTGTCTGAACCCTCTCCAATTTGTCAACAACCTTCTTGAATTGTGGGCACCAGAACTTGACACAGGATTCCAGCAGTGGTCCCACCAGTGCCAAACAGAGAGGCACAATTACCTCTGCCCTCCTACTTGAGATTCCCCTGTTTATGCATCCCATAAACAATAAGAAGTGTAACAGAAGCAAAGGAGGTGGGAATGTCTTACAGGCAGCGTCACTGTCATCGACCCAAGCATTTAACAGGAAGGAAGCACTTCTAAAATGCAGGTGGCGGAGAAAAGCGAAACACACTTGGAATATCTAGTTGCTGGAAAATTCACTGAACACAAATTTAATAGATAAAAATCCACTATGTAAAATGTACACTTCTAGAGATGATTCAGTAATAATGGTGACATAAAAGTTTTATGGACAGCTTTAGCTGTCAGAATAGTTCCTACATTATATAAGTCAATGTTTAGTAGAACTTTCAGCAGACAAAGCAGTACCTCTTTTATGTACATAGGGAAAGCTTTGTCCAGTTTATGTTGTTTTTTTCCCCATGAAATAGTTCAGTCTAGGACCTAGCTTTCACTAGAAATTATTTAGTGCCCTTTAGCCATTGACAGGGAAATATGTATAAGTCATCTTAACTGCAACTTAAAACTCTGAGTGCCTTAGAAGTTAAGATCCATATTTGTGTAACCCTGTCAGGCAATAAAGCTTCTGCCTTCTAAATTAACATGGAGGATATACGTACTCAGACTGTGAATCTGAGAGATTAAACCAATCCAGGGAAAGCATGGGGTTAAAATTAGAGAAGTGCAAAATGATCACTCTTTACTTTGTAGATTTTTACATGTGAAACTGGAGATTTTCTGTAAACATAAAACATGCATTTGCTTGGTGAGATGACAGTGGGGAGTGGGGGGAGGGTGTTGCCTGTAGAAATCATTGCTCATTTGTGTGAAAAAAAGCTACAATAAAGTAAACCAAAACAAAAAAAAAATGTATAGAACAAAAGATTTTTCTTTCTGGTTTATAGCTCAAAGTCCATGGGAGTTTTGCCATTGACTCGAATGGGAGAAGGATAGGTTCACAGTATACCCTGATTTTCTTTTTTAAAAACCATTCACACAACTTTGTTAAAGTCCAAAATAAAATAAGGACTTGGGACTTTTGTGCAGCTTTCTCTTGACCTCAAGAGTTTGCAGCTTAGGCATGTCTTAATGAGTTCAATGTTTTCATTTAGAGTTTGTGGCCCAAGTCACAGGCATGGTGTAGTACCAGAAAGAAGGGGCCACAGGCGGTGCTACCATTCTTACTTACATACGATAGGATGCAATCAGGTAGAGAGAGCAATTGTAGCCAGACCATTATCACTGAGAAGCAGCATGGTCCAGAGGCTAAGGCACTAGACTGGGACTTTAGAGAGCCTAGTTCTGCACCTATTTGCCCTGTGAGCTTTAGCAAGTCACACACCTCTCCCTTTCAATCCTTTGTCTTTACGATTTAACTAAGCACCTCAGGGCAGGGATCAGTGGTTTCCCCAGGAATTGAAATTAGGGGAGGGGGTGTTCGAATTTACAGGGTGTGTGTGTCAGGGCCAATGAGGGGTGAGACTGTGAGGGTGAAGGTGGGCTGTATGGCATCATAGTAAAAACTGAAAAATGTTTCATGGCCATTTTATTAGATTTAACTCATGTTTTAAAATCATCACACAAATTAAAGTTGGCTACTGAAGCCTCCTATGAAGCACTACATGTACATCCTTCTTGGTTTCTTGTTATAATTTTGCACAACTCTTTTAATGAAACTTCTTGAATGCAATGCATTCATCTTTGGTGGCTATCCCTCCCCCCACCTTCTTTGGGGCAAGGGGAGGGATAGCTCAGTGGTTTGAGCATTGGCCTGCTAAACCCAGGATTGTGAGTTCAATCCTTGAGGAGGCTACTTAGGGATCTGGGGAAAAAAATGGTCCTGCTAGTGAAGGCAGGGGCTGGACTAGATGACCTTTCAAGGTCCCTTCCAGTTCTAGAAGATTGGTATAGCTCCAATTATTACCTCATGTGCCCAGTACTTCCATTTCTTCAATTGATATGCTCATTAGTTCATTCACATGATCAGGCAGAAGGTGACTTCTTTCAGAACACAAAATTCTATTCAATGATGAAAAAGAACTCAGCTCAACTGTAGCTGTTGTGAATGGGAGTAGCAAGAGATGAATTCCTACTTCTTTCATCCCCAGATACAGAACACAAAGATCAGGTCGAGCCACTAGTGATGATGAAAAAAGAAGTTGAAGTCAAATCTTCATTCATTCATTGTATGGTATTCCACTCTGTGTTCAAATTCTCTATTCTGTCCTGACCACATGGCAGCCCCATTGCTGGTAGTACCTCACTCCACTCAACTGTTGGTGTTTTATAGGACGGGCATCTGTAAAAGCTACATAGAGGTTGAGTAGAATCTAGAAGTCGCTGTTGTAGATTTTTAAGAATCAAGTCTGTGTACTTTTTCAGTTGTCTTAACAAACACGTCTTGTCTTCTTCACTTAAGGATTCAATATTAATGCCTTCATTAGTCAACTTCTGGACTGAAGTCTTTGCTTCTTCCAGTACTTTTTCAATGGATAGGTCTCTGATTGATCCAAATGTAGCTTTTATTGCTGGACAAAATTTACTACTGTTGCAGCAGATGCCTGGATGGCATTGTTTAATGACCCAAGTGGTTTCAACAGTAGACTTACGAGAGAGAGAATGGCAATAGTCTACTCTGAATGTAGTAGCAAAAGTAATCCACCAGCCTCACTACTTAGATCCATCCCATCGTGGTAGATACTTTCCAAAGCCAGTAATAACGTCTGGAGTAATTTTAAGACAACAGCCAAGGATCGCTCATGAGAAAGCCAGCTCGTATTCCCAGGTTGGACTAATTTAAACTTTAGTCTCAGTGTATCTTCTATATTTTCCAAGATATTCAGTCTTTTTGGACTCTTGCTGAAAAAAAGAATATAATGAAGACATTAAATTTATAGCTTTTTAAATGTCTTTTGAAGATTCTGCAGCTCGTACTAGTGCTAGTTGGAGTAGATGGCCTCTGCAGTGTGTATAGGAGAGATTAGGGTTACATTTTTCTCTGAGCAAAGCTTGTACTCCACCATGTCTTCCAGAGAAGTTTACAGCTCCATCAAATGCCCAAGCAGCCATCTGTTTGGGGTCCAATTGACAAGCATTTAAATCTTCTAAGATGTGGATTGTCACAGATGCAGCTGATGTGTCTTCCATAACTTGAACATCTAGAAATGCATCTACTGGCCTACCCCTGACATCAAGATAACATACACAATGACTTAATAATTGATTCTCATTTGCATCGATGCATTCATCAGCCATGTATGCAAATTTTTTGAATGTGGTGAGAGAGTTCTTCACTTTTTCAACTGTTGAGTCTTTCACTGTTGTACCACATGCTTCTAGCCAGTCACTTGAGTTTCTTGAAGAAAGATAGTGAGCATTTGCTGGTCTTGTTCGGAACCAGTGTTCAACTTCAGGGTGAACAAGTGACAATGCACTTAACATTGGCCTCCAGTTTGTAGTGTGTAGTATCTCTTGCTTAAATAAAAAGTAGGATGCCACAGCCATGTTTGTTCACATGAACTGTGTTGTGTCTCCAGCATTCTTAACAGCCTCATTAAGAACTTCTAAAATTGGCTTTGAAAGTGGGCTTATAAGGCTTTCTGCATGTTGATACACTCCAGAGGCCTGGTGTTTTGCAGCCTTTTCACGTAGTTTGTCAGCATTGGCTTTGCTGATTGGTTTGACAAACCGAGCTCCTCCACTTTTACTAATTATAGCATTGGGAAGCTTTTCTTCTTCGTAAGCTTTTTTTGCAAGAGGTGCACCAGTAGCCTTTTGTAACTTCAATAAATGGGAAGACTTTGATCGACAAACATCGGAAACTGCTTTTAGGTTTTGGAGACACTGTTTTTTCAGTAGGTAGCTGTATTTGTGCTTCGGGCTGGTCAGATGTAGATATATCCCTTGAACCTTCAGATGACATGTTGATATATTCTTGGTTCTTGATGTGTTCTTCACCTTGGTTAGTTTTTGAGGCCTTTGAGTGGAAAAATTGTTGTACAGGTCTGTCACAACTTACGCGCATTTAACATGCGCGATTTCAGCTTTACACTGTAGGGCCGGAGTCCGGGGGCGTGGACTCAAGCGGAAGAGGCGTGGCCTCAAGATTTAAAGGTCCTGGGGCACCTGCTGTGGCTGGGAGTCTCAGGGCCTTTAAATCATCCAGAGGGCTCCCAGCTGCAGAGGTGGCTGGTAGCCCCTGGGGTGAACTAAAGGGCCCAAGGCTCCAGTCACGATGGAGCTCCGGGCCCTTTAAATGCCAGCCCCAGCCTGACTACCAAAGCTGCGGGCGGGATTTAAAGGGTTCCTCCGGGCTCCCCACCATGGCGGGAAGCCCGGTGGAGCCCTTTAAATCCCACCTGCAGCTTTGGCAGCCGGGCTGGGGCCGGCATTTAAAGGGCTCCACCAAGCTACCTGCCACTGAATCCGGAGCTGCAGGCGGGATTTAAAGGGCTTGGGGATGTAATTTTGAGTATACGCGGTTTTCGCTTTACACGCTAACCACGGAATGGAACCCCCGCATAAGATAAGACTTGTCTGTATTGTTTTTTGTCTTTTCATTTTCCCTTTGACCTCCAACATATAAAAGAGATAAGAATAAAGTAAATGTTTTGTTAGGATAATGCAAATTTAATATAAGGGTAATGCAAGTTACACCAAAACACATAACAGGTCTAGATTTTTAAAAAAATACAATTTTAAAAAAAAAATGTATTTAATTTAAATTGACTTTTGAAAAGTATGCTATCATGGGATAAGAGGGAAGTCCTCTCATGGATCAGTAACTGGTTAAAAGATGGGAAACAAAGGGTAGGAATAAATTATCAGTTTTCAGAATGGAGAGAGATAAATAGTGGTATCCCTGAGGGATCGGTACTGGGACCATTACTGTTCAACATATTTATAAATGATCTGGAAAAATGGGCAAACAGTGAGGTGGCAAAATTTGCAGATGATACAAAACTATTCAAGATAGTTAAGTCCCAGGCTGACCGTGAAGAGTTACAAAGGGATCTCACAAAACTGGGTGACTGGGCAACAAAATGGCAGATGAAATTCAATGTTGATAAATGCAAAGTAATGCACATTGGAAAACAATCTCAACTATACATACAGAATGATGGAGTCTGAATTAGCTGTTAACACTCAAGAAAGATCTTGGAGTCATTGTGGATAGTTCTCTGAAAGCATCCACTCAAGGTGCAGCAGCAGTCAAAAAAGCAAACAGAATATTGGGAATCATTAAGAAAGGGATAGATATAAGACAGAAAATATCATATTGCCTCTATATAAATCCATGGTACGTGCACACCTTGAATACTGTGTGCAGTTCTGGACACCCCATCCCAAAAAGATATATTGGAATTGGAAAAGGTACAGAGATGGGCAACTAAAATGATTAGGGGTATGAAACAGGAGGCGAGATTAAAATGACTGGGAATTTTCAGCTTAGAAAAGAGACAACTAAGGGAGGATATGATAGAGGTCTATAAAATCTTGACTGGTGTGAAGAAAGTGAATAAGGAAATGTTATTTAATCCTTCACATAACACAAGAACAAGCAGTCACCCAATGAAATTAATAGGCAGCAGGTTTAAAAAAAACACAAAAAGAGGTACTTCTTCACACAACATAAAGTCAACCCGTGGAACTCTTTGCCAGGGGATGCTGTGAAGATCAAAACTATAACAGGATTAAAAAAAGAACTAGATAAATTCCTGGAGAATAGGTGCATCAGTGGCTATTAGCCAGGAAGGGGAGGGATGCAACACCATGCTCTGAGTGTCCCTAGCCTGTTTGCCAGAAGCTGGGAATGGGCAACAGGGGATGGATCACTTGATGATTATCTGTTCTGTTCATTCCCTCTGAAGCACCTGGCCTTGACCACTGTCGGAAGACAGGATACTGGGCTATATGGACCGTTGGTCTGACCCAGTATGACCATTCTTATGTAAAAATGAATTATAATAATAAAAATGTTTAGTACAGAAACTCTCCAACATAATGACCTCTCAAGATAGCAATGATGTGAGATAACAACCTTGGCAAATAATGCATTTTAAAAATCTTGGCTTACTAGGAAACATATTTATATAAGTTTCCATTCCCAGTCACAAATCTAGCATTCTGGAGCAAGGTCACTAAAATATAGTCCAACAAACAAATGTTTATTTAACATACCCCTCACTTTTCCCTCCACCGCACCCCACTCACCGGTGTTGTCCTTGGTCAGTAGAGACTCAGAGTTCAGACGTGCTTTCACGTGAGTATACCTCCCAGGTGGGAGGCAAGAAGGCACCTTGCTCGTTCCTCCAGCTGCTCACTGTTCGCTCTGGCCACTGCTGTTTGTTGTGCCACTGTTCACTCCACCACTCTATTGCCAGTGGCCCTGCACAGTCACCTTCTGCTGCCACCTGCCACTGTGACCTCTGTGAGTTGGTCTCTTAAGGTTCCACCCAGCTCTCAGTGATTTCAGCTGAGCTCTCAGCGTGGGAACCTCACTGCTAGTGCAGTCTGGGCTGTCTCTTCCACAGAAACACTGTCCCCACAGCAGGACTAAGCACTTAGACCTGATTATCAGTGATTTCAGCTGCAGTGGTCATTTAACAGAACAAAAGACTAGCTATGGAGCCTAATCAGCTCTGTCTGTAAACAGTGGAGAGGGATGGGTCCCCACCCTCTCTCTTGATGCCCTCAATCAGCACAGGCTAAGTACAGTTCTACTGCCCTTTGCTCACACAATAAGAACAACAACATTTCATCCCCCCCCACACACACACACATGTACCCATATTCAAGTAATTTGTAACCTAACACAGACAAAATCTATCACTTGGGCAACACAGCTCTGTTTGCTGGCTACCTAGGTAAATTAGATGTGAATGTAAATACAATCTGGTCCTGAAGCCTTTCCCCCTAGCCCCAGCTCATCTCTAGCTGTCAGGGAGAGCTCATTTAGACTTTGCTTACAAATCATCATTTGAAATTATTAGGTTGGCCAACATCACTGAAATGAATGCACTGACATTGTCATAAAAAACAACAGCTGTATAAGGAAGCTAGTCTATGTTCATACTTTTCAAATCTATTATACTTTTTCAGATACACGCATTGGGGAAATTCAGAGTGGGTGTAGGGAAATCACTGGCAGGGATTGTTTCTTCCCATGTGTGTATCAAGCGTTCAGCACAACGGAGCCCTGTCCTTGGCGGAGGCTTCTAGCCACACAAATTAATAATGATTAAGCATGTATTAAGTAGGGTCACTGTTTTCCTCAAGAGATTACAGGCCCAATTCATGACTGCCCCTGAGCTCTGCTCAGGGTAGCATCAGCATTTTTCAGCAAGAGGATTCCCTAACTGGCCCGCAATCTGTTGAAGTCTGCCAGAAAACCACAGCTGCATGCACCTGTAAGAAGGGGTCCAGAGTTCATTGATTTAAAACATCAAATCTGGACACTTCCATTTTCAAAGAGAACCGGGGTCAAGGGGCATAATTGCCAAATGATATTTATGGGAATGCTTTGATTTCTGCAAATAAGAATAAATGCATCAGGCATTTTTAGAGTCAAATAACCCAGTGGGTTGTGATTATTTTGGCTGATGCATGCAGAAGGAGCGTGTAGCACGTTCTGCTGAAAAGAGTCAAAGTCAGCCAAAAGGAACATGCTGAAAGGAACCAGAACTACAGAGACCAAAAAGGGAACTGAAAGTCCATTTACTCCCTGCTTTTGTGTTTTTTTTTCAGGTTGACTAGTCCCTTCTGACAGTACTGTTACTTTTAAGATTGGCTTTTTCCTCTCATCCTTCAGATGATGACTTCTCAAGGGAACTTGCAGTTTTGACTACAAATTGGCTCTTCCATCCCACCAAGGAGCCAGGGGGATCTCTGCTACTTTCTCCCTTTCTAGTTCAATGAGAAGCAACTAGGGCACTTGCTGTTCACAGAGTGGATTTCTAGTGCAACTTCATGGTGGGTCAGTGCTGCACTTAATTCAGCCAGAGTGGATAACACAAAGCTTCCATGCCACTGACTATAAAGTTATATCCATCCAGGCAAAATTAAATATTCCCCTTCTCAGCCCACTGATCCTAGGCAACAAATATTGGAAGCAGATGGGCATAAACACATATATGGCAGACAGCAATCGGCTTGATCCTGTCGTGCACGGGGGGAAATGGTGCTGTGTATACATATTACTAATTGATTGCAGTCTTCCCTTTGGGTCATGGTATCAGCGTGCTGGCATACTTGCTTACCATCAGCAAGCTCTGAGTTTCACTTCACAAAATTATTTCATATTATTTTAATTGAATGCAGCAGCCTGTGATCAAGAAAGTGAGGCTTTTAACTTAATCATTGATCAGTTATTCATAAAGATGCTGCTTTTGCAGCTTTCTAGTAAAACTGCTGATTTGTTTTGTTTTTATGTATGATAAAAAAATGGAAATTGAATGAAGCACTCTCTCCACACCTTAAAACTCTGTAAGACTGTTAGATGGGATACACTCAAATCACCAGAATGGTGCAAGTATCTGTTTAAATATTGTGGAACCACATATCCCATTAACACAGAGAACAGGTGATAGGCTGGTATAAGTTTTAATCACATGAACATGGGACGCTACATTAATTACAAGCAGCAAAGTGATGAATGGACTATTTGGATTTCAGTCTCATCTAGCGGCCCTATTGTACATGAACTGGTACATGCATTTGACGTTGCTCAGAAATTTAAAATGTCAGAAGCAAGAAGTGACAGGGTGCAGGTAAAATTCAAAATCACATGAAAAATGCAAATCACATGAATATCACCTGTCATATGTGTTGTATAATATACAATATATTACAGACAGTACTACATTCGGTACTGCAGGTATAGCATGCAGTATAGTTAAGCTTGCCTGACACTTTCCATTATAAGACCCTGTTTTCAGTTGCTTGTAACTTTGCCAAATTGTAACCATTCCAGGTGAAATTTTCAACTAGGTGTCTGTGTCAGGCTGAATTATTTTCTCCCAAAAAACTTTCAGTAAAAATGATTCAGTCATTTCTCAGAATGAGATTAGGGGGAAGTACTTTAAAAACAAACAAACATGGGGGTGGAAAAATCTTACAACTGTATTAATCAAAAAGCTCTAGCACCTCCATGTTTTGAAGCATGGGCTAGAAATTTGGCAGGAGGGTTGGCTTTGTGTTAGGGATGTGTCTTTTGCTATCCACATTTGGCCTATAAAGCTTTGAAAATTCTCAGTTCACATCTGCTCAGTAAAAGCTTGTTAGAGTTTGCCAGCTAAAATTCTCTAAAAATTCCCTGTGTTCTGAGCATGCTCCATCATGTTGACTGGACTGTGCATTTGCAACCCACAGAGCAACTAATAAGCATGCTCCACCCCAGGGCTAAAGGGGCTGTGCAGATTTTTCCTTAAAATTGCTTCTCCTGGCACTAGAATTGAGAGCAGGAATTAGAGAGTTAAGGGTCCTCACTGCCTCCCCAGAGGCACTCAATATTCCTTACAGAAACCTAATAGCCAGTATAATCCAAGCACTGCTAAAGAGAAATGAGATGAAGGCTTTACTGAATGTGTTTGATAATGACAAAAAATGCAATTGAAAAAGAGGTCACTTACAAACAGTGCTCAATGCAACTTGCAAAGGAAGTCTAATGTTTTCAGTGAGTATTGGATCAGACCCATAGCTAGCCCTGCTCTCTGAAATGTCCCCCCTTCCTTGTTTCTCATTTATTTTAAATTCTCGTCAAAGTGCTTGTATGGTAGATGAAAAGAATAGCAATTAAGAGGAAAAAATAAAATGCCATCTTTTAATATATAATATTGAGTTTTTATCCTTTTCCCTCTGGCACCCTTTTAATGTAAGTAAAATAAAAAAAAGTTTATGAATCTAATTTCAAAAAACCCTGCTCACATGCATTATCAATGAAGAATTTCCATGGCAATACTGCTTTGATCCTAATAATCTTATTTATAGGAGAAGCAGTTTTCATATTCCATTTGCAATCTCCCCAGATTACCATAACCATACATGATCAGTTATTAAGATCGACTGATTGTATCTATGCAGGACGAGATATCTCACTTAAATATCTAAAATGTGAAAAACTGAGTGAATTAAATGCTCATTCACATTGGCATATTGACACCACAAGGGAGTGAAGTCCTCTACCGTATTTATCCACATAAATTGTGACACAGAGGCCCATTGCTTGTTCACTATTTGTGTCAGCAACTCATCAGGCCTGACATGCTCACTACACCTAATCTGCTGTTGTAAGGATATATACCCCAAAGGTGGCATGTAATACTTCATTGGAAAACTAATAACTGGCTGATCATTAATATTCTTGTATGATGTATGTACGGTAATCCCACAAAGGACTTTATAGAAATATATACTGGAAATATGTGACTAAAAGGTGTTTAAACCAGGCATGTCAGGGGAAGCTGATAAACAGGTTTTTTTTCCCCCCAGATAAAGGAAGCAGTTTTGCCTGCCTGAGTGTGTGTCTCATGTAAATTTAGCGAGGAGTGACCAAAGACAAAGAAAAACATATTTGCATGGCAGGCAAAGAAAACCTTCAGGAGAACAAGTATGGGGGAAAGTGATCACTTAATCTCAGTGGGGGATGGCGACTGAATTCACCAGGAGGCCTTCCTGCCCCTTGAAGCAGGGTCAATGAACTTGGAGAGAGAGACTTTCCAAAGGTTTGCTGGACTATAAAGAGAAGGCTGAGAAGCCCTAAGTTACCCTTCACCTGAGGAGACAAGAAAAACCAGCGCCTTGCACTCTCTGGGGATCCTGACTAAGAGCTATTTGGCCACTGCTGGAAAAGATTGGTGAGGAAACTACCTTGGACAAAGCCAGCAGCTTATTAAGTTAGCAATTAGCCATTAGAGTATTTGTACTTTGGTTTGTTTGTAACCCTATCTCAGGGGTTCCCAAAGTTGGTTTGCAGCTTGTTCAGGGTAAGCCCCTGGTGAGCCACAAGATGCTTTGTTTACCTGAGCATCCACAGGTACAGGCGCTCACAGCTCCCAGTGGCCGTGGTTCACAGTTCCCGGCCACCGGGAGCTGCGAGCGACCGTGCCTGCGGACACTCAGGGCATGGCTACACTTGCAGATGTAGAGCGCTTTGAGTTAAAGCAGCCTTCAGAGAGCACAGTAGGGAAAGCGCTGCAATATGTCCACACTGACAGCTGCAAGCACACTGGTGTGGCCACATTTGCGGCACTTGCAGCAGCCACAGAGAGCAGTGCATTGTGTTAGCTATCCCAGCATGCAAGTGGCTGCAATGTGCTTTTCAAATGGGGGGGTGGGCTGGAGTGTGACAGGGAGAGTGTTGTGTGTATGTGGGGGGAGAGAGAGTGGGTTTTTTGGGGGGCTGAGAGCATGTCAGCATGCTGTCTTGTAAGTTCAGACAGCAGCAGATCCCTGCTTCCCCCACTCCCATCTCTCTTTCTCTCACACAGCAGTCCACAGTCATGGTTTGCTTTGATATCCGCATTTCATGTATTCACCCAAACAAATGGCATTTGGGGACACATCATCAACACAAAAAAATGTTAGAGAAAATTAAGACTGATACCGGAGGGGAAGGGTCAACAAGTGTGGATCTGGAAGAATGATATATGGACTAGAAAAGTACAAGAAACTCAGCCCAGTAGGCAGCAAGGGATCAGATAGCATATCTGGAGAGTGTAATTAAATCAGAACTGTATGACTGTATTGCATTTAGTTTTGATAATTATTAATGTATCCTTTATATCTTGCCTCCATAATACATACTCCACCCCATTACACACAGAGAAGGCTCTAATCATTTGTATTCTGCTTTAATCTTAGCATAAAATCCAAGTTTGATTTTACAGCTTTAAGTGTATCAACTCCTTTCTACAAGTTTGTGGCCGTGGGAACAGGTCTTAGGAAATTCATTCTCTTCCCCCTTCAGGCAGCTTTTAGAATCATCTCTCCTGCCCTGATATCTGCCAAAGCCAAAATAAAAACCTCACTGGCATCCTGAATCATCTATCAGTGAAGAGTCCCTCCTCTATGCATTTTAGGTTTGTTAAATACACTTGCCATCCTAGGCTCCTGGACCATACACAGTGTAACACAAAATGAATCCATAGAAAAAAGGGTGGTGTGGCCTCTAAAGTGGGCAGGACCCAAACCAACGTATTGAATTGCACCAGAAACAGAACAGAAGGCACTACAGATCAGGAAGTAGAGGTGTAATGGACTTCCCAAGAGAAGCACCACTAAACGTCCAGGTAGTTATTCTCCATTAATCTAAGTGACAGACTGGCCTCCAGAGCTACCCCATACGGCACACATTAGTCATCCAAGTTTGATATTAATGTTCAAAAGTTGATTGCAAATCTAACTGGGTCATAGCCCTTAAAACAAGTTGGGAGATCAAGAAAACAGATCTTCTTGGCTGTCCCATTATGTTCTATAGTTTCCACTGATGTAGCACTTTTCACACCACATCTGAGGAAACCTGTTTGACAGTGGTGTGCACCGCCTGCATTGCATGCTCCTGAATTTACAAAAAACATGATTCAACTGGCAGCCCGAGGGCCAGATCTGGCCCCTGGGATGATTCCATCCAGCCCCTGAACACGCATTGTAGAACAAAATGGTGTTCTCTGCACAGTGTGACATGACATGCACCGTATATGCAAGGTCAAGCTTCATGGAGGATGCCTTTTTGTGGAATGTCACTAAAAAGGTTGGACCACCTAACACATTCAAAGAGTAGAATAGAATCATCCATGACAGAACAGAGCTAGCCACACAAACAGTGTAACACAAAATGAATCCATAAAAAAAAGGGTGGTGTGGCCTTGCTAAAAAGGCCACAGCACGCTACTGCTGTTTGAATTGTTCCCCCTGCATTCTTTTTATACAGACTCATCTTTGTAAGACATTTCCTGTTTTCACTTGGATTTAAAACCATCTATAGCTTCTCATGTTATATGGAGCAGGGACAACAGGTGTTTGGGAGGTTTGTTACAGTGGTGGGTGTTGTGGGAGAGTTTTAAGGTGTGGAGAGAGTGCTTCATTCAATTTCCATTTTTTTAGTGGTACAGCCACCTCCCTCCGATCAGTACCATGTAACCTAAACACATCACTTTAATCTCTCTTCCTTTTATCTTTGGTGTTTTGTCCTTGATTTGCTGCTGGTGAGTTGATGAGGTCAATGGCCCCCATCAATATTAGACTTTGTCATGTCCATCAGGAGTTCCAGTCAAGTGCAGCTACCCCCCATAAAACCAGTCTAAGCACTCTAAGAGTGTTGACCAGAACTTGATTTACTGCATTTTTTACTTTCCAAGTACAATATCTGCCTTCATTTTTACACAGAAGCCAATGGGCCTGTTGATATATAGAATATCAATTAAAATCTCTTAAACAATAAATAAAAACAATACTTAACACATAGAACAAATTCATACAATAATCTTAAGATTACCCTGCACACAATAGAACCATACAAAATTTCATGAAAACAATATGTACTCTTTAGCTCCAGTAACCGTATTACTGGAAATAGATTCTCTACAATCCTTCTTCAAACAGCCATTTAAACCCCAGGCTTAAAGAAGATTATGCTGTTTGCTGATTTAAGCTGAAAGGGAAGCCTGCTCCAGTCATCTGGAGGCTCCAAAGGAAAATGCTCATCTGCCAAATTCTCTCTTTATCCTAATACAATGTACAGCATCTAAATTGTGATGATAAATCTCAAAGCAAAATCATTCTCCTGTCCAAGGTAACATTTAAGGCAGTTTCTGGGATTTATCAAGCATTTTGAGGGATTGTTTTAACTGTGGTCTAACAATGATAGGATCTTGCCTGCTCTGCCTGATCTGCTAAAGATGTTTTATTGTAATGCTAATACTGAACCTTTTCACATGCCTCCCTAAAAACAAGGATCACTCACTTTCTAAGGGAACAGGCAATCGGCCAGAGGAAACGGATGGTTTTGCATGATACTGGATTGGGACTCAGGAGATCTGGTTCAATTCCAAACTCTGCAACTCACTTCCTACGTGACCATGGACAATCACTTGGGCCCAGATCCTCAAAGATATTTAGGCCCCTAATTCCCCTTGATTTCCATGGGAATTAGGCACCTACACACCTTTGAGGATCTGGGCCTTAGTCCCTCCACCTCACTTCCTCATCTGTAAAATGAGGATAACAAGAGTTCTCACTCTCCACCTTTGTCTCATCTATTTTGACCGGAGGCTCTCAGGGCAGGGACTGCCAGGGATTATGTAGTTGTACAGTGTCTGGCACAAGGGGCCACAATCTCAGCTAGGCCCTCTAGCTGCTACTGTTGTACAAATAGGCAGTAATGTCACATTGCCAATTAACTTCCTATACTCTGGTGCGAGGACTCTCAACCTTTCCAGACCACTTTACCCCTTTGAGGCGTCTGATTTGTCTTACATGTCTCCAAGTTTCACCTCACTTCAAAACTAGCATCTTGCAAAAATCAGACATAAAAATACAAAAGAGTCACAGCCACACTAGTACTGAAAAATGTGCTGACTTTCTCATTTTAACCATATAATTATAAAATAGATCAATTGGATTATAAATATTGTGCTTACATTTCAGTGTATAGTACACAGAGCAGTATAAACAAGTCATTGTCTGTATGAAATTTTAGTTTGTACTGACTTCCCTGGTGCTTTTTATGTAGCCTGATGTAAAACTAGGTAAATATCTAGCTGAGAAAACCTCTGCATACCCCCACGGGTACACGTATCCCTGGTTGAGAACTACTGCTCTGGTGGATACAGTGGGTTACTCAGGCAAAATGAAGAGACGGTCTGAAAGAAAAGAATGAATATGTTGCCTCTCACATTACTCCACTGCACATTCCTCTGTGGTTTGTACTACTTCATACTATAGCAAAGATGCTGAACACTGAGGAGGCCCTGTGCAGAGCATTCCTGCCCAGTCATTTTTCAGGTACTTTAGATACCAAGTCCTCCGCATATACTGGTCATGCCAAATAATTACTGAGTTCTCTAATGACCTTTTTATTCCTGTATCAGAGGGGTAGCCGTGTTAGTCTGGATCTGTAAAAGCAGCAAAGAATCCTGTGGCACCTTATAGACTAACAGACGTTTTGGAGCATGAGCTTTCGTGGGTGAATACCCACTTCGTCGGATGCATGTAGTGGAAATTTCCAGGGGCAGGTATATATATTTCCACTATATGCATCCGACGAAGTGGGTATTCACCCACGAAAGCTCATGTTCCAATACATCTGTTAGTCTATAAGATGCCACAGGACTTTTTGCTGCTTTTTATTCCTGTTACCTACAGAGTTTGGGTATTTTAATCCCAGTCCCTAACCTTTATTGTCCACTATCATCAACAACATTTGATAAAAGGCAGCAAAACCTATTAGAATAATACACTACATCTGATTTTTAAAACAATGCAGTTAATGCAGCATTATGCCTGGCAATCTGACACAATTTATAGATTTAATCATTTAATGCTCAGCACTTCAAACTTCCATTCTATGTGTAATTTCATATGTGAAATTATTTATCAATAGGAGATGGCTCTACTTCAAAACAAGTAAAAATACAATTAGATGCAGCAGAGCAGAATAAATTTCTCATAGTAATATTGTTAGAGCAGTGTGTACAACTCTTCTATAAGGCCTTATAGTGAAGCTCAATTCTCATATGACATAATGCCTCTAAATATACCACATAATTAGCAAAATTACATAGTTAATGAAGGGAAAATTAATGGAGCTCTGTAACATTTTATAAGCCTGTAAGAACAGCTACTTGTCATACATCGCTAGGAAGTAATTGCAGCAGAGTCAATTGCATGAACTCATTAAGCTTTTAACAATACAAACTGGGCAAGCTATTTCCCAAAGAGTATCTCTTCCAAATATGCTGCTCACTGTGTCCCCAGGCTCCAGGGGCGCAGGGGAACAGATTTCAGGGCTGGCATTGCAGACAGGCCTTCTGCTAAAATTTTCCATTGCCCAGCACAAAGAATTTGGGGAACCCAAGCTGTTTGGCTAGAGAGCGAGACTGCGTTTTGCCCTAGAGCAAAGTGTACTGTACCATCAAACAATTATACACAAATATTGAACGTGATGTCCTAAAATCTGTTATGTTCGTATAGAAAAATGTATAGAACAAGCCTATTGATTGGGTAGCACTGTTGCGTTTGGGAATGCTCCAGCACAGCCCTACAGTATGTATTTAGTTCTGCATACACCTGAAAAAGTTGACTTCTGGTCTCTTTAATGTGAAGGTATGTAATGAAATACAAAGGTCTTAGTACAGTTGACTCAAATTTCTCTCCATTTTTTAAACAAATTATTCAGAGATAAATGGTATGTCTATACTGCAATGTAAGCCCAGTTTTAGTGGGACTGGAGCCTGAGGTTGAAAGCCAAGGGCTTGAGCATCCACACTCACTCATGATCTTAGGTTAAAAATTTGAGCCTGGGCCCCACACCCAGGCTTCAGCATCCACACTGCAGTACACAGCCTTGGCTCAAAACTATCATAACCCCGACCCCCTAGAGCCCTCCCAAAATGTGGCCAGTCTAGTCCTTTGTTCATGGTACAGTGTGGGAAAACCTGACTGTCCACTTCAAATGTTACAGGAGGTTGTTGCACCTGGCAACACGTCCTGCCAAGCTGTCTACATGCTCCCGGCAACCGAAACCAGAAACATGGAGGAGTCAGCGTTTGAAGAACTTCTCTTCCTTGGACTTTCACTTCTAGGTCAGGAAACAAGCAGAGCATCCATAAGATGCCAGTGGAGATTTTAGCAGCATTTTCTGACCTACCAAATGTGCCTGATGGAGAAGGATAATGACAATACAGACACAGAAGACTTGCACTGCCTGATGCTGCTGACTATTCTCACTATAGCCACATATGCCCCCTATGTCAGTGCTTCTGGAGAAGGGCCACAAGCACAAACTGGTGGGATTACATCATCATGCAGACCTAGGAAGACCAGCAATGGGTCCAGAACTTTATCATGAAGAAAGCTACATTTCTGGAGGTTTGTGAGCAGCTTGCCCAGACCCTCAAGCATAATGGGACATGCGTGAGGGCAGCCATCCTGTTCCAGAAATGGGTTGCCATAGCCACCTGGAAGCTGGTTATTACAGACTGCTACATGTCTGTTGCTAACCAGTTTGGTGTTGGAAAGTCAACTGTGGGTAAAGTAATGGCAGTGGTTTCTGAGGCAATCAGGTGTGTGAGTTCCCCAATATTCCTGAAGTAATTGCTGGCTTTGTGCAAATGCGGTTTCCAAGGTGTGCCAGGAGCCATTGAAGGAACTCGTGCTCAGAGTTTGCCCTCCTCAAGTTGAAATGAGTAAATAAACCGCAAAAGGTACTGCTCCATTTTTATGCAGACCCTTGTGAGCCACAAAGGCCAATTTATGGATGCTAACATCAGCTGCACTGGAAAAGTTCACTGAGGTTTTTCTGCCGATATGGAGTCTGCTTTCACGGACAGGCTGGTATATTATTCCCACCAAATGACATTGTCATAAAGGGCGCTGCTGTCCCCATTGTTATTCTGTGGGATCCTGCCTTGGTTTATGAAACCATATCCTGATCTCAGAGGGCCTGGCAAAAAATTATGCTCAGTAGGTGTAGAATCTTGCTTGAACATGCATTTGGCAGAGTTGGATTCCAGTGTCATCCATGCTGTCTTATTGTGGCTTGTTGTGCTCTTCTCTTCATAATCTCTGTGAAGCCAAAGGTGAGCCATTTGCCCCAAATGGACCTATGACTAATGGATTTCTGATCTGCCAAAAAGTGCATCAAAACACAGCTGGAACAGGATGCACCCAGGAAACAAATCAGGGAAGATCTGTACTTCTTTATTATGGACTTGCATGGGCCAAAGGAAGAGGAGAATAGTAAATTTGTGAATGTATTTGTACAGCAATGTTTACAGTAAATCCTGCAATGAAATGTTACTGGTACTGTATGCAGTGAAGGGAAGGGTGTTGATTTTCATAAATTTGTATTATGGATGAGCTGACTGCTTATGAAATGGGGGGTGGGGAACTGTACATATACATTAGGGATAGATGTACACAGCTATATTGAGAAAATGTGAGCTATATTACCAGTTGCGCTTTACCATGCTTTTCTTTATTATTCAAAATACACCTTATAAGATGTGATGTAGTGATGGCAATAAACTTTCTTAATTAAAAAAAGCCCTTATTTGTGAACATGGCTGTTGTGACATTGCACCCCATAATGCTTTATAGAAATATGCTTATGAGTGTAAATATGACAACACTGGAATATGTTTTATGCTACATATGCCACGTAACATATCTCTGCAAAGATCTACTGAATATATTCATCCTATTTGTATGCATGTATCATTTTTTTATTCAAAGTTACAAATATTGGCTATGTACTTGTTTGATTTTAAGTAGCCTCAGTGAAGCATTTGGTCAGCTTCTTGAGAAGACTATTTTCAGTAAGTGCCCAATCAAGAAACATTTAAGCTGACAATGGACTTTGAGAGACGCCAATCCACATCTGAAAGAAACTGAAACAAAGGACAGTAACTACAGGGGTGCGTGATTACTGGACCCAGACTAGAAGAAGTCTAGTCTGTAAAAGAAGCTTATTGGAACACCTCTGAGGGTGAGATTTACCTGCATTTAGTTTCTTACTGTATTAGGCTTAGACTTGTGTGGTTTTGTTTTATTTTGCTTCATAATTTACTTTGTTCTGTCTGTTATTACTTGCAACCACTTAAATACTACTGTTTATATTTAATAAAATCACTTTTTACTTATTAATTAGCCCAGAGCAAGTATTAATACCTGGGGGAGCAAACACCTGTGCATCTCTCTCTATCAGTGTTATAGAGGGCGAATAATTTATGAGTTTACCCTGTATAAGCTTTATAAAGAGTGAAACAGATTTATTTGCATTTTGGATCTCATTGGGAACTGGGTAACTGGGTGCTGGAGACAGGAGCACTTCTTAAGCTGTTTTCATTTAAGCCTGCAGCTTTTGGGGGACGTGGTTCAGACCCGGGTCTGTGTTTGTAGCAGGCTAGCATGTCTGGCACAACCAGGCAAGGTACTGAGGTCCCAAGCTGCCAGGGAAAATGGGCTCAGAGGTAGTCCCAGCACATCAGGTGGCAGTCCCAAGGGGGTTTCTGTCACCCAACCCATCACAGCTGTATTAAAAAATACCTAATATTAAAGCATTGCTAGATAGGTCAGCTGCCATTAGAACACCAAAATAGTGATAAGCCAACGCCAGAGCCAGTAACACAACAAAATGGTTCCATGCAAAACCCCTAGTTTTGCATATCCCCTACCTCCCCCATTCTCCTTTCCCTTTTTTGCGCTTAGCCTGCTGCATGGGGGCTTGCAAGGGGGATGGAGCCTGCAAGATCCAGTTGCTGTTAAGTCCTGGTTGCAAGGGCCACTCAACCATGGAATTGTTCAAACTTTTCCTGGACTGCAGTACATAGAGGGGACTCAGGCTACGATGTGGGCACCACAGGCACCGGTACCCATGCAGTCATTAGCACAAGCAACCTCTCAAACAGGCCTTTCTGTCTTCCTCCCTCAGCAGATGTTCCTGTTCCAGAAACTGCGCTGCAAGTCTCTACTCCCACACTGCAATTCTGTCCTCATGCTCTGCAGCCTGCCTGTGCCCTTCTGCTTGTCATGAGTCCGTCTCCCTTTGCTATCACACCTGCCTGTTAGTCTTATCCAGACTGTTCATCACAGAAATGCTTCCTCTTGAACTGGTCCATGACAGGCTGGAGACCCAGGCTTCAGCTGGAGCATGGGCAAGCTGCTGAGATACAAGGGGCTGTAGAGGTTGAAGGACCCAAGAGAAGATATCAAATAGTCCTTTATTGCCTCAGTAATTCCTAAAAAGGTTTCACTTCATCAGCAAAAGTGCTTTATGAAATCTGAAGGCCAAAAAATGATACTTTGCAAAACTGAGCCTCAATACATAGTCAGAGGAACACTTCTGTTTGCACAAGCTCCGTGGAGACAACTGTGTTAATCAGAGTGAAAATCATTTCAGGCATTCTACATTTCAGAGGACATAAACATTCTTGTGATTCCTGAATGACTACAATATGTTTTATTCCAAGCTGTGTGTGGCAAGCCAGCCATGTATGCCACAGAAGTGGCATAGAGTGGAGTGTGCTGGTGACCCACAGAGGTGGGTCTGGAAAAAACACACCCTTCCCGAAATGCAACCACCTATCTGGAGTTCCTACTACAGGAGAAGTTTGCATCTATCAGCACCCAGGATTGGGTCAAAATTCCTGGGACAGTCAACAGGATGCTGTGCTAGCATCCACATGGGATGTAAACACATACGCGAATATGGACTCACAAAGAACAAGGCAGCCCCCGCCCTGGCACATTTCTGGACTGCATACCAACCCCCAGACGTATTTTGGACAAAAGATTTTCTCATCCAGGGACTACATTTAACCTTCCCCCACACCACAGTTCACTGTTTACAGGCGACTTGTTATTCCGTTGGCTTGGCGAGTGGTACAGAGCAACATAGTAACAAAGAAGGCAATATAAGGTTCTTATTTTTAACACCCTGGCACATCTTTGCAAGAATGAGTTTCTTGCAAAACTTCAATTGTAAATGCTTGTCTCACTGTTGTGTGCACTTGTTTGTCTCCATTTTGAATTCCACATGCTGCTGCCTGTGTAATAACTTCTGCATTGGGTCATAAACTGGAAATCCCTCTTATTCCTAGATTAATAAAAACAAACATGGAGCCAAACACTTTCCTGGCTCCAGAGCTACATCTGCCCCTTTTGTTTTGCTGCTGAATCTGGGGTGGGCTGCTCCTCAGTGGGAGGTATCAAACAGCTCTATCAAAAGCTTCCTTGGGGACTGGTTTCAGCACCAGAGTCACTTTGGCAGCCTTATCGGACACCTGCTGGCTCCCATCCATTCCGATAGTAGATTCTGGGGTCATAAGGTCACCCATCCAGGCTGACTAGGCCATCATGAACCATTTATTTTGGTGAGTAAATGGGAAGTGAGCTCTTTTAAAACTCTTGCCCCTGGGACCTGATCCAAACCCCATTAAGTTCAATAACAGACTCCAATTGACTTGAGGGGGCTATGGATCAGATCCATAATGCAAGAGGAAATATATGCAGTAACTGCTAATCTCTGCCATGTTCACAATGCACCTGCATGACATTTCTTGTTGCCATATGGTAACCTTCTAAACTGTTACTATAGGTACCTGGAAAATCCTACTTCATACAGACTTATGGCAGATAAGCTTAAGCTCTGGTTAACCCATTTCAGTGATCTGCAGTCTGCACTTTATCAAGTGGCTACAAATGTTTTCCCAATTAGCCTGCATTGAATCCTCTGTTCCCAGGGTGCGTATGTAAACAAGACAGGAGAGACGAAGGATCAGGGGATCATTTGTTTCCATTTCAATAGAAATGCTGTTTCCTAACCAACAATAACCAAGAAGGAGGCAGCCCCACTGGGCAAACAAATATCACTTTAGTAATAGGTTTTTATTTTGCTCCTGGAAGCAATATTGACCATTCCTGATGGAACAGCGCTGGGGTCAGCTGGTCAAAATTATTCTAATTTTGAAAACTCTGTGAGATTTCAAAATTAGAAAAAATAATGGGGAAAATTTAACAATTTTTGCCTTAAAAAAAAACCCACACCAGTTCTGTAATTGGTCAAAGTGTTTGAAATTTCAGAAAGAGAGCTGGAGAATTTCTCTTTTCTGAGCCGCTCTAATGGCCACCTTACATACATCCACTCATACCAAGAAAGAGAAACTGGTAGTCTCTACAACATCTTCATGGTCACCCATGGCCTTTTAATTTCTCATCGAGTGTCCCTTTGTTCTTGTGTACTTACATAACGGCACATTTCTACCTTCAGCTCTGTTTCTTAATGGCACATCTTGTATGCTTTACATGTTTAAGACATTATATGTGTTGATCTTAAAAACATCTAATGAACTGTAAAGGACCCCCCTGAAAAAAATAAAACAGCCCTGTGTGACTAAGGAAGGACTCAGTAGGACCCTAAAACAGATGCCATGGAAAATAATGATTCACTGTTCAGCTTCCAGGAGCTTTGCTGGTTTCACTACAGTATACAGAAGACTCCATACTAGCTGCTTTGCTAAATAACTGACTCTGCAGTCAGGTGTACCAGATTGGGCAGCACTGAACTACTGCAATGTGATTGGATGCCTTTTTCTAACATAGTTCAGTTTCCATTTGTAATCTGATTTGCTTTCCATCAGCCCACTTTTTTTTTTTTTTTTTGGATTGCATTGTACTTTATTGTTGGCAATTTATCTAGTACTTTTCACACACTATGACAAAGAGTTACAGAGAATGAATGAGCAATTTTCTTGCTGGGCCAAGATCAGTACATCTCAATTCAGTTTGAATTCATAACATTTATAATGGAATTGAGCAGTGCAAGATCTACTACCCATATGGTGTGATAAGAAGGTCAATGGCTGACAACCAGGTTTTATGGTTTCCTTTTTAAAGTGTATGCCATGTTTGAAATTTCCTAACTCCCATTTTTTTTGTCATGTGTAAAATACTGCTGGCTGCTCTTGTTACTGCTCATGTCTAGTAGGAACGTAACAAATGTATGTAAGTCTGATATTGCATCAATAAGTTATTGGCAATGCTTGAAGTCATATATACCAGGGTATAGAATGTAGTGTGGTATTAAAGGATGGTTTTGTGGGTAAGGCATAAGACTGGGACTCAAGCGATCTGGGTTCAGTTTACTGAGTTAACTTGGGCAAATCACTTACACTCTGTGCCCAGTTTTGAATCTTTAAAAGGGGTAACATCTTTTCTCCCATTCGCTGGGCATGTCTACACTGCCCCACAGTTTGGACTACCAGATGTGAAAAGCATTGCGCACTGAAGTGCTGCGCTGTATCTCCCCTGTGTGGATGCTGCTAGCACAAATGTAAAGGTTCTTAATTCACATTAACGTAGTCCTATTTGAAAAGGCAATGTAGACATGCCCTTAGTCTGATCTATTTAGTGTATAAACTACTCTGGCCAGGAGTGATCTTACTGTGTCTTGATTGGACATACAGATCACGTGATCTTTGTCTGGACATACAGATTACCCGACCTGTTTCTCTTTCTTGGTAGAGCGTGACACTTAAAATCATATTTCCAGTGAAAATTCATAATTACTAACCTGAAGTTTGCTTTCTGTTGATATATATTTAGCCCAAGACTCACTTAAAATGAGCTTTTCTGTTGAACATTCATTTGCTAGAAATACAGGAGAGGTCCACAATCAAAGCAGAATTAATTTAAGAGATAAGTGCAACCTTTACTCACGAGCAGTCAGCAATGCATTGTGCTGAGATGGGATTTTCTAGAACAGCATTATGCAATTACAGAAGCTAGTTCAGGAAGCCTGAGACTCAAAGTATAATTATATTCAGAAACATGATTCTAAAAGCGGTGCCTCCTTACTCAACACATCTGCAATGTATTCAGAGCTCAATCTTCTCACTTTACAGACCAAAATAAATGGGAGCTATTTTTTACTTCTGTCAGCACTGCACTAAAAACTTTGGGAAAAGGTCAGATGGCTTTTGCTGCCAAACACTTCCCTCATTTGCAGTTTTGTCATAGGCATGCTGCACTTTTGGAAGAGTTACTCAGGATACAACAACATACCCCCTCCCCGAAGCCATGCAGGAGGAATTATAGCTTCATCAGCTGATGGAGCTATAATCCCTCCTGCCTGGCTTGGGGGAGGGGGTATGTTGTTGTATCCTGAGTAACTCTTCCAAAAGTGCAGCATGCCTATGACAAAACTTACACCAGTCACCTTTGGCCCCTCAAGGAACTGTCATGGCATTTGGGGGACCACTAAGCACAAGGGAACCCTGGATATGCCACTTCTGGTGGCCTCCCCCAGGGAGATGGGGATGCAGGAGATGCTATTCTGGCTCTCCATCACCTGAGAATCCCTGGGATATTGAAATGATCCTTCAGGATCAACTATACTAGTTTTAGGACCACTCTGTGCCATCAAAGTGGCATAAAGCAGCTGAGGAACAGGCCCAATTGGTCTATACTCTGACAACTCCCACATTCATGGTTCCTTAAATCTGCTCCTTTACCAGTCAGCACACTCCCTAACCTGCAAGTCTGACATTCACTGGCTGGGCTAACGCTATTACATCCCTTTAACTTATTTTGCTCCCTGTTACCCAAGAGGCCACACCTCAGGGGTGCTGAAACAATTTGTACCGTGGGGGTGCTGACTAGTGTAAGGGGACTTAGGGCTGGTGCAACCATTTAGGCGACCTAGGCGGTCGCCTAGGGCACTAGGATTTGGGGGCGCCATTTTCTTCGGCAGCAACCGCGGCAGCCGGATCTTTGGCCACCCCGGTCGCTGCTGGATCTTCAGCCACCCCGGTCGCCGCCAGCATTTAGGCGGAGGGCGCTGGGGCAGAGGAGCGTGGGGAGGGCCGCCTGCAGCAAGTAAGGGGGTGGGGCGGCACGCAGGGGAACTCCCCGCCCCAGCTCACCCCTGCCCTGCCTCCTCCCCGAGCACGCCGTGGCTGCTTCACTTCTCCCACCTCCCAGGCTTGTGGCGCCTAAGCTGATTGGTGCCGCAAGCCTGGGAGGCGGGAGAAGTGATGCAGCTCACCCCTGCCCCGCCTCCTCCCTGAGCACGCCGTGGCCGCTTCACTTCTCCCGCCTTCCAGGCTTGCGGCACCAATCAGCTTAGGCGCCGCAAGCCTGGGAGGCGGGAGAAGTGAAGCAGCAATGGTGTGCTCGGGGTGCTCGTGCGTGGAGCAGGGGTGAGCTGGGGCGGGGGGGTGCCTCAGCACAGAGGGTGGGGGGTAGGGAGCTGCTGCAAGGGGGACGCCTCAGGACGGAGCAGGGGAGCTGCCGTGGGGGGGGCCCATCAGGGCGGTGGGGGGGTGCAAGGTGGAAGTTTTGCCTAGGGCGCAAAACATCCTTGCACTGGCCCTGAGGGGACTGTTGCCCCCTTTCTAACATTCAGTGGGGGTGTTTTGCTTGGCTAGCTCCCAGCACTAAAAGGGGAAGGGTCGATGGGAAATCAGGACCCTGAAACTGACTGTCCCCAGGAACAATGGGGAGAGGCCAGTGCTCCAGGCCAGCCAGATTGACAGGGCGGGCAGGCTAATCAGGGAGGCAGGAGGCCAGGGTGGTTCCCATCCTCCGTGTGAGTTGGAATTGCCTGGGTCAGAGAGAGTGGGGCCGAGCTAAGGAGAAAGTAGGGGCCCAAGCTGAGCTGGAGAGCAGAGCCGTGCCAGATCCAGAGGGGCCAGAGCTGCAGCCACAGAGCCAGAGACACAGCCCAAGGAGAGCAGATCCTGTGCTGGGAGCAGAGCTGCAGCCACAGAGCCAGGTGTGGTGAGCAACTGGGGCCAGCCAAGGGAGGACCCTGGGCAAAGGGCCCAGTGCAAAAAGACACTCCCAGCCAAGGGTCCTTGCAGGCCAGGCTGGGACGGGGTTCTTAACCTGACAGGGGGCTGACACTGGGAAGAAGGGTCCCACCACCCAAAGCCCGGAGGTGTGTGGCCACCACCAACCTGCAGCATCCCTGCAGCACAGCCAGGGCCTGAGAAGGAGACCTGGGACCTACAAGGAACAGACTGCAAAGTGCCTTGATGTCCAGAGACACTGTTTGTGATGTTCCCTGCCACAGAGCAGGATGATGTGTTTTCCTGCAACCGTTCCCGTTTTTCCTTATTCTTGTCTTTAAATTAATTGTTAAGTAAACAACTTGTATTTGCTTTAAACTGTATGAAATGATCAGTGGGTCAGGAAGGTGCCGAGTACAGAGAGAGTACCCCGGAGTGGGGACACCCTAGCCCCTGTCCTAGCAACCGCAACAGGGTTGGGGGTTGAGCCCCCCAGGAATCCTGGGCCCAGCCTTGTTGTGGTTATGAAGACTCTGCCAGACAGGAGAGTGGAAGGGGAATCCTCAAGGGCAGGGAGGCCTCTGGGTAAAGGAAGTGGGAGTGAGGACTCAGATCCTTTCGCTAGCCCACTTTACCCAGGTAGTGCAGAAGTCAGGAAAGTTTCCCACAATAGCGGGACCATTCCCCCGCTTACACTAGCTTACCCTAGACCTCAGAGGCAAGGCTGAGACTAGAAGCCAGGTCTGCTATTTAAGTAAAAATATGCTGCTTCCCAAGGAAGATCCATGTCCATTCCATCTACTGATCATAAAGGGAGCTTTCAAAGCAAGGGTTGTCTTTGATCAGAAAACTGAGTTTTAAATAAAGAAATGTAATTTACCACCAGTGACTATATACAAATGGGGGCGGCAGCGGAGGGACCTTTCATCCTTTAGAATTATTTGCAGTGAAATTTAAAACATTTCACAATATTTGCACTGTTGACTCACTCTTAATCACCACCAGTCTCCCTTCACTTCCTGGAACTGTGCAGTTTTCACTTCCTGGAACTGTGCAGTTGGTTGGGGGATCTTCTAGTCAACTTGCAACATTGATTCAGTTCCATCATACCCACTCAGTTCCAATCCCACACTCATAACTTCAGTGTGACTGTTTGCCTGAACTGAGGACTACTCCCAGGAGGAAGGGCTGGGACCTATTGTGACTGATGAAAAGCAAGAGATTTTGCTTGTTTGTTTGTTTTGTGCAGGAGGGGTGCAGCGAGAGAACTGGAACCAAACTTCGCTAGTAACCGTGTTAGGAGCATAAATCCATCAAAGCAAGCTGTGTTTTAATTCTAATTTTTCTACACAAGAAGTGTTTCAAACAATGTATAACTACTATGTTACCCAAAAAATTAAAATTTAATGTGAATTTCATGGATTCTAGAGATTCTACTTTTATGGCAAGAAGGTGACTTAACCTTGCAAAGATGAGTAAGGGAAGGGGGTCCGTGCAGAAGCTGATAACAAAGGCAGACCATGTACTCTCCAGGCTAGCGCCACTGGTTTTGCTATTTTTTTCCAAAGGTTGATTCTGCCTCTCTCTCTATGCAAGCACACATGGGAATTTGCATGCTATATTCAATCTGAGGGTTGTATAGGGGACATGCACCCTTTTGCCTGCTATTGCATGCATTCCACCACTCCTTACTGTAAATTCCCTTGCATGGGGACACGTTGGCCTTTAATCTTCATGTACCTGGAAACTACTGTTGTAAATCTGACTGGCTATACGAAAAACAGAGGAGATGGGATGGAGTAACGCATACTTAATAAAACTATCATAGACATGGATTAACTCATTCAGCCCATTCAAACCATATCCTAATCTCTTTGGATTAATTGTCTTTTCAGTTTTTATGCAGCTCTGAACTTCCCATTGCTGTCCAAAACCCAAGACACAGAAATACCATTAACAGATGTTGCTTTGTGGGGAGTGAGTTTGTTTTTTGTTTTTTTAAGAACTGGCCAAACCAAGGAAATCCCACAAGGAAACCTATTCTCATAAGATTCTCGCATCAAGAAGGTACTTGGTTAAATTTTGTATGTGCATTGGAACATAAGCATACTTAATGAGAGAGACCTGACATTCTAAACCTTCAGAATTGCTATTGGTCAGTTGTGTTTAGACGGATCAACTATCACAAATGTTGCTCTTAATAATCCTTAGGGAACAGAGCAGAGATATAAAAATTACAGCTATTTTCATTGGTAAGTAGTGATTTTGGATGCCCAGTTTGTTAAACCTTAGCAGGGCCTCATTTTCCAGAGGGTAGGAACTCACTACCTCTGAAAATCTGACCCCTTTGAGGTTTCTCAAGTTGGGCCCCCAACAATTAATGGATCCTAAAATCACTAGTCACTTTTGAAAATTTTGGCCTATAAATTTATACTTCACACAGCCAGTCTGAAATATTGTATATGCTTGTTTTAATGTACAATATACCACATGGATGATGGCATTTGTTGGCCACTTGCAATTGTTTGAAAAGAGGTTCATATACACACAATAAGGAGAAAAAAAAGTCCCTTTAAAAAAAAAAAGGTAATTAAACCCACAAAAATTTACTGGGGACATTCAAGGGCAGATATAGTACTTTAAATTATTTGACAATGGTGGTTGTAATCTAAGGGCTGGTCCACACTAAGAAGCGGGGTTGAACTAGGGTACGCAAATTCAGCTACGTGAATAGCGTAGCTGAATTCGAAGTACCCTAGTTCAAACTACTCACCCGTCCAGACGCCGCGGAATCGAAGTCCGCGGCTCCAAGGTCGACTCCGCCACCGCCTTTTGCAGTGGTGGAGTACCGGAGTCGACCGTGGCACTTCCGGAGTTCGAACTATCACGTCCAGATTAGACGCGATAGTTCGAACTCCGAGAAGTCGAACTCACCGCGTCGACCCGGCTGGTAAGTGTAGACTAGCCCTTAAAGTGGAGACTACTTGATAGTATGGCCAGGGATTTTGTTTTGCCCAGACTAATACCCTGGAAAGAAGCAGCATGCATTGGTCTGACCCAATTGGTCATCAGCTGCAGCAATTCATGAAACTGAGCCTACAAGTCAAAGTCATCGGCATACTCAAGCCTCCGACTTTAGGTTATAACCAGCTGAATATTAGCCTGCACCGAGAGGATATTGAGCAGATGGCAACTATGAAACACTGGGGAAGCATCATAGCCCATGCTGGAGGATGTTTGAAAGATGTGGACACACATATAACAGTAGCTGCCACCATGTTTTGGGCCCTTCAGTGGCCTCTCTGGAGTTGTTGGGACATCAAGCTTACTATGAAGTTGCACTCAATGGAACTACAGTTGTACCAACCCTATTATACAGCAGGGAAAGATGGGTGCTGAGGAAAGCTGAAGAGCACTGGATTCATATTTTTTATTCTTGTTGCCTTCGTCAGCTGCTCCATAGCAAGTGGCAGGATATGATCAGTTACGAGGATATTCATAGCTGAACCCACCGACCACCTCCATCAGCACTGGCCAACATTTGGTGGCTTTCTTGGTACGTAAGACCAACACATTATGAAGAGTGTTTACACCAAGGAATGCGGCTACTTGGCCACTGATCATGTGGTTGCCAAAACCTTCAGGTGGCAGCCAAACCATTTTAAGGAGCTAGCTAGAGATAAGTCTGAGTGGCACTCAATCTGCAAGGAGACTACATCAATTTGGGATTTACTATGATAGGGATGAGGAAATTATTTGACTATTTTTTTTAAAAAGACAAGATTTCAAGATGGTGCTGTCTCTTTAATACCAACCTGCTACATCTTCACAGTCATTGCGTGCATCCCCATGCTAATTCAGTAGCCCACACTGTGATATTACTGTTTACAATTACATACAATTTATTTTGCTAACACATTAAATGAAGAGCCTGAAATAAGCACCTAAATTAGATTCAATAGAACAGTTGTTACATTTTCATTGAACTTCAGCATATTCCGTAGCAGAACATTTACTCAGTAATTTAACTATTATGTTTGGAATAATTTGCCAAAGAAATGAAGGTGTGATTTGATTAAACACATTAAAATAGCAAAGTGTTTCTGCAGTTAATTGCATGAAAAAAATAGCTGTTAGATATTAATTAGCATATCTACTAAATACGATTATTTGTTTCAACAGTCATCCTTTATCTAAATGCACTTACTTTGGGCAACAAAATAAATCTGATAGAACTATTTAAATCATTACCAGGGCATGGACACATATGCCGATGTAGCAACCACAGCTAGGAATTTACAACCAACATCCAGCGTTGAAATAAAAGCTTTTCAAATAAGATGTTGATTGTATGTTGCTCTTTCCAAAATGGAGATGCATGCAATAATGGTAACAAAACATAATGCTGACAACCCCCACTGGTATACAAAGTTGTGCAATGATCAGGCAATAAGGACCAGACTAGTAAGTGCTCAGCACCCACAACTGGGGACAGATTTTCAGAGCTCAGCTATAAGGCCCAGGTTGGCAAAAGAGCACTTAACAGCTCCCACTGTGACATTTATGGCCAAAGCTTCAGAAGAGCTCAGCAGATTGAGCAAACAAAAGCTCAGCTCTTTAGAAAGATCTGGTCCCAATGATGGGTCCTGAATTCTTTGGAAAATCAGACCCTAAGGTTGGCACTGACTTCAGTGGGAACAGAGTTAGGCCAATGCTGATCACTTATCAGAATCCAACCCCACTGTGCCCCATATTCTTCAGAGAAATATTGTTATAATATGATTATAGCATATCTAAGATGTATTTTATGCAAGATGGGTCATGTGAGATATCATTGGAAAGGTTATGATTTACTGAATATGATTATCATATTTGTATGCACGTATCATTTTTTAATCTGAAGTTAGGAATATTGTCTATGCAACTATTAAAATGTGTTTAAACCTAGGGAACCCTCACTAGACAAATGCAATCAGTATAGATTGCTGGCTGGAAAGGGCAATTAGGAAAACAATAGCTCTTTGAAGATGCTAATCTCCCACCTTCCTGGAAAGCCTTCCTGTGGAGCTGCAAACAGACTGAGTTGTGGGTGCAGGATCATGTAATCATGTCACCTGATACTGGACTCCATGATAAAAATTAGTATTTTTCCACTGATGGGGGGTGGAAATCATACTGGAAGGCAAAGGATTCCCACCATATGTAAAACCTATTTAAGGCAGGTGAGTGACATAATTGTGGTTTATTCTTCACTGAATCCCTGCCCAAGATGACTGCTCTAAACACCTAAGACTGAACTGGAGAAGAAAGGATTGAACCCAGGCTAGAGGGTGTCTCGTCTGTGAAAGAAATACCTGGGGTTTTAAGCTGCAAGCAAGTTCGGCTGGCCTTCAAGAACCTCTGCAATCTGCCTAAAACAATATTTAGGGTGAGAATTTTCTTGTTATAACCAGTTTCTTTAGTATATTAAGCTTATCTTGAGCGTTTGTTTCATTTGCTAGGTAATCTGCTTTGATCTGTTTGCTATCCCTTATAATCACTTAAAATCTATCCTTTGTAGTTTATAAACTTGTTATTGTTTTGTCTAAAACCCAGTGTGTGGAATTCATAACTGGGGGGCAAAAAGCTGTTGCATATCTCTCTCCACATTGAAGGAGGGGGCGAATTTCATGAGCTTACGCTGTACAATTCTCTGTGCAGCGCCAGACGGTACAATTTTGGGTCTACCCTCTAGAGGGAGGCATGCACTTGAGTACTGGACAATTCCTTGGCTGAGTCTTCCCATGCAGAGCTGATCTCAGCATCTATGTGTAAAGCTGCAGCCGGGTGTGTCCCTACTTGTATGTGTGCTGGTAAAGTGCAGTCTGAAGCCTGATGGAGGGCTTGGCTGGCTTGCCTCAGCAATATAGTGTGAAGGGAGCCCAGGCTGGTGGGTCAGGTGGGCTCAGTGGTACCCCAATTCCAAGTGGCGCTCCGAGGGAAACCCGTCACATCATGATCTCACTAATTTAATGGGCCAAATACTTCCTTCAGTTACACATCTTCAACCACATTAACATCACTGCTGCTGTATGAAAATCCCATACCAATAGAGAAAATGAACCAGCTAACAATACATGGGAATACATCAAACTGTTCACTTCCACATTTGACCACACTATGCATAAAGTGAAAATGTTCCAGGCCTTCATCCATAAGTAGAAATATAGCACGAGCTTTCAATTTTACACTATTCAGTGAGCAAAGTGTTTAAGTGACATCCAAAGTGAGTTCATGAAGCTGACAGACATATCATATCTATGGTTGTAAACTAAGTCCTAAAACACCAGTGTGAAGGTAAGAGTGCAAAGAGTATGTGCCACTTGTCTAATAGTGAGAAACCTCATCCATTATGGCCATAACTTGCAGAAAATTATCTGTTATATTTGGGCTTCAGGGAGGATCATAGGCAGGGTCTTCATATGAAGGGATAAGGTAAATGGGAACATGACTGGGTCAGGAGAAAAGATAGGACTATTTAATATTCATTCTCTTTGCATGGCTAGTAATTTAAGGCATATGGCAGCGTTTCGGCACCCAACTGGATGGCTGAGACGTTAGAGTAGAACAATAGGGAGGCAGTGTGGTCAAGTGGGTGGGGCACTGGACTGGGAGTCAGGCCAAGAGACCTGGGTTCCTATCCTGGCTCTGCCACCAACCAGCTGCATGAACTTGCACAAGTCATTTCCCCTCTCTGTGCCATAGTCTCCGTTCTTAAGAACTTAGTCTCACTCTATGTGTTTGCACAGTGCCTTGTGCAATGAAAATCTTAATGAGATTGAGGCTTCTAGGTTCTAATGTAATTAGAACAACAGTAATGACCACTGAACAGCTCATGGAACTGCCCTTGATGGTATTTCTAGGACAGTGGTTGGCAACCTTTCAGAAGTGGTGTGTCGAGTCTTCATTTATTCACTCTGATTTAAGGTTTCGCGTGCCAGTAATACATTTTAACGTTTTTAGAAGGTCTCTTTCTATAAGTCTATACTATATAATTAAACTATTGTTGTATGTAAAGTAAATAAGGTTTATAAAATATTTAACAAGCTTCATTTAAAATTAAATTAAAATGCAGAGCCCCCTGGACCAGTGGCCAGGACCTAGGCAGTGTGAGTGCCACTGAAAATCAGCTTATGTGCCGTCTTCGGCACCCATGCCATAGGTTGCCTACCCCTGTTCTAGGACATTAAAAGCCTTATCCACCATATGCTAATGTTGGTCAACTTTCACCCTTCACTTCCAACTACTAGCATCTTGGTGCCAGGATAAGTAACATCTTCAACCTACCTGCACTGAATTCTAGGAAGTGAGTTGTGATGTTGCCAAGACATTGTAAATTAGTTGACTCAGTTTTGGAAGAAAAAGCAGGGATGAATCTTCTCTCCTAATTCAAGATGAATCCAGTCCCAACAATGCTTACAAGTAACTTTACTTTGTGTTTTGCTCACTTCTGCACTCTTCTGTTTCTGCCAAAACCAGAAAGGAACAAAACCCAAAAAAGGACGAGGAAATCTATTGTAATATTGTGCAGCCACCGCCGCCGAAGAGCCCCCTCATGGCCAGAGCTCACTGCAGTACCCGGTCTGTCCCCCCTTTTCAGGGCCCTTTTAGAACTCTCTGTTCAAACAATCCCACAAAGCATCCTATTTATTTACTTCTCTGATACATACTGGCTCCTGGGCCCCAAGCAGTCTTAACTAACCTAAAATACAAACTCACACACTTCATCCCAGCTGGCCTTTGCAGTCTCTCCAAGGCCTTCCTGCCTGGAGAGCTTTCTCCCACTCTCTCCTGCTTCTTCAGCTTTTTTTTTATTTTTTTCCTGTCTCAGGGCCCTACACAAGCCTTCTTGCTCCCTGCAGCAGCTACAGACCTAGCTGCAGTTTTCTGGGCCTCCCCTCCTTAAATGCAACCTCCTTGATTCAACCCAAGTGTCTCAGCCTATAATCAGGCCTGGCTTAGTCCCTGGCTCTCCAGCTATGGGCAAGCCATCCTGATGCACTATTCTTACTCTTTTTACCGAGCTATAAACTGAACACACTAGAAGACAACACTCACAACACTGGCAACTCAATTCCTAGGCCACATTGAAATAATTCCAATTAAGCATCTCGTTTTCTGAACACTCAGTGGAACCTCAGTGAAAATTTTGTCATCCCGTAATGTTTAGGCAAGGTGAGCTTTTCAAAAGCTCAGTGTTGGCCTAACTCTGCTTCCACTGAAGTCAGTGGTAAGGATCTCCTTGTTTTTGGCAGGAGTAGTAGTCGGTCAAAGCTGAGCACTTTTGAAAATCCCACCAATAATATTCTGTTTTCTTGCCTGGGTATAGCTCATTGAGAACAGCTCTCCAACTACGAAAGTGGTTTCAGTCAAGACAGATATTCAGGCAGACCAGATATTACTCACAATATGCCCATCCTCTATAAAGAATTGCACCACAACTGACAGTTAGCATTTTTCCAACATTTAACTCCTTTACTTTCAGGTAAACAGAAACCATTTCTAAAGCATCCTCTGGTGACTCCTGGTAATGCTGCACATTCATCATTAACTAAAACTAGGGGACAAATTCATTCACTGGCATATATAACCACAATTTCATTGACCTCAATGGAGTTGCGATAAATTTAAACTACTGGTGAATTTGGCCCTTTGAGCAGACGAGTGTGAGGGAAGTTTAGCATCAGACTCTGCGGCTGACCCCCAAGTAAAGTCTGACAGCCCCATCCTCCCTGTGCTCTGGAGTGGGTTCCTGGAACAAACAGTCCCGGTTGTTGGCTGTGTCCAACTATCTTCTTTCATTCATACTCCAGGAGCATAGAGGTTTTCTGGGCAGGTAATAGGAAAAAACTTGCCCTCTACTCCTTGTGAAGCACAACATGATGCGAACATCACACAAAGGACAAAGCCCATCTGCCTCAATGAACTCAAAATATTCAGATTTGGCTCCATGAGTAATAAAGCTAGTCCAAAAATGGGAGAAATTTTTGTTAGACTTTTTTCCTGTTCTCATCAAAGCTTGAAATTAAAACAAAAAGTCACTACATTTTTTAAGTTAATATATATTGAAACCAGCTGTATTGTTTAGTGATTTTGGGTACCCAACTGGAGATACCTGATTTTCCAGAAGGCAGATGCTGAGCAATTTCTGAAAACCAGACCTTTATGATTTCACAGGTTGGGCACCCAAAATCTCTAGTCACTTTTGAAATTATAAGCCTGGGGGTCAAACGAAGCCTTCGCTCTACTCCCATTATCTCGCAAGACCTTTGCTAAGAATTTTCAAAGGAGCCTAAATGAGTTTGGCTCCCAACTCCAATTTCAGTATCTTCTACACATACATACACACACATGGTAAGAACTTATGTGCCAAGTCTCAGCTTGGAATTAATGTGCGTATGGAATAATAAAACTATCAAATTCTGAGTTGCTAATGGACAGCCACATTAGATGCCTAAATTACAACAGCTGAAACAAACCTGCAATAATCAAACCTGCAACTGCCAAAATGTTTTCATTGTTCATTAACTGGGACTTTTTTGCATTGCTAATCCTAATGAGCTGCCATTCTTGTTCCTATCCAAGCACTGTCTGCAGCACATCCCTAGTTTTATTTTTCTACCCAAACAGGCAATCTTATTCAACAGGCAGCCTTTTAATGCATCAAATCCAGGGAACTAGCTGATATAATGTAATGGTAATAAATCCACCACACAAACAGCTTCAGGGGAAACTGCACTTCACTCCAGGGCAGTCTTCAAGGACTTTTGTTTAAGTGGAAAAAGCCAAATGGCTGTTTATTTCTTCTTTAGAAACCCCGTACAAGAGAGTTTAAGGCCCCAATCCAATGTCCACTGAAATTAATGGGATTCTTTCCATTGATTTTAATGTGCATTGGATCAGGCCCTAAAACTAATTGACTCCCTCCCTAAGCATGAATAAGGGAATCCATTTGCAGTACAGAGCTTTTCTAGCAGGGAGCTTTACTGATGACAAGCCATACCTGTTGTGCAGATAAAACTTCGTATTTCAACATACTGATCACTACCATCATCACTGCTTCTCTTAACTTGATTCCATAACTGTCAAGTTCCAACATCAGATATCCAGACGCTCTTTCTTGTACCCTTCTAACTAAGGTTGCCAGGTGTCTGGTTTTCAACCGGAACACCCAGTTGAAAAGGGACCCTGGCTGCTCCAGTCAGCACCACTGAGCAGGCCATTAAAAGTCTGGTTGGCAGCGCAGCGGGGCTGGCAGGCTCACTGCCCGGAACTGCATGACTCTCAGGAACCGTCCAGCATGTCCCTCCAGCTCCTAGGCCAAGGGGTGGCCACAGGGACTCAGTGCGCTGCCCCAGCCCCAAGCACCAGCTCTACAGCTCCCATTGGCTGCGGTTCCTGGCCAATGGGACTTTTGGGGGTGGTCCCTGCGGGCAGAGGCAGCGCGCAGAGCCCGCTGGCCGCCCCTCTGCCTACGAGCCAGAAGGATATGTCACCTCTTCCCGGGAGCCACCTGAAGTCAGCCAGTGCCGCCCGAAGCCCACACCTCAAATCCCCTACCATGCCCCACCCCCCCTGACCCAGCTCAGAACCCCTTCCCACACACAAACTCCCTCCCGGAGCCTGTACCCCCTCCCAAAACCCTCGGCCCCAGCCCAGAACCCACTCCTGCACCCCAAACCCCTTATCTCCAGCCACAGCCCTCACCCCCTCCTACACCCTAACCCCCTGCTCCAGACCAGAGGCCCCTCCAACACCCTGAAGCCCTCATTTCTGGCCCAAGCCCAGAGCCCATACCCCCTCCCACACCCCAACACCCTGACCCAGCCCAGTGAAAATGAGTGAGTGAGGGTGGGAGAGAGGGAAGGAGCAAGCAACAGAGGGAGGGGTGATGGAGTAAGCAGGGGTGGGACCTCGAGAAGGGGCAGTGCAGGATCAGGGCCTCGGGGAAAGGGAAGGGCAGGGCAAGGGTGTTTGGTTTTCTGCAATTAGAAAGTTGGTATACTACTAAGCAGTGTGTTACTAGGCTGTATTCACAATTCATGCAGCTTTCAATAGCTGGCCTGGACTCTTACTGAAGGATGCTGGACACAAAGACAGCATGGATAAATTTGAAACCTCAGGGCTTTAATATATTAATTATGGGCCAGAGTGTGCCTTTATGCACTGTCTTGTGCAAGGGGTTATGCTCAAGCTTTACGAGCCCAAGCAGGGCCAGCTTTAGGAACTGCAGGGCCCGATTCGAATACTCGGCGGCAGTCCGGGTCTTCAGCGGCACTTCAGCGGCGGGGGTCCTTCCCTCACTCCAGGTCTTCCGCAGACCCCCCCGCCCTGCCACCAAAGTGCCACCGCAGACCCGGACCGCCGCTGGGTGAGTAAAAAAAATTTTTAAAAGTGCCTAAGGCGTGGGGCCCTCTTAGGCGCAGGCATGGGGCCTGATTGCAGGGAATTGGGGGAATCAGCCTAAAGCCGGCCTGAGCCCAAGAGTTGATGTGCTTCATACCCATATTCATAGGCGCCAACTCCATGGTTGCTCCGGGGCTGGAGCACCCATGGGGAAAAATTGGTGGGTGTTCAGCACCCACCGGCAGCTCCCCACCTCCCCACCAGGCTTGCCTCCGCCTCCTCCCCTGAGTGCACCGCGTGCCCGCTTTCCCCCCTAGCTCCCAGTGCTTGCGCCGTGAAACAGCTGTTTCGCACAGCTGGGTGGGAGGAGGGGGAATGCGGCATGCTCGGGGAAGAGGCGGGGCCAGGGCGGGGATTTGGGGAAGGGTCCAATAGGGGCAGGGAGGGGGCGGAGTTGCGATGGGGGACTTTGGGGAAGGGGTTGGAAAGGGGGCAGGGCAGGGAAAGGGTGGAGTAAGGGCAGGGCCAGGGCCGGGGTGGGGGCACGAGCTCCCACCGGCGCCAGGGAAAGTTGGCGCCTATGCCCATATTATCCTGCTTCCCTCTTGCTCCAGGGAGCTGCAAGTAACTAACTGTAGGCCTAGAAAGAGTGCAACTTACTTCCCACTTTGTGCCAGTCCAGCAAGCGGGGGTGGGGGGAGGGCCAAAACCTCACCTTCTCCCCTATGCCCACTTGCTTAGTGTGCAGGACCTGAGGGACTTCTTGTGAGCAGGGCCAGCAGTCCAAACCAGACCCCAATTCAAGACTCAAGTAGTTCTTACTCAGCCAAGAAAGGCAGAGGCAGGGGGCCTGGCTCCCCTGTTCAGTTGAATAAGACAGTCTAACTCTGGGAAATACCTGCCATTATGAGCTTTTACATTTATGTTGTTGTTGCCCCTCTGTGACGGGTTGGATCACAGAACCCCCCTTGGGAGCTGCCACCGGATGTGCCCAGATTACTTCTACCCCTGCTTTCCCTGCCAGCTCCAGACTCCAGCACCCTGTCTTGCTGAGCCAGACACTCCCGTCTGCTCCAACACAGACCCAGGGTCTGAATTACTTGCCCCAAAGCTGCAGGTTGACCTGAAAGCAACTCACAGAACTGTTCCTGTCTTTAACACTCAGATGCCCAACTCCCAGCGGGGTATAAATGCAAATAAATCCGTTTTACCCTGTATAAAGCTAATACAGGGTAAACTCATAAATTGTTCACCCTCTATAACACTGATAGAGAGATATGCACAGTTGTTTGCTCCCCCAGGTATTAATACAGACTCTGAGTTAATTAAGAAGTAAAAAGTGATTTTATTAAATACAGAAAATAGGATTTAAGTGGTTCCAAGTAGTAACAGACAGAACAAAGTAAGTCACCAAGCAAAATAAAATAAAATGCACAAATCTATGTCTAATCAAACTGAATACAGATAATCTCACCCTCAGAGATGCTACAGTAAGTTTTTTCCTCAGACTGGACACCTTCCAGGCCTGGGCACAATTCTTTCCCCTGGTCCAGCTCTTGTTCCAGCTCAGGTGGTAACTAGGGGATTCTTCATGATGGCTGTCTCCCCTTTGTTCTGTTCCACCCCTTTATATATCTTTTGCATAAGGCGGGAATCCTTTGTCTCTCTCTGGGTTTCCACCCCCCCTCACTGGAAAAGCACCAGGTTAAAGACCACACTTGCGTAATTACAATAGGCCCTCAGAGTTATATTTCATATTTCTAGTTTCAGATACAAGAGTGATACCTTTATACAAATAGGATGACCACACTCAGTAGACAATAAGCTTTGTAATGATACCTTACAAGAGACCTTTTGCATGATATTCACTCATTAACATATTTTTATAAAATCATATAGACTGCAATGTCACACCCTCCCACCCCACCACCATTTAATTCTAACAACAAAACCAGCCTTCTGCTGAGCAGCAGTAGATGCTCAGGGCAGCTTTCCAGTGGAGGAGAATTCAGTGATGCAGAATCTGGGTATATTCTAAGTGTAGCTTGCTTTATTTACACACACCAGTCCTGGAACAGAGGTGGTGAAACAGCATATATGCAAACCCTTCTTTCAGGAATCACAGCCCAACATCAATACTCAGTTCCCAAGGAGCAATTCACCCTCAAAACTTGACTTGAATCAAAGACCAAACCGAAGAAGCTCTCCTGCCACAGCTCCCTCTCCAAAGACCACTGCCTCTACACAAAACTTTACATTAAAAAAATTAAAAAACAAACTCAGCACATATCTTCCAAAGAGAGAAAAGTTTGCTCAGAAGAGTATGTGTAAAGGTGCCACCTGGTGCCATCTGCCGCAACACAGTGAAATGTTTTCTTTTGTTTTTACGTGAAAAAGCCCTGAACAGATGTGAAAAAAAAATCCATTCTCTCACATGAAGCAAAAGTAAACTAAAACTATTCCAGTCAGGATATAAGAGCATCTGACCTTTGAAGTGGTTTCATAGCTGATTAAAGAATCTGTGTATTTCCACTTTGGCAAATGCCAATGATTGTATTAAATTAAGAAGAGATTTGCGCTTAGATTTTTTGGTTAAATAAACACTTGCTATTCCAGCAACACAGCCTCTCAGTGCATGTATCTTGCCTAGAAATATTTAGTGGCACTTAAGACACTAAGAAATTTCCATATGTATAGTATAAATGGGTATAAAACATGGCTCTCCTCACTTCCTTGTCTCCTCAATAGGGTGTGTCTTTATAGTTTCCAAAGGACAATTCTGAGAGTGAAGCAACAAACTGAATAGTCGGTATTTGTGTCTTAAGTCACTGTCCTTGAAAGTTCAAAGAAAGGTATACCAGCAGGCCAGAGATTAGACAGAGAATGCCTTTACTGTGACATTGTGGGTGAGGTAATATCTATTATTGGGCCAACTTCTGTGGGTGAAAGAGACAAGCTTTCAAGCCACACAGAGCTCTTCTTCAGGTCTGTGACTTGTGAAAGACAGGAGTTATCTGGAGGCTAAGAAACTTGCTAATAGTTTGGGAAATTACAGTTACTTTTAGGAAATCCATGGTCAGAAGTGACAATCGGGTTAATAGTATTTCTACCTCAAACTGAATTTTATCCTGAGAAAAATTGCCCTTGTTATGTTAATTAGTGTAATTAATAGAGAACAGGGAAGCAATGGTAGCTCCCCATGCTGACTATTTATTACATTTGATGGCACTTAAATTGGAGAATTAGTATGAAATCAACAAGATGAAATTCAAGAAAGACAAGTGCAAAGTAGTACATTTAGGAAGGCAAAATTAAATACACAACTACAAAATGGGGGTTAACTGGCTAGGCTTGAGTACTGCTGAAAAGAATCTGGGAGTTATAGTGGACCACAGATTGAATGAGAGTCAACCATGTGATACAGTTGCAAAAAAAGGCTAATATTCTGGAGTGCATTAACAGGAGTATCGTATGTAAGACACAGGAGATATTTGTCCCACTCTGCTCAGCACTGGTGAGGCCTCAGCTGGAGTATCATGTCCAATTCTGGGCACCACACTTTAGGAAAGACGTGGATAAATTGGAAAGAGACCAGAGGAAAGCTACAAAAGTGATAAAAGGGTCAGAAAACCTGATCTTTCAGGAAAGGATAAAAAACTGGGCATGTTTTGTCCTGAGAAAAGAAAACTGAGATGGACCTGATAACAGCCTTCCAATATGTTAAGGGCTGTTATCCAGAGGACTGGGCTCAGTTGTTCTCCCTGTCCACTGAAGGTAGGATGAGAAGTAATGGGCTTAATCTGCAGCAAGGGAGATTTAGGTTAGACATTAGGAAAAACTTTCTAACTAGAAGGATAGTTAAAAGCACTGGAATAGGCTTCCAAGGGAGGCCATGGAATCCCCAACATTGGAGGTTTTTAAGAAAGTCTTGGACAGACACCTGTCAGGAATTCATAGATTCATAGACTCTAGGACTGGAAGGGACCTCGAGAGGTCATCGAGTCCAGTCCCCTGCCCTCATGGCAGGACCAAATACTGTCTAGACCATCCCTGATAGACATTTATCTAACCTACTCTTAAATATCTCCAGAGATGGAGATTCCACAACCTCCCTAGGCAATTTATTCCAGTGTTTAACTTGGTCTAGGTGTACTTGGTCTTGCCTCAGCATGCAGGGCTAGATACATGACCTCTTGAGGTTCCTTCCAGCCCTATGATTCTATGATTTATAATTCTATTCTGAGCTCTGTTCAGTGCCATGTTCCATGAGAAACGTCTCCAGAATACAAGGAGCTAAAGAAAATTGTTTATTATAAAGTGAAAATAATATTTTATCTAACTTATAGAGTGGTATTTTGAAAAGTAACTTAGGAGCAGAAGCCCCATTGAAAGTCACCAAGGGACTCATCTTAACCTCTGAGTGGATGGAAAGACATCATTGACTTCAGTGGGCTTTGGATCATACCCTTTGGCACTTTTGAAAATCCCACACCCAAAATACACTTTTGGTAAAGTTTCATAAACTCACCTGACCCATTTTCATCATTCTTCATAAAATGTGGCATAGAGAGATGAAAGTCTTCTCTGGCAAGTAATTTTGGTGGGGATACAGAGAGGAAGATGAGCAGATTCTGTCTGTATTGTGGAGGCACTGAACATAAAGACAATTCCCAGCCCTGCCACAAACTTCCCATGGGATCTTGGGCAAGTCACTTAAACCAGCATTTTCAAAGGCATTTAAAGAAATTAGGCATCGTACTCCAAACTGAAGTCACCAGTGTTGGTACCTCTACTTTAAGGATTTGTGCTGATTTAGTTAAAACAGTGCTAGTTTTCTAATGTAGAAAATGTAGGCTGAGCTATACTTAGAACTTCATTTTAAATGGTATTACGCTAGCACCTGGAAGCACCATTGAACCATGCACTCGACAAACACTAGAGCTAGGGGGGGAAATGAGTTTCCCACCCTATGGAATATTTGGAGGAAAATGGAAAAAAAAACATTTTTGTAAAGTTTTCTATAAAAAAGTTTGATTTTTCATGGAAGAATTGCAAACAGAAAAGCTCTCTTTTTTTTGACAAACAGTCCAAATTTCCAAGAGAAAGCAGACATTTTTTCACCAAAAATGTTATTTAGTTGATAACCCAGCTTTCCATCCAAAACAGGACATTTTTAGTTAGCCCTCACACACACAGTAGAAACAGTCCCTGGCCCAGAGATCTTACAGTCTAAATAGGCAACAGAAAGGGTGAGAGAAGGTTAGTGGGTGACTTGATTAGTCTAAATAGCCACACAGGGGAAAAAATATTTAATAATGGACTCTTTAGCCTAGCTGAGAAAGGTATAATCCATGATCCAATGGCTGGAAGCTGATACTAGACAAATTCAGCCTGGAAATAAGGTGTACATTTTTGACAATGGAGGTAATTAGCCACTGGAAGAATTTACCAAGGATTTGCTCTAGGAATTATTTTGGGGAAGTTCTCTGGTTTGTGTTATACAAGAAATCAGCCTAGGTGATCCCATTGGTCCCTCCTGGCTTTGGGCTCTAGGAGCTATCTTTATTCTATAGGTGAGGAACTGAGGCAAAGAGGTGAAGGGCCGGACCCAAAGTCACACAGCAAGTGTGTCACAGAGTTAGGAATCAGATCCAGATCTCCTCAGTCCCAAGTGCCTTAAGCACAAGGCCAGCCTTCCTCTCATTATAGCAGAGTCTTAAATCTCATTTCTAAAACTGACTTGTAGCCATGACTAGTGGGGCGGAGCCAGGTTTTGTAGCTAGTGGGAGAGGGGGTATGATGGGTTATTTGTGGTGCCACTTCCTCCTCACTCCATCAAGGAGGTACTGACCACCCGCAGCAGCACCCTCCGCAAGCAACCCTAATGCCAGTTCAGTGTGAAGGGGAGGCCCTGAGGAAGGCAGGGGGCTGGAGAGCAAGCCCACCCTGCACTCAGCCCGCAGCAGCTCCTGTCCCAAAAGGCTGGGCCCGGCTCCTCTCTGCAGGTATTGCAACCTGGCACACAGAGTCACTGTGCCACTCAGGGTTGGCCTGGCCACCCCTCCCTTGTGAATGTGGGGCTGCCAGGCCAAATTTCAGTGAGTAGCATTGCAACCCAGCACATGGGGTCACACCAGCACTCAGGTGTGGGGGCCCACGGCAAATTGCTCCTTCCCCCACCCGCAGCAGCGCTGTGGTTAACCACTGTGGGCTGGTTGCCTCCCAGTCCCTCTATCAGCTCAGCCGCTGGCCATGTCAGTATAAATATTCAAAACCTGACCTTGTTGCATTGTGTACAGAATGGGAGAACCACAGCGATGATGAGGTATTGCCAACAAAGCATCGTACGTCACTCTATAAATATTTTTCATGTTCATTTCAGCCTCTCCTTAGCAAACTGAGTGAGCCTCAAGAGGCAAGCCTCCCAGCCCAGGTTCACAGCATGGTGTTAGCAGGGTTTGCAACAGTGTGCTGAGAGTAGCTATGCAGACATTGCTTTCACGTTGCAGCTTGGGCACTCAAGGCCACCCCTCCCCTTCAGTGACAACACCTACATGGCTCTTTTTAGTGTGCCAGCATGAGCCCCACCAGCACAAATCTGGGGACATAGTCTGGGGGGCTCTCTACAGGTGCAGTGTAGACATACCCGGTATTTGGAACATTATCCAAAGTTGTTCAGTCATGAAATTAGGATGGAAACTGAGTGCTCGTGCAATTACTCTCTGCTGTTGGCTGGATTAAAAATAGAATAGGATTATCTGTCCTTGGGATAGCTACAGCTGGTCAAAAGCGGGGTTATGGAAGTAATTGGAGTTATAGAAAGACTTCTGTGTGTGGAAGAGTTGGTAGCGGTCAGAGAGGAGACAAACAGAAGTGGAGACGAGAGAGGAAAATGCAATGTATAGTACAGAGACGGGAAACCAGGTGCTGCCTAACACTTCCTAATACAAGAACAAGGGTACTGTAACCATGCAGGGCTTCTCTCCTCCTTTCCCTAACCCCAGCTATCAGTCAAGTACGTGCGGCCACACCCAGGCTCTTTCAAGCAGGTTTATTTTCTTAACACAAGCAGGTTTATTCTCGTAAAACAAACCCATTCCTCATTTTTTTTTCAGCATTTTCTTCTTTCCATTACACACAGTAAAAAAAAAGTTTGTTTTAGTCAAGAATAAGAGAAATTTTACAAAGCTTTTTCTCTAGCTATATAAAAATATCAGGACAAGAAAGCCATTTCCAAGGAAAGTCAGAAACTAGAAAATTGCGTACCTCCTGGGATGTGGCCCTTTGTTGTATGGGACTTGCAAATCTGCCTAAAATCTCCACACATCTTGGGTTCATGTTTTGCTTTTCTCTGCTAGCATCTATCTTATCCACTTCCTTCACCAACTGGCAAGTCAACCCAAGCAGAACCCCACATCATATGTATGCCAGGATTTAATTAGCAAGTCAGAGACCAATGAAGACCGGGGGTGAGAGGGGGTGGGAGAAGTAGTAAAGTAGAAAGATGAAAGACACCATAACAGAAAGAGGAGGACCGCCAGGAAGAGAAGGGGGGGGACAAAATAGTCCCTGTTCTCAACTGTGTTAGGATTACTCCAGTTTTGCACCAGTGCAACTCCACTGATATCCAACACTGGATATCAGCCTTGATCACCCACTTATACAAGTCTCCTTTGAACAATATTTTTGCAGCCATATTTTTGTATATACAAAACCTTGAATTCATGCACACAAATTGTACTGGTGGCAAGCCAACTGCACAGTAAGATGCCATTTGTGCGAACCAATCAGGTAGCTATATGTCAAACTACCTAATTTTCATTTGCAGATGTCAACATTTGAGAACACAAGTACTTGAATGCAAAACATTATATCTGCAAAAAATGAATGTGAAACTATGGGAACCATCTTAAGACCCTTTTGAAATATGGCCCCACAGTTTGTGTCAAAAGGCATACTATTCTACAGAAGTATTTGCTAGGAAACATTGTAGTTGTTGAGAGATACTATGCTTCATGCACTGCGCTTGATCTTGTTTATTACTGATTTCCTACATGAGAAGTAGAAGAACTAAAAGTAAGATGGGTCTAGCTTATAAAATCTACAGACATTTCATCCCCGCTGTCAAGGGTAGAAAAATCCTGGCTTCAATGCAGCAGAAAAACAACTCACTGAAGCAGAAGGTTCCATCTCAGTGGAATTCAGCTGATTATAGGCTTGAATAACCCCTGTAATAACAGCAAGTTGTATGGGAAGTAGAGGATAGGCCAGGCAGATACCACCTTGACCTCTGCTAACTGGAATCCTATAACCAATTATCCATCCTTTTCTGCACATCTGGTGTAGTCACTTGGGGAGGAGGGCGGACCAGTGCTGATGAGGCATGTCTTAGCAAAGTTTGACCACAAAACCTGGGACACTGATGGGGGGAAAAAATAATCCAAATTGAAAACAGAGGTGACACGGTTGAAATAATGTTATAGCAAAAACATGGCTTTTAAGCCGTCTACTAACTCCAAGATAAGTGAAGTGCCTGACAGACAAATAGGAGTTGAGAAGATTGCTTGATCTGTGGTATGTTTAGAGGAAAAATTGAAACCATTGTTTAACAGAATTCAGACACTGAGCACTCATGTGGAAAAAGAATCAGACCATTCCATCATCACATGAACTTCTCCCCCATTCTACACACTGGTCACAGATTATATGCTGCAAAAATAAGAGATGCCTGGGTCTTAAACCAAGAGAACCCTTGCAAAAAGATGATGCACGTTAAAAAGTTGACAAGACACAATTAGTGGAAGCATAAAGAATTAAAGTTGATCCCCTTAAGACACCTCTCCCACCCCCCACCCCCGTATAGGACATATGAAAGCTGCTGCTTAACATTCATTTTCATTGTGTTTATTGCAGTTATACTTTCGTGGGCACTGGAAATCATTCTAAGCCCCAAATGCACAATAGAAAGGGGAAACAGATTAATGCCCTAAATTTTCAAGTGTTGGCAAATGTCAGGTGGTTTGAGTTTTTTGGGTCCCCAATTTGAAACGTCAGTATATTAGGTTTGGTATCCAAATGTAGTGGGCACTTTTGCAGATTACACCCAACTGATTTACCCAAGGTCTGAGGGCAAGTGATTTGTGGAGGTGGAAAGAGAACCAGGATTCAGCCCCTATTCATGTGCCCTTTCTGCTGGAGCTAGCTGCCCCTAACCACAAACAAAGGGTCCAGTCTCCTGAGCTTTCAGATAAACCACAGCATATGGATGGAAAGCCATAACTGGGTAGAGTCCTCCCTACTTACATGTAGTTTTTGTGTGGGGGGGTTCCCTCTTAAACTGCTACATCCTTTTGTTGCCACATCAACTGATCAACGTCTGACGCTGTTTGCCAGAAAAATAAGATGGTGAGTCAATTGGGCCGTTCTGTTTGGAAGAAATTTCCTCAGGGCAATAACCTAGCAGCAAATCCTTGAAATCAAACGGTGGGGATCTTACAGCAAAAATACTCGATAATCTGTTTTCAGAAACCCTGCACCTGGGGGAAATCGCACCAGACATGCATGTGAGATCCTTTGCTCCTTCCCTTCCCCATCTCCTTTAACCATCAGCTGGAGAAATTGGACTAGTCCTATTATAAAAGCAGAATGAATCCGCATGTCCAGCACAACAGCTGAATTAGTAGCTCTGCATACATGAAACACTGATGTCTGAAGACCACAGTGACTTAAACCAAGGGATTAAATTAGATTAACAGAATAAGATTAATGGACAGATATTAAGGACGGTAATTTTGGACTAGCCATTTTCCTTTAATTTGATTCCAGGAGAGACGATCATAATGAGAAATTCCAAAGCTCAAGGTTACATCTGTTTGAAATAGTTGACTTGAGCTGATTGAAAATAATCAAAGTGATGACATTTAAAAAAATTTTTTAATTGCAATGCACACAAAAATTAAACAAGTTTTTTCTACAAAAACATTATTTTTGAGCTGCTATTGAGCTCATCAAAATATTTTGAATTCAACGAAAACTAAAGTTAATAAAATTTAATTTAATTTTTTCAACCACCTCTACAATTGACTGTAAAAATCTCTGACTTCATTATTTAAAAAAACAGTTAAAAATCATTTCTTCCAGCATCAGACTGAGAAAAACAGACATTAAAATTCTCCAAAAATGTAATTTGTTATACCTTTAGCTTTTACCATAGCACACAGCCTGCCACCGCAGAGCCCATGTTCTTCCCAAAAGCTTAAACATCTAGAGTCTTCCATAAGCCAGCCCAAAGGTAAGAACTTAGTTGTTTCATAGCTGCCTGACTGCTAACTGAAATGGAAGTTATGCCAGGCACACTAGGCCTGGGACTAAGAGATTCAGTTGGGAAACCTGATAGAGAGTTCATGAGAGGTTTTTTAAAAAATATTTAAGGTCCACAGCCAGTATGGATATTTTTTCTGGCATGTTTCAGGTGATTAGCTCTGTAAGTTACAGTACAACACTGTTTTAATGAACCCTGGTTAACCAATGCTCCTGCTTAAATGAAGCCTGGAAGTGCCACCCTAAGGTGCATTTTATTTTGACTGAGGTTTGGCAGAGCCCCAAGTGGGACCCCTAGTGAAGCTAAGAGGATTCTGCAGGGGTCCTTTCTCTTGGCTTATCCAGTGCAGACTTTTGGCCTTTGCATCCTCATCTCTGATCACACCGAAGCTGCTCACAAGTGTCTGTGTTCTGGAGTCTCATCCTCCCAAGAGCAGAGAAGATCCTGCCAGCTACCAATGGAGAAAGTTGCATTCTATGTCCCCCTCCCCACAAGACCAGGGCACAATAATGACCAGCCGGCTTTTAAGAGGCCTCATTTGCCGCAGCATGGCCCCTTTAATGGCATCAGCCTATATAACTGTTTTGGGTCCCCTATAATGGGTGGAGCCATCGATTTTCTTCACTCTTACTTCTCCAAACTTCTTAGGCGTCCCGCAAGTTTGTCAGATACTCTGCACTGCATTTGCCTTTCCTTACTGCAAGAGTCTGTGAATAGCATCAAATGTCAGTACTCCATAGAACATTTTACCCAATAATAGGTGATCCAAAAGTGGGCTGATTCCCAGTGGGATGTGGTGATACAATATGGAACAAAACCACTTTGAAGACGCTTAGGTATTTGCTCTCATATTTTCCTAGGATTTTCCCAACTTTCTTCTAATTTCCTGTTGATAAGCCCAACATAAACATCTCTGCTAAGTAATTAATAACAGCTCTGAAATGCCCAGACCTTTTTTTTTAATGGCTGGCCAGCAGAGGAAGTTCATATTGAAACTGGATATTTCTTGCTTCCAAACCAGCTGCTAGAAGTGGGTAGCAATCATGTATTTTCAGCCCCACACACTTCTAATTTAAACATCATCCTAACTGCTGCTAATCGTCTCTGTTTGGCTAAGATAACAATCATGAAAAGGCTATGCTTGGCTTCCTTAGTTAAATATTTCAGTTCCCAACCACTCTGAAAATATAGTGATTTTCAATGGAGTTATAGCACAGCCACAATTACACTAATGTTCTGTTTATCATACAAACAGAGCCCCTATGATCTACAGTTGAGAAGGGAATATGTTTCTTCCCCTCACAGCAGAGACGGATAGCATATCATTGGGAAATTTATGGCTATTAACAGATATTAGCCCTATTAATCTTTAGCTAAAAATACTTTTAAAATGCATATGCCCTAAATAATTCAGTAAAAATCCTCCAGCTCTTGGAGAAAGGTTTTCAGCTGTGTTATTTATTTTTTAATTCAGATTGGATGAGGATAGCTAATGCAAGTTTGTGAGTATAAACATTCCCTTGCCATCCTATTCAGCATGATGCTTTATTAATGGAACATTAACTCTGGGAAAAGAAAGAAACAGACAGTTACCTAATTGAGACTAGGAAACATGAGATGCATAAAAAGTGAAACTACACATTATGCTAAGCATGCTACTTTTAACCATTGTTCTGGGATATTTTGTTGGTTTCCTTTTCATACTGTGATGTATGATTCACTATCAGATTTAATTAAGTGGCCTCATTGGAAAGCAAACTGGCATTTTTAAAAAAAAACCTATGTATGGTTTAAATTTAGCGCATAATTCTTATTTCTAGAAACATGATATGTACAGTTTTTGCTTCTACAGGAAGCTGTTAATTTTCTTGGTATGTTGAGGTATGAGAGCCAAAAACAAATCCCTGCAACAAAGCAGAGGTTGCAGTCAGGCACAGGCAGTTTTAGACAATAACAGACTAAAAGTGCCATAGTGCACAATATATGTACTTAACAAGAGGGCTTTGCCAAGAGATCTGTCTTGAGAAATCGATGCAAATCCTTACTAAAACACAGTTGGGGCTATACGACAAACTGCATATGTATGGTAGGAAGGATCCAAAACTCGGTCCTACTTCAATTAAAGTGAATGGCAAAATCCTCATTGACGTCAGTGGGAATGAAACTGGAAGTCTTAAAAGAGCCCCTCATTCTCCTTTGAAATATGTGGATAAGAGGATATAAAACCAGGTAGGTATCACAGGCAGGCAGTCAATTATCAGCCATACCGCATGGCAAGACCTAAAGAAGCCCCCAACGTGTGGAGCTCATCAAGAAGCCAGATGTTACAGCTGGAAAGAGTTTTCTACACCTTGCCATCTGTGTCTTGTTAATGCCTTTTAAAAAGCAACAAGCAGAAGGATTGTGATGGAAGGGAAATAACACCTAACTTTGTTCAAAATTATGTAAAAAGTGATATGGAAAGAACAGCTACCTCCCTTCTATATATGGAAAGAATGGATCTCTTTTCTGTTTCAATATGCTAACAGTTTATCAAAATGTTAACAGAACTATATCAAAGGATTTTTCCTATTTCTATTGTTATGATGTACAGTAATGACTATACCTCTACACTGGCAAGGGAATGGCTTAGATAATCTAACTCATCTTCTCATCTCTAACTTCTGCAGTTGTAAAATAATAGGTTAAATTCATTCCTGGGGTAATTGTATTGACTTCAGCTGAGTTACACCAGGCACCATGGTCCTGTGGATAGTGCCCAGGACTGGGGCTGGGGAGACCTAAACTCTATTCCTGAGTCTGACACCAACCTGCTGTCTTACCTTGAGTAAGTTACTGCCCCTCTGTGCCTGTTTCTCCTCCCAGCCTTTTTCTTTTACATTGTAGACTTTTGTCTGCCACAGGCACAATGGAGTCCCAGTCTCAGCTGGGATCTCTAGGCGTTACTTTTAATAAAAAAAAATGTCATTAAGTCCAACCGATAAGCTCTGTCCTACTGCACCAGAATGTCTGCCCTGACCATTCTGGGGCATGACTATCTGCTCTGTTACACTGGTTCTGGGCTGGTGTTGCTCCACAGCAGAACGTCTTACACTGGTTTGAAATGAGTTCTGCCAGGGAGTGACACTAGCACGCAACGCCCCAGCATAACAGAGCAGGGATGCATGCCTTTTATTTTCTCTTCAGTTGGGTAGAGAACCAGACTAGACTTTGTAGGAACTATTTGTAATAAATAGTTTCAGAGATTTGCATCTCCTCATTTTGTTCAGCACTACAGGCAATGTTACAAAAGATACATGATATTTCACCTTGCCGGGACCATGCATATATCTTTTTTTGATACTGCACTGATATACAGGAAATGCAGATGACTTCACTACAGCAGTTAGAAAACTGACTGGAAACTTAATGCCTATGAAAAATGTTGAATATGAAATAAATATCTTTGGGCAATGCAGACAACAGTGTGGGGAATCACTGGACTCATATCACAGCAGCCACATGTGAATGTAATGATATAGAGAAAGGAATAGAAATAGAAAATCATATTGAGTTGCTCCTCACGTTTACAGCCCCAGGAACTGAGGGAGACAACTTAAAGCAACTGTGCTCATGTTAAGGAAGTTGTTTAACTTTGGGAGAATTTCAGAAAGCTCAGAATTCCTAGATGCGAGGATAAAACAAGCAAAGGGTTTTGAAAGGAGTTGTTCTGTGCCAGTGAACAGAATGCATTGGCTTAACCCTCTAAAGATAGGAGCCTATATCTGAAAATAAATCTAAGTGCCACACCAATTTACACTGAAATCGTGATGGTACCTATCAGTATCACCCACAGAGGAAAGGGCGCCTTTCAAGGTCAAGGGATACCATGTACATCCTGTGCAAAATTCCATTGTTTTCCAAAGTGTTGCAAACCAAAGTAGTTGAGAGATGAACAGAACATGAACCAGGCTCTCAAAGAAAACATTTGACGAGAATAAAATCCATTCATAGACTAAGAGAGACAGTCGATCATGTATATTCAGAGAGCGCTATTGTGTACTGTCCACCTTATCAACCGTTTAAAATCACCAGGGCCAAAATCATCCCTGATATAACTATACCGAAGTCAAGGATCATGTTAATGGGCATATACAAGGGATGAATCTGGCTTCCAGTTAATGCAATCCTAACCCGTTAAAATCACAGTAGGCTTGGGTGCCAGCACGGATTTGCTAATTGACAGAGCATACAGAGAGCTACAGCATCAAATATGATTGCAGAAAACAACCAAAGAATCTCCATAAGGGTCAGAGAAGGTGCTGTCACTTGGGGAAAGTTTGAAAGCCTGCTGACAGCCAGCTGCTAACATACCTGTGACAGGGAGCTAAGTCTGGACTCTATACATTCTGTTAAGAACAGGGGCAAGAACTCCAACTGATTATACATGAGGGGAGGAATGTGATCAGAATGAGGAAATGAAAGCCATCCTGAGAAGGATGATGAGCGAGCAGAAATAAGACAGCAGCCCTAACTGTAGCATGCCTTGCTGCGACTGAGCAAGGAGCAACTACCTCAACAGGAAATCTGCAAGCCTGGCTTGCAGCACCAATAGTTCTAAGAGCAGCTGCTTCCGACACCATTAAATAGGGTGCACCACTCAGACTACCTAATATTCTGATGTTCCCTAGCCAAAATGGGACTGGAAGAGGGTCCCAGAGGCTTACACCGGTCATTTTCATGTGGGTAGCTGGTGTAGCTCAGGGGATGAGATACCCAGGACTACTCATTTGGCCTCTCTTCTGATCAGCGCGGTGCATGCTGCATATCACGCCCTGTGGGTGCATATGCAGACTGTTGGATTACAAAGGCTGCTATCTCCGACTGGTTGGGGGTCCTTCTGCTGGAATTCACCTATGAGTAAGGAGGCTGGTCAGCCAACTCATGGTAGGTTTCTTTCTGTCCTCACACTGACTAGTTGTCATGGGGAGGATACTTCCAGCTCCTCCTGGCTTTTGCCATGGAAAGGGAAACCCCACACAGAGCAAGAACACTGATTTCTCAGGCAACAACAGGGCTCTTTGAGAGTAAGGAAACAAGAGCACACCTTGCACTTGGCTCAGAGGTGTCTTTTGACACCGCCCCCCCCCACCCCAGTAAGCAGGTGTTAGAATCCTGCACAAAGCTGCTGCCTAAACTCTGCTGTCTCATTGTAGCAGCTGCAGTTTGTTACTTCCTCCAGGATCTAAGGCAGGTGGAAACTATTCTCTGGGCAGAAGGAAGCAGGGTCAGCAACAGAAAGGTCTCTGCAGGGAAAACCCTATGAACATTTAAGCTTAGGGAGAATGCTTAGACTGAGGTTTCTGTTGGGCATTGTTATTTCAACTCCCAACAAGGTCAAACCCAAAGATGGGGGTGGGGTTGGACTATAAATGGGCTGTATATACTCCGTTCACAGCAGGATGGGATTTCCATCTTCTCAGTGATCAATGTTCATTGTAGCAAAAGGGGACAGTGAATTAGAGTTCATTTATCATTCAGCATCTGGTCTTGAGCTAATTAAAATAATCCCTTCTATGTCAATAGTCAGCCCTGCAAAATATTCCTCTCCCATTCCACACCATCTGGCTGCAGTATACCCAGACTTATTGGAAGGTATAAACAAGTCACATTTAAATGGACATGACCAATTCTAGATGGCAAAGACACAGAACATATGAAAAACACAAACTAAGAACCAGACCTTTCAGCATAACCCATGTCCCTGGGGAAAAAATGTTTGTACCCACTACCTCCATTTCCCTCAACAGTTTCCATATTCAAAAAGTGTGCCTATGCATAGCTTACCATCTCACCCAAGTGACAGAAGGCTCTTCTCTGTGCTCAGAAGATTTATTAACTGCATACCACTTTGTGACAGAGTACTAGTAGCCTAGAGCTGACTCAACACTCTGGTCACTAAGGTACTATCTGTTCCCCCCCCCTGGGAGTGGACTTAATTGGGAGATGGGTGCTTAATGACTTAATTAAGCAGGAGGGTGATGAGCTAATGAGAACAAATCAGCCCATTGGCTGGGAATAGTTAAAGGAGAGGAAGGAAGTGTAAGGGGAGGAGGTTGGCAAGAACTGCAGGATCTCAGAATGAGGAGATCTTTCCTTCTCCTTCCCCAGAGAGTGGGCTCAGGGGGATGCTTCTATCCACTTGTATGTCGCTGCACATGACTGTGTTGATGAACTGTTGGAGGGAACCTCATAAAGAACTCCCTGGTGCATATAAACCTGGAAAGCATCCATCCTGCTTCTTGTGGTCCAAAGGGTGGAGGAGGTAGCCTTGTTACACACCAGAATGGTGCATGCTGCTTTATTCACAAATAAAAGCTGTATTTATACAACTTACTCTTGCAACTTGTTCTATCAGTGATCTGTTATCCATATTTTGCCTTGGATGACCCAATGATTTAACTATCATTTCTTTTAACAGGAGTCTTTCTAGATGAAAAACAAAGGTGTTGCAAGGTACATCATAGATCATAAATTATAGTGACAACATCTTTATCTAGGAGAACCGTTCAGACAGGGCCACATCCTTAGGGCCTGAGTTCCCCACTCCATTATACCAGTTTTATGGCAGTGTAACTCCATTGAAGTCCGTCTTAAATCAGCATCAAACCCATGTAACTGAACTGAGAATCAGGCCCTTGGAGTGCTTTTCAAGTGACTGCATGATAAGAGAATTGCTCCAGAAAAAGCAAAACCTGAATCTGGCAAGGCCAGTGTCGAATTTTATACACGCATTTTCAAAGAAAGGGTGGCTCCTGACACAAAGAAAACTGCATCCATCAGTACCTAGCAACCTTTCCCTATCCCAGTGAAGTAAAAAACATATGGAATGGCCAATTATTGCCAGAGATTCATATATAGCTACAATTGTGAAAATAGTCTGATAATTTAGAAAGAGCCACTGCTTCATCCAGGATCCAGAATGTTGGCTCTTTCCAGCCAATCTAGTGGAGCACTGCTACTACGTACTTTCATCCAGCCAAGTGCATAGAATTTAATATGGATGCAAGCCCATTTGGAGCTGATAATATCATAGCATGCTCTCCCCAAAATATTCAGATCATAGCATCTGCCAGCAGATCATTTAACCTGACTGAATCACACTGCTCAAACTGAACATGAAATTTTGTTATTGTCTATCGCTGTGAACATTGCTGCCTATTCCGACAGCAGAGAGCTCCTCATGGATCATAAACCATTAAGGTATCTTCACCAAGCCAAAAGATCATCTACCAGCTCTCATCCACCACTGAGCCCAACTCCTCCATGCTCATGACCTCTGAGACCTCCCCCAGCCTAGAGTGCACAGTGGTCACCAATAAAAGCCTGGGGAAAACATTGACTTTTTAAAGGCAAGCACTGTATATAATGCGTAGATACCACAGCAATAGATGGGCATTTCTAAGTCATCTAAGACAGATTTTTAGTGAATTCATAATGTGAATTGACCACTTCACCTGGAGTATTATCCATTGGAGATAACAGAAGAAAATGGAGAACAATGATGCATCTGGACTTAACCCTTCGGAAGTTAAGTATTTTTAATCTTACCAATGTCCATTTTACAAACTTTATGAATTCATCACAGTGAGCATTCAGTGGTCTTCTTGTTAGATTAGCCTGGAGATGGTGGATATTCTTGTAAGCATCTTGGGCTCTACAGTATTTCAGCTAAGAGGAGTGAACTTGATGACCATTAAAGTGAAAACTTATCACAGATCAGAGAGGCACTATGCAAGCTTTCCCCCTCTTGCAGGGCTGAACCAGGGCAGTAACAAGGGCGAGGCAAGTGAGGCACTTGCCTCAGGCACACAAAGCTGAGGGGCGCAGAAAGTGGCTGGCCTGGCACAGAGATATTTATAACCCAGGTGATCTCCCCCTCCACACCTGCCGACCCCCCTGTGCCTCCCCCGAGTGTCCCCCGGCCCTGACTTGCTTCTCCCCTCCACACCTTCCCAGCCCAGAGCAGAGCAGCTCCATGCTTCCTCCCTGCAGCAACTGCTGTCACAGGGTCCTAGTGCCCCAATCTCACAGCCAGGGCAGACTGACTCTGAGCCTGCCCTTCCCCCTCAGACCCTTTCATTTTCCAATGGGATCCTCCAGCAGCACAGAGGGTCCCCCTGTCAGCAGTCACCGCTCCTGCCCCATGCTGGGCAAGGAGGCAGCCCCATCCCTCACCATCAGTGAGGCTACAGTCAGGGGCAACAGCAGGGGAGGAGGCGCAAGCAGCACCCCCCGGCACCCACCACGGGGGAGGTGAGGGAGATTCCTGGACCTATGAGAGGGGCCCTAGGAGCACATGCAGTGACAGTGGTGGGGGTGAGTGTGCTGCTGGGGGGGGACAGAAAAGGCGGGGCTGCTCCCCCAGAGCTTGCTGCTGCTGGCAGGGAAAGGGCTGGAGGGAATCCTCCTTTCTGGCCCCTGTCCTGGAGCAGCCTGCCTGCACCCCAAATTCATCCCCAGCCCTGCCCCACCCCTGAGCCCACACCCCCAGTCTGAGCTTTCACCCCCCACTGCACCCTCAACCCTCTGCCGTAGCCCTGAGCCCTCCAGCACCCCAAACACCTTATCCCCAGTCCCAGCCAAAGCCCTCACCCCATACACTCCTACTCTCGCCCCCAGCCCTGAGCCCCTCCCATACCCCAAAGCTCCCATTCCCAGCCCCATACAGAGCCCTCACCCCTACTCTCACCCTGAGCCCCTCCCACACTCCAAACCCCTCATCTGCAGCCACAACCCACAGCCCTCACCCCTGCACCGTATCCCTCTGCACCCCTCCCATCCCCAAACTCCCTCCCAGAACCTGCACCCCTTCCCTTCGCACCCCCTCCCATTCCCAAACTCCCTCCCAGAGCCTGAACCCCAATCCACTGCCCCAGCCTAAGGCCTGCACCCCAGACCTCCTCCCTCACCGAAACTCCCTCCCAGAGCCTTGGGTTGGTGGGGGAGCGGAGTTTGGGTGGGGGCAGGTTCTGGGCACCACCAAAATTTCTACAAACCTGCCACCCCTGATCCTGTCCTGCAAGCCTGAACTCCCAGCATTCTCAGGACACATGCTGATCCCTAATGGCCACTGCTGATATCCAGCACCTCTGTCCTCTCTTAACCTGTGAGTCCCTTTCTGGATTGGAACTAGACTGGAACCAAAGACCATCTTGGAAGCAACATTTCCAGCCCAAGTAGTCAAAAATCATGAGTTGACTCCCCAAAATCACAGGCTCTACCGCCGCCGCTTCATCCATTCTTCGGCGGCAATTCGGCAGCAGGCCCTTTCCTCTGAGAGGGACTGAGGAACCTTCTGCTGAATTGCTGCCAAAGGGGGAGGGCGCAATTTTATATTCTTGCCTCAGGTGCAAAAATATTACAGCTCTGGCTGACACTGTTGCTTTCAGTTATCCCTACTATGCCAGTCTAGAACTTCCATAGGGGTTCTAATTAGCCTTCTACAAGGAGAGACTAGCAGATATTCCATTGTATTTTTTGCTGTTGAGGTGAAAAATTTCTCCACTAGATGCCTGGCTGTCATTGACATCACCAAATCCATTTCACATGCGACTTGGATTTGAAATAGGGGCCAGATCTTGGGGTATGGCTAAGTATCAGAATGCTAGTCGAGGGTGTATGTGTATGTGTGTGTGTGTGTGTGTGTGTGTATATGTGTGCAAAAAAGTGTCTTAACGCTCACTTTTAGGTAAAAATCATTTGTCAGGAGTAACCATAGCAAAGTAGGAATTACCAGACTGGATCACACCCACTGTCCATCTGATCCAGTACCCTGTCTCTAAGAAAGACCAATAAAAGATGCTTCAACTGATCAGAATTAAAAATCATTGATAATCCTAAAATGTGTTGTATCTGCCAAAGAAGTGTTATCAACATTACAAAATGACGTTCTTGATTGGAAAAATGTTTTCACTTAATGAATTTCCAATACTAATTAGTTATCAGATCTGAGAAAATATTTCTGAACAACCACAGTACTAGATTATAGAATTATTATTTATATTATCACTTGAAAAATGCTGTTTATTAACCAGAGTGCAGAGTGGGAATGCTTATTTTGGCATGAAATGTAGGTTTAGATCAGAAATTGCCTCATGAATTACTTTGCTTTGGAGTAACTTGAGTGGTACAGTTAGCCTGCAACCCCAGAATCAAACTCTCATAATGGTAAACTGTAAAAATATTTTCTTTTATGTTAATATTTATTCCAGTCCTTTGAGTACATTTGAAATAAATCAGAAATCCACTCAATGTGAATGTTATATCTTGCTTCAAGCAAACTCCAGATCCCTCCAAAGCAGAACAGTATTTTTAAAAAGCTATTGTACTAACTCAGGAAAATTCAATTCAAATACAGTATCTGGTTTTCAAGTGAAGTCCCAACTTTTTACCTAGTTTCCCATCTGGATTACTTAAGTCACAATGGGCCTGATTCTCCATTGCCTTGCAAAGTGGGTATGAAACGACCTTCAATGTAGAACATGGGACACAAAGGGCCAAAATGTAAAGAGGGTCAAGTATTCACAGAACAGTTTCAGTTTCATATTTCTAAGAATTATAAGCATATAATTCCCCAGATTTAGAACCAGACTGTGCCTTTAGGCCACAACGTGGAGCGGACGCATTGCACTGAGAGCCCCAGAAGGAATTTTAGATGACTGAGTCAGAATTCTTCCCAGGGCTCCAGGGGACCCTATGTTGTAGTGGCAGCTCTGCCATCCTTGAAAAAGGAGTCAAGATGTGCTCTGTCCTGTGCCCAGTTACTTCCAGCTAGGGCTGAAATGGGCCAAGCTCTCCCCTCCTTCTGTAGGGAAGTTGGCACTACATTATGCATAGCACTGAGAGTCAGGACTCCTGGGTTTGTTTCCTGCTGTGCCACTAACTGTGTGTGGTCTTGGGCAAGCCAACCCTTCGGTGCTTCAGTTTCCCCATGTGGATAATAGCATTAATTATTCTTATGTCACAGGGGTGTTGTGAGGTTTGTCTCATTAAATATTTGTGAAGTGGTTGGAGATACCTAGAAGTGCTACACGAGTGAAACGTGTTTTTGACCCTTTACCAAGGGGTAGATTTTGGGCAATCTAAGAGCAAATTGAGATAACTCAGGGTTTTTTCTCCTAATCTAATTTATTTATTTACAGTATGCACATGATGTCTATTTGCCTTGGGCAGAGATGGCAAAAACATCAGCAGGATTGTCCACATGAAAATCCACTTGCACAAGCATCAGCTAAGACACCATTATGATCCCATCTCATAGGCAGACACTTCCCTCACTGACCCTAGTTGCCTCTCCCAGATTTCAGAGCATTACCTGAACTGGGCAGCCTGCCCATTGACTTCCCACCTATGGAACCCTTGAGCACCTTTTGTCCAACTGCTCTGCCACATGAAGGAATTCCTCAGGCAGATTTGAGTATAATCAGTGTCCAATAGAGCCAGCTTCTCTAAGAGTCTGTATCCAACAAAAGGCACCAAGTTCACACAATCCCCATAATGGTGTATACCTAGCTCATAGAGCTGAAAGGGACCCTGAAGGGTCATTGAGTTCAGCTCCCTGTCTTCAGTAGCAGGACCATGTACTGATTTTGCCCCAGATCCCTAAGTGCCCCCCCTCAAGGATTGAGCTCACTACACTGGGTTTAGCAAGCCAATGCTGAAACCACTGAGCTATGCCTCCCCCTGAGCATTTATATGAAGTTGTGAGATCCCCAGTATTTATGAGAATCTTCAAGTTAACCTCTCTTCACTGCACCCTCCTTATGGAGAGCTTTTAAAATCAAGTTTTCCTAACAATATGCCCATATGACAGAATACACCCCTGCATTTACATCCTACACTCTATTGTAAAGACTTTGTACAAAGTATCCCTTGTAAGGCACCATTTGAAAACTTGTAATTTGCTGGTCAGTAATATCCTGGTAAAGAATGTGTGGCAACATTGTATGTGAAGTAGTAAGATTCTTCTGTATGGTGTTATTATTGCATGTTCCAAACCCCACAGTGCTGCCAAAACAGAAGTTGGCAAACTGGTCTGTCCTAAACAAAAGAACATAAGAAAGGACATACTGGGTCTGACCAAAGGTCCATCTAGCACAGTATCCTGTCTTCCAACAGTGGCCCATGTCAGGTGCCCCAGAGGGAATAAACAGAACAGGTATCATCAAGTGATCCATCTCCTGTTGCTCATTCCAATCTTCTGGCAATCAGAGGCTAGGGACACCGAAGGAATGTGTGCTCTGCTTAATTTGCATTTAAGCAGTAAACACAGTCATCAGGCAGGAAGGGAAGACAAAGGAGGTTCCAACAGGTGAAAAAAAACCCATCAGGCAATATCCTCCTACATAGACTCTTTGGCTTGTAGTTCTCAGCTGAAAATGTTTTTCAAGAGTGGGACTGAAACTACAAAAAGGAGGGACAAATGCCCCAAGACACCCATCCCTTTACTCTTGCCCATTGCATTCACTGCAACTGAAGAGACAAAGGAAGTAGTCATTGGCCTGTGGGGTAGAGGTCCTGACCTACAGAGTTTGATCAGTGAGACTACTGAGAGCATGTGGTGAGATATTTTTTTTAATCTCATATAGTTTGTTAAGATAGACATCAGTAAGTATTTTATCTTTTCTTTTTCTTGTCACCATTTCTGACTTTTATGCCTCATCACTTGTATTTAAAATCTCTTTTTGTAGTTAATAAACCTGTTTTGTCTAATCCAGTGTGTTCAAATTGAAGTGTCTGGGTAACTCCATTTCAGAATAACAAGTTGTGTGCACATTATTCCTTTAAGGGAATAACAGATGACATATATTTATACTGACCAGAAGAGGGCTGGGCTGTACAGGACATATGTTTCAGAGGGCAAATCTGGGAATGGAGATGTGTTAGGGTCACCCTGTGGTAATTTTTAAGGCTGGTAAGAGCGAAGGTGCAGCTGGCTGGCTGCAGTACAGACACACACATGGCTGGGAGTGACTTACATGCTGAAGGCTGTTTGTGACCTGCAAGGCATTGTAAAGGGCACCGCAGGCTATAGGGCAGGGGTGATACTGTAACATAGAATTTGATATTCCTGTATGTTCCCCAGAACTTGACAGTACTGCAGTCAGCCATTTTGTATGTTCAACCACTGCTAGCTGAAATCCAAATATCATATAGCTAGAAATAATTTTTAGGACCCTGAGAGGCAAGGCCGTGTGTATGTTTGCAGTTTTGCTATCAACATGGAAGGATCAGATAAGAAGTAAATATGCTGTAAAAATAGAAGAAATGTTTGAATGTTTTTAAATGCCTCTGTCCCCTCTGACATGTAAATTTTATTGTTGTAATGACTAGAAATCCTTTGCTGATAAGGAGAATAATGAATTGTTATTGGCTGTTGCTAGGGAAACTGTTAGCCTATTAGGAGTAGCTATGAGTTATGTGCTTTGTTTAAAGTTAGCTATAAAAGATTAGATAAAAGAATTTGCTTTGCAGTAGTTTGAGTATCTGACAGGAAAATCCCTCCCATTAGCATAGGCAGTGTCTACACTGAAGTGCTACAGCGGCACAGCTGTGCTGCTATAGCGTTTTAGCTGTACACAAGCCATCAGATTTCACAGTATCAAAACATGGCAGGCTCGATGGATGGAATGCTCAATGCCAACTGGTCAGCCTTCCTGTGCACCCATTCATGTGGGATGTAGTGGGGAGTAGTGGAAGTAAGTCAAATTCACTGGACAGAGCAGTGGCCATCATAGCTGCTTCCTTTTCTTGTCCATAGTAAATGACTAAGATCCACTGCAAAAATATCTACGTAGAGAAGGAAGCAGCACCTGCTTTTGCCTCCTAATTCAGCGGACATACAACTTAAGCTACTTTTGGAAGTTCTGTGGCCGCCTATGCAGGCACATAAGCACATACCGTAATACTTTACAGAGCTCTGACCAGGTTAAGATATACTATGGAATCTGAAAGCCCCATGCCCCCATTTTTTGCACTGCATTGTGTGTTATCCCATGCTTTCCTGGTTTCTTTGACCCCACACTTCTGACAAAAGACTACACCCAGCTGGATGTTGTGTTATTATCAGCACTAGTCAAGTTAGAAAGTCTGCTTGGTGGAGTTTCAGAATCAGATGCCCTTTATTTTGGTTCAAAAACTCAATTTTAAAGAGATTATAATTTCAATCGGGCTTGGGGGGGCCACCGGGTTCTAAGGGCAATACACTTTCCTGGGCTCTAAGGAGACATGGCAGCTCTAGCAGTTTTACTAACAATGTTCAAAATGGAAATTTAACATTCAGCATCATTCTGCCCCCAAGGCAACATTTTAAAGACATTTCTAGACTTTGAAGTGGTGATTACTTCTGCAACACCTCACTTTATAGACTTGCCAACAGATCTCTGCATAGATTGCAAATTAACTCGCGCAGAAAGTTGCCACTGCGGTCCTCATTAGCACATACTAATTTCCAGTACATTTCTCCAGTTCCTAGATCATTACCCTCGCTCCGAATTAAATCCAGCATCATAATTAAGATCCCTCTCTTAACTTAAGACCCTATAAAATTGAGGTCTAATTTATTTAAACAATCTGCTTGTGCCATATGTTCTGAGTAGAGACCAACCAAGGAGGCTAGGCTTTGGCTTTACAAAATTGTGTTAGCTGGGTTTTGGTTTTGCAACCCAAACTCAGTTGGGAGAAGAGAAGGTTAAAATCTTGATTCCATTTCATCTGAATGAATAGAGTCCAGCAGGGACTGGGTAAAATGTGTTAGCCCATTTCTTGTTCTGAACTTTACTGTCAGATCTAGCCAGACTGCGGCATTGGGTTTCCAGCTGTTCTAATTTGGCCCCTTCTTTGCCATGTCAAAAGCCTCAAACAGTTGCCAGAACAACATACTGATGAGCTCTATCTATCAGATCCCTTCAACACAGGCTTGCAGATGCTTTTTATATTTCTTGTCTGAAACTCCTGGCTTTTGGTGATCCATAACCTAGACCAAGTTTTGTTGTTTATATTCAAACTCCAGATCTAGGGAGGTGACGTTGTGTGTCTATTAATTCAGCGGCTCATTTTTATTTGCATGCAGCACCCTGGAATGAACACTATAAAGGGCCTTATAGAAGGGTAGTTTTGAGTGATCATTCCTCAAAGACCTTTTAAGACAGCAATGTCATTGACCAACTCTTGAGGGAATCCTGCCCATAGCTAAAAGAACAGTCATGTAGTGCCTTTTGTGTGGGGTACAACAAAAAACTGGTACAACTCCCAAGCATGCAAAGATGACTCAGTTTGGGATGGGAGGTGACAGGGGAGGTATACAAAAGTTTTGCTTCTGCTTCATCTCACTTCTTACCATTTCTAACCTTGGGGTAGCAGATGAAGAGAATATTTGAAAATAAACGATACAGAGAGTTTGAAACGTCAGGTATTGGTCATCGGGGTTGACATACAGAGTATTGGGGGATGCTAGTATTTACTACACTTGATCTGAGCTCAAAGAGCCAAGAAGCTAGGTATTTAACATGCTACCTTAGTCCAGATTTTACACTTTCATGCTGCATCTCAATTAATCAAAGATTTGCCATAAAGCTCGACCAGCAATGCTCAGAGCCGAGTCAAGTCATAAAATATGAGCTGATTAATTTCCTTCTAATTTGTATGATAATTAAAATTCCAACTTTTAATTCTGTTAATTGTCCTCCCACAAGGAGGTTGATTGGGCTTTGCTAATACACGCTGTGAAAATGCACTTCCCACAGGTCTGGCTTTGTTTCCTTTAAAGTGTAACGCTTTTACATAATTATCCCTTAACTTCTGTAGATAAATGTAAGCTTATCTCTTTGGCCTGTTCTGACAGGAGCCCATATGTAACTTAAGCTGTGTCCATAAATCAAATGCTGAAAGTCATTAGGCATTTCATCAGAACATTATGCAGGCATTGTGGCTCTCTGTTCCTCCTAATGAACAATTAAATGTGCAGGATACAGAAAGAAAAAAAAAGCTACAGTCAGAAATACCCAGACCAAAAAAAGTGGTGTTCATTTCTCAGATGAACTGGAATGAGATTGAAAATCCATAATTTGCCAAAGAGTTTTCTTTGCCCTCTTTCCCCCCGTCCCCATTTTCCCCCGCTCCACTTTCCATTATCACAATGAACTTCATAAGAGCGCAATCAGGGGAAGAGAAAAGGCAGCTGAGAAATCTTGATGGAGGTTAGATGTTCACTGGCAAAGAAAAATAAATATTCTCTGTGTTGTTCACTTAAAAGAAAGCGGTGAAGCTTCAATGAATCTTCTGCCCATGGCTTCTCTTGCTGACCATACTAAAAGGTTCATTAACCCCTGACATGGCATACCTGTAGGCACAGCCACATCTTCTGAAGTCTGATGCTTCCATTTGTATGCTACAGCAGCAAGTAGTTCCTCATATCTCCCTACATGGTATAATAATGACGAACAGGAGTCATTTGCAATTGCAGGGAACTGCAAACAATTTTCCAAGTCCTGGGCTGGCCAGTAGTTTGCTGTTGACTGTCTCATTCAGGCCCCCATGCTGTAGTAATTATGTGATTTTGATCATATGAAATATACAATCACTAATCACATTCCTCAGGTCTAATTCTTAAGAGCTCAGAATGTCAGTTTTCACTAACTGCCACAAAATGCTACTGTCACGGGTTTACCTGGAGCTGGTGCGCCCCCTTGTAGCTGGGTCTGATATCAGCTCTATCCGGTCTAGCGCCCACTTCCTTGGTCACTCTGTCACCATGATGGTCTCTCCTCTTACACTTCACAGCACTCCTCTTACACTGCAGCTAGGTCACTAGTTCTCCCCAGCTGGGGTATCAGCTCACCAGACCAACTCCCTGGATACAGCTTTCACCAGTCCTGGGCCACTTCCGAGTGGCTGGTAGGGGAACCCAGGCCCGCCCACCCACTACTCTGTGTTCCAGCCCTGGGACCCTATTAGCGGCAGCCAAGGTCTACACCAGGGGTCGACAACCTACGGCACACGTGCCAAATACGGCACACAAGCTGATTTTGAGTGGCATGCTGCTGCCTGCCACGGTCCCAGCCTCCAGCCCCACTCAGCCCCCCGCTCTCCCTTGCGGGGGCAGGAGGCACAAGCTTGGTCCTGTGGCAGCCAAGCTTCCCCACTCCCTAGCTTCTTCCCCCAGCATGCAGCTTTCCTGGCCCCCCTCCTCTCCTTCTCTGTGCCTATCAGCTGATGGCCCTTGCGAGGGGGAGGGGGAAGAGTGGCAGCATGCTCGCTGCTCCGTAGAGGAGGCAGAGAAGAGGTAGGGACCTTGGAAGGGTTATGCCCTGTTCCACCCCCTTCCCCAACCCCCTGCTGTGAACCGCTCAGGGCAGGGGGCTGGAAGCACCCCCATGAGCCGAGCACCCCAGCCCCCTGCCCTGACCCCCCCACACACACACACAGCCTTCTGCCCTGCACCCCCACAGCCCTCTGCCCTGACCCCTGAACCCCCCCACACACCCAGCCCTCTGCCCTGAACGCCCCCTCAGGTCTGGGGTCCCGGCTGCCGGCCCCTTGCCAGCTGGCATCCTGGCCACAGGCCCCACTCAGCCCGCTGCCGGTCTAGGTGAACAGAACCCAAGGCTGGCAGTGAGCTGAGCAGGCTGGCAGCATAAGATCAGCATTTTAATTTAATTTTAAATGAAGCTTCTTAAACATTTTGAAATCTTTGTTTACTTTACATACAATAGTTTAATTATATAATATAGACTTATAGAAAGAGACCTTCTAAAAATGTTAAAATGTATTACTGGCACACAAAACCTTAAATTAGAGTGATTAAATGAAGACTCGGCACACCACTTCTGAAAGGTTGCCAACCCCTGGTCTACACCATCTCAACCTTTGCTGCTCTTTCCCTGGGCTTCTTCTTACTCTGCCTTCCACAGGCTTTCTTCCCCACAACTCCTCTGGGTAACCCTTTCCATCAGAGACAGGATTCCAAGGCTTGTGCTCCCCCGGAGTTTCTACCTACCCACCTCTCCACTCCCAGACAGCAACTGCAGACCCTCTCTCTGCAGCCGTCTTCTGCTGCAAACTTCCCGGCTTTATACAAGCTCAGCCTTCCCCTGTCTATTTGGGCTTCATCACTAATTAGCTTTTATCAGTCCCTGGCTCTCCCCCAGGTGTGGCCTATATGGTTAATTGACCCCTTATGAGCCACCGTAACCCCTTCGGGACTGGTGTGGCATGAACACCCCATCACAGCAACTTTTGAGGGAAAAAAAATAAAAACAGTCATGAATGCAATTCTCCTGAAAGTGAGAGATTAATTGCACAAGCTTTAAAGGCATATTACTAGCGTGCCCCCAGGTGAGCTCTCTCCCTCCCCACACCATTCTGCCAATGAACCTCTGACCTGACCAAGCTGCATCGTTGCAATTATTTTAGTCTCTTTGGTGCTGAATTTTTCTTAACAGTGTTGTGATTAGAGATGTTGAATACTGGGAAACATACTATATAAATAGTTCATTATTCATCAAATATAATATTTGGATATTCATCCAGTAATAGCATTGACTGGATACAAAAGAGGAGTTGTAAAATAAAGAGCAATTTTTAAAAAAATATCATATTCAGTGAAGAGATTACCACCAGATCAAGTTGGAATATACATAAATAAGGACTGAGATAAGGCTAATAAATTCATGTTAACCTGTAATTTAACCTAGAGTTTTGTCTTGGGTATCTAGGCTAAAAAAAAATTAAGAGATCTCATAAGCATGGAAACTTATTACAATTCAACAAGAACTGAACCATTTCAGTGACAGGCTCATACGCAACTATATTGTTGGGTCTGATCTTACACAAGAAGAGCAGTATTACGTGCAGAACCATATCTCGAAAATCTGCACAGAAATCATCCTAGCTCTCAAACAATTGTAAAGTTAACCTAATTTGGTTAGAGATCATTTAAACAGTTGCACAAAGTAAAATTTGAGATTCTTCATTCTTCACTGCTTTTGGAATATTCATTTTAAGACAGCAAGTCAAAATTTCAAAGTTTTGAATTTAAAAAGGGGGAAATTTGGAAATGTTTGTGTAAAAAAAAAAAAAAAAAATCCTTTTTTCAAACTCTCTACTTTTTAATCAAACTCACATTAGTTATATACTGTTTTGCAACCTACCTACCATGCACGTACTACCAAGTTTATCTCCCCTAATACAAATGGTATCATACCCTTTGTTTTGAAAAAACATATTTAGTCACATGACACTCTGAATGCAGAAGTAATTAAATCGGCCCATTTTAAATCCCGCAATCTGCATCATCATTGCTTTTATCACAGTTCTAGTATCGGCTGTCTTGACAAATGCTAGTGTTACTAATCTGCATTGGAGTCCAATGGGATCCTTAAAAAACCCACCTTCGTTCACTTTTAGTCTCATACAAACAAACAGGATTGTGTGTGTGTGTATGTGTATGTATATGTATGTATATATATATATATATATATATATATATATATATATAAATATATATATATATATATATGATTTTACAAATGTTGTGTGCCCTGCTGCTATGAATACATCCAAACAGCAGAAGAACAACATGTCTTAATAGATGCAATTCTCAGAGGTCTTCTTAGGTACCAAAATAAGGGCCAGATTTTCAGAATGATTTAGCATCCCTTGATACTAAACAGAAATACTGAGCACAATCTAGCCACTTGCATTTTAATGTCTTAATGGGAGATCAATGGTTTCGGAAACCTGGCCCCAGTTGTAGGTGTGAGCTCTCTGGAGACTTTGTCAGTGCATCTCTGAGGAGGAACAGGTGGGATTGTCAAATATTCTCAGCATTGGCCTAACTATGATCTTATTGAAGTCAGTGATAAAACTGAGTCCTTCTGATTATCCCAACCAATTCTGTGAAGCCTCAAATCCAGCACTTGAGAGAACTGATACAGCCTCCAAGTTTGCTCCTTAACTTCCCTGGGCACAGCATTCTTTCCTGTACAGCTCTTCCAAGCCGTAATTCGCCTTGAATTCCTTTGACAGTCCAACACTTTACCTAACAATGTAAAAGAGCTGTTGTCTCCTCACATCATTTGTCCCTTGGTCTCCCTGTTTTTCCTTCTACCCTGCTTAGATTTCCCCAACATATTTAGGCCTTGTCCTCATTGCTTATATACATACTTAGCTCAAGATAACTAATGTGCACGTGCTAGCCTGAGGTAAAACACAGTGAATACCAGACACTTCAGTTTTACCATGAGGTAAACTCAGTGAGTTCAATGCTTGGAGGGAATATAGGGCTGTTTACCTCACAGTAAAACTAAAGTGCCTGGTGTCTGTTATGTATTTTTTTTTTTTTACACGGGGTAGCTCATATATGTTAGTTACCATGAGGTAAAATATGCACTTTCTTTTCGCAGTGACTAAAAGACCTCATATTTCCCAGGTGCCTACTCCCGCAGACAAGTGCCATGATGGCTCCCCAAATGATCAAGTTTGGAACCATACCTCACATTTGAGCTTTCCCTTTGAACAAAGCACTCATTTAGCACTGTTTAACATGTTTCTAGGGCAGTGGTTTCCAAACTTGTTCTGCCGCTTGTGCAGGGAAAGCCCCTTGTTCTGCCGCATCCGCAGGTTTGGCCGATTGCAGCTCCCAGTGGCCGCGATTCACTGCTCCAGGCCAATGGGAGCTGCTGGAAGCGGCACGGGCTCAGGGACTTACTGGCCGCCGCTTCCAGCATCTCTCATTGGCCTGGAGCCACGAACCGCAGCCACTGGGAGCCACGATCGGCTGAACCTGTGGACGCGGCAGATAAAGAAATCGGTCCAGCCTGCCAGGGGATTTCCCTGTACAAGCAGCAGCACAAGTCTGGGAATCACTGTTCCAGGATATTATCGTTATACTCTACATACACCACCAACACTGAAAATATAGCCTCACCCTTCTATGGCTCTAGACAGCGTCACACTAATCAAGTCCAGTCTGACACAACGGTGACTATTCAAACGTTAGTATCACTGTAGGATAATGTAGAATAATTCTCTCCAATTTATTTGTTGGTCAGAGGCAGACAAAAACAATACTCCCTCAGTGCAATTACCAATGAGGCTGCACAGTCAGATATTCCAGATACATCAGTGAAGGTTTGTCTGGGATTCCAGATATCCCTCTGCTGCTCCGTAGGTAAGACTGACATTCTGATATCAACACTTGCAAAGCTTCAACGTGTCAGTACTATTTTCTATCATCCATAATAGTACTCCAGTGACTTGTGTGAATTATTTGATTATTCAGCCCTGAAATGGCTGGAATATAGGAAATAAGAACTATTCGTATGTCTGTCAATTCCCTTTTATAGCTGAGTTAGTGGATTTGTATATCTACCTTAATGTAGTTTGCAAGTCTTTAGCTTAACTCTTCCCCCCTCCCACACACACACACACAATCTAGATGCTGCAAGAATGCAGTTAGCTATGGTATGCAAGGCCACGAAATGTGGTATGGTAAGCTAAGGTATGCAAGGCCACTGGGCTTGAAATGCCTTCATTTTGAACTCAAATGCTTTGTCAGATTGATGCACATGGGCACCCAGTGTAAGGAACCAGGCATATTGCTTTCTCAGCGCCTTTTGCAACTGATCCACTGGGTGGCATGGACATGACCTTGGGAAGGATACCCATTTCTCCTACTCAGCTATCATTGCAATGGTCTTTGTCCAGCTATGTAAGAGCAGATGGAGACTTTAGGATGAACAAGTACTGGGGAATTGGAGGATATGTGGATGTGTGTTGATGAACAATCCCTGCTCAGATACTGTACCTTAGAGGACACCACCACTAAAATAATAAGGGAATCAAAACCTTACAATCTAGTAGGCTATTTGGTATCTCCTGATGCAGCAGTGCATCTAGACAATCAGCTATGAAAGCACAGCTGAATGCATGAACAGCAAAAACATTTTTCAAACAATTGATCTTGCATGTAGTCATGATGGTGATTCAGTCAAATGCACATCAAGAAAAGGAAGGAAGATCTTTAATTGCTTCTTTTGCATATTTTTCACGCTTCATAAATTAAAGTATCTTGACAGTCTTGATAAAATAACTCAAGAAAACTGTAACAGCCATTGAAGTGAATAAAAAGGGTTTGAGTTATAGGCATTTTTAGAGTTAAGAGGATCTTGTGTGTCACAATTGATCTTGATAGCTGGTTTGCTGATATAGATGGATAACAAGACTCTGCAGAGTGGTAGTAATAAAAAAAATAAAACAAGAGCTTTGGAAATGATAAACTCCCAAGCTCTGGGGCACAAGCCAACTGCAACTACTGAAGGGTGGGAAGAATGCAGATCAGGTTACCCCTTAACTGCCTACTGTGGGTTTCTTGTATCTTCCTCTGAAAGGGGATCTGGTGCCGTCCATAGTCAGAGACAGCACACTGGACAAGACAGACCATGGGTCTGATCCAGTTTGGCAATTTCTGTATTCCTAAAATGTCACAATTTTCACTACAAATTATGTATAAGTAGGCCCAGGAACCTCTAAATCAGGGACATTGTCTGGAATTTAGAATCTGGGATAGCAGTTGACATTGTGAAGAATTTATATCCTAGGGGTGAGGCACTACTCATGTCACTTCCTCACCTGCTGGGGAAAGGTGGTGCACTTTTCCATGTCCAAATCTGTGACAGAGTTGCAGGTAAAACACATATCTCCTGATTACAGGTCCTGTGCTTTAACCACTACACCATCCTACCTCATTTGGGATGGCCAACTAAACTAGGCACTGCCTCACATGCTACCCTCTGGCACATATCCCTGCTCCAAATGCCTGTGACATTCAACAGGGGCAAGTATGCACAGCTTGCCACAGAAAGAAATGTTGTTATGGGACTGTAGTTATACAGCTGTTATAGTCAAACAGGAGTGGGAGCTCTCATCATACAGCCAAAGAGGAGGAGTAGCTGTGTGGGACTATTGCTCTCCCAAGCAAGTGAAAGAATGGCCCTAACAAAGGGAAGGTGCACAGCTTTCCCCTACTCTTTCTACTTTAATCCCTGTAGGTGTCCCCTCATTACTCTTCATAGGGAAATTAGACATCCTCCAGGCCTGAATTTCTTATGATCATGCTCCTTGGCTGTGACCTTCTACATACTGTCCTAGTTACAGAGGATGGAAAAGTAATTATTAACATTTGTTTTCCTTGGAGAAGTGCACTTTCTAAATGTTAATTTATCTTTCGTTTAACATATTGTGAGTCGATAAAATCGGGATAACATGAAGATGTAAAGGGGGCAGGGAAAAATTTTGCATTTACTTGTGACTCTCAAACTGATATAGGAGCATGCCAAGTATGTTACACTAATAATACAGTACAAGCCTTGGCAGATAAGACAAGAAAATCAATTGTAATTCTTTTGGCTTTTTTCTCATATATTCTCAACCTGTTAGCAACCCATTTCTTTTGAGAGAGCAGTCAATGAATATTTAATGTTCGAGTGCATTGCCAATTTTATCTGCCAGCTAATAAAAAGCTGCTTGGTCATGGGTGTAAGAGGAGAGGTCTATTTTAGTTTGCGTGGCCGGCCAGTTGTAATAAGAGGGATAGCAATTTTAAATTGGGAGATTAATGGATAATTTGGAACCACTGTCATTCTGACACAGCCGGTGACCTTTTCAAATTGATAGATAGCTCCATTTCACCCCAACCAGCTACAACAAGCGATTGTTTCAAAGAATGGGACCTAAATGCCATGCTCATCAAAGATAGAAAAGGGGTGGGGATGTGGCAGGAGAGTTTGAGAGAAACAGCAACCCTCTGGTAGATTCATGGAATAATTAAGAAGGTCCCTGTTGATTCAGTAGTCCCAAATATTGTTTTGCCTTTAGTTTGAGCTGCTTCAGTGTTAATGATGTAAAAGACACAGAGAATGATGGTTAGCTTGATTTTATTTATTTATTTATTTATTTTAAAGAGAGGAAAATGGCACAGCTGAGTCCTCTAGATCCTGTCCTTTAGGGTGACTCCTTTCCCCAGTTTATGTGGATGAAAAACAGAAGGTGGGGAAAGTGAGTTTATAGGGAGGCTATACATGGGGGTACCATTAAATGCAATTAAGTATCTAGATCCTAAAACCGAGACACTCCTCAAAATGCATTCACAGGAAAATTTCTAATAAAATTTCTTTGTAATGATTCACTACCAAAACTGGACTTAGAATGAAAAACCCGTGTTTGAAGAAGATAAGAACTGTTGACATTAAAGAATCATCATGATTTCCATAACCCCAACCCCTTTCTTATAGATTAAAAGCGTACCACCGGATAACACATAGTGACTTATAACATTGATATATACAAAGAAGAATTGTTAATGGTAAGATTAAAAGCTTTGATAGCTTTTTTTTTTAATATTTGTAATTATGTATACTGAATCAGTACAGAAGAGGTGACACTTAGGCTAAGGCCAAGTGTGATGTTGACAATTCACCTTTTACATAGAAATGCTAATTTGCTTAAAATGGGATCCTTGCTGATGGAACAAGGTAACATGTGCTAGAAGTTTTGGGGTGAAAAGAGGACAAACCTATAACAAGAAGCCCTTTTCCGGGAAGGCTCAGAAACAGTGTGACCCAGAAAAATGCAAACCCAGCAGAAAAAAAAAATGCAGCAGTTGGGTAACTAAAGCTTGTGAATGCGTAATGTATGCATTACCTAAAACCCAAAGGGTTGATGTGTTAAAAGCCAATTGGATAAAGATCAGGTCATCTGTAATGTATAAATTTATTTAAAAAAACAAACATACATGAATATGGACCGAAACTGGTGAAACACTGGAGCAGCAACCAGGAGATCTGAGAAGACAATGGCTATCATGGAAGGACTTCATGGTGTCCCAGAATATGGTTAAATGGGCCCCATTTACCAATTCCATCTGTCTATTATTTGCCTGGCATAAATGCATGTCCAGACACTATAAGTGACAATAATTCTGTCTGAAATTGTATAAATAAAGGTGAAAATTGATTAAGCCTAAATTGGGTGAGCTTGTGACTCAGTTTCCCAAATTTTATCCCCAATGCTAAACTGCTTCTACTGCAATGCTAAAGACTCACCTAACAAATTGAGAATACGTGTGCCCTATCCCATGGGAAAGAGAAGTTTCTGATTTCCAGCAACACAACACTTGCTTCTGCAAGTCCCGAGATATTGGGCCTTAATGTTAGGGCATTGTTCTGTATAGAAAAGCTATTTTATGTAATGTTTAGACATTTCTAAAATGTATTCCTTATTTTCCCATCTACTCTAGTTCAAAACAGCTAGTGACCTACACCCCACAATGCAGAAGGCAAAAATCTCCCCCCCACGCCCCCAGTCTCTGCCAGTCTGACCTGGGGGGAAATTCCTACCCAACCTCAATTATGATGATCAGTCCTGAGCACTTGGGCAAGACCCACCAGCTAGACATACACAAAAGAATTCTCTCTCACAACTCAGAGCCCTCCCCATCTAGTGTCCCATCTCCGGCCATTGGAGATATTGGCTTATAGCAATCGTGGATGGGCCATATACCATTGTAGGTAATCTCATCATAATATCCCCTCCATAAACATGTCAAGTGAAGTCTTAGAATAAGTTAAGTATTTTTCCCTACACTTTCTGAGCGAGAGGATTTTGTGAGGTAGCCAAATGAAGCACCCATAATGCTGGATCATTAACCATCTATAAAAGGACATGTCTAAAGCACTTACCATGGTATATAAATGACAAACATGCAAACTTTGTATCACTTTGCTAGCTAAGGAATGGCACCTACCATTGTGGTATTTAAGCACTAATATCTGTAATTGCTTTTCCATTCCACATATGAATTACCCTCTGCATAAAGATTTTTTTTGAACTGCCTTAGTTCCCAGCCCTTTCTTAGTTCCAGTCTTTGCTCTTGGTTTTGAGCCGGTTGCTTGAATAAGTGAATGTGCCTTATTTATAGATCAGAATGATATGCATCTCAGTCAGGCCCCTTTCTAACTGTCTTTTCCATAAAACAAAACAAAAAAAACCAATGAATTTTCCTAGCCTCACCTTTATACCTACAGTGTAATCTCTGAGGCTCTTGATCTTTGTAATTGCCTTGTGCTGTAGCTTCATTTCTTCTATATTCTTTGTTTAACAGTGTCCATAATTGTGCACAATATTCATGTGCAGTTACACTAGCCCTTAGTGAATGATCTATTCTGAACCAACACTTTTAAAATAATTACAAAGAGCAATTTACATTTAAAACTAAAGAATAAACAGTATAAAATGCTTCTTATGAAATTCTCTCCACTGCTACTGAGTATATCAAGGATTAATATATTAACTCAAAGTAAGGCAATGAAGAGGTTAAAATAAGCTACGAAGTTATAAAAATATATAAACATAGCCATAAAAATGCACCATTCTTCTAAGTAGGCTAAGACCAAAACTCAATGGGGGCTGCTGTGTTATCAGCACTTTTTAAAAATCACGGTGTCCCATTTTTAAAAATCTTGACCTAAAATAAGTAGTGTGCTATATTCAGCAAGCACATCGGCTACTATAGCATTTCACATGGTTATCTTGCAATAAGGATGAATTATAATATTCACTAGATTTGATCAAACAGACAAGTAGAGATGCATGTTCTGCAAAACATCCACGGTCACTGGGGAGGGGGTGTCATATTATTTGTGAATCTTCTGACAACCACCAGTTTATTTGTGAAAATGCTCATAAATCCTGAATATTTCCTGTCTTTCAAAACAAAGACTTTCTAAAATATTTGTATCAGGTAAATCTTTCCAAATTACAAATATATTTGTGAAAACAGAATTGCTTAGTAAATGATTGAGAAATGTGAGCTAAATTAATTAGAAAACATATTTGTTTACTCTGATGCTTACCAAATATTGAACAGCCCATTAATGCTACAGATTAAGTATGAATAAATGCAATAGTTGTTGTTGATATCATGCAAAAATGGAAAGGTTCGGTGCTTGTTTGGTAAAGAGTTGAGCTTTATAGTCTGCTGGTGGGAATCAGAGTTTGTAAGTTTCAGGGTTGTGTTACGCTAAATCACAAAATATCATCACAGCACGTCCAATAAGAACTTTATTGTACTCAAAGCACTCAGCTAGCTCAAGGTCAACAATTTGATGTTGCTAGTATTAGAACTAAACAGAAATGACCAATTTTTGCCCATTTGATGCCAACCTGTCTGTGCATCAGAGAGCAGAATTTTGCCTTAACATACAGTAGGCTATCTCAAAGAAGCAACAGCATAGTGTTTGTAATTTTAACATTGTATTGTCACAGCATGTTTATTTAATGCATGCAGCACAGGCAGCTCTAAAGATAGATGAGGAGGAAATGGATAATTTACTTTTTTATTTCCTCAGATAAAAAGAGAGACCTCAAATTTGTTTCACAGAACAAAGGAGAATACTCAGGGAAATTAGAGTTCTGCATCTCTAAGGCCTGGTCTACACTAGGCGTTTAAACCGGTTTTAGGAGCGTAAAACCGATTTAACACCACACCCGTCCACACTAAGAGGCCCTTTATATCGGTATAAAGGGCTCTTTAAACCGGTTTCTGTACTCCTCCCTAACGAGAGGAGTAGCGCTAATATCGGTATTAACATATCAGATTGGGGTTAGTGTGGCCGCAGATCGACAGTATTGGCCTCCGGGCGGTATCCCACAGTGCACCACTGACCGCTCTGGACAGCAATCTGAACTCGGATGCTGTGGCCAGGTAGACAGGAAAAGCCCCGCGAACTTTTGAATATTTCCTGTTTGCCCAGCGTGGAGCTCCGATCAGCACGGGTGGTGATGCAGTTAAAAATCAAAATAAAGAAAGAGCTCCAGCATGGACGATGCGGACATGATCGCTGTAAGGGCAGGCAAATCTGTTCTATCAGCGCTCCGTTACAGAAGACGAAATTCAAAATCATTTTTTAAATATCTCCAGACAGATGCCATAGCAGGGACTCAGCGCACTGCTGCGTGACAAGCGTAACGGAAAGCCAAAGAATCAAATGGACGCTCATGGACTGGAGGACTCAAGCTATCCCACAGTTCCTGCAGTCTCTGAAAAGCATTTGCATTCTTGGCTGAGCTCCAAATGCTTCTAGGGTCAAAAACAGTGTCCACGGTGGGTCGGGGCATAGCTAGGCAATTTACGCACCCCCGCACCCACCCCCAGAAGTGAAAGGGAAAACAATCCTGTCTTGACTCTTTTACATGTCACCCTATCTTTACTGAATGCTGCAGATAGACGTGATGGTGCAGCACTCAACACCAACATCCTTGCTCCCCCCCCCGCCATGGGTGGCTGATGGAAGACTGATACCCATCATCATCATCAGCCTATTGGCACATGGGGCAGTGCAAAAGGACTGGTAACCATGCATACTAGCATCCGTCAGGTCGATCAAGGGCACCTGGCCCTAATTTTTCCTGGTAGATGGTACAATATGGCTGATAACCATCATCATAGCAACAGGGGGCTGGGCTTCATCAGCCCCCACCCTTCATGTGTAAAGAAAAGATTCAATTGCCCCTGGACTAGCAGCAGGATGCTGGGCTCCTCTCCTCCACACTCCTTAATGTCCTATGTGGACTATCATAGCAACTGGAGGCTGCCTTCCACTCATTTCTCACTAACAAGTATTCCTGCATTCTTTATTACTTCATCACACAAGTGGGGGGACAATGGTATGGTAGCCCAGGAAGGCTGGGGAAGAATGGAATGAACAGGTGGGGTTGTTGCAGGAGCACCCCCTGTGAATAGCATACAGCTCATAATCTATGCAGGATCTGACACAGAGCAGCTGGGCTCTCTGGTTCTCTGATACAGTGGTTCTCTAGTACACTTGCCCATATTCTAGGCAGGACTGATTCTATTTTTAGATACCAAAAAGGAGGGATTGACTCAGGGAGTCATTCCCAATTTTAGCTTTGTGCCCTGACTAAGAGCAGCCAGGGCACTTATGACAGCAGCAAATGGAACAGTGCAAAAGGACTGGTAGCCACGATCATCTTATTACCAATTTATGGTATGGTAGATGGTACAATATGGCTGATAACCATCTCTGCTATCATGCAAAAGCAAAAGCATGCAGCTGTGTAGCACTGCTGAATCGCCTCTGTGAGCGGCATCTAGTACACATACGGTGACAGTCACAAAAGGCGAAACAGGCTCCATGATTGCCATGCTATGGCATCTTCCAGGGCAATCCAGGGAAAAAAAGGCATGAAATGCTTGTCTGCCGTTGCTTTCCCAGCGGAAGGAGTGACTGACGACATTTACCCAGAACCACCCACGACAATGATTTTTGCCGCATCAGGCACTGGGATCTCAACCCGGAAATTCAAAGGGGGGGGGAGGCTGCGGGAACTATGGGATAGCTACGGAATAGCTACCCACAGTGCAATGCTCCAGAAATCGACGCTAGCCTCGGACCGTGGACGCACACCACCGATTTAATGTGTTTAGTGTGGCCGCGCACACTCGATTTTATACAATCTGTTTTGTTAAACCGGTTTATGTAAATTCGGAATAATCCCGTAGTGGAGACGTACCCAACAAGTACTTACTTAGAGTGTTAGTCTCTGGCACTTAAAGAATACAACACCGCTAGGACCTTTATAAAAAATCTTAAAGAACTGGCTGCTGATGGGGTAAAACTATTACATTTTTCATTCCAGATTAGTGAGGTCTGAGAATCTTCACTTTGCTGTCTTCATAACTTATTAAAACATGTTAAATCAGCAAAGAGTCCTGTGGCACCTTATAGACTAACAGACTTATTGGAGCATCAGCTTGCGTGGGTGAATACCCACTTCGTCGGATGCAGGACTCTTTGCTGCTTTTACAGATCCAGACTAACACGGCTACCCCTCTGATACTTAAAACATGTTAGAAGTCTCCATCTGAAGTAACATGTGATACAAGATGACATCTGCCATATTTATACATTTTTCTATGCCTGAGGTCTTGGGAATACAGTGTCTCAAATTAAATAACAATGATCCCTTTGGCTGATTAAGAAATGTCACTGACCGTCTCTGAAAGGAATCTTATCTTAAGCAGGTTTCCTTACCTAGTAAGTCAAAGACCATTATATGTGGACTTGAAAATATGGAGGTGGTGTTTGAAGAGAAGAAAACTGGGATAGAATCTTCAGAGCACCACAACAAACAGATCCTGCTGCCTTTCTAAAAAAAAAAAATAGGTCTTCTCTAGAAATCTGAATATTGGCAACGTTGCATCCAACTTCCCCTGCTCAACTACTGTTCATGCACATGCTTCTGCACAATGTAACTCTGCAAATTGGGATAACAGCAAAAAGCTATACACAGAAAGAGACCCTAGAGATAAGATGAAGTTGGCTCAAGCATCTTCTACTCCTTTCCCATAAAATCTTTCACTGGAGATTGTCACAAGTGGTTTCGGGTGAGACGAGTTCAAATACCTCAGATATCAAGCAATGTCACTAGCATCTGTCACATGTTGTTTTCCTCCTCTCTGACTTGCCACTGCTTGAGCCTTACAGATTACCTGATTAAGAGGTTCATTGACCTGTGCTCTTACCTGTTCTTGTTCCTTTACTCTAGGAATGGTTTCTTGCACACATACCAATTCCTTTCCCTATGGCAGACTGAACTGCTACCATACAGCCGTCCATGAAAGTGTACCCAATCTGAAACCCAGCTATGGAGAGTGACAGCTCTTACACTGTAAACAGACATTCAGGAAGAATACTGTAAATGTTTTGGGTATTGCTCAGACATCTTATGGGATATCTGACCGAATAAACAAAGTCCTTGATCAGCTCTCATATCAGTCCTACTTAGTACCTAGCTTGAAGCAGCTGGGGCCAGATTTGCAGACATGCTAAATGCTTACAACAACTGAAGGCAATTGGAGCCAGGCTTTGAATATCTAAAGTGTGACATAAATGCAAATTACTCTGAAAAATCAGGGCCTAGGTGTTTCATGATGAGCACCCAAAATTCATGGACATGTGAAAATTCTGGGCTTAATCTCTGTGCTTCAGCTGCCCAGCTGTAAAATGGAAAGGGTAACACCACCTGGGCAGCGAGTGAAGTTTCCCCTGGGGGAGGCTAGCCCCCTGCCCTGCCTCTTCCAGCCCAGGTCCCACACCCACTTGCTGCTCTCAGCCCCCCACATGGCCCCAGCCAAGGTGGAGAGGGGGGCTGAGAGCTAGGTCAGGGCCATGGAAGGGGGGTGCTGGGAGCAGCAGTGGGTGTGGGACCTTGGCTGGAAGAGGCAGGGCAGGGAGCTAGCCTCCCCCAGGGGAAACTTCACTTGAGCTCCGAGCCTTGAGCACCTCCCCCATTCGGTCCTGCCTGTGGCCCCACCCATGACCCTACCCCATTCCACCCCTTCCCCTGCAGCCCTGCCCCTGTTCCACCTACACCCCCATCTCCATCCACCACCACCACCACCACCCCCGCTGCAGCCTTGAGACTGGAAAAGCTGCGTCTTCCCACTGCGGCCACAGGGCTGAGGTGGGGAGAAATTTTTCCAGGGGCCCCAAATCCACCACTGCCCCTTCCCACTGGCACACGGTTTGGGATGGATTAGCCCCCAGCCTCCATTATGCACCACCTATGACACCACCTAATATAACAGGGGTGTTGTGAACATTAATGAATGTATGTTGGTGAAGCACTCCAATACTATGGTGACAGCACCACAGAAATTCCCATGAGAAAATTAATAATTTTGTGTTCAGAGCAGGGTTTGGATGATACATGTTAAATAGGTCATGGGCCACACATTGAATGATGAGTATAAAAACACTGAACACCCATTCGCTGAAGGAGACAGGGGTCCTGTGGGAAAAATAGCATGTGAACATGTCATTAAAGACTGTATCATAACACATTTTCACCTGGAGCCCAAATTCAGATTGCCTTTGCAACACAACCTTCAGTCTGGCATTTCTTAACTTCTGAGTGCTTGACTTTGCAACCCTAGTGTTCTTTTAAAGTAGTTTTTTGGATGTAATTAGAGTGTATGATTTGGCTTCCCAAAAGTCAGAAACATAGAGTTTAAGGCCAGAAGAGATCATCTAGTCTGACCTCCTGTATCACAGGCCACAAGCACTACCCGGCACCAACACACTAAACTCAACAACCACAAGTATTAAAGCCCACAGGTGACTAAAGTATTATGTGCCACAGACAGAGAATAGGAGGGACCAAGGTGCACCAGTGCCAGAGGATCTTGCAATGTCGAGGAATCGATTAAGTGAGATATAATTAGATGAACCTGGCAGGGTAAGAGAAATGTTCATATTGTGGAGGGAGTTTTTTCCTTGCCAATACCTGATGTAAAGAAGTGACTGCATGAAAGATATCACTTTGCTACTCAACAGATGCTTGCATGCCCTGAGCACACTGTGATGTTGCACTCCATAATGTTCTATGGAAATATGCTTATGAGTGTGAATATAATGTAACTGGAAAATGCTTCATGCAAAAGGTCTCTTGTAAAGTATCATTACAAAGCTTATGATCTACTGAGTGTGTTCATCCTATTTGTTTGCATGTATTATTTCTATGTCTGAAGTTAGGAAAAGAAGATATTAACTTGTATTACTGATGTAAACCCATTAAGTGTGCTTCAGAATCAATGACCTGTAAATGGCTCTGTTTACTTGCAAACCTTCCTGTGTACGGGTGGGCCAGCCCTGGAAGAATGGAGGCTGGGTCTCACAGGACATGTGAATATGTCACCTGATACTGGAATCAATCTTAAACCTGGTGCTTTTCCATTTAGAAGGAGGGGTGGGGACCCAGAGAGACAAAAGATTCCCACCTTGTGTCAAAGCTGTTAAAGGGGGTGGAACAGAACAAAGGGGGCTGCCAGTCATGAGAACACTCCTACTTTCCACCTAAGATGTCTGCTGGAACTAACAAGGACTGTGCCAGGGGAAAGGATTGGTCCCAGAGTAGGAAGGAGTCTAGTCTGTGAAAGAAGCTTATTGGAACATCTCTGAGGGTGAGATTTGACCTGTAATCAGATTCTTAATGTATTAGGCTTAGACTTGTATGTTTTTGCTTTATTTTGCTTTGTGACTTACTTTGTTTTGTCTGTTTTATTACTTGAAACCACTTAAATCCTACTTTTTATTCTTAATAAAATCACTTTTTTTATTATTCAACCCAGAGTAAGTGATTAATATCTGGGGGAGCAAATAGCTATGCATATCTCTCTATCAGTGTTATAGAGGGTGGACAATTTATGAGTTTACCCTATATAAGCTTTATACAGATTAAAACAGATTTATTTGGGGTTTGGATCCACTGGGAGCTGGGTTTCTGGGTGCTGGAGATAGGTGATCTGCTGAGCAGTTTTTGATTAAAGTCTGCAACTGTAGGGGCGTGGACCAGACCTGGGTCTGTGTTGCAGCAGGCTAGCATGTCTGGCTCGACACGGCAGGGTTCTGGAATCCCAAACTGGCAGGCAAAACTGGCTCAGAGGTAATCTCAACACGTCAAGTGACAGTCCCAAGGGGGTCTCTGTGACCGAACCCGTCACAGTCAGTTTCAATATGTCAATACTGTGCCTCAGAGAGAAAAAAACTTTTTAATAATTAAGTCAAATAATGAGATTCGATATACAATTATTTTTATAATGAATAAGCACCCTGGAGATTTGCTCTGGTATTAAAAGTGTATCAGTATTCATTGAGACAATATGAAACACTGAAATGAGACACATCCATTTTCACCCTTTTCTGTGACACTGGTAAGAGGAGAATCCATACAATGAGATTTCTGCTGTTTCAGATGCCACTTATCATTGTACATCACATTACATGTTACAAGAGTCTTAGGCCTGGACTACACAATAAAATTTTGTCATTGTAGCTATGCCGGTCTGGGATGTGGGGAAAAAAAACAAAAAACAAACACACCCTCAAGCCAGCGTAGCGATGCTGGCAAAACCCCCACTGTGGACACAACTACACCAAGAGAAAAGTGCTTCTGCTGGCACAGCTAACAGTTTAGTTAGGCATGTTACTATGCCAGCAGAAAAACTCCTTCTGTTAGCACACACTGTCTCTATAGTAGAGGGCTCTGCCATTACAGCTGTGGCTATACTGATAGAGATATACTAGCAATGCATTTGTAGTGTAGACAAGATCTTAGCAACAAGTTTGAGAAGGTCATTGTGACATTAATTCAAGGATAACTATGTCTTGTTGGTAGCCATCATGGTCCAGGTTGAGCTATCCTTCCTTAGGTTAGTTTGCACTGTATAACACATGCAGTCCCATTTATTTCAAAAGGGACCATTCCTGGAGTAAAGGATTCTGTTTTAGAGCTGGTACACCACAAAAACAGTTTCACTGGGAATGTCAACATTTTGAAGCTGTTTCCATTTCATAGGGCTGAAAATTGACCCATTTTCTATTTTTCACTAACGTTTCAGTGATTTTCATTGAGATCATGTCTGACATTAATAAACATGGTTTACCAAACTTGCTCCCAGTAAAAATGTTCAATAAGTAATTTCAAATTAGAATTTGATTACAAAAATTACTGAGATACTGATGTGTCCAGAAACTTTTGCAAAAAAATGTCAACTTTCTTTGAATTTTTAAATGTTATACAATAAGATCTGTGTTCCAAAAAAGACCATTATTCACCAGAAAAATTTTGGTGTGCAAAAATCTCCACCAACTCTATTCAGTACGAGTAAAGGGGTCACAGTCCAACTTTGTGTAATTTACTTAAAGGTGAGGACAAATAGGGAATGCATAGTTGTTTCAGAGACAGTAAATGGCCTGAACTTTTGCCCTTTAATTGAATCAGAGCAGGGGTACAATTTCCAAAAGCACCTAAGCGACTTGGGAATCCAAGTTCCAGCCTCAAAAGTTATTTAGACACTTAGGAGCCTAAAGGTCCAATTTTCAAAAGGACCATTATGGGTCTTTAAGAGGGAGAGTAAATGGAACCTTTCTTGTCGCAGTCGTGCATTGAAAGCAGAAGTTAGAGAGAAAAGTGGTTCTGTCAGCTCCCGAATGCTAGCCATCCAGGCGCACAAAGCGTAGTTCAACACCCAACTCCCCCTGAAAGTCAGTAAGATGAATTCCATTGCAGAAATGTTTGATTCTGATCCAACACCTGAGTAAATCAGGAGCAACTCAGTTGACGTCCAGAGAATTACACCTAATTGTTCTTTAATTCATCTATGCTATCATCATCCACATAAGAGCCTGCCTGGCCCTAGCCTTCACTTCAAGAGGGAGTAAGCAGCATGTCATAACATGAGGAGATGGGCTACTTTATTGGAAAGGCAATAAAAGCGATACAGCTGAGCAACAGTAAATTCATACTCATTTCCCTCCTGTCATTACAGGCTTCATATAACAACTGTGCTTTATAATTAAAAATTTTCATTAGGTAATAAAAAATGCAACTAAGCAATTAACAGTTTTTCTACAAATATCTATTATTTAATTAGCATTTTATGCAGATTGTTTTTAAGAGCATGAAATTTCTCTTCAGCATCTTGAAAGGAATGGATTTTATGCAGGGTTGAGGGATATAAATTAATCCCTAAATATTTTCCACAGCAACCCTTAAATTATGAAATAGGAGTACACAAAAGTAGTCCTAGAAACTTTGATGAGAGGTTTTGCTGGTCTAGAGGTTAGAGCAAAGGACTGCCGGGAGCCAGAGGTACATTAGACCCTAATCCCACTTTACATCCTGCAGAAATTGGGCAAGTCATTTGACTTCCTTGTGCCTGAATCAACCCAGCTTGAAAGATTCATGACCAGCAGACACTTCAGTATAAACCTGATGCTGTGTATGAGCTGATTTTTCCTGGGTCGATAAATTATATTTATGCCCATTAAGGCTTTTTCATTCAGAGATTGTATTGAGAGGTAGCTGCTAAGTTTATAGACATGAACATCAAGCCCTACTGCAACGTTTCACATTCTATTGCAGTAACGTCACATTGTTGCTACGGTTTGGCAGATTTACTAGTTTCAATTAAATGAACTATAGTTGTATATTCACACCATAGGTGCTACATATTTCATCAAATAACCAAAGTTATTCCATAATTTTGTGATTTTAAAAAAATGCTACCTCAGTGCATAGTGCCATGCAATTCCTATTAAAGTTGATACTTTGTGGCCAGAGCATTGGAGGGAAATCTTCAGTCTACTCTTCTTGGGATATTGTACTAATTAAACATTTTTGCATTACTCTATGTGCCTGGATACCTAACTTCCAGCTTAACAAAATGGTTACAGATTGTTTCCAGTCTAAATTCTTCAGCTAGAAGGATGCTAGGAGCCTGCATCTTTTGGACAAGTTAGACACATTGATATATGAGGAAAGACGGAGCTAAAGATCTATACTTTGGCTAAGAGAGGACTAAACTGGGAACATTGTAACAGTCTTCAAATATCTGAAGGGTGTGAAAACTCCAGAGAAATGAACTATTTAAGGTGGAGCTATAAAGTATTACTAGGAGTATAGGAAGAAAAGAAAAGGGGGAGAATTTACTCTGAACATCAGGACTAGAGCTCAGTCCTGACCAATGCTCGCCTCTGTACAATGCTCAGGCAGGAAATGAGCCCTGAGACCCCTGGATGTGGAGAAATCCTCAGCAGACATAGGACCCATGGCTGTAGGCTCCCTACATTCATGCATATGGAGGCGAGCTTGGGGACTTGAGGACTCTCAGGCCTGGTCTACACTAGGGTGGGGGGTCGAACTAAGGTACGTGACTTCAGCTACGCGAATAGCGTAGCTGAAGTCGAACTACCTTAGTTCAAACTTCTTACCTGTCCAGACGCCGCAGGATTAAAGTCCGCGGCTCCCCCGTCGACTCCGCCACCACCGTTCGCGGTGGTGGAGTTCCGGAGTCGACGGGAGTGCGTTCGGAGTTCGAACTATCGTGTCTAGATTAGACACGATAGTTCGAACTCCGAGAAGTTGAACGCTACCCGTCGACCCGGCCGTAAGTATGGACGTACCCTCACAGGAGCTAGGGTTGTAGCAGACACTTTCCTTCATGCCGAGCAGCAACAGCATGGGTACACATCCTGTTTAGCTGGGGTGTGAATATTTGAATAACTTACCCCACTTGGGCCATGAGTATTTACTGCTTGAGCTAAATGACTAAGTCTCCTAGCTGGACGTAGTAGGAGAAGGCCACAGGGTTCACTCATCATTGGATGTCTCCTTGTGGCCACATCTGGGGATTAGCTTCACTTTGATCTGATGCCCCCTTCCTCACACCATGGCTCTTCTTTCTCTCTGGAACTCAGGGGTGCTCCTTCTTTGTGACTCACCCCTTCGGCCAGGTCACTATGTAATCCTCCCATTCCAAGGTATCAAAGTCCCATTAGATCCTCAGTCCAGCTCCCATTCCACACAGTCTTCTGATCCAAGGCCAAGCTCTGTGCCACTTCCCTAGTGGCTGGTAGGGGAACCCGGGCCCACCACTATTCCAGTTCAGGGACCTTATGTCTAGCAACTCCAATCTTCTTGCTCCCAGACTCTGTTGCTATTTCTCTGGACTCCTTCCCGCTTCCCTTCTCTGCTTCTGGCCCCCCTGTCCTCTGGGTTTACCACACCAAACTCCCTGCTCCCAGGAAGTGACTGTATACTACTCCATTCTTTGGCTTCTTGCAGCACCAAACACACCTCCCTCCTCTTTGGGAGTGACTGCAGATTACTTCCTTTTTCTTTTTGTTTTTTTTTCTTTTTCTGTCATTTAATGGTGCAGCAGCCTCAGCATGTGAGGCTCTCACCACCACCTACCACAGTTTTCACATAAGCAACAATCTATATCCTCTCACCCAGTCCTCTCTCCTTAAAAAGCAAAGTAATGCTTTTTTAATGCAACTCCACTTTCCTGGTACTCTCTCCAATCCTTTCAGACTATATTCTTTCACCTTAGGGCATCTCAGTTCTTTATAAAGAATCTTTATTTCTGTGTAATTCTCCCTGAATTGCCACAGCAGATGCTCAACTGTTTCTTGCACTTTGCATGTGTCACACAATCTTTGTGTTTGTTTAGTACATATAAATTACCATTCAGGTGACAGTGACCTGTTAGCATTCGTAATCTAGTTACTTCACTTCTTCTTTCATAGCTATTGAGTATATCATTATCCTGCAGTTTAGGACATATTTCATAGAACCTTCGTCCTTTTTTCTCTTTGGTCCATGGTTCTTGAGATTCCTTCTTAACTTCTCACTTGACCAAACTTTTGAAATCCTCTTCACTCAAAAGAATCTTTATGTCAACAGACTCATTTTTAAGTCACTTTTCGCTGCTTTATGGGCCATTTCATTGCCCGGTATCCCCACGTGCACTGGAATCCACATTATAACTATATGTAAACCCAATTGTATTAGCTCTATAATTCAGAACAGGATTCCATTGGTTAAGTCATTCCTGCTTTCTGAAGCCCCCTTTCTAATCGCAGTTATACCCAATAAAGAGTCAGAGAGGGTCGCAGTCACAGATGGGCAGACATCCCTTACCCAAGTCAGGGCTAACACTATGCCCATCAATTGGGCCATCATAGTGACCACAAATTTGGATAGTATCAGGGATACAAAAGGCTCTTCCCACTGTACCTGAGTTGTCATCTCTTGAGCTGTCAGAATTGACTTGACAATGCTGACCCCATTTGCCATGTATGGACTCATAAATCTTAGTCATATTTGATTAACATAAGAATGGCCATATCGGGTCAGAACAAAGGTCCATCTCATAGACTCATAGACTTTAAGGTCAGAAGGGACCATTATGATCATCTAGTCTGACCTCCTGCACAAAGCAGGCCACAGAATCTTACCCATCCACTTCTATAACAAACCCCTAACCTATGTCTGAGTTACTGAAGTCTTCAAATTGTGGTTTGAAGACCTCAAGCTGCAGAGAATCCTCCAGCAAGTGACCCATGCCCCATGCTGCAGAGGAAGGCGAAAAACCTCCAGGGCCTCTGCCAATCTGCCCCGGAGGAAAATTCCTTCCCGACCCCAAATATGGCGATCAGTTAAACCCTGAGCATGTGGGCAAGACTCACCTGCCAGCACCCAGAAAAGAATTCTCTGCAGTAACTCAGATCCCGTCCCATCTAACATCCCATCACAGACCACTGGGCATACTTACCTGCTGATAATTGTCAAAGTTAGACTCAAGACTCACAGTTTGTCAGACCACTCTGTTTTATAGCAGCAGCGCTCTTGCTATAAGTGTAGTCAAAGCGCAGCGGCCAAAAAAAACTCTCCCCTCTGTCCCCCACTCCTCCTGCTGGGGGAATAATACAGAGCGCTGGGCGGCCGCTGGCGCTGGGCTGGGGATTACACTGGGGGGGGGCTTGTGGCGCGCATTTTGCTGCCAGCAGGTTTTGTTGTGTTGCACACTGCTGCGCAGCATGATTTTTGGCAGTAGCCAAGCCCCAGATACCATGAGCCCCCACAAAAGACACAATATCTATTATTTATTATAAAAGGATGAGGACTTAACAAGATAACAAAGGGAGCAGAGATAAGAAGTTTTACTGGGTTTTTGCATGCATTTTTTATTTCCTACTACTTACTACCCATCTTCTAATGTTCATCTGTTAATATTTTTTTTTGTTTAATGTTCTTTTTTCCTGGCTAATGTTTTTCTTTCTTTATTTTTTCTTATTTCTTTTATACATCTCATTTTTAATTTCTTATTCTTATTTTTACAATATAATTTATTCTACTTTCACATAATCAAAGATCAATTACCAAAATTAATTGCCAAAATTAGGCTATCCCATCATACCATCCCTTCCATAAACTTATCAAGCTTAGTCTTAAAGTCAGATATGTCTTTTGCCCCCACTACTCCCCTTGGAAGAACATAACATAAGAACATAAGAACGGCCATACCGGGTCAGACCAAAGGTCCATCTAGCCCAGTATCTGTCTACCGACAGTGGCCAATGCCAGGTGCCCCAGAGGGAGTGAACCTAACAGGCAATGATCAAGTGATCTCTCTCCTGCCATCCATCTCCATCCTCTGATGAACAGAGGCTAGGGACACCATTCTTACCCATCCTGGCTAATAGCCATTTATGGACTTAGCCACCATGAATTTATCCAGTTCCCTTTTAAACATTGTTATAGTCCTAGCCTTCACAACCTCCTCAGGTAAGGAGTTCCACAAGTTGACTGTGCGCTGCGTGAAGAAGAACTTCCTTTTATTTGTTTTAAACCTGCTGCCTATTAATTTCATTTGGTGACCCCTAGTTCTTATATTATGGGAATAAGTAAATAACTTTTCCTTATCCACTTTCTCAACATCACTCATGATTTTATATACCTCTATCATATCCACCCTTAGTCTTCTCTTTTCCTCGTATGGGACCCTCTCAAAACCCCTAATCATTTTTGTTGCCCTTTTCTGAACCTTTTCTAGTGCTAGAATATCTTTTTTGAGGTGAGGAGACCACATCTGTACACAGTATTAGAGATGTGGGCGTACCATGGATTTATATAAGGGCAATACTATATTCTCAGTCTTATTCTCTATCCCTTTTTAATTATGCCTAACATTCTGTTTGCTTTTTTGACCTCCTCTGCACACTGTGTGGACATCTTCAGAGAACTATCCACGATGACTCCAAGATCTTTTTCCTGACTCATTGTAGCTAAATTAGCCCCCATCATATTGTATGTATAGTTGGGGTTATTTTTTTCAATGTGCATTACTTTACATTTATCCACATTAAATTTCATTTGCCATTTTGTTGCCCAATCACTTAGTTTTGTGAGATCTTTTTGAAGTTCTTCACAATCTGCTTTGGTCTTAACTATCTTGAGCAGTTTAGTATCATCTGCAAACTTTGCCACCTCACTGTTTACCTCTTTCTCCAGATCATTTATGAATAAATTGAATAGGATTGGTCCGAGGACTGACCCTTGGGGAACACCACTAGTTACCCCTCTCCATTCTGAGAATTTACCATTAATTCCTACCCTTTGTTCCCTGTCTTTTAACCAGTTCTCAATCCATGAAAGGACCTTCCCTTTTATCCCATGACAGCTTTAATTTACGTAAGAGCCTTTGGTGAGGGACCTTGTCAAAGGCTTTCTGAAAATCTAAGTACACTATGTCCATCGGATCCCCCTTGTCCACATGTTTGTTGACCCCTTCAAAGAACTGTAATAGATTAGTAAGACACGATTTCCCTTTACAGAAACCACGTTGACTACTGCTCAACAGTTTATGTTTTTCTACGTGTCTGACAATTTTATTCTTAACTATTGTTTCAACTAATTTGCCCAGTACCAACGTTAGACTTACTGGTCTGTAATTGCCGGAATCACCTCTAGAGCCCTTTTTAAATATTGGCATTACATTAGCTAACTTCCAGTCATTGGGTACCGAAGCCGATTTAAAGGACAGGTTACAAACCTTAGTTAATAGTTTCGCAACTTCACATTTGAGTTCTTTCAGAACTCTTGGGTGAATGCCATCTGGTCCCGGTGACTTGTTAATGTTGAGTTTATCAATTAATTCCAAAACCTCCTCTAGTGACACTTCAATCTGTGACAGTTCCTCAGATTTGTCACCTACAAAAGCCAGCTCAGATTTGGGAATCTCCCTAACATCCTCAGCCGTGAAGACTGAAGCAAAGAATCCATTTAGTTTCTCTGCAATGACTTTATCGTCTTTAAGCGCTCCTTTTGTATTTTGATCGTCAAGGGGCCCCACTGGTTGTTTAGCAGGCTTCCTGCTTCTGATATACTTAAAAAAACATTTTGTTATTACCTTTGGAGTTTTTGGCTAGCCGTTCTTCAAACTCCTCTTTGGCTTTTCTTATTACACTCTTGCACTTAAGCTGGCAGTGTTTGTGCTCCTTTTTATTTGCCTCACTAGGATTTGACTTCCACTTTTTAAAGGAAGTCTTTATCTCTCACTGCTTCTTTTACATGGTTGTTAAGCCACGGTGGCTCTTTTTTAGTTCTTTTACTGTGTTTCTTAATTTGGGGTATACATTGAAGTTGGGCCTCTATTATGGTGTCTTTAAAAAGGGCCCACACAACTTGCAGGGATTTCACTTTAGTCACTGTACCTTTTAACTTTTGTTTAACTAACCCCCTCATTTTTGTATAGTTCCCCCTTTTGAAATTAAATGCCACAGTGTTGGGCTGTTGAGGTGTTCTTCCCACCACAGGGATGTTGAATGCTATTGTATTATGGTCACTATTTCCAAGCGGTCCTGCTATAGTTACCTCTTGGACCAGCTCCTGCGCTCCACTCAGGATTAAATCTAGAGTTGCCTCTCCCCTTGTGGGTTCCCATACCAGCTGCTCCATGAAGCAGTCATTTAAAGTATCGAGACATTTTATCTCTGCATTTCGTCCTGAAGTGAAATGTTCCCAGTCAATATGAGGATAATTGAAATCCCCCACTATTATTGGGTTCTTAATTTTGACAGCCTCTTTAATTTCTCTTAGCATTTCATCATCATTATTACTGTCCTGGTCAGGTGGTCGATAATAGATCCTTAATGTTATATTTTTATTAGAGCACGAAATTTCTATCCATAGAGATTCTATGGAACATGTGGATTCGCTTAAGATTTTTACTTCATTTGAATCTACATTTTCTTTCACATATAGTGCCACTCCTCCCCCTGCACGACCTGTTCTGTCCTTCCGATATATTTTGTACCCCAAAATGATTGTGTCCCATTGATTACTCTCAGTCCACCAGGTTTCTGTGATGCCTATTATATCAATATCCTCCTTTATCACAAGGCACTCTAGTTCACCCATCTTATTATTTAGACTTCTAGCATTTGTATACAAGCACTTTAAAAACTTGTCCCTGTTTATTTGTCTGCCCTTTTCTGATGTGCCAGATTCTTTTTTATGTGACTGTTTATCATCTGATCCGGCCCTTACATTATACTCTTCTAGTTCAGTATCCTGTCTTCTGACAGTGGCCAATGCCTGGTGCTCCAGAGGGAATGAACAGAACAGGTAATCATCAAGTGATCCATCCCGTTGCCCATTCCCAGCTACGGAGCTAAATCGGTGCTGCTGCAATCAATGTAGTGGCATCAATTTAACAGGTCTGGTGAAGACATGCTAAATCAATGGGAGAGCGCTCTCCTGTCAATTTCCGTACTCCACCTCCCTAAGAAGTGTAACGTAAATCAGCAGGAGAACAATGTCCATTGACACAGCATGGCGTAGACACCATGGTAAGTGGATCTAGTTACATCAACTTCAGTTACAATATTCACGTAACTGGAGTAGCGTAGCTCAGATCGATTTATCACAGTAGCGTAGACCTGGCAAGGCTAGGGACAAAATCCCTGCCTGTCCTGCCTAATCGCCATTGATGGACTTATCCTCCATGAATTTATCTAGTTCTTTTTTTAGTCATTTTTTTTAGTCATTTATCTAGTTGGATTTTTTTAGTCATTTTTTTTAACCCTGATATAGTCTTGGCCTTCAGAAGATCCTCTGTCATGGAGTACCACAGGCTGACTGTGCATTGTGTAAAAAATACTTCATTTGTCTTAAACCTGCTACATATTAATTTCATTTGGTGATCCCTAGTTCTTGTGTTATGAGAAGGCGTAAATAACACTTCCTTATTTACTTTCTCCAAACCAATCATGATTTTATAGACCTCAATCTATCCCCCCTCAGACATCTCTTTTTTCCAACCTGAAAAGTCCCAGTCTTATTAATCTCTCCTCATACGGCAATTGTTCCATACTCCTAATCATTTTTGTTGCCCTTTTCTGAACCTTTTCCAGTTCCAATACATCTTTTTTGAGATGGGGTGACCACATCTGCACGCAGTGTTCAAGATGGGGGTATTCCATGGAGTTATATAGAGGCAATATGATATTCTCCGTCTTATTAACTATCCCCTTCTGGATGATTCCCAACATTCTGTTCACTTTTTTGACTGCTGCTGTACATTGAGTGTATGTTTTCAGAGAACTATCCACAATGACTGATGATGGTCCTGTTCTTCTTTTGTTTTATTATATAATTCTAAATCCACAACTGGAGAGACAACCATCCAGCTATAGTTTGATTTCTCACAACTAAAGATTTTAATTTCTTCTAAACCTTCCTTTCCACCCACGTCTTTTACCCATCTTTTGTCCCCATGAGTATGTGGGAGTTTGTGGCACTCAGTTACTTAATTCCCAGCGGTCCTCGTATATTCATATAGTGCTCTTATCTTCCCTATGTCCATTAACCTTAGCTCAGAAAGTTAAATCTAACAATTTCATCCTCCAATTTATAGGCATTTCTCCGGTTGCCACCTGCAGCACACACAACAGAGTCATCATACTCGCACCACATGCAATTTGCAGAGCTTGCAGCCCTTTTCTCTGCTCAGCTTGCTGGCTTTCTACAAGCTCAGCCTGCCCCTGCCCAGCTGGGATTCATCATCAGTTAGCTTTTCAGGGCCTGGTTCTCCCCCAGCTGCAGCCTATCAGGTTAATTATCCTAACAACCTGGCCTGCCTTGTGTGGGATGGACTCCCCTTCACATAGACCTATTAATCTTTTACGTGGACGAGCAACTAGAGGGGAACAAAGTCCCAATCTCCTAGCATGGGTTACATATTGTTGCTGCTCCTCTGCCACCAGAAGGCTGTGATCTAGTGGTATGTGTACACTGCAGCTGGGAGTGAGTGTCCCAGCCCAGGTGAACAGACTTACATTAGCAGGGCTTGAGCTAGTGTGCTAAAAATAGCAGTGTGACATTGTGGCTCTGGCAGAGACTCAGGTTAGCCACTCAAGTCAAGTTCATTGTCAGGGGGGCGGGTGGGCTGAGGGCTCTAGCTGCCACCCCAGCCGCAACACACACCCTGCTATTTTTAGTGCGCTAGCTTGAGCCCCACTAGCACAAGTCTGTCCCTCCCAGCTGCAGTGCAGACATCCCCTAGTAGGTCAGCTTCCTATTGGAGGAGAAATATATGACATGGAGTCTGGATATAGCCATAGAGACAAGGTGGCCACAAACACCCTGCAGTCAATCCCCTGTCAGAACTCTCAGCCCACACCCCAATGTGTAACTCCCAAGAGCAACGGTCTCAAGAGACAGCAAACACCCTTGCTGCTTGCCACAGCTCCTCCAGACAGAAAGTTCATCTCAGATCATGAGCATTTCTCCAAAAATGAAACAATGCTCAAACAATACGACAAAGGACTAGCAAGACTATGTGTAGCAGGACCACATGGTGACATTTGCTATAACAATATACACAGCCATCAATAATTTGACCTTTTCATTGTATATCATGGAGCCACTGACAGTACATTTTGGACTCTGCTTTAAAGAACTGAGATCATTATAGAACATTGAATTGTAGTAATAAAAATATTACTCAGTGAATTTTGTAGTTTTTTATTAGATAAATAATTCAGCAAGCTTGAAGGCTGGTCAAATATCCACCAAATCATGAATTCAGTGAATAATGGTAATATTTATGAAATTGACAAATATATTTTTAGTATTCAGCCAGCCCTGCTCATCTTATTGAGTTAATTTTAATTTGTGATACCAAAATATATCAGAGACAAGAAACCCAAAACTAAAATTTGATATTACTTACCAGAACAGATGGTAGCAGTGCCCAATAAAATACAACTTCCAACAATGATCATCAGAATTGGTTGTCCGTGTTTTATTGTAAAGGAAATAAATTGGGCCAATCTCTCTACATTACCCTGCTTATTTTTAAACACAGACTTGAGGCTATTTCTGTAGCCTATAAATCAAAATTTACCCTGCTACTGCCAAAGCAATTGTGTTTCGATGCACCCTTCCATTCTAATAACCAGTCAAAAAAGCAGTAGATTTGTGGCCAAATTTATTACAACTGTGTCCAATGGAAAATTCTATTCAGACTCACAAGATGGCCCCTGACTGATATTCTGCTCTTCCTGCACAAACAGAACTCTGACAATACTCTGACTATATACACCTCCAAGGCTTGCATGATCAAAATCAATGGGAGCTTAGCCACTGACTGCAATATTGCAGAATCAAGCCTCAAGTTATCATCCAACAACACTCTGTACTTCTGCAGCACCTTCCAGCTGAGGATCTTAATTAGATTAAGCCTTACATTCCTCTTACAGAGAGCGAAGCTGAGACATCAAGAATTTCAGCAAGTTTTCACGAAAGTGGCCAGTGACTTTCAGTGCCTTAATGTGTGTGTCCATTTTGTGACAGCCCAAGCCAGATTTTCAGAAGTGCTGACTGTGCGCAACTCCAGCTGAAGTCAATGGGAAGGAAATGTAAGCACTTAGATGCTCTGAAAAATCAGACAAAGCATCTCAAAAGTTGGGCATCTCAAAAGACTAAGAGATCCAATATCAATGGACCTGTCTAAAAACTTGATTATAAGTGATTTGGCTGTGATCCCATAGAAAAATCTATGTCAGATCTCAAAAATGGATACCACTTGGCCATCTCTCCATCCTATGCTTTAATTACTGGACAGCCCATTTTTCCTCTCCAGTGATGGAATCTGTATTCTTGATACTTTACATTTACATTGTATTATAACAAGCTCAGGATTGTCTCTCTTTTTCCCATAGGATATGTCTCTGTTCTTTAACCATTGTAGTATTTTTAGGTCGTTCAGTACATCTCTGTGTTAATCTCCAAGATTTACAGCTATGCATTGTCTCATGAAATAATTTGACATTCTCTTTTATAATCACAAAACAAAACAAGAGGACACTAAATCCTAGTGATTATCCAGTAATCCTATTGCGCTTTATACCTGTCATCAATGATTACCCACAATAATCTAATGTAATAAAACATTAAGTCTATAATTTTCCAACCCCACAACTAAAGATCAGAGCTGAGTAAATTAGGTGAAGTACACTAGGAAGAAAGAAAGAAATGACAGCGTCTTATTGTGTAATCTCCATAAATTTTAAACTTTTTAAGTTTTTCCTCCTTACTTGGCTACATTAGTGTCAATTTAACAATGGAGAGCTGATTGCATTTGACTACTTTTTCTGCCTTCACTTTTACACAATCACCTAGAACAGGTTAATGAACAAGAACCTAAACAACAAACACAGATACATTAGAGACCATGGCAGGTGTGCTGTAATATTAAAATATTGTTACTCTGACTTTTGTAGACATTTGGCCAGACACTTCTCTCACTCCCGATCTCCACTTCTTTAACTCCAGTGACTTGAATGGAATTACTCCAGTTTTACACTGGTGATCCTAGGAACAGAATTAGGGCTGTCAAGTGATTAAAAAAATTAATCGTGATTAATTGTGCTGTTAATAATAGAATACCATGTATTTAAATATTTTTGGATGTTATCTATATTTAAAAATATATTGGTTTCAATTACAACACAGAATACAAAGTGTACAGTGCTCACTTTATTTTTATTACAAATATTCGCACTGCAAAAAACAAAAGAAATAGTATTTTTCAATTCTCCTAATACAAGTACTTAGTGCAATCTCTTTATCATGAATGTTAATTCTACATTTATAAGTTCATGTCCAAAAAAAATAACTGCATTCAAAAATAAAACAGTGTAAAACTTGTAGGCTCTCAAGTCCACTCACTCCTACTTCAGCCAATGGCTCAGACAAACAAGTTTGGTACAATTTTCAGGAGATGATGCTGCCTGCTTCTTGTTTACAGTGTCACCTGAAAGTAAGAACAGGTGTTCGCATGGCACTGTTGTAGGTGGTATCGCAAGATATTTTTGTGCCAGATGCACTAAAGATTCATATGTCCCTTCAAGCTTCAATCACCATTCTAGATGTGTCCACGCTGATGATGGGTTCTACTTGATAACAATCCAAAGCAGTGCGGACTGATGCATGTTCATTTTCATCATCTGAGTCGATGCCATCAGCAGAAGGTTGGTTTTCTTTTTTGGTGGTTTGGGTTCTGTAGTTTCTGCATCAGATATTGCTCTTTCAACACTTCTGAAAGCATGCTCCACACCTCATTCCTCTCAGATTTTGGACAGCACTTCAGATTCTTAAACCTTGGTTGAGTGCTGTAGCTATTTTTAGAAATCTCACATTGGTACCTTCTTTGGGTTTTGTCAAATCTGCTGTTAAAATTTTCTTAAAACAACCATTTGCGGAGTCATCTTCTGAGACTCCTATAACATGAAATATATGGAAGAATGAGGATAAAACAGAACAGAAGAACCTCCATGCAGGCAGACCCCTGCACCTGCACAGAGCTAACAGGTGGGGAAGTACCCCTGAAAAGGATTCCTGCTGTGTTCTGTCCTTCCAGCAAAACATAATGCACTTTAGCATTTGGCCAAATACTAATCTTAAGTGTTACTGAAATATTTGTAACACCTTATAACAGAGATTAACCCTGACCACCAAATTCAAGCACACCCAGACTTTAATAACTCAAGAGCAGGAGTTACAGTACTTAGCACATTCCCCCCAGCACCACACTCGACACTTTCTTGCTGAAACTTCAGACATCTCTATGCAAGGTCCTCCCCAGAATCTACAACAACATCAGAGAGCACAATCCTAGCACACCTCTATGTTACCCAGGGTTGGAGTGGGAGTGGGGCTGCCCAACTGAATTCCATCTTTTCACATTACTACTAGTACCATCTCATCATGTTAAGATAATGTGAATGGATTATTTTGGAGCACAAGATATTTTAACACCATAAACAAGGAGACAAAAAGAGGAATACATTTTTAAGCCTTGGGTATGTTAGACACTACAGTGGAGAAACTGGGAAAGGCTGCAGAGAATTTTAGTGATACATTTTCTATGCAAAATGTGATGAGTTTTAGCCCTGCATCACCCATTATTTCCCATGGAATTTGTATCTCTCCCCCCATGATCCCCCCAATTTTTCCCCAAATAGGTTTGCTTTTATTTTTTTAACTCCCTCAAATGCTCTCTCTTACCTCTGGTACATACAATTTTATCTGCAATCACAGAACACAAGGCTGGGCCATGGGAGACTATAAACTCTTTGGCGCAGTTACGTTTTACTGTACTTCTGTCGAGTGCTTAGCACAAATGGGCCTTGATCCAGTGAAGTACAAATAATAATAAAGAAAACAGCCTTGCATTGAAGAGTTACTAGACCTTAATGTAGCATCTGCAGAGCTACAGGGACCAAGAGTGCATATGGTGACAAGTGAGTTTAATCTTACCATGTGATTAATGATTAGAATCCATTTAGCATAGGTAGGAAACTCCAGTCTGGGATATATCTGAGGCCTGGTCTACACTAGGAGTTTATGTCGAATTTAGCAGCCTTAATTCGACTTAACCATGCATCCGTCCACACCAGGAAGCTAATTAGTTCGACCTAGAGGGCTCTTTAGTTCGAATTCTGTACTCCTCCCCGAAGAGGGGAGTAGCGCCAAATTCGACACCGCTATGTCGAATTAGGCTAGGTGTGGACGGAAATCGACCTTAGTAGCTCCGGGAACTATCCCACACTGCACCACTCTGTTGACGTTCTGGACAGCAGTCTGAGCTTGGATGTTCTGACCAGCCACACAGGAAAAGCCCCGGGAAAATTTGAATTCCTTTTCCTGTCTGGCCAGTTTGAATCTCATTTCCTGGTTGGACATCGGAGCGAGCTCAGCAGCACCAGCAACGATGCAGAGCTCTCCAGCAGAGGAGTCCATGCAATCTCTGAATAGAAAGAGGGCCCCAGCATGGACTGACCGGGAAGTCTTGGATCTGATCAGTGTGTGGGGCGACGACTCTGTGCTTTCGCAGCTGCGTTCAAAAAAACGGAATGCAAAGACCTACGAGAAGGTCTCCAAAGCCATGAGAGACAGAGGATACAGCCGGGATGCAATGCAGTGCCGCGTGAAAATCAAGGACCTGAGACAAGTCTACCAGAAGACCAAAGTGGCAAACGGACGCTCCGGAGCCCAGCCCCAGACATGCCGCTTCTACGAGGCACTGCATGCCATTCTCGGTGGGTCTGCCACAACTGCCCCACCAGTGACCGTGGACTCCAACGATGGGATAGTGTTGACGACCAGTTCCTCGGCGATGTTCGCAGACGGGGAAGATGAGGAAGGAGATGAGGAGGAGGAGGCAGTCGACAGCGCTTACAACGCTGGTTTCCCCAACAGCCAGGATCTCTTCATCACCCTCACGGAGATCCCCTACCAACCCTCCCCGGCCGTTAACCCGGACCCTGAATCAGGGGAAGGATCAGTCGGTACATGCTTTAAACATGTAAATTTTTATTATTAATGTAACAGGAATCTGAACTATGTGAAAAGGAGGTCTATATATATGGGGATAGAACAGAAATCCTCCTGGGAGATCTCCACAAATCTCTCCTGGAGGTAATCAAAAAGCCTCCACAGAAGGTTCCTGGGGAGAGCTGCCTTATTGGGTGCTCCGTGGTAGCACACTTTTCCGTGCCAGGCTTTCATGACGTATTCTGGGAGCATTGCCTCCCCGAGCATGGCAGCATAGGCCCCTGGTTTGTGCTGGCTTTCACGCAGCATGCGCTCTCTGTCTCCTTCAGTGACCCTCCTCAGGGTGATCTCGCTCGGCAACTCCTGCATCTAATTAGGGGAATTACTGTAATGTTACGCCTGGTCCAAAGTATTTTTAAAAAATCTCCAGACAGACGGCGTAGCAGAGACTCAGCACGCTGCTGTGTGACAAGTGTAATGGAAAGCCAAAGAATCAAATGGACGCTCATGGAGGGAGGGATGGGGGACTGAGGACACAAGCTATCCCACAGTTCCTGCAGTCTCCGAAAAGCATTTGCATTCTTGCCTGAGCTCCCAATACCTGTATGGTCAAACACATTGTCCGCGGTGGTTCAGGGCATAGCTCATCAATGTACCCCCATCTCCCACCCCCAGAAGGAAAAGGGAAAAAAATCGTCTCTTGACTCTTTTAAATGTCACCCTATGTGTACTGAATGCTGCTGGTAGACGTGATGCTGCGGCACTGTACTGTAGCATCCTCCCCCCACCCCCCGCCTCATGGGTGGCTGATGGTACAATACGACTGGTATCTGTCGTCATCATCAGCCTTGTGGCAGATGCTGTAGTGCAGTAGGACTGCTATCTGTCCTCGTCATCAGCCCATAAGTAGACGGCCTGCTAACCGTCTTCATCATAGCAACAGGGGGCTGAGCTCCATCAGCCCCTGCCCTTCATGTGTAAAGAAAAGATTCTGTACTGCCTGGACTATCATAGCAGCAGGATGCTGGTCTCCTCTCCCCAACACTGCTTAATGTCCTGTCTGGACTATCATAGCAGCTGGAGGCTGCCTTCCCCTCATTTCATTTCACTAACAAGTCACTGTTTCTTATTCCTGCATTCTTTATTACTTCAGCACACAAATGTGGGGACACTGCAACAGTAGCCCAGGAAGGCTGGGGGAGGAGGGAAGCAACAGGTGGGGTTGTTGCAGGGGCACCCCCTGTGAATGGCATGCGGCTCATCATTCCTGCATGATCTGACACGGAGCGGCTGTGCTCTCTAGTTCTCTGATACACTGGAACCCTAATACACTTGCCCCATATTCTAGGCAGGACTGATTCTATTTTTAGATACCATAAAGGAAGGATTGACTCGGGGAGTCATTCCCAGTTTTGTCTTTTGCGCCCCTGGCTGATCTCGGCCAGGGGCATCTATGACAGCAGCAGAAGGTATAGTGCAGTAGGACTGGTAACCATCATCACATTGCCAATTTACAATGGCATGGTAGATGGTACAGAACGGCTGCTAACCATCTCTGCTGTCATGCAAAAGCAAATGAATGCTGCTGTGTAGCGCTGCTGAATCGCCTCTGTCCGCGGCATCTAGTACACATACGGTGACAGTGACAAAAGGCAAAACAGGCTCCATGGTTGCCACGCTATGGCGTCTGCCAGGGTAATCCAGGGAAAAAGGGCTTGAAATGATTGTCTGCCGTTGCTTTCCCGGAGGAAGGAATGACTGATGACATTTACCCAGAACCACCCGCGAAAATGATTTTTGCCCCATCAGGCACTGGGATCTCAACCCAGATTTCCAAGGGTCGGGGGAGACTGTGATGGGGTGGAACAGGGGCAGAGCTTATGCTTTCCAGATTGCCTGCAGCAGGAGTGCGCACGAGATAGGTTCTGTGCATGGTCTTGTTCACAGACACAGACTAGACTGTGTTCATTGTTCGCAGAAATGTATCTTTGCAAGGAATTCACTCCCTTTTTCCCAACACACAGCTTCGACTGTCTCCAGACCTGCCCCAGCATCCCCCTCACAGAGGCTGGCAAAGATTAGGCGGCGAAAGAAAAAGACACGGGACGAGATGTTCGCTGAACTTATGGGCTGCTCCCGAGCCGAGGCGGACCAGCAGAGCCAGTGGAGGGAGACCCTCTCTCTGTACCAGCGCTCACACAGCGAACGGGAGGAGAGGTGGCGTGAGGAAGACAAGCAGGCGACTCAAACGCTGCTTGGACTAATGAGGGAGCAAACGGACACGCTCCGGCGCCTTGTGGATGTTCTGCAGGACCACAGGCAGGAGGACAGAACCCCCCTGCAGTGTATCTGCAACCACCCTCCCCCACCACAAAGTCCCATACCCCCCTCACCCAAAATAACCAGAAGGAGGGGTGCCAGGGGCCGTGAAAACTGTCACTGCACCCCAGCAGAGTGCTCAAGTACCCAAAAGCTCTCATTCCCTAATTTTTGAGGATTCCTTCCCTTCCTGACTCACCCAAGCCCCAATCCCAGTTTCATCCCCTAACTGTGTAGTTAATTATTAAAAATACTTTGCTGTTAATTACTGTTTCCATCATGTTTTTTTACAGAAGACTGTGTTTGAAGGGGGGGGGAAGGAGGTTGGTAATTGCATAGGACAGTCACCTTTACCAGGGTACAGACACGGGGGCAGGATCAGCAGCAGGTCACACACACACTGCAGTCAGTAGGCACCCTGGTCAGTATGGGAGGTGGTTTCCAGGTTCTGTGTGGGTGGGGGAGGGACGTGACTTTGTAGCGGGGGAGGGCGGTTACAGATCTTATGCAGCGGTCCTTGTCCTGGACCACAGAGCCACGCAGCAGGGGAATCTGTATCTGTCCTCCTCCGCAACAAGGTCACATAGCCCCCGCACACAGAGTCCCAAGAAGGAGGGATGGCAGGCTCCATTGAAACAACCAGTCCGGCACTGCAGACCGCTCTAGGAGCAGGAGCCTGTCATTCCTCGAGTTTAGAGGCGGTCTTTACATCACTGCATACCCTACCCAGCACAGTCTGCATCCCAGTTTCAACCCTTTAACGCAAAGTCATTAATAAAGAAACCTTTGTTAAGTAACAATGGAACATGTATTTTATTTTTACACATGTGTTGAAAGGGGGAAACGGGGTGAACGGGGTATGTAACTGCAGAGGATAGTCAATAGTAACTGGGTAAAGAAACAGGGGCAGGTTCAGCTTCTCTGTAAAGAAACTGAACAGTCACAGGTCACGCTGCTCGCTGAGGAACCTAGGTTTCAAAGCCTCCTGGATGCACAGCGCTTCCCGCTGGGCTCTTCTAATCGCACGGGTGTCAGGCTGAGCGTAATCAGCAGCCAGGCGATTTGCCTCAACCTCCCATCCCGCCATAAAGGTCTCCCCCTTGCTCTCACAGAGATTGTGGAGCACACAGCAAGCTGCAATAACAATGGGGATATTGGTTTGGCTGAGTTCCAAGCGAGTCAGTAAGCTTCGCCATCTCCCCTTGAGACATCCGAAAGCACACTCCACCACCATTCTGCACTTCCTCAGCCGGTAGTTGAAGAGTTCCTTGTCACTGTCCAAGGCGCCTGTATAGGGCTTCATGAGCCAGGGCATTAGCGGGTAGGCTGGGTCCCCAAGGATCACTATAGGCATCTGCACATCCCCAACAGTTATTTTGTGGTCTGGGAAGAAACTACCTTCCAGCAGGCGTCTAAACAGACCAGAGTTCCTGAAAACACGCGTGTCATGAACCTTGCCCGGCCACCCAACGTTGATGTTGGTAAAACGTCCCCTATGGTCCACCAGTGCTTGCAGCACCATTGAAAAGTAGCCTGATTTCTCAGCAGCTGACTGTGGAAGAGGTGGACGATAAGGTGCGAGGAGTTGACAATGGCCATAACTGCAGCGGGCTCTATGCTCGCAGTGCTGTGGCGTCCGCGCTGTCACTGACCAGAAAAGTGCACGAACAGATTGCCCGCAGGCGCTTTCAGGGAGGGAGGGCGGGAGTGACGGTTCAATGATGACAGTTACCCAAAACCGCCCTTGACACATTTTTCCCCCCAGCAGGCATTGGGGGCTCTACCCAGCATTCCAATGGGCAGCGGGGACTGCGGGAAAAAACAGTTACTTACCTTTGTAACTGTTGTTCTTCGAGATGTGTTGCTCATATCCATTCCAGTTAGGTGTGTGCGCGCCGCGTGCACGTTCGTCGGAAGATTTTTACCCTAGCAACCCCAGTGGGTCGGCTGAGCACCCCCTGGAGTGGCGCCATAACGGCACCGCATATATACCTCAACCGACCCACCCACTCCTCAGTTCCTTCTTGCCGGCTACTCCGACAGTGGGGAAGGAGGGTGGGTATGGAATGGATATGAGCAACACATTTCGAAGAACAACAGTTACAAAGGTAAGTAACCGTTTTTTCTTCTTCGAGTGATTGCTCATATCCATTCCAGTTAGGTGATTCCCAAGCCTTACCTAGGCGGTGGGGTCGGAGTGAGACGTGGCGGAATGCAGGACCGCCGAGCCAAAGGCTGCGTCATCTCTCAACTGTTGGACCAGAGCATAGTGAGAGGCGAAAGCATGAATTGACAACCAGGTCGACGCTCGGCATATCTCTTGGATTGGTACTTGTGCCAGAAAGGCAGCGGAGGACACCTGGGCTCTGGTAGAGTGGGTGGTGAGATGGCCCAAAGGGACATTAGCCAAGTTATAACAGGTGCGAATGCACTCTGTGAGCCACGAGGAGATTCGCTGCGATAAGACAGGAAGACCTCGCATCCGGTCAGCAATTGCCACAAACAGTTGCGGGGATTTGCGGAACGGCCTTGTCCGATCAACATAGAAAGCCAACGCCCTGCGGATGTCAAGGGAATGAAGTCGTTGCTCTCTCGAGGAAGCGTGAGGTTTCGGAAAGAAAACTGGAAGGAAGATGTCCTGGTTATTGTGGAATGTGGACACCACCTTCGGGAGAAATGCCGGATGAGGACGTAGTTGCACCTTGTCCTTATGAAAAACGGTGTAAGGTGGGTCTACCATGAGCGCCTTGAGCTCAGAGACCCGTCTGGCTGATGTGATAGCCACTAGAAAAACCATTTTCCATGACAGGTACAGTAAGGAGCAGGTGGCCAGTGGCTCAAAGGGTGGGGACATGAGCCTGTTGAGGACGAGGTTAAGGTCCCAGGTGGGAATTGGGTGGCGCACCTGGGGGAAAAGACGATCAAGGCCCTTCCTGAAACGAGTAGACATTGGGTGAGAGAACAGTGTATACCTGCCCTCACCCGGGTGGAAAGCGGAGATAGCCGCTAAGTGCACTTTTATAGAGGACAGTGCCAGGCCTTGCTGTTTCAGCGACCAGAGGTAGTCAAGGACCATTGGAAGTGGAAGCTCTGCCAGAATAGCGCCTCGCGCTTCGGCCCAGCAAGCGAAACGCTTCCACTTGGCCAAGTAGGTAGATCGAGTGGAAGGCTTTCTGCTGCTCAATAAAACATGTTGCACGGGAGCAGAACAGCGCACTTCCGACTGGTCTAGCCACTCAGGAGCCACGCCGTGAGGTGGAGGGACGTCAGGTCTGGGTGACGGAGAGTGCCGTGATCTTGAGTGATGAGATCCGGGTGAAGCGGCAGAGGAATTGGGTTGACTACCGACAGATGGAGCAGCGTGGTGAACCAGTGTTGCCTGGGCCACGCTGGCGCAATTAAGATGAGCCATGCCTTGTCCTGACAGAGCTTCAGCAGTACTCTGTGTATGAGGGGAAACGAGGGAAAGGCGTAGTACAGATGACACGTCCATGGAAGGAGAAACACATCCGACAGAGAGCCCGGTGACAGGCCTTGGAAGGAGCAAAACTCCTGGCATTTGCGGTTCGAGTGGGACGCAAAGAGGTCTACATGGGGAAACCCCCACTGTTGGAAAATGGCATGAGCGATGTCTGCTCTCAGCAACCACTTGTGGCAGAGAAAAGACCTGCTCAGGCGATCCGCGATGGTGTTCTTCACGCCGGGAAGGAATGACGCCACTAGATGTATCGAGTGGGCTATGCAGAATTCCCACAGTAGCATTGCCTCGTGGCAGAGGGGGGGAGAGCGGGTCCCGCTTTGCTTGTTGATATAGTACATGGCCGTTGTGTTGTCCGTTAAGACTGAGACACAACGGCCGCGGAGGCGAGGTTGGAACATCTGGCATGCCAGGCAGACTGCACGTAGCTCCCTGACGTTTATGTGCATATTCAATTCCTGTACCGACCAAAGGCCTTGAGTACGAAGATCGCCGAGATGGGCTCCCCATCCGAGGGACGAAGCATCCATCGTCAGGGAAAGGGACGGTTGAAGAGCATGGAATGGGACCCCCGCGCATACGTGGGAAGGGGTCAGCCACCAATCCAGGGATAGAAGGACACCCGATGGAATGGTGAGTAGGGTATCCAGAGGGTCCCTGTGCGGATGGTACCTGGAGTGGAGCCACAGCTGGAGTAGGTGGAGGCGGAGCCTGGCGAATGGAGTTACATGCGTGCAAGCTGCCATGTGACCGAGGAGGCAGAGACAAGCGCGGGCCGAGGCCATACGAGAGGCCTGAAAGGTGCGGACTAGTTGTGTAAGGGCCTGGAACCGTAGCTGAGGAAGGTAGGCTCTGGCTAGAGATGAGTCCAGGGTCGCGCCAATAAAGTCCAACCTCTGAGCTGGTACTAGGGTGGATTTCTCTATGTTGAGAACTAGGCCCAGGCACGTGAATAAGTCTTTGATTACTGTGACCTGCGAGTCCCCTCTGATGAGCCAGTCGTCCAGGTATGGAAAAACGCAGATGCCGCGCCGACGGAGGTAGGCTGCGACAACGGCCATGCACTTCGTGAACACCCTTGGGGCCATAGAGAGGCCGAAGGGGAGGACCGCAATCTGGAAGTGAAGGTGTGCGATTGTAAATCGGAGGAAGCGTCTGTGCGGTGGAAAGATGGCGATATGAAAATAAGCGTCCTTCATATCGAGGGCGGCATACCAGTCTCCCTGTTCCAGAGTGGGGATAATGGTCCCGAGGGACACCATGCAGAACTTCAACTTCAGCATGAATGAGTTGAGGTCTCGCAGGTCGAGGATGGGACGGAGGCCCCCTTTGGACTTGGGGATCAAAAAATAACGGGAATAAAACCCCTTGCCCCTCTCCCTCTCCGGAACGTTCTCAACCGCTCCGATGGCTAGGAGCGAATGCACCTCTTGTAAGAGGAGTTGCTCGTGAGAGGGGTCCCTGAAGAGGGACTGGGAAGGAGGGTGGGAAGGAGGGGGTGAAACGAACTGCAGTTGGTAACCGTGTTCCACGTTGTGTAGGACCCAGGCATCGGTGGACAGCCGGGCCCACGCCAGGAGGAAATAGGAAAGGCGGTTGGAAAAGGGCAGGGAGGGAGCTGAAGAGAGCTCTGGTATGCCGTCCCCGGGCGCATCTTCAAAAGGATGGCTTAGGCCCTGGCGGTTTAGATGGGGTTCTGCCCTGGGACGATTGGTTGCCAGGCTGCCGCCTACGTCCACCGCGACCTCGTCGCTGACCAGAGTCCTGCCTGTAGCGAGGCATATAGTAGGGCCGGTTAAACTGGGGGCGGAATGGACGCCTCTGCATAGCAGGGGTATGCATCCCCAGAGTACGGATGATGACCCTGTTGTCTTTGAGGTTTTGAAGTCGGGAGTCCGTCTTTTCGGAGAAGAGGGCCTTGGAATCAAAGGGAAGGTCCTGAATGGTGTACTGTACTTCAGGTGGGAGCATTGAACTCTGCAGCCAAGATATCCGGCGCATGGTAAGGCCCGAGGCTATAGTACGCGCCCCCGAGTCAGCTGCGTCCAAGGAGGCTTGCAATGAGGTGCGCGCAACCTTTTTACCCTCCTCTACGAAGGCCGCGAACTCCTGACGGGAATCTTGAGGTAGGAGCTCTTTGTACTTTTCCACCTCAGCCCAAGTGTCATGTGCGTAGCGGCTTAGCAAGGCCTGTTGGTTAGCCACTTGGATCTGCAGGGCACCAGCGGAGTAGACCTTGCGGCCAAGCAAGTCCATTCGCCTAGCGTCCTTTGATTTAGGAGCGGGGCCTTGCTGGCCGTGACGCTCCTTATCGTTCACCGACTGCACCACCAATGACGATGGGGTCGGATGTACATACAAATATTCATATCCCTTGGAAGGGACCATGTACTTGCGCTCCACGCCCCTCGCTGTGGGCGCAATAGAGGATGGCGTCTGCCATAGGGTATCTGCAGTGGCTTGGATAGTCTTAATGAAGGGCAAGGCTATGCGGGTAGGGGCGTCCGCTGATAAGATGATTACTATCGGATCGTCCACTTCCGATACCTCCTCCGCCTGTAAGTCCATTCGCAGAGCTACCCTGCGAAGGAGCTCTTGGTGTGCCCATAAATCAATAGGTGGGGGACCTGCGGACGACGACCCCGCCACCGCCTCGTCCGGAGAAGAGGAGGAGGAAGAAGAAATCCCGGGCAGGATGGTGTCCCGGTCTGCGTCTGGGGCCTGGGAAGGCTCCTGCTCCAGGGGTTCTTGGGCTGGCTGATTGCCTTCCTCCGCACACAATGGCATCTCCGTGTCATCCGGTGGACGGGTTATTGTAGCCTCCGGCGCGCGTGCCTCATTTGTCACGGTGCGCACGGTAGGCAGAGGAGCGCCTTGGGCTTGGTGGTAGGCCCAAGGGGTTCCAGTAACCCCAGTGATGAGGGTCCTGGTCCGCTTGATGGGACTGGTGAAAAACGCCCGCCAGGACCTGAGGGTCATACTCGTCGACGTAATAACTCTTGGCGTGTGAAGAGGCCGAGGCATGTCGGGAGGGCCAGGGTGTAGCGGATAACCCTTGCGCCGAAGTGCCGACGGATCGTAGTTCCCGCCTTTGCGGTGACCGGTGCCGTGAAGCATCTCGATAGCGAGAACGGGAGCAAGACCGGGACCTGCGACCGGCCCGGTGCCGGGAGGTCGACCAGGATCTCCATGTTCGGTGCCGGGAGCAGCTTCGCGAATAGCAGCGGCCGTATCGGTGCCGAGATGTTGAGCGGTGCCGGGAATGACGAGTCAGAGAGCGGGAGTATGACTGGTGCCGCGAGTCTGACCGGTGCCACGTAGTGGAGCGGTGCCGGGACTGCGAGCGGCATTGCGATCGGCGCCTAGATGGAGAGCGAGAGCGATGGTGAGAGCGGGAATGGGATCGGTGCCGGTCAGGCTCGGTGCCGACAGGAGACTTGAGCATAGATGGCTTGCCCATGGAACGGGGCGCCCGCACCGGCGGTGCCGGAGGCGGTGGCACAGCCGGGTCTGTGAGAGCAATGAGGTCCCGCACCGCCTCGAAGGTCTCCTGAATGGACGGCAGTGGCATCTCTACCGCAGCCGGAGCCGGGGAGGCCACAGGTGCCGGGCTCGACGGCCTCTGAGGGGCCGGAGTCGCCGGTGCCGGCAGAAGCATCTGCGGCGGAGGGACTGGTGCCGCGGCAGGTTTCGGTGCCGGGTGGTCCGGGCAGGGCGCGCTCTTTTGCTTCGGCGCAGGTGTCGGTGCCGAAGAAGCAGTGGCCTTCCCTTTCTTTGCCTTCGGCGAGAGAGAGCGCCTCTGGGCGGGTTTCGGTGCCGATGTTACTTTTGGCTGCACGGCCGAGCAGCCCGGCGCCGTGCCGGCACTGCGAGAGTCCAGAGGGACAGCAGGCGGTGCTGCGGCCAGAGGGGTTAAGGCTGCCTCCATGAGGACTTGTCTTAGCCGAATGTCTCTTTCCCTCTTTGTGCGAGGCTTGAAAGCCTTGCAAATTGAGCACTTAGAAGATAAGTGCGACTCTCCCAGGCACTTTAAGCAGGAGCTATGAGGATCTCCTGTAGGCATAGGCCTGCGGCAGGCCGAACATGGCTTGAAACCCAGGGAGCCGGGCATACGCTCCGGTCCCGGGTGCGGGAGGGGGTTAATCCCCGAACCCGCTAACTATCTAACAGTAACTGATTAACTATTAAAACAAGAAAACCTACAACTAAGATAAACAACTATATACAATTTTTAACAGAAAAATGTATGAGGAAGCTAGGGAAGCAGAGATCAGACAAGCTGCACTCCACTGTTCCAACGACCAACACGGGCGGTAAGAAGGAACTGAGGAGTGGGTGGGTCGGCTGAGGTATATATGCGGTGCCGTTATGGCGCCACTCCAGGGGGCGCTCAGCCGACCCACTGGGGTTGCTAGGGTAAAAATCTTCCGACGAACATGCACGCGAGCAATCACTCGAAGAAGAACTGTGGGATAGCTGCCCACAGTGCACCGCTTCCAAAGTCGATGCTTGCCCCATTAGTGTGGACTCACAAAGTCGAATTAGTGTCCTTAGTGTGGATACACAAATTCGACTTTGTAAGGTCGATTCCACAAATTCGACTTAAGTTGAATCGAACTACTCTTGTAGTGTAGACATACCCTGAGTATCGCAGCCTGGGACTCACAAGTGAAATATTTTCATTCGGAGTCCAAATGAACAAGGGGACCGAGGGAGTGTTTTCCCTTTCTGGAACAGATTCAGAATGACTTTCATAATGAACACTTTGACAGTAGCCACAGGCAAATTTGGGACTGCATTTTTGTCCTATTCCTCCCCAATCTCCTACTCCTATCACACCACTACTAGAGCACCCACAAACATCTAAAAGGTGACACCCATAAAGCTGCATATTTATTTACTTTTCTAATTTAAACGGCCTTGAGTTTTAACAGATGGTGAGTGGGGAGTCAGGTTGCTGCATGAAGCACAAAGGTTTTCTGAAATAAACCAGTAGCAAAAAATCTTAAATAAAAATTTATCAAATTCTTGCTCACAAAATGACAACTTTCATTTTTTGTAAATGGAACTCCCCCCTACTTTTTGCTAGTTTGTCTTCATTTTAGGATTTTTTAAAATAATAAATGCCATACCAAAACTATATAGAATATGGGACAAAAATGTAAACTGAGTAGGCATTTTAAACCATAATTACAATGTCTTGTTTTGGGAAGTATAATAAGGTTTCCCTTATGATTAAAGGAGTGGGCACTATTTGGTTTCTATGCTATTCTATATAGGTTTTTATACTGTGTTCATCACCATAGTATCTGAGTGCCTTCCAGTAGTGTATTAAGCAACACGACTACACATCTGTTATGTGTTGGTTTAATATTCTATCCTGACACTCTTCTTGGAAAAACTCTCTGCTCTGACCACTCTTCTTAATTCAAAAACAATATCAGTATAAGAAATGTAAGCTTCTGTGGTACGTGTCCAAAGCTTTCCAAGTGCTCAAGCATAGCAGCCCTGATCCTGCAAACACTTACACACATGACTAGCCTAATTGTTTGCAGGACACAGAGCACAGTAAAACTATTTGGAACTCACTCCCACTGCAGTTTTGACAGTTACTTCAGGAAGTGCAGCATCAGGTAACCTAGTCCTTTACAGAGTGAACTGGATCCTTTTTGAAAATCTTGGAGGAATAAATATCCTGTAGTACAAGCCCAATCAGAACCTCCAGAAAACCAGCTGATTTTTTAACCTGCGTTTTCCATCATTATAGTCTTTGTAATGAGAGTTTAGTTCAGAAAATAATACAAAAATCACCGCAGGAACTAGTAAAAAACTAAGTGCTCATGCATAGCTCTCACTTGTTATTTTTACATAGAGGAAAAGTGACGCAAATAGTATTTTTGTAGAGAATAATGCATGCTCTCGTGGCCAGTTTATGAACAACTGTAAGCCATGATCCTATCATTTGATACACAAACATCATCATCATGTTTGGATAAACTAATGAAAGTCCATTTCCACATATTGAGTATTACATCGAGTTGTGTGTATCAGAACCAACATTCGACCAATATTTGATTGAGAGTAGCTTGGAGTGCAAACAATTGACTTATTTCAGATCAAGCTATCATTTCTATTACATTTCAAAGATATTTAATAGATTAAAATATATATATAAATGTGTACAATTAAACAGCTACAGACTTTACGTGTATATACTGTAAAATGCATTGAGCACAGCTGTATTCTAGAAACATGCATGCAAGCTCTGAGTATGTACTAAGATAGTACATAGTACCATTCTGAGGAGCAATGGAAGCAAGTTTTAAAAACAAGGAATCAAACTAAACTAACGTGCTGTTATAGAGCGCCTCCGTTGCATTACGTGGTGTTGATTGGGTAACTGTTTGGTGAAGAAATTTGTCAGATATCACACCCCAGATATCTGGGCCCTACCATTAGCAATGGATTCTTTCCTACTCCCATTAGGATCCTCTTGAGCCTCTGGTCGACATCCTGTATATTGGTTCTCAGCAAACAGCACAGCCTTCTGTTCTCTGGTGACAGGCCTGTCCATTCTTAGTAGGGAGTCACCAGTCATGTAGACCCGTATCTTCCTAGGGTTGGTACACTTCACAGGCATTCCCCATTCCCCATTCTGTTCTTTCTGGCTGCAAGTTGTCTTGTCTTCTGTTCTCACTTGCAATCTTCTGCAAGTTATCTTCTATTCTCCTGGGACTACAAACTCTGGCTACCACCACTGACTCCTCCTCTTTTCTTGTAGGACTGTCTTGTCTTCTTCCTTGCCACGCCCCTTCATTTTCCAACTCAGCAATTCTGTTCCTCAGCTCTATTTCTTATTTGCTTGCCAGTCTCTTCCTCTGCCTGGTTCTTGTAGTCACAGGCTTCCACTGGAATCTTTCTTCACCCAGCAGTCTACCTTCACAGTTCTCTGCTCTAGCTTGCACCTGTATGTCTTGAGTTCTCTCTTCAGCCTCCTCTCTCTTCCCTCCACCATCTGTTCAAATCCCCTTTGAAACTCATCTACCTGCATCTGCAAACCTCAGATCTTCTCTTCCATCAGGTGGCACTTCTTAAAAATGAAGCACCTTTCAGGTGCCCTCTCCAGAATAATATACAACCCGCAGCTTCCCCATCCAATCATCTTCATTGTCTCTTCCATTCTTTGGCTCCCTGCCACTGCTGCTTCTGTAGCTGTCATAGCTCGCCCAATGGTGAGTTAGTAGGGGTAGGGTAGCTACACAGAGCAAAAAACTCCAGGAGAAGGGCTGCTTTGAGTATTCTGTGTTATCCCTATATTGCAGCTATTTGTGTCTTTCAGAAGTAATAAGCTAGTTTGTAGGATAATAGTAAGTATCCCTATCTGTCATGTGAGCAAGAAACATTAGGTTTCTTGATAGGAAGCATGGTCTGGTAGTTAGAACACTGGCCTATGATTTAGAAAACCTGGGTTCAAATCTAGGCTTTTTCTTCCTGTGATTCCACTACCCATCGGTAGAATGAATTCCCTTTGTCCTGTCCATTTACTTTGTAAACTGTTTAAGTTATGTACTGTCTGTTATTCTTCACTGTGTTTGTAAGATGTATAGCATAATGGAGCCCTTAAACCTCTAGGGATTACCATAATCCAAATAAGAAATAATTGGGCTTGGAAGGATTAGATTTTTATCGGCAAATGTCAGTAACCATCAATTGCACCATACAAACACAAACTGACAAAAAATAATTTTTCATTGAGGCTAATCAAAATTTACAGATAGGCAAAGTCAGACAAATGTTGCTTAAGAATTTAGAGTTTGATTTAAGGATAGTTACTTTGTATATTTTGACATTGATGTTGACAATTTGTGTTTTAACAGTTATAAAGCCATTTTTTTTAATCTTAACATCTTCTGTCATTAAGTAATTGTCTGAGATCCCCCAATTTCCTACAATGTGAGAACTTCAATACATTTTTAAATGCTTAAAACCCACAATTTTGCTCAACTTTGAATGTTTAAATGAATAAAAATTAAAAAATGTTTAAATGTTGATATCCGTTGAAGTTATAAAAATATCAAATTTTGGCAAGCGTAATAACATATAGAAGCAAACAATATACACATGACAGGGTGACTGGCTCCTTTAAGGGAAGATGGGGCCTGACCCACCTGTGGCATAAGTAATAGCTGCTTCCCAGTCTGAGGGGGGTGGGACTAAGGTGGCCAAGTGATAGTTCAATGGGCACCTGGGCCTCCTAAAAGGGCAGAAAGATCAGTCTAGAGTGTGAAACCAGAGGGAGCAGAGCAGATTCCTGTGGAAGGCCCTAAGCCAGAGTCTGCAGGAGGCTGAGAGCTCCAGGGGAAACAGCCAGGGGGCCAGGCAGGGCTTTGGAGCAGAGCCCGGAGCTGGAGCATGGACCAGTAGGTTTTTGCCCAGAGCTGGAACGGAGCCGAAGTGGAGCAATTCAAAAATTTGATTGCTCCAAATCCCTGGGGCCAGGGCTGTATGGCAGAGCAGAGAAGGATGCAAGGGACAGAGCCAAGCAGGGGGTGAGACTAGCAAATAATCCAGAGGAATCAGTCTGGGGGAGGCAAATGTTTTCTACTGGAGAAGGAGAAAGCCCCTTTCTGGGCTATCTTTGAGTCTGAGATCAGGGACCAGAGGTGGGATGAAGAGAAGTCCACAAAAGGTAGAACCACCTTTTGGTTTGTTGGGGCTTTTAGTTGGACTCTTGCTATCCCAGAAAGGGTTAAGTTTGTTTTTGACTTGCCTGGAGGGCCAAGCCACATCTCCAGCACTGACCTGTGTATGGAGAGCTGAGGAAACCTACCTCAGGGGGAGAAAATCTGAGGAAGAGAGTGTCAGCAGTGCCCTGTTTGGCCAGCAAGGGGTGCTACAGGCAGGCTTGCCCTATGACAATGCCTTTAAATTAAAGTCCTATTGACTTTTAATCACTTCCTCTCATTTAGCCAATTTTTTCCCAATTTGGCTAGTAATCTAATACAGGCAAAAAATGATTTCACATTTCAATTCTTGTATGTTGGTCAGCCTCACTTCTATATGATACTTGTTTTTTTACAACCAAAGTGATGAAATATTGGCTGCAGTCACAAAAATTCTAACTTGGCATCTCTCTTGTTGGGACACTTTCCTACCACCCAACTAGTGGGATTTGGGAAGCTAGCCTTGAAACAACTTTTGCATTGATTTTCTTGCATCATACCAGAAGCCGTTCAGTCCCAGGAGATGGGGAAATGATTCCCTATACCCTGGTGTACCCTCCAGCATTTTGCTGTGTAGTTTGTTTTTGCAAAACTAAAGTGTCAAAATACATGATTAAACTTGTACCAACCACAGTGGATAGCCTCATTCTTCTAATTCCATAGAGAGATTTGTTGGATCACTTTCTTTTCCCACCCAACCTCAGTGTTAATACTACCCTGCAGTTCTGTACAAAATTGCATACGATATATCGGTTTGGCTTTGCTTAACCAGAGATCTAATTTTCTTAAAATATCCTTACCTCGTTCACCATTGCGGATATATCTAGATCTAGCTGTCCCTGATTTAATACTATTTAAACACTGTAGAACATCAAGGTCAGGCGAGTGTGCACTATAAAATACTAAATGAATGGCCCTATACACTTCAAGGTCTTTTTTTGCGGGGGGAGGACGACCTGGAAAGTTGTTTCCCATATATCTGGGGTATTTCTTACTCCAGTCCATCATTAATTACCCATAAACATTAGCTAACATAAGCTTGCATAACATCACTAATTACACTTCATTTTGTTTGTTTCAACAGAAAGACCAAAAAAAAAAGTCAGTGTAAACCCAAGAGGGCACATATCCCAGTTGTCTCTGATTTTCCTGGAAGAAACCTTTAACATTCAGCTTGTTTTTGTTGCTGCATCATTCAAAGGTCTCTGTGACCCTCATTCATTTCTACACTAGGCAAAGAGGGCAAGTTGGGCTCCTTCACCCAGAGCAGCTAGGAAGCATCAATCTCATGGAGCTCAGTAAACAGCTGAACTGACAGTTGGATACACAATATACAAAAGCAATATAGGAAGCTCGAATACATTTCTTTGGGGTCTTACTTTCAGCAAGTGGCTGGTCTTGCGTGGCACTGACCATGCAAAGGGACATGGGGGGGAATCAATTGTGCTCTGTCCGAAGCGTTTAACAACATTGCTACATTCCTTTGAAGCTCGTCACTTAAAGGAACTTCGGTTTCATATTTTTCAGTCTGTCAGCAGCAGGGCCGGCTCCAGGCACCAGCTTATCAAGCAGGTGCTTGGGGTGGCAACTCCAGAGGGCGGGGTGGCACTTTCAAGTATTCGGTGGCAATTTGGTGGAGGGTCCTTCACTCCCGCTTGGAGCGAAAGACCTCCCTCTGAATTGCCGCAGATCGCGATTGCAGCTTTTTTTTTTTTGGCTGCTTGGGGCGGCAAAACCCCTGGAGCCAGCCCTGGTCAGCAGAGCCCCTGTTCAGCTTCCTCAGCAAAATGCTGCTTGATAGAAACTTGGTATTTGAACTTTCTCATAATGGGCCTGATCCAAAGCCCATTGAAGTCAACAGCAAGATTCCCACTGACTTCAGTGAGCATTAGATCAAACCATATGATCCTGAACATAAGCTTGACTATCATGTTCCCTTGTCAGGTTCTCAACAAAGCAAAGTTATCTAAAACACACTTGTTAGCAGGTTTCCTTAAAATCTATTGCTGCCTGATGGCTCAGTAATGAGGCTGGATAAATCTGGATGGCTCTGAAAACATCTTTATGGAGGCTCAAAGCATATATGTCTGCCAGAAGAGGCAGATTTGGAAAGCAAACATTCTTGACATCCTGGCTATAGTAAAAAGTTCTTTACAAATACATTCTTCCTAAGCTTTCTTTGGTATCCCACAAACCAAAGGCTTGAAATGATGGGGCTCTGGCTTGATTTCCATTATATGTATATGGAGCTTGGCCATCTATTTACTGAGCTTGGGTGTGTGGCTGTGGAGGGGGTGTTCTATTTTTAGCATTTCTGCATCAGGGCAAATTTGTTTTCTATTGTGTTGTTGTGGAGTGATCCCAGAGAAGCCTGGGGAGCATCAGAATATGAGATTTGCAGCATGTGGGCCTCTGATGGCTTTTAGGTATGATTACATCTATCGAAAAAAGTGACTTGGGCACTGAATGTACGTGGCCTGTGGATTCAGCACTTCACATGTGGACAGGAGTGAGCTTTTTCTTCCCTTTGGCAATAAGCTAATGAAAAAAAATACTTTCACTATAAGCAGGTTGTTAAACTTTTGCAGAAGTCCCTGGGGGCCAGCAAACAAATCCTGACCCAGCAGTCTTAGATACACGAAGGCACATCTGTTTTTCAGATTCAGATATTCATTTCCTGGGTCTCAGAATATAGTTTTCATCACCTGCACCTACCATATGTCAATTCAACAAGTTTCTGGGTTTGATATATTTGTAGCCTGTTACCATATCCCCCCATTACTCATCATCTAGACAAGGTTTGCATCTTTGCACAGTGGCTTACATCTTTCCTCAAAACAATGCAATTCCTTCAGCTTCCTTGTAAGATTGGTTGCTTTTCTGAATGTTACACCAGAGCTGTAGAGAGGACTATGCCTCCCTGTTCTAAGAGACGATGCCTCTCTATATGCAAATCAAAACTGCATCGGGCTGCTTAACTGCATGGCAAACGTATGTCTAATTTTCTATCCACTATCGTCTCTAGCTCTCTTTTAACACAACTGCTTTCCAAGCATCCTTTCCCCTTGCTACTGAATGTATGTTTCAGATTAATTTGCATTCCCACACCCCCTCCCCAGATGAATATGCTAATTTCTGCCTATGTTTCTGCTTGCCATAGGTGAACCTTTTCCTTACCCTTTTTTGTGGGGGGATGAGGAAGTGTACCTGCCTGTGGCAGGGGGGTTATTTGGCTGCTTTTTTTTCCCCACTTCAATTTTAATTTTTTTCTATGGTCTTTTTCAACTTTTGGTTCATTTTACAACTCACAGCTTCCTCAGAGAGGGCAGCTTGTTGCTTGTAATGAGAATAGATGAAAAACTGAATATCTAAACACAGGTTTAGGCACAAAGGTCCAGAGCCTCAGGGTATTTAGGTACATAACTCCAATTGATTTCAATGGGCGTTAGATACCCAAGTATCTTTGAGGAGCTGGGCCTAAGGCTAGGGCTAAATTAAGTCAATGCAGGGGGATAGGAACAAAAGAGAAGGGGCAAGTGTGGCTCTGCCCCTGACCCTGCATAGTGATACATGCAGGTGGAATGCTACACATACGCAGAGTTCCTTGAAATTACAGGACAGCAGTTCACTCAGTCAGTCATCATGAACAGTGCAGGGCCTTGAATCCAGCTGGTTAATTGGTAGATATATTTTACCACTTGGATAACAATAGTGGTCCTCTGGTTTCAGCCTGGTAAAATTTGTTCTACGGATGAACAGGGCAGTTTTCTATAAGAATCTCTATTGATTAAAAGGGCAACAATCCATTATCAAACCAGAATGATGTTTATTTGCTAAAACTGGCAAAAAAGAAAAAATGCTGGGGTCCTCTGGATACCATCTGACGTACATGCAGAGCACACACAGGCACGGCCAGGTAGATCACATGCATGGAAAGACTTCAAAGCATGATGGAATAATATTGAAAAACTTGCAAAACAAAAGTTAAAACAGCTATTTGTCTGGCAAGTCTCAAAGCTGCTGAGTGCTAGAATAGAGGCAGAAGTCGTCACTGCTTTTCAGTGGAGTTCAGTGAACAGAGTGTGCACTCTACTTTCTGTCCCCATACAGTATGCCAGAGTGTAGAGGAGGAATGGGCCCTCTGGAGCCCTGACAACAGATAGCATTATCCTTGTCCCACAGAGATTTGCTGGATCATTTCCTTCTCCCACCCAGCTTCACAGTGTCAATACTACCCTACAGTTCTGTATAAAATTGCATACAATATACCAGGTTTGGCTTTGCTTAGACTGGATGTATGTCCTACTGTCCTTTACAGCTTACACAAGTGGATGCCATGGGACTGGAAAATTAAGGCTGGGATCTTCAATAGGACAGACACCTAAATCCCAATGAAATCCAGCTAGGCACCTAAATCCTTTAGGTTCCTTTTAACAATCCCAGTCTCAAAGAAAAGAAAATGCAATACACATTTTTGTGCCTAGAGGACAATTATCCTTTTATAATTAGGCTTACTGCCCCTTTTCAAGAAAACCTGGAAACTGAAGTCAGTGAACCCTATACATATCTATACCAACTGGCTATCAGTCTATCACTTCTTCCCATTAGCGACTGGCTCTAGAGAGAGAGAGGTCCAATGCCCTCTTAAGTCAATGTTAGACTTTCCATTGATTTCAGTAGGCCTCTGCTCAGGCCCATAAAACCCTAAATGGCAGGCGCTATGCCTCAGAGCATGAGTTCAGCTGCTGTTATCCCTGTTATAAGAATGCAGCATATGGCTCCTGTCCAAATGAGACTAACCTTACCGATGGGTTAGAGGGTAGGTGAACCAGCATTCTGCCCTCCCTCCTTTCCAGGAACTCCAGCCAAGTGCAGGCACTAGTCTCAAACTATTCCAAGCACTCTCTTGCACACAGCTCATTCACTCAAAAGCAATCCAGCCGCTCACTCACTGCCACGTTCAATGACACTCTCATGAAGTGACATAGAAGCTTAGAGTGCACCGTTTACCTCATGCAGGGCCACACTTCCCAGATCTTTCCCTGTGGGTTAAACAGAAAACAGCCTCCTCAAGTACTGTATGTGCGAATACTGGGGATACCTCAAATACCTCATTAGTGAAGGGCAAACCTCAAGATCTGGTTCAGATAAATCGCCCAAAAGCTGGATGCTCATCCAACCATCCAAGCCCATGTATTGGCAATGGGGCTGTAAATCTCCTGAGAATTCCCTGTGTGATATTTCTTGCTTCTGGCTGAGCTGGTCATGCAATGAGAACAGCGTTTTTGCTACATTTTGATGCTTCTGCTTTCAGCTGGTAGGAGACAGTGCAGAGGAACATACCAGTGAAAGATGTTACACTTTTGAACTAAAAAACTTTTGTCTCTAGTTCTAGGGCATCAGTTTGGGCCAGTTCCTATTTTCATTGACCTAGTTTACCCATTGACACTGCAGATGAAATGGGCTTCAAGGGTTCCTCCCACTTGACATTTATAGGGCTCAGACCCTGAGTACACCAAGCAAACACTCAGCACAGAGAAAGGCAGAGGTGATTGTAAAACACTTCACTTCTCTCAATCCTGGGCCAGACAGGGACCAAAGCAGCCCCTGGAGCAATTTAGAGTATCCACAGGATGCTCTAACTTAAACAGACCGGCAGAGACTACTGCCCACAAATCAGCAGAGCACATTGTATTCCGGCTCCTCCCCTCCTCCTCTCTCTTTCTGGTGACGCTGAGGTGCCTCCTGTGCACAAGGGGAGGTGGAAGCAGGTAACAAAGCCCACAACATTGCCTTTTGGACAGATTTAAGGTCACTCTGTGCCACTATTTATACAAACTAGTCTTACAAGGGGTTAAGGATCAGGTCCATCGGCTTCATAGCCCAAATTAGTGTTTATTCCATCCCATGGACTCTCTCTCCTTTTACACCTCTTTAAAGTCCATTCTAGTGCTCTGTTGTGCCAAAAAATGTGAGCAACTGGGCAAAGGCAAACAGCAGAGGCAATACTTGCCGAAAAACATTTGATATTCTTAATTTATTTATTTAGTCACATCATCCATCACAGCCAGATGTTATAGATATGGAAGAAGTTTAACAAATTAAAAAGCCTGTTTGTTGCCCGAGGCATGCTTTGCTTTGTAGCTCATCTCATTAATGTGGTTTCCTTTAATGGTTCATTTAGTTTTTGGACTAAAAAATTAGAAATGAAGAAAGTTAATTTAAAAAGGAAATCTGTGTTTTAGTACAGCTACTTGTTGGCATCTCAGAACACAAGAGGGTTTGAGGAGGGTAAACAGAAGGTTTCTGTTTATTAACTTCGCCTTGAGGTTCTTGTTGCCAACACATTTGAGTTCCAAATACTGAAAGGGGGACATTTATTAGCTTAAGAAGCTCTATTTCCATCAGAATTTTAAGTTCTATTTTTAAAGGCTTTATAAAAAACCCTGCATTTTGAGCTCAACTTGAATTGGCAAAACAACGAGGAATCCTTGTGGCACCTTAGAAACTAACAAATTTATTTGGGCATAAGCTTTCGTGGGATCTAACCCACTTCATCAGATGCATGGAATGGAAAATACCTGTCACCATGCATTGAATTGAGCATCCCTTTAGAGATAAAAGGTTCTTCTTATCTCCAAATTCAAGCTCTTATATCCAAGTTCTCTAATGTAACGACAATTTCTGTTTAAGGAGTTCAGGTTCCAGAAAACTGACCTCCTCAAAGCAGAAATGGCTTCCCAAAAGAACTGAGTTTTAAGAAGGGATTGTGAAGAATGGGTGCCAGGGTAGCAGGAATTAACAGGAGCTTTGCAGACAACTTCCAAGGATTGTTTACATGTAGGAGTGAATTCCTGAGATAATTATAGTAAAATACACACAAATGTATCTCATCCTGTAAGATAAGTGAGGGTAATTAACAAATGAAAAAGATTACCAAGAGACGCAGTAAATTACTAGGAGTCTTTAAATCAAGATTAAATGTCTTTCTTAAAGACAGGCTCTAGTTCAACCACAAGTTGCTGGCCAGATGCATGAACCATTGGAAGAAATTGTATGACCTAAGTTATCCAGATCAGACTAGGTAATCATAAGGGTCCCATTTGGCCTTAATAGCTTTTAAACAAACATGCAAATTAACATTCTAGACATAACATAATCACTCACTTCAGAATTGCAGATAACATTTTTAATGGCCCCTAAGTCTCATTGGGAGTTTATGGGATTTAGGGGCTTCAACTCCTAAATTACTTTTGAAAATGGGTTTTATGAACTTAAATTTTGAACATTTTGAAATGTTTGTCCTATATGTTCATTGTCACTGTCTGGAAAACTGAACCCATCAGATATTAATTTGGAGTAATACTACCAATTAACCAAGCTTTTTTTTCCAGTTTAGCGAAAGATGTTCAAAGCCACAAATAAGAGCTGCTTACCTAAGTCCATTTAAAGGAAATTTTATATTTCTGTACATGCTATTTAAATTATTTAGTTTTAAGTTGGTCATGTAATAAGGTAAATCATAGATGAGATGCAGCATGTTCTGGAAATCCTGCAGCTCAAGGCTAGAGCTGTTGAGGATCAATAGAAACAAAGTATCTAAGTGTGAGGTCTTCCTTTAACAGATACAATAGTCAGAATCTTTCCCTGCAGAAAGCCATTTAAAAGCAAACATTTTCACTGTGGGGCAGTGTAGCAGCACACATGGTTATGGACAAACAAAGAGAGTTTTTAACCACTTGTGTTTACTTTGCAATATTTTGAATCTCTTTATATTAGCTCATGGTAAGCTGGAGGGCATTTTTAACCGTATGAGAGAGAGGAGCCAGTTATTCACTTCCCCTTCCCCCAACATAAAATGTGGTACCTCTGGCCTGGCAAACAACTACTTATCTGGGCAGTAAACCCCTTTTAGAAGGACTTCTCCAACCCACATATCCCACCTTCTTACATGTCTTTCTCATTCAGTCTTTCAGGTATGTTGTGAAACATAAGGCTAGAAACACTTGTACGGTTCTAAATCATGTAGGGTACATGGGATCTTTAATAGAGCAGACACCTGAACCTGAATGATAACATTTCTTGACTAGATTACAACTATGATTGATGTAGTTAATGAGGAAGGGAAATCATTATTTACAAAGGCTTTTACATTTTGATATCAATATGTTAACAGTTGAATTTCCTTCCTCCTTCACTTTACATATGCGGAGGCACCTCTGGTGATTGCTAGAATAGTTAAGCTTTGCAATAGTTATATGCTAAAATGGACCACCACAAAACAAAAACATGACTCTTCTCAATGGTGGTCATCCTATTATAGGGTGCCCATTTATTGAGAAACTATGTTTTATGCATCAGATCCTAAGCTAATGTAAAATGGCAAAGCTCCACTGAAGCTAATAGAGTATGCCAGCTAACACCAGCTCAGGATTTGGCCCTGGAAAGCTAATATATGTATTCAGTAATGACATCAGCATGTATATAGAAAACAGGTAGTGGTTTCTGCTATGGTACTTGGGATATAAGGGTGAATTTTTACGGGGTGGCTATTCCAGCCCTACTTGAGGTAGCAGAGGTGATTCTGTGTGGTTCTCTCTCAAAGCTCCATCTTTAGCTTCAAAGAGATTTCTGCAGGTCTGATGGAGGCACAGACACCATCAAGTGGGCAAAGAAAGTGATGTCAGGGCATTGTCCATTACAGGTCTTCTAGACATTTCCATTTGTGATCCTCTGGAGCCTGGGTTTGTTAGTCTTCCAGGGATGCTGTCAACCCAATCCTCTCACGTTCCTATAAAGAGGTTGGGGATTAGTCGTTGGAGGGACTGAAGGATGATTTGGAAGAAGTCTCATGTTATACTATGATATGGTTTAGGCAGAGCATTTTAGATTTTAGTGAGAGAGCCTACTGATTGGGGAAAAACATGACTAAAATATTTATGACCCAAAGTATTGTACTGAACATGTTTTAGATTTTCTAACTGTGTCTTGCACTTTTGGGAGATGCCTGAGGCTCAGGATAGGTACCAGAGAAATAGAAAATATATTCAGGTTAAGCTATTCACGGGATATATAGAAGTAAGTTCAGTGGTGTTGCCTGTAGAATTTAATTGCAGAGCTCCCATTAACATTAATGGGAGGCGCTGAAAAGTGCTGGATGTGCACTATATCCCAGACTGCATCAGAGCCAAAACCTGAAGTCTGGTAGTTGGAGAATTCATTCTGTGAACTACTGCACAAATAGCAGTAAACAGCACTGATCTAGTTACAGAGATCAGTTCACACACTCAGTGTTATGTAGTTTCTAGGATGTAAATTTATAGGCATAGCATTACAGAATTTACTGTGTGGATAAATTTGTTCTCCTTATTCCATGTATCCCTACAATGTCTCTTTTCACTCCATCGTATGCAGCTAGGGTGACCAGAAAGCAAGTGGAAAAATCAGGAAAGGGGGTGAGGGGTAAAGGTGCCTATATAAGAAAAAGCCCCCAAAATCAGGACTGTCCCTATAAAATCGGGACATCTGGTCACCCTATATGCAGCACTGAACAGAAAAAAAATTAACACCAACTGCTGGCAGTCAGATAGCAATAGCATAGCATAGTATGCAAGTGTCATGCTGTGAGAAACTGCTGGCCAAGAAATTTACAAGGCCAATTCCACGTGTTGAGAATAGGCCAGGTTAATCTATCTGGCAAAAGAGCTACCATACTATATTTTATTTTCACTTGTACAGACCTGAGCAAACAATATTTCACCTGTTAGAACCAAATGGGCTTAATTCTCTTCACTTACACTCATTTAAATCAGGGGTAACCCAGCATTACAACAATGTCAAACTGGTATAAGTGGCAGCAGAATTAAGTCCAATATTTCCAGTTCTTTTGTCTTCTCCAACCTCTGAGCCTAATATGGGTTCTCTTTGGACACCCTACAGACAATTTATCAGACATTTTGCCAATAGGGCTGCCTAGAGGTATTCTCAACTCACTTATATAACCTTCTGAATTCTGATTTAATAATTGCAGGTTCCAGTCCACTACCCATCCCCAACCAGAATGGATGTTTTCTTCAATTTTTTCTTCAAAAGACAGACTGTATTTTGGGCAGTTGCTGAACAAGTTGGGCTGTGCATCACATGCAGATTTATGTGCTTTTTTTTTATAATGACTCAATTTGCCTTGTGTGGCAAATCTAGACACTTGCACGCACTAATGACCTCATCCTACAAGGTACTGAGTACCTTCAACACCTATTGGCTCACAGCATGTTGCCTCATGTAAGGCACGCATGTGAAATACAATCCCTTGACTGCATAGCTCTATACTTGAATTTGGTACAATGCTATTAATACTATCTCCACTGAAAACAAATCCGTAATTTGTTTAGCTATGTCAATGACACCAAGAGGTACAAGAGATCCCCTTGGTTAACACGCAGTTTAATAAGGGTCTCTTCACCCACTTTTAGTTCTTTCCTCATTTCCAAGGTCTTATGAGACTAAGGTGGGTCTCAGGAAGGGCTAATTTCTTTTTTTAGGCATGACTTGCTTTGTGTAGAATCCCACCCTGACTAGAAAGAGGCAGTGGTTACTCTGGCTAGGAGTGTTCTTTGTAGTGTACTCACTAAAGGTAATGGGAAAAGTCTCATTAAGATGAATGGAGGCTAGATCAGGCCCTTGAGCTTTTCATCCTTTTTATAAAATAAAAAACTTTTTGTTTATAGTCACAGAAGAAATCTCACCAATCTCTGAACAGGCAATAGCTTCATCCACCAAAAGGGTCTAGAGATGTTCCATGCATAAACTATTCAGGGAATTTCCTGCCAAGTAAAATCGCACACACAAAACTACAGTCAAAGATATTGATTATGTACTGAAGAGGAAGCTCATGTTGCAGTTATTCCAGCGTGTTAAATATCCCTGATATTTCAGATAAAATCCTGCAGCCCCTGCTCACATGAGTCTTCAGTGCAGTATCTAGCTCTAGCTTGCTAAACAAAACAAGAGGGAGCTCCTAAGGCATGGCAGCTCTTTCCCAGCATTGCTCAGGGCCGCCCAGCGGGGGAGGGGGAGGCAAGTGGGGCAATTTGCCCCGGGCCCCGCAGGGGCCCCCACGAGAATATAGTATTGCAACTTTTTTTTTATGGAAGAGGCCCCTGAAATTGCTTTACCCCAGGCCCCCTGAATCCTCTGGGCGGCCCTGGCATTGCTATACGCCCAGCAGAAACAGTCCCTAGTTTACAGAGTGCATTAGACTGAGACCAATCCACATAATCTGAAATGACAGGTATTAAATGAGGCAACATTCACAAAAAGCTGATGGAATGAGTATCCAGACTGTCCTTTTGGTTGACACATTGACATTTTTTGAAAGCCGCTGCATTTCTGAAATGCGATGTAGATGGGCAGAATGGTGTCCCTTGCCTCTGTTTACCAGAAGCTGGGATTGGGTGACAGGGCATGGATCACTTGATGATAACCTCTCTGTTCATTCCCTTTGGGGCACCTGGTGCTGGCCACTGTCAGAGGACCTTTGGTCTGACCCAGTGTGGCCATTCTTATGATCTGGAACGAAGTGGTGTATATCATCACTAAATAGCACATTTAAACTGACACTAGCACCAGCTCCCCACCCCACAATTTTCACCTCCCTTCTGCCTATAAGCATTTGATTCTTTGGGGTTTGGGAAACCTAGGTCCAATCCTGCAAGCTGGCTCATGCAGATGCAGCACTGTTCCCACATGGTGCCCACTGACTTCAACAGAGCCCCATTTGGGCATAAGGGTCCCCCTTTATGGTCACCTTGCAGGATGATGGCCTCAGTTGCTCAGCTCTGTGCCCTGGTCTAACCTACTGAGTTAGGTTGACATAAGGCAGCTTACATTGACTTAACTCTGTAAGCATCTACACTACGATGTTGCTCCTGCCAATGTAAGTCACCCACTACACCAACTTAATAACTACCCCTCCACGAGAGGTGTAGCGCTTAGGTCAGTGTAGTTAGGTTGACACAGTGTCAGTGTAGACAGCGTGTTGACTGTTCCGGCTGACAGCCAGAGTCCAACCACCCCGGGCAGCAGACAGCTGGAGCCCCACCACACAGGGTGGCTAACATGCCCTGGGCGGGCCTCCAGCTGTCAGTGGCCCCCAATGCCCAACACTGACAGCTGGTGCAAGCGCCCCTGCTGAGAATGTGCACGGCTGACAGAAGGAGCTAGCGTGGACATACAAAACCGATTTAACTACTCCGGTGGCTGTACGTCGACATAACTTAAGTCGACTTAATTTTGTAGTGTAGACAGGCCCTGCCAAGCAATGCATAAAGTGCCACTTGAAAGGTTAAATATACTCGCTTCTGGTTCATCTAACTACTAATTCGTTAAAAAATACTTCCGTAAAATAACGATAAAACTGCAAAGTGAAGCACTCAAAGTTAGGAAATTATGAAGATGAAACGTCGTTAGCTCTTTTAGCCTAGGCTAGGCACCTGCCTAGGTTATAACAACCTGCTAAAATAGAGCTTGAATTCTGAAAACCCTGAACATTTACATTAGGAGAAGTAGTAGAGTTTAGATCAGGCTTAGCTAGTTAATCCAAAGCTAAATTCGTTTTTCCTACTCTAGACCAGTGGCTCTCAACCTTCCCAGACTACTGTACCCCTTTCAAGCGTATGATTTGTCTTGTTTACCCCCAAGTTTCACCTCACTTAAAAAAGACTTACTTACAAAATCAGATATAAAAATACAAAAAAGTGTCACAGCACATTATTACTGAGAAATTTCTGACTTTCTTGATTTTACCAGATAATTATAAAATAAATCAATTGGAATATAAATATTGTGCTTACATTTCAGTGTATAGTATACAGAGCAGTATAAACAAGTCATTGTCTGTATGGAATTTTAGTTTGTACTGACTTCCCTAGTGCTTTTTAGGTAGCCTGTTCTAAAACTAGGCAAATATCTAGATGAGTTGATGTATCCCTTGGAAGGCCTCTGCGTACCCCGGTACATGTACCCCTCATTGAGAACCACTGCTCTAGACAACATCTAATAGATTAAAGCCTATGTTCAAAATACCCATTTCTTATTCCCATTTTTATTTACATTTTATTACTAAAAATGCACCAGTGACCGGGGCATTTCAGAGCTCTCCTTAAGAAGTAGCAGGGATTTCTTCCTCAATCCTGAATAGGGAAGAGTTTTGTAAACAAGGCACTGAACCATAAAGAGGGTTTAAAGAAAGAGACACTGTATTTCACTTCTTAGCCATTGGTTAACAAGAGGGATTAAAATGCAAATTGAATTTCCTGATAGTAACAAATGGTTGCAAGCAGAACACCTTTCAACCCAGTACTTTAATTTGAAGATGAGATACAGTTTAAAGTTGATGTTATAAAGCATCAGGGCCTTTTTTTGTTTTTGTTTGCTGTGCTGCTTTCCTGTCAGATTTACTGCAGTGGAACAGAACCAGGATTATAAAGAGCACTAGTAGTTAAAGAAATTCTATTTGATCCTGGAAATAGTTTTAATTGGCCATTCCACAACCATTTTTCCACCAACTCGGATAGCCTCAACAGTCACTGCTGTAATTTGTGTAAGGTCTACCACACATGAAATATCATAGCCATCAGCCTCTGCTTTTTTTAAGGTGTAATGCCACTCACAAGAGCAATTTAATAAGGTGAAGCATGAAAATAACTAAGAGGTAGAAGAAAAGATATCCTTCCCCCTTAAGGCTAAATGAAATTCTTATTCTCCAGAGATGGGGGAAAAAAGCACTGAAGATGGTTTTTCATATATTAGTTTTTGATCATTGATAACGGTTCATGAACATTCCTAGAGAGCAGCACAATCATTAGCATATATGAGATATTAATAAGAAGCTTTTAGACCACAAAACAAAAGAGACACTTTCAAGAAGGCGGCTGCTCTTGTAGCCAAGGCACTGAGTTGGGGCTGAAGAGATCTGAATTTAGTTTCCAACCCTGCCAGGAACTCCCTGTGTGACTTTGGCAACTCTCTTAATCTGTCTCAGTTCCTCATCTGTAAAATGGGGCTAAAGCTTCCTGACCCCATCCTCTGTCTAGCTAAACTGAAAACTCTTCAAGGCAGGGCTGCTTAATGTGTTTGTACAGTGCCTGGCACGATGGGGTCCTGATCTAAACTGGTGTTACCATAACAGAAATGAATAAGAAATTTTCAGATCTTAGGGGGAAAAAAACAAATATGATCTACCATAGACCGAATTTAGCTGGTCTTCATCTTTTCCTTGTATAGTACAGAATGGGTAAGAAGGCTAAGAAGAAAGTAGAACCCCTACATATTCTTGCCCATCTCCCGAACCAACCAAGCTTGGTTCATGAGGAGGGAAACAGAGGCACTGGAACTAGCTTTAGGAAGAGTAGGGTGGAGGAAACAGTCATATCACAACTGGGGAAGGGAGGAAATGGGGGATAAAGAGGATCCTCTCCCCTTAACAATAACAGGTCTCCAGACCCCTCCTCGTTCCCTGTCCAGTACCAGAACCAGCTCTGAAGGTCCTTCTGTGACTCCCACAAGTTCTTGGTTTCCCGCTGGAAGGTCCTGGGGAGAAGCTGGCAAACCAATATGGCCATTTTAGGTTCATGGAAGCAAGAGTGTCAGAACCTAGCTAAAGCTTGGGAGGATCACTGAAGTCCAAGGGACTTGTGTTTCTAAGTCACTTTGGAAAATCCAGTTCATAGGCACTTACCTGTAGGCTCCTATTTTTGAAAAATTTGCTTCTAAATTTTTGGATGCTTCTTTGAACTGAACTGAGCCAAGTTTGCCCATCACTGTACTGAGGTTTGCATATTTACTGGCTAAATTGCTGCTTGGTTTTAATGCTTTGAGCTCACTTTGTGACTGTGCGTATCTGAGTGAAAAGTAACATGTAACAGGTTTTTTTAAATAGGGCCAATAAGGCTCCTTTACACTATTCTTGCAGTGTAAAGGGTCTGAAAGCAATTGTAAATTTCACTTACATCAAATTGAAGGTCGCTTTTGCACTGTCAGACCAGGAAATTAAACTCAGGCATGGTTCTTAGATAAACCAAATTAGGTTACCTCAGTATCTGCAGTATTCACTATAATGACCTTCCCTACTTTCTATAGGGGATACACAGGGACTACCAAGGTACCATTTTGTCAACTTAGCAAGTGTTTCATGTGATCCCATTTTCTTGTGGTCCCAGGTCAGCGGCTGACCTCAAATTAGTTTGAGCACCGTAACTGCACACACATCCTGGATACTTAAAGCTGAAGGTTGGGTTCAGATTTCAGTAGTGGCAGCATAAGTTTGGAATAACCCCATTGAGCTACACCAGGTTCATTGAGCTCAGAATGTGGCCCTTTAATGTCGCACAAATTCAGCAGCCTGTTTAGTGTCTCACCTAAAGCACAGTTCTTCTGCCAGCACACAAATCTCCTTCCATTATGCTCCTCAGTTGATAGAGGGAACATGCCAAATTCCTCAGCTGAACCTTTCACCCCTTGACCCAGACTCAGTCTAGTAGCCTACCAAGTCATCTCTGCCTATTGATGGAAAATGCCATCAAATGTTAGTGTGTTCAAGTTGGGTTTGAAGGTCACATATTGTCAAGCGCTGTAATAGTCAAGCATGATGTTCAAAAACGAAATGGCTGTGACCTGTGAGGAATGGAATGAATACAAAGCACAGCTGTTATTCTCAGGGCTTCAGCTCTCTGCAGAACAGACTGCAATAGATGGAGGCTTTTTTCCCCTACTATAGTTCAGAAGTTTAAATTATTTTAAATTTTGCAACTCGGACTTTGCCCTGGGGCTAGTTTTGAATCTCTGCTGGCGTTTGGCTGAGGTTCACTGTTCAAAGTGCACTTTGTCAATTCCTGATTTCCAGGGAAAGAAAGAATTACAGTTGGAGGATTTCCATTTTCTATTTCATAGGACAAGATTTACAAATAAACTGCTACAGGAATATATTCTTTTACCAGTTCCCTTGTATAAACCAAGGCCCTGTATCCTGTTTCTATGGCCACAGACATTTGCTACAGATTCTAAGCTTTTCCTTAAAAAACCTTAAGCTTTGAACGTTTACAGTTATGAAAAAAAAATCTTCCAAACTGATTAATACATCAAAGCAAAAAAGGATGACAGACCATTTAATCTGATTTTCTGCACAATACTAGCCATAGAATTTCACTCACTGATTCCTGCCATTAGCTCTATAACTTGTGGTTGAATGAGAGAATCTCTTTCAGAAAGACAAGATTTTTAAAACTCCAAGTGATTGAGAACGTACCACACCCCTGGATAATCTGCTCAAATGGTTAATTAACCTCACTTAACCATGTGCTTCTTATTTACAGTTTGAATTTTGCTAACTTCAGCTTCCAGCACTGGTAGAGTGACCAGATTTCCCTGAATGAAAACGGGGCACACACAGAGCGACCCGAGCCACCTGGTGGTGTTGCTCACCCTCCCCGAACATTTCTCCTCGCCCCTGGTTGAGACAAGTAGCAGAGATGGGGCCAGGAGGGAAGAGGAATGGGTATGGCTGGGATCTGGGCAGCAAAGCAGGGTGGGAGTGAGCCTGAGCGGGTGTGAGTACTTTTGAGCTCAGAGCCAGGAGGTGAAGCTATTGGACTATGACCCAGCTAGTCGTGTGATGCCCTTCTGGGGTCTGGGATAACAGAGGGGCAGGAAGGAGGCTCTGGGTAGCGTAAAAGACCAATGAGACTCCAGCTAGCAGCTCTGGGGAGGTAGGGGGAGGCCAGGATGTGGCAGAAGCAGGTGACTGGAGGCAGACTAGGGCGGGAAAGAGGCCGGTTTTGGGAAGGAGCTGAGGAGGACTCTGGGGACTAGCCCTGAAGGACAGGAGGTAAGGCAGACTCAAGGCCAGGGTGGGGTGCTCCAGAAACCATTCAGAGGTGGGAGGCATGAGGCCGGGGTAGGGGCTGCAGGGAGGGCTGTGCCACACTCAGTGCCCCAGCACTAGAGGATGCTGCAGGACCCGGTTAGGCACTTACCATCCGGGTTGCCTGGTAAGCCCAAGGTCCACAAGTTGCAGCTCCAGAGAAAAGTTTGAATTAGGGCCTTGACAGCGCTGCCCTCTGATTGGGCTTCAGAGTGAGCATGTGAGACCCCTTTGCTCCCTGACTGGAGGGACAGGGCATAGCGAAGACACATCGGCCAGGCTCCTGCGCAGCCTACTGCTGGGGGGCGGGGCACAGGTCTTGGGCTGCCCATGGGGGGGCTGCCCCCACAACATCACAACACACACCCCAAATGTTCCTCTGTGCCCCTTAGGGGGCGCACCCCTTTTTTTTTGCTCCCCCCCCCCAACACTGGGCATTTGTCCCATTTGCTCTTGCCAGCTGATGATCAGTTGGCAAGAGCAAATGGGACAAATGCCCATTTGGCCAAAAAATATCTTCAATATCTTCATTAACGATCTGGGGGATGGTGTGGACTGCACCCTCAGCACATTTGCAGATGACACTAAACTGGGAGGAGTGGTTGATACGCTGGATGGTAGGGATAGGATACAGAGGGACCTAGACAAATTAGAGGATTGGGCCAAAAGAAATATGATGAGGTTCAACAAGGACAAGTGCAGAGTCCTGCACTTAGGACGGAAGAATCCCATGCACTGCTACAGACTAGGGACCGAATGGCTGGGCAGCAGTTCTGCAGAAAAGGACCTAGGGGTTACGGTGGACGAAAAGCTGAATATGAGTCAACAGTGTGCCCTTGTTGCCAAGAAGGCTAATGGCATTTTGGGTTGTATAAGTAGGGCCATTTCCAGCAGATTGAGGGATGTGATCATTCCCCTCTATTCAGCACTGGTGAGGCCTCATTTGGAGTAGTGTGTCCAGTTTTGGGCCCCACACTACAAGAAGGATGTGGATAAATTGGAAAGAGTCCAGCGGAGGGCAACAAAAATGATTAGGGGGCTGGAGCACATGACTTATGAGGAGAGGCTGAGGGAACTGGGATTGTTTAGCCTGCAGAAGAGAAGAATGAGGGGGGATTTGATAGCTGCTTTCAACTACCTGAAAGGGGGTTCCAAAGAGGATGGATCTAGACTGTTCTCAGTGGTAGAAGATGACAGAACAAGGAGTAATGGTCTCAAGTTGCAGAGGGGGAGGTTTAGGTTGGACATTAGGAAAAACTTTCACTAGTAGGGTGGTGAAGAACTGGAATGGGTTACCTAGGGAGGTGGTGGAATCTCCTTCCTTAGAGGTTTTTAAGGTCAGGCTTGACAAAGCCCTGGCTGGGATGATTTAGTTGGGTTTGGTCCTGCTTTGAGCAGGGGGTTGGACTAGATGACCTCCTGAGGTCCCTTCCAACCCTGAGATTCTATGATTCTATGAAAAAAGTCGGGATGTCCAGGACAGGACTTAAAAAGGGGACGGTCATGGCCAAAATGGGGTGTATGGTCACCCTAAGCATTGTCTCTTGCCATTAGATTTCAAAGATATTTATTGTGAATTACTTCACCCTCAATCATTTAAAACATCGAGCTACTGTGCTTATCCCAGAGACCCCAGTGCCCAACTCTCCCCTCCCAATACCCAAAACCTCACGTTTTTATGCCCAAGGAAAATTAGAAGCATTGGGACAAGTTAAAATAAACTGAAGACCTAATTAAAGGAGAAGGGATATGGGATTGATATTATTCACTTTCCTATTTAATTCAACCAAATATCACTTTTAAATTGAAGTGAAACTAGTGCAGGATCTCCAGTCTGCTGCTCTGACGAGTAAAGCAGGGTGCTCACCATGAAGCTAGGCAAGTCTTGTTTCAGGGTGCATGGAGCCTTGCATAGATCACACAGCTGGAGTATGATTCTTGATAGGGAGAGAGCTTGCAGGCTAAGCCATTGTTACTCTCTCTCCTCTCCTGCTTATTTTTTCCCATATCTTATATTTGCCTTCCACCCTACCAGCTTTCTGCTTTTACTGGATTGTGTCTCTGCCCTGCCCACACCTCAAAGTCTCTCTAAAGCAAAAGAAATCAATGATTTTCAGAGTCGCATCAAATTTTTCACCCCAACATGTTTGGGTGGGTCAGAAATTAAACTAGCATTGGGAGGGTTTGCCTAGGAATATTTATAATTTCTTCTCAGTAGCATGAGCAAAGTGCCTATAGAAACAAAGAAATCTCTACTATCAGCATTTTCCTTCAGGATTCAGAAGGGATCATTTTGACTGGCAAGGCAGACGCAGGGCTTCCAGATGAGATCATTAAAAATAATGTTGCTGAATGATAAGAAAATCCATTCTGAACAAGCTTCCTTATAACAGGGGCTACAGACTATCCCGGGCAAACCTAAACACTGCCCGCCTTGCCAGCTTTTCCTCTGCAAATGACTAGAGCTCTGATTCATTTATTTGCTGATCTTTTCCTACCAAGATATGTAACATTTTCCAGTCAAAGTCTGCCTTATCCCATAATTCTGCCAATCTCTATTGATCTGAACACCTTGTTATTTTTAGTGAATTTACTACATCGTGAAGTGTGTTAGACTGTATCAGAGGGGTAGCCGTGTTAGTCTGGTTCTGTAGAAGCAGCAAAGAATCCTGTGGCACCTTATAGACTAACAGACGTTTTGCAGCATGAGCTTTCGTGGGTGAATACCCACTTCTTCGGATGCAAGTAGTGGAAATTTCCAGGGGCAGGTTTATATATGCAAGCAAGAAGCAAGCTAGAGATAACAAGGTTAGTTCAATCAAGGAGGATGAGGCCCTGTTCTAGCAGTTGAGTGAAAACCAAGAGAGGAGAAACTGGTTCTGTAGTTGGCAAGCCATTCACAGTCTTTGTTTAATCCTGAGCTGATGGTGTCAAATTTGCAGATGAACTGGAGCTCAGCAGTTTCTCTTTGAAGTCTGGTCCTGAAGTTTTTTTGCTGTAGGATGGCCACCTTAAGATCTGCTATTGTGTGGCCAGGGAGGTTGAAGTGCTCTCCTACAGGTTTTTGTATATTGCCATTCCTAATATCTGATTTGTGTCCATTTATCCTTTTCCTTAGAGACTGTCCAGTTTGGCCGATGTACATAGCAGAGGGGCATTGCTGGCATATGATGGCATATATAACATTGGTGGACGTGCAGGTGAATGAACCGGTGATGGTGTGGCTGATCTGGTTAGGTCCTGTGATGGTGTCGCTGGTGTAGATATGTGGGCAGAGTTGGCATCGAGGTTTGTTGCATGGATTGGTTCCTGAGTTAGAGTTACCATGGTGCGGTGTGCAGTTACTGGTGAGAATATGCTTCAGGTTGGCAGGTTGTCTGTGGGCGAGGACTGGCCCGCCACCCAAGGCCTGTGAAAGTGTGGGATCATTGTCCAGGATGGGTTGTAGATCCCTGATGATGCGCTGGAGGGGTTTTAGCTGGGGACTGTATGTGATGGCCAGTGGAGTCCTGTTGGTTTCTTTCTTGGGTTTGTCTTCCAGTAGGAGGCTTCTGGGTACACGTCTGGCTCTGTTGATCTGTTTCCTTATTTCCTCGTGCGGGTGCTGTAATTTTGAGAATGCTTGGTGGAGATTTTGTAGGTGTTGGTCTCTGTCTGTGGGGTTAGAGCAGATGCGGTTGTACCTCAGTGCTTGGCTGTAGACAATGGATCTTGTGGTGTGCCCGGGATGGAAGCTGGAGGCATGAAGGTAGGCATAGCGGTCGGTAGGTTTTCGGTATAGGGTGGTGTTAATGTGACCATCAATTATTTGCACCGTAGTGTCTAGGAAGTGGACCTCCCATGTAGATTGGTCCAGGCTGAGGTTGATGGTGGGGTGGAAGCTGTTGAAATCGTGGTGGAATTTTTCCAGAGTCTCCTTCCCATGGGTCCAGATGATGAAGATGTCATCAATGTAGCGTAGGTAGAGAAGGGGCGTGAGTGGATGGGAGCTGAGGAAGCGTTGTTCCAGGTCAGCCATAAAAATGTTGGCATATTGTGGGGCCATGCGGGTGCCCATAGCGGTGCCACTGATCTGGAGATATATATTGTAATCAAATTTGAAATAGTTGTGTGTGAGGATAAAGGCACAGAGCTCAGCAACCAGTTGTGCTGTGGCATCATCAGGGATACTGTTTCTGACAGCTTGTATTCCATCAGCGTGTGGGATGTTTGTGTAGAGAGCCTCTACATCCATGGTGGCCAGGATGGTGTTTTCTGGAAGGTCACCAATGCATTGTAGTTGCCTCAGGAAATTAGTGGTGTCACGGAGATAGCTGGGTTAAAATAGAAGGAAAGTCACAGCAACGGCTAACCCAAGTTAAAAACGGAGTTCCTGCACTTTCCCTGCTCTTTTAACCCAAGTTAACTAACCCGTGTTAAGAACACACTTGAGGGGGAGGGCAGTGTTGACATACCCTGAAAGTTAAGGTCAGCTTTAACTCCCCATTTGTTTAGGTTCAGGCCAAGTATGCAATTCTGGGAGTCTAAAATTATGCTCCTAAATCCACATTTAGGCCCCAATCCCACAAAGCACTTAAGCACACACTTAACTTTGAGCATGCACTGAGTCCCTTGGACTTCAAATGGGGCTACTCCCATGTTTAAAGTTAAGCATATGCTTCAGTGCTTTCCAGGATGAGCTCCTATTCACTGAAATGGAGTAGTGTGCTTTTCCCCCCACTTGTGCTCTGCACCTGCAGATATCATGAAGGTCAATTAAAACTGCAAGTGCAGTGCACATCTGAAAATCAGCACTGAGTCTGGCATATGCTGATTAGTACGCCAGGGCACATGAGTTTGTCTAAGGTTGTAGAAAAACTATTATCTGGGAAAGAATGCAATCATCTAAAGATAATGTAAGACACACAACTAACTCTGAAGGCTTTTCACAAAGCTTGAAATGGGAAATTCTCTGTTGAAGTGCACATATCTTCATCTCTGCAGAGAGAAAGTACCAACTGATATTTTAATATTGCTGTGCTTTCCCATGAAAGGATGTCATAGCAAATTTTCTAAATATATGCCGCATGCAATACAATAGTTTTGCCATTGTATTTACTTTGAAGTTAAGAAAGTATCAACAAAAGTATTTCAAATGTTTCATTTCTGGTTTATTCAGTGCATATTTTGCAAATGTTTGTGTAACTGCAATAGTGTAATTGATAAGAAATACAATGCTTCAATAAATTATTTGCAAGAAAATCCTAAAAGAAATACTTTGAAATGTAAATTCCATCATAGTGTGACCCATGGTGTTACTTTGTAGTGGGATAATTGAGTCACAGAAAACGAAGCTTCTTTTCAATTTGTTTATTTATTGGTACCTTAGCTGATTTTAATTTTGTTGACACCTACAGAGCTGAAGCTAAAAATAAGAGCACATCCATTCTGCTTCTCATACTGTCTTATTCTAATGCATATGAGGACAATTATCCCTTGACAACCCTCTGATGAATAACAGTGCTCTTTGCTAAGCTTGTCACATTGATCACTGGCCAGTGATACAATTAATACAGCATTGCTGCTGTCCAAATAGCACATTAATAACTAGCCCGAAGTAGAGGTGACAAGTCCAATAGATCCAGTGCATTTTAATCTTTCACACCCTGCCGACTCAGAAGATTAAAAAGAAATCTCCAACACATATTCCACATGCTGACATCAGACTCCATGACATCACGGCCAGGGTTACAAGCTCGAGATTTGATATTTCATTACCACAACTCAGTTGGACATTTCTAACTTCATTTCCAAATGTTGCGTTGCTCAGTGGCCAAGCTTTCAATTATTTTTTTCCTCATTTCTCTCCCTTCCCCTTTACTTCTGCAGAGTGGAATTGATTAAAATTGTCAGTTCAACCAGAATTCATTAGGAAGTAATGGCTGTAAATTCAGTAAACTCTGGAATGTTGCTTAATAACTCCTTAGCATTTAGAACAGAGCCATCAATCTAGATAAAGTCCCACATTTCAAACAGAGCAAAGGATGAATTAAACAACACCTGGCCAGGATCAACAAGTCTGGTGCTTTTTCTTGGGTGTATAAAGCAGTCTTGTGGCTTAAGTTTAGCTGGTGTTTGCTGATGGCAGGATAGTGTCTAGAGGTAGGTAAAAATGCAGCAAGACTAAAAATACTTGGAAGTTGAGCATTTTTGCATTGCCCTGAGAACTGAAGATTGGTACTTTTTGAAGTTTTCAGAATGGAATAGGTTCATTTGAGCAAGTATTTGATATTAACACTGTGGCATGAACCCATCTCCAGTTGGCAAGGAGACAAAATGTTTTAAATAGGCAGCACATACTACTGGTTTATTCAGGTTTTTTATCTTTGAATTTTGTTCAATTGTATTTTAAGAGTATAGGTACAATAAGGCCACAGTTCAGCAAACCACTTAAGAATATGCTCAGATGACTTGTGGAAATGGGGCCTTAGTCAAGTCAGGGAGTGTGCTCATCCAGCATCTAGCACAATGGGACCTGCTCCAGCTGGGAGCTTGGGATACTGCTACAATACAAACAATAACGATGTTTAACAGCTCTGCAGTTTGGAGCCAAATTACCAATTTTGCAACATTTACTGAAAAAAATAAATTTTGAAGACTACAAGCAACCACAAGGGCAGTTGCAGAAATGCCATGACAATTTGGCATTCTGGAGTATTTCACAGTCTCTCAGAGCCCCAGTTGTGCTTGAGTGATTCTGCAGACTGCTAATAAAAACACCTTTCCAAAAAACTTCAGTCCATTTTCTTTCATTCAAAACTGAATGGGTTTAGTGAACCCTATGGCAATATGGAGCTGACAGCATTCACTTAATCCAGGCATAATGCAGGCAGACGGCGAGCATGTTTCCTCACAAACTGCTCTATTAACACATCTCAATCCTTCTCTGAAAATTTTTTGTTGTTCTAGTTCTTTGATCCAACACATCTGCCAATATACCTCAGTACCAATCTATAGCATCCCTGGCATTGGCTGGCTCTCCCCTGAACAGACCACCAATAATTACACCAACCTGTGTGGTGGGGTTTCTGCCAAGTTCTTAATAACAACATAGAAGAGAGAGACCTTCAGACTCATTTTACTTGATTCTCACAATGCCTTGTTTCTGAGGAGACCCAAAGGACTTGAACAAAATACTTTCATAGCCCTATATCCCAGACAAAGGGGAAAAGTAGGTGTGGCCAGAGCCACACAAAGTTGTTTTCAAAATGTATATAATGTATTAATATTTAACATTTAATATTAAACGCATCAGAAATCATTTGTATTAAGATTAATACACTGTTACCCCTTTTTAGTAGTTAGCCAACATTCAGGACATTGGGCTTGTTTCCACTGGGAGGATAAATTGATGCAAGAGTCAGATATTCCTTGGATGCAATCCTATTTATTTACAAAGAATGTACATAGAGTCCTGTTTCCTTTAACATAGTATGACTCAAAAGTAGGCAATTTCTTTGCTCACAATTCCAAGCCTCTTTCCAGCCAGCAGTCTGCCCAAAAAGCTCTCTTTCCAGTTACCAGCACTTCTCTTGCCACGTTTTTGGCTTTCTGTTGCTTTCTCTGTCTGCTTCTGACTCAGACACAAAGCTCCACCAAACAATATCCAGCCCCCACATTTGCATTCAGACCACAGGGGAAAAAAACCTCGGACCACATGGCTCAGCTGCTACACCAGATTTGCCATACTTCTTTGTGATTTCAGCAGTGGTTTCTGTTGTTTCAGCAAGATGCATTTAACTGCTCCCTCATTTAGCCTGAATGGAAGGCAGCAATCATGCCCACCAGCCCGAATAAGGTTCACAACTACCTATAGATCAAATATACAGTCCTTGAGAGTCACACAACCTCCAGCATCACACTAACACAAGCTAAACTGTCACAATGCATTGGAATCCATTTTGGTTTACTTTAAAAGCAATTCACTATGTATTATGTGCACTATGCTATACACATTTGCTCTATACTGGTATTAGTCTAGCCCTATGAAAAGGCAGGAAAATAGCATTGTATTCTTCTGCACTGCATACTTTGAGCTAATATAAAAACTGTTGAGTGACCTACTTCATCCCTTAAATGCCAAACCAAGTATCTACTCAACAGCCAAGACATTAATGTGGTATCATTTATTTAGAGACAAATACATATGTTGTGGGCCCAGTTCTTCAATAACCTACGGTAAACATGCTACAACCTCCATAAATTGAACATGGTTGCACAGGGTGTTGGTCAGCACAGAATTCTTCCTGTATTCTGTTCAGAGAAAGCAGGAATAGACTAACTGATGAAACAGCAATGCAGCTGAATTGGTTTATCATTGGCATTTTTCCTCCTGGCTACCATGTTAAGAGGGTATGATTGCTTGCATTGCAGCCAGGTTGTACTCAGAGACCCTCAGGTCCAAAGCTATCCTGTTTCATAGTTCTACCAATAGGAACTTGTATATATTTTCAAAAATCGCACTGTAAGTGGAAGTCACTGGAGGTATATATGCAATCTTAACTCTACCCTCATTCACGTGCATTACAATCAGAACTAAGCAAATAATTTTTCAACTGGGGGGGTGCAAACATAAAAATCTGAAAAAAAATTCACTTCAGCTCAAACCAAAACGGAATGTTTTTGGGTTCTCACCGAAAGGGAAAATCCAAAAACCTGTTTTGGAAACACCGTCATGCACACAATACTAAACTGCTCAAGAGATAGTTAAAACCAAAGCAGACTGTGAAGAACTTCAGAAAGAGCTCACAAAACTAAGTGATTGGGCAACAAAATGGCAAATGAAATTTTATGTGGATGAATGTAAAGTAATGCACATTGGAAAAAATAACCCCAACTATACATACACAATATGATGGAGGCTAATTACCTACAACTAATCAGGAAAAAGATCTTGGAGTCATCGTGGATAGTTCTCTGAAGATGTCCACACAGTGTGCAGAGGAGGTCAAAAAAGCAAACAGAATGTTAGGCATAATTAAAAAGGGGATAGAGAATAAGACTGAGAATATAGTATTGCCCTTATATAAATCCATGGTACGCCCACATCTCTAATACTGTGTACAGATGTGGTCTCCTCACCTCAAAAAAGATATACTGGCACTAGAAAAGGTTCAGAGAAGGGCAACTAAAATGATTAGGGGTTTGGAACAGGTCCCATGTGAGGAGAGATTAAAGAGGCTAGGACTTTTCAGCTTGGAAAAGAGGAGAATAAGGGGGGATATGATAGAGGTATATAAAATCATGAGTGACATAGAGAAAGTGAATAAGAAAAAGTTATTTACTTGTTCCCATAATATAAGAACTAGGGGCCACCAAATGAAATTAATGGGCAGCAGGTTTAAAACAAATAAAAGGAAGTTCTTCACACAGCACATAGTCAACTTGTGGAACTCCTTGCCTGAGGAGGTTGTGAAGGCTAGGACTATAACAGGGTTTAAAAGAGAACTGGATACATTCACAGAGGTTAAGTCCATTAATGGCTATTAGCCAGGATGGGTAAGGAATGGTGTCCCTAGCCTCTGTTTGTCAGGGCAGGTCTACACTAAGAATGGGGGTCGAACTAGAGGCGCAAATTCAGCCAGCTGAATAGCGTGCGAATTCTCATACCCTAGTTCACTCCAGACTCGCCCACCAGAGACGCAACCGAACTCCGCGGCTCGGCTCCTCTCTGGCTCCTCCAGCTGCCTGGGTGGAGAGTGGAGATCGGCGCTCGCGCTTTCGAGGGAGCCGCGCGCTCGATCAGAGATCATCGAGTTCTCACTCGAACTCACGACGAGAACTCACGCGCGACCCGTGTGAAGTAGTAGACAGCTCAGAGGGTGGTGATGGACGGCAGGAGAGAGATCACTTGATCATTGCCTGTTAGGTTCACTCCCTCTGGGGCACCTGGCATTGGCCACTGTTGGTAGACAGGAGACTGGGCTGGATGGACCTTTGGTCTGACCCAGTACGGCCATTCTTGTGTTATGTTCCAAAAAAAAAAAGTTGCTCCCCTGGGTCCAGCAGCTGTTGAGTGAAAGAGCAGCAGTGAAATTAACAAGGTCAATGTCACTCAGCAGCAGCTGAGGTTCCCAAGGTCTGTGGCTGCAGGGCAGCCACACCATGAGGCCTGAAGTGGGGCCAGGAGCACCAGGATTTCCAGACTCCCAGACCAACTTCTGGGAATTCTGCCTTAAATTCACTGAAAGTTCATCGAACCAGAGATATTTCAGGCAAAAACTTTTGGGCTCAACGAATCCACATTTTCTGACCTCCTCTAATTACAATATGGTCTCTAATTACATGACCAATCTACCATACCAAATACAACTTCGAAGGTGCATTGGAAGTTTTCCCTCTTGGTCATTACTACAAACAGCTTCTGTGTGGCTTTTATAATCTGATTAAGAGCACTTTTAAAATGTCATGTGTCCCTGTTTACATGTGCTTTATATATATATATGTGCAAAAACGAAGGTATGAATTGATCAATGCATCCTTTGCCCGGAGAAAATGTATTTTTAAAGAGAGCCACTATTAAGAGCTCACTTGGAGGTTTCTAAAGCAATCCCTTGTGTCACATTAACTCACAGCACATTAGGCAATAAATGAGGCATTTTGAGGGCCACTGACTGCATGGACCTTTGCAGTGGTTCAGAGCACAGTGATTCAGCATGGCTTTTTTTTCAAGTTACACTCACCACTGAACATGGATAGTGGATAATTGGAGGAGTTTAGTTTCCAATGCTAAAGTTTGTTGGCTGGAGAAGGACTGATAAAAGTGAAAATAAAAGAAAGAATCTTTAAGAAGCCCAAAAATATACTGGAATTGGAAAAGGTTCAGAAAAGAGCAACAAAAATGATTAGGGGTACGGAACAGCTTCCGTATGAGGAGAGATTAATAAGACTGGAACTTTTCAGCTTGGAAAAGAGACGGCTAAGGGGAGATATGATTGAGGTCTATAATATCATGACTGGTGTAGATAAAGTAGATAAGGAAGTGTTGTTTACTACTTCTCATAACACAAGAACTAGGGGTCACCAAATGAAATTAATAGGCAGCAGGTTTAAAACAAATAAAACGAAGTATTTCTTCACACAGCGCACAGTCAACCCAGAGGATGTTGTGAAGGCCAAGACTATAACAGGGTTCAAAAAAGAACTAGATAAATTGATGGAGGACAGGTCCATCAATGGCTATTGGTCAGGATGGCCAGGAGTGGTGTCCCTAGCCTCTGTTTGCTAGAAGCTGGGAATGAGCGACAGGGGATGGATCATTTGATGATTACCTGTTCTGTTCATTCCCTCTGGGGCACCTGGCATTTGGCCACTGTCAGAAGACAGGACACTGGACTAGATGGACCTTTGGTCTGACCTAGTAGGGCCAGTCTTATGTTCTTAAGGCTGGGATTTTCAGAGGTGTGTATAGGAATTAGACATTCAACTCATTGAATTTTAATAGGCTTTGGGTGCCTAACTCCCCAGTGTGCCCCTTTGAAAATCTCAGCCTAAGAGTGTTTTAGTTCAAGCTAGACAGGATATAAGTCTGTCCTAGTGTATATTCCATTCCATAATGTTACAATACAAATATATAACACTGGTGACCCTTTTGGACCCAAGCTGCTAGCCAAAGTTCAGGTCCTTGAGGATTTTCCAGCTGTGACTATAAATTGTTGATGGAGTCTGGGGTTTGTTTGTTTGTTTGTTTTGGTAATTCCTTGTAAATAAACAAGATGACATCAAAGTCCTCCTTCTCGACATGCCGAATGAACCCAAAGCAGGAGAGAGCTTATTTGCTTACAGCCCTTAACCTCCTTAGCCAGCACCAGGCCCAAAAGCTCTCAATCTAGCTTCCTCCAGGGTCACACTCTGCTTGGCTTTCTTTCTCTGCCTTTGAGTCCCTTTCAGTTTCTTGTCTGCTTTCCACATCCCCAGCTAGACTTTTCTCTCTCACTCATACACTCCCACCCCCGCCTGGTCAGCACAATACTCAGCGGAACCCTCTGTTCACATGGTGCTAGTTCTAGACAGACACTGGTAGGTCTTTATTTAGCTGCCCCTTTCAGCAATTGTAACTGATGGGCGTGTTCACACATCAGCTTCAAAAGCATTTTAACTCAAATCATAACCAGGTTTAACCCGCTTCATAACAATACAGAAACAGATATCTGGGGAATTTTCCTTAGTGAGTGTTGGTTGGATTATTGTTTGTTCCCACACTGGAAATGCTCCTTCTGTAATAAAAGATCTGCTTCAATATTCATTACATGAGGGCTTTGCATACGACAGGTCTCAATGGTAAACAGATTTATCAAAAGAGTTTCCTCTCTATTCTCATTTGCTATATTAATATAAACTACAATAGTTTATAATGTTCAGTTTCCAGTACTTATCCCTAGTATTCACCAAAAGTTTTGTCCTAATCTCTAGGTTCATTTGGAAGGGTTGGGGGAGGTGGGGGAGAATGAGAAATGGACACAAGCTTCTGCAATTTAGGAAAGGAACCATGTGACTAGTACTCCAAACCTCACCAGTATTAGTGGTGAGCTTAGCCAAAAGGTATCTAATGAACCAGATAAAAAAATACCATACACAACTATGAATATGTCTGGAGCAATCAGCCCTCCTAAAATCAATGCCCTTTGTTAAAAACAGAACACAATTCTAAACAAGTTCAGACTAACAGATCAAAAACTACCTGAAATATTTTGGAAACAAAGGTAGACTTAAACATCTTCCTTGTTCTTTTGTCAAAGACTTGTAGCCCTTTCCCTCCTGGTTTCTCCCTTGACATCCTAGCTAAATAAAAGTAGAATAAACTCACTTAGATGAGATTGCAAATTTCAACCTTAAAATCATTGGAGCAGCTTGTTGAATAATAGTCTTGAAAGATCAGACTTCTTTTATAAATAAATCTCTCTGAATACCACAACTCCATGGTGGACAGTCACAGCAAATAATGTCCAAATTTGAAGATGAACTGCAAAAACTCAAAATCAGACAGCTTCAAAGGACTAATTGCTGTGCAACCCTGAATATTACTGATAAACAAGCCATGGCATATTTTTAAAACAAAAAACAAAGCAGCAGAACTTTAGAGAACCACAGCAGATAACTCTTAAATGGACATCCTTGGAAATACGCAGACACTTCCATGTTACTGTAGTGGAGAAAATTTAAATAAAAGTAATTGCACACTTCTTAGCCCCAGTAATAGCCAACAACATACTGTGCTGAGCAAGTGTTTGTCCATCTTCATGCCTATTCCAGGACAGGCCACCCAAGTCGCATGGAACTCTGCTCCTGTAGTGCAGCCATGAGAGGAGAACACATGGTAGAAGGAAGTTCCACCATGGACATATTTATGCACTCCATGCACCTAGGTCTCACTGGTTCCCCTTGGTATAGGGCAGCTTCTCAAGCAAGGTGAGGGACTACAAGAGACCAATGCTATTTGTACTTCATTATGGGTTGTGTAAACAACAAGCGATAAAAGAATGGAAATGCCAGTTCATGGTACAGAAGTAATGACACCATACTGGAAAGGCACCTCAAAATAACTTGAAGCACTTCATTACTGGTTTTCATCCAAAGGTATTTCAAGAGATTTATTCAGTGGTGTAAGTAGATTGAAAGAGGAGGAGGAAGAAAGCTACATACTCAACTCAGGGAAATCCCCTCTGATTTTAGCTGAGATGGTGATGCTGGGCTACCTCTGATTTTAATTCCAGGACATATTATGAACAGACCCAGTCTCTTAAACTTGGATAACTCTAGGTCAGTGGTTCCCAAACTTGTTCCACAGCTTGTGCAGGGAAAGCCCCTGGCAGGCTGGGCTGGTTTGTTTACCTGCCGCATCCACAGGTCTGGCCAATCGTGGTTCCCAGTGGCCACAGTTCACTGCTCCAGGCCAATGGGAGCTGCTGGAAGCGGCGCGGGCCGAGGGACGTGCTGGCTGCCACTTCCAGCAGCTCCCATTGGCCTGGAGCAGTGAACCGCGGCCACCGGGAGCCGCGATTGGCCGAACCTGCAGACGCGGCAGGTAAACAAACCGGCCTGGCCCGCCAGGGGCTTTCCCTGAACAAGCCGTGGAACAAGTTTGGGAACTACTGCCCTAGGTGTCTACTGTTTGGGAGTCCCCAGTAGTTATCCTTTTCTGAATCTCCAGCGGGGAAGCACCAACATATAGTAAGACTTCAATTTTATCAGAAGGGTTTTTAGGCCATTCAAACTGCTACCCCCTCTGAGCTAGAGCATGCCTTTCTCCAGAACTCAGTTTCTATTGGCTTGTTACCCTCATCTGAATCATTTTCAAGATGTAAAGAACTTGCATTTTGACAGCCCTGGTTCCCTTATGGTACATAGCTAGAACTAAAAACCTAATGCGTACTAACTACTGGTGAATACACTACAGTAAAATCCTGCATTGGCAGAAGGAAGATGGACAGCATAACCAGACGGGGGTTTGCCTCTAATTTCTATGAGGAAGGAGTTGATTACTTAGAAGTCACTCTGGAACACTGGATAATGTCTAATACGTGAAGGACTGAGTCTTGCATAGACAGATTCTCATTTTGTTTTCAGATTATTGCTCATACAGTTACTTCTTTTTTTCTAATTATGTACAATATAATACTGTTACTGAGCACTCTGTCAGGCTAGAAATAACGTGCACGTAGGTGTCTTCATGTTAACCTGATGCACATTACTCTCCCCGTACCCAAGGAGCAATGAGAATATTCCAGCAGCCCCCTCCCACTCTCTCTCACACACACACCCCTTGTGTGGCTGTTTGCATGACTGGAATGTTGAAATCCCTGATTATAACCTGTTTAAGAGCAATAGAGTGGGTAAAAGAGGTGGGGGAGGGGCGCAATCTACATTGAAGACGCATTGCCAGTTTCAGAGTTATCAGCATCTCAGAACTAGGACTGGCCAGAAATGCTCCAACAGAACCTTTCCCATCAGAGTCCCGGCACCTCTTTCATTACAATTTAAGCACTGATTCCAATAGAATCCTGCCTGCCAAGCAGGTTTCAAAACCTGCCTGGTTTCCTACCAGCTCCCTTGCCTGACTCGTTGGCAGCCCGAGCTTCTAGGATCCACGTTCTTCCCCACCCCCAACCAAGCGACTATAGAGCACCTGGAAGCCACAGCACCCAAGCTCCTAGGCTCCTCCACAGCTCACCTGGTGGGCTGTTGCAGAGCAGGCTGCACAGAAGTTGCAGGGTCCTGGCTCCCCTTCAGCCCAACAGGCAGACTGACAGGGAGCTGGGAACCTGGAAGCCCAAATTCCATGGCAACCTGGGCTGCCAGGGTTCACAGCTCTGGGGCAGCCTGCCAGGCAAAATACCCCTGAATGAGGGGCCCCAGGACTTCCTGGGTCTGCAGCAGCCAACTAGATGGATTGCTTCTGAGCCAGGGCTCCATTCCCTTTCCTGGAAAATGTCAAAGTTTCAGGTTTGTTCCAAATCAGAATGAAATCAAATGTCAAAATACGTAAATCCTCCAGTGAAACAGAATTACCTTGCTCCTCAAAACGCTATGCAGAACCATAGGATCTTTAATGTACATGGGTCAATGTGCTAACTAATACAGCCCAGGAGAGGGGACGGGTAGGGGTCAAACCAAAGAACAGGATAGGTTATCCCTTAAGTGCCTGTCTAATATGTGGAAAGAAATTGTATTATGGGGGACTTCCATTTGAGAGGCATATGCTGGAGGTCTGGTGCAGCCAGAAGTAAAACACCATTAGAGTTTCTAAAAATTACAGATGATAATTTTCTAACACACGAGGTATTGCGCCCAACACAAGGTAACTATTTTTGACTTCACTATGACAGATCAAGATGAATGAATCACTGAACTGGAAGTTGGTGGCTGCTTCGGGACCAATTATCATGACCTGATTCCATTCACTATGGGCAAACAGAGGACAGTCCCAACCAGTAACACACACACACACACACACTTGGTGCTTTAAAAGGGCTAATTTCCCAAAGCTGAGGAAAATTATGAGCAAAATTGACTGAGAAGAAAAAAATAGAAAACACAAATGAAAATTGGGAGTTCTTTAAGAAGAGTTTATTGGAGGTCCAAAAATCCACAATTCCACAATCAAGAAAGAGGACAACTTTGGTTAACAGCCCATCTTGGTTACTAGTGAAATGAAGGAAGCAATTAGAAATTTAAAAAAATACATAACAAATGGAAAAGGGGGAATAGATAGCAATCAATATAAATTAGAAGTTATGAAGTGTAGAAAATGGATAAGGGAAGCCAAAGACTCAAGAAAAAACCTCCATGGCTGGAAGGGCTAAAGACAATGAGGCGTTTTTTAAAGTATATTAAGGACAGAAGAAATCCTACTGAAGGAGAAAGTTAAACAGCATCTAATAAGGATATACATTTTTTTAAACAAGCAGGCCACAATAACTTTCCCCCAGCTTCCTAAAACAGTTGGCTGAGGAGATTACTGACCTGCTGATGTTAATTTTTAATAAATCTTGAAATACCAGGGAAGTTCTAGAAGACTGAATGGGTGTTAATATCATGCCAATATTCTAGAAGGGCAAGCAGGAAGACCTAGATTACTACATGCTGGTTAGCCTGGCATCAATCTCAGGCAAAATAATGGAAAAGCTGATATGGGATTTAATTATGAATCAAAGGACAGGAGTGTAACTGATGTCAGTCATTCCTTGATTTTCAAGTTTGGGTCATAAAGGTAAATGTGTAAATGCAATAGTCTTTTATAAGGCACTATTCAACTTTTTTTAAATCAATGATTTGGAAGTAAATATAAAATCTCTGCTGATAAAGTTTGCAGATAACAATGACTGGCAGAATGGTAAGTAATGACAACAGGGCAGGTTATACAGCATGATCTGGATCACTCGGTAAGCTGGGCCATTCATACTAAATGCATTTTAACACAGCCAAATGCAAAATTGTACAACTGGGAACAGGGAATGCAGACAGATTGGGAAACTGTATCATGGAAAGCTTTGACTCCGAAAAGGATTTAGGGGTCATAGTGGGTAAGCAACTCAACATGAGCTTCCAGTGCAATGCTGTGGCAGAATGGGCTCCTTGGATGTATAAACACGGGGATAGTGAACAGGAGCAGGGAGATGATTTTACTTCTGAATACAGCATTGGTGAGACAGATACTGAAACACTGTGTACAGTTCTGCTGTCCACATTTTAAAAAGGATGTTGAAAAATTGAACAAGGTGCAGAAAAAGAGGGGTGGAAAGTGCTCTTTAATCTATCTGAGAGAGGTGTGACAAGAACCAATGACTGGAACCTGAAGCCAGACAGACAAATTCAAATAAGAAATTAAGCACAAGTTTTTAACAGTGAGGGTGATTGACTGCTGGAAAAAACTACCCCAGGGAACTGATGAATTCTCCATCTCTCTGTGTCTTCAGATCAACACTGGATGCCTTTCTGGACAATATGCTTTAGTCAAATACAAGTTTTTGGGCTCAGTGCAAGGATAAGTGGATGGAATTTAATGGTTTATCGTGTACAGGAGATCAGACTAGATGATCTAATGGTTCCTTCTGGCCTTAAACTCTAATTTTACTGTGCAGCTGTCTTAGGAATTAATTCTCAATGAAACTGGAAACTTGCACAGCTCCATTCCAATTGTATATTCACCAATGTATAAGTGCAATGGGAATCTTTCAAATAGCAACTGATCTTTTAGCATATCTTCTCAGCCAAGTCAAGGGCAGTCAGGAGAGAGCCCAGGAGTCTTTCAACCTTTCATTCTGGGGATCATCACAGTCCTACATGACCCTCTAGCTCCCCTTATCTTTTAGGAGTCTACAGCACGGGCTTAGGATAAAAGCGAATTCTAGGCAGAGCAGTTTGGGGCCTTAAAATTTCAGCTATGCCTTCTCAAGGCTACCATGCAGTCCTGTAACTTGTCTCACTGTACTGCAGAGCTTTTCCCTCTACTAGGTTCTGTGTCTCATCCTGAGCTGACACCTAGCCATCACCCAGGAATCTCTCATCATATTTTACCCACAGGCAGTTGCGAAAGATGCCCCAGGCTTCCTAATAGAAGGTGAACCCCATCCTAAAATCCAATCCCTTGCATTGCATTGCAAAGGGCTGTGCCACAGGGTTGCTTCTTTACGAGATTTTATATTATGCTTTAGTTTGTCTTTGATTTCAAGGGCATGTTTAATACCCCCTAGGCTAACACAGTGGGATATCTTATTAGTCTATTTACATTGTATTAGAGTAAAAAAGATATAGCAATAGCACTGTGGATTTTGGAAGCCTTCAGCCACAAATCACATTCTATTTTAATAGGAAAGTTTATTATAGGAATCTTAACTTTCAAAATGAAATGAAAGTTTATCAAAGGGGCATTTTATTGTCTGCAGAATGAATCATAATTTACATTAAATTATCAAGGCTGATTTCAGAATACGAGCCCTGCAAATTAATCGCCTATTTCCTATCTGTTTCAGAATTGTGGACCCAAAAAGAGATCTGTGTGGAGAGAACAGGTAACAGCACCCAGTTATACCACTAGTTAAAACTATTAACATTTCCCTTATAACCCACCATTTTTCAGGTGATATTATAATGATTCAGCTGCTGAAATCAATCTAGGATGAAGTTCAGCAGACAAGAACCAAGTTTTGGGGGGAAATATTTATCTCTGTGTAAAACTAGAATGAAAAAAGGCACTACAGAGTGCACTCTAGGGAGCAGAGTGATTGTGCAGTGGCCCCCAGAGGACCTGGCAGAAGGTGTGGTTAAACCGATGCTTCCTGTTCCTCCAAGATGGCAGCAGCCACAGGAGAAGGTGGAGTAAGTCCCTAGGGCTTAAGGCATTAATGCATAGTGATTTCCTTTATGGAGAAGTTCCAGCAGGCACAATGGAGAGAACAGGAACTGTTAAGTAACTTGGTGGCTGATGCTAGAGTGGAGGGGTTGTGGATGGATATTATGGCTGTTTGTGTCCCAAGGCAGGAGGTGGCTAAGATCCCAGCATTTGTTTTGCTGCATGGTTCTCTTTCCTTACTTGGAATAGGAAGGCAAAGTGAAGGGAGAGGGGTTTTGGCCCTGAAGGTTGAGTTCTGCCCTAGGGAAATGGGGAACAGAATGGGATGACTGAGGTCTCAGAAAGTTGCTTAGAAGAGACCATTTTTGGGAACATGACTTACGAGGAAGACTCTTCTCTAGAGACAGCTGCTTTTGCCTGCTATCACATAGAATCATAGACTATCAGGGTTGGAAGGGACCTCAGGAGGTCATCTAGTCCAACCCCCTGCTCAAAGCAGGACCAATCCCCCATCTACTGAGGGTAGATACTTGTGTTCTACAAAGCTTGGAGGCAGACAGTGTAGCAGGGAATTCTCAAGATATGTCCAATGGTAACCCTCAGGATAACAAGAGAATGGAACGTAAGTGAGAGCACCAGGTGAGCGCCCCAAGCAAGAAGCTTTATGCAGTGCTAGCCACAGGTGTGGTTGAGGACCTGACTGGGTAGAGCACCTCAGACACAATTTCTGACACAGATGAGTGTGGTTTTGCTTATGGGAGATTTTTGCAAGGGTCTTACTCAGGGTTTTGTTTCAGGGACACAAATGTTACAAGCCTTGGGATTTGCTCACAGGCAATTGAAAACCAATATACTTTTATTGGGATGTAAAGGACTTGATATGAGTTTTTATACACACGATTACATAGAATACTTTTGGGAGCAGCTTGGGATAAGGCAGTAAAGGAGTGGGATAACTGGTGCCAATTGCTCTATTTAATCCTCAGTTAAGGCAGTAAATGTTTTTATTTATAATGAAGGATATTCAGGAACACGAGGTGTTTCAATGGGTAACTTGATCTTTAAAAGCTTTGCAGTCCCCGGAAAAGTCTGATGGATTTTAATGAATTTAAAGAGGCAATCAGATTAACACAATTTGGGTTCCAAATTAGTCACCCACCTAATAATTTTTAATTGAGCTCTGTCACAGGGTATTTTAGGTATGCATGGCAGACTCAGGCCTATTTTAATTGTGCATTTCATGACCATTTCACTGTGCAGCTCTACCGTGAAGAAATGTTTCCCTTCTAGCTCCAGGACTCTCCAAATTGAAGACATAAAAGGCAATAATAAGAGGTTCTATAAATATATTAGGAGCAAGAGAAAGACAAAGGAAAGCATAGGTCCACTACTTAGTGGGGAAGGAAAGCTAACAACAGATGACATCAAGAAGGCTGAGGTCTTTACTGCCTATTTTGCTTCAGACTTCACTAAAATGGTTACTTGGACCAGACACTTAACACAATTAGAATTAACAACAATGGGAAATGAACACAAGCCAGAATAGGGAAAGAACTGGTTAAAGAATATTTAGATATGCTAGTTTTATTCAGATCAATAGGGCCTAATGAAATTCATCATAGGAACTAACTGACACAAACTTGGAACAGTTAGTGATTATCTTTAAGAACTCATGGAGGAGGGGCGAGGTCCCAGAGGACCGGAGAATGGGCAAACATAGTACCTATCTTTAAAAAGGGTAACAAAGGGAACCTGCAGATTTTAAAGACCTTTCAGCCTAACTTTGATGCCTGGAAAGATACTGAAAAATGCTTAAACAATCAATTTGTAATTACCTAGAGGATAACAGGTTATAAATAGCAGCCAACATGGATCTGTCAAGAACAAATCATGCCAAACCAATCTACTTTTTTTCTTTAACAGGGCTACTGGGCTACTGGATGGTGGGAGCTGTAGAACTGATATATCTTGATTTTCAGTAAGGCTTTTGACACAGTCCCACATGATATGCTCATAAGCAAATTAGGGAAATATGGTCTAGATTAAATTACTACAAAATGGGTGCAAAGCTGGTTGAAAGACCATACTCAAAGAGTCGTTCTCAATGATTTGCTGTCAAATTGAGGGTGCGTGTATTTAGTGGGGTCCCACGGGAGTATGCCCTGGGCCAGTGCTATTCAATATTTTCATAAATGTCCTGCATACTGGAGTGGAGAGTATGCTTATAAATTTGAAGATGGGAGAGATTGGAAGCACTTTGGAGGACAGGGTTAGAATTCAAAACAGCCTTGACAAATTGGAGAACTGGTCTAAATATCAACAAAATGACATTCAGTAAAGACAAGTTACACTTCAGAAGGAAAATCAAATGCACAAATATATAATGGGGAATAACAGGCTAGGTTGTAGTCCTGCTGAAAAGGAGCTAGAGGTTACAGTGGATCACAAACTGAACACAAGCCAACAAGCGATGCAGTTGTGAGAAAAGGCTAATATCATTCTGAGGTGTATTAAACAGTGGTGTTATATAGAAGACATGGGAGACAATTATCCCAGTCTACTCAGCACTGGTTACACCTCACCTGGAGTATTGTGTCCCAGTTATGGGCACCACAGTTTAAGAAGGATGTGAACAAACTGGCAAGAATCCAGAGGACAGCAACAAAAATGATACAAGATTTGGAGAACTTGACCTATGAGGAAAGGTTTTAAAAAAAAAAAAGGTCATATGTAGTCTTGTGAAGAGAAGACAGGACCTGATAACAGTCTTCAAATATGTTATGGGCTGTTATAAAGAGGATGGTGATCAATTATCCCCCATGTCCACTGAAGGTAGGAGAAGAAGAAATGGGTTTAATCTGCAGCAAGGAAGATTTTTGTTAGATATTAGGAAACATTTTCCAAATCTAAGCCCTGGTCTACACTACGAGCTTAGGTCGAATTTAGCAGCATTAGATCGATTTAACCCTGCACCCGTCCACAAGATGAAGCCATTTTTGTTGACTTAAAGCAGGCCTGCACAACATACGGCCCACGAAGGCTCACTGTGCGGCCCGCAGGGGGATTCTAAATCCCGCTCACACGGTGCTCTGCGGGCAGCCCAGAGCCCTTTGAATCCTGGCCGCGGCTGAGATTTAAAGGGCTCTGGGCTCCCCGCCACTGTGGGCAGCCCAGGGCCCTTTGAAATCCATTCAACCCCCCCTGCCCCCTGTCCCCTGATTGCCCCCTCCTGGGACCCCTGCCCCTAACTGCCCCTTGGGACCTCACCCCCTATCTAAGCCTCCCTTCTCCTTGTCCCCAACTGCCCCCTCCTGAGACACACACCCCCCAAGGACCCCACCCACTACCTGTCCTCTGACAAACCCCTGGGACTCCCATGCCTATCCAACCACTGCCTGTCCCTTGACTGCCCCCCCCGAACCTCCGCCCCATCGAACCCTGACACTCCTTTCCCTTGATTGTCCCCTGGAACCCCTACCCCTTCTCCAACCCCAACCCCCTTACCGTGCCACTCAGCCAGTGCTGCACACATGTTGCCGTGCTCCCCCATGGAGCCACCCCCCCGCCCAAGCACCTGCCCTCCAGATTTGAACACCTCAAAATTCAGGAGTGCTCAAGTTCAGTTTGGGCAGCTGTTACTTCATTTCTCCCAAATCAAATATACTGATCCACTGTAACTTGCTGTAGAAAAAGTAGGATAAAATTGAGCAAGAAATGCTTCCCAGTGGTTATTAAGACTGGGATTGCTATTTTCAACAACCATTGCCTTTTGTTTGTTTGTTTGTTTAAAAGGAAGACAGTGATATTGCACTGGCAAATTCCCCATAGAAAGAAAGAGTGGAACAAAAGAATAATAAAGGCACCTCAACTTTTCCTCATTTATGGAGGACAGTCTTATAATATGCATCCAGATATCCTCCAATCACACAAGCTGAAAACTGTTCCACTTTACTGCAGTTCTGTAACTATATGGGAACCAATCCTGTCTGTGTTCTGTGCACATCTAAAATTCCTGCTGAATTACCTGCCCTGGGAGCAAGTTACCAGTGACCCAAGGGTGGGGGGTTTGAGAGCCCAGAGCTGGGGCAGCAGGTGGTGTGGGGGGGGGCAATGGGGGGGGAAGGGCGGAGCCCAGAGCTGGGGCGGCAGGGGGTGTGGGTGGGGGTGGGAGAGCCCAGGGCTGGGGCAGCAGGGGGTTGTAGCGAGGAGCTCAGGGCTGGAACAGGGGGCAGCCAAATTTTTTTTTGCTTGGGGCAGCAAAAAACCTAGAGCCGGCCCTGCTTAAAGGGCTCTTAAAATTGATTTCTGTACTCCTCCCCGACGAGGGGATTAGCACTGAAATCAACCCTGCTGGGTTGAATTTGGGGTAGTGTGGACGCAATTCGATGGTATTGGCCTCCAGAAGCTATCCCAGAGTGCTCCATTGTGACCGCTTTGGACAGCACTTTCAACTCAGGTAGACAGGTAAAGGTAGACAGGCCAGGTAGACAGGAAAAGCTAACTTTTGAATTTCATTTCCTGTTTGGCCCGTGTAGTGAGCTGATCAGCACAGGTGACCATGGAGTCCCAGAATCACAAAACAACTCCAGCTTGGACCGAACGGGAGGTACTGGATCCGATCGCTTTATGGGGAGACGAATCCGTGCTATCCGAACTCTGTTCCAAAAGATGAAATCGCGGAATATTTGAAAAAAATCTCCAAGGGCATGAGGGACAGAGGTTATAACAGGGACCTGCAGCAGTGCCACGTGAAGCCTACCAAAAAACCAGAGAGGCAAACAGCTGCTCCGGGTCAGAGCCCCAGACATGCCGCTTCTATGATGAGCTGCATGCATGATTTCCAAAGGAGGTTATGGAATCCCCATCATTGGAGGTTTCTAAGAACAAGTTGAACAAACACCTGTCAGGGATGGTCTAGGTTTACTTGGTCTTGCCTCAGCGCAGGGGATGAATGAGATGACCTCTCAAGGTCAACTTCTAGCCCTACATTTCTATGATTCTATTGCAGTGCCCTCATCTGTAACTTGAGTGATAAGAGGGGCCATGTTTGCAGACAGTGCAGGCCTGGAATAAGGTGGTAAGAAACTGTCCTGACCAGCAAAGGGACTCAGCTCCTCACTGGGCCCAGGGACAAGGTTCCTAGCAAGGAGCAGAGAGATGACTTGGTTGGTTTGGTGGATTAATCATTTTCTACCCATGAACTAGGCACCTGATCCAAAACCCATTGAAATCAGAGAGACAGACATTAGTTTCCATGAGCTTTGAATCAGGCCTCAGGTGAGGGTGCAGGGAAGGAGCACTAGGAACTGGGCAGAAGTGGGTGACATCCTGGAAAGAGGCATCTGGTGAAGGAAAGGACATGAGTGACAATACTTTGGATACTCTGAGGCTGGGGGAGGGTGTGGAGGTGCAGGTAGGACAGAAGATATAAGGCTTTACAGGAATAACATGGTGACAGGTGATTTAATTCTGGACTCTGAGAATTTACCCGGGGTGACTTCTAGTGAGCAGGAACAGCTCGGAGTGTACTGCTTTCTTTAGAGAGCGCTGTATTGATACATGCCCCTTTCTGACCCTATATTCTTCTCCAGCAAGAACTGCTTAGTAACAAACAAAACAAACAAAAAGTTTGCAAACCACTATCTATGAGAGAAGACTTCTCACAACACTGTCTAGCCACATCAGTTTGGGGGACATAAAAGACTGGCTTTTTAACCCTCCCATTCTGTCCTTAACTTGTTTCCACTGTACTGTACCTGGGTATCACAGAGACTGTGTGTGTGGCATACCTGCCATCTAAAGAGAGCTGCATTACTTCAATACAATGAAAATGGTCAAAATCAGAGGGTCAGTCTTTGCTTTTGAATTGTTTGTGCTGCTATGTGTCATGGCCTGAATATTGCTGAAATGCATTTGTTAATGTTATATAACCATTGCACCCAGGACAAGGACTTCCACCACAGATTTTTTTTTCTTTCTAATGAAACAAAGGGGCAGTGTCTGCAGAAGGGAAAGATCAAAAGAGCAAAACTTTATCAAAACAGCCAGAGCCATAGATACCCAAAAATACATACTGTGTGTGCGTGTACAAGTACGTGTGCATGAGAGATATTAATGTGTGAACAACTCAGCAGCTACAGCCTTACCATAGGCAGCAAGCAGCTGGTCCCAGGCAAATGCAGAGACTAGCTGCTCCTTTGCCAGGGGCCCACAAGACAATGAAAAATACAAAAATCCATAAAAGCAAGCTAAATGCAGCCTTAAAAAAAGCTCCTTGGATGACCTCTGGGCAGGTTTCCAGCATGCTATTCTGTAGTATGGTGTGATTTGAAGTCCATATGAGTGCATAGACTGGCCAAAACTTTAGAGGAGTTTTATGGATGAAAGGGGGACTCTGGGTCATGGAATAAGGGTAATTACATGACTATTAAAAAGGATTGTCCTGTAAGTAGAGAAACCCTACTATGGGCAAGCATGGGAAAAGCAATGTGTATCTCAATTCTACCGCATATACTCAGCAGGGGATTACACTGAGAAAGTATTAACTTGGTTTTCAAACATTAGCCTATGATAGCACACGTTTGCAGGTGAGGGTTTGCATGATTTAGCCGCAGGAGCTACGTGAAATAGAATCTGATGATGGTGATAAAATCGCAATGTGCTGTTTTGCCTTTGCCTTGACAACTCAGGGGAAGAATGGTTTTGTTGTGAAGGCACCGAACTGGGGCTCAGGAAACCAGAGGTCAATTCCTTGGGTCCTCTATGAAACAGAATGACTGACTCAGGACACCACCTAAAATCTTATTCACTCCCAAGTTTAGAAACTTCCCTTTAAACCCCCTGGTTATATTTACAGATATTTCTTCCCCATGTGCAAGCTCTTGGGAATATGAGGACACAAATACCTTTCATCTGGGAAAAACACCATATACAATCAAATTAGCAAACCCAAAACACAATGAGAGGTTTGGCCAACCCTATAGTCTGTCATTAATTGCCAAGATTGTTGAGACTCAGTCTCCACCACCTACAACCTCACTTGAGTCCTGTTAGACTCAATGATGGTGAAGTGGATGACAGCTGATGGCTCTTCTTCATCTGTGTCCTGCACTCCAGCAAAGCTCCTCAAAGTCAGATCCGCCCCTGACTCTGTGGACCTGTCAATTTCATTACTGCCTAGTCCAGGTGCAAACCATGAAAACCAGCTGCATCCAAGATTCAGAATCTGAGCAGGAAACCCAGAGAAATGCAAGACACCTGGATAGAGCCCCCTATGGTCCCCTTACTAAACTGAGTGGGCTCTCAACCTACTGTCCATTACCTGTTGGCTCAAGGTGACTCGCGTTCCCCAGACCTTTCACAATTTTTCTTCTCTTTCATAAATATAACATCATTTCCAAAGTAGAACACAAACTCCTACTAGTGAAACATAACGATGCACGATAGCAAAGTGGGGCAGCATATAGGCAAATTAACTCTTTCCCCCCCCTTCTTTAAAGGGAACAGAATTTTTTTCCCTTTCAGCTCTCTCATGTTGGGGCTTACCACATATGCACATTGAAAGCCAAGAAGCGTCACTCTTAGTCCACCATCCGCATTCTCTCACCCAGACATTCAGAATCAGAACAGAACATGAATTTGCTACAGAAAATATTCCGCCAGACTTTACCCAGAGCTGTTTGGCAAGGGAAGGTTCACCAGTCGAGCTATTTGACCGACTAATTCCTTACAGCCCAATTTTCAGAAATGGCCACTGATTTTGGGTGCCCAATTTTAGATGCCTTGGGCCTGCTGGCCAGCACACGTTACACACACACAGGTATGCACATTGTATTATTATTATTGTCTGTATTATATTAAATAGGAGCATTGGGTAGTTATGTTAACTGACTTGTATTCTGTTCATTTATGTCAAAGGTGTGTGAGTGTGTATATCTCCCATAATGCTCTGCTAAGCTAAATGTAGCATTTGGCATTAGCCAATACAAAACCTATCAAAAAGACAAGATATATGAATCCTGTGTCCTAGTACAGGTTGATCTGTGCCTTCATAGCCCCTAGCACTCCAAAACAAAAGATAAGAAAGGTACACCATGCTACAAGAAAAACATGCTAAAAAGCTGACTGGTAAATTTTAGTCTTGGGTGATGTATAGACAGCTTTTAATCAACCATACTAGAAATACATCTAGTCTGAATGCACACTTCCCAAGCAGCATCAACCCCTTCTCATACAAACCCTGTTTGCCTATGACTTGACCCATTGCCCTGCCTGACCATTCATTTAGCTCCACTAATTGCAATGGAAGAGAGTCCTTTTTTAGGATTTTCCAGGTTCAGTTCCACCAGGCCCATCTGGAGAGGGACATTTTTTGTAGCTGTGATGTGATCTCTGCAGACACTACCGAGAAAGACATTGGGCTACATGGCTGCAATAAACACTGTAGTGGTTCCATGGAACTGGGTTCTCCAGTTGCTGGTGAGCACACAACTCAGCTTAATAAGTAATGTTCCCATGCTCTACACACCAAATCAGTGGGCTACTTCCAACCACCAGTCCCCTCCCAGAGCCTTCAGGCACCCCAGTTCTGGCTGTCCTGGTTACACGGGGCAGGGTTGTCATTGGAGTTGTCTAGAAATGCATAGAGTCCAGCTGTTCCATTCCCCCCTCCCAGCCTCCTTCCTCCCAAAACCAGTAAGCCCCAGGCAGACAAAATGTGCACATGGGCTGACAGAGATTTGAAGTGAAGTTCAGAGAATTCAGAGCCAGCGATTGCTGCAAAGCCTCTAGTGATCCCAGGCGCGGTTTGGGGATTTTGCTGGCTGGGAGCTGAGCCCTAGATTTAGGGGAGTGGTGACCCACTGGTGGGATGTGATCGACACTAAGAATAACCTTTTCTATGGCTGGAGAGACCGAACTGCCCCTTTTCTGAAGGCAACATCTTCTCCAGCTGAGGCAGGTTCACCCTGCCTGCGACAGCTCACTCCCACAGGGGCTAAGAGAATCTGGGCTGCACCACCAGGGAGCAGAGGCACAAACAGAGGTCTGGAGAGGCAGCCAAATGCCAGGTTAAAACAGAGCGGGGGGGGACCTGACCCATGTAACCAGGACAGCCAGAAACCCTTGGCCAGCCCCCTACCAGCTGAGATACACCAACAGAGCCAGTCAGTAACTAGCAAAATAAACTCAGCTGCTTGGGAGCATCCTCTTGCCCAGGCAGGGTGAGTGCAGAAGCTAGTAATGGGGGCAGGTTCAGCAGAGTCCCAAGGAATCGCCCATGTAGACAAGCTGGCTTCCCATTCCTTTGATGGGGATTTTGATCAGTTAACATTTCAGTGGCCAAAGGTTCAAATATCTGTTGACAAATGTTTTTTTCCTGCATCGCCCTCGCCCAGGGAGTGGTACCTGCCCTGGTCACTAATGGTTTTTACTGAGCAGAAGATCATAACTTTTCCCCCTAGGGGCAGTTGTATCCTCCCCTCTTCCAGCCTCCCCTCCCCAATAGCTTTAGCTTTTCACCCCCTCCCCGCCTGAGCCCCCAGTTACGTTCTAAGCATTTATGCTGCCACCAGGAGCTCGAGTCAAACCCTTCTTTGGGCTCAGAGATTGTGAATGAGAGCAGCCCTGGAATGTGCTTCCTTCTGAGGACATGCCCAAGGGAGATGTAATGATATTGACTTGGTGTGCAACTGAATATAATGAGAGCCTGGAATGGATTTTAACAACACTATTGAACTGTGAATTATTTTGTCACTATACAAATTGGTGACTTCTTTCTCCAAATATCAAAAGTCGCTAGATTTGTCACTGGTCATTTTGACACTTATCTCCTTGCTAGGGAAACCAAAAAGTCACTACATCTAGTGGCACAATCACTAAGTTGGCAACACTTCCTGGCGCTGTGACCAGCAGCCACAGGATTTTTCCCCCATCCACAACAACCTATCAGCCTCCACTGCAGCAAGAAAAAAAAAAGAGCAGCAAATTCACTGCCCTGCACTGACCTACGTCTGCTCAGCAGATTCACCTCACACCCAAAAACCTTCCCATAGTGTCTTATTTGCCTTCGTAATGTCCCAAATTGTTAAGCCACCAAGATGACTACCTGCTATTTCTCTGTTTATCCAGTAGAACTGCCCTCAATCTGCCAGTCTCTACCAGGTCCACCATTCCTGATTGGTCACCCGAATGCAAATGGGGGAAATGGAGGGCCTCAATTTTGTTCCCCACCTTATTTTAGGTGAAAATTCACACCTGACCTTTCTGTTCTATTTCCTACAGTCTCTCCACAGTGGAGCACAAGCCACAACCATCTTTGAATTAGGGTTACCAACTTTTGCATGAATGTATTCCTGGAGATTTCACCACATGACATAATCTTTAATTCCTGGAGACTCCAGGCCAATCCTGGAGGGTTGGCAACCCTACTTTGAATATGAGATGAAGGTTGGAATTTACTAGCCTGGAGTGAATTTGGAGTTAGACAAAAGGCAGCTACCTATCCCCATCCCGTGCTACTAGTGAGATTTCACAAGCCTCAGAGACACCAAAAAAAAGAGCTTTTTATAGAAGAGGAAGGGAGAAGTGGGGTGAGGTCGCAAAAGGAGGAAGATTGTAAATATGTGTTATGACAGACTACTCTTGAAAGACAGCATACAATGTGAGCAGACACACAGGATCTACAAACATACATGAAGGATTACCCTACCCTAAGCTTTAATTATACATTTCAACTACACAAGAGTAGATATTTCTAAATTCCTCAGTTTTACCGCCATGGAGATAGAAACAAGAAACAACTCATCTTTAAGAAACCAGATGAAAAACAGATTTCCAAATAATGGAAGAAACACATAGTTTACTTGAATATGAGCTCAGAGAGACTCATCCAGTTGGTCAATAGCTGAAATATATCTGAGGACATGTTTAGGAGTTAATTATGACATCATACATTTATGATAGAACCCCCCTCTACTAGACCAGTATCCAGAGGTCTGTAGGAGGACTTAGCACAGTTTAGAGTGCTCCATATGAAACCAGCAAAGACAGCTAAGGGGACTGTGATAACCATGCGGTAATTGGTGAGAGACTTTAACCCTGGGGAGTTAGGAAGCTTGGTTACAGTATTGGTACGTGGAATGCAAGTAGGGCAGGTAGTGGGGTGAACTTAAGATGACTGTCAAGCGATATTTCTGCTAAGGTGGGGTTAGTTATGTCTGATTGCTGGAGTAAGCACCATTATATGAAACAAGAGCAACTAATGAGCTCCTTGTTTAGTGGCTCCTTCTGGCACTGGGATCAGCCAGGTCCAGGAAATGGGATGGACCCATCAACCAAGAGCTTTGGGCTCACCAGTAGGAGGGGTAAGCAGGGATTCCAGAAGAGTCGAGCTGGTTGGGGGAGAGAGGGGAGGGAAGGCAGTGATAGATACAATAGAAAGCAGTGTTGCAACATTGTCAATATTTCATTGAATTCTATTTTCATTTTGAATTTTTTTTTCCAAATTTGGGAAAAATATGCTTAAAACAGCAGCAGCTTTATCCTTTATATAAATTATAAGTCACAGTAAATACTGACAACAATAGCCAAATGTTATTCTTTTTTTAAAATTCTTAAAATCCAAGTTTTAACAGGGGTCTAATTAGTCCCTTGACTCCTTGAACATTGTTTGTTTTTAAAGTAATGACATCCAGGAGCCCCAAAATACCCCCCCCCCCCCACAATAATGGGACTCCAGATGGGCCCTGTCAGTAGGAGACAAAAATGGTTTTGCAGACTCCTTCTCTGACCAGGGTTTGAGCTATGTCCATTTTTGGCATCAGTCACATATTATTCTAAAGTTTTACAAAATCTGTCTGTTATGTTAAAACCCCTGTCTTCCTTATTAGAGCCAATAAAGGCCTTGGCTGAGAGAATCAAGGCTTTTGGCTAAGTAACACAAATTAAAAGGAGTACCACATCCACAACTATTTTGATCTATCTCCACGGAGCTAAGCATTTCTTCTGCCACCAGGAGCTTGAGTCAAACCCTTCCTTGGACTGAGAGGCTGTGAATGAGAGCTTGGGGATCCAGACTGACCTCACAAAGGTCAGGGTGGCTTTCAGTCAGACTTCTCCATGTAATGTATGCAGACTTTGTGTCACATTCCAGGGTTAAAACCAGGCCAGTGAGAGGGGTTGTGTCACCACTCCACAACCCTGTGTGTCTTACAATGCTTTGCTGTTGTAGCTCCCAACCAGGGATGATTGCAAACAGCATGTAAGTCACACCTTGAACGTCGGTGTATAGCTGCAGCCCTGGTCCAGCAACTCTGACCCCAGCAGCCCGTCAGCAATACTCCAGTCACAGCCTTGGTTACCACTTGCAGGGTGACCCCAATACACTCCCAATCCTGAATTTTCCCAAAATGTGTGTTCTGCACTGTCCAGTCCTCTTCTGGACAGTTCACATATTAAAGTCCCACTGCCCCTGTAAAGGGTCAATATTCAACAGTTTGCTATTTTAACGGGAGTTACCCAAACAGTTCAGCTTAAATACAATACTGGATTGGTTTAGATTAAAAATAAAACAAGTTTATTTAATTACAAAGAGGTTTTAAATGAATACAAGTATGAGGTATTAAATGTAGAAATGTTTACAAGAAAAATAAAGATAAAATACTTCCAAAGTAGCTAAAACTTAACAAGCTACACTTGGTTCAAGGTGGTTCCCAGCAGCATCGCTGACCAAATTCTCAGGTCAGGATGTTCCCCCAAAGTCAAAGGGCTGATTCTTGTGTCTTCTGAGGTGAACGAGAGAGAGAGGGATCCCTTGGGGTTTTCTGTCCCTCTTTTTTATAGTCCAGTGAAACTCTGAAGTGGATTCTTCTGAGGGTTACCCCTCAAAGCAAAGTTTATTCAAACTGTAAAGAAGGTGGCAGGGAATTCGGTGGCAAAGGAGGCTCCATGTTCTTTCTTCTCACTTGTTTTTGCTGAAATGCAAATGTGCTTTGTCTCCTGCTATCTCACCCCCTTGGGTCTTGAGGACCCTGTTTATTACTTATATGTAAATTGAGGTAAACACACATTTCTTCGTTCAGGACCCTTCTGCCTAGGCAAGGCTGTGTGGTTTTGAACATGTGCTAAGAACATTATACAGAGGGATTTTACAACTTTACATATACTGTTGCTACACTTCACCATGATACTATTGACCAGCAAGTTATTAGTTTTCAAATGATACCTTACAAATCATATTTTGTACAAAGATTATGACAATAGTGTGTAGGGTGTGAATACAGGGGTGCTGTCCATCAGACCTTACTAGAAACTGCATGACATATATGGAAATAGTGTTCAATGTGTGCGCCAATTTGGGTAAAACTTGCTAAAACGGAGAGCACATGGCATATATATGGCACTTTGCACATTCAAAACACTGTACAGATATAAGCAAGTTATTCCTCACAACACCCATGAGGCAGGGACTGAGCATTATCCCCGGTTTGCAGATGGGGAAATGGTTCAAGAGATGAGAAGTGACTTGCATGAGACCTCCCAGCAAGTCATTGGCACAGCCAGGATTACAGCTCAGGAGTACCAGATTTCCAACCCTGCATTCATTCCAGCAGTCCAATTCATATGGCTGATTTTAGAATATAAGAATGGCCATACTGGGTCAGACCAATGGTCCATCTAGACCAGTATCCTGTCTTCCAACAGTGGCCAATTCCAGGTGCTTCACAGGGAATGAACAGAACAGGTAATCATCAAGTGATCCATCCCCTGTCGCCCATTCCCGGCTTCTGGCAAACAGAGGCTAGGGACACCATTCCTGCCCATCCTGGCTAATAGCCATTGATGGACCTGTCCTCCATGAACTTATCTAGTTCTTTTTTGAACCCTGTTATAATCTTGGCCTTCACAACATCTTCTGGCAAAGAGTTCCACAGGTTTTGAGTGTATGAAGAGAATTGCAGTGTATGAAGAAAGACTTTTTTTTTGTTTTAAACCTGCTGCCTATTGATTTCATTTTGTGACCCCTAGTGTGTGTGTTATGAGAAGGAGTAAATACATTTCCTTATTTACTTTCTGCACACCAGTCATGATTTTATAGACCTCTATCATATCCCCCCCTTAGTCGTCTCTTTCCCAAACTGAAAAGTCCCTATTTTATTAATCTCTCCTAATATGGCAGCTGTTCCATACCCCTAATCATTTTTGTCTCCCTTTTCTGAACCTTTTTCAATTCCAATATATCTTTTTTGAGATGGGGCAACCACATCTGCATGCAGTATTCAAGATGTGGGCGTACCATGGATTTATATAGAGGTCAGAACCTCTCAGGGCTAGTCTCCCTAGAATTGCAGTGGTATAAAACCTAACTGTTCAGAAACAGATATTGTTAAAGCAGCACAAGCCCCTAGTGTGGGCAGGGCTGGATTAAGTTTCCTGTGGACCCGAGGCTATTAGATTTTGTGGAGCCCCTGTAAACAAGTCTTTTTCCTGGGAGGGAGTTTGATGAAGGAGGGAGCTGGGGCAGGTGATTGGGGTGCAGGAGGGGGGGTTCTGATCTGGGGCAGGGGGGAGGAGGGGGTGCAAGGTGCAGGCTCTGGCTGGGAGGCACTTACCACGGGCGGCTCCTGAGCAGCAGCACAGCAGGGCTCAGGCAGGCTGCTGGCCTACCTGATATAGCCCCAAGCTGCTCCCAGAAGTGGCTGGCTGCTACGTCTCTGCGACCCTGGGGGGAGGGGGACAGCACCAGCCAATGGGAGCTGCAGGGACGGTGCTGGGTGCAGGTGCAGTGCACGGAGCTGCCTCCTCCCCACCCCCACCAGGGGCCACAGGAGCATGCTAGCAGCCGGCCACTCCCAGGAGCGGCATGCGGCCACAGCATGCAGGCAACCTGCCTGAGCACCCTGTGGCACCACGGGACTTTTAGCGGCCTGGAGTTGGAGATCACTGCCTGTGATTTATTTTTGCGGGACCCACTTGAGCTGGGGCCCTGGGCTGCAGCCCCTAAAGCCCCTGCCTTAATCCAGCCCTGAGTGTGGGCATGGACATACCAGGATAAAAGTGCTTATATTAGGGTGACCAGATGTCCCAATTTTATAAGGACAGTCCAGATTTTGGGGTCTTTTTCTTATATAGGCTCCTATTACCTCCCACCCCCGTCCCGATTTTTCACATTTGCCGTCTGGTCACCCTAGCTTATGTTGATGTAGTTTATTCTCGTCCATTACTCACACAAATAGTCCCAAGGACTTCCGTTCTTTGTGCTAATTTCTATGGTCCCTACTCCCTTTGTGTGTCTGTGGCAAAAATCCCATAGGGAGAACACTCATGACAGAATGTTAGACATGAGCTGGCAATGCCTGTACTGACCCCATCTAGTCATACTGTTTGACTTAGCCCAATTACCAATGAGAATTGCAAAAAGCTTGCCCTCCTGTCCTCTGAATGATGCCCCCGAGCCACAAGAGACATGATTATCAAAAGGATGGAAACTACCTTGACAACTGACGATTCTAGTCATGCAACCGAGCTGCCAAGGAACCACCACAAGTACCCACTAGCCAATATCAGCTACAAGGCCCAAAACTGTTGGGCAAAAGGAGCCAATATGACACCACCCACTCCGTTGCCGGAGAAGCCCCTCCATGTGAACATGGCAACAGCAATGTGGGCTTACACGGGGAGTGTAACCAGGGGGTACCCATACTCTGGCATCATCTCTAGATACCTCACGGAAAGTCCCGTCTACCTTAAGTCCTGCAACTTTCTGCTCCAGCCCATCAGAGGCAATGGAAGCCTGACTGTAGTGAGGCACAGCAGGGCCCCTCTTGTTTCGGCCTCGGCTGCCCTCACAAACCAGTCAGGGACACCTCAGGTTGATGCAATCACCAGTGCACTTTATTTTTAGCCATTTCCCACCACCACCTTGCTATCTATATACAGGTTAGTTTCACAGCCAGGCTTTACAACCAGCAGACCAGAGCCACCTGCCCTGCTCTGGCCTCTCCTTTTCTCTTCCCCCCATCCCCTGCCTGCCTTCCTCCCAGTCCTTTTATAGCCCCTGGCTAATTAAACTGGCAGCTGTTGCTAATTGCCAGGCAGGCACAGGCCTATTCAGCCAGCTCCAATCTACTCCCCTTAATTGGGGCTGGTGTGGCAGGGGGCTGGTTAAGCATTCCTTACCCAGCACCCTGTCTCATTGACCCAGTTCCAGTGCTGTCAGGAGGAAGGTGCAAAATAGTGTGCGCTATATGCCACAAGATCCTGGAACTTCCCTGAGGATCTTGGGTGACCTGTGCTGTTGGGAGGATGGGCTCCTGCCCCTTCCATAAGACGATGAGTCTCTGGAGCTTGACAAGTTTCAGTTTAGGTATTTTTCCACAAAACTTTCCTCCTATTTATTTTTCCACCAGAAGGCGTAATCTTGCCCAAATTACATACTACAATGATTTCTGCTCCATTTCATTGCTTCAAGTTTAAAGACTTAAAAATGACCACAATAACAGATCCAAGAGAGCACAGGTTACATATGCTAAGTACAAAGCTTTCATAATCCTCCTCCCTCTCCCGTCCGACATCTGTACTGACTCAACTGTAGAGCAAATGGGATCATTATTTCTAATCTGCAGAAGTAGGCCAGATGTCCAGTAGCTGTATACGTTCTTAAAGGAAGTTGTGTTCTCCAGAACAGCTCTTTTCACTGCAGTCTTAGAAAACTGAGCAAACCCCTTTCTGAATCCATACAACATAAATTAAGTTAGCGCAGCAGGGCTTTCTGTGTAATAATTTAACTTGTCAGTTCACATCACTGACTGACTTGAAGAATTCATGGGACTTAGTTGATCAATATTATAAATGGTTTGGATGGCACTGCAGGGATATCCCAGGGTTAATTTCAGGTCATTGGTTCTTATTTCTCTTAGGGTCTCATTAGCTGGAGCTAATATATAAAGGGGAAAGGGTGGGAGGGGTGAGAAAGGCAAACTATCTAACAACCAATGAGGCCAATACCAGGGAAGGAAAGAAAATGTTGTTGTATTCAACTGAGTGTTACCCATTCTATTGGGATCTCCTCCTGCTCTTGAACATTAACAATGAAGAGAGGAACTCTTTAGTTTCTGTGAAGAATTTAAGATAAATAAAATAGAGGGGAGAAGGAACTACTACTACTACTACTACACATACTGGGGCAAGATCTTCAGCTGGTGTAAATAGATATAATTTGTGAATTCAATGGAGCTGAGATAATGTGCATCAACAGGATCTGGCCCATAGTCAGAGAATGACCTACTTAATGACCTACTATCTTCCCATTTTTTGTCACTTGGAAAGTGTTCAGAGAACTGCATGGCAGAGATGGACTCTTTTTGTCCCACCTTGTGTTTTGGGGTCAGCTTCTCAGCCGGCATAAGTCAGCATGAAGCCAATGGAGCTTCACAGATTTATAATAGCTGAGCAATCAAATCCTTTGTTAGGTGAAGCTTCTGAAGAGGGAGGCTGGGAGCACAATTCCTTCTGACAAGACCCCATGAAAGGTCCCCATTGAACGTCACTTTCTTTCCTACACAGGAAATCACTTGTGCATGAGAGGAATGGTGCATGAAAAGCACTGAATTAACCCTTGTTTTCCTTTCCCTTCTGAATGACTACAGCATTTTGTCTTTCCAAAGGAAAGGAACTCTTTCCCCTTTTGACCCAGGGACCTCTGGTGCCAACTGGCAGAGGGCACAAGGGGTGCGTAGTGTTTTTCAGGCATCCCTTGGGTTCGATATATGCAGAATAGTTAACCCAAAGGTTCATGTGAGGTCTCTATTTAGAAAGCCAATAGCCTACTGGTCATCATAATCATGGTGAAATGTATGTATAGATAATATTTAAGGAGTTATTTATCTATGCTGAAAGTTATGTTCTGAAGGGCTTGCAGTTAACGCAGGTCACCAGGAGGTGATCTCTCTCAGACACATTCCTTTCAGGCAGTAGGTAACAGACGCTCATCTCCCTATCTAGTCATATGTGCACTGCATCTTGTCTGCCTCACAATGGAAGCATACTTGCATATTGAGCCAGGTGCCAGTTGAAAGGTTGTGAAATCTACAAGGAAAAAGAAACACAACCAAGGGTGTTCTGTTTGTCTTCAGTCATAAAGGATGGGACTTGAATATCTCAGGAGGCAAAGGAACACACAGGGTCCTTCACCTAGGGGGCAAGCTGACAGGGGGTCTGTCTCATGAAAGGAGGGTCACAGCCAGCCTGGCTGTAAAAACACTGCAACTACGTTGAGTGAGCATCACTCTACAGGACATGAGAATATCTAGTTAATGAAGTCTAGACTCTAGAACATGTGTTATGATTTTGTTTTGTATACAACCATTTGTTTCCAGCTTCTACTCAATATTACTCAAATCTCTCTGCTTTGTTCAATAATGTTATTCTTGATTTCACTATGAACACATCTAAGTGCTGTGAGTTGAGCGGAGCGGTGGTCCGAAGTGGAACTGGTAAGCTGGACTGTGTGGCTGCTTCCAAAGAAACCACATCAGTGAATACTTCCAGGACAACACTGAACAGCGCACTGATACACAGTTACCCTCCCACCAACAGCACAAGAAGAAGAACTCCACATGGACTCCTCCTGAGGGTCGAAATGACAGTCTGGACCTATACATTGAATGCTTCCACCGACGTGCACAGGCAGAAATTGTGGAAAAACAACATCGCTTGCTTCACAAACTAAGTCGTGCAGAACGCAATGCCATCTACAGCCTCAGAAACCATCCTGACATTATAATCAAAAAGGCTGATAAAGGAGATGCTGTTGTCATCATGAACAGGTCTGACTACCAAAAGGAGGCCGCCAGACAACTCTCCAATACCAAATTTTACAGGCTACTTCCCTCAGATCCCACTGAGGAATACACTAAGAAACTGCACCATCTACTCAGGACACTCCCTACACTAACACCAGAACAAATCAACATACCCTTAGAACCCCGACCAGGGTTATTCTATCTACTACCCAAGATCCACAAACCCGGAAATCCTGGACGCCCCATCATCTCTGGCATTGGAACTCTCACTGAAGGACTGTCTGGATATGTGGACTCTCTACTCAGACCCTATGTTACCAGCACTCCCAGCTATCTCCGTGACACCACTGATTTCCTGAGGAAACTACAATGCATTGGTGACCTTCCAGAAAACACCATCCTAGCCACCATGGATGTAGCGGCTCTCTACACAAACATCCCACACACTGATGGAATACAAGCTATCAGGAACAGTATCCCTGATGATGCCACAGCACAACTGGTTGCTGAGCTCTGTGCCTTTATCCTCACACACAACTATTTCAAATTTAATGACAATATATATCTCCAGATCAGTGGCACCGCTATGGGCACCCGCATGGCCCCACAATATGCCAATATTTTTATGGCCGACCTGGAACAACGCTTCCTCAGCTCCCGTCCGCTCATGCCCCTTCTCTACCTACGCTACATTGATGACATCTTCATCATCTGGACCCATGGGAAGGAGACTCTGGAAAAATTCCACCATGATTTCAACAGCTTCCACCCCTCCATCAACCTCAGCCTGGACCTATCAACACGGGAGGTCCACTTCCTAGACACCACGGTGCAAATAAGTGGTGGTCACATTAACACCACCCTATACCGAAAACCTACCGACCGCTATGCCTACCTTCATGCCTCCAGCTTCCATCCCGGGCACACCACAAGATCCATTGTCTACAGCCAAGCACTGAGGTACAACCGTATCTGCTCTAACCCCGCAGACAGAGACCAACACCTAGAAAATCTCCACCAAGCATTCTCAAGACTACAGTACCCACACGAGGAAATAAGGAAACAGATCAACAGAGCCAGATGTGTACCCAGAAGCCTCCTACTGCAAGACAAACCCAAGAAAGAAACCAACAGGACTCCACTGGCCATCACATACAGTCCCCAGCTCAAACCCCTCCAATGCATCATCAGGGATCTACAACCCATCCTGGACAATGATCCCACACTTTCACAGGCCTTGGGTGGCAGGCCAGTCCTCGCCCACAGACAACCTGCCAACCTGAAGCATATTCTCACCAGCAACTGCACACCGCACCATAGTAACTCTAGCTCAGGAACCAACCCATGCAACAAACCTCGATGCCAACTCTGCCCACAGATCTACACCAGCAACACCATCACAGGACCTAACCAGATCAGCCACACCATCACCGGTTCATTCACCTGCACGTCCACCAATGTAATATATGCCATCATATGCCAGCAATGCCCCTCTGCTATGTACATCGGCCAAACTGGACAGTCTCTAAGGAAAAGGATAAATAGACACAAATCAGATATTAGGAATGGCAATATACAAAAACCTGTAGGAGAACACTTCAACCTTCCTGGCCACACAATAGCAGATTTTAAGGTGGCCATCCTACAGCAAAAAAACTTCAGGACCAGACTTCAAAGAGAAACTGCTGAGCTCCAGTTCATCTGCAAATTTAACACCATCAGCTCAGGACTAAACAGAGATTGTGAATGGCTTGCCAATTACAGAACCAGTTTCTCCTCCTTTGGTTTTCACACCTCAGCTGCTGGAACAGGGCCTCATCCTCCCTGATTGATCTAACCTCGTTATCTCTAGCTTGCTTGCTTATATATACACACCTGCCCCTGGAAATTTCCACTGCTTGCATCCGAAGAAGTGGGTATTCACCCACGAAAGCTCATGCTGCAAAACGTCTGTTAGTCTATAAGGTGCCACAGGATTCTTTGCTGCTTCTACAGAACCAGACTAACACGGCTACCCCTCTGATATCAGTGAATATTGTGAGTGTCCAGTGGACCAGGGATTGGACGCTCCAGGGAGATGCTCAGAGGGGGCCTATCGCTAACCTGCAGCCTCCCAGCAGGGCTGGGCCAGGAATAGCAGGGAGTGCTCGTGGTGCTTGTGGCCTTGGAGAGCTGCCCTTGGCACAGACAAGACTTCTTCACACTAAGGGAAGGTGGTGATGAGGTGCCTCACAACCTTGGGTGCTCTCGGGAGGTGTCACAACTGGTAACCAGCAATTAATGTTTATAACAATGACAAAGGCCATTGAGAGTGTCTGAAGTCCCAATACGAGTATGCTAGTGGAGAAAGCAGATTGATTAACCCTACAGGCTTCCAGTCCTGGCCCATTCTTTACTGAATGATTTTTTATGATTTACACTGAATTGTGACGTTTGGGCTAGATATAATGTAGGCTAGGAGAGAGGTGCTTGACTTCTGATTAGGGCTGTAGCCTAAGAAGGACATCAGAAAACACCAACCACATTTTATTTACATGTAAGGCATTCAGCTCCAATTGGAAATGTCTTCCTCTGGAAAACCATGCTTCCTTCTGTAACATGTTGTATTTCCTGGCTAGACTGCTCTTGGAAGATGTATATCTAGTGCTCTTGGAAGATATCAGAGTTAAACTTCTGGAGAACACAGTTTCCAACTTGCTCACAGGAAAGTCACCAAGAGGAGAAGCTTGTACCTCAAGTTGCACCCACACTGCTCCACTAAAGTGCCTCAACCATGGAAGAACCACCTCTAAGGTTGGGAGGGGAACTCAGCCTCTTTCTCTGTTCAGTCCTTCTTGCCAGTCTCCTTGGAGAGCCCACGGGTGCCCATTGTGGTGAGGGCCTTTAAAGGTACTGACACCCCTTTGGTGGGAACTGAAACAAGAATAATTCATTTCACATGTTCCAAACAACTTTCACTCACAGCTGACCTGGGAGGCTGAATGCACACCATGTGATCAAGAGGTGAAAGGCTCCTTTACTAGATCCCTGAGTCATCCAGTCTTACATTCCTTTTGCACTGGAAACACGAGGCTTCTTCATTTGAAATACTTCACCCCTCTGGTCCCCATCCTACTCTATGCTACGCAGATGTACTGGGATTGAAGGAATAGCAAATGGAGCCTAACTGCACATGCACAAGGGTTCAGCTGAGTATTCCTTGCTAATACTCCAGAAAGTTCTAGGAATGGGGCTAAGCTACTATGCTTGCTAGCATATCAGTCTCAAAGCAAAGCAATGTGGTCTTATTGGCTGGGGACATAACCAAACCCCAGCCCGACAATGCATATGCTACAATATACACATTGCATTAGCTAGAGGCAGACACTGGATACTTTACAAATTTGTAATGTGCTCCCCACAAATAGTGCTGATCTATCTTTCTCTGAACTTCAGACTTTGCCACCTATGCATGGCCAGCAGTACCCCGTTCCTGAACCTTCACTTATAAGGGTAGGATCTGTCCCACTAACAGTAAAATAGGGATTGGTATTTATTTTATCATTGATAGGTTCTGACATGAAAAGGAGGCTGGAATATTATTTAGTTCCAGTATAGTTTGCCCACGCTTGTGTTCATAGAACTAGGACAATGTTAAATAGGTGTCTGCAAAAGTGACAGCAGAAGCCGCAAGGATGAACAACTCAATAGCACCTGATATACTGAAGGCCAGGAACCGTACCACATTTACATAGCCACTAACTATTTTTTTCCTATCTAACCTGGAATACACACACACACACACACCCTGCTAAATGTATATCTAGGAATAATTATCAAATTTCCATATTTATGCAAAGAAGTCATATATGGAGATAATAGCATAAATGGACACTTCACTTTCTTATGTCTAATGATAAAATGATTGAAATTCAGAAAATGTCAGACTTATTATACATCAACTTTTGAATTTTTACTGCTAGAGATGCCATTTATACACTATACTAAATTTCAAAAAAAACTCTTAATTCACCCCCCTCTTATTTTGAGGAATCTGACTCTCTCTAGGGATTTTTAGTCAATTTGTTTAGTTTGTCATATTCACACTCTTAACCTTGGCAGGAGTCACGCCTGTACAAAAATCATAAGTGGGCCAAAATCATTCTTGGAGCAAATCCACTGAAGACATTGGTGTTACAATAGGGAAGGATTTGATGCTAGGTTATAGATAAGGACTCTTAAGCAAAGAATCCAGGAGTCCAGTAACAGGGATGCATGGCCACCTGATAGGAGTAGTGGCACTTAAAAGGTGATAGAATAGCTATTGTGTTCAGCTATTGTGACTCAAAAGTGTGTTTCATTTCTAAAAAGTAACTGCATGTTGGTGGAAAGACTCAGGCCTGGTCTCCATAGGACATTAGCTCAGTATAACTAAGTATAACACACCCCGATCAATCCAGTTAAACCAACCTAACCCCCAGTGTAGACAGCACTAGGTTGACCGGATCTAGCTACTATCTCTTGGGGAGGTGGATTACCTACGCCGACGGGAGAACCCCTCCCATCCACGTAGGTAGCGTCGTCACAGCAAGTGCCACAGCAGCACAGCTACAGTGGTGCCGATGTGACAGTTTATGTGTAAACATGCCCTTAGTAGAAAGAAATCAGCTGCAGTCAGCAAGGTTTCCCCATTCTGCTCAGAAAGAGGGCTAATCTGTTTCAGCAGCATCCCCTCCTTTTTTTCCAGATCCCAAAGACTCTTCTCCAGGATTTGACCAGGAAGGCCAGAAACCAGGCCTCAGATGGTATGAAATCCCAGCCTGTAAGTGGGACATTGTTAGTCTGGCATTATCGCACCCAGCTGAAATTAGAATCCATCGTGTAACCTTTAACCACTTCTCTCTCACTCTGTGGTTTTCCCACCGTACACTTTGGAGTGCTGTTAGTCATTCTCTCTCTCTCAAAGTCATTTCATGCTTTTGTAACAAGAACGTACACTTTTAGTGGAAGGAAGACATTAGAAAAGCACTTTACCCCATCTGATATGGCTAATGGGAAACCATAAACCCTGGTGAAATCTCCTGCTAGCAATGCTACCCTCAGCCTCGAGTCAGAGACAATGCTCCTCCACAATTATTGCAGACCTCATTCCCACGGCAGAATTCTAAATTGAGATATGCCAAGGCTTAAAAGGTCAAACAAAGAATTGCGGGATGGTGACATGAATAATTAGTTGCAGTAATTTAGTAATATTGGTTTGTTGTGATAATTGCTACAAACTCTTTTCATACTGACAGCTGTGATCTTGTTGCCATTTGAACAATTTAACCAGCTATTCGTGATTTGTGCTCCTTGCCTCTAGTGTTCCTTGCCTTTAAGAGAATCTATTTCTTTCTTTCTCCAGTTATCTATTTTCCCTATGGTTTGCATTATGAACAGCTATAAGATGGGTCTGATGCTAAGAGGTTCTACTCATTCGCTATGTATGGCAGCTACCAGTTGCTCAGCACTTCTCAGAATCAGGTTTTACTATATAAAACAACAAACTATGACTCTCGCCCCAGAGCCTTGAGATCTTTGAATGGTATCCCCACTGCAGGAACTTCCCTCCTCACTCTTAATAAGCTGAGAACCCCAGTTCTCCTGTATTGTCCCTATCACTCTCAAAAGTGTAAGACATTCCCCTGCCGAAGGGATTTTGGGAGCTTCTGATTTCACGGCCATCTCTTTTCCTTGGAAAGATGTAGGATTTTTGGGAGGTGGAGGGGACACTAATTTTCAAAAAAAGGATCCCAATTCCCCTGAACAATTGAGTACTGTAAGAATTGGATGCTCTTTGAAACTGTGTCAGAGAAGACTTTTCTCCCACCCTTTACCTCATCTTAAAAAAAAAAATATGCAAAGATTGTCAGAAAGGAAAATCTGACTGTTCCTTGAGATGTCTGGTGAAAATATCAAGCTTGCCTATTAAAATCATGTTTAGGAGAAAAACAATTTCAAACGTTTCACAGGGCGAATTTAAAGAAAGTCTCTAGTGTCTGAAGAGCACATTTGATAATTCTCTAGATGAGGGGACAATCTGAGCCCAGGGTTTGTAACATGATTCTTCTCACAGTAGAGCTGCAGCACCTCACACTGCATGGGGACTGTACACTCAGATGTTCCAGTTTTAGCCCAGAGTTAAAAGCATCATGTTTTAAAAGTTTCTTTTTAAGCCCACCTTTAAAGACTCCCTTTAGCAGCATTACACAAGGATGCAAACATCTACAAAAAACTGTCAATGTGGATTCCCTGTGGAATCCCTAATCAAAGCCATAACAAAATATCTTAAACAAGCCATTCAGATACTGTTTAAAAAACCCTTACAGACAGTATTGGGTTTTACTGCTGCACTACAAAATACTAGCATCTTGTATAACACAGCTGCTGGTGCCTTCTATTCTGGGTTAACAGAAGTCTCCCATGAAGTGTTTAAGTGCCATATTTAAATATTCTGATTGATATTTTCAAATCACTAAGCAATCTAGACATATTATCTTCCATTACTTTTAATAGAAGATATGCCAAATGCCCTAAATTGCTTGGAAAATCTCAACCTTCCTAACTAATTAGGTCTGTATGGCTCTATTCGGCATTTTATATATTTTCTTTAGAAAAAGATTAATCTTGAATTGAAAAAGGCAGAAGCATTAATCATGTCCACATTGTATACAGTGTTTTGTACCATTCCGGTGAAGCTTTGATGTTCATTAACATGGGGCCCAAATTACTTCACTGGGAGCAGGAATGGGCCTGTGCTAACAATTTATTATAGATTGTAGCGGGAAGGGGGAAAAAAAGAAATGAATCACTTGAAGAGTGGTTAGAGATGTCTGAAAGGCAGCGTATAAAGCCACGCTCTATTCTGTCGAATGATCCTGTTATTAATATGACTAAAGCATTTGGAAACAGCCCTTCTCATTTAACCTAAGGGTTGCCCATGTGTTTCAATAACACTCTTTTGAAGCACAAAAATGTCATGAAGCTTTTGGATCCCAGCCTTGTCCTTCATTAGGTCTGTTGAGAATTAAGGAACATATTACATAATGCCCAATAGTAGCATTTCATATCCAGAACAGAGATGGCATTTGCAAGCCCATGGTCAGTCCACCATCTTCCGGTGAGAGAGACCTGACAATGGAAACTAAGCCCTTTTCCTTATGAAGGCAGCCTGGAAAACGTAAACCCCTGTAAACAGAATTGAAAATCTGTCACTGATTTTTTTTTTTAAATAATCATCATCAAGGGTATTCACTCCCTATATAGCCCAAGGTTGGGCTCAGTTGTCCAAAAGAACAACAGCCATAGTTCCGTCTGATGCTGGGAAAGACCCCAGATCAGCTTCACAAGTTGTAGGCAGTCTGATGGCAACAGGGCTTCTGCAAGCTTCTTATCGGCCAATCTGACCTCCAGTTACAAAGAAAGGCAGCTCAGCAGCACAATCTAGCAGGCTGAGAAAGAGACTAGTCTCAGCTGACGATGACTCCTTCTGTTGCTTTGGTTGCCCAGAGTTAAGCATCTACAGCCAGACCCGGATTTAGGTGCTTAACTATAAATGCCTATGTTTCAAAATGTCGGCCTTAACCTTGCTGTGCTTCATTCGGCCCATCTGTGAAACCGTCACTATTTACCTACTTCATAGGGGATGTGATGATCATTGACCAGGCAATGTTTGTAAAGTGCTGTGTGAGTCTTAGACCTCAGGTAGAATGCCCACAAACTTCCAGTGGCTGGGGACTAAGTCACTCCACAACCCCCCACCCCCCAGTTATCTGGATAACTGTCCCTTGCAAAAGTTTTTCAAGTGTTGGCAGCTATGAACAAAGCCCAACAGAAGCATCTCGGCTACACATTTCACAGAATCACAGAAAGGGACCTCCAGAGGTCATCAAATCCAGGCCCCCTGCGCTTTGATACACCTAGATAGATATTTGTCCAACCTGTTCTTCATACCTCCCCAGTGATGGTGTTTCCGCAATCTTCCTTGAAAGCCTATTCCAGAGCTCATAAGAACGACCATACTGGGTCAGACCAAAGGTCCATCTAGTCCAGTGTCCTGTCTTCTGACAGTGGCCAATGCCAGGTGCCCCAGAGGGAATGAACAGAACAGGCAATCAAGTGTTCCATCCCCAGCTTCTGGCAAACAAAGGCTAGACACACCATCCCTGTCCATCCTGGCTAATAGCCATTGATAGACCTATCTTCCAAGAATTTATCTAGCTCTTTTTTGAACCCTGTTATCAATTATCCTTATCAGTATGAAGTTTTTTCTAATATCTAACCTAAATCCCCTTTCCTGCAGATTAAGCCCATTACTTCTTGTCCTACCTTCAGTTGACATGGAGAACAGTTGATCACCATCCTCTTTATAGCAGCCCTTAATAGTCTCCAAATGTGTCATCAGGTTTCCTTTTGTCTTCTTTTCCCAAGACTCAGCAGGAAGCAGGCAGGACAGGACAAAGATCACAAGGGACACATTTCATAGCAATTGTTTTTATAATGGTGGCTTCCACAGTCCCTTCCCCAAGGAACACAAAATTCAAGACATTGAGCAATCAAGGGCAGAGGGAGCAGGGTGGTAAAAGATAAAGCACACTGCTTTGATTAATCACTCGTAGGCATCACAACAATGCAAGCGGGAGTTGAGGAGGGATTTGTAGGAGGACAGGATAGTAGCTTTATGGCTCACTTGACAGAAGGTGTGTTGTGATGAAGCAGCAGTCTGGTGGGTACTGATTCTCTCTGAAGAGGCTGCAGGATGCATTCCCTCTGCAAGGGCCAGTGCAGAGTGGGTGTGTGCTAAACCTCCCCATAGAAACAGCAACAGCAGCTGCAATGGCCATGGGTAACAGGCATGCAAAGCAGACCTTGAGTGCAAAAAGCTGCGATTTTACTTGGCCCTTGCTCATCTTCCTTGAGTGTGCCCCCATTTACATGCATAAAGCCAGGCTCCATAGCTGGCCATGAGTGCTGGGAGGGACTAGCCAAGGTTAAAAGTATATTTTGTGGCCAAGGTCTATCACAAGCAAAGAGACTGAACCAATTCCATTGACAAAGTCTTCCCACTGACTTTCGTGGGAGCTGGACCAGGCCCAGAGATCAGAATTCCTTAAAAGTGATGTCAGAGGAAACATTAGGGCAACCTCTTGCTCCCACTGCAATCCAGGGGAATTTGGGTAGATTTCAATGAAAATTGAAATCAGACCCCCTTATTTTTTAGAGAGGAAAAAACAGGCAACACTATACTGATCCTGCAGAACCTCCAATTCACCCACCAGAAAAACAAAACACAAGATGTGTGGCCAAACCGCTGCAGTACTTAGAATCTGAGGCAAACAGAGTTGCCAGAGCCAAAAGATTTCAATCAGCAAAAGGAATATTCTATAAACTACATTTTAACATCTGCTAGAGCAAGATGTTTGTTTACCACGTCCCCCTGCAAAATGGAACAATGTCTCTTACCTAATGTACTTTTTTTAGATGAAAGAAGGATGTTTATGAGTGCCACGCGGGGTGTAATTGAAAGAATATTTCCGGATGAGAAAGCCATATGTTTTGTACTTCCATTGAACCTATAAATATCCCTGTAACATTTTAGGGCCATAAATACCATGATTTGAAAGATTTTTATGCATTTGCTTAAGACTTTTTTTTATTACTTTCAATTATCAGTTTGCCAACTGCATCTTTCATTTTCCTCCCATTACATGGCAGTATTGCAAAGGATAAATTTGAAATGTCAATAAGATCACTGGAATGTGTACAGAGCTGAGCAGCTCTGGGGCATCTCAAACAATCAGTCCTCAAAGGGGTGCAGAGAATAATTCCCCCAAATGTCACATGTTCTCCTCAGAGTCTAACCAGTGAGATTTATTTGCTGCCCCACTTACAGGGTGTGATTGAGGGGAAACCCTCAAAATGAAAACATCCAAGATTGCCCAGCTGTGCTGCAGAATTGTGTAATTTAACTCTTCCTATCCCATGCATTAGTACAAACTGCAGCATGTCAGTCTAATGAAATAAGACATTAGAAAGCTTCTAAAAGGGAGAAAATATAGCTAGTAATGATGGCCCCTGGTGCAAAATCATCATGTCTAAGAAGAATTATATAATCTTTCTTGCTTTGGAGAAAGAAAATAGTCAGAAATGTTTTTTCAGATGTTACTGTTAGAACTTTTTACATGGAAAGAGAAAAAAATACAATCATGTTACAAAGATGCTCTTTCTGTGGGTTTGTTTTGTTTAACAATTTCAAAGAGCTAGCTTTGCTTTGCACTTGTTTAAAACAAACCATTCCATTGTCATCCTGGTTCAAGTTCTCTTTATTTCCCACAAAGCCGCCTGCTCCCTGAGAAAAATGCATATGGAAAAGAGAAACTTTTCCACTAGCTCTCACTTTGGTTCCTCTTTCCCCCCTCTCCTCTTCCCACCCCACCCCAACCACCACCCACCTCAGTATGTCTTAATCCAAAAAGAGTTTGGTTCACTAAAGTTTCACGGAGTCCAAGAATCAGAGCCTGCTCCTGCACACTGATTACCAAGCATCATGCTTACTACCACAAGTAATCTCACCAGTGTCACAGTTATTGCTCCCAGTAGTAGGCAATGCATGTAGTAAGTAAGTGCTGGCAGGTTCACGCACTGGGGCCAGATACAAAGCCCATTGAAATCAATTGAAAGACTCTTTTGAAGGGGAGGACTGTGACACAAGTGACAAGAGAGTCTTGCTCATCCCATCAGAAATGACTGCCTTCAGAAGAATGTTGTCAGTGTCCGGCAGTGCTGTTATTTTGTGCAAGACTTGTCATATATGGCCCAGATCCTCAACTGGTGTAAGTTAGCAATAAGCCATTGATTTCAGTGGCGTCCCACTAGCTGAAGACCTGAGGTGCTCACAAGTCAGGCAGACCTGAGATATTCTTGAGTGTGCAAGTTGCTCAGAAACAAAGGCTGAAGCACAGAGCTGCTTCTTTACATCCTGAAGAAAAACAGGGAGATTAAATTCACACCTCTAGCTAATTCAGATTAATTTTCCTGTGTCTCCCCTTGTAGACAAGCCTTAAGATTGCACATTCTGACTCAGCTTTCACAATTCCTGACTTCTGAATGTTTAACACATCTAACCTTAGTTAACATGTGTATTTTAAAGTGGACTAGTTAAACTGCATGAAACCCCTGTGCGGACACTCTCATTCAGAACTGAAGTGGCCTTAATTCAGTTTAGTTTAAAATAACTGAAATTAAGGCCACTTTAATTGTGAATGAGAGTGTCTGCACAGGGGTTTCATGCAGTTTAGTGAACTCTTTAAATTCACATCTTTTGTTAATTCGGTTTAACTGAGTAGACAAGGCTTTAGCCATTCCTCCGAATGACAAGTAATCTTTAATAGTGTGATCATCTACTGCTTCTCCAATACAATATTTATTGCCAGGCAAAAACTTGAATGTGGAATTAAGATATTTCAATATGCATCAGTAACTTAAAGGTGTCCAGCAAAGAAAAAATGGGTCTACCTTTTTTGCTTCTTTGTGCAGAAAGGCCTCAAAGGGAAAGGGGATTCTGTAGTTTATTTCTGCAGGAGGATGGTTGGGAAAGGGGGCATTTTTCTCCTTTTTTTACATTAGGCACATTGCCGCCAAGAGCCTCTTGGCAACTGGAGAATGACAAGGTCAAGGACATCAAAGCCAGAGAAGTCCCCACCTCTACTGGAAATGGACTGCCAGGGTCTGAGCTCAGAGACTCCAGAGACCCAGAGCCAGGGCAGAGAAAGGACTTCAGTGTGGAAGACTCTGCCCTCCTGTGAGTCCCATGAGATGGTGAGGTTAGCCATAGAACCACAGACTACAGGAGGGCAAACCATGGCAAGATTCCCTCCCCGTTAGCCCCTTCATACAGCTTTCACAGCAGAAGGAGACACATGGCTAGTTTAGGTTTAGGGTTTTGTTTTGAACAAAGAATCAATGTTTCCTTTAACTCAAGGGAAGTAAAATGAAATACGTTTTATTCTGTTATTAGTAAGTGAATAAATATTTGATGCAGGTGGTTTTGATTTTTAAGCTGTATTGAAAAGATTAACAGGGTGTCTGGGAGAGGCTAAGGGGTCCCTTCCCTTTTGGGTGTTTGTACCAGACAGCTCAGCACTGGCCAAAATCTCTCTGTACTTGGCAAGAATTCCTCACATCCTACCTCACTCACCATTAATCCAGTTCTACAAAGTCACCTCACAGGAACTGAACAGAAACAGCTTTTCTTCCTTGTTGTTCACCTAAATTCCCAAACATGGTAGTGGGCTGCTTAGTCTCTCTAGCCCAGCAGTTCTCACACTGTGGGTTGAGACCCCAAAGTGGGTCGCGACTCCGTTTTAATGGGCAAAAAGAACAGGAGTACTTGTGGCACCTTAGAGACTAACAAATTTATTTCACCATGAGCTTTCGTGAGCTACAGCTCACTTCTTCGGATGCATAGAATGGAACACACAGACAGGAGATATTTATACGTACAGAGAACATGAAAAGGTGGAAGTATGCATAACAACAGGAAGAGTCTAATCAATTGAGATGAGCTATCATCAGCAGGAGAAAAAAAACTTTTGAAGTGATAATTAGATGACCCATAGAAGGTGTGAGGAGAACTTAACATAGGGAAATTGATTCAATTAGTGTAATGACCCAACCATTCCCAGTCTCTGTTTAGGCCTGAGTTAATTGTCTAATTTGCATATTAATTCAAGTTCAGCAGTCTCTTTGGAGTCTGTTTTTGAAGTTTTTTTGTTGCAAAATTGCCACCTTCAAGTCTGTCACTGAGTGGTTAGAGAGGTTGAAGTGTTCTCCCACTGGTTTTTTAATGTTATGATTCCTGATGTCAGATTTGTGTCCATTTATTCTTTTGTGTAGAGACTGTCCAGTTTGGCCAATGTACATGGCAGAGGGGCATTGCTGGCACATGATGGCATATATCACGTTGGTAGATGTGCAGGTGAACGAGCCCCTGATGGCGTGGCTGATGTGATTAGGTCCTATGATGGTGTCACTTGAATAGATATGTGGACAGAGCTGGCATCGGGCTTTGTTGCAAGGATAGGTTCCTGGGTTAGTGTTTATGTTGTATGGTGTGCGGTTGCTGGTGAGTATTTGCTTCAGGTTGGGAGGCTGTCTATAAGCGAGGACTGGCCTGTCTCCCAAGATCTGTGAGAGTGAGGGATCATCTTTAAGGATAGGTTGTAGATCTTTGATGATGCGCTGGAGAGGTTTTAGTTGGGGGCTGTAGGTGATGGCTAGTGGCGTTCTGTTATTTTCTTTGTTGGGCCTAAATAGAGACTGGGAATGGTTGGGTCATTACACTAATTGAATCTATTTCCCTATGTTAAGTTCTCCTCAGACCTTCTATGGGTCATCTAATTATCACTTCAAAAGTTTTTTTTTCCTCCTGCTGATGATAGCTCATCTCAGTTGATTAGACTCTTCCTGTTGTTATGCATACTTCCACCTTTTCATGTTCTCTGTATGTATAAATATCTCCTGTCTGTGTGTTCCATTCTATGCATCCGAAGAAGTGAGCTGTAGCTCACGAAAGCTCATGCTGAAATAAATGTGTTAGTCTCTAAGGTGCCACAAGTACTCCTGTTCTTTTTGCGGATACAGACTAACACGGCTGCTACTCTGAAACCTGTCATTTTAATGGGGTCGCCAGGGCTGGCTTAGTCTTGCTGGGACCCTGGGTGAAAGCCCGAGCCCCACCACCCGGCGCCAAAGCTGAAGCCTGAGCCCAACTGCCTGGGGCCAAAGACCAAGGGCTTCAGCCTGGGTTGTAGGGCTCAGGTGACAGACCCCTGCCAGAGGCTGAAGCCTTTGGATTTCTGCTTTCCCCCTCATCCCTCTCACCCTCCCCCCCTGGGTTGGGGTAGCTCAGGCTTTGGTCCCCCCTCCTGGGGTCATGTAGTCATTTTTGTTGTCAGAAGGGGGTCACAGCGCAATGAAGTTTGAGAACCCCTAGCCTCTCAAAGGGTAAGAGATCTGCTTAGTAGGAGAATGCATTTCAGTTTCCCCAGCCACATGAGTCACATTGTCATGCTCCCGTTGGCTGAGGTTTCCAGCAAATCAAACAAAATCCATGGCTGTTATCACTACTATTGTGGGTCAAAGTGAATTCTTAGCTTTAATTTCACCTACCACCCAAGTCAGTTTATATACCTTGCTTTATGTTGCCAGTAAATCCCAATATGCTAATTTATAATTATCAGAAGTATCAGGTCTACATCTCCATAATTATGGAGCCCAGCAGAGACTCCAAGGGTAACCAAAAAAAAAGCATAGTCTAGAGGTTAGACCACAGGACTGGAGTCAAAACACCCAAATCCACTTCCCACCTTTAGATACCTATGGCCTTCAACAAGCTTATGAACAGCTCTACACTTCCTCATCTGTCACATCAGGATAACAGCAGCTAAGGTATTTCTATTGTGGCCATCACCACAGTAGCTAGCTGCCTAACTCCTAGGAGCAGTGTGTGCAGCAGCTGGCTAATGTTTGCAAAGCATTATGAAGATGAAAAGCACCGTGCATATTAAATGCCAAGTATTACAATTTCAAAGAAAAAATTAGTCAAGAGAAAATAGCTCAGTTCTGCCACCTTTGCTCACATCAAATAGTGCTTAATGTCAAAAGCAACTCTTCAGTTACAGGAGGCTACCCAAAGTTCTATTCAGCATGAGGACAAAATCTGGCTCTCAATGCACATCTTAGAACAGTGGTTCTTAAACTTTTGTGCTGGTGACCCCTTTCACATAACAAGCCTCTGAGTGTGAACCCCCTTATAAATTAACAACACTTTTACATATATTTAACACCATTAGAAATGCTGGATACAAAGCAGGGTTTGGGGTGGAGGCTGACAGCTCATGACCCTCCATGTAATAACCTCACGACCTCCTGAGGGGTCCTGACCCCCAGTTTGAGAACCCCTTTTTGAGAAGATACATGGACATGGGCAGTGGAGCCTTCCTTCACTGACAATGCAAAAAAGTTCTTTAAGCCCACCCACGGAGTAATGCACTCAAAAGGAGGATTTTCAAAAATTCTTATTACTTGGTCAAATCAAAACTGTTCTCAGCAGATCACTCAAAGATGCTTCTCCTCATCAAGGAGTAATCCCATGCCAACTTTTCAAAACATAGTAGGACCTGTTCAAAACATAGTAGGAAGAAAAAGTAGTTTAATGGGGGAAGTCTATTTTGTTTCACTTTTCTCATTTGTTGCCTCAGTTGTTTCTAGAAGACTTGAACAAGAACAATAATCTTCAGGCACCAGGCCTTCGAAATTTCAGCAAGGAAGTTTGAAAACCATTATTGTGGACCCAGTAATACCCGCCTAATGTTAAGTGCTGCTGGAGCTTCAGCTGTAATTACATATTAGCAAACAAACACTACACGTAGTGGCTGTTAAAGTTGTGGCAGGACACACACCACCACCCACAACTTTAAAAACTTGGAAACATAGAAAACTTGTGCACTTCTTTCCACTTTTATATGCCTACAACACTTCAAAACTCCATAAGGCTCTCATCCATCTCTAGGAGATACCAAAAAGCTGTATGTACTCCAACTTCAACCTTGAAATTATATAAAAGCATTTGAGGTCACTGTTAGGTGTTGTATCAGTTCTGTCACAGGTCAGCACATCTAACTGTCACACATTTGGGAAAGTATTCTGCACTTTCCAGATCTTTTGCATTGAAAAGTGATTGAGTGTGTTTTGCTCTGCTAGATCTATGCAGAACATATATTTTTATGTTACGGACAAACAGTTATAAAATGCTCTGTAGACAAACACTGTCAACATATAATGTATGTTACTGATGAGGTACACTAAAGAAATTAGAAGTGATGGAATGAATAAAACAGAGTCGGTCTCTTTGGGGAAGAAAGTTACCAGAGGCTACCCTGGAATAGTGCTTGGAGTCTGCCACAGACCAAGATCCTATCTGGATACAGATAGAGACCTTTAATAGTTTTAATGAAATAAATACTACTGAGAATTGCATGATAATGAGACTAAGTTCCTAGATATAGGTTGGAGGACAAGTGCTACTAATAATGGTAGGGCCCAGTTATTCCTGGATGTGATAGCTGACAGATTTCTTCACTAAATAGTCACCAAACCAACAAGAGGTGGTGGCATTTTAGATTTAGGATTGGTGAGTAGTGACGACCTCATAAAAGAACTGGCTGTAGGGGACAACCTTGGGTTGAGTGATCATGAGCTAGATCATTTTAAACTCAATGGACGGATAAACAAAAGTGGTCTGCAACTAGGATCCTTGATTTCAAAAGGGCAAACTTTAAAAAATTATGGCAATTAGTTTGGTAAGTAGACTACACTGCAGAATTCAAGGATCTGACTGTGCTGAGGCCTTGGAATTATTTAAGTAATAATTGCAGAAGCTATCTGAAGCCTGCAACCCAAGCAAGGGGGGGAAAAAATTAATAGGGAGGGGTTGCTGACCAAACTAGATGAATAAACATCTCAAACAGGTGATTAATAGAAAACGGAAAGCCTACAAGGAAAGGAAGATGGGTTGGATCAGCAAGAAAAGCTACTTTTTGGAGGTCAGAAAGTGTAGGGAAAAGTGAGAAGGGCCAAAAGCCAAACAGAGTTGGACCTTGCAAAGGAAATTAAAACCAACGAAAACAAGGAAAGACATGAGACCACTAAAAACTCTGAGGATGGGCTGGAGAATAAAGATAATCTAGGCATGGCCCAACACCTATATGAATACTTTGCCTCTGTTTTTAATAAGCGTAGTGGCAGGGTGGCTAATGGAAATGAAGCTATGAAGGTAAAAATTACCACATCTAAGGTGGAAGTCAAATTCAAGTAGTTTAATGGGATCAAATCTGGGGGCAAATGAAATTGCCAATCCAAGAGCAAGGATTTTTAATGAATTTGTAAACTCGGGGTTGTACCCTATCACTGGGCAATTGCTAATAAAGTACCTTTTTACAAAAAAGGGCGGGCGGGGGGGGGGGGTGATCTGGGAAACAGGCCCGTTAGTTTGATTCAATTGCATGCAAGGTCTTGGAACAAGTTTTGAAAGAGAAAGTAGTTAAGGACTGAGGTAAACAGTAACTGGGATAAAATACAACATGGTTTTACAAAAAGTAGATCATGCCAGACCAACCTAATCTCTTCCTTTGAGAAGATAACCGATTTTTTAGACAAAGGAAATGCAATAGTTCAGGGACTGGCAACCATGGGGGCTGCAGGAAGTGGCAGCCAGCGCGTCCCTCGGCCCGCGCCGCTTCCCGCAACCCCCATTGGCCTGGAACGGCGAACCGTGGCCAGTGGGAGCTGCAATCGGCCAACCCTGCGGATGCTTCAGGTAAACAAACTGGCCCAGCCCACCAGTGGATTTCCCTGATGGGCCACATGCCAAAGGTTGCCAATCCCTACAGTAGATCTAGTCAACCTGCATTTCAGTAAGGCATTTGGTACAGTTCCACATGGGAATTAAATTAAAGAAGATGGGGATTAATATGAGAATTGAAAGGTGAATAAGGAACTGGTTAAAGGGGATACTACAACGGGTCATGCTGGAAGGTGAACTGTCAGGCTGGAGGGAGTTCCTCAAGGATTGATCTTGGAACCAATCTTATTTGAACATTTTCCATTAATGCCCTAGGCACAAAAATAGGGGTCTGCACATTTTATTAGCACATGACACAAAGTTGGGAGATATTGCCAATGTGGAGGGGGATCAGAATATCATACAAAAAGATCTGGCTGACTTTAAAATTGGAGTAAGAGAAATGGGATGAAATGTAATAGTCTCTACGTGCATGACTTTGTGCTAACTCCAAAAATGTTTGCTATGAAATGGGGATTTACCAGTTGGAAGTGACACACAACAAGACAGACCTGGGTGTATTGGTTGATCACAGGAAGACTATGAGCCGCCAATGTGATGTGACTGTGAAAAAGGCTAATGCAATCCTAGGATGAATCAGGCGAGGGATTTCCAGTAGAGACAGAGAAGTGTTAGTACCATTATAAAAGGCACAGGTGAGACGTCATCTGGACTACTGTGTGCAATTCTGGTATCCCATGTTTAAAAAAGATGAGTGCGAACTGGAACAGGTGCAGAGAAGGGCTACTAGGATGATCAGAGGAATGGAAAACCTACTTTACGTGAGGAGACTTAAGGAGCTTAGCCTGTTTAGCCTAACCAAACGAAGGCTGAGAGGAGATATGATTGTGCTCTATAAATCTATCAGACAGGGAAGGAGTTAAGTTAAACTACTATGTTGACAAGAAAAATGGATATAAACTGGCCATCAAATTTAGCCTTGAAATTAGACGAAGGTTTGTAACCATCAGAGGAGTGGAGTGAAGTTCTGGAACAGCCTTCCAAGGGGAGTAGTGGGGGGCAAAAAACCTAAATGGTTTCAAGACTGAGCTTGATAAGTTATGGAGGAAATGCTATGATAAGGCTGCCTACAATGGCATGTGGCCCAGCTGCGACTGCTAGTAGCAAATAGCCCAAAATGTCCAGAGATGGGACACTAGATGGGGAGGGCTCTGAGTTACTACAACTAATTCTTCCCTTATGTCTGGCTGGTGAGTCTTGCCAACATGTTCGGGGTCCAACTGATGGCCATATTTGGAGTTGAGAAGGAATTTTTCCCCAGGTCAGATTGGCAGAGACCCTGGAGGTTTTTAGTCATCCTCTGCAGCATGGGGCACGGGTCACCTGTTGGTCTGAACTAAAGTAAATGGAGGATTATCTGTAACTTGAAATCATGATTTGAGGAGTTCAGTAACTCATCCAGAGTTTATAGGTCTATTACAGGAGTGAGGGCTGAAGTTCTGTGGCCTGCAATGTGCAGGAGGTCAGACTAGATGATCACAATGTTCCCTTCTGAGCTTAACGTCTATGAGACTCTAATCTCTGAACACTGGATTCATTATCTCAGGTAACAATGGTAAAGTAGTATTGAGATGGCTATACACGCACTGTACAGTGGCACACATGATCCACTAAAATTAATTCTGATGTTACAAATCAAGAAATACAATCTTCAATGAAACACAGGCAGTAGGTGCAAGTGATCTAACAGAGAGTTTCATGTCAGTGACTCCAGTTATAAAAAAGGGGGAAACATTTCACTAAAACGGATTTTAAATTGGAAATAATTTTAAGTCTTGCAAGAAATCTAGCTCTTTAAATGTGCATACCAATTTACCTGCTATAATAGATACAGTGCTCAACATTTTCAAATGCGGATGCCTAAAGTTGGGTACTTAAATCCACACTGAGTCCCCAACAAACATTAGCCTAATTTACAAGGGCTGGAGCTCATGGAAGTCCCTGAGAGTCCAAAGGAAAGCCCAAGGAAGACAATGAGAATCTTTCCAGTGATTTCAGGGGGCTGGTAGATCAAGACAATCCACTTCAATGGGATATGCAGGGGTTCAGCACGTGTTTACTTAAGTGCATAACTAATGGTTCTAGGGGCTTAATGTAGGCATCCAGTTGTATAACTGAGGTATCCAGGGTTGGAAGAAGGCAAGGTCAGTAGAGAAAAGACCTACACACAAAAGTCCCAACAACAACAACAAAAATCTGCTCTTATATCTATCCCGTGTCTATTTCTACAACTCAAGAACCTTGCCCATACATCCAGGAAGAGCTTTTTGTCATGTGACTCTTGCATCTGGCACAAAGGAGGCTAAAATCCAGAAGGAAGCAGTGTATTGACACTGTTCACTCTCACTGGAAAGAGTTTAGGCTAATGCTGAAATAAACTAAAAGCTGGCACAAAATTAGATATTTTACAATTTCAGAATGGCCTTGACCATAGTGATGAGTTGTTATGGGAACCGAACAGGAATGTGGTGACCTTGTTCCCTCTCAAACAGATCCTAGAGAACAGGAAACAGAGAGCCATGTGTGGGCCCTTCCAGGACATGTGGGAGGCAGCTGTCTTTTCCCTCTGCTGCTTTAAACGAACACCACTCCACTCAGCCTTCCTCTTCTGTGGCTCAGAGACCAAAAACAACAAGAAGCAGAAGGGCTATTTTGACTCACAAAGGCTCTAATCTTGCAATAGTTCCATGCACACAAGCAAAGCTCACTGCAGGATCAATGCCTAATGCAGCTATTTCTCCCCCATCACATTTTTAAAGTAGCTTTTTATAAGTCTTCAATTAAAACCAGCTTTGTGGGGTTTTATATATATAAAAACTTTAGAAGAAAAATATTTCAGTGAAGCACTTTAAAATCCCATTCTCTCAAGCTCACCACCACTTCATATTGCTTCTCACTAGCCATATTTTCTTCCAGTGCATTCTCTCAGACATGCTATTCTCCTGCTCAGATTGATTCTTGTATCATAGGAATAGGTCTTCACACAGTTGCATTATATACTAGGCTCACAGCTCCAGTTCTTCTGACAAGTTTTCAAGAAGCAAGCTGCACAACCGCAGCTTAACTGTGCACATGCTATAGTCTGGGTTTTGTTCTGAGAAGTGCCAGATAGCACAACCTAAAGTTTCCACTAAGTAACCTCCAGACATCTAGGAGATATAAGCACACCATGTCTCCTTAGCTGCTCTTTGTCAAGGACTGCTGATGGTGAGGGGGAAATTGTAGGATGAGGGCTGGGTTAATGCCCTGGATACTCCCCCAGAAGGGCCTGTGGATGGCTCAGCACTGCCATGCAATCTTTCTTCCCACACCTCTCCCAACATGGCGGAGGATTCCAGGCCACCATTTGGCATATAGCCATAATTTCACCATGATAAAGAACACTTACACGGAAAGTGAAGTAACTGCCAAGGAGCAAAGTGCAACTCTTTAAAAAGCAAGACTTATTCTGCTTGTTACTATTGCCCTAAGGAAGAGACAGAAGCACTCCCCTCATACTGCCTCTCCCCACAGCCCTTAGCTAACTCTTCTTTTAGGAACAAAATGCAAAGTAAATCCTTGGATGTTGAGCCTTTTCTTATCTTCAGACATTAGAAGTGATGGCCAGGAATTGTTCTGAACTGAAGAGGGTGGAAGGAGATGCCTGCCTACTTATCTCCTTTCAGCAAGACATGCTATGAATAGGAGGACCTGGGGCCCTGTACAGCTCAGGCCCTCCTACTTGTCACTCAGTACTGAAAAAGGTGCCAGCAGGGGAGGAGATGCTGTTCTACGGATGTAGATGGCTGTAGTCTGTTGGAGCTATCCAGGTAAGTGTTTTACTGTTTGTGAGCATCTCTGGACGCTGAAAGACGACTAACAGGTCAGTAGTACTTTAATTACTATGAACCTGGGTCTGTAGTTATGACCAACAGCCCTGTGTTTAAAAGGATACTACATCTCTGTTTTTCAGCAAGGCACCTTCCTGGTATGGAGGGTAACATGGCACATGCTCTAACTAGGCTTACACTATAGTGTTTTATGAGCTGCAATGACTGCTTCTTAGTTTCTTGGCAGCGTTTGAGGTGCTGGTCTTACCTTACAAAGCCCTAACTGCCTTCATGGGACCTGCCAACAAGACTACCTTTTCCCATGTGCACCACTGCCACAGTTAAGTTCAGCAGCAGGCCCTTGAGCTTCATTGTAACTCGCTGAGGCCATGTCTACACAGGGATGCTCAGGAAAGTTAAGGCAAATCAACTAAAGGTGTTAAGTCAATACCCGTAAATTAAAATGTGGTAATGCCCACGCAACCACCCACCTCCCAGTAGATACTCTCTCAGGAGAGAAGGGTTCTTAGATCGCTGTAACTTAAAGTGGGATGTAGGAAAGCAAGGAGTCCCCAGTGTACACCGAGCTCAGCCTACAGAAGCTATGAAGCGTGGGATCCCCTAGTATGGAAAACTAAAACAAATCCTCCTGTAATCAAATGCCCCATAATGGGGTAGAAGTGGAGGGGACTGAATCGGTGACCATGGGCTTTAAAAGAATAAGGCTTTATTGCCTGAGCTCAAAGGCTATAGCAGACTTGTAAATCTCTGTATGCGAACTAGTTATTAGAGGGGAACAGGGATACATTGCATAAGCCTGGGTCACTCTCCCATCATCTCTGGCTAAAAATGGTTGTAATTCAAATTTTCCCTGCCCATTCATAACCTCATCATTCAGACTATACAGTCAGATAATGCCAGAGAGAACACTGTTATCACAAAGGTATGAAATACATGCTAGAGTGGCATAACACGCCTCTGTTCCTTCATTAACAAAGGATGAACTAAAACATTTGAAATGGATAGGTGGTCAGCAGCATGGACCTCAAACGACAGAGCTTCAGATCTGATGGGATGTACAACAAAAAATGTTTGGGCCTATTGTTCTGGGTCAGACATCAGGGCAGCCAAAGGGCTTGAAGCAGCAGATTCAAGGTGTGATCTGGCACAATAGGAGCTAAGAGTTCTCTGAAATGCATTAGACTGTATTATGTGCACTTCTCAAGGCTATTGTTTATTCATGCTGGGATCTAAAGGAAGCTGAGGCCAATGCAGAAAGCTTCCAGACTGGAAACGTGTTAAAGTTTGCAGTAAGTAAGTCCAATCCTGCTCCCATTGAAATCAGGGGGAGTTTTGCTGCTGAATTCAATGTACAATAACAATTCACTAAGAGCATAGACTTGAGGTCACAGATGGAAAGATCGGTCTCCACAAATGCAGAATGACAGCAACCAAGGCTCTGAAAAGAAAAACCATGCAGATTTGCTGTAAATGGTGTAAATTTGCTAACTGGGAGTCCTTAGTTGCTCTGTTTTTAAACGGGGAGCAGTGTTGGTTGTTCTAGTATTATAACGCCACTTGTCTCCAGTTCAGACCCATGGCATAACCTGCGCCTAAAGTAACTTTGTAGCTTTAAAGACAGAAGTACTGGGAAGGGAGACTGAATGTGGGTCAGAACCTGACCCCCTTTGCATTACTACAGTGGGCAACGGAGGATGCAGATGTGGGTGACACAATGGCAGCATAGCCTGTCCATCCCAGCCATACATGGCTTTCCTAGGTAGGCGAGGGGTGTGGCTGAAGTGCACTGTAGTCAGGCAACCCCCAACTAGCCATAGTCTCTAGGGGAATCCATTCTAGCCAGCATGAGAGCAGCCATAGAACTCATCTTCCCACCCCGCCAGCTCAGCCAGATCTGGGGTCTAGCCCTCTGGCTGATCTGCTGAGATATAAACTCCCATTCAAATCAGTACAAACTTGTAAAGTGTTTTTTGCCAAGGACAGAATTTTTTCTTGTTATCACTTTTTAACGAGAGAATCATATGACTGGGAGCAGCTAGTCTGAGTAAGACGGAAGTCTGCTAGAATCCACAGCCCTTTATTTTTGGCAGTGTTTAACAGCCCATTTCATCCTTGCACTCCTTCTCAGATACAACAGAATAGGGAATGAGATTTTTGTAGGTCAGCCAAAATAATTTTTCATAAATTCACATGTGGAGCAAACCTGCAAAGTGCTATTTCATCCAGGGCTTTCTTCCCTAGAGGCTGTTATAAAGCTCTGTGAGAGAGTCCCATATGCCCTTTAACAGACCAATGATCACACAGAATTGTACATGGCAGTAACAGGAAATCAGCTGTTTTCCCCTCATAAGTTCCTTGTGCTACATCCAAACCATGTATTTTTCAGGACACATGGGCACTTTGCATTACGTACTCTGAAAGAGATGATATTGCAGTGACTATTAAAGCAAATGCACGTGTTCTAATGTGATACTAGCTCCAGGACAAGTTACCATATTCTCATGACAGACTCTTGGCCAGCTCCTGATCTGGAATGCCAGGATAATTCTACTAGCTTTAGAGTAAATCTGAAACTATTACATCCATTTAACAAAGACCAGAATCAAAACCATTATATGCGGCAACTAGACTGGAGATGGACTGGTTTAGAAAAATTTGGGCCCAAGGCAGAAGGGGTAAGTTTGCTGTTAAGATTTCTTTTGGATCACCATGATAGGAGATTTTCAAAAGGCACTCATTTCAAAAGGCCTTTATAGAATGGTACTGACAATAGAATGGTACTGACAATGTTTTAAAAGATACTCACACAACAGTAATTATGACACAAGATGCACAGAGTGGCACTGACCCAGTGGTTCTGTAATCATGCCACAAGGCTCCCCCTGAATGCCTGCAAGAGTATTTTTCAGATATTTCTTTTAAGGAAGCAAGCACTGCCACTGGCCTCACAAATCAAGGCTTTAGATATTTTAAATAATGACATTAAGAACTGAAGATTATCTCTGACCAAATCTTGCATGGTAGTCAACTCCTGAGGGGAAAACCCAGTCCCATCCACTGCAGCCACAGAAGTTCCTTGTGCACTGGAACCAGAGCAGTTCCCCTATCTAAGGAAAAGGCTGAATGTGGAAACTCTGCTTAGCGCATGTGCACCCGTTGCAAGAGTTCTGCTCTGTATGAATCCCCTGAAAGGGGCTGGAAGTGACTATGGTGTGGCTGGGCCGGGATAGGGCCTTTGTACAGATCCTCATTCTTTCTATTCCCTGCACTGGGAGTCTGTACGTGTGTCCTATAGAGACTACAGTATCTCACAGCTAGGGTAGAAAGATTCCTCCTCTGACCCTGTATATCTGCCCATAGCGCTGCCTGACTGTTCAGGTCTTGTTGGCTGGGGTCACAGCAATGCTTACTTCTCAGTTCCAGTTCATTAAAAGGCCTTCCTGATATTGGACTAGTCTGGATGCATTTCACTTTTGTCATCAACCAGATTAGACCCATACTAAAATCCTACCTAATTTGAACAGTGCCACAAGTTGAATCTACCAGTCAGATGCACTGATGGTAACTTACATTTCCACTACATCTTTTACTCAGAAAAGCTTTTGTTTCAAATTCAAAAGTGTTCTGTTTCTTGTTCTTCACTTTGCTTTTACCTTGTCCTCCAGTGGGGAAAATGAGAGCCAGTAAACATGAGGGGAGACCCAATGCTTTTTTAAATGGAAACAAATATAAATTTAGTCAGCGTTGTCATTCACCTAACATTTTGATGAGCATTTCATCCAGCTCTATCCAGAAGGCTCACAAAATTCCAAACAAACAAGAAACAATTCACAGGCTGGTGTGCAGCACTGCACAATATCTGATTAGAGGAAAGAAAGAGTAACTCATTCAAGTGAACGGGGAGCAGGGGCAAATATTTTATCCAGACAATATGGTTCATAACCCTAACTCTGGCAAACACACACCATGGCTGCTTTAAGGACCACAGGAGGGTTGAGATCTACTTCATTTTTATCTCTCATCTGGAACAATTTCTCCAGCAACACATGCATGGTAGCACCATGATTGGACATTAGTTCAGTACAGACCCACTTGGAAAGATATCACCTACTGATTCACCAGGCACCACTTCCTGCGGTGCCTTCCATAATAAAGGTGTGCACAGGAGTGCTGGTAAGAGACTGACCTATATTTCCTGGTTGTAGCCTTTCCGTGCGGGGGCGGAGGGGTGAGTGAGAAAGAAAGAGAGAGACAGCTCGAACCGCAGCCATGAGGGGTGGCAGTGGGGGCGACAGCTTGAGCCACAGCCTCTCCACATGGGAGGGGAGAGAGAGTGTGTGTCAGTTTGAGCCGCAGCCTCTCTGTGCAGGGTGGGCGGGAAGACAGGTTGAACTGTAGCCTCTCCCCACGGGAAGGTGACAGCTCGAGCCATGCAGCTTCCTGCAGCAGGAGGAGGTTCACGGAGGTGGGTCTGACCCGCCCTGGGAGCAGCCCCTGCAGGGGAAGAGGAAGTCTTGTCCCTCCCCATCCTCTGCTGGGACTAGCAGCTGGAGTCCTGCAGGGCCCTGGCTGGGCACCAGATTTCACGGGGGAGATCAGATTTCATGCTCTGTGATGTGTTTTTCATGGCCGTGAATTTGGTAGGGCCCTAGTTATGTCTAATGAGTCTATTCATTACTCCATTACTGAGAATCAATAAAACTTATTAAGGATGTTTATTGCAGGTCTTCCCAGAACCTATGAGCCCCTCCCACACCAAAACTGGCTTTGGCTGAGAATAAATTAAGATTTATTTTGGCCCTTATTTCCCTCAAGGGTTTGTTCATCAACAATTTTCATGATTTGTTGGTCTCAGCTTTATCTATGGCTAATTATTGTGAGGATCACTCAACTGAGGCTGAATACTGCTTAGTAATGGAACAGTGTGGTCAGGCAATGTGCAAGATGTGCAGCATTTTCAGGCCCCAACTGCTAAGGAGAGAACAAACAATACTAACAGATGGACATGACCAGTACACAAAAGCAAATGCTTGCCCTTCCTCCACTGTAAGTGTGTCTAGCTCCTGAGCATCTAAGTAGATGTTCTCTGTGTTAGAAACTCAGGTATCCAATGCAGAAGGCTGAGACAAAACATAAAAACTACTACAGCATCATCTACACATAAAAGTTTTAGCAGCACAGCTATGTCAGTTCGGTATGTAACCATAAGCTATACCAGTAGAAGCACTCTTATACTGATGTAACTGCATTTACTCTAGGAGGGTTTTGCTACTTTAAATATACCAGTATAATTAAACAGCAAGCTTTGCAATGTAGACCTGATCTAAGAAATATTTTGTGCTTTTATCCAAATGCATAAAGCATTTTACTTGTCATCTGCTTGCATAGTGGATACTGAAGGCAAACATTTTTGCTGGCAACTGGAAGAGACAATCTGAGATAGTTTAGTTAAATGAATATAACGGTCGAGCGTGCAGATGTGTACTGCTCTGTGTCCAACTGGAGGATGGTTAGAAGGAATTGTTCATGGTGATGAGTTGGCAAGAGGGGCGGGGGGAGGAGTTTAAAATGATGGCCTTGGATGTGTTGCAATGATAATTGAGTCTCCATTCTCTCAGTAAGTGCAATAAATAAACTTAATTATAAATACAATAGCGATTCAAGTTGTGGAAGCATTTGCAGAGCGAGATTCTGTTTGCATTGCTTTGCAACACACCTAATACCGGTATATGCAAAATGTTATTTGAAAATTGTTAAAGAAACAGTTGACAAGAATACAGGAGACATTTCATTATCTCTCTTCTTGAAATAATATTGGTACTTATGCTTGCATGATTCATCTTTCTTAGCCTTTGAATGGAAAGTGGCCCTTTTTTCAGCTGGCATAAGAATAAATTTGTACTGGAGGGCCCTACCCCAGTTTCCTGAGCAGCACACTCATATTTCTCTGGCTGCCTTCCCCTTCTCTCCCTTCCTCCAAACTCAACCAGAGCCCTGAGGAGATCTCATTTTATTAGGGAGCCTCGCCATTGCCTATGGGTACTATGACCCATTCCCTACATGACCTTGGGAGACCTTACTAAATTACATTTAAGTATCTTTGAAGTCTATTGTATTAAATACCAAGTTTAGGTAGTACAGTGAACTGAGACTGTATATAACCTCTCTGGGGGGAGATGTGATGTGAGGCCTGGGAGTTGAAGGAACTATATTGAAAGCATGCCAAATGGACTTGTGGGTCAATACGTGTGAAGTGGGTTTCCTTGGGATTCCCTAGGAAGCATTTAAGCAACTTTTACCCAACTCAGGGCTAGTCTACACTTACCAGCCGGGTCGACGCGGTGAGTTCGACTTCTCGGAGTTCGAACTATCGCGTCTAATCTGGACGCGATAGTTCGAACTCCGGAAGCGCCGCAGTCGACTCCGGTACTCCACCACTGCAAAAGGCGGTGGCGGAGTCGACCTTGGAGCCGCGGACTTCGATTCCGCGGCGTCTGGACGGGTGAGTAGTTCGAACTAGGGTACTTCGATTTCAGAGCTGATCTCAGTGTCTCTGTATCAGGGGCGGCTCTAAAGCCCAGCGGGCAAGCACGCCTGGCGGCCTTTCCCAGGCAGGCGCGGCGGCAGGGTGGTCGGGCCGCCGTCATGTCATGCGGAGGGGTCCACAGACTCGGGGGACGACGGACTGCCGCAGGCCGCAGGGGCCGGGGCGCTGCTCCCGCCGCTGCTCGCTGGGACCTTCGCGCGCGATGACCGCGCAGCTCAACCGAACCGCCGGACGCCGCGGACCCGCAGCGCGTCGCGAGCAGCCAGCTGAGCTGCGCAGCGCGCGGGACCTCCTTAGTCATGCCCAGCAGCAGCTGCTCTCCGCGCTCGGGGGGCGCACATTTGCAGCTGGGTGTGTCCCTACCTGCTCTGTATCCATTTGCAGCTGGGTGTGTCCCTACCTGTGTGTGTGCGCACGCGCATGCACGCACTGGAGAAGGCTTGAGGGCTGGCACCCAGCTAGGACAGGGTGAGGAAACCCAGGATGGTAGAACAGGTGGAACCAGTGGGACCCCAGCACATCAGGTGACATCCTGGGTAGGGGGGGGTCCAACCCATCACTATCCTGTTTACAGATGGAAACCCAGACATTCAGGTATGTCTACACTGAAAAGAAAAACCATGGCACCAAGTCTCAGCACCTGGGCTAATTGACTCAAGCTTTGGGCGGGGCGGGGGGGGAGGACTTAGGCTGCAGAACTAAGTAGCAGCACAGACATTCTCACTCAGGCTTGGAGGGTTTTGGACCTCAGGCTCCAGCACAAGTGGCAACATCTATGCTGTTATTTTTAGCCCCACAGCCCAAGCCCCTGTCAATTAACCTGAGACTCAATACCACAGATGTTTCTTTGCAGTGTAGACCTACCCTCTGTGACTTGTCAAGGGTCATACAAGATGGCTGTGGTGGAGCAGGATTAGAACCCACATCTCCTGCAGCCCAGGCTAGTCCTCTAACCACTGGACCATCTATCTTCCCCTACATTGTATAGGAGATACAGTTACACATGTAAGTCTGAAGAAAAAAAAAACCACCAGAATCCAAAGACATACATATTCAGATGTAGACTAGAGTAGATGACTCTTGAGGTCCCTTCTAACCCAATGATTTTACAAGTCAGGGGTATTCTTAAGAATTTAGCTATGATGACTCTCACAGTTAAGTCTCCTTGCACTGCCCTGAAAATACAACCCTCTGGGTTCTAATCTTTAAACAGTATTCTGTCCACATGAGCCTGAGATTTTAGTTTAGATTAAGGACTTGCTGCAGCCAAAACATATTTCTCCCCAGGTACAAGCCTGGTTCCAAAGGCAGGAATATAAACTCCAAAGAAACAGTTAATTTTATTTCCTCTACTTTATTAGCACTATCAAGGTCTATATTTTTGCTGCTTTGAGCCCCGTGTTTTATTTATTTTTTTAATATATATATAAAAATTATGTTCTATTTTTATAGTGCTTTTCACAACCAATGTTGTCCCAAAGCACTTCATAACAAGCATTATTTATTAGATACCAATATCTATTTTAAAACCGATTAGTCTCACAATTTAGCCCTTTTCCTGAAGCTATTGTAATGAGCCATTACTGTCTTTCCAGCAGCGACTCCCTCCCCCTGCAACTTGGGGTCTGGTTAGATCATGTTCTGGTGGTCAGCTAAAATGTCCTTTTTCAACCAAGAAAATTGTTTTCCCAGTAGCACTACAGGAAAGCCAGATTTGTGAGCAGGAGGTGGTGGTGGTAGCTCTCTGACTGTGCAGTTAGAAAGGGAGGCCACATCTGTGCAACCTGGGGAAGAAGCATCACCCAGTAACTAAGAACCCAGGAAAAGCAGCCTGAAGAGGTGAACTGAAAGTAAGTCTCTGGGAAATCCAGTTAAAAGCCAGATCTAGCCAGGGAGCAGATATAAGTTTCAGGAAGTCCAGGGGTACACGTCAAGGGAAGCCTCAGGTCAGGGACTGCTGCAGATGCTGCACGGGAATTGAAGCCTGCAGGAGACACACTAAATCAACAGCCAGCCCAGATCAGAGTAGGAAGGATGTGAACCAAGATGGAGAGAGACCCCTTCGCAGTGCAGAAGCCTCACAGACCAATGAAGCCCCCTTTATGAGAAGCAGTGTTGTGAACAAAGTAGTTCTGCTATTTCATATCTGAAACCTAACAGTGGTGTGTAACTTATCACTTAAATCAGCTTCTGTGCCAGACGACTGGTGGATAGCTAACGAAATGCCAATTTAAAAAGGAGGGCCAAGCAGCAATCCTGGCAATTACAGGCCAGTAAGCCTAACTTCAGAATTGGGCAAATTGGTTGAGAACAGTAGTAAAAACAGAATGATCAGACACAGATGAAAACGATATATTGGGGAAGAGTGGCCACAGTTTTTGTAAAGGGAAATCATGCCTCATCAATCTATTAGAATTCTTTGATGGTGTCAACAAGCATGTGGACAAGGGTGATCCACTTGATATAATATACTTGGACTTTCAAAAAGCTTTTGACAAGGTCTGTCACCAAAGGCTCCTAAGCAAAGTAAGCAGCCATGAGATGAGAAGGTTCTTTCATGGATCAGTACCTGATCAAGAGATAGGAAACAAAGGATAGGAATAAATGGTCAGTTTTCACAGTTAATAGAGGTAAATAGCAGGGTCCCCCAAGGATCGGTACTAGGACCTGTGCTGTTCAACATATTCATAAATTATTTGGAAAACAGGGCAAACAGTGAGGTGGCAAAGTTTGCAGATGATACAAAATTACTCCAAACGGTTAAGTTCAGAGCTGACTATGAAGAGCTACAAAGGAATCTCACAAAACTGGGTGACTGGGCAACAAAACAGCAGATGAAATTCAGTGCTGATAAATGCAAAGTAATGACCACTGGAAAACATAATCCCAACTATACATACAAAATGATGGGATCTAAATTAGCTGTTACCACTCAAGCAAGAACTTGGAGTCATTGTGGATAGTTCTCTGAAAATATCTGCTTAATGCACAGCGACAGTCACAAAAGCTAACCGAATGTTGGAAACCATTAGGAAAGGGATTGATTAGAAAACAAAATATCATAATGCCACTATATAAATCCATGGTACACTCACACTTTAAATACTGCATGAAGTTCTGGTCACCACATCTCAAAACAAGATACATTAGAAATGGAAAAATTACACAGAACGGCAACAAAGAAGATTGGGATATGGACCAACTTCCATATGAGGAGAGATTAAAAAGACTGGGACTGTTCAGTTTAGGAAAGAGACGACTATACAAGGATATAATAGAGGTCTATAAAATCATAAATGGTGAGAAGAAACTGAATAGGGAAGTGTTATTTACCCCTTCGTATAACACAAGAACCAGGGGCCACCAATGAAATTACTAGGCATCAAACATAAACCAAACAAAGAAGTACTTCTTCACACAATGCACAGTCAAGCTGTGGAACTCATTGGTAGGGAATATTGTGAAGGCCAAAAGTATAACCAAAATTCAGAAAAGAATTAGATAAGTTCATGGAGGATAGGCCCATCAACCAGGGGCGGCTCTGGGCATTTTGCCGCCCCAAGCACGGCAGGCAGGCTGCCTTCGGCGGCTTGCCTGCAGAAGGTCTGCTGGTCCCGCGGCTTTGGAGGACATCCTGCAGGCAACCAGCGGATCCTCCGCAGGCACGCCTGCCGGAGGTCCGCCAAAGCCGCGGGACCAGCGGACCATCCACAGGCAAGCCACTGAAGGCAGCCTACCTGCCGCCCTCGCGGCACCAGCAGAGTGCCCCCTGGGGCTTGCTGCCCCCCACTTGGCGTGCTGCGGCCTGGAGCTGCCCCTGCCATCAACGGCTATTAGTCAAGGCAATCAGAGACACAACCCCATGCTCTGGGTATCCCTAAACCTCTGACTACTACAAACTGGGAGTGGATGACAGGGGATGGGTAAAACTACCCTGTTTTGTTTGTTCCTTCTTAAGCTTCTGACACCAGCCACTGTCTCAGAAGACAGGATATTGAGCAACATGGACCATTGGTCTGACCCCGTATTGCCATTCTTAAAGGCTTTTTCCTCCCAGAGTGCATGGGCCCACAGGGATTAGAACCTGTCTGTCTAGACCAAATAGGAATTGATGAGCTATCTATCAAGCTGCATTGTGCTCTAATGCTGTTTACTGTCAATGCAGTTCTTTCCCTGACCTAGCCTACATCCTCACCAAGACCTCCTCTTTGTCTGCCAGATCAAGTAATGATCCCCATTTACTTTATGGCCTCTCTGTGAGAAAGTCATTTTGAGGGGGGAAAAACCACAGAGCATTAGATATCTATTTACAGAGCCAGATTAAGGCATAGGCACATGCCTAGAGCCCAATTCATATGTGGGGTTAGGGGGGACCCAACCTGAGCTCTGGACGGTCTGAGTCATGAACCCATGCAGAAGCTGGGCCCTGCACTGAGGAGCACCAGCCCTGGCTGCCCATGCGGGTTTGGCCCTCACACACACACACGATGAGGAGGGGCAGCCTGGTCAGAATTGAGGGAGTGTCATTGCAATGTGGTGCACAGGGTTTACCATGCCACTCACTCAATTTTTGCTCTCCCTCCCCTCCCCTGTCATGACAAAGGCAGGGCCGGGTTAAGGCAGGGGCTTTAGGGGCTGCAGCTCAGGGCCCCGGCTCAAGGGGGGCCCTGCAAAAATAAACAGGCAGCGATCTCCAACTCCAGGCTGCTAAAAGTTTTGTGGTGCCCTGCGGGATGCTCAGGCAAGCTGCCTGCATGCCATGGACCCACGCCGCTCCCGGAAGTAGCCGGCTGCTAGCACATCTCTGCGGCCCTGGGAGGACCGGCCAATGGGAGCTACAGGGGTGTCACTTGCGGGCGCAGGCAGCGCACAGAGACACACTGTCCCCCGCCCCCAGGGGCTGCAGAGACATGCTAGCAGCCAGCCGCTTCCAGAAGCAGCTTGGGGCTAAGCAAGCTGGCAGCCTGCCTGCGCCCTGCTGAGCTACCGGCTGGGAGCCCCCTGTGGTAAGCACCTCCCAGCCGGGGCCTGCAGCTCGCACCCCCTCCTCCACCCCAACCCCCTCCTCACTCAAACCCCCTCCCAGACCCTGCACCCCAACCCCCTGCCCCAGTCCCCTCCTGCACCAAAATCCCTCCCAGGAAAAAGACTTGTATACAGGGGCCCCACAAAACCTAATAGCCCACAGGAGAGTTAATCCAGCCCCAGATGTAGGGGTCACAGGGCCAAACATGAGCAATGCTATGCACCCCCCATGTACCAGGTCACAATGCCACTCATTGGCATGATGGAGGGGAGGAGGCCAAACCTGAGTAGGCAGTGGGGTGGCTAATGCTGCTCCTCTTCACCACTTCTGCAGGGAAGACTCTTGCATCGGTACCTGAACCGGACCAGCCACTGCTTTGCCATAGTCATCCAGGCACTGGCCAGGGACCTGTGGTGGGTGCCTGCACAGGGGAGCCAGCCAGGAAAGGGAGCAAGATTTCCCTAGGGCCTAGTGATGGATTAGCCCTGCCCTGCCTTGCCTATTTGGCCCCTGATAGTTGTAGCACCTACAGTGCTTCCCACAGCAACCAATACTACCTCTCTTTGCACCACTTAAACCCTGGGCAAGAGCTGTGCAAAAGATTGCAGGCACAGCACCATGCCGGGTGCCCAAATAGCTGTGCAAATAAGGATCTTAACCATGCAATGCTTGGGAAATGTTGCCCTTAATAAGATGCTTTATAAGCAAGTCAGTGGGTCTGTGATTCTTCCACTATACAAAACAATATTGTGTATGTGCAATTCAGTTTGACTGACTTAGAGCCATCAGAAAAATGGATCAAATCTTACTTTCCAAAGTGCAGATCCCAGGCACACCAAGTGCTTGCCTCTTGTTCAGGATGATCAGTGAGCACTTGATCCATCTGAGATTTTTAAAAGCTTTGTAAACTGGATGGGGTTTTCCCCTTGAGAGCTCTATACACAGGCAGGTGGACATATTTGCAGCTTATTGGTGTGCCAATTTAACTTTAATTAGCTGTTCTGGGCTAGTAATATAATACACAGTGCCCTTGAAAGGTGTGTGTATTAATAAGTCTCCCAAGTGACACAGTTTCCTCTGTCATGGCTCTCTGTGCAGTGATTATCAGCTGTGGGGGGGTGCGGGGGAGGCTACCCAACTCCTCTCTGAACCAGCTTACTGTATAGATTCCTGGAGAGTGTCTATGAAGTAGGTATTTGGTTAAAAATACTATACACTGACACAGCCCGAACTAGGACTATTTTCCTCAACATGTGAACTCTCCAATAACCAGCACTTTGACCCTTTCTAGCAGGATGTTAGAAGCCATGTTATGCACCCAAGCACCATGAGACACTCCTCCACCCCCTTTCGTCCACTGACATAAACAGCCCTTATGCCGATTGGAGTGCAAGCCCAGCCACAACCACTGCAAAAGGAACAGGAAGGAGTAGGGAGTAATCTCATCTGCACCAGCCAGCAGAGATTACCAGCTATGGATAGACATGCAGGCTAGGTCCTTTTAATGGGTGGAGCAGTCTCTCTGAGGTACAGGGCTTCCAGAAACTGAACTAACTGAGGCTTGCATACAAAATTAGCATCCAAAGGCTTCTACAAATTAAGCAGGCCCCCTGAACATGCCAGGAATCTAACTCCTTCCTGCACCTGCTCCAGCAGGGCTCCCAGCTCCAGCCTTTCTGAGCAGGGAAAGTTCAGCGTCCTCTTCTCCCATTACTGTTCATGTTTGCCTCTCCAAGTTCTGTCCAGGACCAAAAATGGAAGAGCTGAAATACTATGAGGCTGTTTTTGTGCTACTACTGACTTGAGCAGAACCAGAGCAATGGACGTTTGCCCTTGTGAGATCGTTATCCCAGCTTTACAGATGCAAGAGGTTTGGATAGATAGCACAACTGCTGAGTTCTTGTGTAAACTTGACTTCCAAACTATTTGATGTTCATACAACGCTAGTGTACCTTCACCTGGGGGAAGGATATAAGGAACTTCCCCCTCACTCTTGAACAAGTGAGGCAGAATTGCAATCCCTGTGCCCAAAGGAATGCAAGTTACCTTATAGTTCTATTCTCCTGACGGCACATGGCTCTGAAAACGGTTAGGGAGAAGGCAGGGCATTGGGCCACAGAGCAGGTTTTGCCCTACAAAGGAGTATTGCAATATACATTGTCCCATGCACACAAGAGATTTCTCAGATGATTGCCTGGATCTCCTCCCTGTCTCCTCCCATGCCTCGATACATAGCTGTACCTGAATGGCATGATCTGTCTCTAAATGGCTAAATAAATGCCTTTAAAATTAAAACTGCTAATTTACATTATTGGCCCAGTGTATATTTTGTGATTTGCTTCCATTCTTGAAATGGGCTTTCTAAGAGCATTCATGCTGGTTATTAGTATACAAATGTATACAGAAGACTAATAAGTATGCAAGTGAAGCATATTTGTATTAAATTCAAATAGCTGGTTTTATTTTTGCATGATTTTTCATGCAATTATGCTCCAGAGCTACAGAATTCACCCATTTGAAATACGAAAAGTGGAATCTGGTAGCTTTAAAATCAGCATTAAAAGGAGCTATTTTTGATGATGCTTTTAGCTGCTCCTGAATTATAAAATACCCTGGGACTCTTCTGACTGACATTCTATACAGTAAGTACACTTATTGTTGCTGTCAAATATAGCTTATTTCATAAGCTCTAAAACTTGTTTCAGAACTTCAGTTTCAACTTTCTTGCCTTTAAGATCCAACATGTCAACATAATGCCCATGCTAGGAAGGGATACACTGTCTAGGTATTTGTATGGCTTTCACCATGGTAATAGAGTACCTCTCAAATATTTAGGGATTTATAGATATACTGAAATACTATTGGAGTTTTTTCATCTCAGACATTTTTACACATATTGACTAATATTCAGTTATTGCTATTACTTTAAAGTGGGCTGTTTTATTTCAAGGTACAGCAGATTAGGCTTATAAAGCTGGTAAAATATCACATTGGCTGATACATTTGAAAGCAGAGGTAACACAACATTGGGGTATGTTGGTATCAAGAGAGTTTCCTCTTTGCTCTGCAGTTCTTGTCACCAGGAGTTGAAATATGCAGATCCCTCTTGGCAATGCAGATCTTTGGAGTCAAAAAGGAGTTTTGCACTACCTGTTAAACTCTGGGTGCATTAATAAACAGCTATTTTTAAATCCACAACAAACAGAAGAGGGAACTGGTTTACGCTGTAATTTACTTCCCAGCTTCTTTACTCAAGAAGCCTGAAAAGCTATTCAGAAGGGTTCTACAGCCCATGGCACAACAGAGCTCAAAAACATGATGGACTAGACATCTAATCCAAAGCCCAGTGAAGTCAAAGGGAATCTCTCCATTGATTTCAATGGGTTTTGGATCAGGCCTAGGTTAGGAAATTAACACTTTTCATTAAACAGTGCTTAGTCACCAGCAAAGAGCTGTATGTTTAGTCCCGGATGACAGATTTCACAAAATTTGCCAAGGTGGCAGAGGGCCTCATTGCCAGAGGGTGGGGAGCTGTTTAGGTTTTGAAAGCTATGCCACCTTATTTAAGGAAAATAAAAAAAGTTATCTGTCCTACCATCATAAAATTGTAGGGCACCACCAACTCACCAGGGGAGTATCTGAAAGCCATGAAGACGCAACCTGGAATTCCATGCTGGGTTTTAGCCCACACAATGGTATTAGTTGGATAACGCATATGCCCATTCCTGAGTAACTCCACACCAAGATTAACTAGGCAATATTTTTCACCTAGGAAATTCAGGGACTGAGTTTCTTGCCTCAATGTGAAATAAATAGTTTCCTCCATTTCATTAAGAGAAAGAAGCTGATCTTGCATTTCTTACATTTCCAGTGAGTGTTTAGGCAGGACCCTGCACTTGTGCACACAAGAGAGCCAGTGTCACTGATCCTCTTGCAAAACTCTCACTAAGCTACTGTGTTTGGAACCAAGTACTGGATCCTTACATCAATTAATTGCTTAAACCAGCCTCTGTACCAGCTGACTAGAGGATGGCTAATGTGACGCTGATTTTTTTAAGGGGTCCAGAGGCGATTGTGGAAATTAAAGGCCATTGAGCCTGACTTCAGTAGCAGGCAAATTGGTTGGAACTACAGTAGAGAATAGAATTATCAGACACAAGTGACACAATATATGGGGGTAGAGTCAAAACAGCTTGTGTACTGATCTGTTAGATTTCTTTGAGGGGGTCAACAAGCATGTGGACATGGATGATCCAGTGGATATAGTGTACTTGGACTTTGAGAAAGCCTTTGACAAGATCCCTCACCAAAGGTGCTTAAACAAAGTAAGCAGTAATGGGATAAGAAGGAACATCCTCTCTCAGATCAATAACTGGTTAAAAGATAGGAAACAAAGGGTAGGAATAGTCAGTTTTTACAGTGGAGAGTCATGAATAGCAGAGTCCCCAAAGATCTATACTGGGATCAGCACAGTTCAACATATTCATATATGATCCGTAAAATGGAGGTGAACAGTGAGTTGACAAAGTCTATAGACAATACAAAATTACTCAGGATAGTTAAGTCCAAACCTGACTACCATGAGTTACTGGGTGTAACGGTGTTGGGACTCACCACCACAGCGCCTCCCACTGGTGACTCTGGGAATTAGCTCAGTCCAGTAGAGCACCCCCTCCGGGTGGTGTCCCATCCATCGTCTCACCCTCGGTTGGCATGTGGACCCATGTTGCTCCCAATTTGCAGCGTCCTCTTCGAGCCACTGCCCTCCGGCAGTGCCCCTTAGTCCATCCTCATCCCCTTCCATGGGGGTGGTGGTCAATCAGCTGTCTCTCTGCTCCACAGCCAATGTGGGCAACTGCACCCCCAAAGTCACACCCCTCTTGGTAGGGGGTTGATGCAGCCCTAGACGGCCACTCCTGTTGGCCAGGTGTAAGGCAAGGGGGGGGAGGGGGGGAGGGGCAGGCCCACCCACTATTCTGGGTCCCAACCCAGGGACCCTCTAGTGGCAGCCATCCTGCCCTCCTTCTCTCCCTCCGTCTGTCCACATCCCTGGGCCACTTCCCCTTCGGCCCCTTGCACCAGCGAGGCCCTTCCCCTCAGGACCTGCAGCCTGGCAGACACTGGGCTACAGTTCCCTTCTGCTCCCCCAGGCCTGCCCAGCACTGCCCAGCACTGCACTGCACTGTCTCAGGTGCTAGTCTCCCATTTTTGGAGACAACCTTCCCCTATCCAAGGCCTAGGACAGACTGCCTCTCCTCTCACTGAGCAGTCTTTATATAGGGCCTAGCCTAGCCCTCATTGGCTGGCTCTAATACTGGCCCTGATTGGCTCCCAATAAGTCCTTCTCTGATTGGCTGCCCACCTGCGCAGGTGCACTGGTCTGCTGCAGCCTAAATTCTCAGGGAGTGGGGCAGCTGCCCGACTACACTGGGTGACTAGGCAACAAAACAGCAGATGAAATTCAGTGCTGATAAATGCAAAGTAATGATCACTGGAAAACATAATCCCAACTATACATACAAGATGATGGGATCTAAATTAGCTGTTACCACTCAAGCAAGAACTTGGAGTCATTGTGGATAGTTCTCTGAAAATATCTACTCAATGTGCAGTGGCAGTCAAAAATGCAAACAGAATTTTGGGAACCATTAGGTTTGATTATAAAACAAAAGATCATAATGCCACTATATAAATCCATGGCACACTCACACCTTTAATACTGCATGAAGTTCTAGTCACCACACCTCAAAAAAAGATACATTAGAAATGGAAAAATTACACAGAAGGGCAACAAAAAGGATTGGGATATGGACCAGCTTCCATATGAGGAAAGATTAAAAAGACTGGGACTGTTCATCTCAAGAAAGAGGTGACTAAGGGGGGATATGATAGCGGTCTAGAAAATCATGAATGGTGTGGAGAAACTGAATAGGAAAGTGCTGTTTACTCCTTCAGATAACACAAGAACCAAGGTCACCAATTAAATTACCAGGTATCAGGTATAAACCAAATAAAGAAGTATTTCTTCACACAATGCACTGTCAAGCTGTGGATCTCGTTTGTAGGGAATATTGGATTTAAAAAACAATTACCGTATATACTCGTTCATAAGCCGAATATATTTGGTAAAAAAGTGATGCATCAAAGAATGGGGGTGAGCTTATAAATGGGTCTACAACAAAATTTGATGATTTTATACTCTATGGAATCATTGAATTGAATATCTAATACACTGTTGTTTTGTTTACCTGTAGCATCTGCAGGCACAGAGCCCCTCAGCTCCCTGTGGCCGTGGTTCGCCATTCCCAGCCAATGGGAGCTGCGGGAAGTGGCGCCACTTCCCACAGCTCCCATTGGCCGGGAACGGCAAACTGCGGCCACTGGGAGCTGAGGGGCTCCGTGCCTGTGAATGCTCCAGGTAAACAAACATCCGGGCCCGCTACGGCTTACCCTAATGGGCCAGGAGCCAAAGTTTGCCAACCCCTGTAATATAGGGTCAGCTTATGAAAAGGTCATACAGTTTTTGCTGTTTTTACCTATCCATCTTGGGGGAGGTCAGCTTATAAACGAACGGGCTAATGAATGAGTATATACGATAGATAAGTTCATGGAGGATAGGCCCATCAATGGCTATTAGTCAAGATGGTCAGGGACACAACCCCAGGCTCTGGGTGTCCCTAAATCTCTAACTGCCAGAAGCTGGGACTGGATGACAGGGGATGGATCACTCAATAATTGCCATGTTCTGTTCTTTCTCTCTGAAGTACCTGGCATTGGCCACTGTCAAAAGACAGGACACTGAGCTAGATGGACCATTGGTCTGACCCAGTGTGGCTGTTTTTACGTTCTTGTCCTGCATGCTTCTAAGCCCACTAAATCTTTAGCCACATCCTGGAGCTGTCTCTGACCCAAGCCTCCCAGCCTCACTCCCTGTCTAGCACCCCTCCTTGAAAGTGCAACCCTAATCCAGTTGCCCTAGGCCCCAAGACCAGTGTTTTAACCCCCAGCCACCTAGAAGTTTCCCCAAGCACTCCCCTTCCCAGAGCTCCAGCCTCCTGCGAGTTTACAGTTTAACCCTTTGGGGACAGGTTACAGAAGAGAACTCAGAGACTCTGCAAAGTAACTTCTTAAACATACACTTAATTCCTAGATCCATGCAAAACAAGAAAAGCCTCCTTCCAGCATTCTCACTACTCCAAGAGCCTTTTGGACCTAAAGATCCTCCTTTTCTCCTGCTCAGCCTTCAGGTTCTCTCTCGGCTGCTGCAACAACCACTCTAACTTGTTCAGGTCAAATGGGTCTGCTAGGTCCAAGACCATGTGTCTATAAAGCAGCAGATTCTAACTGCTATTCCTTTATTCTCCTGTTCCACTGGGGAATTTCCATTGTTCCAATGCACCTCCCTACAGCCTACCTGGGATAACCAGTTTCCTTTAGCTTGGCCAGTCTCTTTAGCATATTCATTGTTCTACCAGTGCAGTCATTCCCCATTAATGACTTGTTTGTCCTATAGCTACTTCCACATTGCATGTGATATGTGACACAGTCCCTGTTAGCATGTGGCTGATTTAATACACACTGAGGGTGAGAGTTATACACAGAGTTCATAAAACCAATCAGAATTCATAAGCTGTAAACAGACAGATTTCTCAAAACACCACAGCAGCATGCCGAGTACTTTGGATGGAAAAGAAAGGGGCATCCCTTCCCCCACTAAAATGTTGGGTTAGGAGTCTGGCTCAGAAGTTTAATGTTTGTAAATTATAAAAGACTAATTGCTGTATACTACACTAGGTGCTACATCATATTAAGCTTATCTGCAAAGCAGAGGTATGGAGTGTTGATTTCAATAGAACTATATCAACAGCTGAGGATCTGACCCCTAATCTATACTGGTCTCACAGGAGCTGATCTGTCTTGATCATTTGATGGAATTTAAACAGTTCGTTGGCCAACTATAGCGGTTGGGAAGACAGCAGATGATCAGCTTTGCCTAGAATGTTTCTCTTTGGCAAAGGGAAAATATTAGATTCTGTATCTGGCCAGCCATAAAAGATTAACATTTAAAAAACTACAATAAAAGTGTTATCATGGTTATTAGTACCATGGTTATTAGTACTTATTAGTACGAACAGCCACTTTCTCAAACAGAACTACTGATGTCATTTTAGTTGACATTTACTGCTATGTTTTTCCCCAGGTTCAGCATCTACCAAATAGATTAAATGGTAATTCTGCTCCAGCAATACATATTTGTTACCTACAAAAGCTAGTGGATCTGACACAAGGAGCTCACATGTAGCTGTTCGCACGAAAACTGCATTCCTGAAATATAGGTCCCTTCAAAATAGTTAATCCCTATTTTGGCTAACTAATCAGGGTGATTCAAGTTGTGTGGTCTTATTTTCAAATTGACCTATTAGTATGCATGGTTTTGTTTATCCAGATGTAGTGAAAAACACACAGGAGTCAGGAAGTGGGTGGGTATTGGCACGTAAGTGTAGACAGTAGAGAGAAAAAAGGTGTGACGGTACCTCCCATAAGGCTTATGAATATGTGTGTGTATATATATATATATATATATATATATATATAAACATAACTAGAATATGTTTTATGCTATATATGCCATGTAACATATCTCTGTAAAGGTTATGATCTACTGAATGTATTTGTATGCATGCATCATTTTTGTATTCAAAGTTATGAAAGTTATGGATGTTGGCTGTGTACTGGCTTGATTTCTAAATAACGTTAGTAGCGCATTTGGTCAGTTCCTGGTGAAAGGAATGTTGAAATTAAGTACCTAATCAAGAAACACTTAAAGGACAATGGATCTTGGAATGCTCCAATCCACATAAGAAGTCTACTTGAGGACATTCAAGGTAGCATGTAAACAATGGATGCTACCTGTAAAAACTGTGAATCATGCATGGTCATGTGACTTGCCCAGGTGACTCCAAAACTCCATCTTGGAGCTGGACATTGCATAGGAGAGAGGAGGGGGTCTCTACCCATAAGACAGAGTCTATTTAAGCCTGTGGGAGACCCCTCCATTTTGTCCTCAGCTGGCTAAAGAGATAGCCTCTCCAACCTCAAAGATACCTGAAAGAAGGATAGTGACTGCAAGGGGTGTGTGCGATTGCTGGACCTGGACTAACAGGGGATTAGTCTGTAAAAGGAAGCATTCTGGAACTGGTGAGGATCCTATCTGTATTCAGTTTGATTAGACATAGATTTGTGCATTTTATTTTATTTTGCTTGGTGACTTACTTTGTTCTGTCTGTTACTACTTGGAACCACTTAAATCCTACTTTCTGTATTTAATAAAATCACTTTTTACTTCTTAATTAACTCAGAGTCTGTATTTTTACCTCGGGGAGCAAACAACTGTGCATATCTCTCTATCAGTGTTATAGAGGGCGAACAATGTATGAGTTTACCTTGTATAAGCTTTATACAGGGTAAAATGGGTTTATTTGGGTGTAGACCCCATTGGGAGTTGGGCATCTGAGGGCTGGTCCACACTAAGAAGCGGGGTCGAACTAGGGTATGCAAATTCAGCTACGTGAATAGCGTAGCTGAATTCGAAGTACCCTAGTTCGAACTACCCACCCGTCCAGACGCCGCGGAATCGAAGTCCGCGGCTCCAAGGTCGACTCCGCCACCGCCTTTTGCAGTGGTGGAGTACCGGAGTCGACCGCGGCACTTCTGGAGTTCGAACTATCGCGTCCAGATTAGACACGATAGTTCGAACTCCGAGAAGTCGAACTCACCGCGTCGACCCGGCTCGTAAGTGTAGACTAGCCCTGAGTGTTAAAGACAAGAACACTTCTGTGAGCTGCTTTCAGGTAAACTTGCAGCTGTAAGGGGACGTGATTCAGACCTGGGTCTGGGTTTGCAGCAGGCTAGCGAGTCTGGCTCAAACCAGGCAGGGCACTGAAGTCCTAAGCTGATGGGGCAGGAAAGCAGGGGCAAAAGTCCTCTTGGCACACCAGGTGGCAGCAGGGGGGGGGGGGTGAAACCCATCACAAAAGGTAAAAATCATGCATCTAGGGGGTCCTGGCTGGGCGGGGGGGGGGTCGAACAAAGAAGTTCCAAGTTCACACGAATAGCGTAGCTGAACTCGAACTATCTTAGTTCGAACTACTCACCCGTCCAGATGCCGCGGCATCGAAGTCCGCAGCTCCCCCGTCGACTCCGCCACCGCCATTTGCGGTGGTGGAGTTCCGGAGTCGACGGGAGCACGTTCGGAGTTCGATAGATGAGACGCGATATATCGAACTCCGAGAAGTCGAACGCTACCCGCCGACCCGGGCAGGTAGTATAGACGTAGCCTAAGTGCTACATAATTCTCAAATGTCCCTTCTTTTGGGGGCCATACTCACTTTATAACCAGACACCTACATTCACCATTTGTGTCCTCTCACTTCGATTGCTGAAAATTCTTTATATCAGACAAAGTCATGATGCAGAAGCTCATTACACTAAAAGAATTAATCCCACAGCATTTTACATTTCCCACATGAATATTCTTCTTTGCACCATTAATTATGTCACATTTCATCCCACAGTTGGGTCTTGGCTAGTTGAATCATACATGCCTTTACTCTGTGGGCCATATTTCTGTGAAAACATTATTCAATGTGGCGGACTTTCTCTGTAGTGGGTTCCCCTCTTAACCCAACATACAACATTTATCTGCTGCACAGATGTTTAATGTCATCACGACTGAAAAAGTTTATTGTTGGTTGCACCCAGGAGTTTGACATTAGGTTCATTATAAATAAATTTAAAACTAAAAATCATTTTCTGCAGCAGAGTTGCCTGGGTGCTCTCAAGAATTTCTAGGCTAAGAGGAGATTGAAAGGTTTAGTACCCACTAACCCCATCCATTTGTTTCCTCTCCTCACTCTCCAGTAAAGCCACATTGTGTTTATATACTATGAAAATTGTTCTCAGAAGGCTGCTTTTCTCCCCTCCCTCTCACTAAACTTCAGATTACTGGTGGGCTGGTGAGCCAGCAACATAACTCCTCTCAATTACCTAATTGGCTCTTCAGCTATTTCACTGATGGCTTCTCAAGCATCTCCTCAATGATTCTACACCCCCTCCCACCCCACCAACCCTCCTGCATAGCATTGGTATCTCTGGGGGTTCTGTCCTTGGCTCCCTCCTCTTCTCCTCACCACCTTATCCCAGGATGACCTTATTGACTCTTTTTATAACAGCCCTTAACATACTGGAAGATTGTTACCAGGTTCCCCTCAGTCTTCTTTTCTCAAGACTAAACATGCTGGTTTTGTAACTTTTCCTCACAGGTCAGGTTTTTTAAACATTTTATTTTTGTTGCTCTCCTCTGCGGTCTCTCAATTTGTCCACATCTTTCCTAAAGCGTGGTGCCCAGAACTAGACACTGTACCCCAGCTGGGGCCTCATCAGGGCCAAGCAAAATGAGACAATTACATGCTGCATCTGATATAAAATTCTCCTGTTAGTCCCATTTTTTTTAAACTAAACACACTTCAGAGACGGAGTCTGTAGGCAAAAACAAAAACCCACAAAAAAACCCAACCACAAGGATATCAGCATACTAACTACCAAAGAAACTTCTTCTTGGAGATGTTGAGTAAGCATCAGAGATCATTATGCTGTTGCATATTTTCTTCTGGAGATTTGTGGGTGGGGAAGTCTCAGTAATTTAAGAGCTTCTAGAAGCCTGTAACTTAGTGATAGGTACATCAAGGCCTGTTCCATCTAGCTTTTGGATACAACTAGACCTGATGCTAACTTCTGTGCTCTCGGGAGATAGAGCACCCAGGCTGCAGCCTAGGAGGAGTGGGAGGTGCAAAGGTGGCTTTGCACCACCACTGTGCTTTCTGCACGAGCCCCAGGGCTGCTTATTGAGTACTCCACAGCCCAGAACACCTCGAGCATTCTGTGGTCCCTCCACTTTTTCTCCCACTCCCAACACTCCCCTATGCTGAGGGCTACATCTGTACCCTAGCCTGCTCTTGCACTGGGGGAAAAGGTTTTTTTGGGGAGCAGCCCCAGTCTCCGTTTTTTCCTATGTCCACACCAGGAATGCAGTTCATTTGGTTCTCAGAAAAGCTTGAGATTTTCCTATAAAATCATGGCAGAAACTTTCTCAAGTATTTTCTTTGCTGCAATTCCTGTGGCAATACCCCATGTTTCCCTAGGCATGGAACACAAGCTTGCTTTTGCTTCACAGTACTAGGAGAAGCTCACATTCCAAGCAAGCCTGATTAAGAGACTGTGGACCCTGAATACCACCAGGTCCTGCTAGATTACCAGCAATGGCCGGTCTTGGGTCACTCTGATCACCTGATGGTAAAGCCTCAGAAAGATGACTATTTCCTGCTATTAGAGAGACAAGGGGGGGGGGGTGAGACAATATATTTTGTTGGACCTGTTGGTGAGAGAGACACACACTTTCAAGCCACACAGCGTATGTCTACACAGCAAAGAAAAACATGTGGCCGGTCCGTGCCAGCTGACTCAGGATCATAGGACTCAGGCTGCGGGGCTGTTTCTTTGCTGTTTAGACTGCTGGGCTCAGGCTATCACACAGGCTCTAGGACCTTGCAGAGTGATGATCTCTATGAAGTGAGGGACAGAGGGAGAACTCCTTGCCTCAGGGAATGTCCTACTCCATGCCTGTGAAGTACTATGTACACTTAGGGTTACACACATGACTCATACTTGTCTCACATGCTTCTGGCTTTTACTACCCACATACAGATGCTCTCTGGTGTCTGTTACAGCTGCCTCCCTGCTGCATTCCTTTTTTGTTTTCCTCTGTGTGTGGCCGACCCTCCCGGCCATGGGGCTAGCAAAAGGCATAGCCTGGCCCTGCTCAGTGGAATGGCCTTTGCAGACTAACCGGAGCCATTGCTCTGCTCAGGTGGGGGTGGGCCTCTGCCTCCTTTGTTCAGACCTGGGCTCAGTGTAGGGGGCACTGCCCAAGAATGCAAGACCTTATATGGCCACATAGCTGAGCATGTAAGTCATGCCTGTGACTTAGAACTAGCCCAGACATGTCTGTGCACACCTGAAGACTTTTCCCTGCTTTCTCTCCTCCCCTCTAACAAGGGGAACCAATCAAAGTTACTGGCGGGAAACTGCCTAAGTCTGCCTATATAACCAGACATTTTCTAATCAGACCTCGGAGAAGGTCCTTGCTTTGCCACCTGGTCTGATCAGCTAGGGGTCTTTGGGAGGCCCTCTCCCCACTCTTGTTTGTTTTTGAGCATACCCCTGTTTTTAAACTCCCCTCCCACGAACAACGAATTTTGCCTGGAGATCTCCTGATTATTGTGAGCAAATTGAATCTTCTCTGTGTCCTCTGATGCTACTGCTGTGCCTGCTTCTGCCTCTGCTGTTGTCCTGGGGATTGGTAAGAACTCTCTCTTGCAGACCCCCCCTGTTCTAGCTGCTGGCTTTTCTTTCCCCAACAGACAGACCCAAGTTAACTCCTTGGTCTGCAGCTGTAATCTGTTTCTGGTTCTGCAGCTCCTTTGCTGCTAGAAATAACCCTGTGCCTCCCTGGGTTCTAGCCTGGGCAGCCCACTTGTAGTTGCTCCACTGCTGCAGCCACACCCTTGGAGAACCACCCCTAGTATAAGGTGCACTCATTAGGTTAAGTTAGGTTTAGTATTATACTCTGTAAGTTAGGCTTAGAGAATTGTTGCATTGTGTTTTGTTACTTGCTAATTTGTGTAGTCTTGGTTAAGTTAGATCATAGATAAGATTTTGCTGTGTTTTTGTATAATTGTGGTTGTCTGTCTTCCCACTGCAACCCCCCCACCCTTGAGCTTCTCTGTGTCCCTCTGACTCCTTACAGTCTCTCTGTTCTGTGTCTCTCTAAGTTTAAATCTCCCTCTGCTCCACCACGTGCTCCTCTTCCCCCATCCCAATCTAGCATAAAACCCCATTGGTTACCTTTTTTCTCTCTGATACACCTCACATTCTACATTTACCCCACTGTGACACATTTTTACCTAAAATTGTTATTTAACATTTTTCCATAACTGTTAGTTGGTTATATGCTGCTGACACACACCTTTTTACATAGACATTGTTAGCTACCTGTTACTTTTATACTTCAGTGTTAATTGTTTACCAACTGTATTGTACCCCACTATGGAAACCCCCTACACTGTTCACCAAAAGAAACCCCTCCCCAATTGTCTACCTTAACAACCCCATACCCCTCACCATTGAATTTTCCCTGTTTTTGCATTTTCTTAAAGTTTATTTTGCACCCCACCGGTGTGGTAATTGCTCCCCAAGATCCCATATACCTGCTGGCAGGGACATCTGGGACAAGTTGTCAGGACATCCCAGAATACCTTCTTTTTTTTTTCAGTCAGATCAGTAGGTCACAAGAATAGGGTAATGCATCCTACTGCTTTGGCCAGGCATGGGAAAGTAGACTACTAGCAGGCAGCAGACTACTAGCCACCCCTGAAGGAGATGTGCCTCTATAATGGCAAGAAAGCAGACCAGCCTGCTGCACCCCAAGAATGTTGTCACTGCAGATAAGGGGCAGAGTCCATGCTGTACAAGATTGGACCTCCAGGGAGCACCTGATGGCAAAATCAAGGGCATACCAGCAATCCCACTCCTGTTTGCTCCTATTTCCAGACCTTTCAAGAGCACAGCAAACCCTTAAAGGGCCTTAGAACACCCCCAGCTCAGGGCAGGCTTCATTAACATGAAAAGGAAAGTTCTCCAAATAGTTGTAAAGTCTGTACCTAGTATCATCTACAACAAAAAGTCCTGTTTGTGGAATCCCCAGCCTCAGCAGGGCTCTCCCCACTCTCCTTTAGCCAAGTTCCACACAGGTAACAAGCAGGCAGGGAGTCACCTCTTGGGGCTTTACCTTCCACTGCTGCTCTGACCCTCCCTGGGCTGCATTTTTCTTCCTTCCTGCTCACTGTGCAGCCAGAGCCATGCCTCCAGGGGAGGCAGGTTTCCTAAGACTATCTATTGATCAGGGTCTTCTCCTCCTCCCACCCCAGCTAACTCCTCTCTCTCAGCAACCCCCAGAGGCCCTCTCAAAGCTCCTTTCCCTGCAGGCTCCTATTGCCTTTGCTTTCTCTGGGCTTCTGGCAGGAGCTCCCAGGAGACTCCATTTCCTTCCCCCCAGAGAACTGCCTGCCTGCCTCTGACGTGACTCTATAGAACTGTATTCAGTACTCCCCTCTCTCACTCACCTTCCTGGTTTCCACAAGGCCCAAGTGCTTTTGACCCCACCCAACTGGGAAACACTTAAGTGGACACAGATGTACCAGGCAGGCTAATGGAATAGGGCCACCTGGCCAAAGGCCTCTTGCTCCTTAAAGGGACAGGCTGCCCTGTTACACTTGCCCTTAACCACTCTCTCTATAATCCTCAAAAAAGTTTATTTCAGGTTCACACTGAGAGCTGGTTTTCATTTGAATGAACTGGTTCACCAATTGTAGTTTAAGCCAAGTAGTGCTGTAATGGCCTTTCTTTGGAGTAATGTCTTCTGACCAGCTACCTCCAGGATAGAAAGTCAGTATCTCATTGTGCCCTCACCGTATTCACAGACAACCTACCACAACAGAGGCCCCTGTGTTTGTCGGTGCTGAGCTGGGCGTTCTGCTGTTCACATTTGTGGCAATAACAGATACGGGTCTACTCAGAACTCCGGTGTGAATTACTCAGTTCTCTTGGAACAAGGTTAGAACGTTCTAATTGCATGAGCAACAGGAACAATAATATCTTATCTTTAATGCCTATGATGATTATAAGTCTATGCATTTTGTTCTGACGGGTGATGCTGCCACTTTAGTTGTGCCAGGAGCCCTTGAAAATGAGGCTTTTATTGGAACAAGTAATTTCCTAGTGAAACAAAAAATTCGTTTCTGCCCCACGTCACACTCGGCAGGATTGCTGTTCCACATTGCAGCTCCATTTGGCAATAAACTCCCACAGAGGACCCAATAAATAATGCGTGATAGAGAGCCACTCTATCTTTGTAGACTGCTTAAGGGGGATGGTAAATGGATAAACCTGGTCTCCCACACCTTCTTCCAAACTCCCTAACCTCCTTTGTGTTTGCTCCCTAAGAACTGGTTCCCTGCAACTTTTAGCCCCACTGCAGAAGAATGGAAGTGTTCAGAAAGGGTGCAATCAAACAGAATCACCTCATACCTGTGCCATTCAGATTTATCCATTAGATGCCAAAAGAACAAATCCTAGAAACGTAGGACTGGAAGGGACCTCGAGAAGTTGTCTAGTCCAGTCCCCTATTCAAGCCTTTCCCCCGAGTTCAGAGAAGCTTTCTAATAGAAAAATGTCCTGAATTAGCTAGCTGGAAAATTGAACACATGGGGATGCCCTACACTGTGTCCCCCAAAGAGGAAGGGAGAGGGGCACAAATGCATTTCCCAAGGCTTAGCAGGGAAGGGTGGACAACAAGCATCCATCTTGAAATCTTCCCTAACTCCCAGGAATTGTTCTCCTTGGATCAAGTGTGAGTGATCCCACTCCCTAGGTCAGGGCAGTCACTTTATACAAGTTTTATACAAAGTTTGTCTGCCAGTCCTCTTGATCCATGTGAAACCAGTATATGCTATTTCCCCACGTGGTGAACCTTCCACAGATTTGTTCCCTGCCTTGTATATGTATTTGCATAAATTACCCCCCACTGCCTTTAGCTCCTACAGGAAATGCTTTAGCTCATCTATTGAGCTAGCAGTACAACCGCTAGCCAGCACATAAAGATCCGTATAACATTTATAAAGTTATACTGTAGTTCTTGAATATTCTGTGTGTCCATAGCATCTGTCACATCTCAATATAATAGTCTTTGAATATTCCAGGTGTCGAAAGCATCACATCTGTCAGTTTGCATGTGTTTTTGAAATAACCTGTAATGGGAAGTTAATCTTAGGACATACCTCATGTTATAGACCTTGAGATGCAACCTTCCTGAATGCAACTATTAGATCAGTCAGTTCAGCAATTCTGAACAAAAGCTTGGATTTCACCCCAAATATATAACTGTACAGGCCATACTTAAATTACTTCAAAGCAATCTTCTATCTTTAACATCCATGTTGTTACTGGTACATTTTAGGGTTGGATGGGTGGTTCAAATCAAAACGATCACATCAGAGCACTGATTTTGGGTAATCTGACATGACAGCATTATGTAGCATTTCCTCTTCAGGTACGCAAAAAACAACCAGCATCTCCCATTGTTCCCAAGTGTAATAAGTCCCTTTGCCCGTGGAACTGCTCCAGTTCAAAATTCTCATGTTTAAAAATCTCTCTGGGCATTTGATATTGATTGAGCTTCTGAAAGGCACATGTTCGAAGACCTATTTTTAGGATTTCTGCAGTGTCAATCTTTTGTTTGAAGCAAAAAGATTTTTAGAGGTTGAAATAATTTCATAGGTCTGGTGGGTCTCACAAAATATCATGTACCTGGGACTGTCGACAGAGGTGTGATGGACTATCCTCTTGGTTGAGCAAGAAGGAAGGGTCCAGAAGAGATGAGCACCATGATTAGCAGGGTACTGGAATTCCTCTTTAACAGCTTCTGACTTGGGCTCACTGGGCTTGGGCTGAGGGGCTAAAAGTTGCTGTGTAGGCATTTGGGCTCAGGCTGCAATGATTATCCCCCCCCTCCAGAGCCCAGTCTCCAGCCTGAGCCCAAACATCTACACTGCAATTTTACAGCCCCGTGAGCCTGACCCAGCTGACCCAGGCCAGCCACATTAATTGCCGTGTAGACATACCCTTAGGGGCCTTATTCTATAACAGAATATTGTTCTCCAGCACTGAAATCTAAGTTCCAGAGACCGACAGCATGTTACAGCCTTAACAGAGGAACTGTGAGAAGCCTGTATTTATTGGCCTACCTTTTCAGAGCTCTTGTAAGCTGCTCTATATTCATGTAGCCTGCCTCATTCCAATCAGTCTGCTTTGTTCCACTTTCCCTTCTAGCTATATGCACCCTCCTATATCTAATACTAAGGGCTAGATTAGCCATGGTTTCTTTGTGGGTTCTCGCAGCTTTCCTTTCTCCCTCTGTGTACACTGCACAATGTCTGGGAGTGCTTCCTCCACACACTCACAGGCATACCGGTGCCCCCAAAGAGCCTGGAAAGGGTCCACCCCCCTCTGTAACAGCATTTACAACTGGCCACTTGTGGAGGGGTAGTGCAACCAGCTGAAGGCTACAGGGGAAAACGGAGATTGCTGTTCCCACTCTGTTAAAAGCAAAAGGGAGATTCCCACTCTTCTCCCGGGCTTGGGTACACAGTGCTTCCTTATAGCTCCCATCCTCCCTCAGTCTCCTCTAACCACGGCATGTGCACTGCCCCGGAGGAGGGAATACACTTCATGTAGCTCCCCGTGAAGTAGTGCTGCTCTGCACTCGTCCCTCCCTACACAGTGCTGTGGGGACATGCCACAACATTGTATTTGTATTATAACAGCACCAAAAGCCCCACTTGAGATCAAGGCGTCATTGGGCTAGACACTCACTAGAGTCACAGCCATCAGACAGTTACTTCCCTGAAGAGTTTATAATCTCGATAGATGACTGACACAGAGTGGGAGAAAGGAAGCATCATCGTTCCCATTCAGAGATGGGGAAACTGAGGTAGAGATTAAGGGACTTGCCCAGGGTCTCATAGGATGTCTGTGGCACAGCCAGAAATCGAATCTAAAACTGACTCCCCAGTGAGTGCCATAACCACAAGATATCTTTCCTGGTTAGCACAAAAGGGGTTCTACAGCCAGGATCTGAATCCTGTGTGTGGCTGCTGAACGATTAGGTAGGAAAGACAGATTCAGCCATTGAAACACAAGATTGATGTGAAGAGTAACCAGTTCAAATAAAGCCAAGTGACCTCTTACAAGAGATTAATAGGTTCAAAATCAGATCAATGAAAAAAATAAAATGAGTTAGAATGTAAATGTCACACCTGTTTGTATAACAGGCTAAAATAAAGGAGGCTTTATTGCAAAAGAATGCTAGGGGATATCATTCGTAAGAAAATAATTTAGCATAAACATATTTTGAGTTTTAATCTCCCACTTTTCTGGACTCTTAACAAGTTTACTCATATTGCTATTATTGCAATATTGCTCATATTTACTAACATTGCTGTTAGGGCCCCATCTGAAGTGATGCAAAGGGCTTCCTTGGAGGTACTAAGCCCACTCGGCCACATTAAAGTCAAAAAGAACCGCTCAGAACTTGACAGAATTAAGCCCTTATGAAATGGGCCAGCCCTGGAAATGGTGTTACTCAACTGATTTCAGTGACGCTAAACAGATTTACACCAATTGGAGGATTTAAGCCTTTCCGGTTTTCCCAAAACTATTAATCTGTTTCCTGATATAGGCTCTAATTTGGTTTGAAACACCATTTAGATCTTAGAACAGTAGGTAATAGGCCCCAGAACAACTAGCTTGACCTTCCATTTTTTCCAAATCACTTTCCCACATTATTTTTATTAGCATCTTATCTAATCTAGCTGAACAGCTATAGCGATGGTGTCTCAACTGCCTCCCTCAGCCCACCCTAATGCCTCACACAATGACTGTTAAATTACCTTTCCTGATGTCTAGCCTCTATTTGATGCTTTTAGTTAAGATCCTTACTTGCAGATAATGGGAACAACACTCTCCTTTACAACCCTTTCATCATCCCCATTGTCTTCTTGTTTCCAAACTACATGGAGATTGGTCGGCTTCTGTACATCTCCTCCACCCAGATTAGAATATAGAAAGAGTAAAGGACAAGTAGAAGAAATATGCCTTCTCTAATGCTGGGACCAGTGGCAGACGTGGGTCTACCAGTGCTATGTAGAAAGGTATTGGTGCCTCCCCAATGTTATGTTCTTGGTTTATCTGAATACCAGACAGTGGTAGTGATTCTATGCATAGTCACTTCACACTCCACCCTGGAGCTTTCTGACCTACTGTTTCTACAAACCAGACTACCCCATTTAAGCACTAACTTACTTTCAGTATGTCTTCACTGCAGAGTTAGGCTGGGCTCACCCAGCTCAGGCGGAACATCCCCACTAGAAAGAGCTACCTGTGTATCTGCAACAGTGCTGTACTAGCCTGTGTGCTGGGATGGCTATCTGGTGGGATAGCCCACTGTTCTTAGTGGTGCATTGAAGTGGGCTGCTCTATGAATTCATTCGCAGAGTGCTCTCACTCTCTGGGCTAACATGGAGCTGCTGTCTGGAGCAGTGACAGGAGAACAATCCTTTAGGTAAATAACTTCTCATTATTAATGCAAGCCGTTCTGAAGGAGAAAGCAAACAGCATTTAGCAGCAAGAACTTTCAATGAGAATGTCATTAAAAGAATTCAGTCTGCAAACCACAACGTGATCCACAGTGTGCCCGACTGACTTCTACCTCTCTCTTTTCGGGTGCATTTCCCCAAGTTATGAGTCTTGCTGATATCAAACCACAGCTTTACCAGAAGGCTGGTCCAATGGCTTCTAGCCAACTGGCACCGTGGAAGAAAGATTTCTTGAATAGCATCTCTGTTCTGAGGTGGTGGAAGTGCAGCAGAAATTAATAGCATTGGAGGACTAACAGCGCCAGGCTTGTTTAGCCTACTACAAAGTAGGTTGTTGCCAGCCCAAGTTGAAGCAAAACACAAGCTCAACTAATGCCCTTAGCTGTGCTTGTTAGCTTGGGCTTAATGCACCTGCAAACCTGAGTTAGAGGTTTTTGCATGTGGACAGAAGGGGGTTTGGGGCAACATACAGGCCAGAGCCCGGCCTAACTGAAGGCAAGATTTGAGGATGGTGCAGCCACAAATGTTCCCTTTAAGATGCAGAAATCTGGTACCTACCATGCATCTCATGTGACTGGGAGCATGGGTGTCACTCAGGCCTCAACCTGCTGGAACCCATGGTAGCTCCTGTCAGCACCAGGGACCAGCTGGAAGGAGGGGTAAGAAGCGGGTGGGGGAGGCAGAGGCCCTGGAGAGAGTATGAATGGATCCCACTCTGCCTGCTGGACCCTCCTGCTGGAACCCATGGCGGCTCCACGGTGCTGCAGGAAGTCTCAAGCCAAGGGGCAGGAGCGGGGTGGGCGAGGGGCACAGAGCCAGCTGCAAAGAGGCAGCTACCTGGTCCAAGGGATGGTGGGGCTGAAATGAGCCCCCAGCAGAGAGTTGTGGCAAAGGGGAAAGGATGGGGGAGCCTGTCCCACAGCCACTGCTGGAACAGCGGTGCCTGGTCCATATGCTGCAGGGTGGAGCCTGGCTGGCTGTGGGGTAGACCCTAAAATCCTTTTCCTCAAGGAAACCTTGAGCCAGCAGGGAGGGGTAAGGAGCAGGGTGGAGGAGGCAGGTGGTCCTGCTTTCCTAGGTTTCGGTGTGCTTTTTAAATGCTAAAACTCTTGAAAGTTAATAGGTACTCAAACCCCTGCTATGTATGTATGCCTATGTGGCCCATATGTGCACAGGCCACATAGGTATGGCTGAAAAGTGTAAGAAAAAGAGAGAGAGAGGAAAAAAGCAAGCATGTGAGCTTACCCAAGGACAAAAATATAGTACTCCATACACTGGCAGCCATATTACCTAGGGGTGGGGAAGATTCTTCCTGAGGGGCCAACCCCTGGGATTCAGAGGCATGGATGCGCCAGTCTCCATTGGGTCCTCCTTCAAGGCGCTTGTTCCTGGGGATGGGAGCAGACCCTGTCTACCCAGGAGCAAGAAATGAGTGGCACATACGCAGGTGAGTGAGAAGCCTTCTGGCCACCATCCATCCCACCATTCAGGCCAGGCCCATCATGCTAGCCCGCTTACAAACATGGCAAGTGACCTGTGTACTCATTCTCCCTCAAAGTGATTCAGATGCTTGTGGAGGATGGCTGCAGTCTTTCTCACCACAGACGAGGGGAGAGCAGGGAAAGCTTCACCATCATGTTCTACCCATTGGCCAGTGTCATAAAGTGAGGAAGCTCCCCTAGGACCGAGATTCAGGGCTGATACTGCTCCTGCAGCATGCAGGCATTGCTATGGGCAGCGGGAGGAAGGGAGCTCACCCGCCACCAAACCTCTGTAGAGCAGATGTAAGCAACCCTATGCTGGCTCCCTTGCAGTTTCAGGCATAGAGGGGATGAAGCATGCACAGAGCACTTGGCACTAAAAATGAGTCAGGATTGCAATACAGCCAAGCTAAAGCTGCTGAATCTACTTTAACTTCAGCTAGGTCTTGCATTGACCCCTTGCTCAGGCACAGTCCAGGCAACATAAAGTTGCCCTTGCCCCCACATCATTCTGGGTTGCATCTTTTAATAGATACAGCACACAATCTGCCCCTCCATCTTCTGTATCTAGCTCACTAGACCAGTGGTTAATGTGGACCTGTCATCTAGGAGCTGGAATATCTCCAATCGCAGAAAGGTCACCAAGCAGCCATCACATACACTAGTCATCATTCATCTGGCTTGAGTCAAGCCAGTGACTGACAAGTGAAATGCTTAATCCCATTTCCCCCTGAGTTTCCCAGCTCCTCAGGTTAAAAAAGTACCATGAAGCCAAGAGCAGCTAATATGACACTCGTTCATGTGATGTCCCTGGCAGTTGTCTAATTTTATGTTGCCTTGGATGCCTCCTATTTTTAACTTTGAATACTGATCCTTGCTTGTTTTGAACTGGCCTCTCCTTTATTCATTCCTTTCACTTGCTTGTTTCTTGTCAGAAGAGACAAGCTCTAATCCCTTTTTGCTTTGTCAGTAGCTAACTGCATAGCTGTCCTTTCCATTTACCTCTTCTCATATCAGCATCAGTTTAAAATTCCAAATTCTATTTACCTTGTTTTTAACTCACAGAATCTCTGTTTTTCGTCACTCTTAGCAGAAGGCTGGCCAAAAACGTAGCTGCAGTACCAGCAGACAGCCAAGCTATTTTTCCTGTAGTATGGGGCCTTAAAAATTCAGGCCATTTTGTTTCTAGAAAATGAAGGGCTAGGCAAATAAAAACGCTGGCAAGTATGGGGAAACCCATGGGCCTGGCTGCATCCAGCCAAACACGGCCACCCAAGAGTAAGGAGGAGTAAGTACATGCTACTTTAGGGCTCCCTATATTTTAGCTTGGGGCCAGAGGTTGCCCACCTAGTACTACTCTTTGTCCCCATCACTCTACATTGCAAAGAGGTGGGCAGAGGGAGGTGCAGGGAGTAGGTAAAGCCTTGGAGTAGGTCCACTCTGGAGCTACTGTGATTGAGCTAGCACACCAAACATAGCTGTTTAGCTGTGGCTGCTCAAGGATGGGATAGGCTGATTGCCCAGAGTGTGTGCCTAGGGATTCAGACGTACCTAGCCATGCCAATCACTCCTGCAGCTGCTGCTACAATCAGAACTAGCATGTGTACATCTACCAAAACTGGTAAGTACATCTGCAGATGCAGGACAGAGCTATACCCTTGGCCTTGCCCCCACCCCACCCCTCCCACACACACTAGCCTTTAGTGCTGAGGCAGCACAAAGCCACGGGAATGTGATTCATTCTAATTCGTACTGAGAAAGTAGGGCAATCAGCTAATTATCTTAGGTGCCTGTACACGAATGCAAGAAGCCTGGGAAACAAGCAGGAAGAATTGGAAGTCCTGGCACAGCCAAGGAACTATGATGTGATTGGAATAACAGAGACTTGGTGGGGTAACTCACATAACTGGAGCACTGTTATGGATGGGTATAAACTGTTCAGAAAGGACAGGTGGGGGAGAAAAGGTGGAGGAGTTGCACTGTATGTAAGAGAGCAGTATGATTGCTCAGAGCTCCAGTATGAAACTGGAGAAAAATCTGTTAAGAGTCTTTGGGTTAAGTTTAGGCAACAAGAGGTGAGTGCAACAAGGGTGATGTTGTGGTGAGTGTCTGCTATAGACCACCAGACCAGGAGGATGAGGTAGACGAGGCTTTCTTTGGACAACTAACAGAAGTTTCCAGATCACAGGCCCTGTTTCTCATGGGGGACTTAAATCACCCTGACATCTGCTGGGAGAGCAATACAGCAGTGCACAGACAATCCAGGAAGTTTTTGGAGAGTGTTGAGGGCAACTTCCTGGTACAAGCGCTGGAGGAACCAACTAGGGGCCGTGCTCCTCTTGACCTGCTGCTCACAAACAGGGAAGAATTGGTAGGGGAAGTAGAAGTGGGTGGCAACCTGGGCAGCAGTGACCATGAGATGGTCGAGTTCAGGATCCTGACAAAAGGAAGAAAGGAGAGAAACAGAATACAGACTCTGGACTTCAGGAAAGCAGACTTTGAGTCCTTCAGGGAACTGATGGGCAGGATCCCCTAGGAAACTAATATGAGGGGGAAAGGAGTCCAGGAGAGCTGGCTGTATTTTAAAGAAGCCTGATTGAGGGCATGGGAACAAACCATCCCAATGTGCAGAAAGAATAACAAATATGGCAGGCGACCAGCCTGGCTTAACAGAGAAATCTTCAGTGAGTGTAAACACACAAAGGAAGCTTACAGGAAGTGGAAACTTGGACAGATGACTAGGGAGGAGTATAAAAATATTGCTCGAGCATGCAGGGGTGTAATCAGGAAGGTCAAAGCACAATTGGAGTTGCAGCTAGCAAGGGATGTGAAGGGTAACAAGAAGGGTTTCTACAGGTATGTTAGCAACAAGAAGGTGGTCAGGGAAAGTGTGGGACCCTTACCGAATGGGGGAGGCAACCTAGTGACACATGATGTGGAAAAAGCAGAAGTACTCAATGCTTTTTTTGCCTTGGTCTTCACAGACAAGGTCAGCTCCCAGACTGCTGCCCTGGGCAGCACAGTATGGGGAGGATTTGAGCAGCCCTCAGTGATGAAAGGACAGGCTAAGGGCTATTTATAAATGCTGGACATGCACAAGTCCATGGGGCCAGGTGCAATGCATCCGAGGGTGCTGAGGGAGTTGGCTGATGTAATTGCAGAGCCATTGGACATTGTCTTCGAAAAATCATGGTGATCGGAGGAGGTCCTGGATGATTGGAAAAAGGTAAATATAGTGCCCATCTTTAAAAAAAGGAATGAGGAGAATCCAGGGAACTACAGACCAGTCAGCCTCACCTCAGTCCTCAGAAAAATCATGGAGCAGGTTCTCAAGGAATCCATTTTTGAAACACTTGGAGGAGAGGAAGGTGGTCAGGAACAGTCAACATGGGTTCACCAAGGGCAAGTCATGCCTGAAAAACCAGATTGCCTTTATGATGAGATAACTGGCTCTGTGGATATGGGGAAAGCAATGGACATGATATACCTTGACTTTAGCAAAGCTTTTGATACTGTCCCTCATTATTCTTGCCAGCAAGTAAAGAAGTATGGATGGATGAATGGACTATAAGGTGGATAGAAAGCTGGCTAGATCGTCAGGCTCAATGGGTAGTGATCAGTGACTGGATGTCTAGCTGGCAGCCGGTATCAAGCGGAGTTCCCCATGGGTCAGTCCTGGGGCCAGTTTAGTTCAACATCTTCATTAATGATCTGGATGATGGGACGGATTGCACCCTCAGCAAGTTAGTGGATGACACTAAGCTGGGGGGAGAGGTAGATATGCTGGAGGGTAGGGATAGGGTCCAGAGTGACCTAGACAAATTGGAGGATTGGGCCAAAAGAAATCTGATGAGGTTCAACAAGGACAAGTGCAGAGTCCTGCACTTAGGATGGAAGAATCCCATGCACTGCTACAGGCTAGGGACTGACTGGCTAAGCAGTAGTTCTGCAGAAAAGGACCTGGGGATTACAGTGGACGAGAAGCTAGATATGAGTCAATAGTGTGCCCTTACTGCCAAGAAGGCTAAAGCCATATTGGGCTGCATTAGTAGGAGCATTGCCAGCAGATCGAGGGAAGTGATTATTCCCCTCTAATAGGCACTGGTGAGGACACATCTGGAGTATTGCATCCAGTTTGGGCCCCCCACTACAGAAAGGATGTGGACAAATTGGAGAGAGTCCAGTGGAGGGCAATGAAAATGATTCGGGGTCTGGGGCACATGACACATGAGGAGAGGTTGAGGGAACTGGGCTTGTTTAGTCTGCAGAAGAGAAGAGTGAGGGGGGATTTGATAGTAGCCTTCAACAATCTGAAGGCGGGGTTCCAAAGAGGATGGAGCTCAGCTGTTGTCAGTGGTAGCAAATGACAGAACAAGGAGCAACGGTCTCAAGTTGCAGTGGGGGAGGTCTAGGTTGGATATTAGGAAAAACTATTTCACTGGAGGGGGGGTGAAGCACTGGAATGGGTTACCTAAGGAGGTAGTGGAATCTCCATCCTTAGAGGTTTTTAAGGCCCATCTTGACAAAGCCTTGACTGCGATGATTTAGTTGGGGTTGGTCCTGCTTTGAGCAGGGGGTTGAACTAGATGACCTCCGGAGATCTCTTCCAGCCCTAATCTTCTATGATTCTATGGTAATCTGCATCCTGTAAAGAGATGTAAATTATAGTCTCCACCCCGCAAGAGCAAAAGGGGAGAGAGAGAATGGAATTGACTGAATCACAACTCCTTCACTGGGGCAGAACAATAATGAACTGATCTTTACATACGCCTGAGTCTAAAGACTTAATTAGCCCTATATTCATAAGTGATTAATAGAATATTGGGCCATTTTCTGCTCTCATTAACACTGTTGCAACCCCACCTACCTGAGTGGGGCTGCATGGATATATGCCAGTACAAACTTGTCCATTATAAAGGAGACACAGATTAGGATTCTGATCTTTAAATTCTAAATGGTTTGAAAATGTTATAACCCATGGAACGCTATCAGATCTAAGAATCTATAAATGTCAAACATTCTAAACCTTAAGGTTCCGTAGCAATACCTGTGCAATCTACTGAAAAACAGGCAATGTCATTAAACATTACTGGCTAACCTAATACAACACATGAACTTAGCCATGAGGCAATTAGCATGCATGTTTTAAAAGTTCAGTGTTCTAAGAGCATGATAATTGTGTTGAAAACAGATTTTTTGGAACATACTAATCTCACTTGTTCTACAAGCAGGGGTGAAAGTAACTTAAGGGACTTACCGGTAGGTAGAGCAGCCGGGGTCCTGAACAAGGTTGGGGGAGCGGCTCTGGCCATGGGTGGAAAGGGTGGGGCTGGGGCCAGACTTCTCCAGCCAGCCCTTCAGCATGCCACCCAGGGCTCTGGCAGTGATTTAAAGGGCCCGGGGCTTCGGCTGCTGGTGCAGTAGCAGTAGCGGTGGCTGGGAGCCCCAGGTCCTTTAAATCACTGCCGGAGCCCCAGGGTAGCAGCAGTGGCTGGGAGCCCCGGGGCTTCAGAGGTGATGTAAAGAGCCTAGGGCGCCGGCCGCTGCTGGGAGCCCTGAGCCCTTTTAAATTGTTGGGCCCCAGGGAAGCTGCCCCTTTTGCCCCTCCCTTCCCATCAGCGGCCTTGCCAGTATGGTCGGCTGTGTATTGGCTCTTACTGGTACGCTGAACCAGACCGTATCAGCTTACTTTCACCTCTGTCTAGAAGTGAAATTTAGAATACTGAATAAGATGACTTCTCAAATAAGCTGGTCACAGCTTATATTAAGGTTACATTTCTAAGTGGCTTATAAAAGGTTAATAAAATGAATTAGTTTATAAGCATATTCCAAATACAAGTAGTCCGTGTTAAAGGTTATATGCACAGAAAAAGTGCTAAGTGGCTATAGGCCATGCTTATTTGGCTTGTTCAATTCTATCCATTTATGATCATAAGCCGTCTATCAATACATGTATTATTTATTAACTCTTAAATTCTAATTAGGAAGTTAACATAAAGTGACCAGAAATCTTAGGGCACATCTTCACTGCAGTTAACTTTAGTGATTGGCACCTGGGTTAGCCTCGTCTGAATCTGAACAGACACACTGCAAAGCCATCCCTGAGTTACTGGGTCCTCAAGGGTGCTGCATGTACCTGTGTGAGGTGTTAGGATTTTGTGGTGGTATCTCCCAAGTTTTGTGATCCTGTAACCTGAGCTGCTCTGATTCATTCCCAGGGAATTGTGGAAGTACTCTGTCCTCTACTCTTCTGGGCACATGGGGGACAAATGATTTAGCCTGCATCCTTAATGCAAAATGGACAGGTTAGCAGAGCAAGTGAAAGCAGTTCCTGAGCTCTAGCCTATACCCCTGGTTGGGCTAACAAGCCTGGGTTAAGAGCACCACTACACTTAGGTGAAGTTTTTGTGTGAACAGGAGGCAGGTTAGGGGCAATACCTGGGATAAGTGTTCAGTGAAGACATACCCTTAGTGCTGCACATTCTAATGTGATCACCAACCTTAATGTCACCTGCTAATTCAGAGTGGCAAAACACATAGGCTCCCTGAAATTTGTTCCTCTGCTGTGCTTCCTCTGAGTCAATGAAGCACTGCAATAATTCTGTATTAATTAGCAGCAGCTCCACCCAAAATCAGGACCCATTCTGCAAGGCATTGTACAAACACCAAAACAAGCCTCTGCCCCAAAAAGTTTATAGTCTGAACAGGAGAAAGGAAGTATCGTCACTTTGGGTAGCAAGCAAAGACTATGAGCCAGACTTTGGAAGACTGGTCCCAACTGACTATTGAGTACTTGAAGAGCTCTGCACCTAAATATTAAGCAGCAGATTCTTAAAAGTACTCGATCCCCAAGCTGCTGCGGACTCTTGAAAATCTGGCCATATATGGTCTTGCCCAAGATAATATAGGAAGTCTATACTGGAGCCAAGAACTGAATCCAAACCTCCTGAATCCAGTCCAATGCTTTAACCACAAGACTACTCTTCCTCCTTTAAACTGGAAGAATACAGGTTGTAATTTCTTATAACAGTTACTCCAGTTCAGTGGCGATATCTGAGCTGGTTTAGGAATAATCAACTCAGTCCTTTTTAACTGCTGAGACTACAGCTGACGTGCAAGAAGTCCCTTCCAGTCTAAATAATTCCAATTCTTGATAACATTTCACCCACATGTTCATTCTTTTTGGGAATGCACACAAGTCCTAGCGCCTAGTGAATTATACAGGAAATTTCACATGGGAATTCAAATTCAAACCTACTTTGATCTTAAGTCTCAGACTGAAGCTGAAAAATGCAGCATTCAAATGTGTGCACAGCGATGCAGCCATTAAAATGAAACAAAGCAATTCAGTATCTGGCAACCTGAATTCATTTTATTTCCATTTGAAATATATAAATCCACTGAACTGCAAAAGGTAACACTTATGAAGTATTGATTTAAGCATCACTGAAACATTTTATAGAGCTAGGTTCTATTTAAATGACTCATCATAATGTCATTGATTACAGAGCTGATCTTGCAATATGCTCGAAGCAGGCTGAACACCCTCCACTGCTCATGATGGAGCAAGTGGGGGTGGAAAAGGCCCTCCATGCAGAGGGGCAGCATGGAGCTGGTGTGAGCATCCCCACAAAAACTCTGGAACGGGGGTATATGAGAAAGGAAGTGATCAGGAAAAGAGCCATAGCTGCCTAATTCTAAGTAATTCTTGGAATGACATCTGAAGGGAGTGCAGGAATGGCTTTGTTTGCTCCATCCCCTCTACAATGTAAAAGCAGGATCAAACTTGCTTTTGCTTCAGTCATGCTTGTGTTCCTTTTGTATCTCCATTCCAGGCAGCTGAGCAATCAACTTCATGCAATGCTCACAAAGGGAATATTAAGTTGTGCACTCAAGTAATTACTCTGCAAGGGGTGAACTTCCTATAGGCTAGGACACTGCTTGATACTGCAGGGGCACAAGCTTCCCAAAGCCTCCTGCCAGAGCCCTGGCAATTAAATGAGACTGCAAAGGATGTGCACATACCCTTGTGCGCGTGGACCATGCACACACAATTATGCTGTATGAATTATGGGGTGATGACCTATTATAGATCAGTAAATGCAAAGCACTTGGTATCATGGAAGCGCCTACACACTGTTGAGTACTAAACTGGGCAAAAAGTCTTGTTTATCTCTAAAATGTGGCCTTTGAATTTGCTGTGTAGTCTACTCAGTTTATTTTCGTACAGTTTAGTGGGAAGCTGCTGAAGTTTGTCGATGGTGGTCTGGCCTTCCAGAGTGATATATTACAAAAAATCCTGTCTAGACAAACTCGTGTCAGAGCTGTACCCTGAAGAGCATGTTGAACCTGAGTAGCTCTGGTGCAACATGCTCTTCGTGGATAAACTCTAATTTTCAGGTCACCTTAATCAATTATTTGTCATCACTGAAATTGTATGTACAGACAGCAGGCACATGCAACCTTATTAAAGAGCAACTTTGAGATTGGTCTTATCTTCCAATGCAGAACGGGGTCATGTACAGCTACTGATAAAATATTCAGTCAGCAGCTGCACTTGTACTCCCCTACCAGCTTTTAAAAAAAAAAAAACCCTAGGAAATGAATACACAACGTTGTTGTGAAGCAATTGAGAAAGCAGAGTTAAGGTTGTTCTGCAGCGAATGGTGGCTGTGATGATGGTATATTGTATGTCTGGGGAAGAGATGTGGGGTATATTTAATGTCTGGGGGAGAGAAGGTACATACTATAAATTGGCTTAGCTTTTTATGTCCTTGCTTTTGAGAGAGGTGTGATGCAGATAGGTATGTTTATGATTGTATACATCAGGGATCGACAATTTTTGGCACGCAGCCCATCAGGGAAATCCGCTGGTGGGCTGGGACAGTTTGTTTACCTGCAGCATCTGCAGGTTCGGCCGATCACAGCTCCCACTGTCTGTGGTTCACCATTCCAGGCCAATGGGGGCTGCGGGAAGTGGCGTGGGCCGAAGGATGTGCTAGCCGCATGCCAAAGGTTGCCGATCCCTGGTATACATCCTTGACTTCTTACAGGATGTCCTATCCTCTATAGGGTAACTACTTTACACAGTCAGGAAGGCACTTCCAAAACCTCCTGTCTGAGCTCTGGCACAGTACCACTGAAACAAGGCCGACCATGATCTGAATGCACCCCTCACAGAAAACTGCACCAACACAGCTACTCTTTGTGCATGTGGTGAGAATCTGAATGTGAACTCTGCAGCCAGCCAATCAATCTCACAGCCTAATTACCCTGGGAATGAGACCTCAGCAAACCCAGGCTGGTGTAAAGGCTTAACCATTGCTAAAGTTCCCTAATTCTGCGCATCTGCTACCCTGGATTCGGAGCACCAATAGAATCTACAAACCCTTCTGCATAGAAGAATTGTGGTCATACCATGAAGCACAGGAAAAATAGCAATGGACTTGTGACCTATCCCAGCCAAGCAACTCAGCTCCACTCTCAAAAAGTAAGTATCAGATACTCAGAATGCACCATTTGCAATGAAAATATACAATGGGAAACCTGCTAAAATACTGGAGTAAAGCCCCGGCCACTCCCTAAGGGGAGCAAGGCTAGCTTTGTCAGATTGCTCTTTGAAAGGATTCCCTCATAGCAGAATATCTCCAGGCACTTCATGAGTGTTACTATATGGCCGGTTCTGTTCTCTCTTTTGCCAGGGGAGTACGTGAGCCCAAAAAGGGCTCTTTCAGTTTTACACACTTCCCAGCCCCCATTTAAGATCTTGTTTGGCAAGATTTAATGTCTTAACTTGCGCCTGCCCCTCAGCCTAGGCTACCTCCACAGCACGAAGTCCCTGCTAGGATAGGATCAGATTGTGATCCTTCCTGTACACAGAGCAAGGGGGCACAAGCACCCATCCCTCAGCCCTCAGCTCTCATATAGCAGGCAACAATAGGGAGGAAGCAGCCTCTGCAGGCCATTACCCCCTCCACCACAGGTGAGGGGGCTCCGCTCCCCAACATGCCGGCCACAACAGCAGCAGAAATAATCTGGGCCAGAAAGGGGCTAGTGAAAATTACTCCCTGCACTTGCAGCAAGGGGCAAACCAAGGGGCCCTATGTACACAGCAACACAGACTCTGTCTCTGCAGGACTGTGTCCTTCAGTTGGAATGGTGGTAGCAGCCCCCACCCCACCCCCCAGGAGACACAGTGACATGGGCCTCATTTCTTGGACCCAGAGTGTCAGCAGGGGAACCCCAGTAACTATCCCAGCTGCTGGGGCATATCTGAATGGGTAGGTGGGCTGACCCCACATAGGCCACTACTGGGTGTTGTTGGTAGTTCACACCCCATTGAGAGTCAGAGGCAGTTCACACCTGAGATTCTCATGGAATCACAGGACTCCAGGCACTGGAGCCATAGTCATTAGTCTATAGTGCATATGCTTTACTCCTCCCCAAGGGAAACCAGAGCCCAGGCTGTGACTGAGTCACAAAGTGGTCTTTAAAAGCGGCAAAGAGTCCTGTGGCACCTTATAGACTAACAGACGTATTGAAGCATGAGCTTTCGTGGGTGAACACCCACTTTGTCGGATGCATGTAGTGGAAATTTCCAGAGGCAGGTATAAATATGCAAGCAAGAATCAGACTAGGGATAACGAGGGTTAGTTCAGTCAGGGAGGATGAGGCCCTCTTCTAGCAGTTGAGGTGTGAACACCAAGGGAGGAGAAACTGCTTTTGTAGTTGGCAAGCCATTCACAGTCTTTGTTTAATCCTGAGCTGATGGTGTCAAATTTGCAGATGAACTGAAGCTCAGCAGTTTCTCTGTTTCCCCCCCCCCCACCCCGCCAGTGTTTGGGGCAAAGACACAACTAAGCCAGCAGTGAGCAAAACACTAGGATCTGTATCAGTCTCGGTGTCATATGGCAGCATAGAATGCGATTATTAAGCCTGCAGGCCCATCTGGTTTAGCTTTTTTGAGCAAATTTCTGGTGGGGACGTGGGGAGGTTTGGACATATGGAGGTACTTTTCCAAGCCACTGTGTGGGAAGGATACACTTAATTCAATCGTTTGTTAACTGGATTTGTGTGTGGACCTCCCACAGAGTTTGGAAGTCTTACTGCTAAATGCTCACCCTACCCTCTCTCCCACTCCTTTGTACACCTCACTGTGCTAATTCAATTAACATTCCCAAGTCCGTTAGGCTTGGAATAGTACATACAAAGTTTGCCTTGCTCCAGGGCTACGCTAAATGAAATGTGCCAGGCCAGCCAAATGGGTTGCTGCTGGCTGGTGTGATGGGGCAAGGCCAGATGGCTACAGTAAAGTACTGAGGAACAGGTATGTTAGCCCCAGGCTACACAACTCCCTAGTACCGTGGTAACCAAATGGCAGTTGCTCCAGGTTAATCAAGGCACCTGGGGCCAATTAAGATCTTTCTAGGAGAAAGTGGAGATAGCTACATTGATTAGAACACCTGCAGCCAATCAAGGCAGGCTAATCAGGGCACCTGGGTTTAAAAAGGAGCTCACTCCAGTCAGGCGGGGAGGAGCCAGAGGAGAGGAAGAGCATGTGAGGAGCTGGGAGCAAGAGGTGCAAGGAGCTGAGACTGAGAGGGTGTGCTGCTGGAGAACTGAGGAATTATCAGACAATCAAGCATTATCAGACACCAGGAGGAAGGTCCTGTGGTGAGGATAAAGAAGGTGTTTGGAGGAGGCCATGGGGAAGTAGCCCAGGGAGTTGTAGCTGTCATGCAGCTGTTACAGGAGGCACTATAGACAGCTGCAATCCACAGGGCCCTGGGCTGGAACCTGGAGTAGAGGGCAGGCCCGGGTTCCCCCCAAACCTCCCAACTCCTGATCAGACACAGGAGAAGTTGACCCAGACAAGGAGCAATGGTCTCAAGTTGCAGTGGGGGAGGTCTAGGTTGGATATTAGGAAAAACTATTTCACTAGGAGGGGAGTGAAGCACTGGAATGAGTTACCTAGGGAAGTGGTGGAATCCCCCTCCTTAGAGGTTTTTAAGGTCCAGCTTGATAAAGCCCTGGCTGGGATGATTTAATTGGGAATTGGTCCTGCTTTGAGCAGGGGGTTGGACTAGATGACCTCCTGAGGTCTCTTCCAACCCTAATATTCTATGATTAAAAACTTCAGCCTGTCAAATCACTCTATTAGTAAAAGTACATACACTCTTTAAGGGTATATCTACACTACAAAATTACTTCGATTTTTATAGAAGTCGTTTTTTTAGAAATCGATTTTATACAGTCAGTTGTGTGTGTCTCCACTAAGCACATTAAGTTGGTGGAGTGCGTCCACAGTACTGCGGCTACCGTTGACTTTGGAGCGTTGCACTGTGGGTAGCTATCCCACAGTTCCCACAGTCTCCGCCACCCACTGGAATTCTGGGTTGAGCTCCCAATGCCTGATGGGGCAAAAACATTGTCGCAGGTGGTTCTGGGTACATGTCATCAGGCCCCCCTCCCTCCCTCTCTCTGTGAAAGCAACAACAAAAAATCATTTCTCACCTTTTTTCCTGGGTTACCCACGCAGACAACATACCACGGCAAGCATGGAACCTGCTCAGCTCACCGTCACCATACGCCTCCTGGGTGCTGCTGACAGACGCAGTACTGCATTGCTACACAGTAACAGCAGCAGCTCCTTGCCTTTTCAATTTAGCAAAGACAGTTAGCATTCGTACTGCACTGTCTGCCGCTGTCTCCTGGTTGCTCCTGGCCAACCTCGGTGATGTCAGTCAGGGGGCGCCTAGACAAAAATGGGAATGACTCCAGGTCATTCTCTTCTTTAAGTTTCATCTAATGGAGATTCAGTCCTGCCTGGAATATCATGCCAGCTGCAGGCTTCTGCCTCAGGCTGCTCTTCCAGCCAGCAGCACTGTGCAGTCACACCTACCCCAGCCTACTCCTTGCTCCCATGGCTCGTGAAGCCTGGACAATAGTAAGGAGCACTTCAACTATAGGCTGAACAAGTGCAGAATGGTGGTAGAATGTGCCTTTTCGATGTTTAAAAGCTCACTGGCGCTGTTTGCTGACTAGGCTGTTTGCGATTAGATTAGAAGAGCACAGCAAGGCGCGCTGTGCATCACAGAGGCTTTGAAAACCAGCTTCATAACTGGCCAGGCTTCAGTGTGACAGTTGTGTGTTCTCCTTGAGAGCAATGGCAGACAATCATTTTGCGCCTTTTTTCCCCGCAGATGACATACCACAGCAAGCATGGAGCCAGCTCAGATCACTGCAGCAGTTATGAGCACTGTAAACACCATGCGCATTATCCTGCAATATATGCAGCACCAGAAACTTCAAAAGCAAGCGAGGAGGCAATGGCAGCACGGTGATGAGAGTGATGAGGGCATGGACACAGACTTCTCTCAAAGCATGGTCCCTGGCAATTTGGACATCATGGTGCTAATGGGGCAGGTTCATGCCCTGGAACGCTGATTCTGGTCCCGGGAAACAAGCACAGACTGGTGGGACCGCATAGTGTTGCAGGGCTGGGATGATTCCCAGTGGCTGCAAAACATTTGCATGCATAAGGGAACGTTCATGGAACTTTGTGACTTGATTTCCCCCACCCTGAAGCACAAGAATACCAAAATGAGAGCAGCCCTCACAGTTCACAAGTGAGTGGCAATAGCCTTCTGGAAGCTTGCAACACCAGACAGCTACCGGTCAGTCGGGAATCAATTTGGAGTGGGCAAATTTACTGTGGGGGCTGCTGTGATCCAAGTAGCCAACACGGTCACTGAGCCGCTGCTATCAAGAGTAGTGACTCTGGGAAATATGCAGGTCATAGTGGATGGCTTTGCTGCAATGGGATTCCCTAACTGTGGTGGGGCGATAGACGGAACGCATATCCTTATCATGGGACCGGACCACCAAGGTAGCCAGTACATAAACCGCAAGGGGTACTTTTCAATGGTGCTGCAAGCACTGGTGGATCACAAGGGACCTTTCACCAACATCAGCATGGGATGGCCGGGAAAGGTACATGACGCTCGCATCTTTAGGAACTCTGGTCTGTGTGAATGGCTGCAGCAAGGGACTTTCTTTCCAGACCAGAAAACAACCGTTGGGGATGTTGAAATGCCTATAACTATCCTTGGGGACCCAGCCTACCCCTTAATGCCATGGCTCATGAAGCCGTACACAGGCTGGACAGTAGTCAGGAGCTGTTCAGCTATAGGCTGAGCAAGTACAGAATGGTAGTAGAGTGTGCATTTGGATGTTTAAAAGTGCGCTGGTTAGACCTCAGCGAAACCAATATTCCCATCATTATTACTGCTTGCTGTGTGCTCCACAATATCTGTGAGAGTAAGAGGGAGATGTTTATAGTGGGGTTGAAGGTTGAGACAAATCGCCTGGCTGTTGATTATGCACAGCCAGACACTAGGGCGCTTAGAAGAGCATAGCAGGGCGCACTGCGCATCAGAGAAGCTTTGAAAACCAGTTTCATGACTGGCCAGGCTATGGTGTGAAAGTTCTGTTTGTTTCTCCTTGACAAAAAACTGCCCCCTTGGTTCACTCTACTCCTCTGTAAGCCAACTGACCCCTCCTCCCCCATTTCATCTCCGCTTGCAGAGGCAATAACGTCATTGTTGTTTCAAATTCATGGATTCTTTATTAATTCGTCACACAAATGGGGGGGATAACTGCTAAGGTAGCCCAGGAGGGGTGGGGGAGAAGGAAAGCACCGGGTGGGGTGCCGAAGGAGGGGAGGACAAGGCCACACTGCCCTTCAAAACTTATTGAATGCCAGCTTTCTGTTACTTGGGCAGTCCTCTGGGGGTGGAGTGCCTCCCCACCACGTGCTTGGGCGTCTAGGTGAGGGGGGCTATGGAACTTGGGGAGGAGGGCAGTTGGTTACAAAGGGGCTGCAGCGGCAGTCTGTTCTCCTGCTGCCTTTCCTGCACCTCGACAATAGGCCGGAAAATATCAGCTTGATCCTCCAGTAGCCTAAGCATTGCTTCCTGCCTCCTCACATCACGCTGACGCCACCAATCATCTTGCTCCCGCCACCTGTCCTCACATTCATTTTGTGCTTTCCTGCACTCTGACAGTGTCTGCCTCCAGGCATTCTGCTGGGCTCTTTCAGTGTGGGAGGACTGCATGAGCTCAGAGACATTTCATCGTGAGTGTGTTTTTTTCACCTTCTAATCTTCACTAGCCTCTGGGACGGAGATGATACGGGGAGCGTTGAAACATTGGCAGCTGCGGGAGGAAAAAAAGGGAGAGTAGTATTTAAAAAGACACACTTTAGAGAACAATGGGTAGCCTCTTTCACAGTGAACCAAGCTGTTAACATTACATAGCACGTATGCTTTCTTTACAAGGTCGCATTTTGCCTCTTATATTGAGGACCTGCCAGTTTGGTGTGAGAGATCACAACACGCAGGGCTAGCGGGCAACAGAATTCGGCTTGCAGGCAGACATGGTAAGCTACAGTCTTTTGGCTTCTTTAACCTTCATAACATGTGGGGATGGTTTCAAACAGCAGCGCCCTCATTTCCTATATCAAGCACCTGTTGGGTTGGCCATTTAAAATGGGTTGGCCATTTAAAAGGAGGGGCTGCGGTTTTCAGATTAATGTGCAACACAAACCCAACTAAACCTCCCCAACACACACCCAATTCTCTGGGATGATTGCTTCTCCCCACCCCCCACCACATGGCTAACAGCAGGGATGATTTCTGTTCAGTCACAGGCAAACAGCCCAGCAGGAACGGCCACCTCTGAATGTCCCCTTAATAAAATTCCCCTATTTCAACCAGGTGACCCTGAGAGTACATCCAGGAAAGCTTCACTGAGCTGTCCCAGGAGGATTTCCGCTCCATCCCTATACATGTTAACCGACTTTTGCAGTAGCTGTACTGGCCACCAATGCATCCCAAGTCTTCAGGGCAAATTAATCATTAAACACACTTGCTTTTAAACCATGTATTACATTTACAAAAGTACACTCACCAGAGGTCCCTTCTCCGCCTTCAAGGTTCAGGAGCTCACCTTGGGTGGGTTGGGAGGGTAGTAGATCCAGGTGAAAAACAGTTCCTGGCTGTCGAGGAAAACAGTTTATCTGCTTGCTTGCTGTGCACTATCTTCAACCTCCTCCTCCTCCTCATCTTCCTCGTCCCCAAAATCCACATCCCTGTTGCGTGAGAATCACGACAGAGTCCACGCACAGAGGTGGGGTAGTTGTAGGCGCACCCCCTAGAATGGCATGCAGCTCATCATAGAAGTGGCATGTCTGGGACTCTGACCTGGAGCGGCCATTTGCCTCTCTGGTTCTTTGGTAGGCTTGCCTGAGCTCCTTAAGTTTCACGCATCACTGCTGCGAGTCCCTGTTATAGCCTGTGTCCTTCATGCCCTTGGAGATTTTTTCAAATATTCATCTTTTGGAACAGAGTTCTGATAGCACGGATTCATCTCCCCATACTGGATTCTGGGACTCCATGGTCACCTGTGCTGATGAGCTCTGCATGGCCAAACAGGAAGTGAAATTCAAAAGTTCGTGGGGCTTTTCCTGTCTAACTGCCCAGTGCATCTGAGTTGAGAGCGCTGTCCAGAGCCGTCACAATGGAGCACTCTGGGTTAGCTCCCAGAGGCCAATGCCGTCGAATTGCATCCACACTACCCCAAATTTGACCTAGCAGGGTCGATTTCAGTGCTAGTCCCCTTGTCGGGGAGGAGTACAGAAATCAATTTTAAGAGCCCTTTAAGTCCACAAAAATGGCTTCTTCGTGTGGACGGGTGCAGGGTTAAATCAATCTAATGCTGCTAAATTTGACCTAAACTCGTAGTGTAGACCAGGGCTAAATGTGCGGTGGGGAAGATGATCCCTGAGACTATGGTAGGTCCTTACAAGAGACCACAGTGGTGATACGTGTGGAGAGTGAGGAGGGTGCAAAAGGAGCCTCCCTAGCCACAATGAAGCCTCTGAAAGTTCTAGGCTCACTTGCCAGCCCTGCACTCAAGGGAAGGCAGGGCTAGCCCTCTCCCTAATCCCACAGGGATACACCAGGCCATAAATAGATCCAGAGCCCTACTGTCTCCAATCTACCTGGAATGGGAATGGTGCATCAGTAGTGACAGGCCATTCTGAGCAGATTTGACACCCTGAGGTCCCCTAGGGATAGAGTAGATCCGCATACCCACAACCCAGGTCTCAGCCTCAGAGCAGGATTAGTGTGTGTTAGGCAATTGGAATACTGCACGTTAATATTACTGAGAACTGTTGTCCTAAGGGAACACCAGTAATGATAAAACGGACTTAAAATTAATGTTGCTTGGCTACATCAACTGAATATAAGTCTCTCTCATTTGCCATGGCATTGATGTAGCAACACGTGACCATTATCCTGTAATAATGGTCTTCCTGAGACATCCTCTCACCATCCGTTCAGTGTAATATATATTTTCCTATTATATGCAAGGCTTCTTAAGTCAGGTGTTTTAGCACATTCCAATCATACTAATGGAAGAGAAGTTTGATACGTATATACAAAACTGTAGTTTACTACTGACTTGCAAAATTTATTGCAGAGTAAGTTCTGCAAATACACATCAGGAAAATAAGTTGCAGACAAACATTCACAGTTCACATAAAATACCTAAGCAAATGGATTGCCCAACTATAGATGTGGATCAAGTGATTCAAATGGTGTGCATTGCTGGGGTCAACTTGCAAATAAGTGAAGCTGTGCATAAAATCTTTTCTACAAACAACTTTCAGGCTAATGCATTTGCACACTATTAAGAAATCATACATCAACAGCAGCCACACACTTGTAGTTTATATAGACACCATTGTAATTCCACCTATGGTCTAGATTTCAGATTTCTGGAGCCCAGTTTTCTAGAAATGATCAGGCAAAAATGTGAATGCATGATTTGTGTGCACAATCCCTGCCATTGCACATATAATCATGGTAATTGCCCATCAAGCCTGGTAGCTGCAAGCTCCAGTGAATACCTAGGTGGGTGCAGTTAACCATGACTATACATGCAGTTGCATGATTGTGTGCAAGTTAGGCATGCTTTTGTGTACACCCAGTTCTGAACACTGGGTCCTGAGTGTTTAAACTTATTTAAACTGCTACAAAGTGTGAAACACCAATTAAATATTTTCACAGATGCTAGCATTGGTACCTTTATGACAGATGAATGTTTTGGGTTAGCCATTTGCCTGCTCTCTCCTGTGGGTTTTTTTTCCTCACCTTTCCTGTCATCTCTCTCCCAAAATTAAAATCATTTTATTATAAACATAAATCCTACAGATAGATTCTCCAAAGTACAGTATCTTTAGTAATCTAAAAAATATTGAGAGCAGGGAACAAGGAAAGAGGACTGGGTAAAATCAGCAGAAAGACTGTGCTGACAGGACCAGGACTTGCTATAGGTGAAGCTGTATACATGGGGAAAGGCCCAGGGTTTGCCCCTCTGAACCACTGAAAGGCCCAATTAAAACATTGCTTTGGTAACAGTCTTGCACTTTCAGTTGCAAAGTGTTTGTCATCCCTCTCCTCAGGGCTGGCTCCTGCTTTTTTGCCGCCCCAAGTGGCAAAGAAAAAAAAAAGATAAAGCTGCGATCGGCGGCACTTCGGCGGCAGCTCTGCTGCGCCGCTTCATTCTTCAGCAGCAATTCAGCAGCCAGGCCTTCCCTCTGAGAGGGACCGAGGGACCCGCCGCCGAATTGCCTCTGAAGACCCGGACGTGCCACCCTTTTCCATTGGCCGCCCCAAACACCTGCTTCCTGCGCTGGTGCCTGGAGCCGGCCCTGCCTCTCATCCTCTCAGTGTTGCCTGGAAATGGTTTGAAACTGACACAAATGAAACTAACAAAGCCTCTGGTTTTGAACCTTATAAACTTACTCTTCACACTCTTACTGCATGGTCTCCTGGGCTGGATTAAGACTGAGCATGGTACAGATTCAGCTATGCTGGAGCTCTCAGACAAAGATACATCAGCTACAGAACTTTGTAGCAGACTTTATAATGTAAGCTGAATCCAGGCAGCTTTTTCTGGGATTCCCCAGTGCTTTCCAGACATCCAGGATCCATAGCTAATCCAACCTGCACGTTCCCTATGGCACCACTTTGTAACTCAGTGTAAACCAGATCAAGCTGCAATAGTAACAGAGCCAAGAGTAGCAGAGAGCAAACAAAGCCATGTCTGAGCGTTAAAACAATAGATGCTTTGCCAACTGTTCGTACTGAAACGCAGGGCAAACATAATGGGCCAAATTCTCTGCTAGTTTAAAATAGCTCAGTTCTGTCTAAAGTAGCAGAGAATTCTGCCCAATATACTAACACTGGCATTTTATGGGTGAAATTTACTCAAGTGGAGAGCCAACCCAAAACCCACAGCACCACTTGAGCTCTAAATTGGCACTCAATGGGGGAATGGGCAGTATAGTTTCAGGGGGTGTACATCTCTGCACCCTGCATTCTGTGCTACAAGCTTGGGTTTACATTGGGCCTGAGCAGAGACCAGCATAGAGGGTCGGGACTGGAGATTAGAAAGGGGAGGAGCACTGGATCCAGCAGGTTTAACACTCCCACACAAGTGGCATAGGGGGTACTGGCTATATAGTGACTGGAGGAGATATATTAGTCCTGAAGATTGCCCCTAGGATAGGCCAGTTGAAGACTTCACCTATATAAAGCTCAATTACTTGAGTTAATGCAGATAAAGCAAATATGACCCATAAAACTGTTGATCCTTTGAAAACTCTTTGCAATGAGTTGGTTTGTCTCTGTTTAATCCTCATCTAATGTCAGATATTTTTTATTTCTTGCAAAAGGTAAAGCCTAGTATATGCTTTGTAGATCTCGACACTAATGCTGCAAGTAGAATGTTGATCAGAATCCGGCTTTCAGCTAATCTTCTCAATGAGATCTGATAAGGCAATCTCTAATAAGAAGCTTATCTTGGGTGCAACCTGTCACGTAAATGGGGATCCTCAAAACTTTGCTATACTTCAGTATTGATGTTCGTCCATCATTGTCGATGAAGACCTCAACAACTCATTCGTTCGATGACCGGGCTCTGAAGATGATGACTGATCAGTCCGATTCAGGCGTGGAACGTCCTGTCACACGTCGGGCAGACATGCGATGGTACTGTCAATGATGTGCAGGCAGCTCTGGACTTGCGCAGCTCACGCTTTCTTTCAGTCTCAGCAGTATGCCTCTCCTCAGAGGTATTACTGCCTGTGTGAATGAGGCTGCGCCATGCTGGACGGTTCAGTGCGAGGGTTTCCCATGTGGCGGTGTTGATCTCGAGGGACTTCAGAGAGGTCTTCAGCGTGTCCTTGAACCGCTTCTTTTGTCCTCCATGGGAGCGCTTTCCCTGGGTGATTTCTCCGTAGAAGAGCTGTTTAGGAATGCGCTCGTCTGATATTCTCACGACATGTCCGGCCCATCTGGTCTGGGTTCTCATCAGCAGTGTGTGAACTGACGGCAGACTGGCTCTGGTAAGGACTTCAGTATCGGGCACTTTGTCCTGCCATCTGATTTTTAGAAGCTTTCGCAGACAGGAAATGTGGAAGTGATTGAGCTTTCGTGCATGACTCCGATAGACAGTCCACGTCTCACAGGCATACAGCAGAGTTGGAAGCACCACTGCTCGGTAGACCTTCAGCTTCATTGGTAGGCTGATCCATCGACGTTCCCAGTCGTTGGAGCACAATCAGCCAAATGCAGAGCTGGCTTTAGCAATTCTGCAGTTTACTTCATCATCGATTGACACTGCTCGGGAAAGGGTACTGCCCAGGTACGTGAAGTGGTCCACTGCCTGAAGTCTCTGTCCATTTACAGTGATGGACGGTTCTGAGTACGGAGCGTGGGGAGCTGGCTGGTGCATGACCTCAGTCTTCTTGATGTTAATGGTGAGACTGAAGTTGTTGCATGCAGATGAAAACTTGTCCATATTGGCTTGCATTTCTGGCTCTGTACTAGCATTCAGAGCAGAATCATAGGCAAAGAGAAAGTCTCGAAGTACAGTTTCCTTCACCTTGGTGATGGCACGCAGTCGCCTCAGATTGAATAGTTTCCCGTCAGTTGTGTACTTCAGGCCTACTTCGTCAGTGCAGTGTTGAAAGGCATCAGTCAGAGTGGCAGAGAATATCATGCTGAACAAAGTGGGTGCTAAAACACACCCTTGCTTGACGCCGTTGGTGACTGGGAAGGCCTCAGATGTTTCACCGTCATCCAGGACACGAGCCATCATACCGTGATGAAATTGACGTACCATTCGTATGAATCTGTCTGGACAGCCGAATTTCAACATTATCCTCCACAGGCCCTGGCGACTGACAGAGTCAAACGCTTTCGTGAGGTCCACAAAAGTTGTGTAGAGTTCACGATTCTGCTCTTGACATTTCTTCTGTAGCTGACGCGCAGCGAAGATCATGTCAATAGTCCCACGTCCCTTGCAGAAGCCGCACTGTGATTCTGGAAGTAAGCCCTGGTCCAGGTGAGTGATCAATCGGTTCAACAGAACCCGTGCAAGAACTTTCCCCGCTGTAGAGAGCAGCGAGATTCCACGGTGATTGTTGCATACCTGGTGATTGCCCTTCCTTTTATAGAGGTGCACGATGGACGCGTCTCTAAATTCCTATGGAATGGATCCCTGCTTCCAGAAGGACTGAAACAGCTCAGTGAGTTTCCGTAGCAGCACGGGTCCACTGACTTCGTACACCTCTGCTGGTATGGCATCTTACCCTAGGGCTTTGCCACTCGACAGCTGGTTGATGGCTTTCTTCACTTCGTCCTCTTCTGGTGAAGCATCCATGGAGTCATTGACTGCAACCTGGGGCATCTTGTCAATGGCCTCATCATTGATGACTGAGGGGCAGTTGAGAACTGCTTCAAAATGTTCAGCCCATCTCTGGAGAATCTGCGTCTTCTCTGTAAGGAGCACAGTGCCATCAGAGTTCAGGAGGGGAAAGCTCCCAGAAGACTGTGGACCATAGAGTGTGTTGAGGGCTTCACAGAACTGCTTACTGTCGTTCCTGTCCGCATACGCCTGTATTTCATCTGCTTTGGCGCTCAGCCACACGTCCCGCAATTTGCGCAGTCGGTTCTGTACTGTTCTGCGAGCGTTGATAAAGGCGGTCTTCTTTGCCGCTGAGGATGGGTCATTCTGATATGCACGATGCAGGCAGTGCTTCTCAGCAAGTAAGGCCTGGATTTCTGCATCATTTTCGTCAAACCAGTCTTGCCGCCTGCGTGTGGAGGGCCCCAATACCTTCGATGCAGCTGTATGGACAGTGTTGCGGAATCGCTCCCAGTCTCTCTCAGCGTCATCCTCAATACGAAGATTGGCAAGCTCATTCTCTAGGTCTTCTGCTAGATTTTCAGTGATGTGGCTGTTCTTCAGCTTCGACACGTTGATCCCCTTACAGCCTTGTGGTCGTCTCTTCAGCATGATACGGAGCTTCATTTTGGATACTATGAGCCTGTGATCCGTCCAACAGTCAGCGCCGCACATAGCTTTTGTAACCCTGACATCTTGTCTGTCCCTTCTCCTGATGATGACATAGTCGATCAGACGCCAGTGCTTGGAACGGGGATGCATCCACGAAGTCCTGTTATGGGTAGGGAGGTGGAAGACCATATTGGTGATCAGAAGGTCATGTGCTGCACAAGTTTTCAGCAGTAACAGGCCATTGCTGTTACACTTTCCCACTCCATTTTTCCCGATGACTCCTTCCCACGCTGCGGCATTGCATCCGACTCTAGCATTAAAATCGCCAAGCAGGATCAGCATGTCTGTGCAGTGCACTGATGATAGCAGAGCATCTAGTTCTTCATAGAATTTATCCTTCACATCCTCTGGGTTGGTCATTGTGGGAGCATATGCGCTGATCAAAGTAGCTTGTTTTCCTTTTTGAAGCGGAAGCTGCATTGTCATGAGTCGGTCATTCACACCCTTGGGGGGACTGGCAAGTTTCTGAACAAGATGATTCTTGATGGCAAAGCCAACTCCAGATTCACGACGCTCATCACTGCTGCGGCCACTCCAGAAGAATGTATAGCCTCCGCCTGACTCGGACAGCTGTCCTTCATTAGCAAGGCGAGTTTCGCTAAGGGCTGCAATGTCAATGTTGTAGCATGCGAGCTCTCTGGCAACAAGTGCTGTTCTTCTCTCCGGTCTGTCTGCCGTGATGTTGTCCAGTAGCGTGCGCACATTCCATGTGCCAATGGTGATCAGTGTCACTCTAAGTTTTGTTTTTGTTCGACCGCTTTTATGGGATCCCCGCCAGCCGCGGTATGCTGGCCAGGGTAAGGTGAAGCAGGCAATGTTTAGGGCACCTTTTCTAGCCCCCTCCTCATTCTACGGAGGTGAGCAGTGCAATCCTGAATAGGGCTGCTCAGTCGCTCAAGAAGACGCCGAGCTCCACTGCTGCTTCGGTCAGTGAGGAACGACCATTATACCTGAGCCGCCTGTGTGCAGGTCCGTGGGTACAGCTCCCAGTGTATCCACACCTGCTGCTTCGTCGCTCGCCCATCGCCACAGGACTTGATATGATGTGATATGATATGATGTCAAGACTTGCGCGTGAATTGGATTAAAGTGAGGGAGAGTTGCGCGACGTCAGCCTCACTCTCTCTTCCCAGTTCCTATCTGTATCCAGTGGCAGGACAAGACTCGAGACGGCTGGAGATAGGGCAGGGCGCAGTGGATGACCAGGACGCCTACGTGCTCTTGAGCGTTCCACAACGCTTGCTGTTACTGCCTTCCTGACCGTTGAACCGAATACTGAACTTCAGTATTACATCCACATGCAACATCCATGAAAGGAGTAGTATTAAAAGTGGGGAACTTTTAGCACACATGCACCACAGATCTCCGTTCTGTTTAAGGTCTGGTTTAAATGAAGGTGACACTCTCTAATGCAGGTAAATCATTCTTGCTTTCAGGAAGATTAATTTATATGCAGCAGTCGCCTCAGATGTGGAGCCACAAAGGCAATGGATAGGTTTACTCATACAGCCTTCTCTAATTAACATCAAAAAAGCAGGACATTTGGTCAGCATCTGTGGCTATTAAGAGTTAAAAGTTCTCAGATGTGTATTCCCAGTAGAGATTAATAGCATCAGTCTTTTTTGGCATGGATCTGGTATAGAACCTAATGGCAAATTTGGGAAGTTAGGATTGGATGGTGCTAATTAAAATTTTTCTCCTGCTCACAGTGTTTCTGCATAAAGCCATCTTAAGCTGCATGTTGGTTCAACTACTTATAATATCCTTCTCTGGGCACATTATGTCCATATGCTAGTATGCCTTACTACAGCTATCTATATATTTAGGCAGTTAAACTTAACAAATGTAATTCTGGTTTACAAATTGTAAACCGACATATTCAGATTCATGCCTCCTCCACCTGCACCTGTAGCCAGACAGAGCACCTGAGCATGGATGCTTCTACCCAGATCCTGGTGTGGTTTTGCAGGGACTGTGACTTGCAATTCCCACTTACTGAGGCTGGGGGGACCATCCAATGTGAAAGGTGCCTGCTGGTGGAATCTCTCAGGCAGCAGGTGGGAGAGCTACAGGAGGAGGTGGCTACGTTGAGGAGCATCTAAATCCACGAGCAATTCCTGGACAGTGTCCATGTGGAGACAGCTGAGGTAGCTGTCCCAGTACACAGGGCTGCTGACACACCACTGGTGGAGGAAGAGATGGCTCAGGGTGGACACTGGCAGCTGGTTACTTCTGGCAGCAGACAGTGCTCCACCCCTGCTCCAAACCCTCCTGCCATAGTAATAGGAAATCTTTATGCTCTTCTTGATACAGGGGAGAAGGAATCACCCCCTACAGCAGAGGAGGAGAAGCCTCAAACCCCTAAGGCTGGGAGGTCTGCTGCCACCACTGAGAATAGGAAATGTAGAGTAGTGGTGGTCGGAGACTCTCTTCTGAGGGGGACAGAGCCGCCCATCTGTCGCCTCACATTTCATCTCGGGAGCTATGCTGCCTGCCGGGGTCCCGTATCCGAGATATTATGGAGGCATTGTCGAGGATTATCCAGCCCTCTGACTACTACCCCATGCTACTCATCTATGTGGGCACAAATGATACTGCGAGGTGTGACACTGAGCGGATCAAGAGTGATTACAGGGCTCTGGGAGTACGGGTGAAGGAGTTTGGAGTGCAGGTGGTATTCTCTTCAATCCTTCCTGTCAAAGGGGGGGGGGCCCAGGCAGAGACAGGTGCATCATGGAGGTAAATGCCTGGCTCCGAAGATGGTGTTGCCAGGAGAGCTTTGACTTCCTCGACCACAGGATGCTATTCCAGGAAGGACTGCTAGGCAGAGATGGCGTTCACCTTTTGAGGAGGGGAAAGACCCTATTTGGACACAGACTGGCTAACCTAGTGAGGAGGGCTTTAAACTAGGTTCGACAGGGACACGTGAGCAAAGCCCACAGTTAAGTGGAGAACATGTAGACCTGGGAGATGGGTTGGAAATAGGAGGGATCATGGGCTATAATGGCAGATAGAAAGGAGAGTCAGGGCAAAACTGGGAGGCAAGATCAAACCAGTATCTTAGATGCCTATATACAAATGCGAGAAGTATGGGTAATAAGCAGGAAGAACTGGAAGTGCTAATAAATAAATACAACTATGACATTGTTGGCATCACCGAAACTTGGTGGGATAATACACGTGATTGGAATGTTGTTATGGATGGGTACAGCTTGCTCAGGAAGGATAGACAGAGGAAAAGGGGAGGAGGTGTTGCCTTATATATTAAAAATGTACACACTTGGACTGAGGTGGAGATAGACATAGGAGACAGACATGTTGAGAGTCTCTGGGTTAGGCTAAAAGGGGTAAAAAACAAGGGTGATGCCATGTTAGGAGTCTACTACAGGCCACCTAACCAGGTGGAAGAGGTGAATGAGGCTTTTTTTAAACAACTAACAAAATCATCCAAGCCCAAGATTTGGTGGTGACGGGGGACTTCAACTATCCAGATATATGTTGGGAAAATAACACAGCGGGACACAGACTATCCAATAAGTTCTTGGACTGCATTGCAGACAACTTTTTATTTCAGAAAGTTGAAAAAGCTATTGAGGGGAAACTGTTCTAGATTTGATTTTAACAAATAGGGAGGAACTCGTTGAGAATTTGAAAGTGGAAGGCAGCTTGGGTGAAAGTGATCATGAAATCATGCATGAAATCATAGAGTTTGCAATTCTAAGGAAGGGTAGAAGGGAGTTCAGCAAAATAGAGACAATGGATTTCAGGAAGGCGGATTTTGGTAAGCTCAGAGAGCTGATAGGTAAGGTCCCATGGGAATCAAGACTGAGGGGGAAAACGACTGAGGAGAGTTGGCAGTTTTTCAAAGGGTCACTATTAAGGGCCCAAAAGCAAGCTATTCCGCTGGGTAGAAAAGATAGAAAATGTGGCAAAAGACCACCTTGGCTTAACCACGAGATCTTGCATGAGCTAAAAAATAAAGAGGAGTCTCATAAAAAATGGTAACTAGGACAAATTACAATGGATGAATATAGGCAAACAACACAGGAATGCAGGGGCAAGATACGAAAGGCAAAGGCACAAAATGAGCTCAAACTAGCTACAGGAATAAATGGAAACAAGAAGACTTTTTACCAATACATTAGAAGCATGAGGAAGACCCAGGACAGGGTAGGCCCACTGCTCAGTAAGGAGGGAGAAACAGTAACAGGAAACTTGGAAATGGCAGAGATGCTTAATGACTTCTTTGTTTCGGTCTTCACCGAGAAGTCGGAAGGAATGCCTAACATAATGAATGCTAATGGGAAGAGGGTAGGTTTAGAAGATAAAATAAAAAAAGAACAAGTTAAAAATCACTTAGAAAAGTTAGACGCCTGCAATTCACTAGGGCCTGATGAAATGCATCCTAGAATACTCAAGGAGCTAATAGAGGAGGTATCTGAGCCTCTAGCTATTATCTTTGGAAAATCATGGGAGACGGGAGAGATTCCAGAAGACTGGAAAAGGGCAAATATAGTGCCCATCTATAAAAGGGGAAATAAAAACAACCCAGGAAACTACAGACCAGTTAGTTTAACTTCTGTGCCAGGGAAGATAATGGAGCAAGTAATTAAGGAAATCATCTGCAAACACTTGGAAGGTGGTAAGGTGACAGGGAATAGCCAGCACGGATTTGTAAAGAACCAATCATGTCAAACCAATCAGATAGCTTTCTTTGATAGGATAATGAGTCTTGTGAATAAGGGAGAAGGGGTGGATGTGGTATACCTAGACTTTAGTAAGGCATTTGATACGGTCTTGCATGATATTCTTATCAATAAACTAGGCAAATACAACTTAGATGGGGCTACTATAAGGTGGGTGCATAACTGGCTGGATAACCTTACTCAGAGAGTAGTTATTAATGGTTCCCAATCCTGCTGGAAAGGTATAACAAGTGGGGTTCCACAGGGGGTCTGTTTTGGGACTGTCTCTGTTCAATATCTTCATCAATGACTTAGATATTGGCATAGAAAGTACGCTTATTAAGTTTGCAGATGATACCAAACTGGGAGGGATTGCAACTGCTTTGGAGGATAGGGTCATAATTCAAAATGATCTGGACAAATTGGAGAAATGGTCTGAGGTAAACAGGATGAAGTTTAATAAAGACAAATGCAAAGTGCTTCACTTAGGAAGGAACAATCAGTTTCACACATACAGAATGGGAAGAGACTGTCTAGGAAGGAGTACGGCAGAAAGGGATCTAGGGGTCATAGTGGACCACAAGCTAAATATGAGTCAACAGTGTGACGCTGTTGCAAAAAAAGCAAACATGATTCTGGGATGCATTAACAGATGTGTTGTGAGCAAGACACAAGAAGTCATTCTTCCGCTCTGCTCTGCGCTGGTTAGGCCTCAACTGGAGTATTGTGTCCAGTTCTGGGCACGGCATTTCAAGAAAGATGCGGAGAAATTGGAGAGGGTCCAGAGAAGAGCAACAAGAATGATTAAAGGTCTAGAGAACATGACCTATGAAGGAAGTCTGAAAGAACTGAGTTTGTTTAGTTTGGAAAAGAGAAGACTGAGAGGGGACATGATAGCAGTTTTCAGGTATCTAAAAGAGATTCATAAGGAGGAGGGAGAAAACTTGTTCATCTTAGCCTCTAAGGATAGAACAAGAAGCAATGGGCTTAAACTGCAGCAAGGGAGGTTTAAGTTGGATGTTAGGAACAAGTTCCTAACTGTCAGAGTGGTTAAACACTGGAATAAATTGCCTAGGGTGGTTGTGGAATCTCCATCTCTGGAGATATTTAAGAGTAGGTTAGATAAATGTCTATCAGGGATGGTCTAGACAGTATTTGGTCCTGCCATGAGGGCAGGGGGCTGGACTCAATGACCTCTCGAGGTCCCTTCCAGTCCTAGAATCTATGAATCTCTGGACAAGCAGGGAGGCGGCTAGGAAATGAATAAGGAAGGGCTTTTAAAAATTGCTCACTGCTAGTCTGACTTTGCTGTGTTACCACTGACTTCAGTGGGAGAAATATGAAATCAGTGCTGAGCACTTTTGAAAGTCATCCCACCCTTACTCAGGGACAGAGTAAAACAATTACTTCCTTTTTGGGTCAAGGTCTCCCTGGAGTATATAGTTACTAGAAGGGTAATTGTGTATCATTAAAACACTAAACATGCATATACTATACTCACTCACCCATTCCTCCTTTCTAAAAAACATGACTGCAGGCTACACAGAGTGCTCTCAGCAACCAGAGGGCACTAAAGAATCCTGGAGAATCCCCCCCCCCGCCCCCTTCAATCCAGAACCTTGTATTTTTCTTGAATTTTCTTACAGATGGCTCCAGCTCAGGCTCTGACCCATTTGCCTAGACCAGGGGTGGGCAAACTTTTTGGCCTGAGGGCCACATCTGGGTGAGGAAATTGTATGCAGGGCCATGAATGTAGGGCTGGGGCAGGGGGTTGGGATGTGGGAGGGAGTGCAGGGTGTGGGAGGGGTGGCTCAGGGCAAGGAGTTGGGTGCAGGAGGGTGCAGCAGGGGACTCAGGGCAGTGATTAGGGGTGCAGGCTCCAGCCCAGCACCACTTACCTCGAGTGGTTCTGGGGTGGCAGCAGTGCGCAGCGGGGCTAAGGCAGGCTCCCTGCCTGCTCTGGCCCTGCACCATTCCTGGAAGTGACCAGCATGTCCAGCAGTGGCTCCTGCGGGTGGGGTGAGGCAGGCGGCTCCACCACACACTGCCCTAACCTGTGGCTACCACCCCCGAAACTCCCATTGGCCGTGGTTCCCCATTCCCAGCCAATGGGTGGTGCCTGCAGTAGAGGGCAGAGCAGGGAGCCCTCTACCTCTCCCCCGCCAGGGGCCAAAGGGATGTGGTGCCGGTAGCTTCTGGGAGCAGCGCGGGGCCAGGGCAGGCAGGGAGCCTGCCTTAGCCCTGCTGCGCCATGGGGCTGGCAATCCCGTGGGCCGAATTGAAAGCCCTGATGGGCCACATTCAGCCCACAGGCCGTAGTTTGCCATCCCCTGACCTAGACAGAATACTGTAAGTGACCTTGACAAACTGATGCCCATATCTGCGCACATCAACTGGTGGGAGGTACTCCTTCAGCTGGAGTATGTGCTAATTTGATTAAATCATGGGAATAGATTGTGTTGTGCCACTGTTCTGCATGTCTCACATAAAGAGGTAGCAGAGCTTTCCTCTTGACCCAACCTGTTTGCAGGTGTCAGAACCCTGCATCATAATGCTGAAGTTTTCACTCATGGCAGATATAGTTCATTAACTCCATCCTCAGTGAGGAGCAGTGGATCATAGAATCATAGAATATCAGGGTTGGAAGGAACCTCAGAAGGTCATTAAGTCCAACCCCCTGCTCAAAGCAGGACCAATTCCCAACTAAATCATCCCAGCCAGGCCTTTCTCAAGTCTGGCCTTAAAAACCTCTAAGGAAGGAGATTCCACCACCTCCCTAGGTAACCCATTCCAGTGCTTCACCACCCTTCTAATGAAAAAGCCTTTCCTAATATCCAACCTAAACCTCCCCCACTGCAACTTGAGACCATTACTCCTTGTTCTGTCATCTGCTACCACTGAGAACAGTCTAGATCCATCCTCTTTGGAACCCCCCTTCAGGTAGTTGAAAGTAGTTATCAACCCCCCCGCCCCATTCTTCTCTTCTGCAGACTAAACAATCCCAGTTCCCTCAGCCTCTCCTCATAAGTCATGTGATCCATCCCCCTAATCATTTTTGTTGCCCTCTGCTGGACTCTGTCCAATTTTTCCACATCCTTCTTGTAGTGTGGGGCCCAAAACTGGACATGGTACTCCAGATTAGGTTTCATCAATATTGAATAGAGGGGAATGATCAGGTCCCTCAATCTGCTGGCAATGCCCTTACTTATACAGCCCAAAATGCTGTTAAGCCTTCTTGGCAACAAGGGCACACTGTAGACTCATATCCAGATTCTTGTCCACTCTAACCCCTAGGTCCTTTCCTGCAGAACTGCTTCCTAGCAATTTGGTCCTTAGTCTGTAACAGTGAATGGGATTCTTCCATCCTAAGTGCAGGATTCTGCACTTGTCCTTGTTGAACCTCATCAGGTTTCTTTTGGCCCAATCCTCTAATTTGTCTAGGTCCCTCTGTATCCTATCCCTACCCTCCAGCGTTATCTACCACTCCTCCCAGTTTAGTGTCATCTGCAAACTTGCTGAGAGTGCAGTCCACGCCATCCTCCAGATCATTAATGAAGATATTGAACAAAACCAGCCCCAGGACCAACCCTTGGGGCACTCCGCTTGAAACCGGCTGCCAACTAGACGCGGAGCCATTGATCACTACCCATTGAGCCCGACAATCTAGCCAGCTTTCTATCCACCTTATAGTCCATTCATCCAGCCCATACTACTTTAACTTGCTGGCAAGAATACTGTGGGAGATCATATCAAAAGCTTTGCTAAAGTCAAGGAATAGCACATCCACTGCTTTTCCCTCATCCACAGACCCAGTTATCTCCTCATAGAAGGCAATTAGGTTAGTCAGGCATAACTTGCCCTTGGTGAATCCATGCTGACTGTTCCTGATCACTTTCCTCTCCTCTAAGTGCTTCAGAATTGATTCCTTGAGGATCTGTTCAAGGATTTTTCCAGGGATTGAGGTGAGGCCGACTAGCCTGTAGTTCCCCCAGATCCTCCTTCTTCCCTTTTTTAAAGATAGGAACTACATTAGCCTTTTTCCAGTCATCCGGGACCTCCTCTGATTGCCATGAGTTTTCAAAGATAATGGCCCATGGCTCTACAATCACATCCGCCAACTCCTTTAGCACCCTCGGATGCAGCACATCCGGCCCCATGGACTTGTGCTTGTCCAGTTTTTCTAAATGGTCCCGAACCACTTCTTTCTCCACAGAGGGCTGGTCACCTCCTCCCCATACTGTGCTGCCCAGTGCAGTAGTCTGGGCAGGGCCGCCCAGAGGATTCTGGGGGCCTGGGGTCTTCGGCGGTGGGGGGACCCCGCTTCGGCAGTAATTCGGCGGCGGGGGGTCCTTCCCCTCCGGGACCCGCCGCCGAAGGGCCCCGAAGACCCGTGGCGGGAGCCCCCTGCCGCCGAACTATCGTTGAAGACCCGGCTGCACTTTGGCGGCAGGTCCCACTTCGGCAGCCGGAGCGGAAGGACCCCCCGCCGGCGAAGACCGGTAGCGGAAGAAACTCCGGGAGGCCGGGCCCTCGAGAGTTTTCCGGGGCCCCTGAAGTGAGTGAAGGACCCTGCTCCAGGGCCCCGAAAAACTCTCATGGGGGCCCCTGCGGGGCCCAGGGCCTGGGGCAAATTGCCCCACTTGCCCCCTCACTTGGGGCGGCCCTGAGTCTGGGAGCTGACCTTCTTTGTGACGACAGAGGCAAAAAAAGCATTGAGTATATTAGCTTTTTCCACATCCTCTGTCACTAGGTTGCCTCCCTCATTGAGTAAGGGGCTCACACTTTCTTCTTGTTGCTAACATACCTGAAGAAACCCTTCTTGTTACTCTTAGCATCTCTTGTTAGCTGCAACTCCAAGTGTGATTTGGCCTTCCTGATTTCACTCCTGCATGCCTGAGCAATATTTTTATACTCCTCCCTGGTCATTTGTCCGATCTTCCACTTCTTGTAAGCTTCTTTTTTGCGTTTAAGATCAGCAAGGATTTCACTGTTAAGGCAAGCTGGTCTCCTGCCGTATTTACTATTCTTTCTACACATTGGGATGGTTTTTTCCTGCAACCTCAATAAGGATTCTTTAAAATACAGCAAGCTCTCCTGGACTCCTTTCCCCCTCATGTTATTCTCCCAGGGGATCCTGCCCATCAGTTCCCTGAAGGAGTCAAAGTCTGCTTTTCTGAAGTCCAGGATCCGTATTCTTTTGCTCTCCTTTCTTCCTTTTGTCAGGATCCTGAACTCGACCATCTCATGGTCACTGCCTTCCACGTTCCCATCCGCTTTTGCTTCCCCTACTAATTCTTCCTGGCTTGTGAGCAGCAGGTCTAGAAGAGCTCTGCCCCTAGTTGGTTCCTCCAGCACTTGCACCAGGAAATTGTCCCCTACACTTTCCAAAAACTTCCTGGATTGCCTGTGCACCGCTGTATTGCTCTCCCAGCAGATATCAGGGTGATTAAAGTCTCCCATGAGAACCAAGGCCTGTGATCTAGTAACTTCTGCTAGTTGCCGGAAGAAAGCCTCGTCCACCTCATCTCCCTGGTCTGGTGGTCTGTAGCAGACTCCCACCACGACATCACCCTTGTTGCTCACACTTCTAAATTTAATCCAGAGACTCTCGGGTTTTTCTGCAGTTTCATACCGGAGCTCTGAGCAGTCATACTCCTCTATTACATACAATACAACTCCCCTACCTTTTCTGCCCTGCCTGTCCTTCCTGAACAGTTTATATCCATCCATGACAGTATTCCAGTCATGTGAGTTATCCCACCAAATCTTTGTTATTCCAATTACATCATAGTTCCTCGACTGTGCCAGGACTTCCAGTTCTCCTTGCTTGTTTCCCAGGCTTCTTGCATTTGTGTATAGGCACTTAAGATAACTTGCTGATTGTCCCGCTTTCTCGGTCTGAGACAGGAGTCCTCCCCTCTTGCACTCTCCTGTTTGTGCTTCCTCCCGGTATCCCATTTCCCCATTTACCTCAGGGCTTTGGTCTCCTTCCCCCGGTGAACCTAGTTTAAAGCCTTTCTCACTAGGTTAGCCAGCCTGCTTGTGAAGATGCTCTTCCCTCCAGGGGCGGCTCTAGCAATTTCGCCGCCCCAAGCACGGCGGCACGCCGCGGGGGGGCGCTCTGCCGGTCGCCGGTCCCACGGCTCCGGTGGACCTCCCGCAGACGTGCCTCCGGAGGGTCCGCTGGTCCCGCGGCTCCGGTGGTGCATCCGCAGGCATGCCTGTGGGAGGTCCACCGGAGCCGCGGGACCAGCGGACCCTCCGCAGGCACGCCTGCGGGAGGTCCACTGGAGCCGCCTGCCGCCCTCCCGGCGACCGGGAGAGTGCCCCCCGCGGCATGCCGCCCCAAGCACACACTTGGCGTGCTGGGGCCTGGAGCCGGCCCTGCTACCCTCTCTTCGTTAGTTAGAGCCCGTCTCTGCCTAGAACTCCTCCTTCTTGGAATACCATCCCATGGTCAAAGAATCCAAAGCCTTCTCTCCGACACCACCTACGTAGCCATTCGTTGACTTCCAGAATTCGACGGTCTCTACCCAGGCCTTTTCCCTGCACAGGGAGGATGGACGAGACCACCACTTGCATCTCAAACTCCTTTATCCTTCTTCCCAGAGCCACGTAGTCTGCAGTGATCTGCTCAAGGTGATTCTTGGCAGTATCATTGGTGCCCATCTGGAGAAGCCGGAAGGGGTAGCGATCCGAGGGCTTGATGAGTCTCGGCAGTCTCTCCGTCACATCATGAATCCTAGCTCCTGGCAAGCAGCAGACCTCTTGGTTTTCTTGGTCAGGGCGGCAGATAGATAACTCGGTCCCCTGAGGGGGGAGTCCCCGACCACCACCACCCACCTCCTTCTCTTGGGAGCGGTGGTCGTGGAACCCCCATTCCTAGGACAGTGCATCTCATGCCTTCCAATTGGTGGAGTCTCCTTCTGCTCCCTTCCCTCAGATGTATCATCTAGTCCACTCTCTGCATTAGTACCTGTGGGGAGAACATGAAAACGGTTGCTCACTTGTATCTCCATTGCTGGTACATCGACGCTCCTCTTTCTTCTTCTGGAGGTCACATGCTGCCAAATTTCTTCTCTGTCCCCTCTGCGCAGTCTGCTCCAATTCTTCAGAACGTTGTGCCCGTAGAAGCATATCCTGACGTCTGTCCAGGAAATCTTCATTTTCTCCTATGCAACACAGGGTCGATACTTGTTTCTCCAGACTTCAAATCTTCTCTTCCAATATGGAGACCAGCTTGCACTTTGTACAGACAAAGTCGCTTCTGTCCTGTGGAAGAAAGACAAACATGGCACAACCTGTGCAGGTTACAACAACTGAATGCTAACCTTCCATAATTTCTTCCTTCTAAGAGCTTCCTCAGCTGTTGCAGCAACTCACAGAAGCCCACAAGATGAAAGCCTCAGTGGGCTATCCCCAGGCGAAATCATTCTGTTAGCCTCCGCTGTTCGCCGCTCAGCTGGTTCGCTGCTGACTGCCTTTTTATAACAGTCAGGCCCACTCAAGGCCCACCTGGAACAAAGCACTCTCAATTCACACTTTTCAAACAAACAATCAAGCACACGGTCAAACTGACAAACTGTCCCCGCAGCAGACACTCAGATACTCACCAACACAGCCCCCCTAATGCAGCACTTAGCGTACCTCCTCTCGGACAGATCCCAGGCAAACTCCCTCTGTTAGCCTCCGCAGTTCACCGCTGTTCTCTAGAAGGAAGTCAGACAGAGTCCTGTAGGCAAACTTTAGGGACAGGCAAGCTCAGGGAAGAGGATTAGGCTGAGGCTTGCTGGGAATTATCAGTAAAAACCATGCTGTGAGTTCTCAGTATAAACCAATCTCAGAAGGGAGGGGGCTTAGACATCAATTTGGGGTTTGTCTTCTGTTGAGATGAGGGTAGGAACACAGCCCAACCATACCTCCAAACAGCACCCTGCCCTCTTAATTATCAATCATGTTTATTACATTAGTGCCTAAGGACCAAACAGAGAAACAGACAGTCCCTGCTTCAACGAGCTTCCAATTTAAGTAGACAAGACAGACAGGTGTGGTGGGGAAGGGGTATAACAGACCAGTAGAAGGCTCATGAGATGGCAACAAACATCATGTTAGTGCCATTACATTTGCGGGGGCGGGGTGTTAGTTCAGAGGTGATTAGCTAAATGGAAAGAAGAGGGAAGGGGAGTAAGGGACAAGGGTGGAATGAAGTAAAGTTGAAGATATTGTGGGTGTGTCTACACAGCCACTAGACACCTGTGGCTCACCCATGCTAGACAACTCGGGCTCACAGGGCTGTTTCATTGCCAAATAGACTTCTGGGCGTGGGCTGGAGACCAGGGTCTGGTACTCTGTTGGATGGGAGTGTTCTAGAGCCCAGGCTCCAGCCCAACCCCAGAAGTCTATTGAGTGATGAAACAGCCCCACAGCCCAAGCCCCACGAGCCCGAGTTGGCTGGCTCATGCCAGCCGTTGGTTTTTCTTGGCTGTGTAGAAATACCCTGTGAGGAAAGGGAAGGGGAGAATGAGGGAGGGTTGGAGCAAACAGCCAGTCAGTGCAGGAGAAATCCAGTCAAAACTGTAGAAAGTTCTCTGAATGGCCAGAGGTCCCTCCTTTGGCTGCTTCTGCAGGTGCTCCTACTGGCTGGAGTCTTTGGTGTAATCTGCTGATATTTCTTCCTCTTTTCATGTCTTCAAATTATCACACTCTCTTTTCAGTCAGCAACATCCCAAAGTCAGTCACTAACATTTTAATAAGTGGGAACTTAATTATAATTTGAATCTAAGCCACCAAACCACGGATTTTGCTCAGAGCTTTTGTGGGGGATGCAAAATCTAATTTTGTAATATATTCAATTACTTGTACTAAGGGCAAAAATCTTGCCTATGCAGAAGTTAAAACCAGTATTCATCCTCTAAGATATGACACACAACTGCAGTAGATTTCCACTGTGCAATTGCTAATTTTTCAGCATAAGCGCACTAAAGGCTGCCAGTTATGGCGCCAGATCCTTGACTGATGTAAAACAGCATTGTTCATAAATTAGCATAGCTCCACTGAAGTCAGTCAGCTGAGGGTGTAGCCCAGGGTATTTAAAAATTTCCAGAATTATCAGGAAATGACATCTTTATTCTGTTGAAGTACATACAGATGTATGAAAAATAAGAGTTTTCAAAAGTAAAGGTAAGTGTATGTCATTTACATATTTGCCACCAAGAAACAGTAAGTTTGCAGAGGAGAAGTCGTGGCAGTCCATTTTGCTCTAGTTAATTTGGGTTATGTCTGTTTGAAATTTCAGTGGGTCACAGACTATTATAGCTAGGGCTGACATTACAGCAGAGTTCCCTGAAGATGCTGGCCATGTCAAATTCAAATGTCAGCATGAAGGGGAACCTGAGTGTGGCAGGTTCTTTCCCCAGGGCATTTCCCCTTTCTCACTATAGCACCACTCTGTGGTGGTCTGTCCTTTTCGCAGCTCCACCCACTGGCCAGGTCACAAGTTTGTTTGAGACTTATCTGCTTGCAATCAGTGCTACAGAGATATCTGAAGTAAGAAAGCATGCTCTGCTAATCCACTGCCTTGGAGCAGAAGGGCAGCATATATTTTACACTTTTCCCCTTGCAGATGATAGTTATGAGACTGCACTCACTGCATTAAAGAACTTTTTTGTGCCCAAAGTGAATGTAGTAGCTAATCACTACAGATTTAACCAGCATGAGCAGAAACCAGGGGAGACTATAATGCAGTATATTGCTTCCCTGGGGTGTCTGATTGTAACTTGGGACTTTGGGAATATGGCAGATGAGATGATTAGAGACCAGCTCATTGAGAAAACAACCATGCTTCTTGTAAGAGAACGCTCACTTCTAGAACCACAACTTACACTAGAAAAAGCAATAACCATTGCTAGTCAGATTGAGTCAGCTACAGCTGAAGCCAAAATAATGAGCAGGGATACAGGAGGCACAGTCCAGGCTGTGACTCCTTTGCAGAAAAGTTCACTATCACTGCAGACAAACAATTGCAGGAGGAAAACTAATGAAAAGCCACTGAATCTGCAAATTCAAAATACAATAAAAGCATGCTTTCGCTGTTGATCCCCACAACACCTTGCAAGCTACACAGGATGTCCAGCAAAAGTAGCTCAGTGAAATCATTGCAAAAAGATTGGGCATTTTGCTAAAGTATGTCACAGAAGCCAGTTCGATCAAAAGGTGCATGCAGTTACAATACCAGACTGTGCTGAGCATGGACAAAACCACTACTGCACATATTCCAGAACAGATAAAGTGCATTGTAAATGTTTCCGCCATACCCTCAGGCAAATCACATTCTATTCAGCTAATGTTGGATACTGGCTCAGCAGTATCTATACTACCTGATTCCATCTATTTGCATTACTTTAAAGATGTGCCTCTTACTGCACCCAAACTTCAGTTGGTGTGCTATTTGAAAAACCATATTCCAGTACATGGCTGCCAATAATTACTTTTGGTGACTGCTGTGTAACTTCAGAGTTCTACGCTGTCCACAAAGGCACTCCTATCCTTGGCAGAGATTTATTGGCTGCTTTAAATCTCACGGTAGTTAATGGACGAATTGATCTTCCTCAGCAAAGCACTCTTGCGGTACACACACCAGTTTCAGCTGGGATCCAACACCAGGTTGAGGAGAAACTCAGCTGTGCTTATGGGTTTCTGCATAAAGTTAAAATGCGGAATAATGTGATGCCTGTACGACAGAAATTATGGCGCTTACCATTTTCAGTCAGGGAAGCTGTTTCAGACGAACTTAGAAAACTTGTTCAAAAGGACATTATTGAAGAGATTAACCTATAGTACCTATAGTAGTGATGCAGAAGAAGGGTGGAGGCATTCGCCTTTGTGTGGACTTAAGGGAGCCAAATAAAGCTATTATGATTGACAGCCATCCTCTTCTTCACATAGAAGAAGTATTTGCAGAACTCCGTGGAGCAAAGATGTTTTCTACTCTTGATTTGCAGAGCGCATACCACCAGGTTATGTTGCATGAAGATAGCAGAGACCTCACAGCATTTACTACACATGAGGGACTATTTCGTTTTAAACATGTTCCATACGGTCTCATATCAGCCCCGAGTACCTTCCAAAAATGATGTAATTGTTTCTGAAGAATCAACATGGAGTTCAGTGCTATTTGGATGATATTATTGTGTTTGGAAATACTACTGAGGAGCATGACAATAACCTGCAGTCTGTACTAAACTGCATCAGCAAAGCAGGCCTCAAGCTCAATAGGTCCAAATGCAAATTCAGACAAACTGAACTCTCCTTTCTGGGGCATACAATTTCACAGGCTGGACCAAAACCTGATCCAGATCATATCCTGGCAATTTCAAATGCTCCTCCTCCAACAGATTTGCAAACCTTACGTTCCTTCTTGGGTCTTACCTCCTGGTATGCAAAATTCATTCCCAATTATGCTTCTGTCATTGAACCATTACGAGAATTACTACTGAGAAGTTCAACCTTAGTGTGGACAACGGATGCACAAGCTAGTTTCGAAACGGTGAAAGACTTGATTGTACATAGTCCAGTACTTGCACTATTCAGTCCTGCATTGCCCACAATTGTAACTACTGATGCTTCTGATTATAGACTTGGGGCTGTCCTCACACAACTTCATGAGGACAACACAGAGAGGACTGTTGCATTTGCTTCAAGGACACTAAGTAATGCTGAGAAAAAATATTCCACAGTCAAAAAAGAAGCAGTTGCTTGCGTCTGGGCTACTGAAAAATGGAGAACTTACCTGTGGGGCCGCACAGACCACAGCCCTTTGACGACATTGCTCACCACGAAAGGACTGGGAAGAGCAGGATATTGTATTGCTAGATGGTCTGCCAGACTACTCTTTAAATTATGAACTGGAATATAAGCCTGGAAGCAAAAATTTGGTAGCAGATTGCCTTTCTCGCCTGCCTTTGCCTTCACCAGATGGTCCACCGGAGGATGAGGATGTAGTAGTTGTGCTTATTACAAGCACTCTTATTACAGTTACAAAAGAACAATTTCAAGCTGCTTGTTCAGCGTGTCCAATTCAACAAAAACTATGGGAATTTCTGACAAAGAGATGGCCCAGTAACCCTAAAAACCTTGAGCCAGTTTTGCTGCCTTATTTTAGAGTTCGGGATGAACTTTCTTTGCTCAATGGCTGTGTGCTACGGGTACACACCGGTTACTTGTTCCAGAAGAATTACAGTCAAAACTCATACACCTGGCACACGATACTCATCAAGGAATTGTCAGAACCAAACAATGACTACGGGATCTGTGTTGGTGGCCAGGGATGGACTCTCAAACTGAAGCACTCCTAAAATCCTGTGTCACTTGCCAAATGCATGATAAGACAGCAGTGACATGTACCCCTCCATTACAGCCTGTTCCTCTTCCTGAATCTGCATGGGAAAAAGTGCTGATTGACATTGTAGGACCCTTTGATACTGCTCCAATTGACTGTCATTATGCCACCACTATTTCAATAAATGGCCTGAGGTAGCATTTACATCATAAATCTCTTCTGCTACAGTAATTAAGTTCCTCTCTTCAGTTTTTTGCAGGGAAGGTAACCCCAAAGAACTGGTTTCAGATAATGGTAGTCAATTTACTTCCTTGGAGTTTGAAACTTTTCTAGCAGAGAGGAAGATTTTACCCTCAAGCCAATGGGGAAATCAAACAGTTTAAGAGAAGTTTGAAAGAGTTTGCAAATGGCTAAACTGGAAGGATGATTGTGGATACCCTTCACTACTGATTTCTTGCAAGCATACCGGGCTACACAACATGCCACAATGCAAAGATCACCTGCAGAGTTACTGCATGGGAAAGAGATGAATACTAAACTGAACATTGCTGGATTGTTAAAAGCACAACCTGAGGCCCCAACCAAGGATAACGTGAGAAAAATAGTTGAACAGAACCAAGCAAAGTATAAGGTTTTCACAGACAAGCAGCGGGTGCTAAGGAACCAAAGTTTGAGTGTGCTTCCTTCGTTAGAATACGAAAACCTGGAATTTTACGCAAAGGGGACCATAAATTCACAGCTCCTCTTAAAATCATAGAGAAGAAGGGACCTTACACCTATCAACTTTCTGATAGGCCGGTATGGAATGCTTCTTATCTTGCACCTGCCTATGCACCAAGAGGAGATTATGCCAACACCCTGTCTGCATTGGATGACTTCACCATAGTATCAACACAACAAGACATTGCATTGGAACCGGGGCTTGAGAGAGAGCCTGTCAGACCCAGATGACCACCTGTCTGGACTAGAGACTATGTTATGTAGTATCTACAGTGTTTTCAGTGTAATATTTCTGCCAATGGTATAGTGTCTTGTTTCCTATTTGTTTCTGTGGTTAGAACAACAACGTTTATTTTAATTGGGAGAATTTCTTAAGAGAGAAAGGAATGTGGTGTTTACATGTTGCTTGAAATTATTAGAACTGGGAGCACTGGCTGTTGGGAGTCTGAAAGGACAGGAAATGGGAAGGAGGGGGGAGGAGTTGAGGAGGCAGAGTGAGAGTTACAGAGGGTGCAGCAACAGCTTGGCAAAGAGCTTTCCATTTTAAAAATAAAGTCCTGTTGAAGTTTGTTAGTACCTTGCCTGGTTGATAAAACAGCACAGCACCTGTGCTTCCCAGATATAGTCTAAAGTGAGTGACACTGCCTTGCATGACAGCTCTTCAAGCTTGTGACTGGCTAATTTATAGTAAATTATCACAAACAGTCTGATTAATTACTCCAACTTTAACTGCAAAGATGTAAATCTCATCCCTTGAGCAGCTGACTAGTCTCCAACCACTAGCACACACGGTACATATCAGATCGACCCCCACATGTAATCACGTTAGCTCTCGTGTTTCTGAGTGTCCTTACTTCCTTTTAAGTATGTCTGATTAACCTTAACACAATCATTCACCCCATGTAAATAGGATCCACCATTAATGATTACCACCAATCTTCCTGTAGTGCTACAGTTATGGCCATGGTGGCTCTTCCTTTACACATAAGAAAGGATTATAGCATCCCAACAGACAAGTTACGTGGTTCATGATCCCTGTGCTTGCCCTGTGCCTTAACCCATCACTGTGTGTATTATATCTTGATGCCAGCTAGCCATTTATCAGAGCAGACAGAGAAAATGGTGGATGGCCCCAAAGGGGATAACAATGGGAATGAGGTTGACAAAGTACCTGACACTTTCCAGAGGGGGAGCTGAGGCACAATGACTTGCACATCGGGTGCATGGAAGTCTGGCAGTTGTGGGGCATGAATCCAGATCTCTTGACCAGTCCAGGGCCTTAACCTCAAGACTGTCCACTCACTGGGTCTCCACACAGCTCAGGGGTTCATCTGTGTGTATCAGATCCCAGGATCAGTGTCCATGTCAACCAACTAGTACTGCACACTACCTACTGCTAATATAGCAAGAGTATGGGCAGGGGCGGCTCTAGAAAATAGGCTGCCCCAGGCAGCGCGGTGTGCTGCGCCGCCTTCTTCCCGTCCCGCTGGCGGGTCCCCTCCTCTCCGCGGTTCTCGCTCGAGCAGGGTCCACCACCGGAGCCTCGAGCGAGGACCTGCCGCGGCAGCAGCACGGAGGAGCTCCACCGGGAGCGCGGACTCCGCGCGTCGCCCTCATGCCTGGCAGTCGGGTCGTCCGTCGACTCCATGGACCCTCGACCAGGCGCAGCACTGGCGCCCAGCCTGCCCCCCCCCCCCCCGCCCCTTTATTGGCCAGCCTAGGGCACAGGTTGCTGGTGCTGTGAGTATGGGCCAGATTGTGAGCCCTTTGTGCTCAGAGTAGAACCTTGCTTCACAAATAGGCCAGTTGACTTCAGAGGGGCTACTTATAGAATGAGTGAGTGAGTAAGAATGGGATTCGGGCCTCTGGCCCTATATGCACACCAACAAGGCAGTAAGGATACTGTTGCTACGGAAAATTAATTTTATGACCTGTTAAGGGTGTCAGAGTGTAAACATAGCATTTGCACTAATACTTCTATTAAATTTAATATTGTATTAATCTGTCTTGCCACTTCTATCGTGACTTTTTTCTCTCTAGGAATAAGATTCCAGCATCTATAGTTCCTCCAGTCCCTGTCCTGAGCATGAATATTTTTACTCAGATGCTTTGCTATCTTGTGCGAGAACATGTAATCAGAACTGTAGCATAACTAGTAAAATGAGCATCAGATAATAATCCCAAGCAGATAGTGAAGGGAAAAGCTACAAGGGGAGGAGAATTGAAAGGAGCGCTCATTAGTCTGATACCTTTTGGCATATCTGGGTTTTAACATTTTTCCAACAGATGAACAACAGAGGGCTGGATAAGGGATTCAAATGAAGAGCTGGAAAATGCCTTTATAAAAGAAACTGAGACTATAGAAGCAGTGAGTGATAAACCAATCTGAATGATCAAGCCTCTCCCACCTACCTTTTTTATTACACATCACTCCAAAGGTTGGCAACTAATTGTTTCTTGCATTGATCCAGAGTCTTTGCCACAGCCACTTTGCTTGACAGTGTGCTACAGCACTGCCAACATATGTTAAATTCCCCGTTACACAGTACTTTCCTACGTCTGCTCTGAATGGACTTTTCTGAAACTACCATTTATATCCCCAGTTTTTATAGTTTCTGCACAGCTAAATGCTATAAGTCAGGGAGACACTGGACTCCAGTTCATTTTCCCTCTTTCACTTAATCGTTCCCTCTAGCATTTTTCTAAATCCAACAAGAAGTTATGTAACTTTCCCTTAAGTTTGTGCCTTTAAAAAACCATTGTTTTACTATTTTACAGACATAAATATCTTGGCAGAATCAATTTGTGTAAAGTGCTGGGTTACCCAGGCATGTTGTTGCTGCCAACTAGTAGAGGACACAGAGGAGTACATGGGTTTTTTACAGGGATCCCCTGGGTTGGATATCTGCATAAGAGTTCAACAAAGGGGGCATGTGAGGTCTCTACCAAAATCCAGTGGCCAAGAGGTCATAATCATTGGAAAAAGTCTGTATAGATAATATGTAGAGAGTTATGTATCTATACTGTTCTTAAGGTCTGGGAGTTGAGGAAGGTCCTCAGGAGGTGACATACCTCCGCAATGTTCCTTTCAGGCAGGAGGTAACTGACACCTATCTCCCTGTCTGCCCATTTGGGTATCGTACACCTCAGACTGTATGCCTATTTGCATACTGAACCAGATGTTAATTAAGAGATTGTTTCTTCTGGTAGATTTTCTCTCTGGTAGATTTTGGCAACAGCATGGGGTATCCTGCTTAGGAATAAAGATAAAGGCTTGGTTTAGTACAGGCATCAGCAACCTTTGGCATGCAGCCCACCAGGCCGGTTTGTTTACCTGCCCCGTCCCCAGGTTCGGCCAATCAAGGCTCCCACTGGCCACAGTTTGCTGCTCCAGGCCAATGGGGGCAGCAGGAAGCCGATCTCTGGTCTAGTATATGTGGGAATGCAAAGGAACGCACTGAAACCTTCACCTACAAGGCAATCTGACAGCATGCTCGTCTTGTGAAAGCAGGCTCACAGCCAGCCTGACTTTAAAGCGGTGTAAGGATCATGGGTGAACAATACTCTACAAGACCTGAGAGTATCTTATTTAATTAAGTCTAGGCTCTAAAATGCATCTTATGATTTTACATGTAACCATTTGTTGCCAACACTACTTCTTGCTACTACTTTAATCTCTCTGCTTTGTTACATAAACTTGTACTTGCTTTTACTATAAATATATCTAAGTGCTGTGAGTTAAGTAGAGCAGTGAGGTGGAACCAGTAAGCTGTGCTGTTTCTTTGGAAGCAGCTACATTTGCAAGTGTCCAGTGGACCAAGGGCTGAATGCTCCAGGAAGATGCTCTAAGGGCTCAGGGGTTGGAGGGGGCCTATCACTAAGCTGCAGAGTGACAGTAGGATCTGTGAGGCCTAGCGAGGAGTGCTGGTGTTACCCATGGCTGGCAGAATTGAGGAGCTGCCCCATGGCAGGCACAGACAGGGCTTCCTCACACTAATGGCAGGTGGTAACAAGATCCCTCACTAGCCTGGGTACCCCTGGGAACGTCACAGTGGGGGACTACTCCCCTGCTACAGAAAAATCTCAAGAGGAAAAATATGATTCATCCCTGGGACTTTCTACCAGGATGATCTGTCGGGTTTGACTCCTGTGGAAAGAACAAGGTGGTGATCCCTGGAGACTGTGGATCTCTGAAGGCCTGTGGGGAGGCTTAGCACCTATGCATTGACTCTGGCAATTAAAATCCACTGTGACCCAAGGACCTCTTAATGCCAACTGGCAGAGGACACTGGGGGGATATGGGGTACAGGGAGCGCCACGGCCTGGAATTTACATTTTAGTTCACTAAGGAGTGTCATGGAAGGTTTCTACTGAAAGTCTGTGGCACACTGGTCATCATCATCACTGCAAAATGGAAATGTGAACAATATGGAAGGAGAGATGTGTGTATATAGGAAAGCGTGTTCTTAAGTCCTTGCCATTAAAGGCAGGTCACTCAGAGGTAGTGTGCCTTGAGACAGACTCCTCCAGACAGGAGGCAGGAGACAATTATTTTCCTCGCTGACCATTGTGTATGGTGTCTCTTACAATTGAAGTCTATTAGTATAGTGAGTCAACTGCTAATAAAGAGCTTTCAGGGACTTCAGGAGGAAAATTAACATGAAATAGTGGGGGTGGAGAGGGAGGGCCCTGTTTACACATGAAGATCAAAAGGTCTGAGCTGGTATATTTGGGGGTCCAGAAAGAACCCCTGACACAGTTCATCAGGGGAGGCCAGCTGCCCACGGGCTTGATCTCATGAAAGGAGGGTGTCAACCATCCCAGTTGGAAGACACTGTGAGAAGGACTTTGGGGAAAGCAGACAAGAGGCGGCTTGTAAATGGAGTGTAGGCTCAAGCACAGGGTTCTCAAACTCGGGGGTGGGACCCCTCAGGGTGTCACGAGGTTATTACATGGGCGGTCGTGAGCTGTCAGCCCCCACCCCAAACCCTGCTTTGCCTCCAACATTTGTAATGGTGTTAAATATTTAAAAAGGTGTTTTTAATTTATAGGGGGGCGGGGTCACACTCAGAGGCTTGCTATGTGAAAGGGGTCACCAGTACAAAAGTTTGAGAACCTCTGCTCTAGCATGTGTGGTAGGATTTGACATGTAACCCATTGTCTCCAGTTGTATCAAAATTATTTGTTAAATAAGCTTTGCTGACTTGCAAATATAAGTGTTGGGTGTTAAGCTAAGCTGTGTTTTAAGGTGTAACTAGTCAACTGTGGTGTACTGTTCCTTTGGGAACTGTTGCTCCAGTAATTCTGTGAGCATCCAATGGATCAAGGGCTGGACATGGCTGAGGGATGCTCAGAGGACTCGTGGGGGGAAAGGGGGCGGTAGAGTGAGCCAATCACTAGACTGCAGGAGGGACAGCAAAGCCCAGGGGGCCTGATAGAGGAGTGCTTGTGTTGCCTGTGACTGGGAGAGTCAGGTTGCTGACCTCTGGCAGGCACATACAAAGCATCTTCACCCTAAGGACAGGTGGTAGGAAGGTTCCTCACAGGGGCGGCTCCAGGCCCCAGCACGCCAAGCGCGTGCTTGGGGCGGCATGCCACGGGGGGCGCTCTGCCGGTCGCCAGGAGGGCGGCAGGCAGCTCTGGTGGACCTCCCACAGACGTATCTGCGGAGGGTCCGCTGGTCCCGCGGCTCCTGTGGACCTCCCGCAGGCATGCCTGCAGATGCTCCACCGAAGCCGAGGGACCAGCGGACCCTCCGCAGGTACATCTGCGGGAGGTCCCCCGGAGCCGCGGGACCGGCGACTGGCAGAGCGCCCCCCACGGCGTGCCACCGTGCTTGGGGCGGCGAAATGGCGAGAGCCGCCCCTGGTTCCTCATAACCCTGGGAAGTGTCACACTCCTTCCCCCAGGTTATGGGCTGTTGAGTAAGGATCTGGTGCAAAGCCTACTGAAGTCAATGGAAAGTCTCTCTTTAGGGCCCTAAAGGAGACAAACCAGCTGAGAGAGACCTTGTGGCAGCATTGCCAGATACAAACTCATCTTCCCAAAAATCAAAGTACCATTGGCTTTGCTTTTCACAGGTGGCTGTAGGCGGGATCAGGAATAACCCCTTGTCTTAATTAAAATCAAGCTCTTTCAGCACCGCCTACCTTTACTCCAACGAATGACAAGAGTTCTGAAAAATGACAGCTTCTTAAGGCCTCTTGTTCATAAAATCATTGCGCAATACACATGGCCACAGTGCATGCTAGCAGAGCCCCTGACTTTCTCTTCACCTTATAATTTTCAGCTGAGAAAAACAGCTAATTATTTCCACTCGGCCTCTGTTCAGCTGCAGATTTCAGAGAGTTCTGCAAAGGCACAAATATTATCAGGCTGACTTTAGAGTCACCCTTACTAAGTACAACGTTCTGAAAATTTGTATGAGGCACTGTGGTCTATTACAAGACTGTTTACTACCTCAGAATCAGATCGGAGCGTGTTGACAGTGCTTCCACAAACATCCTATAGCATTTTCAGCAAGTCAGTTCTAACTGTTTCCCCATTATACATCAGAAAGATGAAATTGTGCATATTTTTCATAGGTGGGGAGGGGGGAGGGGGGGGAGAGACACATTTTGGAGTTCAGTTTCACTTTCGCAGAGTAGCTTAGGGCTGTTTGAAGTAAAAGATGCAATATTCTCCATTGCTGTGTTGACCTGTTTGCTTCACTGACAGAAGTGGATTGTCACACTCGCTTAAACACTTCATTTTCCTGCTTTGACATTGAAAGGACTCTTGCTTAAGCCAATTTTATCACGTCTCAAGTGGTGGAGTAATGTTTTGTTTGTCAATTTGCCTCAAACATTAGACACTGCAAAAATTTGAAAGGAGCAATTTAAATCTTACACTCCTGAGAATTTACAATGTTTTAGTCAATGACACCTATCCTTAAAATTTGGAAATGATGTGGATTTTAATAAAGTTACAAGGAAAATGGAATAAGAAAAATCAGCCTTACACTGGAACAGTGATTTCAGCCTTAACTATGCCGAGAGCAGATACAACTTAGATAATGTTTCACCCCTCTAGCCAGAGCCACACTAGAGCTTAAAAGGAAAAAAAGGGAAGAAATTGAATGAAAATGTCTAACATTACTGTTCATTGGGATGTTTTTCTAAAGTTTTTAAGTAGCTCTACCTGCAGAGCTAACCCCTAAGCTGTATTTCAGACAGGAGAGATACATTCTGGGACCTGGAGAACCAAAATAACTCTGAAATTACAGACTTTCAACAAACTAGGCCTGACTTTGGCTATACCAGTGTAAATAAGGAATAGCTCAAATCAATGGAGTTACTTTGGGGTAATACAAACTAGCGTGAAAACTGCAACCATAGTTCCTTTAAAACTTTATCCTTAACTCATCACCTTCTACTTTTCAAGCCTGCTTTTCTCCATAGCTGCAATACTCTAGAAAGGCTTCCTTTGAAGCGCCTGATATGCCACAACTGTATCTAAAAATTTGTCTGAGAAATCTAAAATGACAAGTCCTGGCCAATTTTCATTTCAAGCTTTCCACAGCAGAAGGGAGGAATCTGCCAATACCTTCATGGCTGAAGTCTAGCTCAGAAGCTTCCACACACTCATTGGTTCATTTGTTTCAAATACTAAGTACGATGAAGAGCAGACCCAGCAGCTTAATCAGCCTTTTATCATTTTAAATCCTCTGCTGGTGAGAAGACGAACCATAAGGATGGATAAGGCTTAAAAACTGTCAAGAGCAGAATTCCAGAGCTAAGCTTGTATATCATCTTCCAGCAAGAAGCTGCCTCTGTCTCATTGTTTGCATTGGCATAAAAGACTGCCAGTTTAACAGGCCATTGTTAAGGATGGTCAGACTAAAATTAGACCTACCAGCTGTGTTTTGGTTTATGGGCCATTGCATGAGCTCATGTAGTCCCTTCTCCACCCCTCTGCCTGCATGCCCTGTTCTCAGGAGCAGCAAAGCACACACACACACACACTTTTCAAATGATTCAGAGAGCATGATTCTTGTATATTTCAATATACTGGACTGTCCGGCTACAAGGATGTTATTCCTAGACACTGCCAGTCCCATTGTGCTCACATCTAAGGAAACCCCTTATTTCAGTGTTCTCCTTTGTGCTTTGTTTGAGGGAAATGCCGATTTTGAGAGGTCGGGGAAGTGAAACCTACTAGAACAAACATTCAACCTTGGCAATTTTATCTATCAAAATGTAAGTGCCCATTAACTAGTCGCTATAACAGTCACTCTAGACGAACATCTAGGTGCATGATAATCATTTGATTCAGTCTTATTTGTACACGTCATCTGAAGAATGGTTTCTGCAGAGAGAAGATGTAGGAACCTTTCACAGTTCTGTCTCCTCTTCCTGATATGCTGAAGCTGTAAAATGGCAATTTCCATTTCCATCATGAGTGACAACCCATGGATGCAGCAGCAATCCACCCAGATTTAGTCTATGAGTTGTGCTTGCAACTCACATCTAAAATAGCAAAAGTTCAACACTCTAAAAGAAAACTGTGCCAAACCAATCTGTACTGACAGATGTACTGAATGCTTTCAAGTTTCACAGGGCTCAGTCACATATTGCATTCAAAAGTGGTTAAGAGACTGTTTTTGTTATTTAATAAACATATAAAAACAATTCCTATGAAACACTGCAAGATAATTAGGAAAACTTGGAGCAGGGCCTGTTGCACCAAGACACTATGCTGAACATTTCTGTAGGAAATAGAGGTGGATAATACAGATTTTTCAGCAGAATGGGATTAAAAAAGGACACTAGTGCTTGAAGGACTGGTCCGTATATTTGCTTGATAAGCATTAAGAAAAGCAAAGAACTGCACTTACAATCAAGGCCATGAAATAAAAGCAAAAATATAATCCTAAACCACAGTGATTGACTGCTGTAGTCCTCATCAAATCCCTGAACATGTTAAGTATATGCCAAATTCATCAAGTTGCACAAACAGATTTGTGCTCTCACCTCTTTGTGTGGAAGAAGCCAGGTTTCTTTCTTCAGTGTTAAGGGCCAGGCTTTTTTATTTTCATTTGCACTGAAAGTGCACCCGAGACTTTCCCCTAGCTTGGGGGATTCCCTGGCTACCTACAATTGATCTAGTCTCTTGTACAATATACCACAGTTGGACCAAAATGAAAAAAATATATATACACAATGCAGCACCTGAATCTAAAAGCCAAGTCCTCAGACTGCTCCCATTGAGTGGGGGAAATTTTACTTCTCTACAGAAAATAAAACCCTTCCTCATATTGAGGAAAGAATGCTGATAAGGTGCTGGTTGCTAAGGCAACCATTTAGTAGCCATTCTGGAATTTGACAGTGTACCTGTGCAACCAGTTGTGCTGAATCGATGTCATTTTTTCCCCTAGGCCAGAGGCCACCCAGACCAGACAGAAGTGCTCTTACCGGGTGAAAGCACCATACACCTTTCAACATACGTTGGTGACTGATATAAGGGAATGTCTTTCACCACCTTCTGTTTTACCGTGGAGGTATAATTGCATTGCCTTGAACTGCAGTCTGATAAATATCTAGGACTGCCAACCAGAAGGACATGTATGGTAGGCTTGTGTAGAATTTGATATACTGGCTCAATTAACATCACAGCTTTAAAAAGTCAAAGCTATAGATGAGCCTTCTCTGAGAAGAAACAGGGATGCAGCAATAGCCTCCTTTGTGGGTTGTTTATATTGGGGTAGTACAAAGTGGCCCCAGATGACCTCAGGGCTAGTGAGATACTTACACCAAACTGTCTGTGGTGAGAACTACCTGTCTAAACAAAGACAGTGACGGGGGCGGGAGAGAGAAAAGGATTGTTTTCCCCATCTAAAAGTTTAAAACAAACGAGGTACAAATTGAGTGTCTCACAGGAAATCTGTGGCAGAGCTAAGGACTGAACTCAGATGCCTGAGTCCCACTCAGTCACCTTAACCACAAGACCTTCTCTTCCCCCTAGCTCTCAGAGTGCTAGTTTTCTCTACTACATTAGGGGTCTGGGTGTATAAGTTATGAATCCTGGTTGACATGATGAAGTTGTTATTATGAAAATTATTGTATCTTGAATGCCCCTCTGTATGTGTATCCACCATGAGCTGGCAGGGTTGTGCCATGTCTCTGCCAGACCAGGGACACTAAAGGATTATCACTATATCAACAGGTCTTATGTGGGGAGAAGAAAAAAAGTAACTGCATCCTAGGGGAAACCTGTTCTCTCCACCTTCCCTCTGCAGGGGGCTGCCATTGAGAGAATGGAAAGTTACCACCAAATACAAAAGAAAGCAGCCAGGGTGTTGGTTTATAGAGTGCTATATAAACAGATTCGAGGTGAGAGGCACAGGACATTTGGGCAGGAGGGAGGAAAGGCACAGACCAGCCAAACTCAAAAGAAGCAGTCTTCTCCCTAGGTCAGTCCCGGAGTCGTGATGAAATGGAGACAGGTAAACATGTGTGGGGTTTGTTACCTGTAGCTCTGTATTTACATAAATGGCAGTAGTATATTAAGCTTCTGTGCCAAATGCCTCTGCTATGTGCTACACCTACCACATGGCCCCTCCACGAGGTAACCCAGAAGGCTGACACCTTTGGGTGGGGCTCTAGGAGAGGATGTGTTTGGAGTTACTGAGGTATCTTGTGGTTACCATGGGTCTTGGGGGCTTAGGGCACAAGGAGTGCAGGGCCCCATTTCTGAGAGGGGGACACAGAGCCAGTGCCCAGGAATTGAACCAGCAAGACCAAAGGAGGAAGCAGGGCTGCAGCCAGCTGAGACCCAGGGAAGCTTAGAGTACACAGTTTGGGGACTACTCCCTCTTGCAGCAGTCTGGTCAACTGCCAGAAGGAGGAGACAGACCAGATCCAAGACAATTACACTGAAAAAAAAACCCCTACCTCAAAAGTTTACGTTAAGGGTGTTAAAAAAAAAATCCACAGAATCGTTCTCTCACTTCTACAAGCTGCTGCTGCTGCCATCTCTTCATGACTCAGCCCTCCAGCCAAGTCACTATCCACGTTTCACCCTTCCAGGGTATCAAAGTCTCCTTCAACAATTATGGGCAGCCTTCCTGCTCACTGCCCCAAAGTGCCACTCCCTCAGTGACTGCCAGGGAAACCAAGGGCGGCCCTCTAGTCCAGGTTCCAGCTCAGTGACTCTCTAGCCAGCAGTCAAGGTCTGTTCTCTTTTAGATCTTATTTCCTTTCCCTGAGCCCTCTCCTGCCATCTGGCAACCCCCCCCCCATCTCTAGGTTTGCCAGCCTCCTAACTCCCCACTCCCAGGGAGTAAATGTGGGCTACCTGTCCCTGTAGCCTCCAAACACATCTCTCTTCTCCCAGGGACTGACTGCAGACTTCCCCAGCAGCCCCCTTCTGCTTCCAACTTCCTGTCTTTATAGTCCCAGCCCAGCTCACCCCTCCGTAACTGGGTTCCCTCACTCAGATGATTACTTGGCCATTTGGTCCCCCTCAGCTGTGGCTTGTTGGGTTAATTAGCCCCCTTCTTAGTCTTCATCACCCCACGCTTTCCTGGAAATGGTTAAAGATCCCATCACAGGGTGTCAGTGTATTTATTTAAGGAGCCCTGTTCCTAATAGGCATTTATAGTAATATGCACAAACGGATTTAATACTCTCGTTCCTGGTGGCTAGAGTATAGACTGTTAGCTGAATAACCATCAGTTTGCATTGTTGTGGCAACTTCATTGCTGTTTTGATAACTACTGTACATAGAAGCATGCAGGAACTTAGTTCTGCTACCTGCATGAACAATAGAACTACCCATAGCCCCTATTGTTTCAGATAATAGAAACAAACTGTTAGGTATTAAATAGTACCCAAATCTGAACAGTGAATTTAGTCTGGTGCATGGAACAGCATCACAATTATAATGGCTGCAGACAGAGCTTGGTAACTGATCCAGTTCAATTCATGACAGCTGGTCTCTGGGGATTTTTGCAATTTTGTAAATTCAGATATTAAGAGATCTTATTGGGTCAGATTAGTTCAAAGAGCGGCAAGCCATGTAACACTTCAGAACATTAGGATTTACATTAAAAATGCTACTTCATTCTACAAGTACAATCTAACCATGACATTCTAATCTGGCAGTTGGCAGACCCAACATTGCTCTTCATAATGAGGAGGAAGTGGGTAGTATCTAATATTAGCCTAATGTGGGATCATTATTGCAGCACCCTTTAAAGAGGGCTTGTCTAAATTACATAAACAATGTATGAGGATACTAAAAACTGCAATACCATCTTGCATAAAATTGTATGCCTCCAAAGCAGGTCAAAAAGTGGAAAGCAGCAAACCAATGTAATTTGGGGAAACAATGGTAGGAAACAGAAGTAATTTTCAGTGATTTTCTAGCCAGGGCTGCAAAACTAAGAGAGAACCCTGGCTTTACTGGTGGTCAAAGCAATGACCCTGCTCTGTTTTTTGAGAAATGACTGCCTAAGCTCTTGAAATGGGACTCATTAGGGGAATTATTATATGCAGACTGGGCTTACCACATGCTGAACTGAAGACAGGAGAGACTGTCAGATTTCCCAGGCACTGACCAGCCAAACAGCTTCATTCAGAGACAATACTATTTGGCCAAAAAGAAAAGAAAAGAAAAAAAAAACACACTGAAGAAGGACAATATTTTTTCTTCAGCTGTGGGAATGAGGGAAATATTCTCCCTATACAAATTGTTCACTAATCAGAATATCAGTGACAATACTCCAAGCTAAACAGGCTCTGCTGTGACTGAGGATTTTGTGCAATGGCAGAAATGTGAAGACCCCTCTAGATATTAGTAAAAATGGTTGGTGCCATCTGTTGTAATAACTGGGGCATGACAGGCCTCCTCCAGTAGCGAGTTCAAGTGTGAGCAAGTGGATAACAGTTTCCAAAGTGTTCCAATCACCTATAACAAAAAATGTTAATCAGAAAGATACATAAAGCAGACAGATTGCGTCAGTCCAAATGAAAAAAGGCCTCTTGACATAATTCAAGGCCTGCACTGAGATCATGGCTGGTAAACAAGGAATGTGGGACCAGAAGTCAATGAATCAAAACTGGTGCTTTGGAAATTAGTCCTAGTTGGTTGACAAATGATGAGGTGATGGGCTATTCCACCCATCACTCCCTTTGGTAGATGGATGGACGGAAAGGAGTGAGCTTTACCATCATGGCTGCCACTCCACCATTCCTGGGATCCCAGGATCCACCATGACACCAGTGGGCCTTTGTCATTCTGATTCTGAGCGATGTCCTGACCAGACCAGGCCAGAGAGGGGCACAGATGAGATTGCCACTTCCACCAACTCTGGGTAGTGTAGTCCCAAACTACGTAGGATATAAGATTTTAGTTCCTGTTGTGACCCACTCCTTTGCGTCCCCTCATCCTTCCCCCCAACTTATTTCTTTTCTTTCCTACCTCTCTTTTTGCCTTCTGTTTAATAAGAGTCTGGTTTAGCCAGCCAAGACTGTGTCTTTCATAACATTGCTGCAAGCCCGTGACAAAAGAGGTCGCTAAAAGCAGTATCTTACACAGCCCAATACTGGTACCAGTTTGCCAGGTTTCAGAGTGGCTGATCAGACCATGTGCTGTCCCTGTGCATCTCCAGCAGTGAGGATGCAAGTAAGGGTATGTCTACACTGCAGTGTAAGGCCAGGGTTAGTGGGACTCAAGCCAGCTGTACCATGTTAGGGAAGTCTGGGCTTAAGCATCTACATGGTAGGTTAACACTACGTTAAGGTTTTTCTAAGCCATGCTCAAACCTAGACCTCTGGCATCCTCACTGGAGCATGCAAACCTGACTCCGAGTAACCATTCCAAAAGTCCCTAGCGTTTCCCCACCTCCTCCAAAAGAAGTGGCCACTCTAGTCCTAGACACGTGGTACACTGGGGGGTAATTTTACTGCCCACTCTGCATGTTACAGGAAGTTTGAAGCACCTTGCTTTGTGAAAAGGCTTGATCAGTTGGCTCTGCATTGCAAACCCAGGAGGCTCTCTATGACAGTGTTTGCAGATCGGTGATCAGAAAAGAACGGGTTAACGTTGACCTGAGCTGCTACCATTCACAAAGTGGGGAGTGGCTTCCCTTTTCAACAGAGTAGATTGCAGGTTGTTCAGCTAGAAAGGACTAAGGAATTGGTCCTGTGGAATTGTGGGATACTTCTGGCTCACTTCTAGGACCTGAGTCAAGCAGGGCTGCATCTACAATGCAAAGCAATAGGGCTTGTACCCTGGGTCCCAACTTAACCTGAGCTCAGACCTTCCAGCCCTACAGGGTCCTGGGACCCCAGGTTAGCACAATTGCAGTGTAGATGCAAAGGACGTTAGGCTTGAGCCTGGGCTGTAGCACAGACTTATGTTGCAGGGTGGACATACACTAAGACAGTGGTTTTCAAAGTACAGGTCGCAACTTAGTACTGGGTCACAGAATTAGGCACTGGGTCACTTGCAAATTTAAAAAATGTCTTTTGTTAGTTTTAACACACTACAAGCATTTAAATGTTGGACATTTTACTTATTTCTAGTAAGAGATTAATTTGCTGAGAGTTTGCTATTCACCACGTGTATGCAATGTAGCCATTTTGAATGTAATCACCTAACAAGACTGTTTTCTGCAGTTTTGTTAATGCTGTGGAGACTCAAGCTTTGAGACTTAATCAACAAACCTTCATCCTGAAGAATGGATTGTTTTTTAAATGAAGTTTGGAAAAAGTCATCAAATCCATCTACATCTAAAAATCAAGTGTAAGTTCATCATCTGCAACAGAAAGTTCTAGTAACAGACAGACTTCTGCCATGTTGACCTCGTCTGAACAACCTACTAAAAGGAAAACCAAATCGTGGATGAGGCAGTGGAGTGATGCTTTTTTGAAATATGGTTTCATTGGTGCTAATGCAAACCAAGATCCAAAGCCTCAGTATGTTATTTGCAGCAAGGTGCTTGCAAATGAGAAAGTTTAAAAACAAAGTTAAAGAGACATCTAGAAATAAAACCTGGGGAATTCATTGATAAGCCTCTTGAATATTTTCAAAGGAAGCAAATGAAATTAAAGTTATCAGTGCAAGTTCTTAGTCGGTCAACTACTTTGAATGATAAGGCACAACTTGCATCATATATGGTTGCATAATGGGTAGCAACAGAGAAAATGGCCCATACAGTTGCTGAAAAACTTATTCTTCCAGCATCTCTGACTATGGTGCATACAATTTTCAATGAGAAAGCTGCTGAAAAATTGAGAAGTATTCTTCCCAGTGATAACACAATGTTTTGGCAAATATGTGATATTACAGATCATATGGAAGCTTATTACTTGGTTACCGTCAGCCAGGGATTTTGCTATCCAACTTGATGAAAGTACTGATATTTCAAATTATGCAACACTGTTAGTTTATGGGAGGTATGTATGGCATGATTAACTTTACAGAAGATTTGCTGCATTGTCTGATTTTAGCAACAAATACAACAGTAGCATATTTGAAGCACCTCATGATTGCATAGTTGAAAAATACAAATTGGACTGGGCTAATTGCAAAGGAACTACAAAGTCATGGTGCAGCAAATATGACAGGTAGACATAGCAGTTGTGAAAAAAATATCTGAGACAGCTAGTATGGTAATCTTGTTTGGAATCACTGTTTCATTCACTGTGAAGTTCTGCGGTCCAAAGGCATTTCCCCTGATCTTATGGCTGTACTGAAGGAAGTAGTGAAAACTGTTAATTTCATTAAAGGAAGCTCATTGAACAGCAGACTTTTTGAAGGGTTAGAATGGGAGCAGATTACAGTGTGAAACTGTAAATGAGTGAAAAGCAACAGAGTCCTGTGGCACAGGACTCTTTGTTGCTTTTTACAGATCCAGACTAACATGGCTACCCCTCTGGTAAATGAGTGAAGTACGGTGGCTGTCGCAGGGCAGGGTGCTTACAAGAGCGTACGAACTCAGGAAGGAGATTCACATTTTTCTGGTAGTGAAAGTCTAACTCGGCAAAGTTGTCATATTTGGATGACATCTCAATTTTAAACACACTGAACTTGAAGTTACAAGGAAGAGGCAAGGATTTGTTTCAACACTGAACAGATACAAGTATTCCAAAAGTTTAGCACCCTGGCAAGCATGACTGAAAAGTGATTGTCTGAGCTACTACATGTTCCCAACACCATTATCACACACTGAGGCCAGGTCTACACTGGCGGGGGGGGGGGGGGGAGGGGTTGATCTAAGGTACGCAACTTCAGCTACATGAATAGCGTAGCTGAAGTCGAAGTACCTTAGCTCGAATTACTTACCCGTCCTCACGGCGCGGGATTGACGTCCGCGGCTCCCCCGTCGACTCCACTACCGCCACTTGCTCTGGTGGAGTTCCGGAGTCGACGGGAGTGCGTTCGGGGTTCGATATATCGCGTCTAGATGAGACGTGATATATCGAACTCCGAGAAATCGATTGCTACCCGCCGATCCGGCGGGTAGTGAAGACGTACCCTGAAAGAACAGCATCAGTGAAGAAAAAATGAGCAAAATGAAAAGTGTCATACAATTACAGCTTGCTGCTCTGTCTGGCAATTTTAGTCACTACTTCCTTGCACAGGGATTTGAAAATTTGAAGGAAAAGCAGTGGGTGATCTTTTTGCTTTTGAAAATTACGAATCAATAATGGAGCTAAACTTGATGCCTGAGCAAGATAAGAGCTGCTGCAACTCCCCTGTGATAGCACACTCAAAACATGCCACAAGTCATTAAGTTTGTCATCATTTTGGATAAGTGTTTTCGAAGAATATCCACTGCTAAGTAAGATTAGCATTCCATTGTTGCTATGGTTCGCAACAACCTACATGTACGAACTGGGATTTTTGACTTTGACAAGGCTAAAACAAAAAGAAAGAAACAGATTCAAAGCACCTGATATGCAGGAAGCGCTTTCATCTTGTGATCCAGAATAGAACGAGATCATGAACAATAGGCAAGCCCACTCTTCATATTAAGTAAGTGAAACACAACCTGATAGTCTTTTTTACTGTATTTATTTTGTGTTTAAAAATGTTTTACAAGTAACATCAATGTACAATTTTAGTTATCACTTCACTTGAAGTGGTTAAAGCTAGCATGTATTGCCCTTCATTGTGATTTTATGAAAACTCTAGTCAGAAGTTGCAGGTTGTGAGAAAAAAAAGTTTGAAAATCAGTGCCCTAAGTGTCAGAGACAGAAGCTGCATTTCCTCTTTGCAGGTGTGACTTGCACTCCATATGCTTTATGAAAATATGCTTGGAATGTGAATATAATGTAACTGGAATATGCTTTATGCAAAAGGTCTCTTGTAACGGTATCATTACAAAGCTTATAATCTACTGAGTGTGTTCATCTTATTTGTATGACTGTATCATTCTTGTATCTAAAACTAGAAATATGAAGTTAACTCTGAGGTCCTATTGTAATTATGCAAAGTATGGGCCATTAATGGTGGTTTAGAATCTTGATGGCACCCATTGACTAGGATAATTGGCTGTAAATGGCTTTTTTTACCTGCAAGCCTTCCTGTGTATGTGAAGTGGGTAAGGAAGAATGAGGTCTCACAGGACATGTGACCAGGTCACGATACTGGAATCCATCTTAAACCTGGTGCTTTTCTCTTTAGAAGGAGAGGTGGGGACCCAGAGAGACAAAAGATTCCCGCCTTAGGCCAAAGATATAAAAGGGAGTAGAACAGTCCTGAGAAATTCCCTAGTTACCACCTGAGCTGGAACTAACAAGAACTTTATCAGGGGAAAGGATTGGGCCCAGACTAAGAAGGAGTCTAGTCTGTGAAAGAAGTTTATTGGAACATCTCTGAAGGTGAGATTTACCTGTATTCAGTTTCTTAATGTATTAGGCTTAGACTTGCATGTTTTGTTTTCTTTTACTTCCTAACTTACTTTGTTCTGTCCGTTATTACCTAAAACCACTTAAATCCTACTTTTTATACTTAATAAAATCACTTTTGTTTATTAGTAAACCCAGAGTAAGTGATTAATATCTGGGGGAGCAAACAGCTGTACATATCTCTCTATCAGTGTTATAGAGGGCGGACAATTTATGAGTTTACCCTGTATAAGCTTTATACAGAGTAAAACATTTATTTGGGGTTTGGATCCCATTGGGAATGGGGTGCTGGAGATAGGTAACCTGCTAAGTGGTTTTCAGTTAAAGCCTGCAGCTCTGGGGGCACGGTTCAGACCTGGATCTGTGTTACATCAGGAATAGCGGGTCTGGCTCAAAAAGACAGGGTTCTGGAGTCCCAAGCTGGCAGGGGAAAATGGGCTCAGAGGTAATTTCAGCACATCAGGTGACAGTCCCAAGGGGGTCTCAGTGACCGAACCCGTCACAGCCGGTCTTTTCTTTCCCTTTTTGTGTGTGTGTCTTCTTTTGTCTTCTAGGAAATGGGATAAGACTTTAACAACAACAACTTATCTTTTCCCCTGAAAAGGACAGTCATCACCATCTTTAATGCCATCTAAAAAACCTGACAAACAGGGTGTGGCTTTTCCCCCATATAAAAATTATCTGAAGTTAAATGGAAAGAATGGATATTGTTAAAATAAAAACCTCAATAATTTGCATTTCAAATGCTTTAACTGTTTCCTTCTTTTCTGTACCTTTATTCACCTCCCCTGCCTCTCTTCCCACCCCTTCCCTCCCAGTCTCTATTCCCCTCCTCTGAATTTTGCTTCTATTCTATCTTTTCTTTAACTAGTTGGATTTTTATATTCCAGTTTTTGTTTGTAAATGTGTATTAAAAATGATTTATATTTTAACAATTCATATATATAATTAAATATTTATAGTATAGATAAGGTTAGATAGCAAATAGTTGAGATGTTTATTCATTATGAGATGTTTATATATGGTTTTTTTCTCTTTGTGTGTCTGTATAATGTTTAAAAATAATGAAAGTGTTAATAGGAAAAAAAGATTTAAAAGATTCCAATGGTGTTTGCCATGGGACTAGACCTCAAAATCCCAAACCATATTGCCTGGTTAGTGTTGTACAATGACTGGGTGACATTAACACCTTTGACTCTTTAGGCCCATTTATTCAATCACATTTAACACAATACAACTCAAAGTTGCTGCTCCAACCAAAGTGAGTCATTCCTGTCAATATGATCTGTAACAGAGATCCATGACAATTTCTCATTTCCACACAGGGCTGGCCTATCATGAGGCGAACTAAGGCGGCCATCTCAGGTGCCAGACTGTGCGGGGGGATGCCACTAGGACCCAGAGTGTAGAAAATTGTGTCTGCTACTGGTGCATAGGTATTCTCTCTGCTCTATATGCACAGAGATGGTGGAGTGCTGTGCTGGATAAAGGAGGGCACAAGAGACATAACAGGCAGGCAGGAGAAAAGGTGAGAGGGAATAACAGAAAGCAGAAGGAGCTGTGGGGAGAGAGAGAGGAGGAGGAGCCTCTAATGTACCTCTCTAGCACCCCCAGGAGTCGGGACTGATTAACACCAGCTTCCCAGGGAGCTTCCTGTTTCCTGCTGCTTCCCTGAACCCACTTGAGGAGAACAGGCAGTCAACTGAAGTAGTAGGAGCCAGTCAGGCCCTTAAGACGCTGATATCTTCCCTCACTCAGGCCAGGGGCGGCTCCAGGCCCCAGCACGCCAAGCGCATGCTTGGGGCGGCAAACTGTGAGGGGCGCTCTGCCGGTCGCCGCGAGGGCGGCAGGCAGGCTGCCCTCGGCGGCTTGCCTGCAGAGGATCCGGTGGTCCCGCGGCTTCAGCGGACCTCCTGCAGGCGTGCCTGCGTCCCATGCTTGGGGCGGCAAAATTCCTAGAGCCGCCCCTGACTCAGGCCCTGCTACCAGCCTGCTTATTTGTCCCCTTCAATTGAGTGTTGAAAGCCACTATAGCTGGCACAGAACAGCAGTCATGAGTGAAAGAAGAAAACATCCCTCTGGGGCAGCATTCAGAAAAAGAAAGAAAGCAAAGGAAGCTTTTCTATCTAAGCAGGAAGGAGCTCTCCTGAGCTACATAGACACAATGTTCACAGTGAGCCTTCCAGCCCCAGTGAAGATGTGAGTGGTGAGGAGATGCCTGATCTTCCAGTTAGTCAGAGTGCACGTGACCTGGCAGCTACTGCAGCATCCATATCTCCATCTCAAATGGACGTAACCATGCACATTCCTGAAGAAAAGCGTAGATCAGAGAAGAGTGTGGTGGAGGCGCACGAAACAGCTGCTGCTGAGCTTAGTTCCTTAAGTCTAGATGATCCAGCACTGTTGACCCACTTGAGCAGTAGCCTGAGGGACTTCCTTGTACTGCATGGGCCACAGCAAGTGAAAAACTTCATGTTCCCCAAAGACAATGAAAATAGAAGTTTCCATCCAGCAAATTACTGGTGTGAAATCCCAATGGTGGCAAAGTGGAGAGGCCATGGCTTATGTACTCAAAAATCCTGAATGCTGCATACTGTTTTTGTTGCAAACTCTTCCAGTCTAATGTTCCAGCCACATTGGGTTTTACAGGAACAAAGGACTGGAAAAATCTGGCTAGAAATCTGGCATTCCATGAGAATGCAGCAAATCACCAGAGAACATTCCATAGGTGGAAAGAGCTTGAGATGAGACTAAGGTTAAAGGCCACCATAGATGATCAGCATCAAGAGAAGATTGGATCAGAGTCTCTTTACTGGCAAAGTGTTCTAAAAAGGCTCATTGCCATTGTGAGAATGAGATCATACAGTTACTGGCAACAAAAGTCAAACAGAAGATTGTGGCAGATCTGAAGTCAGCAAGATATTACTCTGTTATTCTCGACTGCACACTTGACATCAGCTATATGGAACAAATGACTTTAATGGTGCGTTTTGTAACAACAGCAGAAGCTAGTGAAAATGTCCCTGCAATGGTGACTATCCAAGAGCATTTCTAGAATTTATTGACACTGATGATACTACAGGAGCTGGTATGACAAATGTGCTTCTTAAAACGCTGGAAGATATGGGAATTGTGATAGCTGACATAAGAGGTCAGGGCTATGATAATGATGCCAACATGAGAGGAAAGAACAGAGGAGTGCAAATACGGATCTGCGAGTTAAACCCTCGAGCTTTTTTTGTCCCATGCAGTTCTCATTCATTGAACTTGGTGGTCAGTGATGCAGCATCAGCTTCTAGTGAGGCTGCTGAATTTAATGTAATTCAAAGCATCTATGTATTTTTCTCTGCATCAACTCATCGATGGCAAATTTTGAAGCAACATCTGGGAACATCCTCTGACACTGAAACCACTGAGTGCCACACAATGGGAAAGTCGTTTGATAGGTTTTATCGTCTCCACTCACCAAATTGGGAAGATAGATGATGCCATAGTTGCCATTATGGAGGATAGTGCTATGATAGGAACTGTTTGTGGGAGAACAGTGGCAGGGGAAAATGGAATCACCAGAAACATACATAACTTCAAATTTCTGTGTGGCTTAGTGTTGTGGCATGACATACAGTTTGAAATAAATGTTGTAAGCAAGAGACTCCAAGGTGTTGACCTTGATAATCTGGAGCAATGGAACAACTGGACAAAGCAAAGTCAGACCTACAGTATTACCAGTCAGATGAGGGATTTCAAAATGTTCTGAAGAGTGCACAGAAGTTGGCAGAGGAACTTCACACTGAAGCTATTTTCCCACCCATTCAAGAATACAAGAGTCACTGAAGAAGACGACATTTTGATTACGAGGCACGGGATAATCCCATAAGAGACCCCAAACAACAATTCAAAGTTGAATTCTTTAACCAGGTGCTAGATTGTGCAAGACAGTCAGTTGAAGAACGTTTCATGCAGCTCAAGGAACACAGCAGTATATTTGGGATGTTGTATGATATTCCAAAACTCCTCACTATATCTGAAGAAGACCGACACCAGCAAAGCAGGGCACTAGAGACAGTGTTGACACATGATGACATGCACGATATTGATGCAAGTGATTTAGGTGATGGTCTGAAAGCCCTTTCAAGATACATTTCAGCAGGATCAACTCCAAAGGCTGTTCTGGAATATATGTGCACAAATAAGATGACCACTGTAAGGGTCCATGTACGGGTCCCCTTGTCAGGTGAGGGGTTGCTCTTCGACTTGGGGGCGCCTGGGAACCAGGCCGCCTCACTACAGGAGGCTGAGTAGCAGTTCAGTCTTAAGCCTGGTCTACCGCAATCTGAACTCGGATGCAGTGGTCAGGTAAACAGAAAAAGCCCGCTTTTTTTTTTTTATTTGTTTGCCAGCGTGGCGCTCCCATCAGCATCAGCACGGGTGGCGAGTCAAATCAAAAAAAAAAAAAAGCAGCAGGGACTCAGCGCACTGCAGCGTGACAAAGCGAACGAAAAGCCAAAAGAATCAAATGATGCGCATGGACTGAGGACTGAAGCTATCCCACAGTTCCTGCAGCCTCCTAAAATTATTTGCATTCTTGGCTGAGCTCCAAATGCTCTAGGGGGTCAAGTGATGCTGCAGATAGCTCATCATCAGCATAAGCTGATCGTACAAAAAAATGATGAAATCTATCCCTCATGATCAGCTTGCTGAGATGGACAAAACACTAATTTTTCTGGTGGGATGATGGTGCAATATGGCTGGTAAACCATCCTCATCATACAGGGGGGGGGCTGAGCTCCATCCCCCCCACCCTTCATGTAAAGAGAGATTTCAGTTGCCTGGACTGCAGGGATGCTGGGCTGGCTCTCTCTCCACACACTGTCTTAATGTCTTGTCTATCTCACAGAGCAGCTGCTGGCTGCCTTCCACTCTTCCACTCAAACAAGTCAGTGTGTCTATTTCCTGCATTCTCTTTATTAATTCATCACAGTGGGGGACCCTGTGAATAGCATACAGATAATTTCTGGGCTCTGACCACAGAGCAGGTGGTTCTTCTCACACACACCTATATTAGGCACAGAGATTATTATTTTAGATACGTGTTTAGTGTGGCTTACAGTCCACACCCTAGATCAGGGCGGGGCAACAGGCAGTAGTCCTGGGCTCAGACCCTCAGGTAGGGGCTGAACAAACATACAGCAGTTCAGTTTATCAAAGCCTAAGCCCTAGCTCAGGGTGGGGCAGCAACAGGTACAGGGCTCAGACCCTCAGGCAGGGCTGTGCAGCAGTTCAGTCTGTAAAGCCCAAGCCCTAGCTCAGGGCGGGGCAGCAACACAGATACAGGGCTCAGACCCTCAGGCAGGGGCTGAGCAGCAGTTCAGTCTGTAAAGCCCAAGCCCTAGCTCAGGGCGGGGCAGCAACACAGATACAGGGCTCAGACCCTCAGGCAGGGGCTGAGCAACAAACAGGTAAGTTCAGGCTTCTAAGCCTGAGCGTTGGGGTTGAGGGGGAGACTGCCACCCATGAGGGGGGTGGCAGGGGGGGGATGCGGGCCCACCCACTCCACCGCGTCCCAGCCCGGGGCCCTAGCAGCGGCGGGGATCCGCTGCAGTCAGTGGGGATCCTGGCCGCAACACACTGACATAGGCTCAGTGTCGGCTACAGCCAGACTGGGGTTGGCTATCCCCGGGCCACTTCCAATCTCCCCCTCCGTTGGTACCTGTATCGTCGTGGATTCGGCAAGGGGGTCCACCAGCATTGGCTCCTCAGGAGATGGGTGCACAGGTGGGCTCGACTCCTCTGGATACCGGGCTCGGGGCAGGCTCGGCCAGTCCTCCTCTGGGTACCGGGCTCGGGGCAGGCTTGGTTCAGCAGGAGCTTGGGCACCAGCGTCTGTCCTCTCCAGCGGCCGGGCCGCAACTGAGCGTTGGGGCCGGGCCTTTATACTTCCTGTCCCGCCCCTTGACTTCCGGGGGATGGGGACAGGCGGCGGTGACTCCGCCCACTTCGGCGGCTGTGCTGGTTCGGCCCCCTCCGGTACAGTTGGGAGCCAGGCCGCCTCACTACAACCACCCTCTTTCCAAATGCTTTTGTTGCTCGGCGCATACTTCTAACACTTCCTGTAACAGTTGCCAGTGGAGAATGCAGCTTCTCCAAGCTGAAGTTAATAAAAATACATCTACGCTCCACAATGACACAGGAGAGGCTGGTCGGCCTTGCAACCATCTCAATAGAGCATGAGCTGGCCCAGACTGTGGACCTTCAGAAAGCAGTTCAAATCTTTGCAACCAAGAAGGCACGGAAAGCACCACTGTGATTATTCAAACAGATAAAAATGCCAGTGTTTACTATGCAGACAAGAAAAGTTAACTTTTAAACACCTGAACAGCAAATGTAAGTGTTACTTAACATCTTTGAACAAGGCATTTTAAGATGTTAGTTCTCCTTTATTGGGGTAGGTAGCAGAGCAGTACCATGAGAGGAGTTGAACAGGAAGGCAGAATTGAAACCTTTCAAAGTTTTGGCCCAAGCGAGGGAGCATGGGGGCATCATTCGAGCGCTCCATCTCACGTGCCAAAATGTTGTCGGCCGGCCCTGTTTCCACACTGTTTCCTGAATGGGTGGGTGTGGGCTTAGGAACATTTCGAGGGGCACATGGCAGGGTTTGGGCCAGCCCCCACAAGGGGTGGGGAGGGAGCTCCAGCCAGCCACAGCTTCACCCTCGTTCCCTTTGCATGCCCAGGCCAATTCTTCCTCTAGCCCCAGCTCTTTTCCCAGTCTCCAGTTCAACCCACAGCTCCACCTTCAGCCCAAGCTCCTCTGCTGAGCCAACTGTGCAGTAATGGAGAAGGGGCATGAACAGATTCCACTACTGGTAAGTGGGGGGCACAGGAAGCGTTTGGGCACCACTGCTCTAAGGTGTTGAATGCCTCCAGAAGATGTGAGCACCCTGCTGTGTAATTTATTAATGCCGCATTATGACCTTGTTTGGGGGATATTCACTGTAGGACTATAGTGAGTTAAATCAACATAGCTGTTGTGAAAACAAGCAGGAAGGGGAAGTGGCTCAAGATAGAGCACTCCATGGTAAACACTTCTCAGGTAAGAGATAACGTCTGAGTTATTAGCGTTAGGTGAAGAGTCTACCTCTTGGCTCCACCTAAGTTAGATAGGGCCAATGATGGAAACCAGGAGATGATAGGAACCAGACTCTGGGTAGATCTATGCTGTACCTGGAGATGTAATGTCCAGCTCATGTAGACACATATACACTAGTTTGATTGTGCAAGCATGCTAAAGATAGTGTAGCCATGGCAGCAGAGGTGTCCACACACACCAGCTACCTGATTACATACCTAGGGTCTCGGACGAGACTGTATGCCCATGCAGCCATGTCCTCACTGCCATTTTTAGTGCAATTGCTCAAACAAAGCTACTGCATGTATATCTACCCAAGCTGGAAGTTATAGCTCCAGACATAGACATAGCCTATATTGAAAATCTTATGATGTTTGGAGTTTCTCCTAATGCCCCACCCCCTGAAGTTATGTGAATCTCACCTTTCAAAATAACTTTCTAGCCCTTCTGTTAGCAGAGAAGCCAGAGGTAAATCCAGAACATGGAGACCTGGGTGAAGGGTTGGAATTGGGGGGAGGGGAAGAACTTGGGGAGTCATAGTAGCAACAAGAGGAAATTGACACAATGAACCCAAAGAATGAGCAATTAAATCAACTGATTATATACAATGTTATTGTGTATAAATATGTCAAGTAAGGTCTTTTATGAAAACTGGTAATGTTCTGGCCTTGATGAGGTCTGTATATAGATTATGGCTGTGTGTGTGTGTGTGTGTGTGTGTGTGTGTGTGTGTGTGTAGAACATTGTCACTGAACTAGGATGCAACAACTAAGGCATCATGTCACAACAGAGGGTGAATAATCAGGCAGGAAGGGGCACTCCCCAAGCTAGTTGTTTACATGAATCTAACTCCAAGCACCTAGCATAGTACAACCTAGAGAAAGACAGTGGTGGACCATTAAAGTTAATGGAAAGCCACTGAAATTGAAAAGAAAACCCAAGCCTTGGAAAACTAAGGGCATGTCTACACTACAAAATTAAGTCAACTTAAGTTAGGTCGACCTATAGCCACCACAGTAATTAAATCAGCTCTTTGTGTCCACACTGGTCCTTCTATCAGCAGTGCATGTCCTCATCAGGAGTGCTTGCACTGGCTTAAGTGGGGCACTGGGCCATTAACAGCAAAAGCTCAAGCTGTCAGCCCCAGGGCTGGTACGGGAGGTGGGGGCGGGAAGGAGACACGACTCCAGCGGTCAGCAGCAGCAACAGGCAATGTAAGCAACTCATTGTCTACATAGACACTGCATTGACCTAACCACATCAACTTAAGCACTATGCCTCTCAAAGAGGTGGAGTTAAGTCAGCATAGTGAGTGAGTTAAATTGGCGGGAAGAACTTTGTAGTGTAGACACTTACACAGTTAGGTCAATGTAAGCTGCCTTATGTCAACCTAACTCTGTAGTGTAGACCAGGCACAAAACAAGATTAACAAGAAAACATTTTACTAATACAGTAGTAACAAGAGAAAGACCAAGGACAGGTAGGCCTGTTATTCAAAGAGAAGGGAAAGACAATAACAGAATGCAGTGATGGCTAATGTGTTAAATGCCCTTTGTTTCAGTTTTCACCAAAAAGGTTAACAGTGATCAGATGACAAATACAGTGAACATCAGTGTAAATGGAGTAGGATCTGAGGCTAAAATAAGGAAAAGAACAAGTTAAGAATTATATAGGCCAGGTTTACACTACATCTACACTACAGACTTCTATCAGTAGAACTATATCACTCGGGGGTGTGAAAAAACCACACCCCTGAGCAACAAAGTTATAGCAACCTAACACCCCGTGTAGACAGCACTATGTCGTGGGTGAGCGTCTCCCACTGATATAGCTACCGCCACTGGCAGAGGTGGATTAACTACGCCACTGGGAGAAGCTCTCCTGTTGGTATAGGTACATCTTCAGTTAAGTGTTGCAGCTGCACTGATGCAGCGTTTTAAGCATAGTCCTGCCCTTAGAAAAGTTGTGTGTCTTCAGATTGGCAGGGCCTGATGAAATACATCCTAGAATACTTACAGAACTGGCTGAAGAGATCTGTGCCATTAGCAAATATCTTTGAGAACCCATGGAAGACAGAAGAGATCCCAGAGGACTGGAAAAGGGCAAATATTCCACTTTTTATAGATAAGTACTATAAGAACAACTCATAAAATTATAGCCCAGTCATCTTAACTTTATACTCAGAAAGATTATGGACCAAATAAGCCATCAATTTGTAAGCACCTAGAAGATAAGTGACAAGTAACAGTCAACATGGATTTGTCAAGAACAAATCATGTCAATCCAACTTAACCTTCTTTGACAGGGTAACAAGACTTGAGATATCCCAACTTTAGTAAGGCTTTTGATACTGTCTCACATGACCTTCTCATAAGCAAACTAGGAAAATATAACCTAGACAAACCTACTATAAAGTGGGTGCACAATGGATTAGAAAACCATATTCAGAAGGTAGTTCTCAATGGTTCATAGTCAAGCTGGAAGAGCACATCGAGTTGGGTCCAACAGGGATCTGTCCTTCGTCTATTTCTATTCAATAGCTTCATAAATGATTTGGATAACAGCGTAAAGAGTACACATAAAGTTTCTGGACAATACTAAGCTGGAAGGGGTTGCAAGTGCTTTGGAGGACAGGATTAGAATTCAAAATTATCTTGACAAAAACTGGAGAAATTATCTGAGATAAATAGCATGAAATTCAATAAGGACAAATGCAAAATATTCCACAAGAAGAAATAATCATTTGCACAAATATAAAATGGGAAATGACTGCCTAGCAAGGAGTACTGCAGAAGTGAATCTGGGAGTTATAATGGATCACAAACTAAATGAGTCAATGAAATATTGTTGCAAAAATTTATACACACACACAGCGCGAACACTATTCTGGGATGTATATATCAGGAGTGTTGTAAGCAAGACATGAGCAGTAATTCTTCCACTCTATTCAGCACTGATAAGGCCTCAACTGCAGTACTGTGTTCAGTTCTGGCACCACACTTTGGGAAAGATGGAGACAAACTGAGGAAAGCCCAGAGGACAGCAACAAAAATGATGAAAGGTCTAGAAAACGTGACCTACGAGGAAAGATTGAAAAAATTGGGTTTATTTAGTGTGGAGAGAAGACAACTGAAGGGGGAAACATAACTGTCTTCAAATATGTAAAAGGTTGTTATAAAGAGGAGGGTGATAAATTGTTCTCCTTCTCCACTGAGGACAGAACAAGGAGTAATAGCTTAAATTGTAGGAAGGGAGATTTAGGTTAGACATTCGGAAAAAAACTTCTTAACTGTCAGAGTAGTTAAGCACTGGAACAAGTTACCTAGGGAGGTTGTGGAATCACTGTCATTGGAGCTTTTTAAGAACAGGTTAGACAAACAACTGTCACTGATAGTCTAGATAATACTTTGTCCTGCCTCAGTGCAGGGGACTGGACTAGATGACCTCTTGAGGTCCCTTCCAGTCCTACATTTCTCTGAGTCAAACCTCAAAAGGCTAAAAAACCTGAAAGTGACACACTTTAAAAAAAAAAAAAACAACCATTCTTTTTGAGAGCCTGTCCCATCTTCTTGGGCTCTTGGCTGGCAATACTGTCACTGCCTCTCCTTTCTAGAGGAAACTCACCCTTTCCTCTAGATCAGCGGTTTCAAACTGTGGGTTGGGACCCCAAAGTGGATCATGACCCCATCTTAATAGGGTCGCCAGGGCTGGTGTTAGACTTGCTGGGGACTGGGGCTGAAACCCAAGCCCCACTGCCTGGGGCCAAAGCCCTAAGGCTTCAGTCATAGGTGACAGAACTCAGGCTTCTGCTTTATCCCTGGTTAGTGGGTCTCAGGTTACAGCTCCCCTGCCCCCCCCCCCCCGCCCATGGCTGAAGTCCTTGGGGCTTTGGCCCCTCTGCTGGAGCAACGGGGCTCTGGCAGGCTCAGGGTTCAGTCCCACCTCCTGGGGTCGTGTAGTAATTTTTGTTGTCAGAAGGGGGTTGCAGGGCAATGAAGTTTGAGAACCCCCTGCTCTACACAGAACATATCAGTTACTTGCCCTTGCATTGTGAGCCCTGATGGAAGTTGGAGTGACTTGATTTGATTATATTGCTCAATTTACCATGTTGACATGAACCTCTCTGTATCAAACTATAAATTGGCTGAAGTCTAGTTACGTCCTAAAGTTGTCATGTTTTAACAAAGGCAACAACATTTAAAGCACTATTTCAATTTAAAAAGTCACACACTCTATGTATTCAATTTGAATTCAAACTAAATGAGAGTAGCGTAGATAAATATATATCTGCTGATATGCTGTGCGTATGAATGCAGAAGAAATACAATGAGAAAGGTTTAAATACTGGATTTTGCTAGTGTAGTAGTCTGACCTGATGTATCAGGTTTAAAGATAACATTGGTTTTTGATGAAAATACAGCAGACTAGTGATGTAAACTTGCAAAAACCAATCTTTCCTAAATAAAGTTTTATATATGAAAATAAAGTATCAGCTGTTTTTATATGCATGGATTTTGTTAAATCATTGGTTTGAAGAAAAATGTATGGATTGGAATTCAATTTTGTTTTACTTCCAGCCTAACTGATTTCAGAAAGGTATTGAGCTTTGCTTGATATGCTCTAGCTGCCAGAGTAAAGTAAACTTTTAAAGATTGTGTGTAAGTCAGACTGTGTGGGAAGGCAAGGAGCTATTGTACATACTTTGGCCATTTAAGATAACCAGTGAGGTAATAGTATGCTTGATGTAATCAAGTGTCCCAAATGTCAAGTGTAGACCATGGGTCAATGCCACCCTGACACACACACCAAATTTACCCTGTGGCCTCAACTTCACAGTCCAACAGGCAATACTCCTATTGAAGCCAAAGAGATTGTGTCCATCGATCTGAACAAAAGATTGGGCCCTAAATATTTAATGAATTTGTCACAGGAAAGTCAAAAGTCTTCAAAACAAATCTCCTTGTTTACTCAACTCATAATAAATTAGTGGAATATTACTACAGTAAAATTGTATTTAAGAGTGAATGGTGCTTATTGTGGCATAAGATTTCCTGGACTTAAAAACTATGTCTTGGTATTTCAGTAGCATGTAGGAGCCCGAGTCACAGCTCCAGATCCCACTGTTCTGGGTTCTGTATAAACGCAACAAAGAAGACCTCTGCCTCACAGTTAACAGGTGAACCTCTCCATCTTAGTAATGGAGCTTCTGGAGAAGCTTCTTTACTGCTAATGCAGCAATGTCACTGGTGGTCAATGAGAATCAATGGGTTCTAATTGGTTACAACAGGGGACTGGAAGATAGGACTTCTGGATTCTGTTCCTGGCCCTATCACTGTCTTGGTCTGATACCTGGGGCGAATCTCTTATGCTAACCCTGAATTGCAAAATGTAGGTGCTCAGCACCTCTTAATATCAGGGACAAAGTGTCTCAGAGTGGACACCCAAAAATGGAGGATTCAAAAACAGGAGCCATTTTTCATTTTCTCTGGGCTACATGTTCCCTCTGCTGTATGTAGAGAAGCAAAAACACAAATGTGATGCAAAAGAACATTGAGCTAGGCAGCTACACAGCAGCAATCCATAGCAATGCACAGCAGCTATAAGTGAGTGTAGATCCTTGTCTTTGCCTCATTAAAATTAAGTGCTTGCCTGTTCTTAAGGGGCATGATGTTTCTTTAAATCTATGGCAAGGAGTTTGAGGCATAAGATCTACAGGGAAATAGAACCGTTTTAAGAAATAATCCTGTTTACGTGTTCTAAAAAGGTTACCTTATTAGCAGTAACAAGTCACTTCATAACACAAATGGTGCAGAGGTTTAAAATAATTGGGCTCCTGGCTACCTTGGAACAAATTGATAAACTAAACAGCAATAAGTCACCAGGATCAGATGGTATTCACTCATCAGTTCTGAAGGAACTCAAATGTGAAATTGCAAAACTACTAACTGTACTCTTGCATCCGACGAAGTGGGTATTCACCCACGAAAGCTCATGCTCCAAAACGTCTGTTAGTCTATAAGGTGCCACAGGATTCTTTGCTGCTTTTACAGATCCAGACTAACACGGCTACCCCTCTGATACTTAACTGTACTCTGTAACCTATCATTTAAATCAGTTTCTGTACCAAATGACTGGAGGATAGCTAATGTGACGGCAATTTTTAAAAAAAGGCTCCAAAGGTGATCCTGGCAATTACAGGCCGGTAAGCCTGACTTCAGTACCAGGCAAACTGGTTGAAACTATAGTAAAGAAGAAAATTGTCAGACACATAGATGAACATAACTTGTTGGGGAAGTGTCAACATGTTTTTTGTTAAGAGAAATCGTGCCTCACCAATCTACTAGAATTCTTTTGAGGGGGTTAACAAGCATGTTGGACAAGGGGGATCCAGTGGATATAGTGTACTTAGATTTTCAGAAAGCTTTTGACAAGGTCCCTCATCAAAGGTTCTTAAGCAAAGTAAGCTGTCATGGGATAAGAGGGCAGGTCCTCTCATGGATTGGTGACTGGTTAAAAGATAGGAAACAAAAGGTTGGAATAAACGGTCTGTTTTCAGAATGGAGAGAGGTGAATAGTGGTGTCCCCAAAGGGTCTTTACTGAGATCAGTCCTTTTCAATATATTCATAAATGATCTGGGAAAAAAAGGGGTAAACAGTGAGGTGGCAAAATTTGCAGATGATCCAAAACTACTCAAGATAGTTAAGTCGCAGGCAGACTGCAAAGATCTCTCAAAACTGGGTGACTGGGCAACAAAATGGCAGATCAAATTCAGTGTTAACAAATGCAAAGTAATGCACATTGGAAAACATAATCCCAATTACACATATAAAATGATGGGGTCTAAATAACCTGTTACCACTCAAGAAAGATCTTTGAAAACATCCACTTAAGGTGCAGCAGCAGTCAAAAAAGCAGACAGAATGTTGGGAATCATTAAGAAAGGTATAGATAATAAGATGGAAAATATCACATTGCCCCTATATAAATCCATGGCACGCCCACATCTTAAACACTGCATGCAGATGTGGTCACCTCATCTCAAAAAAGATATATTGGAATTGGAAAAGGTTCAGAAAAGGGCAACAAAAATGATTAGGGGTATAGAACGGCTGCCGTATGAGGATAAACTAATAAGACTGGGACTTCTCAGCTTGGAAAAGAGACAACTAAGGGGGGGGAAATGATAGAGGTCTATAAAATCATGACTGGTGTGGAGAAGGTAAATAAGGAAATGTTATTTACTTCTTCTCATAACACAAGAACTAGAGGTCACCAAATGAAATAAATAGGCAGCAGGTTTAAAACAATCAAAAGGAAGTATTTCTTCAAATAATGCAGAGTCAACCTGTGGAACTCTTTGTTAGAGGATGTTGTGAAGGCCAAAACTATAACAGGGTTCAAAAAAGAACTAGATAAATTGATGGAGGACAGGTCCATCAATGGCTATTAGCCAGGATGGGCAGGGATGGTGTCCCTAGCCTCTGTTTGCCAGAAGCTGGGAATGGCTGACAGGGGATGGATCACTTGATGATTTACCTGTTCTGTTCATTCCCTCTGGGGCACCTCGCATTGGCCACTGTCAGAAGACAGGATACTGGGCTAGATGGACCTTTGGTCTGACCCAGTATGGCTGCTCTTATGTGCCCTCCCCCCATTTTAAGCACAGCAATCCTATTTCCCATCCTGCGGTAACACAAAGCACAGACAGCAGAGCTGGCAAGGGAGTGAGACCAGTCACAAAGCAAATTATTCTTTGTAAACTAAGGCGTCTATCCTGAAACTTGATCTTTGGGTACAAGTGGCACCTACACTGATCTGACTGTGGGACCGAGGCCTTAGCTTGCAATCTGTTCCAGTACTGCCAACCTCAAGCATTCCAAAGCTACGAGTCAAAAAGTTATGGGATTGGTTTAAAATCATGTATTAAAAAATCATGTTTTTTTTTCACTGGCCTCTTGGGTTTGAACCTTTAGGGTGCTCTCAGGTCACCTTGTCAAGCTCTTCTCTGCAAGTGTAAGGGCTAGCAATTTTTGTAGATGAAAGCGAAGATTCTCAACTAGTCATCTGATTCCAAGAGCAGGGAATCAAAGCTTATGTCTACACTGCACAGCTTACAATGGCATAACTGTGCCACTAAGGTCTTGCTATTGTAGCTGCAATTTGTAGCTGCTACAGTGTAGCTGCAATTTGTCGGCAGGAAAGAACTCTCCTGCAGACAAAATAAAACCACCCCCAATGAGGGGCAATAGCTTTGGCAGCAGGACACCAGGAAGATTACTGATGAACCCAGGAAGCTGAGTAGCACATACTGCCTCCTCAGCTTCCCCAGAATCTGCATGGTGCATATCAAAAGCTCAGGTTCTTTGGGAAGAAACGAGCGTTTCCCATGGGCCGGCTTGGGGTCTCCGGAGGGAAGGTGCAGCGCAGCACAGCTGCAAGGGCTCTGGTTAGTCCAGGGCTCCTCCAGCAGCTGGGGGCCGGGGGGAAGGGAGACTTGCCTCCCCAAAGGAGGGCGTCACTCGCTGCCCAGGATTATCTAACTGCAGACTAGGCTGAGTGCAGGGGCTATACGTCTCTGGTCTGTCTGGAAGATGTCTAGCTGTGGGAGTGTTCTGATAAAAAAAAACCACACATGTTCAGTGTGCTGGGATTCAGGACTCATAAGCAACACTAGGACCCTTGTCCAGTTTAGGAGTTGCTATAGATGCCTGCTCCAGACTGACACTATTGTTTAAAGGTAAGAGTCCCAGGCCTATGTCAATCCCTTGACTGTTCACAAATCCATCATAAGACGGAGCTAAGTGCTGCAAAGTTCTAGAGCTTTGGAAATGTTTGGATTCCAGCGATTGACATCATGCTGTTTACCACCAGCTGACTGTGTTTATTGCTAATTTTATTCCCTCTCTGTATGTATGAGGATTTGCCACCCAGAGAAATCATCTTTTCAACCAAAATAACTTGCATCAGGAGTCGTTCTTGTCCTTGATGTATCTATTTAATTTTGAGCCCAAATTAACCTGACAGCATCTCTTCAGTTAATCAGTTTCCAGGGCGAACTGAGAATTTTAAATGGTAGAAGTTAAGAGCAAAATATTAATTTATTGCTACAGTGAAAACACTTCTGTTCTGTGCCTTTGAAAGCCAACAATCCTCAAATATACACAGTACTGTTCTCAATGTCACCCTTACCCAGAGCAAAACATGTACTTTGCCTAGATTACTTTTATTTTTTATTTTAAAGGAACACCCCCAAAAATGACATTTTCCATGGTATTTAAATTTTCAATATCCTCTGATAGACCTGCCCTCTGGCCTACAGGTCTATTTTAGAAGTGCAGTACATAAAAACAATCTGTACACAACACCCAGCGCCTGTTTCACAACTATCAGACTGCAGTTTTACATGCAACTCCCCTGAAATAATAGTTACACTGGCAAACATATGCAGTGAAAAACCTGACCCCAATTTGCCTACTATTGAGCAATTGCAAAGGCCACACATTATTCTTGGTATTGAAGTAGAGGGGTCCTCCAAACACATAAGAAATCCAGGCCCCAGAGAGCTCCCAGTCCAAGACAGACACAAATGGGTACTGAACTGGCAGTGTCAGTCTATTTCCAGAAAAATCTTTTGCCATAAATAAAACATAAAATAATCAGATCCTCTTTATTCTGTGTTTACATTATTAATGTGAGATCTAGTAAATAGATTTAAGACATCACCTGATTCGTGCCTACTCAATTTCCCCAATGCAATGCACTTTGGTACTAGAGTGGGACACCTATGCAAGAAAAATAGCTTCACTGAATGAATTACATTACGACTGCAGCCACCATATGCACATTCAAACCAATACATTTATGTGGAAAGGAGGAGAAGAGTTCCTTTCAAGGCAGCATGTTTCCATAAATTCCAATTGCCGCCCACTGAAGCCAAACACTGTACCCCAAAACCAATGCATTTAAATTCCAACTCATATTTTTGCTTCCACCATTTCTCTTGCCCTGCACACACACACTTTGTTTTACTAAACCAGGGACTAGTTACTAGTTTTCACTCTGACCTGCTTCCTAGCAAGCACTGAACGTGAATTGAACGAAAGGCATTTTTCATCAATTTGATGGCAGCTGACACCTATGCATTTTGCATATTGAATGAGCTGATTTTGACATGAGTGGAGTTCACTTTGACCCCTTAAAAACATGATCATAGGATGGTACTAGGAAAGCATGCACCTAGTTAGGAGGGAGCGCATACCTTCTCAGCACGCCAATCTTTAGCATGTATAGCTAAAGTTCACTAGAGAAAATAAGTGCCTAGCAGGAGGCTCTTCTCAAACTTACTCTCCATAAAATCTCTTTGATCTCAAACTTCAGGGCAAGACGGGTTGGATTCTCTGGTGAACCACATTGTGCTTCGTGCAAGGAGACACTGAAGATGGCTTTAAGCCACTGTTACTTTCCCCAGTCCTGGGACCCTCCAGACACTGGACAGACTCCCAGCATTAGAACAGCAATCCACTGACAACCTCCCCAGGGACATTCTAGCAGTGTAGCATAGCTAGGTATAGGAACACCCAAGCAAAATCTTTTCCTTGGCCACATGACCTGCAGTGGCAAGGTGAGAGAGGGAGCAAAATAGAGGCCTCCACAGTTGCTCTTTTGCACTTGAGGAGCCCTTATGCATCAGGGAAATCCTGAAGCAGCCAGTTAAACCAGATTGTATAGCAACTTTGCACCAACAGAGCAGTGCTGAGGCCATGCTGCTCTGGGCTCAATGAGAGAGAGAGAGAGAGAGAGAGATATCACCTTATTTAATTAAAGTCCTTCGCAGAGTGCTCTTGGATCCCGTGGAAGAAAAACCATAGAAAAATATGACTAACTAGTAAATCACTTCTTATGAGACTTTGCGGAGCAGGTGAAGCCAAGGGAGTCTGAGGCCAGAAAGGACATATTTCTTCGCACCATGTATTTAATATCTGGTGGGGTCTAGGAACCCTAATCAAGGATCAGAACTTCACGGTGGTAGGCATGATATAGGCACATTCCCAAATGTTAAATAAAACTAAAATGCAGATAAACAGCATTTTGTGTTCCTGCACTTGCTCTTTGTGTTTGATCACATTGATGAAAGGACACCAGTTTTCCTAATACTCTCATTCTTAACACCCCTGGCTTCTTTTAAAGTCCTCCATTTTTCTGACACTGTGTCGCCAATGTACATGTGCAAAGTGGTTTGCGCTGGAAGGGATGCTCATGGCTTGTGGGCTCCTGCCATTGAACAATGTGAAGCTGATACTCATGTCTTACCAACCTAGCATTTCTACTCCTATGGCAAATGCATAAAACATCCTAGAGAGGGGGTCTACACAGACATTTCGAGGCATAAACCTCCCTAGCTTGTGGAGTGGGATTAGGATGATTAGTGAGGTGCAACGTCTCAGCTGTTCTATGTCAAGGTGATTGGATAAGCTGAACAGAAGCAGAGCATGACATTTTTACCCAAACAGTTCTGTGCACTCACTGATGGAAACAGATGGCAATGTTTTGACATCAGCCAAGTATTAAGTGTGCAAGCAGAGGGCTTAGAGACAACTTTGACATACTTCAAAATTATTTCATCATGCTTGGAAATTCAGATGGTACCAGAAACCTAGCACAGCCAGCTGTTTGGCGGAAGCCGGAAACAAACCTGAAGTCCCCTTCAATGTGCCACAATTACACTGCAACGCAGACTTCCCCCTCCCCAGCTATTACGGTTCAAACCATTGACAGTCTGCTCTTTTTTGCCCTATTTCATGTTGGGTGCTGTATCAAACTAATGCACCACAAAACTCGAAGTGATCCTTTCTAGTCACAGCAGTGTTCTGCACTTAGAAAGCACCTCCCATGTGCTGTTTTAAATATCACTTCACTGCCACTAACCCTCACAAGAGCCCGTAGAGACACAATACCTATAAGGAGTATTGTATCTGAGATAAAACAAGGAGAGAATTGTTAAACAGCTGACCAGCATTGCCCTCTAGGGACAACTTTGTATCTGGTGCATCACCATACATGATGGAGCAATACATCAGCATGTGAAAAGGCCCAAGGGTAGGCTTGTGAAATCGTTAGAGGGACGTGTTCTGTATTGCAATTCCATAGGGCGTCCCAAGAGGGGAGAAGAAAGAACAAATAGGGATCTGGGTAAAGTTATCTTGGGGTATCAGAATGTTTTTTTGGTAGCTGGGAGAGCCCACAGCATTTGTCTTTTTCAAGCAGGTGGAGAGAGCGGATAGTTATAAATCTGTAGGTTCTAACCAGAGTTCAGAGGAGCGCATTCCAATCCAGGTTTTCAGTAGAGCTCAAGGGCTTTCTTGAGCCTAACACCGTGGCACAGCTCAGAAGCCATCTCCAGCTTTGTAGGTTGCTATAGCTCAGAAGTTTGCTCTGGTTTAGGCTAGGCTCAGGTGCTTGTTCAAGTTTCAGAAGTTTACCCTAGTGCATAGGCTAATCGATTTTAGGGCTAGAAGGGACGATTATGATCATCTAATCTGACCCCCTGAATAACACAGCCAGTGATTCCTCCATCAAGTCTGTAACTTTTACCTGAGCTAGAGCAGGTCTTTCAGAAACACATCCTATCTTGACTTAAAGACGCTGACTGATGGAGAATTCACCAAGTTTCTAAGTAGCTACCACAATGGCTAATTACCCTCACTGTAAAACCTGCACCTTATTTCTAGGCTGAGTCTGTCTCAACAGCAGCAGCAGGGCCTTCCTCCTCCCCTCGGGAGCACCACAGGTCTCCTTTCTTCTCCTTGGAGAGTCAGTGAAACAGTGAAGTATGAGAAAGTGCAATGGAGAGATGATTTACAGGGGACTGGGCTGGGCACTCCCAATTGTTGTGTAGAGGGTGGTGGCGCATGAGGGTGCAGGGTAACTCTGCCTTCAGGTGAGGTTATGTCTTTCCTCTTATAAGCACTAATGATTACATTCATAAGCACCAAAAACAACTCTTCCCCAAGCCTCCAGCCCTGCAAAGTCAGCCCCCATTGGTGCACTTCACAATAAACTGCAAATACAGTGTAGAAGTACCTCTCCCCCTAACTCTCTTGATTAACCACCTATTGGCCATCTCTGCTACCTTGTCTGGATCCGGAGTCTCCCTGCAAAGACATTCTCAGATCTCAGCAACTTCTCAGTCCTCCTAGCCTGCTTGGTTCATAGTTGAGTAGGGTTGTTAATTTCCCATGCATAATCATCATGAGTAAAAGAATTTGCAACACTAGTTCTGCCCTCAGTGACACTTACCTAGTAGGCATACTGACAGCAGTGGGTATAACTGTGACTGAGAGCAGAATTTGCCTCCAAGTGCATAAGAACGAATGAGCCCAACACAACTGATTGGTTGCAGAACAGGCAGTTGGGGAAAATCTGTACTTTTAAACTGATCAAATGTGATCAGGAAGACAGTACCTTCTAAGAGATTGCTACAGAATTAAGATTGGATTCTTTTTTTTTTTTTCCACACTGGACTTCTGAGTTACTCCTCACTTCTGCTGAAGTGAGTAGGATCTGGCCCTCAGTTTTCAGAATGTAGTTGCACAAAGGGTTTTTATAAATGAGAGCTTTATAAAATTTAAGGTGAGAATTTCAACTGATATAAACTAGAGTAAAAGGCTGAGTGAACATTTTTTAAAGAGGGGCTTACTGTAGTTTAGCTTAAATCTATTAAGAACAGTTCAGATAAAGTAAAGTAAGCATTCTTCTAGTTACACTGGAGCAAAAAGGTTGTTTGAACATGTCTTGCTACCAGGGGGAGCTGGAACTATTTGTATAGTGGAGGTACTGAGAGCCACTGAACCAAACTGAAAATCCTGTATATGATGGTAACCACTTCAAGCAAATTCCAGCACCCCTTGTTCCAGCACCTATGCTTGCTATGTATCACTTTAAAAGCAGATTTAAGTCATACCAATGCAACTTTCTCGTGTAGACAAGTTAGTGTAAATTGTATCGCCAATGGTTAAGCATCCACAGAGAATCAAACCAAGCTGACCTGCCCATTTTGTACAAGCTGCATGAATACTTAGAAGCTGAACACTGAAAAATTGTTCAAGAATCTCAGATGCCCCTAGACAGCTGTTACTTAGATGACCGGCACATATGCAGATTACCAAAGGTCTCCATGACATGGGCAAGTATTTGTTTTATTGTAAGTCAAGTTCCTCTCCATTTGTTTGCAATTCCCATTTCCCTCTCACCTACATTCTCAGAAGAGTATGCAATAGATTCTGGCAGTATGGAGACATCAGAAGACCAATTAAAACAGCATTCTTCCTTATTTACATACTTTAAACATAATTTGGAGGGGAAGAATGTAGGGAAAATGGTTCTTAGTCCCAATTGCTATTTTATTTTGCCAACAAAACACAATTTTAACTGATTGATCTTTAGGGAGATGCAGGTAGAACAGATTGGTATAAACTTCAATGTGACGTTATGTAGTATAACTAGTATTCAACCTAAGCATCAACATCCCCAATCTTCACTGACATGGAGAGCCATTGAGAATGCTTCTAAAGACAAAAACTGTATTAATTCATACATTAACAGGAGATAAGGGTCCAAACTGAGCTCTACCAGTGTGTTGAAACCCAGAAAACAACCACCACCAACAATACTGAATCCTTGACCTTGCTATTGTGACTGCCAATTACAGTCACAGAACAGGTCCCACTGAATGGAACTAAGATCACCAATTTCACCTAGAGCAGCATGTTTTAGTCACTTCAAGTTAGGGCCCATCAGGCCTGGGTTTGAACTACTAGCCCAGACACTGTGGGTCAGCATTATCCAATCAACCCTGCAACCTCAAAAACATCTCTGAAAGTCGCTAGAGCAGTGATCTTTCTGGGGCAGCAGGCAAATAAGATGATCTATTAGTTGTAGCACCTAGGAGCCCTAAGTCATAGCCCAGGACCCCATTGTGCAAGTGCTGCACAAACACAGAACAAAAAGGGCAGCTCCTGCCCTAAAGAGCACAAATGCTTTGCCTGTGCAGACCAAGGTTCAAATTCTGGCTCTGACCACAAGTAAAAGCGAATCATTGAGTTTGTAACATTTGCAGAATTAGTTTTGCACAGAAAAGTCCCAGATTGGAATAGCAAAGGGGTTATATGCCCCCAAACCAGCAAAGCTGTGAGTAGAAAGATTGTTGAGAAAAGTATAGTGCAGGCAAAGTGCCAATAGGCGTCCAATTTTATTATTACAAAGTTTGCTTTAATCTTGTAAAAGTGAGTCATCTGACATTTCAAAATAGTTCTGAAGTCAAAAAATAAAAGCAGCAAAGAATCCTGTGGCACCTTATAGACTAACAGACGTTTTGCAGCATGAGCTTTCGTGGGTGAATACCCACTTCTTCGGATGCAAGTCTTGCATCCGAAGAAGTGGGTATTCACCCACGAAAGCTCATGCTGCAAAACGTCTGTTAGTCTATAAGGTGCCACAGGATTCTTTGCTGCTTTTACAGAACCAGACTAACACGGCTACCCCTCTGATACATAAAAAATAAAAGCAAAATCACTGATGCTGGGGGAAAAAATGGGGATTGTAGTTTGATGCTGTTTTATCTGCTCTGTTTGTCAAATGTGTAAATAAAAGGCACATTTTATTTAGGACATTGATTTTGAGTGCCCTGTTTAGTCTATTGCTGCCGGACATAATGATCCACTGATACCAGGAATGTAAACATTAACATTCAGTTAATTCTGCTCAGCAAAAAGAAAAAAAGCTGTTATCTTTTCAGAAGCAGAAAGCTCATAACTAGCAAAATAAAAACCCTTCAAGCCTCATTATTCTAGCAATTGATGCTTTATTATGGTAAATATGTTTAATGGTTTACTCCTTTAACGAAACGTTTTTTAGGGGGTAGGAGAGTGTACTGCATAGAGATTGCTTGCAGTGTTTGGTTTTGGTTGTTTTTTATAAATGGCACTGTATCCTGTAGAGGATCTCATTCATAAGAGGTGATTTGTTTGAGTTTTTAAAGCAGTCCAGGGTTTTAGCTAATGGAAGGATTTGGGCCCTGACCCTGCCATTGACAGAGCATAGCTGGGCAAAAGCACTGGACTCTCAGAGCATATTAAGGCACAGAAAAGACAGGGGGGCTCCATATAGACACAGCAGTCCACCGCTACATAGTCAGTTGCAAGATCAGGGTCCTTGGTTCAAACATTAAAAAATCTGAATAAAACTTAATTTCCTCACTTAGCACCTTAACCCATTTTTGAAACTCAGGGCCAGATTTGCTGGTATGCTCTGGCTGCATTTTACTGCCCTGGTTAAACAAAGCAGCCACATACGCAGAACATACGCAGACTGACCAGTTCAGTTGGATCTATGGCTGCTTTGTTTTGCCAGCACTTTTGTCCTCTAGCTCCAAAGAGACAAGCCTCTATCACTTGAGCTAAGGGAAGATCTGTGTTCCCTATACAAATAGTTTTATGTTATTTAAGATGCAGTCAGCATATAGTGGCCTACTTTGCTTACTCAGAGTCCCCTGTTCTCTATCAGGATTGGTTAGTGCAGGCCCATGGGGAATCCTATTCACTAGCAGATCCAAGTCCTGCTCTCACTGAGCATGTGCGCAATGGGCACCAATAAGAGCAGGTCAGGGCCTCAAAACCAACACTAAGAATTTTTTAACTTTAGTTACAATCCATCTTCCGACATAGCTGGTGCACAACGTTACATTTCTAAAAATATCTTTAGGGTTCCACACTGCTGGCAGTGACAAGATGTTGAGTTAGAGGGTGACAAATAATAGGCAAAAGGCAATTTCAAATTAGGTAATTTTCTTTGAGTGACCTGTAACTTACTGCCTGAAAAGACAAGGAAGAATGAACTTCAAATTTTGCAGCAACAATCCATCTCACGATTTAAGCTAGAACTATTTTCTAAACCAGAGCAAGGGCTTGTCCATGTGTCTTGGACTCAAGGCCACAAGTCCCTTTTGCTAACTCCTGACTCAATGGAGTTCCTAGGGATGAATTTAGCCCCAAGTTTCTAACACTAGAGAAATTCACAAGTAAGCCCTGCAGCCAACAGCAGATTCAGATCAGACATTAGTCTCTAAGATAAAATCTGTTACACATAGTTAAATCGTAAGTATTCTTAGAGTATTTATATTACCTATCCATGCTACAGCAGGGGGGTGGACTAGATACCTCCTGAGGTCCCTTCCAACCCTGATATTCTATGATTCTATGATACAGCACTTTATGTTTGCACAGCGCTTCATGGAGAGATTAGTAAATCCTCATCACAGCTCTGTGAGGTAGGCAATTGTAATTAACAAAGACATATGCAACTAAGTACCAGGGCTACATATGATGGGCTCTTTTCTTCATCTGGGTGAAAGAGGGAACACTAGTGCTTCTTCTCCAGTTCATTCATTCAAGGTAGTGGTGAAAATACCCCTCATTCCTCTGCTGTGGCTGTTCCATGAAGTCCCACTAACGACTCCTATTGGAAGTGTGCTACACAGCATGACTCAAAACATGCTGCATGTGGATCCTGTAACTGCACCAACTAATCTGCTAAATAAACAGCTCTGAACTGGAATGAAAGTAAACTAAACTGGAGAAAAAACCACTCCCCCAATCCCCTTTCAGTAGACAGTACCCTAAGTACCCCAGCTCAGAGCTATTACTGCCCCTAAAGAATAAAGAGGACAAAAATCAGTACTTTGTAAGATCGCTTCCAGTTCAATTGTCCCTGGACTAGTAAATATTAAAAGGTGATTTTAAAAGGAAACCACTTGTGGAGGGGAGATCACAATGTGTCAGATCCCTAGAGCTATCCTTGCTGTCTGATTGTTTCATGGTATAATGGTGGCCTTAGAGAGGAGTTTATTATTAAGCAGGTGTGTTAAACCAAACAGTAATCCTGAATCAAGTATAGAGTTGATCGAATTTGTTGCCAATAAGTTGTCACATGAATCCCCTCAATGTATTTATTAGAATGTGGGGGCCAGTAATTATAACCACATTTATGCTGCAACTCCTTGTACCACTTACCAGCAATCTCACATGCTCTGGCAAGTGGTGGACTTTTGGTGCCCAGTTCAGCCTCAAATTGCTTGACTCCACCCTTAAGGCAAAGCCTCACACAGGAATAGTGCAGAGGTGCATCACCCCAAAAGTAGCTCTGGGAGACATTACGTATCGGACAAGCACTATGCCTCTTAGGGCTGCTGAGAACAGAGATGCAGCCTGTTACACCGCTTCACCACACTGCAAGTAACCGGTGAGGCAATAAAGGACTATTCGCAAGAAGATATCCTGCATACTGCACTGCTATGAGCTGGAGAGGTGAAAACCAATCATGTAGGAAGGGACAGGAAAGGGAAGCAATAGGCTAATACAATGTGTGGGCCCAATCACACAAGTAGTCACATTCAGTGACCATGCATATGAATAGGTGGTTCTTTAGCCTGCCATGCCAACCCACATTCAAAATGAGATCATATGCCGTATCACTAAATTATGGACGCTTTATCCCCTAGGGGATGGTAAAACCACCAGCAACACACTACACATACCTGGGGACCAGTACTGTAAGGGGTGCTGAGTTTAGTGAGAGTTCAGGCTCTTCATACTTAGAAGGCTACTGTAACCACTCATATGTATTTAGTTTAAGGTGTCTCGTTGGCTTTCTGTGTTGTTAATATTAGCTCTGTGGCTGACAAAGTAGCTCTAACAAGTCATTTTTTGTGTGTGTCAAGATCATGAATGGTTGTGATGAGCTTCCGAGATTTCCATTTGATATACTAGGTGTTAGATGTGAATTGAATGCAAAGTGAATGCTTTCCATCACCCTTGTCCAGAAGAGTGCGGCAGCCTGACACACCCAGATCACATGAATTAAGGTTGCATGACTCCTGGAGAAATTCCAGCAGGCATTTATGTCAAGAAGAATTATTTTCCTTTTCCTATTATCCCCTTTATATCTCTTCTACTCTCCTAAACAACCCCCTTCTTCCTTGGCACTGTAAACAGTTGTTACCACTAATACTGCTTTGAAAAGTTGTTTTGCCAACACAGCTGCAGCAAAGGGAACCGCAATCTCCATTGCAGTGACTTTGGTGCAGGTACTGAGGTAATGTGCAAGAACATAAGCCACCATAGTAGTGGTATGTCCTACAACTTAGTAGTTTACCTGAGCTGTTATGGCAGGTATCACCAGGTGGCATTGTTACAGTCTTCCATGATCTCTTTCCTTAGCATGTGAACAAAATGGTCAGTCTTGAGAAGACATGCTCTGCTGGCTTTTTATATGCATGAAGCTGTGTAGTAGTAGTGGTCCCTAGAGACTGTTGTGCATGCAGCACGAGTTTGTTCTCTCATCAGAAACCATAGTAGAGCCCATTTTTTAGGCAGGCAGCTTCCTGGGAACTGGGCATTAGTGTTGGGCTGACTTTCCTGAAAAAAGGATTTACCTCCATGTTGTTTGACCATCTCTGTTCCCAGACTGAGGCATGTGTGTGAATAGAATGAGTTACACTTACAACATACCCACACCCCCACATCACTGCAGTCTCTTCTGCTCAGAAGCCAGCCTGCAATGCTTCAGAATTCTGCTACTGCTCAGCAGAGTAACAGTGCTGGTTTCAAAACTGGACTCCTGTCAGGACAAGGGGAAACACTATAAATAGTATTGGGGAAGAAAAGGATGAGGTTGTATGGTATCTGACTGTCCCAGCCAGGGGCGGCTCCAGAACCCAGCATGCCAAGCGCGTGCTTGGGGTGGCATGCTACAGGGGGGCGCTCTGCCGGTCACTGGGAGGGCGGCAGGCGGCTCCGGTGGACCTCCCGCAGGCGTGCCTGCAGAGGGTCCGCTGGTCCCGCGGCTCCAGTGGACCTCCCACAGGCTTCGGTGGACCTCCCGAAGCCGTGCAGGACCAGCGGACCCTCCACAGGCACGCCTGCAGGAGGTCCACCGGAGCCACGGGACCGGCGACCTGCAGAGCGCCCCCTGAGGCATGCCGCCCTGCTTGGGACGGCGAAATGTCTAGAGCCGCCCCTGGTCCCAGCTTATGAATACCAAACTTTACAAGGAGAATGGAGAAACGGCAGGGAAAGACTACAACCCCTATCTGCTTGTAGCTTCATCCATTTATATAGACCCAACTTCCCCCTCCCAGCTGAATTTCATCTTCCATTAGGCTTCACTGAGCCCTGGCTCTCCTGGAGGTGCAGCCTATAAGGTTAATGGACCCAATTTTACCTGTTCTGCCTTCTGTGAGGTGGACACCCCAACATAATCCTGTATCTCCTTTAGTGCCTGAGCAATCAACCCTATAGCACAGTGCAAGAAATAAAAGTCTGCCCCTCAACTATATCAATTCTCTCTTAATGTCACATGATTCACATTGACACCTTTTGTTATTCTGTCACCTTTTGAGAGTCCTGCAGTATCTTGTTTTAGGACAGAATGCGGCATTCTTCCAGTCCCCTTTATTAAGGTCCCTTCGGAGATAACATGAAACAGGCAGAAAAACACAGAGCACGGTCTAAGGGACAGGGGATTGGACTACAATTCAGGAGGCCTGGCTTCTATTTCCAGTTTGCCACTGACTTGCTGTGAGACTTTGTGTGTCACTTTGCCTCCGTTTCCCTTCCCAGCTTTATGTTGTCCATGTAGATTGCACGCTCTCTTGGCAGGACCTAACTCTTTGTACATCACCTAGTACAGTAGGGCCCACCCAGCTCAACTAGGGTCTCTTTGGGCTTGTCTACACTGTGCTGCAGTGTAGACTATAGAGGGTCTGAATGCAGAGCACACCTGTTGTGCTCTAACTGCCCCATGCGGACACTGCTGGTGCAAACTAAAAGATACCTAGTTTGTGTTAATGTAGTCCTGCAGTCTAGTCTGCAATTCACATCCCTGTAGTCCGCACTGCAGAACGTAGCCTTAGGTACTACTGTAATATAAACAGTAAATTATACTAAGGGGACTGGCTCATGAATTCCATCACTTTCTAAAGTCTAAGCAGCTAGACTTTAAAAGCCCTTAACTTATTGATACATATTAACATGCTTAACTTCAATTTAATGAAGCCTTTTGCCTGGGAATAACAAAAGGTACTCTGCTAAAATCTGATCAAATCAACCAGCTCTTTTTTTTCCCTTGAAATGATGATTGTTCTAGGAAATAAATACTAAAGAATTTTGTGTAAAACTGAGTCAACAGCTCAAATTTCATTCCAAGCAAAGCATGATTACATCAGAGTTCAGTATAGAAGAGGCAGATACAGCATCAGCTTGATAGGGCTAGGAAAGAACATCACAGCACAGCATATCTTCAGGATGCCCTTATCTCGATTCAGAACTTTAAAAGAACATTAATTTTCTGCACTCTCTCTAATCAGCTTATAGCGTTCCCTTTGCTGCACAGGCAGCTGGAATGCTCCAGTGATTAACCAAGTCTCCAAGGTAAACTGAGAACTGGGGGCAAGATTTTGTCTGAAACATCTCAATAAAGCCATCTTCATTCAAAGAAAATTAGAAGAAAAACACAGTGGCAGTTTTATTATCAGAGGAATAATTAAACACGGGAGGGATTTAGCCCTACATCTGAGAAATCAATTGGATCTTCTCATTCTCTCTCTCAATTTACTTTATTACAAGAGTGCTACTGACTCCAAGACATGAAGGTAGAGAATTATTAAAGGCCAAAAAAAGCCTTCATTAAGGCCGTTTGAGTCAAGATCCTAATGCTAATAAAAATCAAGGAGAATCAGAAGTGAGGTTGCCATTCTGTTCTTCACTCACCCTTTGTGCATAGACATTCCAGGTGTCTCATGCTGTGCACACATACATGCTACAGTAGGCGTATGCAGTCCCACTGCACTCAAGTCAGAGACTTTTGCTAGAAATACCACTAGGCAGCACATGTGGCCCAGCACGCCTCATGCACCGATCCAGAGCAATGTGGCCGCTGCCTCCCACTTCGTTCCTTCACACCAATGTCTAGCTAATGTCCAAAGTAGCAGGGAAGGAGGAAGGGTCATAGCATGTATGTGTGCATCATGCATCTCAAAGAACAACAGTTACTGTACAGGTAAGTAACCATTTTTTCCTCCTTCAAGTGATTGTGCACATATACATTTCATGGGAGGTGACTCACGAGCAGTTTCCTTACGGGCGATAGGACTTCAGGTTATTTGACAAAAGACTAACACTGACTTGCCAAAGTTGCCATCATTTCGGGAGGCTTGAGTAATAGAGTAATATCTGCAAAAGGTGTGTTCAGATGACAGCATTGATGCTTTGCAGATAACCACTACAGGGCTATTGCTCAGGAAAACTGATGGAAGTGGACTGAGCCCTGATGAGTGAGCGGTTATCCTTGGGGAAGGAGAGACTTGAGCAATGTCATAGCACAGCTTAATGCAGTCAGAAATCCAAAATGAAATGTGCTGAGCTGTTAGTGGTTGATCTTTGATTCTCTCAGCATAGGCGACAAAGAGTCTGGGAGAGGCTCTGAAGGACTTTGTGCAGCCCAGGTAAAGCTCTGTGAACATCTAAGGTGTGGAGTTTTTTTCAGCTTTGGAAGGGTGGGGCTTTGAGAAAACTACAGGAAGGTGGATGGTTTGATTCAGGTGGAAAGCTGACATTACCTTTGGCATAAATTTAGGGTACCGTCTAAGAGAAACTTTGTCTTTATGAAGACTGTGAAAGGAGGATCCATTAGAAGAGCCTGAAGCCATGAAACTCTCCTTGCAGAAGTGATTGTAACTAAGAATGCAGTCTTCTTAGTTAGTAGTGGCAGAGAAGTTGTTGCCAGAGATTCTAAGCGGGAATCCATTAACCAGGATAGGGTAAGACTTAGATCCATGAAAGTACCAGATCAGTCACAAAGGTGGGTAGACATCAATGAAGCTGTTTAGAAATTTGGAGATCAGGGGTGAAAAAAGACAGAAAAACCATCCACTGGTGGATGTACTGGAGAGATGGAAGCCAAGTGGACTGTCAGAGAACTAAATGAAAGACAGAGGATTTCAGATGCAATAGGTAGTCCAGTATGTGTCAAACCTCAGTGTGATTTGGTGTTAACCATTGAGATTCCACCCAGACAGGGACGGTGCAACCATTTAGGCGACCTAGGCGGTCGCCTAGGGCACTGGCATTTGGGGGGCGCCGGCATTTGGGGGGGCGCCATTTTCTTCGGCAGCGACCGCAGCGATCAGATCTTCGGCTGCCCCAGTCGCCGCTGGCATTTAGGCGGAGGGAGCTGGGGCAAGGGAGAGCAGGGAGGGCCGCCTGCAGCAAGTAAGGTGGGGGGGGCAGCACACAGGGGAACTCCCCGCCCCAGCTCACCCCGCCCCACCTCCTCCCCGAGCACGCCATTGCCGCTTCACTTCTCCCACCTCCCAGGCTTGCAGTGCCTAAGCTGATTGGCACTGCAAGCCTGGGAGGTGGGAGAAGTGAAGCGACCACGGCGTGCTCGGGGAGGAGGCAGGGCAGGGGTGAGCTGCTTCACTTCTCCCGCCTCTCAGGTTTGCGGCACCAATCAGCTTAGGCACCGCAAGCCTGGGAGGTGGGAGAAGTGAAGCAGCCACGGCATGCTCGGGGTGCTCGTGCTCATGCATGGAGCAGGGGTGAGCTGGGACGGGGGGGGTGCCTCAGGGCAGAGGGTGGGCAGCTGCCACAAGGGGGCGCCTCAGGGTGGACGGGGGGAGCTGCTGCGGGGGGGGCGCCTCAGGGTGGGGCGTGGGGTGGGGGAGGGTGCAAGGTGGAAGTTTCGCCTAGGGCGCAAAACATCCTTGCACCGGCCCTGCACCCAGACCAAAAACTTTTTCCACTTTGCTGCATATGTGGGTCTGATGGATTCTTTCTGCTGTTTACCAAGATGGCTTGACCATCACGGGAGCATAATTATTGTGAGTATGGAACCAGACATCTTCTGTGCAGTGAAGTGGAGAGTTTGGAGGTTGGGATGCAGAGACTTGCTGTGGTTTTGAGACAGGAGAGCCTCAACTAGGGGTAAAATTATAGGTGACCAGATGGAGAGCCGATGTAGGTTCCATGAACCAATATAGTCTTGGCTAGGTATGCAAATCAGCATGTCGAGTGAATGCCTGTTCAGTCAATATATCAAGTGGGGCCAGGCCCACAGACAGCAGAGGTGAAGTCTGGCATGTAAAGTCATGTACGTACATGAGGCCATGTAACCCAGTAGTTGTAGACAGGAGTGAGTTGTTGTCCATGGGTTGGACTTGAGGCTTTTGGACAGAGAGATTATGGACTGAAACCTGTGGATAGGGAGGTACACCAGGGTGGTTGTGGCACTGACATCTGCATCTTTTGCACCGATTGTAACTTCAATTTGTCTACATTTAGTTTCAGGCCCAGATGAGAGAACAGCTGATAAGGTGACAAGGTTGCTGTTCTGGACTTGAGTGCTTGATCTTCCATGAACTAGCCAATCATCCAGGTAAGAAAATATTTGGACGCAAGACAGTACAGATGGGCTGCTACTACCACCATACATTTGGTGAATACCCTTGGAGCCAACAATAAACCAAAGGGATTTGGTTGTAGTTGTAGCCTGCTTTGAACCGAAGACACTTCCTGTAGTCAGGATGTATTGCCACGTGAAAATAAGCATCGTGCAAATCATGGACAGCACACCAATCTCCAGTCTCTAGGGAGAGGATACTGGCAGCAAGGGAGACACTTGAGCATCTATGTCTATGACTAGACCTTGACTCAGCACGGGAGGACTTTCTGGAAGCTTTCTTATAAAAGGGAAGATCAGGATTTCCATTGCCTGTCAGAGTTGGATGAGCACTTTGAGGAGGCTGCTGGGGAGGACGAAGAATGGTGTTTCCCCCCTGGATTTGTGCTTAGAAGCTGGAGCAGTCAGAGAGACACTCCTTGTTGACACAGAGTCAGTCGTCTCATTACTGGAATCCAATTCAAAAGAGGGATGCATTGTTTCCTCCATAAGGTGGACTTTGAGGTGGAAATCCCTCAATTTCTTAGTTCTGGTAGGGAAGGAGGTACAAATAGAACACTTGTCCCTCACATGCCCTTCCCAAAGACAAATTAAGCAGCTTTTATGCCTAGCTGTGACTGGGATAACGGTGCTGCTCATGGCACCCTGCTAAAACCCTGGTGATTTTTTTCATCCTAAATCCCCTACTCTCTTGAAATTACAGAAACTAAACTAACTTCATTAACTTACACTAAGACTAAACTATCTACAACTACCCACAATACAAATGTTTAAAAAGCGGGCGAACTGAAGCTAAAAAGCAACAAGTACTCCAACTCTCACCATGTGTGGTAAGAAGAAATTGAGAGGGGGCAGCAAACACTCCCTTTTTATGCCCTGGGCTTGGCACATGAGGACAGCAGAACTTATATATGATGGGACAAGTTCTGCATTGGCTTAAATCCCTGTAATGGGGTGGGACTCACCGCCTGGCACCTCCTGCTGGTGACGCCGGGAATTAGGTCTGTCCAGTGGAGCGCCCCCTCCTGGTGGTGTCCCATCCGTCATTCTGCCCTCTCTTGCTGTCTCTGGACCCACGTTGCTGCCTGCTCGGCGGCATCCTCTTCGAGGCCACTGCCCTCCGGCAGTGCCCCTTAGTCCATCTGCACCCCCTTCCGGGGGTCGGTGATCAGCAGTCCTATGCCCCAGCCACTATGTCCAACCACCCTCTGAGTCCAGTCCCTCTTGTCGGGGATCTGGCGTAGTATAATGGCCGCTCCCTAGGGCCACTGGCTGGGTGTACTGCAAGGAGGAAGAGGAGGACTCAGGCCCACCCTGTACTCTGGCTCCCGGCCCAGGGACCCTCTGGCATCAGCCTCGCTGTCTTCCTTCTCTCTCCTCCTCTGTCTGCTTCCCTGGGCCGCTTCCCCTACGGCCCCTTGCACCCGCTAAGCCCTTCCCTTCAGGGCCTGCAGCCTGGCGGCTATGGGCTCAAGCTCTCTAGCCTCCCCGAGCCCTGGCCAGCACTGCGCTGTTCGCGGTGCTAGTCTCCACCCTTGGAGACTGACCTTCCCCTCTCGAAGGCCTGGGACAGACTGACTGCTCCCTTCCTGAGCAGCCTTTCTATATGTCTGAGCCTGGCCCTGATTGGCTGTCTCCAAACTGGGCCCTGATTGGCTCACAATAAGCCCTTCTTTGATTGGCTCCCTGTCTGTGCAGGCACCCTGGCCTGCCGCAGCCCACTCTCACAGGGAGTGGGGCAGTCCACCCCACTACAATCCCCATGCAAACACTTTGATGTTAGAGGTCACAAGAAGTGACGTTTAGAGCAATATGAGTCAGGCTTATTCTCCAATGAGTCATTATAGTTAATATTTAATATTTGTATTACTATAGTGCCTCAGAGTCCTATTCATTAACCAGGACCCCATCACATTACACTGGTCTACAATTTTTGAGAAGTCGTCTGCTTCAGAGATAAAATGTGCTATTTATTATGTATTTTGATGTGCTGAATTCAAATATGACAATTAAAACAACTGATTGGCTACTGTTTCTAATATATTTAAGTTTTTACATTTTATGTCTATGTATATTGTGTAGATAGTAGAGTTTTAATCATAAATTGTAAACCTAGGTCTTTTCATGTGTTTATGGTTGCTTTACATGATAATATTTCACCTGTCCTGTTTATGTAACACTTTAAAAATCAGCAAAAGGGTTATATAAATAAAATTTATTATGAAACAAAAGGCAAAAAACTATTATGTACATAGTTTAGTCCTATTCAGTGTCTACTCGGCGCTTCTTGGCTTGTCTCTTGTATTCATTAAATGGAGCATCTCTTGTCACTGTCCAGCAATAGTCTGCAAGCATTGATGGGCTCCATTTGCCCTGATAGCGTTTCTCCATTGTTGCAATGTCCTGGTGAAATCGCTCGCCGTGCTCGTCGCTCACTGCTCTGCAGTTCGGTGGAAAAAAATCTAGATGAGAGTGCAAAAAATGTATCTTTAGTGACATGTTGCAACCAAGGCTTTTGTATGCCTTGAGGAGGTTTTCCACCAACAACCTGTAGTTGTCTGCCTTGTTGTTTCAGAGAAAATTTATTGCCACTAACTGGAAGGCTTTCCATGCAGTCTTTTCCTTGCCACGCAGTGCATGGTCAAATGCATCATCTCGAAGAAGTTCACGAATCTGAGGACCAACAAAGACACCTTCCTTTATCTTAGCTTCACTTAACCTTGGAAATTTTCCATGGAGGTACTTGAAAGCTGCTTGTGTTTTGTCAATGGCCTTGACAAAGTTCTTCATCAGACCCAGCTTGATGTGTAAGGGTGGTAACAAAATCTTCCTTGATTCAACAAGTGGTAGATGCTGAACACTTTTCCTCCCAGGCTCCAATGACTGTCAGAGTGGCCAATCTTTCTTGATGTAGTGAGAATCTCTTGCACGACTATCCCATTCGCAGAGAAAACAGCAGTACTTTGTGTATCCAGTCTGCAGACCAAGCAAGAGAGCAACAACCTTCAAATCGCCACAAAGCTGCCACTGATGTTGGTCATAGTTTATGCACCTCAAAAGTTGTTTCATGTTGTCATAGGTTTCCTTCATATGGACTGCATGACCAACTGGAATTGATGGCAAAACATTGCCATTATGCAGTAAAACAGCTTTAAGACTCGTCTTCGATGAATCAATGAACAGTCTCCACTCATCTGGATCGTGAACGATGTTGAGGGCTGCCATCACACCATTGATGTTGTTGCAGGCTACAAGATCACCTTCCATGAAGAAGAATGGGACAAGATCCTTTTGACGGTCACGGAACATGGAAACCCTAACATCACCTGCCAGGAGATTCCACTGCTGTAGTCTGGAGCCCAACAGCTCTGCCTTACTCTTGGGTAGTTCCAAATCCCTGACAAGGTCATTCAGTTCACCTTGTGTTATGAGGTGTAGTTCAGAGGAGGAGGATGGGAGAAAATGTGGGTCCTGTGACATTGATGGTTCAGGACCAGAAGTTTCATCCTCTTCCTCGTCTGACTCAAGTGAGAATGATTCTGGTGCATCAGGAACCAGCAGCCCTTCTCCGTGGGGTACTGGGCGTATAGCTGATGGAATGTTTGGATAATGCACAGTCCACTTTTTCTTCTTTGACACACCTTTCCCAACTGGAGGCACCATGCAGAAGTAACAATTGCTGGTATGATCTGTTGGCTCTCTCCAAATCATTGGCACTGCAAAAGGCATAGATTTCCTTTTCCTGTTCAACCACTGGCGAAGATTTGTTGCACAAGTGTTGCAGCATATGTGTGGGGCACACCTCTTGTCCTGATCTCCAGTTTTGCAGCCAAAATAAAGGTGATAGGCTTTCTTAACCATAGTGGTTATACTGTGCTTTTGTGATGCAAAAGTCACTTCACCACAAACATAGCAGAAGTTATCTGCACTGTTCACACAAGTACGAGGCATCTCTGCTCACTTTGGCTAAACAGAAATGTGTCCCTTTGCAAAATCAAACACTGACAAATAAGAGAGCATGACACTGTATGATTTCTAGAGCTGATACAGGGCAATCTGTTCAGCAGAGTGATGTAAGCTTCGTTATGATTGCATCATCCATTCGTTATTCTAGGAATAACACGATGCAATTCATATAATGTATGACGCAATACCAGCTTCAGATTGCATCATTCATTGTTTTGCCTAAAAAGCAAGTACTGTCCAAACCCAGTCATAGATTTATTCATAGATCCAGTCAAAGATGTATTTTAGTCATTTCTGGTTTAAATTGAGATCCCTTCCCTTTATACCTCACTTATCCTCCGCTATTCCCAAGTCAGGGGTCGTATATACTGACCCAATAGCATATATTGAAAACTAGAGCCAATCAACAATTTTAAGCATCATTTTCGTTCTCAGTGACCCAGAATTAGTAAAGTTGGACTTCATTTATTTCAGAAGCATTTTGGCTGTAGAGCAGTGATTATCAGAGTTGGCATTTTTATATTAGTTTCCTTTATTAGGAGCAAATAATGACCAAACCTTGTCCAGATTTTCATTTGGGTGGTACACAATTTGAGTCAGAGCAGAATTTAACCCTGTTCTATTCAGGTTCTTGTACAGCCTCCAGCACTGTAGTTTGAGAGCACCGCAGAAGTGCACTAAGCCATGTGACTAGTACCTATCAAGTGTGATTCTCTTCATCACCTCAGGGGAAGTCATTTGGAAACTGTAGTGTCCTATATTACCTATACTGTTTATATTAGCAACACTTAGTTGAAGAAGTGAAACTTGGACTTCGAGAGGAAGGTGATAAGGTTTGTGGGAGCTCTTAGGTCTTGTCGGAGTTTGTTCCACAGTCTTGAACTACCCCCCAAGAAAGTTCTGCACAAACAAGCTTTAGCCTAAGTTGGGAAAACATGCCATAGAAATACTACTATGCAAATTCATAATGAACTCCATGGGATTTTGAATAATATATTTAAACTGGACAGATGCTATTTCATATTTCTCATCATTCCAGGTCATATTGTATTAACAGAAGCATCAAAATGTAAATCTCCTAGGGCCAAATCCTACTTGCCTCCAGCTCTGTACAAGTCACAGCTCCTAGTTAGAGGAAATTACAACCATTTATATTCACGGCTAGAATAAAATGCTGTAGCTGACATTCCACCTATGGATTTTGCGCCTCTCCACCTTTTTCCACCCTCCACTACTGACAACAATTCCTTTGTGTGCCTGCACAAGGGTTGATTTTCCAAGTTATATAGGTCAAGTCCCTAAAGGGAAAATTTTGCCCTCTGATGCATGCACGTGGCTAACTTGATTTGAAGATATGTGCATGCATCCACAGGCAGAATTTGTCTCTATGTGCCGGTCAAATTTTATTTATAAAATTTTGTTCAAGTCAATTAGTCCTTTTTTAGTGAAAAAGTAACAAAAGCAGCATATGAAGTTGCACTCAGTTTGTTTTTAACCCAACTAATATTTGCAGAAGAGTTCAAGGGAAAAACTGCAGTATGGTCTGATAACTCATATCTCCATATGTAGCCAGAGAAGCATAGGCCCCAATCCTTGAAGAACATCCTTGCTAACAAATCTTGCTCCTCCACAAAGTTTTATTGAAGTCATTGAAGCTTCATGCAGGGGTTAAGCTACACAGGACTCAAATAGCTGTAGGCCTTATTGTCTGTTGTATTCATTTAGATGGAATAAATGGGCCAAAGATATTCACATAATCCAGTTACTGTCCAACAAGCAAGTTTTGGGGTTTGGTATAGAAAGATCTCCACCTACTTAGTACCATGGCAAACATCCTATTAAAAATCCTTTTAACCTTTTAGTAAAGATACAGGAAAGGAGGGAAACAAGTTAAAGCATTTGAAATATAAAGTATTAATTAAGGCTTTCATTTTAACAAATCTCTTAGATGGCATCAGAGATAGCAATAAGCATCCTTGGGGAAAGAGAGAAGTTAGTTGAGATGGGCTGGAGCTGTTGCTAAAGTCCAATCCCATTTCATCTCAGGCAGTGTCTGGGATTCAGCTGGAGCCGCTGGGGTGGTGATGTCATCTGCGTCACTCTAACCAGCCCAGTCTGGTGAGGACACCCCTCACAGTCAGGATGAGTGAGGCCCAGCATCCCAGGAAAGGTGAGAGTGGCAGCCATGATAGTGAAGCTCACTCCAGCAGACTCCATCTGTTTCAGTATTCCCCTCCTCCCTCCCCCCTCCCCGTAAAATCTCTTCCTTTAAGGACCCAAAAAGGGAGTGATGGGTGGAATAGCCCATCCCCTCATTATCAGGTTCACCAACTGGCCCTAATATCCGACACATCCCTTTTGGCTCATTAATTTCTGGACCCACATTTTCTTGTTTACCAGGCATGATTTTAACACACTCATGCCATGAGTTATATTAGGAGAGTAAATTCATAGGCCCAATTATCACAGGGGTGCCCCCAGGTGGAAATACTCCACCCAAAGGAGAGGAAACTATAGATTTCAACTCTGAAGTCTTCTATCAAGTAAGAGGTGGAGGTGCCCTCCCATGGAGGAGGCAGAGGGCAGACCCATTTCCCCTAAAAAGGCAGGGGGATTCCACACCACAGAGGGCACACAGCACAAGTTAGAACAGCTTCAGCCTGCACTGAGTTGTGTTTGCAGGCTAGCAGGGACTCCTGATTACCCACCCTGCCCCACATGTGCCAGCCTGAGCCTGCCAACTCCAGAGTGCTAACCGGGTCACTAAGTGCCAGAAAGCTTTACAAAACATTTTTAAAAGTTAATGTAACAAATGGAGAAAACTATTTAACCTCTTCTTTCCTGGTCCTAGCCAGTACTTTCACATTGCAGTATGATCTTGTCCACCAGGAGTTCAGGATCTAGCCCACTAACCATCATGCAGGGCCCAAATCATAATCTGAAGGGAGTCTGGGATAGAAATCTGTGCTGTGTGCCCTCAGTGCGGGTGGTCAAGAGTTAATATAAAAATTACTTTGCCGTGATATCTATTAAAGCCTAATTGCCCTACAAGCATGCACAAAGCATCAAACTGCATCAGAGACTGCATCAGAGACTAACATGAACAAATCTGCAGTATTTTAATTCTCCATCTTAATTTAAGAGGAGCATTTGTGATTTAGAGGCACAGTCCTAGTGATTTTCAATGGGGGCTTGTATTCCAAAATCTTCCCCATACTGGCTGTAAATTAAAAAGTACCCACGATTTCATTCACCTTCCTGAGATCCTATTGTTAGGAAACAAAAGTTCCAGGTATGTTGCATTTTCCCATGTAACTTGCAGGTTTATGTACCAGAAGAGGGGGAAATAGGTGAGATAAAGCGAATACTGGTTTTGTACATTTTGAATCTCTACATAGAAAAGCCAATACTTGGTTTCTAGGCATTTTTTAGCCACAGGCTTTTTTTTTTTTTAAACTGGGGTTGGGGGTTATTTAATGCTTGACTAGTTGCACTAATAGAACTGCACCACGCTATCTGAATTAGATTTGCCTACTTGTGAACATCAGTGTCTGGAACTGTTGAGCTAATCTGAATTAACCTATACAGTGGGAATACACTAGAGTCCATGAATACAGGATGACATTAAACATAGATTCCCATCGAGCTAGAATTAACTTTATATTCTGTCATCTTTGTACAGAAAGGGGGAGGGAAGGAAAGAAAGTTAATTCAAAAATCGATCAAACAGGAAAAAGTACACCCAAGCTGCACTTGGATTTAAAGGCAACGTTTTATAACTATAGTCTAAGACTTTTTGTAGTAAAACTCCCAACTGCAGAAGGCTTTTTGCCCTTTCTTGACATTATAAGTAATAAGGATTACATTGAAAAAGTCACAGTTCCTAGCAGTTTGAGGTTTTGTCTGGGCGAAATCCCAGGTGAATGATTGAACCCTGCTGGGAGGAACTGAATCTAAGCAGAAGGATGGTACATAACTGATTACCGTACTAAGCAGGCAGATGAAGTGAAAATGCACAGGGCACTAAACTTACTGGAAAGTAAAATGTGACAAGATCTGCTTACCTTCAATGCAGTCCAAGTGGATATGAAGTGTCTCAGTTGTGATCTACTACTGAGTGGTGCTCTATGTGAAACAGTCAGGGAAGGGGGTTCATTCTAATTCCTGTTAGACAAATGGCCACGTCACTAAAAGCTGTATCCAAATTGCAACTTTTCTTGCAAGGCCTCAGAGACTAATGAATGAAATCCTCAAATTCCTCTGCAGTCTGAGGCATATTGGTGGAATCTTGCATTGCTGCTCCTTATGCTATATTTGTTCTGTGGGGAAACAAAGGAATTATATTAATTCAATCTATCTGCTATTAGTAAGCCAACCTGCTTTCTTTCACAAATACAAATGCCCTGTGTTTTAACCACAAGATCATGCCTCTCTTAGCAAGAAAGCCACTGTTTTCTGCTGTACAGTGACCATACAGAACAGATAAGTGGTGGAGTGATCTTCAGAAGATTTCCATATTGAAGAATGAGTTGTATTTGTTTGCGGTACTAATTCCGTACAGCAATCATGAAGACCGATCATCTTATGGTAAGGCACTGGACTGGGCCTGGGGAGACCTGCGCTTAGCTGCCACCCTTCCCTTGTCTTGGTGACTCATCCCCCACCATCATCATCACCATAAAGCCAGGGGCAGCGGGGGAGGACTGCAGGGAGCAGCTAGCCAGAGACTCCAGCCCATAGGAGCAGAAGCAGCCAAAGCAGGGACTTCTGGACATTCATTCAGACAACTTTCTACCATTTTGACTTGATTTTCTCTGGCCTGTGCTAATCGATTGTTTGTTACAGCCCTCTCCTTCCCTGACCATCTCTTCACCTCTGCTTCACTCCGTATCTACCCCTCTTACTCTCCAAAGTAAACCCACCAAAAAATCATGGAACTTACACAACATTTTCTGCCATCCCATTTTTCACTCTGCTTGTAGGTTCCATCATTTCCCCTGCTCTTTGTGTATCTGGTCTATTTAGATTATCAGCCCATCTATTACTGTCTGTGCAGTGCCTAGCTTGATGGGGCCACATTCTTGGTTGGCCCTTAGGCACTGCCATAATAAACGTGATGAATAGGTGTTACTGAAATACAAATTACAGTATCTCTGCTACCATTTGCAACTGCTATGACATTATACACATTCCACTCCTATTTGCAACTGGAAGCGACTGGCATGTCCCTGGTGGGCCCTAGGCGCAGGGGTGATCAGGGAAGCTGGGGAACCCTGGCCAGTGGGAGCTGCGGGGGCAGGGCCTGCAGGCAGCATGCACCACACAGAGCCCCCAGCCCCTTTGCCTAGGAGCTGAACATGGCGGCCGCTTCTGGGAGCAGCACGTAGCAGGGCAGACAGGGAGTCTGCCTTAGCCCTGCTGCACCACAGACTGGGAGCCGCCTGAGATAAGCGCTGCCCGGCTGGACCCTGTACACCCTGTCCCAGGTCGGAACCCCCTCCCTCACCCTAACTCCCTCCCATAGCCCGCACCCCTACCCACACCCAACCCCCCTGCCCCAGCCCAGAGCCCCCTGTACCCCAAACCCCTCATCTCCAGTCCCACCCCAGAGCCCACACCCCCAGCTAGACCCCACACCCGCTTCTGCACCCCAACTCCCCGTCCCTGCCCCAGCCTGGTGCCCCATCCCACACACTGAACCCCTCATTTATGGCCCCACCCCAGAGCCTAGGGGAAGCCCTGCGCCTCTGTGCCCCCCCCCCACAGGGCTGGCGCCGCTAGCACCAGCTTGCCCTGCTGCGGGCGGAAGCCCTGAACCTCTGCAACCCCTCAGGGCTGTGTGTGGCCCACAACTGATTTTTTCTGTGTGTCAGTGACCCCTGATCTAGACCATCCCTGACAGGTGTTTGTCTAACCTGCTCTTAAAAATCTTCAGTGATGGAGATTCCACAACCTCCCTAGGCAATTTATTCCAGTGTTTAACCACCCTGACAGGAAGTTTTTCCTAATGTCCAACCTAAACCTCCCTTGCTGCAATTTAATCCCGTTGCTTCTTGTCCTGTCCTCAGAGGTAAGAAGAACAATTTTTCTCCCTCCTCCTTGTGACCACCTTATATGTACTTGAAAACTGTTATCACGTCCCCTCTCAGTCTTCTCTTCTCCAGACTAAATAAACCCATTTTTTTCAATCTTCTCTCATAGGTCATGTTTTCTAGACCTTTAATCATTTTTGTTGCTCTTGTCTGGCCTTTCTCCAATTTGTCCACATCTTTCCTGAAATGTGGTGCCCAGAACTGGACACAACATTCCAGTTGAGGCCTAATCAACACAGAGTTGAGCAGAATTACTTCTTGTGTCTTACTTACAACACTCCTACTAATACATTCCAGAATAATGTTTGCCTTTTTTTTGCAACAGTGTAACGCTGTTGATTCATATTTACTTTGTAATTCCCAATGATCCCCAGATCCCTTTCCACAGTACTCCTTCCTAAGCTGTAGTGTAGACATAGCCTTAGAGAATGGTAAAAATTTTACACTTTCATTTTCCCTTTTGCCACTCTAATTTTTCAGAATTTCTCCAATTTAGGAAACATTTCAATGGAAAAAGTGAAAAATCCCTGGACATTATTCAGTGCCAAAAAGAGAGGGGAATGTGAGAAATTAAAATTTGAAATTTTGAACATTATGGCTTAAAAAAGTGACAATTTGAATTCAAAATGAAACAAATTAACATTTTAATTTTGGTTTAAAATCTACCTTCAAAGATGTAATAAAAGCTACATTTTTCTACAAAAACTTGTTTTCACCAAAATCATATTTTTCAAATTCAAATTTTCAACCAGTTTTATTTACAATATGCACTTCTCTTTTCCTGTCAAGAAAACTTGTTAGATACTAGCCAGCAGTCAAGATAAACCTTTCATAGCTAATGAAGAGCATTTGCCCAGAGTAGCAGCATCCGTATAGCATGTGAACGGACACCACATATGGATTGTTCCACTTTAGTTTCTTGCCATGTGAGTGGAAAATGTAACCCCAAGACTGCGCAATAAGTGTGGTGCTAAGAGGGCTAAAGAATTAGTGCCTGGGAAAAGCCAGCTTGTAGAAATCAGTCATTTTTCCTCCAGACACAAGCAAAAAAAAAATCTGGAGCCAAATATAGCTATTTGTTCCTCTTGGCTGATTTAAAAAAACAAAACAAAACAAAACTGATTTTTTTCTTCATCTTTCAGTTTTATAATAAAATTCCCTTCCAGGCTGAGAATCAGCCTGCAGGGGCTTTTTACAGTAAAGTGATCATAACACCCTGAAATGCTGAAACAATCTTTAGCTCTTGCATTGCAAATGCAGCTCTATACCCTAATTCAGTGGTTCCCAAACTTGCTCTGCCGCTTGTGCAGGGAAAGCCCCTGGTGGGCCGGGCCAGTTTGTTTACCTGCCACATCCGCAGGTCCGGCCGATCACGGCTCGCTGCTCCATGCCAATGGGAGCTGCTGGAAGCGGCGCGGGCCGAGGGATGTACTTGCCGCTGCTTCCAGAATCTCCCATTGGCCTGGAGCAGCAAACTGCGGCCACTGGGAGCCACGATCGGCCGAACCTGCAGACGTGGCAGGTAAACAAACCTACCCGGCCCACCAGGGGCTTTCCCTGCACAAGTGGCAGAACAAGTTTGGAAACCACTGCCCTAACTAAGGGCAGCCAAATGCAAACATCGAAAGCAAGGGGGAAGGGAAAAGCTTAGAGGAAAATAAACAACCACATCAGTGGAAAAAGTCCATGTTTGCTATTAGACAGGCTACCCTTTCATCTGAAAGAGGGCATAAAGCTATATGTACATGTGAGCTACAAAAGGGGAAAAAGACGGTTACTCACCTTTGTAACTGTTGTTCTTCGAGATGTGTTGCTCATATCGATTCCAATTAGGTGTGCGCGCGCCGCGTGCACGTTCGTCGGAAGACTTTTACCCTAGCAACACTCGGTGGGTTGGTTGGGCGCCCCCTGGAGTGGCGCCGCTATGGCACCGGATATATACCCCTGCCGACCCATCCGCCCCTCAGTTCCTTCTTGCCGGCTACTCCGACAGTGGGGAAGGAGGGCGGGTTTGGAATGGATATGAGCAACACATCTCATAGACTCATAGACTTAAGGTCAGAAGGGACCATTATGGTCATCTAGTCTGACCTCCTGCACAATGCAGGCCAGAGAATCTCACCCATCTCGAAGAACAACAGTTACAAAGGTGAGTAACCGTCTTTTCTTCTTCAAGTGCTTGCTCATATCAATTCCAATTAGGTGATTCCCAAGCCTTACCTAGGCGGTGGGGTCGGAGTGAGATGTCGCAGAATGCAAAACTTCTGAGCCAAAGACTGCATCATCTCTGGAATGTTGGACCAGAGCATAATGTGAAGCAAAGGTGTGGACCGAAGACCAGGTAGCCGCACAACATATCTCCTGGATAGGTACACGAGACAGGAAGGTGGCAGATGAAGCCTGAGCCCTGGTAGAATGTGCGGTGAGGTGGCTCGAGGGTACATGAGCCAAGTCGTAACAAGTACGGATACATGCCATTACCCACGATGAGATCCTCTGGGATGAGACAGGTAGACCCTTCATTTGGTCTGCCACTGCGACGAAGAGCTGGGGCGTTTTACAAAATGATTTTGTCCGCTCGATATAAAATGCGAGCATTCTACGGACGTCCAGGGAGTGCAATTGTTGCTCCCATCGTGATGAGTGCGGCTTCGGGAAGAAGACCGGAAGGAAGATATCCTGGTTGACATGGAATGCCGATACCACTTTAGGGAGGAATGCTGGGTGTGGACCGGGGGGCCGGCTCCAGACCCCAGCGCGCCAAGCATGCGCTTGGGGCGGCATCCCAGCGGGAGGGTGGCAGGCAGCTCCGGCGGACCTCCTGCAGGCATGCCTGCGGAAGGTCCGCTGGGACCGCAGCTCCGGTAGACCTCCTGCAGACGTGCCTGCGGAGGGGCCGCTGGTCCCGCGGCTCCGGTGGAGCATCCACGGGCATGCCTGCGGAAGGTTCACCGGAGCCGCGGGGCCAGCGGACCCTCCACAGGCACGTCTGCAGGAGGTCCACCGGAGCCGCGGGACCGGCAACCGCTAGAGCGCCCCCCGCGGCGTGCCGCCCTGCTTGGGGCAGCAGAAATCCTAGAGCCGCCCCTGGTGTGGATGTAACTGCACCTTGTCCTTGTGGAACACACTATACGGTGGGTCCACCGTGAGAGCCCGAAGCTCAGAGACTCGCCTAGCCAATGTAATGGCTACGAGAAAAGCTGTCTTCCAGGACAGGTATAGCAAGGAGCATGTTGCCAACGGCTCAAATGAGGGAAACATAAGTCTGGTTAGAACCAGGCTGAGGTCCCATGTTGGGGCGGGGCGTCGTACTTGTGGGTATAGGCGCTCCAGGCCCTTAAGAAATCTAGAGACCATAGGGTGTGAGAACACGGAGCGGCCACTCCCCCCTGGATGGAAGGTAGAGATGGCCGCCAAGTGTACCCGCAACGAAGATACCGCCAGGCCCTCCTGTTTGAGGGACCAGAGGTAATCCAAGATGGTTGGGATTGAGGCCTCAGTGGAGGTAACACTGTGTGTCCTGCAGCAGCAGGAGAAACGCTTCCATTTGGCCAGATACGTTGACCGGGTGGAAGGCTTCCTGCTACCCAGGAGTACTTGCTGTAATGAGGCAGAACAATGCAACTCTGACTGGTTTAGCCATGCAGCAGCCATGCCTTGAGGTGAAGGGCCTGCAGGTCTGGATGGCAAAGACTGCCGTGGTCCTGCGTTATAAGGTCTGGGTGGAGTGGCAGGGTAATCGGGTTGGCTAGTGACAGATGGAGTAGCATGGTGTACCAGTGCTGCCTGGGCCACGCTGGAGCGATCAAGATTAGGTGCGCTCTGTCCCTGTGGAGTTTCAGCAGGACCTTGTGAACCAGCGGAAATGGCGGGAAGGCATAAAGCAGCCGGTTCATCCACGGCATCAGGAATGCGTCCGAGATCGACCCCGGTGAGAGGCCTTGGAAGGAGCAGAACATCTGGCATTTCCTGTTCTCGCGGGAAGCAAACAGGTCTCTGTGGGGAAATCCCCACCTCTGGAAAACCGAATGAATAACATCCGGGCGTATCGACCACTCATGGCAGAGGAATGACCTGCTCAGTCGATCCGCCAGAATGTTCCGAACCCCCGGGAGAAAGGACGCTACTAGGTCTATCGAGTGGGCTATGCAAAAGTCCCAGAGTCTGATGGTCTCCTGACAAAGGGGGGAAGATCGAGTCCCTCCCTGTTTGTTTATATAGTACATGGCCGTTGTGTTGTCCGTAAACACTGAGACACCGCGGCCTTGTAAATGTTGCAGGAACGCCTGGCACGCTAGGCGGACTGCTCTCAGTTCTCGGACATTTATGTGAAGTGTCAGCTCCTGAGATGACCAAAGACCTTGCGTACGAAGGCTCCCGAGGTGCACGCCCCAGCCGAGAGAAGACGCATCCGTCGTCAGGGACACTGAGGGCTGAGGCAGATGGAACGGTAGCCCTGCACACACCAGGGAGGGAGTCAGCCACCAGTCTAAAGAGCCTAGAGTGCTCGGGGGAATGGTGACTATTGTGTCTATTGAGTCCCTGCTCGGGCGGTATACCGAGTTGAGCCAAGTTTGTAACGGACGGAGGCAGAGCCTGGCGTGCTTGGTTACGAACGTGCATGCTGCCATGTGGCCCAAGAGACCGAGACAAGTGCGAACCGAGGTCGTCGGGAAATTCTGCAGACCGCGGATGATTGTTGCCATTGCTTGAAACCGCAGCTGTGATAAGCAGGCACTGGCGAGATTGGAGTCTAGGGTCGCTCCTATGAAGTCTAACCTCTGTGTGGGAACTAGAGAGGACTTCTCTATATTGATCACCAGGCCTAGACGAGTGAATAGGTCCCTGACGACGCCCACATGCTGGGCGACTTGTGTCTCGGAGGTCCCCCGGAGGAGCCAATCGTCCAGATACAGAAACACGTGTATCCGACGTCGGCGGAGATATGCAGCGACCATGGCCATGCACTTTGTGAATACCCTTGGGGCTGTGGAAAGGCCAAAGGGCAGGACTGTGAACTGGAAGTGCTGATGGTCGGCTACGAAACAGAGGTACCTCCTGTGCGGAGGAAAAATGGCAATATGAAAATATGCGTCCTTCATATCGAGGGCGGCGTACCAATCTCCAGGATCCAAGGACGGGATAATGGTCCCCAGGGATACCATACGGAACTTCAACTTTACCATAAACTAGTTGAGTCCTCGCAGGTCTAGGATGGGTCTGAGACCACCCTTTGACTTGGGGATTAGGAAATAACGGGAGTAAAACCCCTTGCCCTTTTCGTTCTTTGGCACCTGCTCTATAGCCCCCATGGCGAGGAGCGACCGCACCTCTTGAAAGAGGAATTGCTCGTGAGAGGGGTTCCTGAAGAGGGATGGGGTGGGAGGGTGGGAGGGCGGGGTTGAAACAAATTGGAGGTGGTATCCATATTCCACCGTGCGTAGGACCCAGAGATCCGAGGTTAACTGGGACCACGCCGGGAGGAAATAGGAGAGACAGTTGGAGAAGGGAGGAGAAAGATCCTGGTCTGTAATTGGTACGCTGTCCTCGGGCACACCTTCAAAAGTTAGATTTTGGTCCCGCTGGTGGTTTCGAGGGACCTTGATTTTGGCCCCTTTGGGGTCCTGATTGGCGTCTACGCCCACCTCAGCTGCGCCGCCTGTCAAAGTCCTGCCTGTTTCTAGGCACAAAATACGGACGGGGAGGTTGGGGGCGGAAGGGTCTGCGTTGGGTCACTGGCGTGTGCATGCCTAGCGAACGCATTATGACCCTATTGTCTTTCAGGCTTTGCAGCCCAGGGTCAGTCTTCTCCGAGAAGAGGCCTTTACCATCGAACGGCAAGTCCTGGATGGTGTACTGCAACTCGGGTGGGAGGTTGGAAACCTGAAGCCATGAGATACGCCTCATGGCAACACCTGAGGCCAGAGTCCTGGCTGCTGAGTCGGCTGCATCGAGCGAGGCTTGGAGGGAAGTTCTGGCCACCTTTTTTCCTTCCTCTAAGAAGGCCGCGAACTCCTGGTGGGAATCCTGAGGGAGTAGCTCCGTAAATCTCCCCACCTCCACCCATGTGTTGTAATTATAGCGGCTGAAGAGGGCTTGTTGATTCGCCACCTGGAACTGTAAGGCGCCCGCCGAGTACACCTTACGGCCGAGCAGGTCCATTCGCCTAGCCTCCTTAGATTTTGGAGCTGTCGCCTGCTGGCCATGGCGTTCCCTCTCATTAACTGACTGAACGACCAGTGAGCAGGGAGGAGGATGGACATATAAATACTCATACCCCCTAGAGGGCACCATATATTTACGCTCGACTCCCCTGGCCGTAGGTGGGATGGAGGCCGGCGATTGCCATATAGTGTCTGCATTGGCTTGGATGGTACGAATAAACGGTATGGCCACTCTGGTGGGAGCATCAGCCGACAGAATGCTCACCACCGGGTCCTCCACCTCTGGGACCTCCTCTACCTGGAGGTTCATGTTGAGTGCTACCCTCCTGAGGAGGTCCTGGTGGGCCCTCAGGTCGATTGGAGGAGGGCCCGAGGAAGATGTCCCTGCCACCGCCTCGTCTGGAGAAGAGGAAGAGGAGACACCTGGGATGAGAGGGTCCTGCGTGGCCTCTTGCTCCTGAGCAACCTCCTGCTCCAGTGGGACTGGGGAGTCCGGTGGGTGGACTGGAGCTTCCTCCGTACCCGCGGGAGGCGGACGGCTGACTGTCGCCTCTGGCACCCGGTGCTCTGATGGTGCCGAGCGGGATGGGATTACTGGTGCCCCTTGGGCCTGGTGGTACGCCCAAGGCATCCAGAAGGACCACTGGTGTGGGCCTAGGTCCTGGGCCTGTGCCTCTTGGAAGACCCCGGTGAGCACATCAGACTCGCGGTCCTGCACATAATAGCTGTCCGCACGGGACGACTCTGAAGCATGCCTGGAAGGCCATGGAGGAGCGGAGAGGCCCTGAGCAGAGTCCATGTCTCTAGCAGGCCTAGCTCTACTCGGCACCGGATACCAATACCGGGAGGCATACCAGTACCAGGAACAAGATCGGGACCTGCGACCGGAACGGTACCGGGAGGTCGACCGCGATCTCGAGGCTCGGCGTCGGGAGCGGCTATGGGAGTCACGGTGCCTGGAGCGGTGCCGGGAGCTGGAGCGGTGCCGAGAATATCGGGCCGGCAACCGGGATGCCGACCGGAGCCGCGAGTGCAACCGGTACCGCAGAGGAGAACAGTGCTGGGACTGCGAGCGGCGACGGGAGCGGGAGCGCCGTCGTGACCTGGAACGTCTGCGGGACCGTGATCTAGAACGGTGCCAGTCTACTGTGCCGACAGAGGGTGGCCGAATCAAGGCCGGCTTGCCTATAGACTGTATCGCCCGCACCGGCGGTGCCGGGGGCGGAGGCAGCATCGACTCTGTCATCAAAATCAGATCCCTCGCCGTTGAGAACATCTCCAGCGTGGACGGGATATTAAGCTCTACCACGGGTCTAGCCGGGGAGCTGACAGGCACCGGCCTTGACGGCCCTTGTGGGACCGGAATCGATGGTGCAGACGTCGTCGGTGCCGCAGCGGGTGTCGGCGCCGGGCGGTCCGACTTGGACGAGCTCTCTGGCTGCGGTGCAGGTGGCACGGAAGCAGCAGGAGTCTTAGTCTTTCTCGACCTCGGGGACAGGGAGCGGTGTCGATCCGGCCTCGGTGCCAGCGACGGGTGGTGCTGAGGAGCCTTGGCCGTACCGGCGCGGTCCGGTGCCGAGGAGGTGCTTCTGTTCGAAGAGTGACCAGCGCTCAGTGCCAAAGGCTGAGGGGTGAGAGCCGCCTCCATGAGGAGCTGCTTTAGCCTAATGTTCCACTCCTTTTTTGTTCTTGGCTTAAAAGCCTTGCAAATTTGGCACTAGCTCTCAGGTGTGACTCCCCGAGGCACTTCAGACAGGAGTCGTGCGGGTCTCCTGTTGGCATCGGCCTGCGGCAGGCCGAGCATGGTTTGAAACCTGGTGAACCGGGCATGGGCCCTGGCACCGGGTGTGGGGAAGGAGCTATTCCCCAAACCCCTCTTAACTATTATTATACTAAATATACTATAAAGTAATAAACTAAAGTGAACTATATAAAAAGTTTTTAACTATATACACAACAAGGAACGAGAGAACTATGAGTAGCTAGGGAAGTGGAGGTCAGCTAAGCTGCGCTCCACCGTTCCAACGACCGACAAGGGCGGTAAGAAGGAACTGAGGGTCGGATGGTTTGGCAGGGGTATATATCTGGTGCCATAGCGGCGCCACTCCAGGGGGCGCCCAGCCGACCCACCGAGTGTTGCTAGGGTAAAAATCTTCCGACGAACGTGCACGCGGCGCGCGCACCCCTAATTGGAATCGATGTGAGCAAGCACTCGAAGAAGAAGTAAAGTTCCAACTTTACTTACCATTTTTGTGTCACAATACCAACTAGCAGCCTCAAATGAGATCAAGACCACCACAGTGCTAGCTGCTGTGCACACCCAAAGATCTCAATCTAAAAGACATGGCAGACTAGGGATGGGAGAAAGGCAGTATTACCCTATTATTACACCAAGGCAGAGAAGATAAGTGACTTGCCCAAGATCATACAGTATGTCTCTGGCAGAGCTGTGAAGCAACCCCAGATCTCCTGAGTCCCAGTCCAATGCCTTACCCACCAGGCCATATCTTGTTTCTGTATAATTCTACTAGGACTGTCAATTAATCGCAGTTAACTCAAGTTAACTCAATTAAATTAATTGGTGATTAATTGCAGTTTTAAGCACACTGTTAAACAATAACAGAATACCAATTTAAATTTATAAGTATTTAGGGTTTTTTTTTACATTTTCAAATATATTGGTTTCAAATATAACATAGAATACAAAGTGTACAGTGCTCACTTTATATTATTATTTCCGATTATCTTTTTACAGTGCAAATATTTGAAAACAAAAGAAATAGTATTTTTCAATTCACCTCATACAAGTACTGTAGTGCAATCTCTTTATTGTCAAAGTGCAACTTACAAGCGTAGGGTCTTTTTATTACATACTTTAGAGCTGACAAGTCCACTCAGTCCTACTACTTGTTCAGCCAATCCCTAAGACAAACAAGTTTGTTTACTTTATGGGAGATAATGCTGCCCACTTCTTATTTACAATGTCACCTGAAAGGGAGAACAGGCATTTAAATGGCACGATTAATCACAGTTAATTTTTTTAATTGCTTGACAGCCCTAACCTGTACATTTGGTGATCCTTCCAATTCACCATTGTTGATTGGTGCTTTAATTACAAAGGCACTTCGTAGATTACAGCCATCTGATCACTTTCCCTTCAAAGTCTTTGCAAAGTAATTACAGCCTATGTTCCATAATACGCCTTGAATTAATCCCAGCCCATCACCATGGGGTAGCACTGCACTTAGATCCCATTATTTCTTGCAAGGAAATTTTCATACTTAAATTACTTATAACTTGACTCTTCCTCATCTCAGTGCTCACAACAATAGAAGCACAATTCAGCAAGCAGTGCATTGTAGATAAAAGTGAGGTCAGGATAAACTTTAATAGAAGTTGTGTCTTTTATAAAAAATGTCCACTGCACAAGCTTTCAGTATGACAAATATCCTTTTCCCTTTGTCCTCCAAATGCACATGGATTCCATTCCAATTGAAAATATTCAGAATCATTCCGTTTTTAGGTCCCTGCAGAGCAATGTATTCCAGCCTAAATGCCTTTAAATAAATATCACTGACAGTGCCTTTATTGCTGGGGTTCTCACCTTTGTACATTAGGGAACTATTGTTTCATGCCCACAACTTAAGTGCCAAGTGTCTATTCAGTTCTTGGGCAAATTTAACACATGCTCAAAGAGGACATCTTGCAAATGGGCACAAGTACTAAGAATCCACAAGCTGTGAGTAAAACTACAGGAAAACAGAAGTAAATTTTTGAAAAACTGTGCCCATAAAAGCTCAGCCAGCTTACTGTAACTGGGAGAAGATGTAGTGTCAAGTTATTACAGGGCTTCTCCAGCAGAAAAGGCATCCAGAAGAAATGCAAAACTTGATGTCTAAGCTTGATGCTGCTTCAATAGAATAAAAAAATTAAAAATATAAAGTACAAAAAGACAAAATACAATTCAAGTCTACAGGACAAATTCCCCATTTCCCTGACTCTTGTGCAGTCAGTTATTCCAGTGAACAGTGAATCATTACCTTGCTTATTTTAGTTGTGTTTTGAGCACATTTTGCACTGCTGTATATGACTGGACAAGGGACAGGGCAACAGAAAATTAGGGCCAGTAACGTTTATTAAACGCATATTTTTAAATGGATTCCTTTTAGTTTTTCTAGACCGGGCCGCCACCCCACAACCCCACAGCCACTTCTCTCCTCTGTACATCTGCCAGCCAACTACCTGCCTCCTACCCAGGCCTGAAATGGGCCCGACAAGCAACCATTTGCCTGGCATACTAATCCCTATTGCTGGCCCATTCCTACCCATGCATAAATATGACTGGTCAGGTTCACCTGTCTAGACCGCTGGTGGGCTGGTGTGCTACCCCAAATATACCTTGGAGGGCTGCTCTACAAATATTGCCTGGACTGAGAGCTTGCGTAGTCTGATGCTACTCCTCCCTCCCTGCAGGCAGATCCTCAGCCAGTGTCTCTACCACCTGAACCCCCTCAATTCACCTTCCTTTGTGCATCAGCCAGACAACATGACAGCAACGTGCCCCCAATGCACTGGCTCTGCTGGTTCAGTGCCTTGTTCGTCTGCCTGCTCTGCATGATACACACAAGCAAAGAGCTGAGTAACATGGACAAGAAGTGCTGCAGGAGAGGGACCCAGCAGTGTGCACAGTGCTCCCACACCTCGGGCAGTTTGCTTTGTCCCACTCTACAAAAGGAGAGCAAGATCCAGTGACTACAGGGCAGGTGGTAACCGTGGTGCAGCAAAATAGCATCTGCATCTCTTCACAAATAGCCCATCTGAAACCTCTTAACCCACAGGAGTTTCACTTCCATAACGCTTCAGCCTGGAGCTGTGTTTGATGCTTATTTAATCTGCTCTTGGGCTAGCAGGAAGTGTTGCTGTTGAAGTGACACAAGACATGTCCTCTCTGGGAGCTAAGCATGCCACTATGAGAGCACTCCCAGCAACGGTACCCTCCAAACCCTTTGCAGCCTCTAACCCTCTCTGGGTTCCCAAAAACATTCACACGTTTTGCATAACTGAGGATTCCTTCGCTGGGGCTGCCAGAAATAAACGCTGCAAATACCCCAGGTACAGGTACTTTACTAGTTATGACAAAGGAGTTCCTAATCCAGCCCCTAGGGCCCTTCCAGTCATCTGCACTGTCCTGTCTGCAGACCAGTGTTCTGTAGCTATAGCTACTGCTGGCCCCAGGCTATAAACAGCATGCATCTCCGCCCAGATCTCAGACCTTTCAGCCCCACTTCCTAGACTGTCCTATACCCAACTTCTTCCACTGTAAGCTCCCATCTGCTGCCTTCTCTGCTCTGCTGCTTCTCCTCTTCTCACACAGTCTCCATCTCCCTCTCAAGTTTGCTCCCTTCCCTGTACTCCAGATGTTCTGGAGCCTGCCACTGCCTGGCTGTTGAACTGAGAGTTAATAGTGCCCAGGAATGAGCCAGCAGGTTCATTACAATACATATATGCTGCCTAGCGAGTACCGTAGTCACTGAACTCAAGCAGGCAGTTTTGACTTATGTGTTGGTAGTGGCTTAGCCTGCGGCCATGTCTTATATCAGCTCGAAATCTAGATGTTTTCAAAATATGCTAAGAGGAATTTCAGGTGTCATACCTGCCACTGAGTCCCCAACAAATTGTGTGGTTTTATAATCAATATTCCTCTTTTTAAAATCAACTGCTGTGAGAACAACCTACACAAACCAGGGGAGACTGACTAACTAGATGGGGCAACAATGAACTGAACACAAGTGTTGTCAAATGCGCAAAGTAAAACTGAAAAAAAATTATTTCTAGCCTCTCAGTGATAATCCTCATTGTTTCCTGTAATAGGCAAAATATTTAAAACAGAAGTGAGATTTTTAAGTTGCTGATGTCCCTCTAGCCATAGAAACAAACACACCCACAATAATCCAAGAGAAGGAAACAGAACTGAGTTATTGGCAGACCATTAAGAGATCACATTACAAACCTCAGTGAGCATCCTAGACTTCTTTTTAAACTCTTGCATCTTTAACAAATCACAGTCTATTTTCTCCAGGACTCTGAAGGGAGGTTCTTTCGTCAAAGATGTGTCTTTCTGACAAACTCCAAGTTTCTACCTCAAACTGCTGAGGTATGATAGCTGTTAAACAGAAGTTGATTTTTTCTTCTACAGCAGGAAAAGAGTATTTTTGCCCTGTTTTCAAAAATGGATGAACCAGTTTTGCTCAAGCTTTCCCAGCAATGCTACTCCTGGACTGAGATTGAGCCTGCCAAATTTCAGCCTTACAAGTAATTGAAACACTTAAGCAGCTGAAAAGTGACCTCTTAAAATTAAAGGGTTTATGCAACCTTGATTGTACACATCACTAAATGTTCCTCTTAGGTACTTTATTCATATATGTTTTTGAAAAAAAAATATTCAATGCAAAAAGTTACAGGATGAATCTTTTCACCCAGGTTTTTAATTCACCTTTGCACAGGGATTTGGCTGGGAAATTTTCAGCCCCAAAATTGAGAAATTTCTGAGAAAACAGAAGAGAGTCTTAGTAATGGAAACACTTGGCAGACGTTGTCCAGAGAAAGAAACAGCTGCTTGCTTTTGAAAGGGATTTAAGTTGTGACGGTTTAGGGCTGACACGCTTACCTTCCAGGTGCTTTAGTCCGGCTGCACAGCTTCCATACTTCAGATAGTGCAGCTGCAAAAGGAGATTGCATTCCACACAACGCTCAAGAAAAACAAGACTTTCCGTCCCAACAGCTGAAGTGAAGCACGTTGTAAGTATTTGAGTTAATTCACTTTTTAAGTGGATAAATCACTCAATGTCCTTCTCTGGTGTGGATGTAATGGCCTAAATATATTGTAAAGCTTTTTTTTAAATCCATCATGTGCTTTATTACCACACATGGTAATCCTCACATGGCTTATTAGCAAAGTTGGGACCCTCAGTTCCTCAGCACAGACCTCTACCCCTTGAGTTAACAGAACAACTGATTATAGTAGTAGGCCGATATCCTCCATGAGGACTAACCATTAGTGGGAGATGACACTTAGCTGTAAAACTCACTGGCAATTTGCTGACCTCAGAGGAATACTGAGATTCTGGAATCTTGGGTTCAATTCCAGGTTCTGGAAAGGAGTGATCTCTCTAGTGGTTAGAGACCCTTTTGTCCCTATATCCCCAGCCATTCCCTCTCCCCTCTGCTCCTTATCCCTGACAGTTCCCAGTCTCCCCCTTGCCCTCTCTTCACTCCTTTGCATTCAGATCAGGCTGCTTTCTCCTTCTCCATGATGCCTGGGCACTAACAAAGGGACACCCTGCTCTCGGTTCTGGTACCTAGCACCACACAAGCCCCTGGCACTGGCAACAGCATATTTGCAGGAGATGTCCTGCTCAGCCCCCGAATGAAGCATGCTCCATTGCTCTGTGGAGATGACACGTGTGCCTTCTCGTCAGCATGTGGGAGCCGTGTGGTGTTGGAGTATGTTCACTGCAGATGCAATCTTTGAAAATAATGCAGCCTCTAACAAGTCTCACCTGAGCAAATGTGAGCTGCATTTTTTCAGAGGTTTATAATCCTGTTCTAGGGAGCAGCTGAACAGTTTTAGCTGAAACTTTCCAAAAAAAGGCAGACACCCCGCACAGAAAATACCGCTTGAAGAGTCAAAGTTTGGCAAAATTATAAACAACTGAAACAGGGCTTATCATGGAAATTATTAGACTAAATTAGCCAGTTACCAGTGCCACCTATAAGCAGCTGAATGCAAACTGAGGCACCTAACTACCTTGTCTATCTTTTGGATGGTCCCTAGATTAAAAACAATCTCCAAAATGGTAAACCTGTGATACATCTACTCCTATGTGGTTCGTGCTATTTAAAGGGAAAATATATCTTCAGCCCTGTGAAATGAGAGGCTGAGAATTTTATGTTCGTTCTAATTACATTTTTTTTTCAAAGACCAAAAAGAAAACTCAAAGATCATACATAGTCGTCTCTTTGTTTCTCTGCTGGCCTCTTGCTGGATGAAAGCCACTATACAGATGTAACTCATTATGATCATAACCACCACCCAAAATGGGAGTTTTCAATGGAAACACTGATGCAACGGAAGAGACAGATTGTGACTTTTAAGCCATGGTCTGTACTGGAGAGAACACAAAGGCCTGCACTGCAGAGAAAATTCCTTCCAAGCAGCACATGCTGTAGCAGCAGCTCTAAGGGCCTGTCTATACATTTAGTTTGCAGCAAACTGAGCTATAAATATACACTAGCCTGCCATGCACTAAAAGCTCCATAATGCACTTTGATCTACCCTGCCCTGAAACTGGCATAGATTAAAGCACACTACTGAGCTTTTAGTGTGCGGCAGCAGGGTCCACACAGACACCAAGTATATGACAGGTTAGTGTGGGGTAGAGATACACCCAGCCTGCGGCAAACTAAGTGTGAGTGTCGACAAGCCTGTAGTTGTATTATAATAGCAACTAAAGGTGTAAGCTGAGATCAGAGCCTCACTGTTAGACACTGATACATATGCGAGAGAGTCCCTGCCGTAAAGAGCTTACAATATAAACCAGTAGACAAGACAGAAAAGGGCGGGAGGGGAAACAAGCACAGAGAGGTAGCTGACTTGCCCAAAGTCATACAGCAGGTCAGTGGCAGAGCCAGGAAGAGAATCAATGTCTCCTGACCCAAGGCATGTCTACGGTGCAATCAGAGGTATGGCTGCAGCATGTGTAGACCTACCCAAGGTAGCCTGAATCTAGCTAACTCAAATAACAAATGTGAAGCCACTTTTTTTCATTCACACACTCGCTTATAGTAACAGTGGGCCAAAACAGTCCCTATGGCTGCCAGTGGCATTGACTCTGGGATGGATCCGGCCCAGTCTGCACAATGATAAATTATGTGTCTCAATGCTTTTTAGAGCTATAATAATTATCACACAATACATTTCTTGTGTTTGTAGAAAAGCTACCAAAAGAACTGAAGTTTTCTGACCTTGATTTCAGTATTACCAAATACTGAATTTCACTGACTTTTGGAAGGAAAATCTACCATCAACTGTATTTTACACACCGATTTTAATGCAGAAATGACTTACCTCCCAAAAGTACAGCAATGTGAATGGTTTTGCAGGAGAGGAATGTACAGATATGTAACTCAATAGCAAGAAATATAATATCAAGAATACATTTTTTTTGCACTTTGATGTTGGTAAGCAAATCATTTACACTCTGCTTTGCATATAGATCTCAGTGCATGACTGCCATGACAATGAACAAATGTGCATTAACAGAATAAATTGAAAACTGAAGATAAATGAAAATGGAGTATCAGAAATAAAGTGTGCTAATGTCTGATTTAATAGCAGGAAACTATTTTTCCCTATGGCTTATCTTCACTTTTACAGTATAAATTGACCACACACTGAAACATCAGAAAGCCTACCCACGGCCAAAATTTACAGATCAAAGATCCCGTGGAATATTCAGAGGGCCCTGCCTGGCCAAGAATTCTGAGATTCAAAGGGTGGGGAACAGGCTGCCTTTTTTAAAGGATGTTTATGTACATGATTGTATGCAATGAGTCAGATCCTGGCCCTGGCTATAGCCCATTTGTACAACTCCAGCAATGCACAAAGGCTGTAAATCTGCCCTACCCATGCAATTGATTCCAAGGCAGCCCCAGATATAGGGGGCATGCCCCAGGGGGGTATGCACACAGGTTTGTGCCCTAACTAGCCCTTGCTGCTGTATTGGCCCCTTTAGTGTCAGAGCAGCCCTGAAGCAACTCTAACTTGTGCCAGGAGCAAACCAGCCCCTACCTAGTCCTAGGGGATGTAACGGGCACTGGAACAGGGGGACCAGGGGTAGGGTTACCAACTTTCCAATTTTTCAAACCAGACACTACAGGCCTCCCAGTGTGTCTCTTCCCCCTCTCCAATCACGCACTTTCCTCTCCCCCAGGGCTCACCTGCCACTTCCAGAGCTGGGCTGGTACAAGCTAACATGAAGCCTGCCCGCCTGCCCAATCGTGGCACAGTAGGGCAGAAGCAGGAGTTGGTCCCTGGACTGAAGGGCCAGAGAGAGCTGGGGCCCTGGGAATCAGAGAAGGCAGGATGGGGCAGCACAGGCAGTAAGCCCGGCCACCAGCCCCACTCCTCAAATGCCACACATTGTCAGGATCCCTCCCCTGGCTGGGGCCAGTACCTACCTCTCTGCCAGAGCCAGTTCCTCAGACTAAGCTTCTCTCCATCACCTGAGCTCCTTCAGCAGCAGCTGCTCTTCTTGCCCTCCCAGCGGAAGTTGCCAACTGCAGTTACTGCGGTAACTGGACTTTTGGTGTCCAGTCAGCAGTACTGACCGGACAGTGCACAGGTCCCCTTTTGACCAGATTTTCCGGTCAAAAACCGAATACCTGGAAATCCTACCAGGCCCCTTCACTTGTAAGAGGAGGTGCATGAGCAGGATTCGGGGGGGGATGTGCAGTGCATGAGCAGGGGGCTCAGGGAGACGGGGAGGCTCAAGGGCAGGGGCTTGGGGAGAAGAGGTGGTGCGAGGGCAGGGGCTGTGGTGAGCAGGGGGGGCAGGGCCATGGTTCGAGCACCTATGGACTCTCCATTTTTAGGGCACTTCCACTGCTCCTAGTCAGGGGTTGTAAAAGTGGCATAAATTTGTACCCCACACCCATCCACTCTGATCCTACACAGAACACAGGTCAGGCAGACCCGTGCCTCCCTACTTGCTGCTCCCCCGATGGATCCGGAAGAGGAAGCAGCAGCAAGCAGAACCCAGGGACAGGTGAGGAGTCCAACTCTGGTCTCAGGCTCCCTCTCCCAGCTGCCTGCCACCCAGCACCCCGACCTCAGCTCTCCTGGAGCAGCCCCCAATCAGTTACCTCCCTAAACAACCTTCAAATACCAAGCTAGATCTCATCCAGCCCCTACACACCGCACAGGAACTTCACCCATCGCACAGACACCCATTACTGTCCCATCAGCTTCTGCCCAGCAATCAATTACCTCCTCAGACAGCCTCCAGCCATCCACAGTACCCCTCAGCCACCTGCCACCTAGCTACACAAAGATTCCCCACATACTCCCCATCCAACTGTCCCTCCTCCAGCCATCCTCCAGAACCCACCTGCCACAGCTGCCAAGTCCTGTTCAGATCCAAGTGCTAGAGCCTCCACTGTTCAGGGCAGGATGCTTGGGGAAAATCAGTGACACTCATCTGTGAGAAGCCTCACAGAACATGGCAGCAATGCTCCTCACTCTACACTTAAAATAGGTGACAGGATTCATCCAACCTGTTCTCACTCAGCCCCCAAAGTCCACTTGATTGTGGGAAATGTGGTGGCAGGGCCCAGATTTGCTTATACTCTGGCAGTTGGTCGGTCATCATCATTTAAGCCCTTGGGACCATATTCAAAGTTGCAAGTAGGGATTTAGCTGAGCTACTTCCACTGACAGATGGGAGCTACACTACTAACATGCCACAAAACTCCTTGAACAGTCAGGGAATACCGAACTGGACTCTTTTCTTCATACTGATTTGTATGCAACAGCACTTGTCAGATCTAGGCTTTTTTGTTAGTCTTTTTAGGAGTCTCTTAACCAAGACGACATAAGAGCACATTTTCCAAGAGAGGCTTCTCAGTAGCTCATGCAAAATATGCATGTGGATTCAAACAAAGAATTGTATATGTGATCACTGCAGTCTTGGTCAATACACCAGGGAATTAACCAAGGACCTCATACTCAAAACCATGAGTATCTACTGCTTCAGCTGTTCAGCAATGCATAGCCTCTGTGGTTCAGGCAGGAGGGCAACACCACGCACTGACCAGTGGGTTACACATTCATAATTGCATACTTTGTGTGCACATTTGTTTGTCCTTCAAAATGCATATTTAGGCTTATTTGGGGGAATTTGCCAGGAGATGGTCATAGACCCAGTGCATACATCAACTTCTGTGTCTTGTAAAGGACCAAGATGTCCGACCTAATGACAGATACTCAGTAGAAGATAACTCTTTAGCAGCCTGACTCTTGATCTCCCCAGATACTAGCCATTATTGGGAGCTATGTTCAAAGGCACAGCAGAGAGTTTGACATCCAACTCATATTTAAAAAAGTCTGGGAGGTAGCTTGGTAGAGTTTCATTTCACATCCAAAGCAGTTAGACACCTAAATCCCCTTTGTGCCATTGAAAGTTTCCCCCCTCAATAATACAATATAGATGGTTGTGCCGGTGCCACCTATAAAGATTAGTTAACACTTTCCATTATAAGACCCTGTTTTCAGTTGCTTATAACTTTGCCAAATTTCAACCATTTGGACTGAAATTTCCCATGCCATGTGTCTGCCTTAGGCTGATTTTTTTCAAACATTTCAGTAAAAACAGATCAGCTGTTTCTTAGAATGAGGTCAGAGAAAAATACATTATTTTGCCCAAGTTAAAAAATTCTTACAACTGCTTCATTGAGAAGCTCTAGTACGCCCATGTTTTGGAGCTGGGACTTGAAATTTGTCAGCAGGATACCCTAGTGTCGGGGCTATGCTTTTTTCTGCCCCATGACAATCTGTCCAAATATGCAGAGTTATAAGCTTCTGTGAAACAGCAGTTTGCACATGCTCAGTAGAGACTTGTTTGGTTTTGGCAGCTAAATTACCAGGAGAGCCCGCCTGCGTTAAGCATGCTCCAGCCCAAGTTCTGCAAGAGCTGAGCAGCCCTTTCCCCGCAATTGCTGCTACAGCACTGGGTACGTAAAGTGACTGCAGAGAGACTGTCTGTTCTGGATTCACAAAGCTCCGGCTGCTAGTGCCCAAGAGATGGAGGAACCTAACTTACTGGAATGCAAAGAGATAACAGACAGATTTCCTGAATCCCAGACCAGTCCCTTAAGCACAAGACCATCTTCTTCCTACATTATGCATGTCTGTGGCATTCTTGTGACCAGAATTTCAGATCACTTTCACTTCCACTGAAGTCAAAGGAAGTCTTTCCATTGACTTGAATGGGAGTTGGGGGCAGGGGTTATTTAACTTTAAATAATAAAAAGACTCCACATACAAGGCTCTTGGTACCATACCACATAATTAGTAGTACAACACCACAATTTTAAATTCTCAGAATTCTCAGTGTATCATTTTGATACATGTCTATGTATTGCCTGCTAACAAGAGAGGAGCAAACCAACAAAACAAGATGGGAAACAGCATGCTCATGTATCACCTGCAACCCAAACACACACTGGCAGTGAGTTCTGTAGTCTACCAACCTCACCAGTTTCTATTTAATGTTTAATTGTTTATAGTTAGAATGGCAGGGCCTTGAAAATGCAAGCAAATTCCACAAGGCTAAATAAATGATATAATCAGAATTATTATTTCAATAAATTTAAATGAACTCACATCAACACATACAGTTCCAAGCATACAATTACTGACAGCAATAACCGATGCATTTCTAATTACACAATTGCTTTAATTGGCTCCTGCCAACTCATGTTTGTATCAGTCGGCAGGTCTGGCAGCTTAGCACCATTTTAAAATGGTAATTGATGTAATTGTACCTATTTTGATTGGGGAGTGAAAGGTCAGCAATTCCAATTGCTGCATTTCTGCATTGTATGTTCGAAGGGATTCGCTGTAAGTTATTCGCCTGCAGAACATCTCTGAAACAAATGTGAAATTATCATGTCAGTATTTTCAGCTCCAGGGAAAATGGGATATTACACTAACCAATTAGCATTTTTACAGCAGCAGTGTAATTATCTCTTTGTAACTTAAGTGAAAACCGATTTTCACACATCACAAGTGGTATTGTTAAGTATTATCTGAGACTGTACATCAGAACAAATGGCTTACCTAGTACAAGGCTGAGAGCCTCAAAATTGCCTATGATGGACAAGGATACCCAAGAGATATGCAATGCAGTAGTGATGACCCAAAAGCAGGATAAAACAGAGATGGAGAAAGACATACGTACAAAGACACCAGATGTGACCTTATTGCAGTCAATGGAAGTTTTGCCATTGACTTTAATTGCCTCTGATGTTTCCACTGCTTAAGAATTAGGAGATAGCGGTGCAGGTGGTACAGAAAGAAGCAAACCAACATTCTTTGTTGTGGTGAGTGAACGGGTTAAACAGAGTTTGCATGGTTATCACCCCTGAAATGTTTTTTAAGGGTGTATAATGTATATCAACACAGGGATGGATGCAGTCCTTGAGGATAAATCAGCACATGCAATAATTCACCCTCTCCAAAGATACGGATATTTTGCTGGTGTCCCTGCCCCATTATAATTATAGCCTTTGGTTAGCATTAGCTCTTTTCTGCTACTTCCTACCAAGTAGGATTTCTGCTGTCCCCAGCTATGTCTACATTTCCCACCCATGTCAGCAGAATCCCGAGCCTATTTTCTGCAGACTGTCCATGTGAGGAAGGCTGTGAGAACCACTCATTCGGAGATTAACAGGTGCAAACCCTTCTAGGAAGTAACAGCATATTTATTGGGGGGCTTGCGGCAGATAGAAAATAAGCAGGTTCACAGATGCTGCCACCCTGAAGTTAAGAAGGCAGCGGCAAACAAACAAGTGATGGATGAACATCTCAAGTTTTGTCCATGTAAGCCTCTAAAATACAGATGTTCATGACATGTAGTGTTATGATGACTGCTGGTGACACCTAATGGCTGGCATGGGGAATTGCATCAGATAAGGCAAAGGAAGTAAGAAGGTGGAGATGAGGTCCGGTTGTTCTGTGTGTATGTGAAGTGCAGGACGCAAAGTTTGTGAGCAAAGGTTTCATACAGACACCTTAGTGCTTCCCACAACCTGAGAACAGCCATGGTCAGTTCACTCCCCAGCATACATTAGAACAATGTCTCTAACTTACATTGACTGTCAACTGCTCGCAAGGGGCTGACCAGGCAACTAAGGATCTCCAGAGCCCAGAACACTTCAGCCATGCCCCTTCCCACTGCACCTCCTGTACCTGGAGGGGACCGCATAGAACCAGCACACCCCACTCTGCATCAGCTGGGGTTTCCCACACGCTGAAGGAATCCCCTGTTGCTTTGTCAACTCGTGCTGCAGGAGTAGGGTGTGGGCATAGCGGGGGAGACAAGGATCTGGCCCACTCTGTGCCATTATTCTCAGCTAATCCCTTATCCCTGTAGACTAGCTTTCATGTTTAAGTGTTACCGTAACATTACTGTAATAGTAATAATAATAGATTGGTTGGTTTCATATTCTGTTTCATTTCCATCTCTCATGCACTGCTACAATGATCTTGTGGTTTGACTTTCAGTCCTACTGAGCAATATCTAAATTCAAAAAGAAAAAGCAGACTAAAATCTCCTCTCTCATGTTTCTTTTTAAAATTAGTCAGTTCTCCATCTGCAAAATGAGGATAATAAAACTGCATTTCTTCTACACTTTTTCTGGTCTATTTAAAGTATAAACTCTTCAAGGCAGAAACCGTCTCTTACATCTGTACAGTTGCTTATCTCAATGGGATCCTGATCTTAACTGGGGTTTCTAGGTATGAGTCTAATAATTAAAAGCCAAATTCCTATCTGGGTTTGTAATGTGAGTACAATCACAACTCATTGTACTTCATATATCTTTTCAGGAGTGTGGGTTACCATCTCTGTGGCTGAATAGGTCAGCAATGCACTTCAATTAAACTGAAGAGTCTCTTCACAGCCAGGAAGATGAGGAAAGAATCTTAACCAAAATCATAACCAAATCCACCACACATTACAGTAAAATCAAAAGACTCCCTAAATCTGCAACACCCTCCCACTGGTGAGCTGCGGATTTCCCTTGTTGATATTGGATCCTGGTGGAATATCAGAAAAGGAACATTGATAAAAGAAACCAATTTAGCAAATTAGCCGCTCCTTAGACTCTCTGCTTTGGAACCACGCTTTCAAGCTCCTTTGAGAAGGGAACTAAATGCTGCCACGTCAGCCCCATGTAGATAGCAGTTATCTCCCATCACACAAACAATGTACATAATTCAGCACAGTTTTCTATAGCAAGTAACATCTGCTGATGAAAGAAATGTAAGTCTTAGCTAATAAAAATGCCTCATATGCCTAAAATCATGACTTCTTCAAGGTTATAGTTTTAAGTTCTGAACAGAGTTTCTATCATGCTCACCGTCTAAACTGTTATATATTTATTCAGAGTTACCTAACATACATACCTGGGCACATGTATAAATGAAATCCATACAACATACATATTGGACCAGTGTCCAGAACTGAAACCCTCCCTGAATACCACCCAGACTAAGTCCCTGATCCAGGAAACCATGCATAGCTTTGCTGGTGTGAGCAGTCCCATTTAACACAGACAATGGGACTGTTTGTGTGAATAAAATTAAACATATGCTTAACTGTTTACAGGAAGAGGGTTGAAGACTCTCCACATCACCCATTTCATAGACTTTAAGGTCAGAAGGGACCATTATGATCATCTAGTCTGACCTGCACAATGCAGGCCACAGAATCTCACCCACCCACTCCTGTAATAAACCCCTAACTTATGTCTGAGTTATTGAAGTCCTCAAATCATAGAATATCAAGGTTGGAAGGGACCTCAGGAGATCATTTAGTCCAACCCCTCTGCTCAAAGCAGGACCAATCCCCAGACAGATTTTTACCCCAGTTCCCTAAGTGGCCCCCTCAAGGATTGAGCTCACCACCCTGGCTTTAGCAGGCCAATGCTCAAACCACTGAGATATCCCTCCCTCCATGGTTTAAAGACCTCAAGGTGCAGAGAATCCTCCAGCAAGTGACTTGTGCCCCACGCTGCAGAGGAAGACGAAAAACTTCCAGGGCCTCTGCCAATCTGCCCTGGAGGAAAATTCCTTCCTGACCCCAAATATGGTGATCAGTTAAACCCTGAGCATGTGGGCAAGACTCACCAGCCAGCACCCAGGAAAGAATTCTCTGCAGTAACTCAGATCCCGTCCCATCTAATATCCCATCACAGACCATTGGGAATATTTACCTGCTAATAATCAAAGATGAATTAATTGCCATAATTATGCTATCCCATCATACCATCCCCTCCATAAACTTATCAAGCTTAGTCTTAAAGCCAGATATGTCTTTTGCCCCCACTACTCCCCTTGGAAGACTGTTCCAGAACTTCACTCCTCTGATGGTTAGAAACCTTCATCTAATTTCAAGTCTAAATTTCCTGATGGCCAGTTTATATCCATTTGTTCTTGTGTCCACATTGGTACTAAGCTTAAATAATTCCTCTCCCTCCCTGATATTTATCCCTCTGATATATTTATAAAGAGCAATCATATCTCCCCTCTGCCTTCTTTTGGTTAGCCTAAACAAGCCAAGCTCTTTGAGTCTCCTTTCATAAGACAGGTTTTCCATTCCTCGGATCATCCTAGTAGCCCTTCTCTGTACCTGTTCCAGTTTGAATTCATCCTTCTTAAACATGGAAGACCAGAACTGCACACAGTATTCCAGATGAGGTCTCACCAGTGCCTTGTATAACGGTACTAACACCTCCTTATCTTTACTGGAAATACCTCGCCTGATGCATCTCAGGACCGCATTAGCTTCTTTAACAGCCTTATCACATTGGTGGCTCATAGTCATCCTATGATCAACCAATACTCCAAGGTCCTTCTCCTCCTCTGTTACTTCCAACTGATGTGTCCCCAATTTATAACCAAAATTCTTGTTATTAATCCCTAAATGCATGATCTTGCACTTTTCACTATTAAATTTCATCCTATTACTATTACTCCAGTTTACAAGGTCATCCAGATCTTCCTGTATGATATCCCGGTCCTTCTCTGTGTTAGCAATACATCCCAGCTTTGTGTCATCTGCAAACTTTATTAGCACATTCCCACTTTTTGTGCTAAGGTCAGTAATAAAAAGATTAAATAAGATTGGTCCCAAAACCAGTCCCTGAGGAACTTCACTAGTAATCTCCTTCCAGCCTGACAGTTCACCTTTGAGTATGACCCATTGTAGTCTCCCCTTTAACCAGTTCCTTATCCACCTTTCAATTTTCATATTGATCCCCATCTTTTCCAATTTAGCTAATAATTCCCCATATGGAACCATATCAAATGCCTTACTGAAATCGAGGTAAATTAGATCCACTGCATTTCCTTTGTCTAGAAAATCTGTTACCTTCTCAAAGAAGGAGATCAGGTTGGTTTGGCACGATCTACCTTTTGTAAAACCATGTTGTATTTTGTCCCAATTACCATTGACCTCAATGTCCTTAACTATTTTCTCCTTCAAAATTTTTTCCAAGACCTTGCATACTACAGATGTAAAACTAACAGGCCTATAGTTACTCGGATCACTTTTTTTTCCTTTCTTAAAAATAGGAACTATGTTAGCAATTCTCCAGTCATACGGTACAACTCCTGAGTTTACTGATTCATTAAAAATACTTGCTAATGGGCTTGCAATTTCATGTGCCAGTTCCTTTAATATTCTTGGATGAAGATTATCTGGGCTCCTCAATTTAGTTCCATTAAGCTGTTCGAGTTTGGCTTCTACCTCGGATGTGGTAATATCTACTTCCATATCCTCATTCCCATTTGTCATCCTACCATTATCCCTAAGCTCCTCATTAGCCTCATTAAAGACTGAGGCAAAGTATTTGTTTAGATATTGGGCCATGCTTAGATTATCCTTAACCTCCACTCCATCCTCAGTGTTTAGCGGTCCCACTTCTTCTTTCTTTGTTTTCTTCTTATTTATATGGCTATAGAACCTTTTATATTGGTTTTAATTCCCTTTGCAGGTCCAAGTCTACATGGCTTTTGGCCTTTCTCACTTTATCCCTACATGTTCTAACCTCAATAAGGTAGCTTTCCTCGCTAATCCCTCCCATCTTCCACTCCTTATAGGCTTTCTGCATTTTCTTAATCACCTCTCTGAGATTCTTGCTCATCTAGCTTGGTCTACAACTCCTGCATATGCATTTTCCCCCCTTTCTTGGGATGCAGGCTTCTGATAGTTTCTGCAACTTTGACTTGAAGTAATTCCAGGCCTCCTCTGCCTTTAGATCCACAAGTTCTTCAGTCCAATCCACTTCCCTAACTAATTTCCTTAATTCTTTAAAGTTAGCCCTTTTGAAATCAAAAACCCTAGTCCCAGATCTATTTTTGTTTATCCTTCCATCTAGTTTGAACTGAATTAGCTCATGATCATTCAAACCAAGGTTGTCCCCTAGAACCATTTCTTCTATGAGATCCTCACTACTCACCAAAACCAAATCTAAAATGGCATCCCCTCTTGTTGGTTCTTCAACTACTTGGTGAAGGAATCCATCAGCTATCGCATCCAGGAAAATCTGAGCCCTAGTATTATTATTATGTAAGCAGAGTCAGGATGAGATCTACCCTGACATCTGGTGGTACATTATGAGGAGTGGGCAAAGGAATTTTAGGAATGTGCATTTGTATTGGTAAACCCACTCCACTTGGCATAACACACAGCAGCATGGGATGGTTATTTTCACACTGTGGAATCCCCAATTTCTTTGTTATTGGGGCAGGAAGGAAAAAAAGTGCTGTTACCTTAATTATGTGAATGAGGAACTATGAGACTGCTTTATGACAGAAATGTCTCAACCTACATTAAATAGTACTTGCTAGACAAGGGACATGGGTTCCAAAACCCAGTGAAGGGAGAGAGGCTGGGGACTGGTGTGTGAACCTGATGGTATGGGCCCCTTTTGAGGGCCTGGAACACCAATTGCACATCCTCCTCTCTCCACTGTTAAAGAGCAGAGCTGATTTTGAATCCTTTAGGAGTCCATCTGGAGGCTGCTGACCTGAATTCACGTTGGGCCAAGGTGGCACTGGGGCTCCTCTACTACAAGTTGAAACCACTAAGAGCTGAAATCACTAAAAGAGCTAAGCTTACTGAGCTGAGATCACTGAGTGGGGGAGCCTGAAGATCAATCGCTAAGCAGCTGACAGAGCGGAGCAGTCTGCAGCACGTTGGCGCAGCCCGTGGAACAGTGAGCAGTGTGGAGCGGTTTGCGGGGACTGCTGATGCGGTTCACGGGTTGGCTGGAGGAGCGGCACAGCTGATGGAGTGGAGCCAGTCGTGGTGAAGGCTGCAGCAGAATTCCACGGAGAAGCGGGGCAGTCGGCCCTGGCCCACGTAAGGTGTCCCTTAACACCCTGCGTGTGCCCCCCCCCATTTCCACCCAGGCTGGCGGGGGGGTGGTAAAACTCTGCAGATAAACTTTTGAACTCTGAGGTGGCACTGACCAGAGACAGAGACTCTTGGGTTGTTGGACTTTGGGATGATTGGACTTAAGACTCTAAGGGGGAAAGGACAGTGCCAAATGTACTTGGAGGTGGGTTTTTTTGCTTATGGTTTGTGTATAGTCCTGTTTGTGGTGTCTCTCCAACGTGATGCTGCATTGTTTCCCTCCTTTATTAAAAGGATTTTGCTACACTCGGACTCTGTGCTTGCGAGTGGGGAAGTATTGCCTCCTAGAGGCGCCCGGGGGGGTGGTAGGTAATTGTCCCAGGTCACTGGGTGGGGGCTCGAGACGGTTTTGCATTGTGTTATTGAAACAGAACCCCTGGATACTGAACCCGGCCCTTGTTGCTGCCAACTCAGAGGGGCAGAAGGATTACAATTATTATTACTAGCACTTGTCCTCCAGTCTATATCTGGGAAGTTAAAGTCTCCCATGATCACACAATTCCCAGTAGTGTTTACTTCATTAAAAACATTAAAGAGGTCTCTATCCATATCCAAATTGGATCCCGGCAGTCTGTAGCACACCCCAAGCACTATCTCAGGGGAGGCTCTAGTAGCTTTCTTTCCCAATGTGATTTTTGCCCAGACAGACTCTGTCTTATCCATTCCATCACTTCTTATTTCTTTACAGTTTACCTCATCATTGATATATAATGCTACTCCACCACCTTTGCCTTTATTTCTGTCTTTCCTAAACAGCACATAGCCTTTAATACCTGTACTCCAGTCATGACTACTATTCCACCATGTTTCTGTTATCCCTATAATATCCGGTTTCACTTCCTGCACCAGTAGCTCTAGTTCCTCCATTTTGTTACCTAGGCTCCTCACATTACTGTACAAACATCTTAATTTTTGCCGATTGGCTTCACTGACATTCTTTACCCGATTAGGCACAGACATTCTACCACCAGTATCACCTATTAGACTGGTATCTACACTACACTTCCTCCTTATGTCCATTCTCCTACCGACGGCTGTATCCTTTCTTACTTTGTTTTCTTCCCTCTCAATGTTAAATTCCGGCGTGGAGATTACCTGGACATCTCCCAACCATCTCCCCCAAATTCCTAGTTTAAAGCTCTCTTAATCAGTTGTGCCAGCCTCCATCCTAGAAGGCTATTTCCCTCCCTACTCAGGTGAAGTCCATCCCGAGAGAACAGTCCTCTGTCCATGAATGCTTCCCAGTGGCCATACATCCCAAAGCCCTCCTTTTAGCACCACTTCCTGAGTCATCTGTTGATCGCCAAAATCTTGTTACACCTTTGTCACCCTTCTCTAGGAATAGGAAGAATCCCACTGAAGATCACCTGAGCCTCGATTTCCTTAAGCATCTTCCCCAGCCTGGAATAGTCTCCCTTGATACGTTCCAGCGAGAATCTAGCTGTATCATTTGTTCCTACATGAAGAACAATCAGCGGATTCTTTCCCACTCCCATTAGGATCCTTTTCAGCCTCAGGTCCACATCCCGTATCTTAGCACCCGGCAGACAGCACACCCTTCTGTTCTCCGGAACAGCTCTAGTTACAGGCCTATCTATTCTTCTCACTAAGGAGTCCCCAATCACGTAGACCTGCCTTTTCCTGGTGACAGTTTGATTCTCCGGTCTATCCCCTGTTCCCTCTGGCTGCAAGTCCTCTTGATTTCTATTGCCCCTTGCAATCTTCTGCAACCCATCCCATATCCTCCTGTGGCTCATATTTGGTGGTGTTATCTCCATTGACTCTTCCCCTCTTCCTATAGGACTAGCTGATCTTCTCTTCTTCCTTGCCCTCTCATCTTCAGCGACCATCTACTGTGCCTCTTCTTCATTTTCCAACTCTGCAAATCTGTTCCTGGGCTCTATTTCTCCTTCACTAGCCCATCTTTTCCTCTGCCTAGTTCTCTTAGTCACATGCTTCCACCGTCCACTTTCCTCACCCAGCAGTCTCCCCTCAGAATTCTTTGGTCCTGCTTCCATCTGCAAGTCTGAGCTTTTCCCTTCAGCCTCCTCATGTCTTTGTTCCATCATCTGCTTGAACCCCCTTCTAAACTCAGAGTTTCCACCTGCATCTCCAATCCTTGGATCTTTTCTTCCATCAGCTCTATCAGGCGGCACTTCATGCAGACGAAACTCTTATCAGGTACCTCCTCCAGGATCATGTACATGCCGCAGCTTCCACATCCAGTCATCTTCATTGTGACTTCCACTGCTGCCTCTGTATCGGTCATAGCCTTCCCACCTAAAACCTGTTAGTCCAGGAAACACAAACCAAACCACCACCACCCACAGCAAAACAAACCCCCAACGGGCACTAGGACACTGGCAGAACACTCCCTTCACTAGCCTGTCTATTCCACTGCCTAGCTCTCTTAGTCTCCCTCACAAACTCCCCTTGCAAACTCTCACTGAAACTCCCCTGTTTACAGCTCTGTTTGCTGACTCCTGTGCTGCTGCAGCTGTCTATTCAGTACCCCACCTCTGTCCCCAGAGAAAGCCTGGACAAATATATAAGCCTGGTAATTTGAGCTGAAGCTCAGCAAGTTCTACTACCCTTATTGGTGGCCATACTGGAGAAAGCTGTTTCAGAGTCAAGTTCTGCTCATTGAAAGAGTCCTACCTCTAGCATTCTATTATTTAAATTGGAGGGCTGCTTGCTTCGCCACCAAAATATCACACAAGCAGTCTCTCTCCAGATACCAAAGCCATTTATGACTAGGCAGACTTAAAAACTCACATCTAAAAATGCCCTGGAAGTCATTAGGGATCAAAGATGACAGCTATAGCCTGTGCCCTGTGGGGAATAACCACTTACTGAGTAGGCAGACACATGCTGTGCCATTGAAACTTCCAAGCAGACAAAGTGTAAACCCCCATAGGGCAGATTGGCGGAACACAGGCGTGTGCCTCAGTTTTCCCTCTCACCTTTTGTCTGTCTTGTCTATTTAGATTGTATACTCTTCAGGCAGAAACTGCCTCTCTTTCATACATTGCATACGTACACTGCCTAGCAAAACAGGGTCCTAATTTTGGTTGGAGGCTTTAACCTGATATAATACAAATAAATAACACATTCATTTCTGGTATAAGACGACATCTCCATTAAAGCTACTGGAATTGCAGCTGCTTACAATAGGTTTGATTTAGTCCAAAAACCACAAGCTTGCTTGCTTACTTGAGAAAAGACAGCAAAGTGAGATTTATTTAAAACAAGCTGAGCTAGCAAGAAATCCTTTTGTTACAATGGGTTGTGAGATTAAATGTCTCTTTTCTTTGTACATATGTTTAACTGTGTTATCTGTTAACTCCTGGAGTTTAAACTGTGTCTGTTTCATAAAAAGACAAGTAATTTTTATTGATCTGCTGGACTCTTCTATAGTTGCTTTATGTTGGTTCATTAATCCAATGTAAACACTTCTGTGCAAAAATTAATTTCACATAAATTAAGGAATATATTCTGGAGTATGGAAGAGGCTGTTTTTCTTGTAATTCATTTACATCATATCTGTAATGTTTTGATACCTGGTGGTTTAATTATTTCATCTCTCTGCCACGGGTATTTCTACAGCGCCCATCATTGTAGTATCTGAGCTCTTCACAGTCTGTCGTATTTACCCTCACAACCCTCCTCTGAGGTAGGGCAGTGCTATTATCCCATTTCACAGATGGGAAGCCAAGGTTCAGCAAGACTGAAGGATTTGCCCAAGGTCGCACAGAAAGTCTGGTGGAGTGGGGAGATGAACGTGGTCTCAAATTCCCATGCTACAGCCCAAACCACTGCGCCATCCTTCCTGTTATTTTCAGACCCAGTCCTTCAATGAGCTCCATGCAGGTGGACCTTTGAGCACAGCAGAGTTCATTACACCATCATGCCCTTCACCAGTAGGTTGGCATTGCAAAATGTATACCTCCTAACAGTGTTTTCCATTTAACTTTTTCTGGATTGAGTTAAGGTTCAAACTTCAAACATTCAGTCAACCCTTTTCTAGTCTTATTTTGAATAAAACAGTTGATTTACCACTGCTGAAGCCATGCCTTGGTAGGGAATGTGGGCCCTTTTCCTCTAGGATGGCTGATGTAGGGTTAGAGAGCAGCGTGGAAAAAGGAACTACAAAATGAGGAGATCCAGATGAGCCACTGACCTCAAAAATCTGTTAATGCCAGTTACTTTGGCAGCAGAAGCTGATAGATGAGTGAAGCTGGTCTAAATATTATTTGTATTAAGATGCACCTTCAGTCAACATCATGGTAGGTGCTAGATCAAATTCAAAATACCTTTGGGCAGGGAGGATAAAAAAAAGATTGTTAAAATTGATTTTTTATTTAAAATCAGATGTTTTTATTTAAATTGGATTTGTTATTAAATGTTAATACTTTGTTCTTTTTTAAAAAACAAGCCTATTTAAGTCTAAAATTTGAAATGACAACCACCTAATATTAAGGACTAAATTTATTATAATCTATTAAAATTAAACAAAGAATAATATCCAAGCAGTACATGTTTTCTGCTGAGGTTTTAAAGAAATTCAAGTCACTCAAGTGATGGAAATCACTAGCTAAGCACCTGAAACCAGAGTTGTTGAAGTTCTAAACCAGCTTTTGACAGCAGTAGTCTTTTCTACAGGTGCAGAGAGAATATTTTCTTCATTTCAGTTTCTTCAACAAGTTCAAGAAATTCAATGTCTAAGTTCATTTGAAGCTGAAAAACTGACTGGAGTTGAAAAAGCAGGAAAGTTTGTTTTCTTCTTCTAATCTATGAATAAAAATTAGGCCTGATAGGATGAGGTCTAATGCTTCTGAAATTTTGAAGGATGGTGACCAGAAACAATCAGTTCAATTCACAGACTACAGATAATACTTCCTTTGTTTAATAAATCCGTTAATTTTAAATGCAAAACATGTTTTACTAAACGTACATAAGAAAAAACTACCTTAAAATGTGCTGCATATTTAACTAATAAAAGCAAGTTTTAAAATGCTGTTTTTGAGCATTTTTATTTGAATTCCATTTTCCATCCAAATATAACTTCTTGTAAACAATTAATCTAATAAGTATATCATTCACCATTTCCTACAAAAATACAAAAATTAAGTATCTGAATAAGTGTATGTTAAGATATGGAACTGCTTAAATAAATGTATATAAATATAGTATATTGTCCTGATTAGCAAAAGTACCACCACTTTTAGTGTAAAGACTATGTTCAGTTGCAAAAGCAACATATTTAAATGGTTACTAACCAACGAGAATCAACTTCTCTTAAGGAAAATAACTAAAAAGTACAAAATGCAAAACAAAATTAAAATCAGTGATTTAAAGCACAGGGACCTAAATAACATCAAACCTCGTTTAAATTGTAGGACAAAAGGTTTGCACATTTAAACTAGTTTAGCATCCCCTACACCAGTAGTTTGAGAAGTTCACAAAACCTCATACTCCACATGGCCCCACATTCCCTAATGAATACAGTACTTAAATAAAAATGTATATTTCTTAAGCATCTTGGATGTTGCTGTTGTGTCATTCTGTTCATATTTCAGAAATGGGAGCCAAATGTATACAATTAACTTATTCCCATTTTTATATCAGTTGTGTTTTTTCATTAGTGTGTCACTCACCAGACAGTTACCCTGGAACTAAAACCCAGCAATTACAATAATGGAGGAGAGAGGAAAGAATCTGCTTTATTTCCCATGGCAGAGCCACTGCCCACCCAGCAGAAACCGATACATGCAAGAATGGCCAACCATCCTCCTGCAATAGGTAGGTATCATTTACAAGGAGGCACTTAATTTGCACTCAGGAGACCTGGGTCCAAATTCCTGGCTCTGCCACAGACTCCCTGTTTGACCTTGAAAAGGGTCACTAACAGAAAGTTTATACTGGAAAAAACAAACAAAAACAACCAGTAGTGAGTCTCAGAGGCTATGTCTACACTGCAATAAAAGACCCGCAGCTGACCTGGGTCACCTGACTTGGGTTTGGGCTCAGGCTGTAGGATTATAAAATAGCAGTGTAGACACTCAGACTCAGCCTGGAGCTGAGACATTTGGACCCCTCCCCTCTCGCAGGGTCTCAGAGTTTGAGCTCCAGCCTGAGCCCAAATGTCTACACTTCAGTTTTATAGCTCTGCAGCCCAAGCCCCATGAACCCACATCAGCTGACCCAGGCCAGCAGTGTAGACATATCCAAACCCTGGGTCTCCAGACTTAGGCTCGTAGGTCTCTTGCTATGGTGCTAAAAACAGGGGTGTAGATGTTCTCAGTCAGGCTCTGAAGCCCAGCAAAGGCGGTGAATTTTAGAGCCAAGTCTCCAGCCTGAGGGGGAACGTTTACACTGCTGTTTTTAGCGCTGTAGCATGAGCCCCCTGAGCCCTAGTCTATAGACCTCAGCTGTGAGACTCGCTGCCGGGGGCGCTTTTTTTGCAGCGTAGATGTATCATTAATCTCTCTGTGCTTCCCTTAGCCACCTATAGAATAGGGATAACGCTTCTTTTCTCCCAATCTTTGTCCTGTCTATTTAGGTCGCATGCTGTTTGGGGCAGGGACAGCCTCTTATGGTGTGTGTGTACAGCCCCTAGCAAAATGGGCCTCAGATCTCAGTTGGGGCCTGCAGGCCCTACAGTAATGTAAAAAGTAAATAGTGTTGATATTAAGGTCTGATGCACTAGTATCATGAGAGGCTGATGTGGTAGGACAGTTCACGGGATTTTACAGATTAATTCCTAAATCAGTATCCGAAGCACAGTTACTTTGGGAAAATCCCAGCTGTGCCACAGCACCCCCTTCATGCATTAGACCTGTGCGCAGACGTTTGCTTCAGGGCGTGGTTCTTTCGTGGTGACGCATTAAGGATTTTTACATCTCAGCAATATGCTGCACCATGTAAAGATAAGCCCTCTAGTCACAAAGAACAGAATCATTATCCTTTATGCCAAACTTACATTGGGGGCTCTTACTCTTAGTCATTATTAATGCCCCAATTCCAGACTCTGTCAACTTCCTATGTAAACACGCTGTATGCTAAAGTGCTCCATCAGCCTGCTTCAGGCCTTGCACATCATCAGTCATCATCATCATGATCATGTTCCTATTACACCTCTGGCGTTCAGGGCAGTGGTGAAGCTTCTCCTCTCCTGTCTGTTTCTGGCAAGTCTTTCAATGGTTCCCCAGCTGTGCCCCGGGTTTTTCAGCTCGGGCTTCCACAGCTCTTCACCATGTTGTTTTCAGGCGGCCTCATTTTCGCTTGCTTTCAGGTGTCCATCTTATTGCTACTCTGGTGATGGAATCAGTTTCCATTTGAAGCACATGGCCAATCCATCTATGCCTCCTGGTAATGACGGTGCTCATATCTTCTTGGCTGCACTGTGTGAATAAGTCTTGTTTTGAGATTGTTCTGGGCCAAAAGATACAGAGGATTTTTCTGAGACAGATTGTATGGAATGAAGAAAGTTTGGACATGTCATACTTTCTCATTCCCCAGTATTCTGCACTATAAAGTAGTGGTGAAAATATGCAGCTCTGACAAATCACCATTGAGGGACAGACCTTGGAGACAGTGAGCACTTCTGCTACTTTGGTAGCCAACTTTCTCAAACTGCAAAAATCAGTGAGCTCCAACACAGGATTCAATGTACAAGTGCTTCCTTTGGGAAATTGCTCCGATGCATTTTCACGCACCATGACCTATGACAGGACACCAAGATCCAGGTCTATAAGACAATTGTTATTCCTACACTCCTTTATGGATGCGAAACCAGGATGACCTATCGACAGCACCTAGAGAATCTGAAGAGGTACCACCAACGACGCCTTCAGAAGATCCTTCGCATCAAGTGAGAAGATCACTGCAGTAATGCCAGCATCCTCACTAAAGTCAATGTCACCAGCATTGAAGCAATGATCCTCATGCACCAACTCTGCTGGGCTGGACATTGTGTGTGGGTGCCAGACTCCTGCCTCCCAAAACAAGTCCTCTACTCTCAGCTCACTCATGGTCAGAGATCACATGGTGGAAAGAGGAAATGCTACAAAGACACACTGAAAGCTTATCTCAAGAAAACTGATGTGTATACCACCAGCTGGGAGGCGCAAGCCACCAACCAATCCCAATGGCACCACATCCTCCATCAGACAGTGACCCGCTTCAAGGAGAAGTGCCTTGCCCTCAAAACTGAAAAGAGAGAGAGAAGGAAGAAAAAAGAAAGAACTTTCTCCCAGCAGGCAGCTGACCTGCCAGGAAATGTCTGTATCTACTGCAGTCAGATCTGTGGCTCCAGAATCGGATTCCTGAGTCACCTCAGGACCCATGTGTAAATCCATGGTAGAGATTACCCTCGAATCGAGGGATCACCGATGATGATGATGATCATCATGAAGTATGCTGAAGAAGTTTTTTGAGGAGGGGAGACAGACAATCTTTTTCCTCATCTCACAACCGTTAACATGACCTCTGGGTTGCAGTAGCTCCCCAAGCTGCTACTCCTCTCAATCTACCCTGTAGCAGAGGGAGGAAGTGCTGGCTGGGTGAGCCACATTGGTTCTGACCCAAAGGCCCTAACTTTCCTCATCAGTGCTGGGTGAGGACAGCACTGTTCAACCAAGCTCTGCCATGCAGAAGGATCCCATTTGCCTCTCTAGCAGATGTTTTATCTGAAGGTAAATTAATGAATACTAAGATAAGGAGCTAAGTCTCCTAGGAAGCATTTCAGAATACAAACATTTCACTCTTTGAATAGCTGCTCTACTGAACTCAAACCTGTATTCTCCCCCCATTTATAATGTTTTCACAGATCCCTTAGGGAACATAACAGAGAGGAAACCAAGCTGGCTGTATGTCTCAGCCAATTCCAGATGCTAAGAGCAAATTCCACTCTCTGATACACAGGTGCAACTTCTTTAAAAGTCAATGAGCACAGCACTTGGATAGCTGCGGGGAAGAATAAAGCCCAAAACATTTATTTTATGTATGGAGTCTGTTTGCTGGGTAGCAAAGTTAGCAGCTAGGGAAACAGCCACCTCACCGCCTACAGTATTTACACAAAGTATCAGAACCTTCATTAGAGCAGACTGCCAAAGAGTGTGGTTATTTAATACAGTAATACTGAGGCTACGTCTACACTACCCCTTGGATGGATGCTCCAGGATCGATGCCACGGGGTCGATTTAGCGGGTCTGGTGAAGACCCACCAAATCGACTGCAGATCGCTCTCCAGTCGAGTCCGGTATTCTACCCCAAATGAGAAGAGTAAGGTAAGTCGAAGGGAGAATGTCTCCTGTCAACATCGCGTAGTGTGGACCCCTTGGTGAGTCCACCTAAGCTATGTTGACTCCAGCTATGTTATTCACGTAGCTGGAGTTGCGAATCTTAGGTCGACTTACCACGGTAGTGTAGACATAGCCTTAACTGCAGTAGGAGTTATCAGACCACCTTGCAATACAGGCCTATGCAAAGTCCTTTACTTTGGGCAGTCTGTAAGCCACATCAACTATAAAACATAAATCTGATGAACCTCCAATACTTCCTTTGGGAATCTAGGGTGAAGGTTATGAAACCAAAAAGAAAAATCTGATTTATATAACATGATTGTTTTACTTATGAGAGTTCTAAGAAGATTAAGAAGAGATGGATGAGGCTTTTTTTAAACAACTAACAAAATCATCCAAAGCACAGGACTTGGTGGTGATGGGGGACTTCAACTACCCAGACATCTGTTGGGAAAATAACACAGCAGGGCTCAGATTATCCAACAAGTTATTGGAATGTATTGGACACAATTTTTAATTTCAGAAGGTGGAGAAAGCCACTATGGGGGAGGCTGTTCTAGATTTGATTTTGACAAATAGGGAGGAACTGGTTGAGAATTTGAAAATGGAAGGCAACTTGGGTGAAAGCAATCATGAAATGGTAGAGTTCATGATTCTAAGGAATGGTAGAAGGGAGAACAGCACAATAAAGAAAATGGATTTCAAGAAGGCAGACTTTAGCAAACTCAGGGAGTTGATATGTAAAATCCCATGGGAAGCAAGTCTAAAGGGAAAAACAAGTGATGACAGTTGGCAGTTTTTCAAAGAGACATTATTAAGGGCACAAGAGCAAACTATCCCACTGCGTAAGAAATTTAGGAAGTATGGCAAGAGACCACCGTGGCTTAACCAGGAGATTTTCAATTATCTAAAACTCAAAAAAGAGTCCTACAAAAAGCAGAAACTCAATCAAATTACAAAGGATGAATATAAACAAATAACACAAGTATGTAGGAACAAAATTAGAAAAGCCAAGGCACAAAACGAAATCAAACTAGCTAGGGACATAAAAGGAAACAAGAAAACATTCTACAAATACATTAGAAGCAAGAGGAAGACCAAGGACAGAGTAGGCCCATACTCAATGTGGGGGGAAAGACAATAACAGAAAATGTGGAAATGTCAGACATGCTTAATGACTTCTTTGTTTCGGTTTTCACCAAGAAGGTTGGTGGCAATTGGACATCTAACATAGTGAATGCCATTGAAAATGAGATAGGATCAGAATCTAAAATAGGGAAAGAACAAGTCAAAAATTACCTAGACAAGTTAGATGTCTTCATATCACCAGGGCCTGATGAAATGCATCCTAGAATACTCAAGGAGCTGACTGAGGAGATATCTGAGCCATTAGCAATTATCTTTGAAAAGTCATGGAAGACGGGAGACATTTCAGAAGACTGGAAAAGAGCAAATATAGTGTCCATCTATAAAAAGGGAAATAAGGACAACCTGGGGAATTACAGACCAGTCAGCTTAACTTCTGTACCCGGAAAGATAATGGAGCAAATAATTAAGCAATCAATTTGCAAACACCTAGAAGATAATAAGGTGATAAATAACCATCAGCATGGATTTGTCAAGAACAAATCATGTCAAACCCATCTGATAGCTTTCTTTGACAGGGTAACAAGCCTTGTAGATGGGGGGAAGCGGTAGATGTGGTATATCTTGACTTTAGTAAGGCTTTTGATACTGTCTCGCAGGACCTTCTCATAAACAAACTAGGGAAATACAACCTAGATGGAGCTACTATAAGATGGGTGCATAACTGGTTGGAAAATCATTCCCAGAGAGTAGTTATCAGTGGTTCACAGTCATGCTGGAAGGGAATAACGAGTAGGGTCCCACAGGGATCGGTGCTGGGTCTGGTTCCATTCAATATCTTCATCAATTATTTAGATAATGGCATAGAGAGTATACTTATAAAGTTTGCAGACAATGCCAAGCTGGGAGGGGTCGCAAATGCTTTGGAGAATAAGATTAATATTCAAAATAATCTGGACAAACTGGTGAAATGGTCTGAAGCAAATAGGATGAAATTCAATAAGGACAAATGCAAAGTACTTCACTTAGGAAGGAACAACCAGTTGCAAACATACAAAATGGGAAATGACTGCCTAGGAAGGAGTACTGTGGAAAGGGATCTGGGGGTCATAGTGTATCAAAAGCTAAATTTGAGTCAACAGTGTAACGCTATTGCAAAAAAGCAAATATCATTCAGGGATGCATTAGCAGGAATATTGTAAGCAAGACATGAGAAGTAATTCTTATGCTCTACTCCGTGCTGATTAGGCCTCAACTGGAGTATTGTGTTCAATTCTGGGTGTCACATTTCAGGAAAGATGTGGACAAATTGGAAAAATTCCAGAGAAGAGCAACAAAAATTATTAAAGGTCTAGAAAACATGATCTATGAGGGAAGATTGAAAAAACTGAGTTTGTTTAGTATGGAGAAGAAAAGACTGAGAGGGGACATAACAATTTTCAAGTAAATAAAAAGTTGTTACAAGGAGGAGGGAGAAAAATTGTTCTTCTTAACCTCTGAGGATAGGATAAACTTCCTAACTGTCACAGTTTTTAAGCACTGGAATAAATTGCCTAGGGAGGTTGTGGATTCTCCATCACTGAGGATTTTTAAGAGCAGGTTGGACTCACACCTGTCAGGGATGGTCTAGATAATACTTAGACCTGCCTTGAATATAGGGGATTGGACTAGAACCTCTCGAGGTCCCTTCCAGTTCTATGATTAGTTTTTTGTCGATTACGTTTTTCTAGAAAGTGAAGACAAGTAGCTTATGTTTGATACAATAAAGAGGGAGCCAAAAGACGGTTACTCACCGTAGTAACAGGTGTTCTTCGAGATGTGTTGCTCCTATCCATTCCATGTAGGTGTGCGCGCCGCGCGTGCACGGCTCTCCGGAACTTTTTTACCCCAGCAACTCCAGCGGGCCGGCTGGCGCCCCCTGGAGTGGCACCGCTATGGCGTCTGTCATATACCCCAGCCGGCCCGTCCGCTCCTCAGTTCCTTCTTGCCGGCTACTCCGACAGTGGGGAAGGAGGGCGGGTCTGGAATGGATAGGAGCAACACATCTCGAAGAACACCAGTTACTACGGTGAGTAACCGTCTTTTCTTCTTCGAGTGATTGCTCCTATGCATTCCATGTAGGTGATTCCCAAGCCTTACCTAGGCGGTGGGGTCGGAGTGAGACGTGGCAGAGTGTAAGACTGCGGAGCCGAAGGCTGCATCTTCTCTTGATTGCTGCACCAACGCGTAGTGGGAAGCGAAGGTGTGGACAGAGGACCAGGTGGCCGCTCTACAGATGTCCTGGATGGGAACATGGGCCAGGAAGGCGGCAGACGAGACTTGCGCTCTTGTAGAGTGGCCGTCAGGCGACTAGGTGGTACACGAGCAAGCTCATAGCATGTTCGAATACATGCCGTCACCCAAGAGGATATCCTTTGCGAGGAGACCAGCTCGCCCCTCATACGATCCGCAATCGCGACGAAGAGCTGGGTCGAACGCCGAAAGGGCTTCATGCGCTCTATATAAAAGGCGAGGGCCCTGCGGATGTCCAGGGTGTGAAGCTGCTGCTCCCAAAGTGAGGCGTGCGGCCTTGGGTAGAAGACCGGGAGGAAGATGTCCTGGTTAATATGGAAGGCCGATACGACCTTAGGGAGGAAGGCCGGGTGCGGTCGAAGCTGTACCTTGTCTGCGTGGAAGACGGTATACGGGGGGCCAACGGTTAAGGCACTGAGTTCGGATACTCGTCTCGCAGATGTTATAGCGACGAGGAAGGCCGTCTTCCACGAGAGGTAGAGCAAGGAGCAAGTTGCCAGAGGCTCAAACGGCGGTCCCATAAGCCTGGCCAGAACCAGGTTCAAATCCCAGACCGGTGTAGGGCGCCGTATTGGTGGGTACAACCGGTCCAGGCCCTTGAGGAAGCAAGAGACCATCTGGGCGGAGAAGATGGAGCGGCCTTCAACCGGTGGACGAAACGCAGATACGGCTGCCAGGTGCACCCTCAAGGAGGAGACTGCGAGGCCTTGCTCCTTAAGGGACCAGTGGTAGTCCAGGATAATCGGAATAGGGACGAGAAAGGGATTAAGGCCTTTCTGGTCGCACCAGATAGCGAAACGCTTCCATTTCGCGAGGTAGGTGGAGCGTGTTGAAGGCTTCCTGCTTTCAGTTAGGACTCGCTGCACCGCCTGCGAACATTCACGCTCCGCGTGGGTCAACCAGTCAGGTACCAGGCTGTAAGATGTAGGGAGCGGAGGTCTGGGTGGCGAAGGCGGCCGAAGTCCTGCGTGATAAGATCCGGCCACAACGGAAGAGGAATGGGTTCTCGGACGGAGAGCTCGAGCAACAGGGTGTACCAGTGCTGTCTCGGCCAGGCCGGAGCGATCAGGATGAGGCGGGCCTTGTCCCTCCGAAGCTTGAGAAGCACCCGATGAACGAGCGGGAACGGAGGGAAGGCGTAGAGGAGGTGATCCGTCCAGGAGCAGAGGAACGCGTCCGACAGGGAGCCGCGGGAGCGCCCCTGGTAGGAGCAGAACCGGTGGCACTTCCTGTTGTCCTCGGAGGCAAATAGGTCTAGTTGGGGAAATCCCCACCTCCGGAAGATCGTATGCACCACGTCTGGGTGAAGGGACCACTCGTGGGTAAGGAAGGACCTGCTGAGGCGATCGGCTAGCGTGTTCTGTACGCCCGGAAGAAACGACGCTGCCAGGTGAATTGAGTGGGCTACACAAAAGTCCCACAGGCGTAGCGCTTCCGTGCAAAGCAGGGAGGAGCGGGCCCCGCCCTGCTTGTTGACGTAGAACATCGCCGTCGTATTGTCCGTTAGCACTGTGACACAGCGCCCGCGGAGGTGGGCCTGAAAAGCTTGGCACGCCAACCGTATCACCCGGAGCTCCCGGACGTTGATGTGCAGGGAGAGCTCTGGAGGCGACCAGAGGCCTTGGGTGTGAAGGTCGCCAAGGTGTGCCCCCCATCCCATGTCCGAGGCATCCGTGGTCAAGGTGACGGAGGGGCACGGCGGGCGAAATGGGACTCCTGCACACACGACCTGAGGGGCTAGCCACCAACTGAGTGTATCGAGGGTAGGCCTCGGGACAGTGACGATCAAGTCCATGGGGTCGCGATGCGGGCGGTACACGGAGGCCAGCCAAGTCTGGAACGGGCGAAGGTGTAACCTGGCGTAAGCGGTCATGAAAGTGCAAGACGCCATGTGGCCCAGGAGCCGAAGGCAGGACCGCGCCGTCGTCGTGGGAAAGGATTGGAGATCCCGGATACAGGCCACCAGCGCCTGGTGTCGAGTGTGTGGGAGGCAGGCCCTGGCCAATTGAGAATCCAGGACTGCTCCGATGAACTCCACCCTTTGAGCCGGAGTTAAAATGGACTTCTCGATGTTCACGAGAAGGCCCAGTTCTCGAAATAGGGCCAAGATATCGGTCACTTGGTCTGCTACCAGCTGACGTGATGGGCCGCGAATCAACCAGTCGTCGAGGTACGGATAAACGTGCACACGACGACGACGGAAGGCTGCGGCAACTACTGCCATGCATTTGGTGAAGACCCTCGGGGCGGTGGAGAGGCCGAAGGGAAGCACCGCAAACTGGTAGTGCATGCTGTTGACCATGAAGCGGAGATACCGTAGATGGGGAGGATAGATCGCGACATGGAAATATGCGTCCTTCATGTCGAGGGCGGCAAACCAGTCTCCTGGATCCAAGGAGGGAATGATGGTCCCCAGGGTTACCATGCGGAACTTGAGTTTTAGCAGGTACCGGTTGAGCTCCCAGAGGTCTAGGATCGGACGAAGACCTCCCTTTGCCTTGGGGATGAGGAAATATCGGGAATAAAAACCCCTGCCCCGCCGGTCGGGCGGTACCTCCTCTATGGCACCCAAACTCAACAGAGTCTCGACCTCTTGTAGGAGGAATTGCTCGTGAGAGGGGTCCCTGAAGAGGGACAGAGAGTGTGGATGGGAGGGAGGGGGCGAAACAAACTGAAGGCGGTACCCGGATTGGACCGTACGCAGGACCCAGCTGTCCGACGTTATGCGGGACCATGCCGGGAGGAAATGGGAGAGGCAGTCGGAAAACAACGGGGAAGGATCCGGTGGAGAGACTGGAGAGCCGTCCTCGGGCATCCCATCAAAAGGACTGCTTAGGCACTTGAGGGGCCTTAGAAGGCGCCTGGGACTGGTTGTGCCTGCTGCCTGATGGTTGGCGGCGAGTCAGGTTGTTCCAGCGAGTATTATAGGGCCGAGACCTGGCCTGGGTAAACGGCCGGAACGGCTGCCTCCGGAACAACTGCCTCTGGGTCGCTGGCGTGTGCATTCCAAGGGTGCGGATAGCAACACGACCGTCCTTGAGGGTCTGTATCCGCGAGTCAGTCTTCTCGGAAAACAGACCAATCGTGTCGAATGGCAGATCTTGGAGGGTGTACTGCACCTCCGGGGACAAGGTGGACGACTGCAGCCATGAGATACGTCGCATGGTCACCCCGGAGGCCAGAGTCCGGGCTCCAGAGTCAGCCGAGTCCAAAGCGGCCTGGATGGAGGAGCGCGCGGACTTCTTACCGTCCTCGAGGAGGGCGTTGAACTCCTGGCGGGAGGCTGATGGGACGAGTTCGGCAAATTTAGATAGAGAGAGCAGCATCTCATAAGTGTACCGGGCTAGCAGAGCCATTTGATTGGCAATGCGGAGTTGCAGGCCCCCCGCCGAATAGACCTTGCGGCCCAAGAGGTCCATGCGCCGTGCGTCCTTGGACTTGGGCGCCGCCGCAGGTTGGCCATGCCGCTCCCAGTCGTTTACCGACTGCACGACTAGGGAGTCCGGAGCCGGATGAGTATACAAGTACTCGTATCCCGTCGGGGGAACCGAGTACTTGCGCTCTACGCAGTGGGCTGTGGGCGGGATGGATGCCGGCGTTTGCCAGATGGTAGTGGCGTTACGTTGGATCATGCGTATAAACGGAAGGGCCACTCGCACGGGGGCCTCTGACCCGATCACATTGGTAACCGGGTCATCGTTTTCCACGACTTCTGCTACCGGGAGGTCTATCGCCTGCGCGATCCGACGGAGCAGGTCCTGATGAGCCCTCAAGTCGATCGGCGGGGGGTCTGCCGTAGACGACCCCGCCACAGCCTCGTCTGGTGACAACGACGAAGAGAGACCTGGGACCGCTGGCTCCGGTGGTGGCTCGTCCATCGGGTGAGCAGCCGCGTCAGTATCCGGTTGCTCCGCAGGGACCGGTAGAGAGGCCTCGGCTGGTGGCGACGGGGGAGGCCTACTGATGGTTGCCTCCGGCACCGGACGTTCGGAACCCAGCGGCCGTGGGGGCAAGGGCAGGCCCTGACCCTCGTACTGTGCCCACGGAACCCAGAAACCCCACTGTTGTGGACCATAGTTTTGTCCCTGGGGTTCAGCCCTGAGATCCGTGCCACTGCAGACTTGCGAAGCGACGGAGGGCTGGCGCGACCACTGGGGCGCTGAATGAGTGCCTTGTGGAAGGCCCTTGCTTGTCCGCTGGCGGCGCCGTGGGACGGTGCCAGTCGTCGTGGTATCGGGAGCACGACCGGGACCATCGGTCGCATCGGTGCTGGGAAGGCGAGCGACTGTGGTTTCGGTGCCGGGAAGGGCTGCGGTCACGGTGCCGAGAGGAGCTACGGTCGCGGTGCCGAGAGAGGCTGCGGTCGCCGCGGTGTTGTGAACAGTCCCTAGAGGTGGACCTCCTTCGGTACCGCTGACTTGGGCTTCGGGATCGGTACCGCGATGGTGAGTGGTACCATGAGGGAGACCGGCGCCGAGATGGTGAACGGTCCCGAGGTGTCAATCTACGTCGGTACCTGGCTTGGCGGGACGGTGACCGGCTGCGGGAATGGGACCGAGACCTGAATTCCCTTTGACGCCGATCGTCGGCACCGGGGTGCCTCATCATGGCTGGCTTCCCCACGGAGGGCACAGTCTGCACCGGCGGTGCCGGGGGCCGGAGGCTCAGCGCCTCTGTCATGGAGATGAGCTCCCTCGCCTGCGAGTACGTCTCGGGAGTAGTCGGGAGACCGAGCTCAACCTCGGACGGTGCCGGGGAGCAGGGGGGCGCCGGGCTCAACGGCTCTTCAGGTGCCGGAGCTGCCGGGCCCGTGCACTGCGCGTGCACATCCACAGCCAGTGCCGGAGGTGTTGGCAGAGGCTGGGTTACCAGTCCCAGGGTCGGAATCTTCGCAGCCGCCGGCGCAGCTTTCTTTCTTCGCGCCGGAGAAGTGGAGCGGTGCCGGGACGCTGGTGCCGGTTTTGGAGGACGGGACGCGTCCGTGCCGGGCCGACTCGGTGCTGCCGGTGCGCTGCGGACCAAGGACGGTTTCAGTGCCGCTGGGGTCAGTGCCGCTGGGCGAAGCGCCGACTCCATGAGGAGCTGCTTCAATCTGGAGTCCCGCTCCTCCCGAGTCCGCGGCTTAAACGCTGCACAAATGGGGCACTTATCCGGGCGATGGGACTCCCCGAGGCAGCGAAGGCAGGAGTCGTGAGCGTCCCCAACGGGCATCAGCCGCTGACAAGCCGAGCACAGCTTGAATCCCGGTGTGTGGGGCATGAGCCCACACCGGGTGAGGAAAAAAGGAGGGTGAAACCCCCTTAATTCCTTAAACACTAACTAACTGTCTAAACTATGTACAAACTGACTAACTATATACAGAAATTTGGAGAAAACGCTAGGGGTGTGGAGGACTAAGGGAGCACTCCACAGTTCCAACTGGCCGTCACGGGCGGGAAGAAGGAACTGAGGAGCGGACGGGCCAGCTGGGGTATATGACAGACGCCATAGCGGCGCCACTCCAGGGGGCGCCAGCCGGCCCGCCGGAGTTACTGGGGTAAAAAAGTTCCGGAGAGCCGTGCACGCGCAGCGCGCACACCTACATGGAATGCATAGGAGCAATCACTCGAAGAAGAACAGTGGGATAAAAAGAGAGAGTGACATGGTCAGAGCGACTGGTTATAAAATGATATTTGCAGCTGCATTCAGAATCGATATGTGTAGGGCAAGATTGCATTGGTTGAGGCCTGACAGAAGGATGCAGTAATGAAGATCTGAGATGATGAGCCTGGATAAGAGTTTTAGTTGTGCAGATGAAGAGGAAAGGCCGTATCTGAGGGATAATATGCAGAATGAATGGTCACGATTTAGTCATAACCTGGATGTGAGGACTGAGAGACAGGGCCGCCCAGAGGGGGGAACAAGTGGGGCAATTTGCCCCGGGCCCCGCAGGGGCCTCGCGAGCCCTGGCCGAGAATCCCTTCCATGGCTAGAGGCGCCTTTTTAATTTTTACTCAGCCAGCGGCAGTCCTGGTCTTTGGCAGCACTTCGGTGGCAGGCCCTTCACTCACTCCAGGTCTTCGGCGGCACTTCGGCGGCAGGTCCTGCAGTGCTGCTGAAGACGTGGAGTGAGTGAAGGATCTGCCGCCACTGCTGAAGTCTCGGCGCGCCGCCTGGTGAGTACAAGCACCGCAGCAGGTGGCGCCTTTTTTTATGTCCGCTCCCCCGCTTTGCCCCAAGCCCCCTAAATCCTCCAGGTGGCCCTGCTGAGAGAGGTCCAAATTGAAAATGATGCCCAGGTTATTGGATTGAGTGACAGATAGGATGGTGGTGTTGTCCACAGCAATCAAGAAGGGAGACAGAGGAGAGGGCTTGATGGGGAAAGATTAGGAGCTCTGTTTTAGCCGTGTTCAGCTTGAGCTGGTGGCTATACATCCACAAGGAGCTGTCAGAGACAGGCTGAGACATTAGTTTGCACAAAAGGTCTGGAGTAGAGTGACAGATCTACATTGCTGCAAAGAGATGGTAGTTGAATGTGTTCGTGGCTGAGTTTACCCAGAGATAAGGTGGAGAAGGAGAAGAAGATACTGTAAAGATGGGCATAAAAGTCTTCATCTGTTTTGTAAACTTCTTTTGTTTGGAATTAAACCATGCCTCTTCTCTCCCTGCTTGCCAGAGCGGCTTCTCTGTCTTTTATTGTGAGTCTGTCAATAATTCAAGGGCCTCATTTTCTCTCTTGTGAAACTGTAGTTTAAGCCAGTGGAGGACTCTTTCCATTTTCATGATAAAAATCACATTTAATTGGCCTCAGATAGTTGCAAGTTGTTTGGGGCAAAAGAAGGTAGGATGAAGTCTGTTATTAATGTTGTTTTAGCAATTTCTGAATGCATGCCTGGAGTCTCTTTCTTGGCATCTTTGTTTTTTAATCCCTGAGGTCATTTTAATAATCATCCTCATTATAGCTTTATAAGCTTCCCACATATTTGTGGCTTCCCCATCATATTGTTCTCAAAACATTTCTTAATCATCTCCTTCAAGGGAGTTGAAGATAAATTTCAACTTTCGTAAGGCCAGTATTTATTTTCCACCTCTTTTGCATTCCCCGCCTATTTAATCCGATTGTCACCAATACCAGGGCATGGTCTGCTCAAATTAGTTGGTCTAGGTCTCCTTCAACTAGAGCTGGTCTCGGGTAGGAAACTGGACAACTAATCCTTGTTTTTCCATCTGAAACCCTTAGTGCTCTATCTTATCATAATTACATTCTTTGCTATTCGTCTGAAAGTCAGTGTGTCACTGGTGGCCTTCAGATTACCAGTTGTTGCCATATAAACATGCCAGAGCGGGGCCCTGAACATGAACAGAAAGCTAAACTTTCCTTCCCGGCTGTCACTTCCATTGTTCTGTATAATTGTATCCCTACCACAACTCTTTGATACAGTGCACTTACCTTCTACATATATGGAATCTAGCAATGTTGCATGCACAGACTTTTCTGTATCACTTCTGCATTGGTGTACAGTTAATCTGCTGGTTCTTTTGCATGGGAAGCATGTTATTGCTTTATGTTATTATTACTATGCTATTTACATCTGGTAGTAGCCCCAGTGTGATGGCTGCTTTCCAAACAGAAAAAAAAAAAGAGTCCTTCTCCTGAGTAGCTCACTTTAATTTTGGCTAATAACAAAATCACACCTTAAAAAACACTGCTTCCCAATTTGTCACACTCAGGCTTACAGTACTTTGTCAGGTAAAGCTATAATCTAATACTGAACCATAGATATACTTATTGAAACATAATTCAAGCTTTGCTCCTCCAGCTGCCAAGTGCACCACAGGTGTAAATGTAATTTGTGTCTTTGTTGCTCTAACTGGAATAAATAGCAGTAGAGGGGGAAACCTTAATGGAGATACTAACTTGCAAAGAGGATTTACATTGAACAAGCTGAAAAAACTATTTTCTTAATATTGTTTACAACTTTAAAAGGCCATAAATAGGGCCCTACCAAATTGACAAAACTGGTCAATTTCACAGTCATAAGATTTTTTAAATAGTGGGTGTCTTGGTTTCCCATGTTTACATCTGAAATTTCACAGTGTTGTAACCATGGGGGTCCAGACCCAGAAGGGGATGGGGGGAGGTCATGGGATTGCCACCCTCACTTCTGCACTGCTGCTAGTGGGGGCGCTGTCTAAAGAGCTGGGCAGCCAGAAGCAGCAGCTACTGGCCAGGCACCCAGCTCTAAAGCTAGAATCACTGCCAGCAGCAGCGCAGAAGTGAGGATTGTAGGATATGCAGCGATCATCACTTTGGGGGGGGGGCGGGGCAAGGCTGGCCTTATGGGTGGGCAACCACTCAGGGTCCCATGGTCAGGCAGCATCATAGTCTCCCCATCCCCAGCCAGAAAGAAGAAGTTTGGCACCGGGTGATAAAGGCTATACGATAAAGGGCCTGATCTGAAGTCAATTGGAATCCTTCCACCAATTTCAATGAGCTTTGGGTCTTGACCTTAATACTCAGTGGACTATCTGTAAATGTAGGTCAATGTATTATCCAGTCACAGTAAAATCCCAAATGAAATCATAGAATCATAGAGTTTAAGGTCAGAAGGGACCATTATGATCATCTAGTCTGACCTCCTGCACAATGCAGGCCACAGAATCTCACCCACACACTCCTGCATCAAAACCTGTGTCAGAGCCATTGAAGTCCTCAAATCATGGTTTAAAGACTTCAAGATGCAGAGAATCTTCCAGCAAGTGACCCGTGCCCCATGCTGCAGAGAAGGATGAAAACCTCTCAGGACCTCTGTCAATCTGCCCTGGAAGAAAATTCCTTCCCAACCCCAAATATGGCGATCAGTTAAACCCTGAGCACGTGGGCAAGACTTACCAGCCAGACACCCAGGAAAGAATTCTCTGTGGTAACTCAGATCCCACCCCATCTAACATCCCATCACAAGCCATTGGGCATATTTACCGCTAATAGTCAAGGACCAATTAATTGCCAAAATTAGGCTATCCCATTATACCATCCCCTCCATAAACTTATCGAGCTTAGTCTTGAAGCCAGATATGTCTTTTGCCCCGACTACTCCCCTTGGAAGGTTGTTCCAGTACTTCACTCCTCTGATGGTTAGAAACCTTTGTCTAATTTCAAGTCTAAACTTCCTGCTGGCCATTTTATATCCATTTGTTCTTGTGTCCACATTGGTACTGAGCTTAAATAATTCCGATCCCTCCCTGGTATTTATTCCTCTGATATATTTGTAGAGAGCAATCATATCTCCCCTCTGCCTTCTTTTGGTTAGGCTAAACAAGCCAATCAGTGAAGGTATAGACGAACAGCAAGAGCTAGGAGACAGCAGGAGGGCTACCCAATATACTACACAAAGCACAGAATTTAAAGCTACTTCACAGATTGACTTCTGTGTCATTCTGCAAAGCACAATGTGGTTTTGATCCTGACTGGGGCACCTGAACACTGTCACAAGGCTAATAACAAGGAATTAATAATTGCCTTCAGGCAAAGTGGCGCCTGTTTGCATCAGGTACAAGCAACTCATGGCTTTCAGTGCCAAATACAGCATCTTGAGTCCAGAGTTGCTGAACGGGAAGACCAGAGATGGCATTATGGAAACCGTATATAGAGGCAATGAGGAGCAGGTCTACTTCAGAGTGGGACCCTATACTCATGATGGGAGTCCCAACGTATGATATATTGAGGATGATGCAAAAAGCACAGATTTACATTTATACAATGGAAATTTTTTGGAGGAAGGGATGAAGCCAGATTGCTGGCACAGAAAATTAACATGGTTTAGGAGATTATTTAAATTAGGAGTTGGAGGAAAGCAACAGGTTCTGAGGAGTGCCCAAGTCAAACATTGCATTGCTAACTTCATTAACAGATGTCATAGTTAGTCTGAAACAAGTATTGAAGGATAGGATCGAAATCACTGCTGAAATAGAATGACAGGATAAGATCAGAGGTATTATCCAGAAAAATAGCACTGACAGGATAAAGGAGTTATATTGTGAATCACAATGTGCAGAACTTAAAGGCAAATGCAGGTGAATTAAAACTGCTGGCAACGGAAGAGGAACCTAGACATAGAAGAGACATTTCTGAAATAAGGTGGAATGACAAATCAATGGGATAGGGGGAGCTGCACAGGAAGGGGAGTAGTGGCATACCTCACTGATTCTATGGAGTCTAATGAGAAGTTCTGCATGGAGAGGGCTGCAGAGATACAATCCCCACTGTACAAGTTTACATATGCCAGGAGGTTTATACTACTGGCCTTGAGAGCTGGAAAAGAGATAAAAAGACAATCAGGGATTAAAATAAGGGAAGGACTTCCCCTCCTCAGCCTTTCTTGGGCTTGGGTGAGCTAAGCCCTCCCTCTATGCAGGCTGATGAGAACTCAGCACCCAATGATTCTGAAGTGGGAGCAGCAGGAACAGCTGCTGCTTGTATGGGGCTTTCACAGGTCTCTGTGGAACAGCACTGGTATCTGATGAAAGAAGTATTGCTGAAGCCAGCCTCCCTTGTACAAGATCTCTCCCTCTGCCGTTTCCCTCCACAGATGCAGAAAGGTACAGAAAGAGACCCTGTCACTGGCTTCCTCCCTTCTAATAAGGATGCAGGGGAAACAGAATGGTGCTGTGAGTTCTCTAGCAGTCATGGGCAGGTGCATGGGGGCAGGTGCATGGGGACAGGTGGCTGGGAACAAGAGTTGTTTCCTTACAGCATCCAGGAGGAGCATTCCTATGCTCTGGGCACAGCCACCTCCTGCTGTCCAAAGTCCTGGACACTGACAAAGACAAATAATTTAGGATTAATTTGCAAAGCCTGGGATCAGGGCAGGTGCAAGGATGTTTCGCGCCCTAGGCAAAACTTCCATCTTGCGCACCCCACCCTCCCCGAGCCCTGTGGCAGCTCTCCACCCCCCCGCCCTGAGGCGCCCCCCCCTGCAACAGCTCCCCCCCACTACCCTGAGGCGCCCCCCCCCAGGGTAGGTCCCCCTGGCCCAGGGAGCCATGCAGCACCTCCCCGCCCCAGCTCACCTCTGCTCTGCCTTCTCCCCAAGCACACTGTCGCCGCTCCACTTCTCCCACCTCCCAGGCTTGCGGCGCCAATCAGCTGTTTGGCACTGCAAGCCTGGGAGGGAGAGAAGCAGAGCGGGGCAGCGTGCTCAGGGGAGGAGGCGGAGCAGAGGTGAGCTGGGGCGAGGAGCGGTTCCCCTGCGTGCCGCACCCCCCCTTACTTGCTGCAGGAATCCCTCCCCATGTCCCCCTGCCCCAGCTCCCTCCACCTAAATGACGACGACAACCAGGGCGGCCGAAGATCCGGCCGCCGTGGTTGCCACCGAAGGACCCAAAAGGCCGCCCCCCAAATGCTAGTGTCCTAGGCGACCGGCTAGGTCACCTAATGGGTTGCACCGGCCCTGCCTAGGATTATGCCTTTACTACAGCCTATGCTAAACTGTTCTGTGTCGCTGTGCAAAGCTAAGCAGCTACTGCGCCCATCAACAGACTGCTGCACTTCAAAGGTCAAGTGAAATATATTTGTGTCCTTTTGGGGATATATACATGCTAGCTATTGCACTGCCCAGATTTTACAGTATCAATTATTCAGGATCACTTTATTCTTTTATTGACTACAGAGTTACCAACCTATACTCCTCCCAGATACAAATATCTGGCCTGTATAAAATCAGTGTATTTTGCTACTCACAATATAGCAATGCCTAGTGACAAAAACATTCTTAAACTAGAAGCAGTCTACGGCAGTAGCATTCTTTGCATTGTGGAACAGGAGGTTACACTAGGTGACTTGGCACGATGCATGAGCTGCATTGTGCCGCCCCTGGTGGGAAGATGATAAATGCTGTTTTTTCTGAAAAGAAGGTAGTGGTAGATAATTATTTATGCCAGAGAAGATAGCGTCTGCTAGTGGCATTTCTCTCATTTCGACTCATGGGCTAGCTGCGTTCTCTTGAAAACAGTTGCCATTAGCACCAGAGGAAAAGCTTACTTTATTCATGTAAGATAGTAACTTATCACAGCCAATAACAGTTTTTTTCCACAAAAGCATAGGAAAAGCTAAATAAATGTGACTATTTCCCAGGCCTCTGGTAAGTAATAGAACCAGAGTAAATATAACTTTCCTCATGTTTCCCATCAGCTTCTGCACACACAAAGGGTGAGAGTCTCAAGAAAACTCAGTGCCCAACGTGCTGTGCTACTTTGAAAATCCTGTCATTGGGGGTCAAATTCTGCTCTCACTTACTCAAGTGAGAGAAGGCAGAGTCATGTGGCTAATTCCCTGAACTGGGACTCAAAAGATCTGTGTTCAATGCCCAACTTTGGCACAGACTTCCTGTGCGAGTGGGCAGGTGTGGCTTGGCTTCCCACATGTAGAATGGGGATACTTCTCTGCCTCATGGGGCATTGTCTGCTCTTTGTGAGGGGCTCAGATACTATGGTGAGCAGCACAGAAAACTCTAAAATAAAAGAACCTTACTAAAGCCACTGGGGCTGCACCCATGTTATTGAGAGTGGAACTGGGGTGGGTCAGGCACTAACACAGCCATGCATTGCTAGAATTCTATATTCACGTGCTTTTCACATTCTGATAAGTACCTAAGGAGAGAATCTACCCTTAAAGACACAGTGGCAAGGGGTCTTCTGCTATTTGCATGTGACTCTAAGGCTGTGGTATGTTAGATGATCACATACCACTTCTATAGCTTTCATGACAGGTTAACTGGAGATTCTGGTGTCAAATTACTGAACTATAAGTCAGATCATGAAAACTAGCTGTCTCACTACCAATTAAAGAGAGGCTGATTGAATTCCCGCAAAGGGAAAGAGGACACCAGATATATCTTTCAGTGAAGACTTCAAAAGGCAAGGCGGAGGCTGAAGTGGAGAAAAAGGAGAGAATGAAGGTTTAGCGTACTGAAGAAAAACCGTTAATGAAACATGCAGTCATTTTGCTTCCAAGTCATGTGAGTGGACCCTGCAGGAAATAGATCTTTGTGGAGCAGCCACTAGAAGGCAAAAGAGAATCAGACCTGCTCTAGCATGTGATTATTTGCTAAATGCCAATGTTACACTAACAGGCACATTGCTAGAGGTACGAAAATAATGGGTCCTCATTGACCTCTAAAAATTATAATTCTTTTCACCAGCTAAGGATCAGGTGCAATTAATTTGCCTACATGCATGTTCTCGGGCAAGTTTAGACTCAGCTTCATTCGTAGGTTTCTTTTTCAAACATTCCTTGGAATTTCACATACATGATTGCTGTGTTAGCAACCTCTTTTTACCCCTTTCCTTTGATATTAACAAGCATTTTCCTTTTAAACTGTTCTCTTCCTGGTCACGAACTTGTTTTATAGCATACAATACAATTCTAATTTGTGTAATGTGATCAGCTGTCTCAGGATACCTTATCTTTTTTCCTCCACAAACTGACATACGTGTATAGACTCTTCTAGAGCCAGATCCTCAGCTAATGTAAATCAGTAGAGCTCCTCTGAGGTCAATGTTTGCCAGTCCACACCAGCTGAGGATCTTGCCTGTAACACCAAAAGAAAATTGCAGGAATAGATTGAACCCCTCTAGGTACCAACAGTAGTAGTGTGTGTAAATAACTCACAGGAGCCCATTTTCAGCAAAGGAGGAAATGAACATATTTGAGTATAACCAATAAATTACAAGTTCCCCAAAACTGGCTGTTCATTCCTTCTAGTGCAAACACTGCTCTGGCACTGATCCAGCCAGGAAAAGAGAGCGGGGTGGATTGACTTTGACAAATGTAAACCCTTCGACATTTTCTGGCTGGAAGTGTTTACATCAGCCAATAACAATTCTGCAAGGACTTCTAAGCATCTGGTCAGAGTCCACACCATGAGTGAAGTTAATGTAAGAAATTCTGAGTGGAACGACAGAGACAAGCCAGTATAAACATCAGGACTTCATTGGAACCACCAACAATTTTAGTGTTGGGCAGTTAAATCCACGTTTAGACACCTATACTCAGTGGCCTGATGTCTGTGGTGCTGAGCACACATGACTCACAGTAACATCACCAGCATTAGAAGGGCAAAGGTGTCACCTGTCCTGCATAAGACTCCCTGGTTAGCCTTCCACAGCATTGTGGGTTAATAGCTGCGTGGGCCTAAGGGAAACCTGGATCATCTCCTACAGAGACTGTATTAGCTGTTACACCACCACACTCCCTTTTGGGAGTTGTACTGAAGCAGCAGCAGCTAGGGGAAGCTCTGGCACCATGGAGCTGACAGAACTGAGCTTTCAGGGGGCCAGAAGTGGGGAGCAGGAGGCATGAGCACCTTCATGGAGAGACAAGCAATCCACGGGGATGGATCTGGCATCCTACAGTACCCCTGGGATCTACATGGCTCTTTAGGGGAGCAGTCGGTTTGAGGGGGGAACCATTGGCCATTCTATACCCCAATCCTTCCTGACAGCAGAAAATTCCCCATGGGGAGCCAGACAGTTCTTCACCCTCCAGATTCCCACCTGCTGGGGATTCCCACAGGAGAAGATGGAGAGTGTCCAGAAGTTGATCTGGGCTCTCCCTCACCAGTGCTGGAGTCCTAAAAGAAAAGTGATGGAACGCAGGGAAGTGGAAGGCCGTGGAAGGGAGCTAGGAGTCTTTGGGGGGCTGAGAGGAAAGGAGGCAGTGGGGGAGCTAGGGAAGACCCAGGGGAACAGGGAGTGATTCCCTGCAGAGCTCATCCCCACCTCCCTCCACCTGTGGCTGGCTCCTGCTCCTGACATTGCCTAGCTCCAGCTCTGCCCTGGGCTCCCCACAGCTCCAGCCCCCATGCTCTCCTGCCCAGTCCCGGCTGCAGCATCCCTTGTTCCTTCCATGCTTCCACTGCTGAGCAGCCCCCATCAGGGCCTGGCACCAGCACCTGCCACCTCGTGGGACAATCTGCAGCCAGGGAGTGGAAAGAGCCACTTGTTTGGGCTCCTAGAAAAAGTGATGGGACGGCGTCCTGGAGCACCCCGGCACTGCTCGACTGCTGCCCTCACCCATTACGACCAGGCCCAGAGGAAGAGCCAGAGAGGTTTCTCCCATTTTCAAGGCTTTAGGATCATGGCAACTCTGAATGGAGATTTGAGCAATTCACCTCCTCCTGGTTTCAGGCTGCCATTCCTCTCTGGTGCAGTACTGTCAAAGAGGAAGGGGGATTAACAGCAAAGTACTCAAGGGGTGGAACTTTCAAAAGTGCCTAAGTCACCTGGGTGCTTCTGAAAAATCTTACCCAAGACAGCACAGACTCCCTTCCAAGGCTAACCATGGTTTGACACTGGCCACTAGCATCAGGCGATGATGCCTGGCAACAGAGGACTCCTGTGGTTGCTTGGAGTATCATTCCCCGGTAACCTCCATCTTTTTGACTTAATGCCCCAGATCCCAAAGGCCAGGGTAAAGCCTGCAAACCCTTATAAAATAGTTAGTATTATTTTTAGAGCACACAAAATACCTGTCAAAAATAGGGAAAATACAGTTCCTGCCCCAACATGGGAAGTTGACATGATATAAGAAGTCACAAGCGGCAAACTCATCTGGTTTCCTAGGCACTTGTAAAGGGGGAGGGGAGCTGGGTAATTATGAAGTGAGGGAAGGAGTTCTGAGCTTTTGAGTCACCTGGCTTGCTGGTTGTGGGTTATACTGAATTGTTGCACTTCAGTTACATTTGGGTATTAACACGGTTGTATTAAGCTGAGCTCTAAGCACCCTTGGGTGCTCCATATGAACTGAAAAAAAATAGATTTGTCACTTTTTATTGCCTTTTCTCCCTCTCTTATATAGGCAAGATGACCCAGGTGAATTTTTCAGAGGAATTTTAATTAGATGAGGGAGGTGGCAGGGATTTCAGTGGCGCTACTCAGGAGAACAAGATTGGGCCAATCCAAGGGTTTGTAAGACTGGGCCCTTGACCTCACACTTCTCCCAGGCAGGATGCCAAGCCAGCACCAAAAGCAAACACATGGTTACTTTGCTGGGTAATGAGTAACTCTGTCAAACACAAATGTAGTCAAAGTGCACTATTCACGTTTCAGCTTGGTATCTTAAAGGCTCAGTTTCACTGTGGGTCACTATGGGACAGAATACCTAATGACCACCTGGGAGCTAATAGTGTTTGCAATTTAAAGACAATACCCTCACCAGTTGGATGAGAACTCCTGATCCCTTCTGACCTGGCTCAAATTCCAAGGTGAAACTCCCGGTACAGGGAATTACTTAAATCCACCACTGGCATATAGATCCCTGGGGGAGGGAGAGGGGATGGAAACTCAAAGGAATGTTCAGAGATGGACCAGAGTTGCCTCCAACTGCTGAGCAGTACATATAAATATCTGATCTACCTGAAGGTATTCAAAGCCATAGGTGCTGACATGGTTTTTATGCTTTCCCAGTAGTATCCTCACTGAAAACACCATAAGACAGAGCATCCACCAATCCTTCTACTTCCAGTACCATAAACAGCATTATTTCTGGTGACACCCACAAACTTCATGTTTAACTTGGCTATGTAAATGCTGTCTGGAGAGGTATAGTACATGTCAATCTATTTGTCCTGTTACAATTTTTATTTCAGTAGCAGCTAGAGAGCCCTGATATCAGGGGCCCATGGTGCTAAACACTGCACAGTCATTCAGACAATCCCTGTCCCAAAGCACTTACATTCTAAACAGGCAAGAAAAAAAGAGGAATGTGGCGAGTGGAGAATAAAAGTATTGTCCCCATTTTACAGCTGGGTAACTGAGGTAGAGAGTTTGCCCAAGGAAGGACAGAAAATCTGTGATGAAGCCAGAAATCTAATCCATAACCACCATGTCCTACTGCAGCGCCTTACTCACAAGACCATTCTTCCTTTCTGCATTGTGCAAGAAAGCTGCTATCATGGAAAATAACACTTCAACTCCAAGAACAAGTAGTTAGTTACTGACCAAAGTAGTTAGACTCCACAAATAGGCAGATGTACTTCTTCCTAAGAGAGCCGGGGGGTATGGGTGACATGCCCTTTCAATGTCCGATCTCTTTGCCATCATCAGCAAGTGACCTAAGGACTCTATCTTATACAATTGGATGAAGTGACTGTAGGTGCTACATTTAAATAGGAAGTGCTAAGGTTAATGGCTGGCTGGGTCTGCTGACAGCATTAGTTTTTAACATGCATAGCGCACAATAAGCACAATTCAGAGCAAGATGAACATAGCTCTCTGTCAAATGGGTTGGATCCTTATTTTGCCTTCAAGGGCAGATGAACAAGCAGGTAAATCAGTTTTTCTTGTGCAAGATTGTAACAGGGGCCTGCTCCACACCCTGTCTTTTTCCCTGCAGAAATTACACAAGCTCCACCAGGTGTGCACTCCGTGACTTTTTCTTTCTAGTCCCCTCCACCAATATCGCCACAGTCCCCAGGCAGCAGTCTGTTTACAAGGTTAACTGAGCTTTTGGCCCTCTCACCAGGGCCTGAGGGGAGCAGAGGTCTCCCTACTCTGAGCCCTCTGTGTGATTAGCCCCAGCTAGCTCTGTTCCCCTCTCTCCCCATCTCTCTGCAATTCCTCCCTGTGCCTCTTTTTATCAGCCCTGGGCTGATGGGGCCAACTGAACTTTTACTTCACCCAGCCCATCAGCCTGATTAGATCATTATTGGCCTCTAAGTGGTCAGTGTGCAGACTCGCCTATTCACTCCCTGTGCTCTGTCCCAAAGATGTTTCAACAATTCTCCATCACACACAGACTATGCGCCAATGTCAGATGCTGCCAATATTGATAGCCACACCAAGGATCACATATTCTGGGAGGAATATTTTTATTATCATGTGACTTGGTTCACAAGTCTCAAGGTCTTTCTATGTATAGCAATATTGCTCTTTCTTCCTTGACAGTGTCCAAACTTCCCCATTTGCTGCACAGCTCCTGTTTCTTTTCCTGCAACTCCAACAATTGTTTTTAATTAGTGTCCTAACCAGCTCTTTTGCTCTTGGTAAAAGCCATTGCTTCTGTGACTTGAGACAGATGATGCAGTTTTGCAGCTGGCACAAGTAAAATACTCAAGCTCTTCTTGTAGCTGAGTGAACAGGTACAGTAGTTCCAGTCATGCCTTCTTAATACTTATGGGAACTGGGTCAGACTTGGCATATGGAACTCCTTCAAATGAACATATGCCTAAAGGAAATGGAAAAAACAGGTATGGAGATGGACAAACTCAGAGGTTTGGTTCAGATTTGAAGTTTCTCCAAACTTATCTGAACCTATTTTGTCCTAAAACCTTGAGTTCTGGTTTTGCAAACTGTCCAATACTTTCTGATTTGAGCTGGCCCCAGAATGGCAATGGAACAGCCTTTTTGCGGTATTTAGGTTCTCTATTGTATTAAAAGTGCTTATCCCATAGGTTAGGCACTTGTACATGAGATGCTAATTTTTCTTTTTAAATATATAAAATGCAAACAGATCAAAATCCACTAAATTCCCAAACCACTATCAATTTCAACCATTCTCAGCCCACTCATGCTCCAGTTACAAGTGGGTAGGCAGCATGGTATAGTGGCTAAGGCAGCGGACAATCGGGAGACCTGGGTTCCACTCCAGACTCTGCCATGGATCTTGGGCAAGTCGCTTCACGTCTCTTTACCTCTTTCCCCTCCCACTCTTTGTCTTGTCTATTTTACTCCTGGAGAAATTCTGCGCAACTGCAGTGCAGCAGAAAAATGCCCCTCCCCTCCACAGATTCCCTTTGCTTCCTTGCAGAAAATGGTTTCTGGAGGTATGCGGGGGAGAGAAGCTGCAGCAGTGCTCACTCACCCCTTCCCGGCAGCTGGGCAGCTCAGACACATCTGTTTGTGCTGCCAGGGAGAGACGCAAATCACCGGGGGGAGTGGGGTCTGTGGATGCCCTGGCCACCCAGGTATGTTAGTCTCAGCTGGGTTGGGGCAGGGGGGAAGAAGGATGGAGATTGAGTTCCCCCTCCCCCTTCCCTGCACAGAGCAGCTGGGGCTGGATCAGATCAAGTCCCAGAAACTTCCCCTGGCTGCAGGAAGCTCTGCACTGGGGTGGGGTGGTTAGGATTGTGAGGGGGGTTAGGTGCGGGGAGGGTCTGGATGAATGGGGGTTGGGCAGACAGGGGGAGCAGCTCCCTGTACATTGACCTCTCCCTCCACCCATGCTCCCAGAACCCTGCCCCCACCAAGTCCCCTCCGCATCAGGAGCCCCCTGCACAAAGAACCCCACCCCACCAAGCCCTGAAACCTCCACCCCATTGAGTCTTACCCCCTGAATCAGGAGTCCCCCACACCCATACCCCTACCCCACTAAGCCCCAACCAGCTGCATCCTGACCCCCTACCCCACCAAGCCCCATTCCCCCAGCCCCACCACAACCCTGAGCCCTAACCACCTTCACTTGGACTCCCCTGCAGAGTCCCACTCCCCCTGCACCCAGAACTCACACCGAGCTGCCCGCACCCACACACAGAACACTGGTACTCTTGAGGGAATTTTGACCAAAAATTTTTAAAAAATTAAAATTCTGCAAAGTTCTACATCTTTTAATTGTTAAAATAACCCAGAAATACAATAACAATATAATCACACCATTTTCAATTATTTTGGTAATTTATTTCAAAATATTTGTCAGAAAATAATTTAAAATTGTGTGGTTATACTGTGTTATTTTGACAAAATATGCAGAATTTTAAAATATTGTGTGCAGAATATTTAATTTTTTGGTGCAGAATTCCCTCAGGAGTACTATCTTGATTGTAAGGTCTTTGGGACAGGACAGCCTCTGTGTTGTACAAGGATCAGTACATTGGGCCACAATTTTAGCTGAGTCAGCATCATAACACAAATAACTACAACACCTACAACCATCAGAAACAGTCGAAGAGAAAAAACAGGCTTTGCTGGGTGTGCCCTGAAGACTCGTAAATCCAGATGGACTAAAGGTGGAGAGAGTTGGAGAGTTGAGGACTCTCCACCAACTCCGTCACCAACTCCCTCCGAATTAACACAAGTGGCTGACAGCTCATACACCCAAACTGGTTGCAACTGCTGTAGCATCTGAAGGGAAGAGAATCAGCCTCTAAAATAGCCAGGTCTCAAACCAATTTGGACTCTAAGTAGTTGTGTTTGATGTAAAATCATCACCTAGAAACCAACTGGAAGCCACTGTGCTTTTTGAGCTGGCCCCTAGATTCTAAGGCCTGGTCTACACTACGGGTTTATATAGAATTTAGCAGCGTTAAACCGAATTAACCCTGCACCCGTCCACACAACGAAGCCCTTTATATCAATATAAAGGGCTCTTAATATCGATATCTGTACTCCTCCCCGACGAGGGGAGTAGCGCTCAAATCGGTATTGCCATTTCGGAATAGGGTTAGTGTGGCCACAATTCGACTGTATTGGTCTCCGGGAGCTATCCCACAGTGCACCATTGTGACCGCTCTGGACAGCAATCTGGAGTCGGATGCACTGGCCAGGTAGACAGGAAAAGCCCCGCGAACTTTTGAATTTCATTTCCTGCTTGCCCAGCGTGAAGCTCTGATCAGCACGGACTGTACGGGAGATACTGGATCGGATCACTTTGTGGGAAGACAAATCTGTTCTATCAGAGCTCTGTTCCAGAAGATGAAATACCAAAGCATTTGAAAAAATCTCCAGACAGAGGCCACAGCAGGGACTCAACACAGTGCTGCGTGACAAGCGTAACGGAAAGCCAAAGAATCAAATGGATGGTCATGGAGGGAGGGAGTGGGGACTGCGGACTCCAGCTATCCCACAGTCCCCGCAGTCTCCGAAAAGCATTTGCATTCTTGGCTGAGCTCTCAATACCTGAAGAGTTAAAAACATTGTCCCGGGTGATTCAGGGTATATGTCATCAATTTACCCCCTCCCCCCCCCGTGAAAGAAAAGGGAAAAAAATCGTTTCTGGCCTTTTTTCAATGTCACCATATGTCTACTGCATGCTGCTGGTAGACGCGGTGCTGCGGCGCTGAACAGCAGCATCCCCTCCCCTTCCTTTCCTGATGGCAGATGGTACAAAATGGTGGAAAACCATCTTCATCATCCCGTGAGTGCTCCTGGCTGGCCTCGGTGAGGTCGGCTGGGCAACAATGGGAATGACTCCTGGTCATTCCCGGCAGATGATGCCAAAGGATTGAAAACCATCCTCATCATAGCAACTGGGGGCTGAGCTCCATCAGCCCCCACCCCTTCATGTCTAATGAAGATTCTGTACTACATGGACTATCATAGCAGCGGGAGGCTGCCTCCCCCTCATTTTATCTCACTAAAAAGTCAGTGTTTCTTATTCCTGCATTCTTTATTACTTCATCACACAAATGGGGGGATAACTGCCACGGTAGCCCAGGAGGGTTGGGGGAGGAGGGAAGGAACGGGTGGGGTTGTTGCAGGGGCACCCCCTAGAATGGCATGCAGCTCATCATTTCTGCGGGATATCTGGGAATCTGACCTGGAGCGGCTGTGCTCTCTGGTTCTCTAGTACACTTGCCCCATATTCTAGGCAGGCCTGACTCTATTTTTAGGCAAAACATAAAGAAGGGAATGACCTGGGGAGTCATTCCCATTTTTGTCCATGCGCCCCCAGCCGACCTCAGTGAAGCCAGCCAGGAGCACCCATGACAGCAGCAGACGGTACAAAAGGACTGATAACCGTCATTGCCCATTTCCAATTGCAAACGGTGCAAAATGACTGATAAACATCATCACCAATTTCCAATTGCAGATGGTGCTATAGCTGGTAACCGTCTCTTTAACCTTGCAAAGGCAAATGAATGCTGCTGTGTAGCACTGCAGTATCGCGTCTGTCAGCAGCATCCAGTACACATACGTTGACAGTGACAAAAGGCTAAATGGGCTGCATGGTTGCCATGCTCTGGCATCTGCCAGGGCAATCCAGGGAAAAAAGGCACAAAATGATTGTCTGTCATTGCTTTCACAGAGGAAGGATGGAGTGACGACATTTACCCAGATCCATTTTACAGATCCAGACTAACACGGCTACCCCTCTGATACTTGACATTTACCCAGAGTCACCCGCGACACTGTTTTTGCATTGGGATCTCAACCCAGAATTCCAATGGGCGAGGGAGACTGCGGGAACTTTGGGATAGCTACGGGCAGGGGTGAGCTGGAGCCGGTTCGCACCGGTTCGCGCGAACCCGTTGTTAAATTTAGAAGCGGTTTTAGAACCGCTTGTTAACTAGCTTCCCTGCGAGGGAAGCTTTGATGGGCTCTGCCTGGGAAGCCTGTAATTCCTCCTCCCGGCCGCCGGGGGGCGCTGCGCTGTGCTGCGAGAGCCATGTGAGCTGCCTCCTGGCCCTGTTGCTGCTCCTGCTCTTTGGACCTCTGGCCCTGGGACTCCTGCTGCTGCCTGGTGAGTCCCTGGCTGCGTCCTGCTGCTCCCAGTCCCCGCCCCCCCCGTGTGAGTGTCTGCGCCCCTCCCCCGCCTTCCCTGCCACAGTGGGCCCCTGCCTGCCCCTGCCCCCAGCCACCCGCAGCCACCCCCTGCCCACAGCCACCCGCAGCCAGCCCCTGCCCGCAGCCGCCCGCAGCCAGCCCCTGCCCCCAGCCACCCGCAGCCAGCCCCTGCCCGCAGCCAGCCCCTGCCCGCAGCCAGCCGCAGCCAGCCCCTGCCCACAGCCGCCCCTGCCCCACCCCTCCCCCCCGCCAGCAGCCCCTGCCCCCAGCCGCCCCTGCCCCACCCCTGCCCCCAGCCAGCAGCCCCTGCCCCAGCCACCCCAGCCAGCCCCTCCCCCAGCCCCCCCCTGCCCGCAGCCACCAGCCCTGCCCCCTGCCAGCCCCAGCCACCCCCTGCCCGCAGCCACCCCTGCCCGCAGCCACCCCCTGCCCCACCCCCTGCCCACAGCCACCCGCAGACAGCCCTCTGCCCACAGCCGCCCTCTGCCCGCAGCCAGCCCCTGCCCCCAGCCACCCACAGCCAGCCCCCTGCCTGCAGCCAGCCCCTGCCCACAGCCGCCCCCTGCCCCCAGCCACCCGCAGCCAGCCCCTGCCCACAGCCGCCCTCTGCCCACAGCCAGACCCTGCCCCCAGCCACCCGCAGCCAGCCCCTGCCCACAGCTGCCCTCTGCCCCACCCCCTGCCCACAGCCACCCGCAGCCAGCCCCTGCCCACAGCCGCAGCCAGCCCTTGCCACAGCCACCCTCTGCCTGCAGCCAGCCTCTGCCTGCAGCCCCTGCCACAGCCACCCCCTGCCTGCAGCCACCCCCTGCCCGCAGCCACCCCCTGCCCACAGCCACCCGCAGCCAGCCCGACTGCATCACCTGCCCACAGCCAGCCCGTGTCACTCCCTGCCTCCAGCTAGCCCTGCCCCACGCCCCTATCTGCAGCCAGCCCCAAATCCACTGGTGCCCTGCAGTTCCCAGGGCAGTAACCCTGCACACCTGCTTCAATGAGGGGGGGGCAGGGAGCAGCTGGGACCCACACATGTGCACACCCTAGAGTGACCAGACAGCAAGTGTGAAAAATCGGGATGGGGGTGAGGGGTAATAGGAGCCTATATAAGAAAAAGACCCAAAAATTGAGACTGTCCCTGATCACCACCCACACATGTGAAACGGAGCTCATTTCTAGTTCAGCCCCATCTTTTTAAAAAAGAACTTTAGGTAGGGTTAAAATACATCTGTATTTTCCTGGACATGTCAGGCTTTTCGGTTCTTAATCACCTCCTGGGAAAATATGGACGTATGGTAACCCTATTGGTACAAAAAATACATGCTGTCGCACATCCCTTAAATCAGAACTTTTTATAGGGAACCCGTTGTTAAGATTTTGGCAGCTCATCACTGGCTACGGGATAGCTACCCACAGAGCAACGCTCCGGAAATCGACGCTAGCCTCGGTACATGGACGCACACGGCTGAAATAATGTGCTTAATGTGGCCGCGTGCACTCGACTTTATACAATCTGTTTTAAAAAAACGGTTTATGTAAAATCGGAATAATCCCGTAGTGTAGACATACCGTTAGGATCATCATAGGGAGTAGCTAGTTAAAGGAGATGATGTAATGCTAGCATGGGAGTGACTCTGAAAAGTCCATGCTCATTCCACATTGAAAAAAACAATCTACAGAGGCATATGAGGCTGATGAACTGAGGCAAAACTCATTCCAAATCTAGTCAATAAGGCTCTGAAAGCATAGCTGGAAAACTACCTGGCATTCGGAAGACAGACGTCAATGGGCAATTCACCTTTAAAAAAATAAATCACCAATGAATGCATCACCCGGAATCCAATGTACAATGCCAAAGATACAGACATTATAAATTTGATAAGGAACTACACAAAACATATATTTTTACCAGGCCAGTAGAAGATCAGCAGTAGCAGAAAAAAATGCTGAAGAACATGAAATTTATGTAGTGATGGATGTCCTCATTACCACTTCCAAACTAGCAAAACTATCTGGTTTACCAGACTTTTTCTGGTCATGCACCCAGATGTCTGGACAGACTGATTATAGATCTACAAATCAAACAAAAAAATCTTTGCAACATGATCTTGTGCCCTCCAAATTCAGGATCTGAGACCGCGTAAGATGGAAAGTTACAAGGATGGGGGTCCTTAACTGAACACCCAGCCGATAACCAAGTTCTGCCAGCAAAGTCACCCAAATTAAATGTCACTAATGCCTTGAACTGTAGCCAGAGTATACACTCACACGCACCGTCGTGAAGGCTAGCCTGCTTTCTGCACAATGGTTGATGTTTCCGAAGCTCTCTAGAGCTGCCCCATTACAGAAATGGTAGCTACAGATAAATACAAGAGCATGGGGAACAGTGGGGAGGTCCGCATGAGAAAAGGTCTCAACACCCTCCTCAGCCCAGCCACAGACGGAAAGAGTCGTTATAAGACGTCACTGCTATCTGCAGATTCATAATGGAAAGGTACAAGCAGGAGAACCAAAAGCTGCAACTATAAAGAGCAGAATGAATAGACTGGGCAAACTCTTTTAGAGGTAAAGTCTGGGATTAGTTTAGGTTTTGGACAAAAGTTTGGACTAGCTTTTCTTCCGTAGATTTTAAAGCGGGGGGGACCATTGTGATCATATAGTCTGATCCCCTGCATAACAAAGGAATGTTAGTGTATGTTTCAGAAACACATGCAATGTAGGGTCACTAATTAGCAAGTCACTGTGCAACCATAGTAAGTGACAGCCCTGCCCCAAACTGCTCACAAGCCAAGTGTTCATTTTCCAAGCTTTGTGAAATACACAATATAAACAGACTAGTCAGTGTCACTTTGTTTCTCCTAGCTTAACAGGATGCTACTAATGTTTGCCTTGCAAACACTGTAGAGGAATGTTTATTTATTAAAATAGAATTGTTTGTTTGAATTTTAAACTAGTGTGGGGAAACTATTGACCTTTGATTTTTTTTTTAGACTAGAAGGATTTTTGCAAAAGCTATCTAAATTTCAGACCAAATTTGACTTGGCCCTTAAACAGGGGTGCAGGGTATATCATTAGTGGCAACAACCTTGCCTTTTCTTAGATGATCAGCAAGGAAAGACAGCCCATGTTCAAAACCTTGAGATAACAATCCCTTATAGATATTATACCAAAATACAGCATTATGCAAAGCAGTGCGAGTATTCTGGTTTAGATCCACTTAGAACACAATGGTATCAAACTGCATTGTTAACTTTGCTACTGTCCAACTGGTATAGGATGGGAACCCAGCAACAGGGAGCCCTCTTCAAACTTGCAGGAATCTGCCCAGCACACAAGGCAGAGGGATAGAATTCCCCCGTTGTTGCTAGGCCACCATGCACTACATCCATGCATGTATTCAAGCCATCATCAATAATTGCACCTGTTTGAAGCGGTGGTTGCTGATGCCCAGAGTAAGTGAGGCTGACATTGCCTTTACTGCTCCTGCCCCTCAGTGCAAACTATCTCCTCTGCCCCCTCACCAGTGCAGAGCGTTCCCATGCGGAGAAGGCTGCCTACCTTCCTGGATATGGTTATATGCTGTTATTAAGCACCTGTAAATGTATCATTTCTGGGACTTTTTTTGATGAAAACTGGAATTCCTTTTTGGGAGGGGAGGGATAGTTCAGTGGTTTGAGCACTGGCCTGCTAAAGTCCAGCATTGTAAGTTCAGTCCTTGAGGGGGCCACTTAGGGATCTGGGGCAAAATCAGTACTTTGTCCTGCTAGTGAAGGCAGGGGGCTGGACTCCAGGGGCAGCTCTAGGTATTTTGCTGCTTCAAGCACAGCAGGCAGGCTGCCTTTGGCGGCTTGCCTGTGGGAGGTCCCCAGTCCCATGGATTTGGCGGCACGCCTGCGGGAGGTCCGCCGAAGCCGTGGGACCAGCAGACCCTCCGCAGGCATGCCGCCGAAGGCAACCTGCCTGCCGCCTTCACGGCAACCGGCAGAGAGCCCCCCCGCCATGGCTTGCCACCCCAGGCACGCGCTTGGCATGCTGGTGCCTGGAGCCGCCCCTGCTGGACTAAATGACCTTTCAAGGTCCCTTCCAATTCTAGGAGACAGGTATATCTCCATATATTTAAGTTCCTTTTAGATCTCCAGCTGATGTAAATCAATACTGAAATCAGACACTGATTTCACCAGCTGAGGGTTGGGACCCTTAATCCTCCCAGGTTTGCTTTATCAATTCATTAGTTTCTCTCATTTTCCCTCCATTTTTTCCTTTATCTAGTTGCCTTCACTTAATTAATGTTGCTTTCTTAATACACTATTCCCTCTTCAGGGCAATAGCTTGACTCACAGGTGCTGGAAACATCTGAAACAAACAGCAAAAACTCATGTGGGGATTGAGCATGCCATGGACAACATTAACTTAGATACTAATGGATTCCTTATTAAAAATGGCCTTGCCAAGCGTATGTTACTCTGTTAATTATTTATGATTATTAGTAAATATTCCACTAACATTTTGAATCCCATTCACTCACAGATGGAAAATGAGAGCAGCTCCAGTCTATGAAGAAAACACCCTTGAGCTTCTGGAACTTGTTGCCTGATTTTCGTGGTCTTATTTTTGACTAACTTTTTCTGCAGCCCCTTCCCCTACCTTGAAATCCTTCTCTTTCACTCACCACTTAGGGCAGAGGTTCTCAAACTGGGGGTCGAGACTACTTCGGGGGTCACAAGGTTATTACATGGGGGGATCGTGAGCTGTCAGCCTCCACCCCAAACCCCGCTTTGCCGCCAGCATTTATAATGGTGTTAAATATATAAACAAGTATTTTTAATTTATAAGAGGCGAGATTCTACCTGGCCCTTAAACAGGTGTGCAGGGAAAGCACAAGGACCTGTCTCCCAGTGCAGAGCCAGGGTACGCTTCAGTCACATTTTCTAGCTGTTCTCCATAGCCACAAGGGTTAGAAACTTAAAAATGAAAATAGCAATTCTCACCTGGTCACTTGACTCTAGGTGCTGAAGCTTTACAAGACTCAAATATCACAAAGCTTGTGATTATATTGCAAGATTTGGCAACACTGGAAGTTACTGAGGCGTTGAATACCTTGACCTCCATCATAGATGATGCTATTCATGTTTCATTAATTGGCTCACCTCTAGCTACTTGCACACCTTAGCTGTTCAAAAGGGGAGGGCAGTCCCTCTGCCTGTATTCCACATTCCTTCTTAGACTTCTTTGAGATATATTGTGCAAAATGCAGGAGGCAGATGATATAGAAAACATTGGTCACTAGAGGCTTGTCTTTACTGCAGCATTAACTTGAGTTATAACTCTAGCATAGGGTTGCCAAGCGTCCGGTTTTTGACTGGAATGTCCACTTAAAAAGGGACCCTGGCAGTTCTGGTCAGCAAAGTCCAGCTGGCCACAGTGGCTGGCTCCGCACAGCTCCCAGAAGCGGACGGCATATCCCTCCAGCTCCTAGGTGCAGAGGTGACTGGGGGGCCTCCATGCCCTACCCCTGCCCATGGCACAGGTGCCACCCTGAGCACCGGCTCTGCAGCTCCCATTGGCCGGGAACCATGACCAATGGGAGCTGTGGGGATGTCAACTACAGATGAGGGTAACATGTAGAGCCCTCTGGCCCTGGCTGCCTCTATGCCTAGGATCCGGAGGGACATGCCGGCCATTTCCGGGAGGTGCCTGAGGTAAACACCACCCATAGCCCACATCCTGAACCTCCTCCTGCATCCCAAGCCCCTGCCCCAGCCCTGGTCTCCCTCCCACACCCAAACTTGCTCTTGGAGCCCGGATCTCACACCCCTTCCTGTGCCCCAACCCCCTGCCCCAGCTCAGAACCCCCTCTTACCCCCAAACTCCCTCCCAGACCCTGAATCCCACACCCCCTCCTGCACTCCACCCCCGTGCCCCAGTCCTGAGCCCGCTCCTGCACTCTGAACCCCTTGGCCCCAGCCCGGAGCCCCCTCCTGCACTCCAAACCCCTGATCCCTGGCCCCACCCCAGAGCCCGCACCCCCAGCCAGAGCCCTCACCCCCCTGTCCCAGCCCAGAGACTCCTCCTGCACCCTGAGCCCCTAATTTCTGGCCCCATCCCAGATCTCTCACCCCCAGCCAGAGCCTCCTCCCATACTTCAAACCCCTCAACCCCAACCCACAGCCCAGAGCCCCCTCCTACACCCAAAACCCCTCATCTCCAGCCCCACTCCAGATCCCGCACCCCCAGTCAGAGCCCTCACCCCGTCCCACACCCCAACCCCCTGCCCCAGCCCAGTGAAAATGAGCGAGTGAGTAAGAGTGGGGGAGAGCAAGTGACAGCGGGAGGGGGATGGAGTGCACAGAGCACGGGGCATCGGAGAAGGGATGGGGCAGGGGTGGGACAAGGGTGTTTGGTTTTCTGCAGTCAGAAAGTTGGCAACCCTACTCTAGTGTCGCCCCTAACTAAAGTCCTGTCCACATACACAAACCCCTAACTTGAGTGTGGTGATGCTTTTAAGTCTAGTTGGCTGGCCCATCAAGGGAGTATAGATGAATCCTTGAGTTACTGCAATTAGACAATTGCTAATGCACCCCCAATAGTGTACATGCAGGCTAGCTCCACTCAAGTCCTCCAATGCCTAGCAGCAATTCCCCGTGTGCTCAGAAAGGACAGACAAGTTCTCCCACAATTGACTGGGAAAGAATTCATGCAGAGAACCATGAGATATGGCCCCAGAAGTCTTAGTGCCAGGCATGATGGAGTGCAGCAGCAGTGTGGACACAGCAGCTCAAATGTTATTTCAGTGTGGCTGCTATCGCTCAATCTCCAGTAATTGGACAGCCAGATTTTCGGATAATCTCAGCTCCCAGTCAAGTACCAAAGTAAGTGGCCAGATTTTCAAAAGGGGTCATTACATTGGGTGCTGAGTTCTCTTGAAAAACTGGGCATAAGTGTGACAAGAGGAGCTGCTGGGTTCTGATCACTCTTGAAAACTTTGTGTAGTTGTGGATGCTGAGCACTTAAAAAACTGACCTCAGAAAAGCTCAGTACTACAAGGTGCTGAGTACTCCAGCCTCAATCCAGCAAGGGACTAAAGCATATATCCATCCACTGACTTCAACGGGACCACTTGCATGCTTAGAGTTAAGCATATGCATTAGAGTTTTAGAGCATATGCTAGTTCAGGACCAGAGTGCAAAGCACCTTGCAGGATTGAGCCCAGCATAACTCCGTTTGCATGGCTTCTTTCAACAAACCAGACACAAACTCGGGAGAGGCCACAAACAGCAAAAGCTTGTGGAAAACTGACATGGGCCGCACTTGTAATGAGCCATCAGCAGCTCACAAACACAATTAAAAACTAAAGCAAGGTGGGGAAGGACTGAGGGTGGTTAGCTTCTCTGAAAGGAACACAAGCCACTACTCTCATACTGTGGTGACCACCTTAAACTGATTTACTGTAGGAGGACCCAGGTTATGAGGCTATAGCTTGCAGAGAGCCTTTGCCTGATGCTATGAAACACCATCCCAGAATTAGAATGGTGACTGCAGCAGCCACTAATATTGTAAGTAACTCTTTAAATAATGAGCCAATTAACATGAATTAAGCGGAATTTTTATAGAAACTCTCATCGCACCCACATTAATAACAAATGAGTGCATTAGAATTAATAATATTAGAGTAACTACCAAAGAAATTAATGATTAGGCCATTATATCTATGTAACCGGGTTGCCATTAATTCTCACATTTGAATGAGGCATATCATACAGTGACAATAGAAAAGAACAAGGAACCGCCTCGCCTGTATTACCCTATTTCCTTACCTCATACCAAAGGCATACACCCAAATTCCTACTAATAAACATCTTGCTTACTGCTGAATTTTCTTTCCCTTATTAAGTGTAAAACTGAATGTACGGCTCTTATCACAATTATACTCTACTAGAAGGTTGATTACAAAAACTGCATCTGTTACATACTGCCAGAAGAGACATACATAGGTCATAGGTCATCAATGTTTAAAAGGGGACTGGATAAATTCATGGTGGCTAAGTCCATAAATGGCTATTAGCCAGGATGGGAAAGAATGGTGTCCCTAGCCTCTGTTCGTCAGAGGATGGAGATGGATGGCAGGAGAGAGATCACTTGATCATTGCCTGTTAGGTTCACTCCCTCGGGGGCACCTGGCATTGGCCACTGTCGGTAGACAGATACTGGGCTAGATGGACCTTTGGTCTGACCCGGTACGGCCTTTCTTATGTTCTTATGTTCTTATGTTATGTTCATAGGTAGGGTTTTGGAGCCCCAGTTAAAAACAACTTAACTTCAGACACAAATAGTCCCACTGAAATCAATGGGGCAGATCAGACATGACATTAAGCTTGTGCAAGTCATTGTAGGATTAGGGCCTTATGAAAAGCAAAAAGGCAAATTTACCTCATCCCACACTCTGTCAGTATAGTTTCTGCAATCTTTAAATGGGCACAAGCAATATGTTTTTGATAGGAATGTATCCTAATTACCAGTTATAGTATTTTACATATATCAAAAAACTATAAGCATTGCTATAACTTCAAGAAGATGAAAAGATGCATATTTATGGATAAGGGATCAAAAATTAAGATGAAAACATTTATCAGCGTTGCAAAATGTCCCAATTTTATTGTGAGTCTGACTTGTTTTTCTTAAAGCCCCAGCTTCTGGAGTCAGGTGAACACATGAGAATCTTTTTTTTAGGGAAAAATAAAGACTGAAAGCTTCTAGCCTCCTGGTTTTAAAGAAAAGCTTGAAAATATAAACTGTAAAGCTTCAAACTGGAAGGAAAATAAAAACCCAACATTTTTTTAATCTAATTATTTTTGCATTACAAAGAACAAGTAACATGAAAGTTTCCACTAACGAGTATGAAGTCTTGAGATAAGAGCTGAAAATCAGCTCAGGACTCCCTTGACTCCATGGCTTGCTGCATTGCAGGGGGGAGGGAGAGGGGAATAAAAAACAGGAGACTATTTCCTCAAAACTAGAAAGGGTCAAATTTCAACTAGTTGCAACTTTAGAAGTATATTGGAGGCTGGTCTTTTAAAAAGGCAATTCCAGGCCCCGTGGCCCCATTCTGTGTTCACTTTGGAACAAGGGAATTCTGGGAGGTGTCACTCCCAGAGGGACCCTGGGAATTACAGGCTGCTGCAAGGCATGCTGAGGAGTGCCAGAAACGCCTCAGTCTTATCTCAGCAGGGAGAAGTGGGGCTTGCTGTGAGTCCCTCTGCAGAGGAAGGAGGGGCTAGATCTGGAGTGGCTTCGGAAGAGGACTGTAAAGTGCTAAGGAAGAGGAGGGGACCCTGGCAGGGCTATGTTGCAGTAAGTTAATACTGTGAGCCCTGCAATGAGGGATGAAGATGTAAGAGCTATAGTGAAAGCAAGAGAGAGACTGTCTGGCTTGAGATGAGAGAAGTGCTGTGAACCTAAAGTCCAGGCATGTACTTACCTCCTTCTTTAGGAGTCTGAGATCCAGGTGGCCCCAGAGAGGCTGGTGGCCCAAGGAGAGCAAAGGACTGTTCTGTTTCATTGCTCATCGCCCCCGGGAAGGGGAGGACCCTACGCTTAGGGTTGAGAGCTAAGCTACATCAAATTACTCAAGACCAAGGTAGGACGACTGAAGCACAACTGCATCCTGATGTCAGAAAGGCAGAATACCTGACAAGGACCATTGCAATGAAATTATTTGTAAATCAAGGAGCATAATTCTTCTCCACCCTATAAGTAACCACAAAACTGAATCTTTTCTGTTCTAAAATGAATGGGTATGTGTGAGAACTGAGCTGATGAATGAACCTTGGTTACAACAAAAAGAACAGGCATACTTGTGGCACCTTAGAGACTAAGGTGACATGCATCCGACGAAGTGGGCATTCACCCACGAAAGCTCATGCTCCAAAATGTCTGTTAGTCTATAAGGTGCCACAAGACTCTTTGCTGCTCTTAGAGACTAACACATTTATTTGAGCATAAGCTTTTGTGGGCTTATGCTCAAATAAATTTGTTAGTCTCTAAGGTGCCACAAGTATTCCTGTTCTTTTTGCAGATACAGACTAACACGGCTTCTACCCCAAAACTTGGTTACAACATGAACTATGGAGGGAAGATGCCCTCCTTCACACACCCCACTCATGCAGCGTCGTTGTTCCAAAGTCATATAAATAGAACGATGCTATTGATGACGACTAGTATGTTCTTGGACTGAAATTATGGGCCAGACCAAGATACCCTTACATATAGCTCTACACCATGAGCATTAAGTCAACATGGCTACTTCTGAGTAGGGTATTACTCCATATACGTAAGGGTAACTCAGTTTGGCCCTACAGCAAGAGTTCTCCCATTTAAACAAGGGAAACTGCACTCCCATTCATTCTCACTTTCAGCTCTCAATGTATCTGTTCCATTAGTTTAGTTGGTAGTAAAGCTGTGCAGCAGTGGAGGCTGAAACCCATTTTTCCTGGATATATTTGGATAATAGTTGTGTTTGGAGGGCAAGAGGGTGACCAAGTATTCAGACTGGTGTCTGGTTATTGGCTTGAATCTCTATGTGTAGTGCTGATAGATGAAAAGAAGCAGGGGACCTTTCAGATACTGGTCTATGGAATGCTCCTGAGGTGGCTCTAACTATTCCTTCTAAATTTGTAATGGCAAAAACAGAAAAAAAATATTGCATAAACAGTTCCTAAATTCACAATCATCCCAATGAATATCAAATGGTGACATGATGATAGGCTAGGGACAAAATTACTGAAAATTATAGACTACATTTTTGCTTCAGAATTCCACTCTTTAAAACAGAAATCAGAATAAGCCAGAGAAACTTAACATTATGAGAAGGGGTTACATTGCAACCCACACTGTGTTGCAAATCAGAGGGCAAACCAACACCTGTTTTAATCATGAAACACAGTTATCTGTCTATTTATATCTTAGGTAATTATGTCCCCATAACCAGAGTATCTGAGCACTTCACAAAGATTAATATATTTTCACAAGACTCCACGAGATAGGGAAGTACTATTACTCCCATTTTCGTAAGCCACAGACTAAGCTGCCCAGGAAGTTTGTGGAGAAGGGAAGTGAGCTCAGGTCTCCCTAAATTGTAGGCTAGGCCCCTAGCCATGGGATTGTTAGTCAGAATCTATTATCCTTATGAAAGACACTAGCCACGTATCACACCCATTATTGTTCTGTCTTCCATTTTAGAAGAGTACACTGAAACATAGTGGCTTGCCAAAGGGCACTCAAAGAATCAGTGGCAGAGATGAGAACAAAAACATTATCAGAAAATATACACATCTCTAAGCCTCACCTTACTCATCTATAAAATGGGAATAAATAAACTACAACAGATATTTACCCACCTCATATGAGTGGTGAGGCTTACTTGATTGTAAAAATGCTTCAAGATGAAAGGTACTATATAGAACTGCAATTCTGTGAAAAAATGTATTTACTCCTACAGTGAGGGAAAAGCACTTAGAAATTACGGAAGCAAAATCCATCTAACGTCATAAAACACCCCCCTCATATGACTTTTCTATAGCTGAATGCACACTGCTGGATGAAAGATGTTCATTGGGTGAATACTACTAGTGAGAGATGTTTCACGAGAGACATAGATAAGCTAGAGCAGCCCGAGATTGTTCAAACTGATGCAGGGGGCCACACCAGCCCTCAGGTCCAGAATCACGGGGGTGAAGTGGGGATTCTATTTCCTCCTAAGAGGAATGACACACAATCCGGCTAAAGGTGACTCCTACTTCTAAGAACGTTCTGAATTAAAGTTCCTCCAGGATCTTTCATCCTTCACTCCCCTCTTTCACGGGCAGTTCTGCACAGAGGGCATTTGGGAACTCTCTCTGACCTAAGACTAATGAAAGCCCCATACGTGCTGTGTATGTGCTTAGCGGAGAGTAGTTACAGGCTCAAACAATCTCCATAACTTTTGAAAATCTACTTAGATTCTGTCTGCTTCAAAATCGTTTAACAACCACACCAAACACAGCAATAATGAACATCTGGCCATGTGGCAGCTGTTGGGGATGATGTATAAAAACAAAAACATGACAGCTTGTTTTTCATAAGGCAGATTGGATCAGCATGGCCAAGAGCAGGAAATGGAAATTGAAAATGTGTGTATATTACACTAGCAAAGCCGCGAGTCTTTATCCTGCAATGGGAAGGGCCTTTTGGGGGGGCTGTAGGTCCAGCAGCCATTGGGGGAACGCTTGTCATAATGATGGGCTTCCTAGATGTCCTTCAAGGATGGGGCTGGAGGGAGCAGGTCAGGATCTGGGATGATGCCTCTGAGGCATGATGCCTCTGCATGGTACTTGTTACACTAAAGCAATTTAAACACTGAGGTTGCAGAGTTAAGGGCTCAAGCTAGGAAATGCCAGTATTAAAGGTGTCCCCTTGCGCATTCTATTCAAGATTTTGCTTCACCCTCATAGTTCAATGTATAACCCCATGCCTGATTTAGCACACATCATTCTGAGCCTGCTGTGAATACAGAATTTTCTTATTGGCTATTCTATGGTGCTCATCAGTGTAGTACCTGAGTCCTGAACACACGTTAATTGTTATATTTACAACACACCTGCAAGATATTATTCCCATTTTAGAGATGGGGAATTGAGGCACAGATTAAGGCCAAAATTCCCCAATAACTTCGGGTCCCCAGCTTGAGATGCCAAGGGCCTAACTGTTCAGAATATTTAGCCTTTTTATAGCCCTTAATATGTTCAAAACACAGCTCCCATTCTCTTGTAACTGGGGGCTCAGCACTTCTGCAAATCAGGCCCCAGGTGTCTCAAGGTGGGCACCTATAATACGAGGAACACACAATTTGTGGCCACCTAGGCCATCAGCATTACACAAGAACTCTGTGGAAGAGCTAAAATCCAGTTCTCCAAGATAGCATTCAACTGCCTTAACCATGAGACCACATTGCCTCTTCCCGCAGTTCTCTGACCTGTTCACTACACACCCTCCAAATTCTGCAGCAAATGAGGCAAGGGGTCTTGCAGACAACAGACTCATTCACTACAGACCCCTGATTCTTTCCCTGAGCATCATCCACTCTACCACTAGCTAGGGAGGGCCCACATATTGCTAGTGGGTTGCTCGTTAGGTACTATCAAGTAAATAGGCTTAATAGACTATTATAAAAAAAAATTATTTGGGAAAACTTCAAAAACATTTCACATGGAGGCAGAGACAGTCAAGAAAATGCCAGTCTAAACTGTGTAAGTTTGGCGAAGTGATGAAGTCTGTAAACAAGGTCTCATAATGGGGAGTGTTAACAACCTTAACTTTAGGACATGCTGATAGTATGTCCTGTGACATGGCTCTCACTACCACGGTATCTGAGCTCCTCACAGTCTCTAATGTATATATCCTCACAACACCCCACTGAGATAGGAAGCATGATTATCCTCATTTTACAGATAGGATTCATACACAGAGAGCCCAAGGTCACACAGGAAGCACATGGTGGAGTCAGGAACTGAAACTGAGCCTCTGATATGCCAGGCTAAAGCCCTAACCACTGGACCATCCTTCCATTCATGTGACTGGGACTGCATCCTCTACATAGATCACAGTGGATCTATTGATTTTAGAGGCAGAACACTGCTTCTGGCTGGGTAAAATCCTCCCCTCACCCCTTGCAGAATATAAAGAGAAACACCATAAGAGAAACCTTATCTTCTTGTCCCCTATGTGAAGGGCATATGGGACAATATGGTCCCAAGTGAGTATCATAGAATCATAGAATCTCAGGGTTGGAAGGGACCTCAGGAGGTCATCTAGTCCAACCCCCTGCTCAAAGCAGGACCAAACCCAACTAAATCATCCCAACCAGGGCTTTGTCAAGCCTGACCTTAAAAACCTGTAAGGAAGGAGATTCCACCACCTCCCTAGGTAACCCATTCCAGTTCTTCACCACCCTAGTAGTGAAAAAGTTTTTCCTAATGTCCAACCTAAAAGTAATCCACCAGTACTAGATCTTTTCAGTGCTGCCAAAAACTTAGACAGCTGTACTGGCTTCACTTTGACGGCAAAGGCAAAACTATTACACTCCGATAGAATTAGGGTGACCAGACAGCAAGTGTGAAAAATTGGGACGGGGTGGGGAGTAGTAGGCACCTATATAAGACAAAGCCCCGAATATCAGAACTGTCCCTATAAAATCGGGACCTCTGATCACCCTAGACAGAGCTACTGTATTTATATTCTGTGAAATTAAGCACTGCTTTTATATTGATGCTATACTGCTTACCCATAAAAACACTATTCCATAAAAAAGCAAAGTTAAATATACTTACAATTTGGATTGTAAGATCAAGTATTGTGATTCAAGAAATTCCAGAAGTTAAAGTTGCTCTGGCAATGCCAACTCACTCACAAGACACAGCCAGTATATTTTGAGCCAGACTCGGCTCCCACTGAACTCAGTGGGAGTTTTGTCGTTGACTGAAGAGCACTATTTCTGATTGGGAGTCAGAAATGAGCAGGAGAAACACCATGTGGCGTATCCTTTACTCCTGCAGAAATAAACCAGATTTCCTCTCCTCATAACTGGCTTTTCTGTAGCTGTACACGAGTACTGATTTTCATGACTTTAATAATATACAGTAGATCCTATTAAAAGTTAACAGTTGTCAAATGTTACCATAGATCTCCTATTCTACACGTGGGCGTGAAGGGGTGGGAGAGGAATTATGGTGTGTTCAGATACCGCTGTGTGGTAATGGTTAGGAAAATGATGATTTCTTAATGGTGGCCACCACATTGGAAATGTGGGCTTTGATCCTGCAGTGAGCTCCACATGAATTATTGCAAGAGCAGGTCTATAGTCTGCACTTAAAACTTGCTTTACTCTCTGAAACACTGTGGTGCTCTAGTACCGCAAAGGCCAACTTTGTTGCTGCCGCTCCTACCTGATATTTTGAGACTTCCACTTGCTCATCTTCATTTAGAAGTCATAATTCATATCATTATCTTGGGCCTGGGTCTTGTTCACCACCACCTCTGGATCAGACCAGAGGGCAAAGTAAGTCTCAGCTGGGCATGAAGACTATCTCCGTCCATCCTGGTCTGGACTTATGGGTGAACTGAAAAAACTTCATTCGAGTGAGTGGTGTGAGCTGGTGCACTGGGTCGCTATGCCACTGAGTGACCCTGTGCAGCAGGTCACAAAGACACTCATTCAAATTTGGCCTGGCTACCCCATGATGGAGGAGCAAGTGGGCCAGATCTGGGTGGCGTTGTGACCCCATGTACCAAGTCACAATGCCACTCACTCATTTAAGGGAGTGAAGTTCTTTCAGTCTGTGCATAAATCCGCATCGGCATAAAAAGTTTGGACAAATTTGGGCCCCAGGCATGAGCAGTTTTATAGCAGTTTTGTAAATTTCAGATAGAAAAAAAACAAAATATCAAAAATTAAGGCCCTGATCTTGCAAACAGACATATAACTTTCAACACATTAACAGTCCCATTGTGGGACTATTCTGTTTAGAATTAAGCATGCGCATAAGTGTCTGTAATACCAGAAGCTAAAATTGTGTTTAGTGGCATAAAATCTATTACTTTAAAACAAAATTGCTTCAGTGTTAAAGAAAAGTTCTTTAGAATTTCAATATATTAACAAAGTTAGAATAAACTGTTTTACATACAGGCTGAAACTTTCAAAAATAAGAATCTAAAGTTAGGATCCTAAACAATTTAGCAGCACAAATCCCACTGATTTCAGACTGCAAACTCTGGTGAAGTATAATCTGGCTGCAACATTTCAGCTTCCTAAACTTGTGGAAACTCAGTATATGAAGGTGATGGTGATTGCAGATATAACACAGGCTATTTTCTTTACATATGTGTTTTGGATTTGTGATAGTCACAGAACAGGTGAAGTCCAAGGTCTCGCTATCACTTTAGGTGTGAAACTTCTAAGGAGGAAGAATTTCTATGTAAAATCTTAAATTATACTAACAATTGAGGAAACTAGTTAAAGAAACAAGAACAAAGCATCCACTTTAGCAAATAAAGACTACAAAATGGGAAGAAAGTAAAGAACTAGCAAGATGTAAAAAATATGAGATGTAAACTTTTACAAATGATTTCAAAAAAATCCTGACTTGTATCCGTCCTCCTCTGCTCACAGGCTCAGAACTGGGCCCTAAGGCACTTGCTTTTATCATTTAATATTAAAGGTGCAACTGAAAGCGACATCGTGGTTAAGGCCAAGATAGTGAAGACTCCTACTGGGAAAATGAGTTGATATAGAACTCTTAAAAAATCTTTAGGGATTTATTTGGTCTTGAGGGATTAAAGTCCCTAAGTGACCTGTCTCTATCTAAGGAGCAGTCTGAACACCAGTGCTCTTTTAATATCTTGATTACTTTTCTGACTTCATCTCTACCTGCTCTTCAGAACCCCTCCCTCTTTTTTCTAAGTTGATTTCATACTGGTGAACGATTCCAGCAGACTGAAGTCCTTAACCCAAAATACGTAACAAACTCACAGGTCTGACGATGCAGGACCCTGACTATGTCCCTCAGTTTGCCTCAGTCCTAACTTCTAGGGCTAAGAAAGTAGGTCCCAGTGCCTGTTCACTCATTGGCCTTTTAACTGGGAGTGCCAAAACGGGGGTCAGTTATAATATAATAGATTATAAAGTCCTGTCCCCTGGGAGTTGGTATTGGCCCATCGACTCTAAAATTCCATAATTGAAGCAGTTGTAGTTCATACATGTCATGGTATGATCTACATGTGCAATTCTGTATAGATATGATTAATCAAAAGGGATCACTTGAGCTATTTGTTTAAAATTAGAAAACAGATAAATACTAGGATCATAACTGAAATATTCAAATTCTATAGACGTATCTCCCGGTTACACCTCCATTTGGTTTTCCGAAATGGATGGACGATGAGAAAGAAAGGACCACGTCTGTGTGGTGTTTGCCATCTTTTGAGAGGTTCTGACAGAGGTGAAATGGAGACAGGTAGGGGGAAAGCCCAAGATTTCTTGATAAAAGTTCACTGGAAAAGACTTCTTTGCTTTCAGGAGGCATTTGTCTTTTGTTGTTGAAGAATACACCCCATTTGGATTTCCTTAAGACTAAATCATATTTCCCTAAGAAAAGGAATTCCAAGGAGTGGGAAAGAAATCAAGGGCCTCTAACCAACTTCCAAAAAATCCAGTTTCTTAACTCCCAAAAGTTTTCAAGCATAGTGCAACCTCTGGGCTAATTAGTGACACCAGCTACAAAATCATGTTTCTGTCTACATTGTTTATCTACTGTGACAAGTAACACCCAAGGCTGGAGAGAAAATATTTCTTTACTATGTGATTATTTTGTGCTTTTGATGTGGCTTTATGTATAGTCATTTTCATTGTTTCTTTTGTATATATTTAGGCTGTGATCCTGAATAAGCATGTGATTAAGTGTTTGCAGGACTGGGGCTCTATTTTGTTCATTTGTCTCTGTTTATATAGTGCTTTCACACAGCAGCAGGGGAGAACATTTTAAGAATGGGAGAATATGATGGTAAACGCACAAAAACTGCAATGGGACTTTGGGGCAGATTAGAAGGGAAACTTGGGGCTGAAACTGCTTGTAAAGCATTCTTTATCAACTTGAAATCAAATCCAACAGTTCCTTAATGTAACAACATATGCTGGCTGGACATCACTGTCTGGGTATTTGCAGGTATTTTACATAGATAACCTCTTTGCATGTGTACATATCCTGTAACAAAATTCAAAAAAAGAAATCCCTTCATTTACTGGATTAACCAGAGTGAATTGATTTAAATTACTGATTTTAATCATTATGTAAATCACTGATTTTAAATCTTGTGTTGCATTTGTACTTATAGTTATTCTCCTAAATAATAGTTGATTCTCATGGTTGGTAACCATTAAAACATGTTGATTTGCAGTTAAATACAGCTAAATACTAAATTTGGTGCTTCTTTTTGCTAACGCTTATCTATACACATTTATTTAAACAATCATATAGCTTAACTTACATTTATTCAAATTCTTAATTTTTACATTTTTATTCTGTTAGAAGATGGGGAATGATGGATATCTCATTTATTAGATGATTAATTTTTTACTTGTGATTTGTATCAAGCTCTACTTGGATGGAAATTCAAATTGAATTAAAAACAAACAAACCCACCATTTTTAAATTGTTTTTGTATTAATTCAATACAACTACCTTAAGTGTGCTGGATACATAGGAAAAAAAATATCAAACCATGTTTTGCATTTAAAACTAATGGATTTATTAAACAAAGGAAGATCTGTGGTTAGTGAATTGAACTGATGGTTTCTGATCACCATGTCCTTCAAGATTTTAGAACTAGTAGATGTCATCTTCTCACACTAAGTTTTAATTCATAGATTGGTTTCCTTCTTTTTCAACTCCCTGTGTGTTTCTTAACTTTGAATGAACTAGATATTAAATTGAACTGGCTGAATAAACTGAAATGAAGAAATATTTTCTCTGCACTTACAGAAGAGGCTAGTGCTGTCAAAAGCTGGTTTAGCACTTCAACAAACTCTCGTTCCAGTGGCTTAGCTAGTGATTTAAACCACTTCAGTAGCTTGACTCTCTTTAAAACTTGGCAGCAAACATGTCCTGCTTAATATTATTTTTATTTAAATTAAATTATTTCAATAGATTGCAGTCAATTTAGGTTTTAACGTAGGTTGTAATAATTTCACGTTTACTTTAAAATAGGTTATTTTTATATATAAACCTGTATCAAATCAATTCTTTTTATTTTTTGTTGTAAATCACTGATTTTTATCCACCCTGGGATTAACACTCAGTATGAAGCACATTGCACAACATCGGCTAGTTATAAGAAAATAGGTCATGAATTAACTGTCTACAAGAGTGATGTAAACTCTGTCTCAAATTACTTCTCAACTCTGTCCTGTAGTTTGTAACTGTGTGTTACAGTTAATGGGGACATGAGGCTGCAAAAAGTCCATGGGCCCAAACTGCTCAAAGATTAGGAGGAAATCATGTCAGTTTCTTATAACAATGCAATAATCCTGGAGAATTCCTTTTCTTTCTCCAGATCAGAGAGCTAAGATGCTTGCAGCCGTGGGAAGCTTCTCTCTTTTTGTACTCCCAAGAGTCAATTTCTGAAATCCTGTGGAATAAAGAGAGATCTTTAAATGCCTTTCTAATCTCCTAGTCTTACTGTGTCCAGTTGCACACATCCATTGGCTCAGTAGGGAGAATGGTTAGTATACATTCAACTAAATATTTGCATTCTGATAGCTCCCAATAGGCTGTGGGCCCTATTGTGCTGGGTGCTGTATGAACACTGGATTGGAGTGTGACTTTCCCAGGCTTCCCCACATGCTTAGGAAGAAAGTCTGTAGGTGTTTAAAGGTGATGCTGACTGGTGCTTGGGAGAGTGTTGGCAAAGCATGGGGGGGTCGATGTTGCTATTGAAGTTATTGAAACATAAAGGTAGGGTAGGGCTAAATTGTGAAAGGGCTGAAAGGTTAAAAACTAGTTTTGTCTATGTGGAGGGGCTGAAAGAAGGGGCTGTGGTCAGAGCAACATGCAAGTAAGATCGTAGCAGCAATATTCTGAATAGACTTGAGAGGAGTAAGGTTGCAGGAGCCAAGGCCAGTAGGGAGGAAATTGCAACAGGCAAGACGTGAAATGAGAGCCTGGATGATGGTTTTTGCTGCATCTTAAGTGTTTGGATCTCCCTCCTACAGAAGGGAATCTTCCAAAGCATCTGCTATCCAGGTACGAGCCACTGCATAAATGTGATGCATCTTTAAAATACCCTAATTTCACAGATAATTGTAGGGCTCACTTTCCTTTTAGGCCCATACAGAACAGATCATTCTAGGAAACTGTTTTTGAAAATGTACATTAAAGCAGTTTCGGTTAGTATGACTTTCTTCTTGGCACACGTGAGTCACACCGTGTGGTTAAATTAGCGAAAACCATTCTCATGACTAAACAGTGACCAAAGTCTTGAGAATGGCTATCGGGTAACAATATCCTCACTGCACAATCAGCTGGTATAAACAGTTATTTAACTGTCACTTTCTAAACTGTCCAATAACTGTAGTCTAGTCCTATGCCCTGTCTGAGCTGGGACAAAGCCATGGTATCGGCAGCTGAAGTAGTTTTAAAAACAGTTTGACACTTTTCTAGCATAGTCTTGTTTGTCAACCTGTAGCTCTTGGCATTTCTCTTTATCACATCACTTGCCCTGCAAAAAGTAGGAATAAGTTAAATCAAAGTAAGATCCCAAACCTTCACCCATTCTTCAAACTGCATCAAATTCTTTCTGATGTTTAGAAATGCCAGCCCTCCGCTTCCCTCCCAGGGAGGAAAATATGGCCTCTATGCTTTATCACTACCTGCCACTTACATCAGCCAACCCTACTGTAATCTTCTGGGTTGGCTCGTACCGTTACCCTTGCCTACCTGTATCCTTGCTTGTCAGACTGAGTTTGGGGTTGTTTAGAGGATGTAAGCCAGTGGCCTCCTATTGCACTCTGCTTTGATATCAGTTTTCTTCAGAGAATCTCGTGACATCCTGATCACACAACACAGATCTCATCCTCTAAGCATACATGTGGGCTATTTCACTGCAGCAATGCACTAATGCCAAGTAACACATGCTGTGCCTCCCAGTCATCTGCCACTTTAAATATTAAAATGCACTATGGTACACCACAGTACTGTGAAATCCCAGTCCCTCCCTTTATTCTTGTCAGGCTGTCAGTTATCACACAAGTAAAGGGAAGGTACCTAGGTAGACAAGGTTTGGATAATGGATACACTTCTGCTAAGCACCAACCACTTGGCAGACATGCCAAACCCGCAAAAAAACCCGCAGAAATGGGGCTTGTTTTGGCTTAATTGGCTTGTGAGTTGCTTGTTGGCTAGTTTTTGGCTTGTAGCTCGTTGTTTGTTTGGCTTATAGCTTGTTGCTTTTTTTTTTTTAAATCGGCTCCCAGCAAGCAGGGGCAAGGGGCAAGCAGGGGCAAGGAGGGGAAAGTCAGGGGTGCACAGTGGGCCCACCACAGTCCCAGACTGCACGCCAGAGGGATCTACTCACATAGGCCTGGTCTACACTAGGACTTTAAATCGAATTTAGCAGCGTTAATTCGAATTAACCGCTCAACCGTCCACACCAGGAAGCCATTTAATTCGACCTAGAGGGCCCTTTAGTTCGAATTCGGTACTCCACCCCGACGAGGGGAGTACGGCTAAATTCGACATGGCTATCTCGAATTAGGCTAGGTGTGGATGCAAATCGAACTTAGTAGCTCCGGGAGCTATCCCACAGTGCACCACTCTGTTGACGCTCTGGACAGCAGTCCAAGTTTGGATTCTCTGACCAGCCACACAGGAAACGACCCGGGAAAATTTGAATTCCTTTTCCTGTCTGGGCACTTTGAATCTGATGTCCTGGTTGGACATCAGGGTGAGCTCAGCAGCACCTACAACGATGCAGAACTCTCCAGCAGAGGAGTCCATGCAATCCCAGAATAGAAAGAGGTCCCCAGCATGGACAGACCGGGAAGTCCTGGATCTGATCGCTGTGTGGGGCGATGAGTCTGTGCTTTCGGAGCTGCGCTCCAACAAACGGAATGGAAAGACCTACGAGAAGGTCTCCAAAGCCATGGCACTCAGAGGATACAGCCGGGATACTACGCAGTGCCGCGTGAAAATCAAGGACCTGAGACAAGGCTACCAAAAAGTCAGAGCGGCAAACGGACGCTCCGGAGCCCAGCCCCAGACATGCCGCTTCTACGAGGCACTGCATGCTATTCTAGGTGGGTCTGCCACCACTGCCCCACCAGTGACCGTGGACTCTGAGGATGGGATAGTGTCGAGGGGCAGTTCCTCGGCGATGTTCGCCGATGGGGAAGATGAGGAAGGGTTTGTGGAGGACGACGCAGGCGACAGCGCTTACAATACCGCTTTCCCCGACAGCCAGGATCTCTTCATCACCCTCACAGAGATCCCCTACCAACCCTCCCCGGCCGTTAACATGGACTCAGAATCAGGGGAAGGATCAGTCGGTAAGTGTTATAAACATGGAAACATTTATTTCTTAAAAAACAGGAATATATACTATATAAAAACTAGCTAAAAAGTTGTCCATATAAAACTATATAAAAAGAAGGTCCACACATATAGGGACGGAAGAGAAATCCTCTTCGGACACTTCCACGAAGCTCTCGTAGAAGTGCTCGAAAAGCCTCCACAGGAGGTTCCTGGGGAGAGGTGCCTTATTTGGTGCTCCGTGGAAGCACACTCTTCCGCGCCAGGCCATCCTCACGTAAAGCGGAATCACTGCCTCCACCAGCATGGCTGCATACGGTCCTGGTCTGTGCAGGGATTCCCGCAGCATCCTCTCTCTCTCTCTCCGAGTGACCCGCCTCAGGGTAATGTCGTTCGGCGACTGCTGCATCTAAGTAGGGCAATTAGTGTACTGTTACTATTGTGACTGCTTGACTTTTACTTTGCATAGCAAAGACCGTTGTTCAACAGGCACGTGTTGGAGGCCGCAGAGGAAAAGCATACAGTGATCTTTCCTGGGCACAGCCACGAGGGGCTGGAACAGGGTCGGACTTTATGCTTTCCAGATTGCCTTCTGCGGGAGGGCACAGCTACTCATTAACTGTTAAGCAGCCTATAGTGTAGGGCTTACCAGGCCTGGCTGATAAACGGATTCAGCTGTACCGCCCCGCTTGTCCGATCTCCGGTGCAAGACCACAGCCACTAAAAGCGTATTCCGAAATCTCGAACTTGTCCTGAGAGCTCGTGAGACTAGGTTCCCTGTATGGTCTTGTTCACAGAAACTGAGTAGACTGTGTTCACTGTTCGCAAACATGTATCTTTTCAAGGAAATCACTTCCTTTTTCCCCATCACACAGCTGCGGCTCTTTCACAAACTGCCCCGCCATCCCCCTCACAGAGGCTGGCGCAGATTAGGCAGCGAAAGAAAAAGACTAGGGACGACATGTTCTCAGAACTGATGGCCTGCTCCAGAGCCGAGGCGGCCGAGCAGAGACAGTGGAGGGAGACCCTATGTCAGCACCAGCGCTCACACATCGAACGGGAGGACAGGTGGCGGCAGGAAGACCAGCAGGCGACTCAAACGCTGCTTGGGCTAATGAGGGAGCAAACGGACACGCTCCGGCGCCTTGTAGATGTTCTGCAGGACCGCAGGCAGGAGGAGAGAGCCCCCCTGCACTGTATCTGCAACCGCAATCCCCCGCCACAAAGTCCTGTCCCCCCCTCACCCAAAATAACAAGAAGGAGGGGCGCTAGGGGCCGTGAAAACTGTCACTGCACCCCAGCAGAGCGCTCATGTACCACACAGCTCTGATGCCATAAACTTTGAGAAGTGCTTCCCTTCCTGGATCACCCAGTCCCAAATCCAAGTTTCATCCCCCCACTGTGTAGTTGAGTATTAAAAGTAGTTTGTTGTTATTCACTGTTTCCGTCCTGTTTTTCTTGTCAGAAGACTTTGTGTGAAGGGGGGGGAGGGGTTTTTTAATTGCATAGGACAGCCTCCATTACCAGGGTACAGACTTGGGGGCAGGATCAACAGCAGGACACACACAGACTGCAGTCACTAGGCACCAGGGTCAGTCTGGGAGGTGTATGCTGCCCCGGGTCAGTCTGTGAGGTGTATGCTGCCCCAGGGTCCTAGCGCCTGCCATCCACAAATGGCAAGGCAGGCTGCCCTTACCATGCCCTTCCACCCTAGCCACGAGCCTCTCCGATGCCCTGAGCCCCAGCAAGAGCCCTCATCCACGGACACATACTCACCCTTCCCACACACCCCTCACCCCTTACTACGCCCCAACCCCCAGCCCAGAGCCTGCATCCAAACTCCGTCCCAAAGATGGCACCCCTCACCTCTTCCTGCAAACCCACCCCTTCCTGCACACCCACCAGTAACCGTCCTCCCCCCAGAGACCACTGTAGGAGCAGGAGCCTGTCATTCCTCTAGTGTAGAAGCGGTCTGTACATCAGTGCACACCGTACCCACCACAGTCTGCGTCCATGTTTCAACCCTAGAACAGGAATTCATAATTAAAGAAAACTTTGTTAATAATCAGTGTTCAATTAACTTTATTTTAAAACGTGTGTTAGAAGGGGGGAAACCTGGAGAACGGGGTATGTAACCGCAGATCGAAGTCAACAGTCACTGAAACAGGCTCAGGTTCAGCTTCTCTGTAAGTCAAGTGGACAGTCATAGGTTACCCTGCTCTCCGAGGAACCTAGCTTTCAAAGCCTCCCGGATGCACAGCGCTTCCCGCTGGGATCTTCTATCGGCACAGCTGTCTGGCTGAGCGTAATCAGCAGCCAGGCGATTTGCCTCAACCTCCCATCCCGCCATAAAGGTCTCCCCCTTGCTCTCACAGAGATTGTGGAGCACACAGCAAGCTGCAATAACAACGGGGATATTTTTTTCGCTAAGGTCCGAGCGAGTGAGTAAGCTCCGCCATCTCCCCTTGAGACGTCCGAAAGCACACTCCACCACCATTCTGCACTTGCTCAGCCGGTAGTTGAAGAGTTCCTTCTCACTGTCCAAGGCGCCTGTATAGGGCTTCATGAGCCAGGGCATTAGCGGGTAGGCTGGGTCCCCGAGGATCACTGTAGGCATCTGCACATCCCCAACCGTTATTTTGTGGTCTGGGAAGAAACTACCTGCCTGGAGGCGTCTAAACAGACCAGAGTTCCTGAACACACGCGCGTCATGAACCTTGCCCGGCCACCCGACGTAGATGTTGGTAAAACGTCCCCTATGGTCCACCAGTGCTTGCAGCACCATAGAAAAGTAGCCCTTTCGGTTAATGTAGTGGCTGGCCTGGTGGGCTGGTCCCAGGATAGGGATGTGAGTCCCATCTATAGCCCCACCGCAGTTTGGGAATCCCATCGCGGCGAAGCCATCTCTGACGACCTCGACGTTTCCTAGAGTCACTACCTTTGAGAGCAGTTGCTCAACGATTGCGTGGGCTACTTGAATCACAGCAAGCCCTACAGTAGATTTGCCAACGCCAAAGTGGTTCGCTACTGACCGGTAGCTGTCTGGCGTTGCAAGTTTCCAGAGGGCTATGGCCAACTCGCTTCTGCACAGTCAGGGCTGCTCGCATCCGGGTGTCCTGGCGCTTCAGGGCAGGGGCCAGCAAGTCACAGAGTTCAAGGAAAGTGCCCTTCCGCATCCTGAAGTTTCGCAGCCACTGTGATTCATCCCAGACCTGCAGCACTATGCGGTCCCACCAGTCCGTGCTTGTTTCCCGGGCCCAGAATCGCCGTTCCACACCATGAACTTGACCCATTGCCACCATGATCTCCACTGCGCGGCGTACCCTGCTTTGTGAGAGGTCTGCGCCACTCTCCTCACCGCGCTGACGGAGCCTCCTCGCCCGATTTCTCAGCAGCTGACTGTGGAAGAGGTGGACGATAAGGTGCGAGGAGTTGACAACGGCCATAAGTGCAGCGATGATCGCAGCGGGCTCCATGCTCGCAGTGCTGTGGCGTCCGCGCTGTAACCGACCAGTGAAGGGCGCGAACAGATTTCCCGCTGGCGCTTTCAGGGAGGGAGGGCGTGATTGACGGTTCAATGACGACAGTTACCCAAAACCACCCTCGACACATTTTTCTCCCCAGCAGGCATTGGGGGCTCTACCCAGCATTCCAATGGGCAGCGGGGACTGCGGGAACTGTGGGATAGCTTCCCACAGTGCAACGCTTCCAAAGTCGATGCTGGCCCCGTTAGTGTGGACTCACAAAGTCGAATTAGTGTCCTTAGTGTGGATACACAAATTCGACTTCATAAGGTCGATTCCACAAATTCGAATTAAGTTGATTCGAAATAGTCTTGTAGTGTAGGCGTACCCATAGAGTGCTGGGGTTCTTAGGGATTGGCTTGTTTTGGCCTTGTTTTGAAATGGGATTAGCTTGATTTTTGGCTTATTGTGAAAGTCAGGGTGCTTGTTTACCGCATGAAAGTTGGCAACTGTGCCACTTGGGTTCTTACCAGAACTAAACTCAAGCGCTGAACCATTTGAGGTTCACCCAGCACCAGTAAATAGTCTCTCCAGCAAGACCGCATAGCAAATACTGCAAACCAAAGCAGCTTTCCATCAACTGTGTTGATTTTATAAATAGAGAGAAGCAGTTTCCTGATGGTATATGTACTCTGTAATTTAATCTTGGGGACTGGTCCCATTCCTAAAACCCCCACAGTGATGACTTATTACATATTGACATGAACTGGTGCCAGCCGAAGAGGATTAGGAAGTACAACTCTAATAGGGTTTAATAATCATTTTTCATAAGTGATTAGAGGCAGGAAGGAGGGTTAATTCTGTTTTCAGCAAGCCTGGAGATTTAGGTAGATGGAGCATTTAAATTGGGGTGAACTTGCTTTAAATCCAAGAAAGTAGCCAATACTTGGCACTGATCAGAATTCAGGGCAAATCATTCTGTGCACTCTTAGCAAAATCACATTCGTTTTTCAATCACAAATGGGTATCTGAAGCCAAAACAAAGCAAACAAAGAGATGCGCTGGCAACTTCCTATGCCCAAATCATCTGCCATGCTTCAGCTTTGCTCCTGGACGCATTGACCAACATTTTAAATCTTGAGTCCCACCGATGCTGGGCACCTAGAGCCATATTTAGGCCTGAGTTTAAGAGGTGCTGAACACGTGCAGCTCCCCCTGAAATCCCAGACTAAGGTATCGCCTGCTACAGGTGGGCACTTCTGAGACTTGCCCAGGCCATTTTAGGAATCTAACATTCCCTGTACACTCGGAAATGTTTAATAAGCACTGAGAAGTCAGGCTGTTTGGAGAGAAGGCACAGCATTTTCCTTAGCTGCATGAGCACTCAGCTCAGTCTGACTCCATGAAGGCTCCTGGAAGCTTCTAATCTATGCTGTGCATGCTCATCAGCATTACCATAAACATACACATCTTATTAGCATAGTGATTCCTGTTCTGGCAACTTGATTCTTTTTATTCAACCACAAATGGATCTGAGGCTTGTTTGGAAGAAGCACCCAGAAGCTTGGAACTGTCTGACCCACTGGAGTGTGCAGATTTGGCCATATAAGAAAGGACTGTTTTATGATTAAGGCACAGATGGGGATGCAGGAGATCTAGGTTCAACTTCTAACTCTGCAAAATGGGGATAATATTCTGTAAAGTATTAATATAACTATAAAGATAAATTAATCACAAGCCCCTACTAAAGTCCAAAGGGGATTGTGAAGCTGCCGGGAGTTTGGACTGAGTGGGCAGAAGGGTTTTGCTGACTATTGTTAGTGTTTGGGGGGCAGTGGAGGAGGAGAGGGAAGGCAGAACACACAGAAACTGAGCAAGACAGAACAGAGAAGAGACAGAGGCAAAAAGCAAGAAAGCCATGGAGCAGCCTGTGAGTGCACTGTGACCCTGGAAAAAGCTAGAGAGAATGCTTTTGGGTCTAGTGTTGGCGAAACAGGCTCAGGGACTGCAAGCTACAAAACTGTTCCTTTTGTTCTTAGCTCCTCCTGCATTCAGAGAAGCGGGACTTCATACATTCCTGGTAAATAAACAAGATTGCATCAAAGAAAATACCAGACTCCATCAATTTCTACTTTCAACTGGAACCCCGGGGCCCTGAACTTTGACGAGCTAGTTGGGTCAAAAAGGGGCAACACTATAAACTCCTTGCACTAGAACTCTTATACTACGTTTGTACTATGCCCAGCACAACTGGGCCACGATTCAGCTGGGTCCTTAGGCACTACTATAATATCAATAACAAAAAGGATTCACAGGTTCTTTCCTGGAATAGCCTGTACAGCCTGCTTCCTTTCAGGCCAGAAATACCAGGAGCACACCCCTCTTCACCATATTTGGTACTTACACCTCTGGCTCAAGATAGAACCAGGAAATACAGACCCAGGCAAAAATGGACAAAAAAAATCACAGGGATGGGATTACCTGAACTCCTTCTAATTTCAGAATAAAGTATCTGGCTGTCTCCCTTTGAGATTTGGGCAAAAGTTCAAGTCTGTAAACTCCAATCCATTTTACTTACCGTAACTTTTCTGTACACTTTTCAGGGTCTGTAGCATACTGAATAGCCTTGCAGTTTATCTTAAACAGAGCTCCTTGTGTGTTTTAAAGCACTCATTAAAAGTGAGGAAATGCTGTTTAAGAAGTGGGTGGGCAGGGGGCTTGTTTGCAACAATATTGAGTGTTCTTGACTATTCCAAAGGGAGCAAATTCTGATGGAGCTCTGGGTAGCATATTGCATCAGAAAATTAATATTTCTGCCTTTTTAGTCTAAGAGCATAAGGAAATAGCCTTAGGGCTGAGGCAGATGTTTCTGAGAAGTGCCTTCTTCTGGGAAGAAAGGAGAGGCAGGTGAGGCCAGTCAAAGGTCAGCTGAGAGGAGTTCTAAATGCCAGGAATGGCATATTGATTTTATATTTTTTGTCTTAACCAAGTAAAACCATTCTTAATGTGTTCTCTCCAACCACTGACAATGCTTATTCTAATCACTGTCTGAAGAAAAATGAATGTGAAACCCTATCAGAGGAACTTGCGATGTGAAAAGTGGACTCTTCTTTCTTCAAGGAAAAGAGGGTTTTGATAATGATGATTAAAGATTTCTAGTGCCTTGGTTTCTGACCGAGTGGTATTCTGATGCAATTTCTAAAGATCACTTTTTATATTAAAGCATCAGTAAAACAAAGCTACCGATGTCATTCTTCTATATGTCATTGTTCCATCATGAAATAAAATATAAACTTAAGTGAGCCCTGTTAAATGAACACTTTCGTGAAATACAATTTGTATCACAACATTCCAGATGAAGTAGTCTGTTACTGTTACAGGAAATTCAGGGCCAAACTGCCAGGAATACGTAGATCTTAAAGCCAGAAGGAACCATTGTGTTCACGTAGTCTGGACTCCTGTATAGCACAAACCGTAGTATCTCACCTAGTGATTCATGCATGAAGCCCAATAGCTTAATGTGGTTGAACTAAAGCACCTCTTTTGGGAAGACATCCTGTCCTCAGAGCACACATTTGTGCACACCCAGCCTAAACAGCCCACACATATTCATAAGCTGAGGTTTGTAGGTGTACATAGCTATAGTACGTATGTGAGCGTGTCAGCTTTTGAAGACTATAAGGGCTTGTCTACACTAGAAATGCTACAGCAACACAGCTGCAGCTGCACTGCTGTAGCGCTTCACTGTAGACACTTTCTATGCTAACAGGAGGGGTTCTTCCATCGCTGAAGGTAATTCACTTCCCCAAGAGGTTGTAGCCAGGTCAACAGAAGAAATCTTCCGTCAACCTAGCACTGTCTACACCAGGGGTTAGGTTGGCTTTCTACATTGCTCAGGGGGGTGGATTTTCAGACTTACCATAATATAGCTTCAGGTTATGAGCAGAGACTTCTGAAGATCTTTTAAGATTTATCTCTTCTCTGTTATAAAATAATATGGGTTAGTGGAGAAGACCCAGATCTCATGGATCTGACCTGAGGCACAGAAGGGGATGAATGACCTCAACAGGGTCATCCCCTTTCTTCTTGTGATGGTAGGTCCTCCTGATGATGCTGTATGGGGATTGGGCTCAGTGGGTTTGGAGAGATAGAGACCACTAGAATAATGGAGGCTACTCCAGTCCTTCTGCTGGAATAGTGTCCACAGAGGGTCTGCAACCTATAAGTGATTGATCCTTCCACCCTATCTTTTGCCCCTTCTCGCCACCAAATTATTTGTTCAGCCTGGGAAGAGAACAACCCACTTCTTCTCTTACACTAAAGCCTGGGTTGGGATTGGGGAGTGTCAGATTCCTGCACTTTCTCCATCCACTCGCTCCGAGCAAAGAACTGGGAAGACCAAGTGACTTGCCCACCCTGTGCAGAGCCAGGAATCAAACCCATGTCTCCTGACTCCTCAGCAAAGTGTTCAAACGGGTAAAATCCAGCCTAGCATAGTGTCTCTTGGAACCATGTTACCGCTGATAACTTTGTCTTGTTTCCTGAGCCTGATCCTACTCCCATAGAAATCAGTGGCTAGATTCCCATTGACCTCAACACAAGTCAGACAGATAACTACAGGCCAAATTTTGCCTTGACTTACACCCAGTGCAACTCCATATCTGTAGACATCTGTAACTGAGTACTAGAAAAAATAAATGTAATGCTTCACAAAATCTGAGTGTAGGCAAGTGTAATGCTGACAGACTCTGGTCGTCAGCGGGCGGGATTGAACCAGGGACTTCTGGAACTTAGTGCATGAGATTCTACCACGTGAGCTAAAAGTCAACTGGCTGGTAGCTAAGGCTGTAGGGCAGATTCATTTAACTCTCTCTCAGAGGTCTCAGTGACACTAGATGGGACACAACACCACACCCAGAAGGTGTGTAGGTTACACAAGTTTGAAGCTTCATGCTTAGCTGTAGAAGATCTTGACTAAATGAGGGATAGTAACCAGTGAAGTTTGGTTTCAACTAGCTGTAAGAGTGGGTTGAGTGAATATGTAACTAAGTAGCAATAAAGGGTATTTTAGTAGATTACAGGAAATTTGAAGCCTGATTCCTGTAGCTATGAAAGCTTAACAATTAACTAGATAGTTGCTAGCAGCTATGAAAAGCCTGGGTTCAAATAAGCTAAGAAATAGGTTTAAATGATTATGCTATGCTCAAATGCTCTGTACTCAAATGATCCTGAATTCCTTGTGCACCTCAAACGTCCATAAATGCCAATGCAGAGTTTTAGGTGTGAAAGAAATGCAAAACTGACCTTACTTTAACTGTAAAAGTACAAGTAAAAACTTAACATATAATTGTACTCTGGATCAGCTTAATGGTGGCTCCATTGTCTCAGTACTGTTGGTGCCTGATGGAATTAAATATTTCATTTACTTACGTACCTTCAACTCACCCCATCAGCACCTTAAACTTCATAATCTTTTTTCTTTAAACTGCACAGTGTATCGTTTCTCAGAAAACTTTAGCTAAAATATTGCTGTATGCTTTAACTGCTCTATTACTGTACCTAATATTTACACTAAGGGCCTGATCCTGCTGCCAGTCAACCGAATGGCAAAACTCCCACTGACTTCAATGGGAGCAGTCGACCCCTTTGTGTAGCTGATACTATAAATATAGAAGGAGATGGAACTCCTGTAGAAGTGTATGTGGCCCGCATGATTGATAATCAATGAGTTCCAAACAACATGGTACTGATTAGACTAAAACGTTCAAAGGCTGTAAGAGAATTATCACTATCTTTGGCAATTCTGTTTGAGTTTTGGAGTGCTCAGGTTTCTTCAAGTTCTTTTGTGGGGCAGGGGGTGGGGGAGACAACCAAGAATCTGCTTTAATGGAATCAGTTACATGTGGCTTGAGCCAGTCAGCCTCACCTCAGTCCCTGGAAAAATCATGGAGAAGGTCCTCAAGGAATCAATTCTGAAGCACTTAGAGGAGAGCAAAGTGATCAGGAACAGTCACCATGGATTCACCAAGGGCAAGTCATGCCTGACTAACCTAATTGCCTTCTACGAGGAGATAACTGGCTCTGTGGATGAGGGGAAAGCAGTGGATGTGCTATTCCTTGACTTTAGTAAAGCTTTTGATATGGTCTCCCACAGTATTCTTGCCAGCAAGTTAAAGAAGTATGGGCTGGATGAATGGACTATAAGGTGGATAGAAAGTCAGCTAGATCATCAGGCTTAACGGGTAGTGATCAATGGCTCCATGTCTAGTTGGCAGCCGGTATCAAGCGGAGTGCCCCAAGGTCGGTCCTGGGGCCAGTTTTGTTCAATATTTTCATTAATGATCTGGAGGATGGCGTGGATTGCACCCTCAGCACGTTTGTAGATGACACTAAACTGGGAGGAGTGGTAGATAACGCTGGAGGGTAGGGATAGGATACAGAGGGACCTAGACAAATTAGAAGATTGAGCCAAAAGAAATCTGACGAGGTTCAACAAGGACAAGTGCAAAGTCCTGCACTTAGGAATCCCATGCACTGCTATAGACTAGGGACTGAGTGGCTAGGCAGCAGTTCTGCAGGAAAGGACCTAGGGGTTACAGTGGACGAGAAGCTGGATATAAGTCAACAGTGTGCCCTTGTTGCCAAGAAGGCTAATGGCATCTTGGGCTGTATAAGTAGGAGCATTGCCAGCAGATCGAGGGATGTGATCATTCCCCTCTATTTGGCATTGGTGAGGCCTCATCTGGAGTACTGTGTCCAGTTTTGGGCCCCACACTACAAGAAGGATGTGAAAAAATTGGAAAGAGTCCAGTGGATGGCAACACAAATGATTAGGGGGCTGGAGCACATGACTTATGAGGAGAGGCTGAGGGAACTGGGATTGTTTAGTCTGCAGAAGAAAAGCAGGAGGGGGGATTTGATAGCTACTTTCAGCTGCCTGAAAGGGGGTTCCAAAGAGGATGGATCTAGACTGTTCTCAGTGGTACCAGATGACAGAACAAGGAGTAATGGTCTCAAGTTGCAGTGGGGGAGGTTTAGTTGGATATTAGGGAAAACTTTTTCACTAGGAGGGTGGTGAAGCACTGGAATGGGTTACCTAGGGAGGTGGTGGAATCTTCTTCCTTAGAGGCTTTTAAGGTCAGGCTTGACAAAGCCCTGGCTGAGATGATTTAGTTCGGGATTGGTCCTGCTTTGAGCAGGGGGTTGGACTAGATGACCTCCTGAGGACCCTTCCAACCCTGGTATTCTATGAGTCTATGATTCTATGACAGGCTGGCAAGTGCTAACCTCATCCATTTGCCTTCATTAGAAGATTGTTCTGGTGGGTTGGTGCTCCAGAACATCTGGTATCTCCAGACTTTCCTCCTCTTCTCTACCCATTTCCCTTTCATCACTGGACACAACAAGGTTACCCTGCTGCCTTCTGGTATCTACCACCATTTTAGAACCTCATGATAACAGTATGATAGTGCACTGCTGTGTGGTAGGGCATACAGTACTGCCAGAGGGGAGCCTTGGTTCGGACTCTAATGGCAAGGCCCAATGAGGATGTGACTGCATCCTTGTTGAACCCACCAAAGGAAGGCACAAATTATTATTTATATTTATATTACAGTAGCTCCTAGAGGCCTCAACCAAAATCAGGGTTCCATAGTGCCACACTGTCCAGAGTGAGAGGCTATTCTCACTCCCAAAGAGCTTAACATTTACACAGATGAGCAATAATGGTTAGCGAGGAAACAAGCTGTCATAAATATAAAGGGAAGGGTAGCATAAAATCCCTCCTTGGTAGCTGTACTGAATCGCCTTACCTGTAAGGAGTTAAGTAGTTCTAATAACCTAGTTAGCATCTGACCAGAAGGACCAATGAGGAAAGAAGATACTTTCAAATATAAGGGTGGTGGAGTTTTTGTTTGTGCTCTCTCTTTGTTGTTCTCTCTCTGGACCACCATAAAAAGGGTGGCTCTGTGATAAAGGCAGTGCTGGGTTTATTTCCTGGTTCTGCCACAGACTTCCTGTCTGACCTTGGAGAAATCACATAATCCTAGTACCTCAGTTTCTTAACTATAACAATGGAGTAACACTCTGTCTTCTTGAGGCAGGGGTCATCTCTCACTATGTGTACATGCAGCACCTAGCACGATGGAGTCCTGATTGCTGCTGGGACCCCTCAGCATGGCTGCAGTATAAATAATAAACAACCAGAGATTATGGCGAGTTGTTTTGCAGGAGCCAGTGAAAGGGTAAAATCAGTTCACTACGATTTACAGAGAGGAAAACCTGGTGCCTCTTTCGAACTATTTTTTGCCCTATATCCATTTTAATACCTGAGAAGCCTAATTTCATTGAATATAAAATTATATACTGGCCACCTATTTTGAAGGCTGTTCTGGGAAGTACGTGTGCTATTTACAGTATGCCAGAGGATATATGATTATTATTAATGTTAATTCCAAATGAAACAATTACCTGCCAGTCTCTTTCCACTCTGCCACTTTTTTATAATGAAAGACTCCTCTAATTGTGTTTATTCGTAGACTAAAAAACATAGTCAATAAATGTATTTATTGACTTCAACAGAGATCAATATTTGATTAACATTAAAGTGGCTGGATTAAGGGAGGGCTCTGATGAGAAGTGACTGTGAACACTATAAAATGAGTAGATAAATGTTTGTGAGCTCTAAAGTGCTGATGGAAAAGACTGTGTGAGATTTAATCTGCTGTGTCTTGAATCTCCTATTGCCCTAGGGTGTGATTCTCTTATCTATCTACTCCACCCTGCCTTTCTGTCCAGTGGCTAAGGATTTTCAATTCTGTATTTTTCTCCCTGCCATTAACTCTTTTGAAGAAAGTGAATTTGTCACATGTGACAGTTATGGGAGTTTGAGCAGTAGATTCTGAAGATATTTTAGTAATCTACAGGTCACTTTGGAAGCTGCAGAATGAACTCTCTCTCTCAAATATGGACTAGTGTCCACCGAAAACTTCCATCGGCATAGCCTCGTCTCTCGGGGGAGAGATGTAGCTATTTTGACCTAACCCCAGGCAGAGGCAGTGCTAGGTTGATAGAAGAATTCTTCCATCAACCTAGCTACCGCCTCTGGGGGAGATGGATTAACTCTGGCAATGGGAGAACCCCTCCCCACTGCTGTGGATAGTGTCTACACTGAAGTGCTACAGCGGCACAGCTGTACTGCTGTAGCGTTGTAATTAGACAGACCCTAGGACTATTCTACAGGGGCAGCACTGATCTGGGATTTCACCACCAGCTAAATGTTCAAGGTCATCATGTCCCATCGTACAGCAGCATGTGTAATGCTGATTGTTTCTCTCACTCATTGCTTCTCTGGGCCTTTTGGCAGCTCAGGATAAAACTCCCAATCTCGTGTCAGTTGGCTATGCTAGCTGAGAACAACAGAGAGACATGGTGGATTGATGAACTGGGTGTGTCCCTGCCCAGGTCAGTGGAAGCTGTAAGGCTTAGAGCCCTGGAAGGAGTCAAGGAGCAAGCAGAGACAAAGAATTGTGTGCAAGTAGCCACACTGCATGTTGGGAGCTCTTCTGGGAGGGGATGGAAAGGAATTCTGCTCACCCACCTCCATCCCCAGCCCCATCTCACAGGCCAGGGAATGGCAGTGGTCCACAGAGCAACCACTTTTGCAGCCTCAGGACCCCCGGCTCCCATCCCCTGTCCCCACAAGGAGAATAGTGGTTGAATTCATGTAACAGCAGATTCACCAGGCCCACCCCACGATCCTCCCATGACCTGCTCCCTCTGGTGGTGATGCAGAACCCCATGGATATGGGCCCCACACCCCACAACATCCCTGGCAAGCTGTCAAGACATCCAATCCACTGTTCCAGGGGACCACATTAGTTACTCTGCAGACAGTTTCCCTTGCAGGCATGGAGGGCCAGGATTTGCCGCAGGATGTCTAGGTCTGCTAGCAGTGCTAATATAAGGGCTCAGATTCTGCAGTGTGCAAAAGGAGCCACTAAGGGCCAGGAGAGACTTCCTCAGTGCAGGAGTAGCATAGGGTCAATTTCAGTAGCCCTACTCTACATCCCTCAGGCCCAACATAAGGGCAATGGTACCAGGGGATGTGGAGAGGCCAATAGTGCTTAATGCTGCAGAGACTTTGCCCCTTTAAGTAGCCTGGGCAAAGCTGCTGTAACTTAAAGTCATCATTTGCCCTCGGGGCTGGGTCTTCCATGCAACATCTCTCAGGAGATGCACCGTGCAGTCAAGCCTAAGGTGCATCTCCTGAGAGATCTTGCATGGAAGACACAGCCCCGAATGTGCTCCCCGTCTCCGGAACTCCACTAGGGCAAGAGGTGGAAGCGGAGTCGATGGGGGGAGCCGCGGCCATTGATCCCGCGCCGTGAGGACGGGAGGTAAGTCGATCTAAGATATGTCGACTTCAGTTACGCTATTCTCGTAGCTGAAGTTGCATATCTTAGATCGATTCCCCACCACCACCACCGCCCAGTGTAGACCAGGCCTAAGATTGCAAAACTGCTCTTTGTGGTAATGGTAACCGCAGGCTGTGTACCTGTTATCTGGTTAGGGTGGTTTTGGTTATGTTGTGGTGGGTGAATTTACACAAGCTAGTTATTGTAAAGTTGTTATTATCAATATAGTGTTTCCCCACACTAGCTAGCTGTCAAAGTTGATGAAGAAATAGCTTATTAAAATTAATTCCTGATATGAAACTCTCCTTAAAAGGGCTAATCATTGCCAGATAGCCTCATCAAGCCCAGTGTCTGCTTTGGGAAACACAGCCGCTGCTGCTAGAAAAAGTACTGAGACTGGAGTTCTGAATGTCATAACCTTGACCACGGCTTTTCTCTTTGTTCATTGTGAACAGGACCCTTGAGCACAGTGGGCCAGGTCCTGCACTGCAGCCATTTTGTGCCACTTCAGCATCGCAAAGCAGCCCTAACACCCCACAGAAGGGTTACTCCCCACGTAGAGGGGTATTCAGTAGCATGGAGCCAGCATGGCCACCCCCTCAATATTTCTGACTTAGGTATTGGGGGAGAGAAAAGAATAGCATAGATCATAGATTTTTAAGGTCATAAGGGACCATGATGGTCATCTAGTCTGATCTGCTACATGACCCAGGTTAGAACGTCAGCTAGTCATTTCTGCATCATGCCAATAACTTCTGGGTGGGATTTTTATAGTACTTTACAGACTGACCGAGTCACCTCTTAACCTTCTCTTGAATAAACTAAATAGATTCAGTTCCATTAGTCTCACTGTAAGGCTGGCTTTCCAGCTCGCTAATCTTTCTTGTAGCTCCTTTCTGAAACCTTTCAATTTTGCCAGCATCCTTTTTAAAGTATAAACACCAGAACTGGACACAGTATATTGGTAGTGGTCTCATTAGTGCCATATACAGTGGTAATAACACCTCTACTTCTACTTAATATTCCCCTGCTTACACATCCAAGGATTACATTTGCTCTTAGCCATCACATGGCTCTGGGGATGCATGTTAGTTCGTTATCCACAGGGACCCCAAGTTAATTTCTGATTCACTGCTTTCCAGAATACATGCTGCAATCCTATAAGGGTGCCCTGTCTTCTTGGTTCCTAGACATGACCTTGCTTTTAGCTATACTAAAACACACATGTACAAGCGAGGCAGCTTATCATGTGACCTATTTCACTCTGTAGAATGACCCTGTCTTTATCAGCTCTGTAGGAGCCCCGGAGTTACCTGTATGCTATTCCCACTTCATGTTTATTCTCTACATTTTTTTCCAATTTGCTAGAGTTAAAGATGGGCAGGGAGCACAGCTCCCCTTCCTTTGTTAAAAGCAGAGGGGAGTTTCCACCTCCTTTTTCTGGTTTAGGTAAGAAATGCTCCCTCCACAGTGGCCCAGCTTCCTGATCCACAGGAACTCCTAGGCTTATTTGAATCTCCTTTTAACCCCTGCTGGGCTCTATGAATTGGAAAGGTGCTTGTTAAGTTCCAAACTATAAAATGGCACAAGAATTTTCATCAAGATCAGAAACTTTTGTTAGCCAATCAAATTACACCCTTATTTCAGCCTTAGAATAGAGGATTGGAAAGTCAACCTTACAGTGAGAGGCTAATGAAACAGAATCTATTTAGTTTATTCAAAAGAAGATTAAGAGGTGACTTGATCAATCTATTAATTGATTAATCTATTAGTGTAACAATTCTGTGGCCACCTAAGAACCTTATGTCAGAGGTGGGTACAGAACCTAATTCAGCATGCTCTGAAAGTACAGACCTCTATTTCTGCTAATGGAGATCCGCCTTCAGCTATTAGCTTTATGGGGCCTATGATACACAGCTAAGCAGTTCTGACTCCTTTCTGAAGTAGGTACTGGTATTCAGACAGACAAGCCAGGTCATGACAATAGCATCACCATATGCTGTTATCTCTTATTGTTTTAATACATTCAATTATGTTATTCCCATTTTTAAAAAAAAACTAAGATGTATTTGTGTTTCAATTTTGGTTAAATATAAGGCCTACAACCCTATTTCAGCAAGACTACAAATATTATTCTATGGCACATTCTCCATAGCCAACTGACCCCTGCTATAATTGGATCCTGAACGTTCATTCCATTGTGTCAAGTTAGCCCACTCATTCTCAAATGTCACGAGCCTTCATTCCCCTTGCTGTTTGCCCTCTGAATTTCAAGCTCTGCTCGCAAAAAAATATAAACTCAGCTCCACCCTGTTCTACAGCTGGAGACACTGATACAGAACTGCTTTTTGAGATTGCTAGCACCCAACAACTGGAGCTTCTTTAAAGAGAAGAGCTCACATTTAGCAGCTAAATGGAGTGGCCAGACTTTCAGAAACACTCAACACTCTCCAGAATCTCGTTGAGAACAACAGGGGCCGCTGAATGCTTTTGAAAGTGTATCCACTTCATTTAGGTGCCTAAATGGGGGCTGTTGGGTGCTGAGTTCTTTTAAAAACGTGCCTGTTAGTGTGAACACTATAGAGCACTTGCCAATGCAGTTATGCAGAAGAAATCCTAGTTCTGCTGTTGAAAGTAAGTGCTGTGAATTATTTAGAACTTACAGAACTAGATATTTCCAAAATACTGTACATTAACATGAAATTTTGTAAAAACTTTTAAAAAGCAGAAATTTCTTAAATACACTCCATTTAATACAAATTCCCCATTTACCTTTGTTTCTAATGAACTGGAATTCAAGTGTGAGAAGAATTCAAATTACCAACGGCCATCTCATGAGGCTTACTGTAGAAGGGGAAATCTCCTGACCTACGAGTCACCGCCACAGGCAATTATGGAGCACTAATGTGCTGTCTTTCTGCACTGGGCACACCTACAAACTCCAATCCTCTACTCTCATCCTAGGAGCTTGATCCAAAGCTCACTGAAGTCAGTGGACAGATGCCCATTGACTTAACAGGGCTTTGCATTAGGCACTGGGAATTCAAAAGAAATGTGATGCCTTTTGCCACACAGCAGCAGCCCATTCAAATAGAAGAAAATGCCACCAGATGTGGTGGCATTTGCCCATCCTCACCCTTCCCATCCCTAATCTCCTGCGCAGCTCCCGGCTGCCGCGGGCAAACCCCCACAGCTCCTAGCAGCCGGGGGCAGCAGGAGAACCCCCAAGTTCCCATCTGCTGTGGGAGGTGAGGAACCCCCAAGATCCTGAACGGTTGGGACCCCCAAGCTCGCAGGTGGCAGGGGATCTCCAAGCTCATGGGCTGCCATGTGCAGCGGGGGAACTCCCAAGCTTGCGGGTGCCAGGGGAGGTGGTGGAACTCCCAACCTCGTGGGTGGCGGGGGAACCCCCAACCTCACGGGAATGGGTGGCAGGGGAACCCCTGAACTCCCATCCGCCCCAGGTGGCAGGGAACCCCCAAGCTCATGGGTGAACCTCCAAGCTCCTGGGCAGGGGTGTTGGGAGAACCCCCCAGCTCCCGGACACTGGGGGCCCCTGGAGCTGTGGGCAGCAGGGGTACACCTCAGCTCTTGGCTGACACAGGAGGCGGGGGCACCCCACAGCTCCTGGCCCCCACAGGCAGTGGGGGACAGTCAGAGCTGCAGGCATCAGAGGTACCATGCAGCCCGCAGCTGTTGCAGGTGGCTTCTAGCCCCTGTGCAGCTGCCCCGCTTCAGGCAGTGTGGGGTCCCACAGATCCCCATTTTCTCACAGGTATTTTTAGTAAAAGTCACGGACAGGTCATTCCTTCCATGAATTTTTCTTTTTTGCCTGTGTCCTGTCCGTGACTTTTACTAAAAATATCCTTGACAAAATCTTAGCCTTAATCATGTGTCAAACTAACAAAGATGAAAAGGGAATGTTTTTATTTGAAACACACTAATGTGAAAAAGTGCTTCCTAGGTCAGAAGGGAATTCTGAAATGTAAGTTCCCCACCCCAATGTCTCAGGAGTGCTAACTTCTATTTTCCCATCTCATCCAGGAGGCTTTCAGTTCCCACATACCTAGGATTATCATAGTTCAAGTGCCCAAATAAAGAACACTGCAGGGGGTGGGAAGGGGAGCTGTTGGGGGGAAAGGGGCAGTTTCTATTGTAAAGTTTCTTTCTACTTTGAATATCTAACATTTGTAAATAGCAAGTGTAGTGGCCTCAAAAATAAATGTAAATCAAATTTAAATGTACCTTTTTGCATGCAGTCAGTCTTTTCCTGCCTCACTTCTTCCTGTTGTGCCCATGCATATTTCTCTGTAGAGTGTATCTTTCTCAGCAGTGGTTGACTGCTCATCAAGTAGCTATGAAAGTCTTTGCAAGATGTGCGCCTGAAGTTGTACTGTACAAGCCTGATCCCTTTCAGCGACTCAACAGTCAATACCATGCCACCCTTACTTCTGTGCTGCTGCTGATGGTGATGATGCTTTCAGAGCTGGGCAGCCAGAAAGCAACAGCTGCTGACGGAGCACCCAGCTCTAAAGGTAGTGCCGCCGCCACCAGCAGGGCACAAGTAAGGGTGGCAAACCAATGAACAGGCACGCTCCTATGAGGGCACACTGAGAATTGCAGTTCTACCAGAATCGATGTTGGGAAAAGGACAAGTAAGGAAAAATCACAGACATTTCTTCATATTTCAAAAATCTGCCTGTATGGAGATCAGAGGACCAAAAAAAAGGTCATGCCCAGGAAAACCCAGTCGTTTGGTAACCCTGCAGGACAGTAATGCTGAGGTGGAGGAGGCCAGAAATATCCTTCCCTGGTTCTTGTATTAAACAGAATTGAGGGCCTAATTCTTCCCTTTTTGCAGGAGACACTTCACACTGTTAAGTGTTACCTCTTCTGAGTATTTCCTTTTAGCAGTTCCTTGACCGCTTTGCTATTGAGGCTCACTCCTGTGCTGACAGAGTTGTATAGGTTTGGTGCCTTATAATTTTTCAGATACCTGTGACAAACTGCATAATGGGTCAAATACTTCCTCCCTCCCCAACAGTTTAACCCAGGGGTCTCAAACTCAAATGACCCCGAGGGCCGCATGAGGACTAGTGCATTGGCCCGAGGGCCGCATCACTGACACGCCCCCTTGCTGCCCCTGGCCCCACCCCCAATCCACCCCTTCCATGAGGCCCCGCCCCCGCCCTGTCTCTTCTCCACCTCCTCCCCTAAGCGCGCGGCTCCCCGCTCCTCCCCCCTCCCTCCTGGAAAGTGCTAAGCGCCACCAACAGCTGTTTGGTGGCTTGGCGGCGGGGCACTTAGGCGGCGGGTCCCGGAACAGAAGGGGCCCCCCACCGCCGAAGACCGGGCTGCGCTTCGGCGGCGGCGGGTCCCTCTTTTCCCCACCCCGGCCGGTCCTGCTTCCCACCCCGGCCAGTCCCGCTTCCCACCCCCACCCCCCGGCCCGGCCCCGGCGGGTCTCGCTTCCCTTCCCCCGGCCCGGCCCGACGGGTCTCGCTTCCCTTCTCCCCACCCCGGCCCGGCGGGTCTCGCTTCCTTCCCCATCCCGGCCCGGCGGGTCTCGCTTCCCTTCCCCCCCACCCCCGGCCCTGGCGGCTCCCGCTTCCCTTCACCCCCTTACCCGAGCGCGTCTCCGGCGAGGCCTGAGCTTCGTCCCGCTCAGAGCCGCGTGGTGAGGGGGCAGGGCTGTGAGCTCCACGCCGAGCGCAGCGCTCAGCCCAGAGCTCCCAGCCCCGCCCCCTCCCCACGCGGCTGGGATCGGGGCGGGGCTCAGGCGCTCGGACGGAGACTCGGCGCTCTATGCGCCGAGGCTCCAGGAGAGGGGCGGAGGCGGGAGCCTCCGCTTTTCTCTTGGGGGCCCCTGCGGAGCCCGGGGCAAATTGACGCCTTTGCCCCCCCCCCCCCCGGGCGGCCCTGGGGAGCTCCGCGGGCCGCAGGGAAGACCTCCGCGGGCGGCCACATGTTTGAGACCCCTGGTTTAACCCATGACACAGCCTGAGCTTGGGACAGTATCACTTGGGATATGGTGGTAATGGTCTAATTTCAGGGACAATCACTTAAAATTGGCAATTTTTGAATCCTCCTACAATTCCCACTTAACATGTAATAGTACATTGGGTGTGTTTTCTAGGGGAAGCTAAACACTAACGAACTTCATTGCTTACTAACACTGATTATTGTATTCTTATCCCTCTTTGGCAACTGGCCCACTTTTTCTTGCCACAACTGTAACTCAGGAATATCACCTTGAAAACAAAAGAAATTTTGGGGAGTGTACAACTATTCCTTCTAGTTATGGTTTTCATAGAATCATAGATTTATAGAATATCAGGGTTGGAAGGGACCTCAGCAGGTCATCTAGTCCAAACCCCTGCTCAAAGCAGGACCAATTCCCAACTAAATCATCCCAGCCAGGGCTTTGTCAAGCCTGACCTTAAAAACCTCTAAGGAAGGAGATTCCACCACCTCCCTAGGTAACCCATTCCAGTGCTTCACCACCCTCCTAGTGAAAAAGTTTTTCCTAATATCCAACCTAAACCTCCCCCACTGCAACTTGAGACCATTACTCCTTGTTCTGTCATCTGGTACCACTGAGAACAGTCTAGATCCATCCTCTTTGGAACCCCCTTTCAGGTAGTTGAAAGCAGCTATCAAATCCCCCCCTCCTCCTTCTCTTCTGCAGACTAAACAATCACAATTCCCTCAGCCTCTCCTCATAAGTCATGTGCTCCAGCCCCCTAATCATTTGTGTTGCCATCCACTGGACTCTGTCCAATTTTTTCACATCCTTCTTGTACTGGACACAGTACTCCAGATGAGGCCTCTCCAATGTCGAATAGAGGGGAATGATCACATCCCTCGATCTGCTGGCAATGCCCCCTACTTATACAGCCCAAAATGCCATTATCCTTCTTTGCAACAAGGGCACACTGTTGACTTATATCCAGCTTCTCGTCCACTGTAACCCCTAGGTCCTTTTTTGCAGAACTGCTTCCTAGCCATTCGGGCCCTAGTCTGTAGCAGTGCGTGAGATTCTTCCATCCTAAGTACAGGACTCTGCACTTGTCCTTGTTGAACCTCATCAGGTTTTTTTTGGCTCAATCCTCTAATTTGTCTAGGTCCCTCTGTATCCTATCCCTACCCTCCAGCGTATCTACCACTCCTCCCAGTTTAGTGTCATCTGCAAACGTGCTGAGAGTGCAGTCCACACCATCCTCCAGATCATTAATGAAGATATTGAACAAAACCGGCCCCAGGACCGACTCTTGGGGCACTCCGCTTGATACCAGCTGCCAACTAGACATGGAGCCATTGATCACTACCTGTTGAGCCCGACAATCTAGCCAGCTTTCTATCCACCTTATAGTCCATTCATCCAGCCCATACTTCTTTAACTTGCTGGCAAGAATACTGTGGGAGACCGTATCAAAAGCTTTGCTAAAGTCAAGGAATAGCACATCCACTGCTTTCCCCTCATCCACAGAGCCAGTTATCTCCTCATAGAAGGCAATTAGGTTAGTCAGGCATGACTTACCCTTGGTGAATCCATGCTGACTGTTCCTGATCACTTTCCTCTCCTCTAAGTGCTTCAGAATTGATTCCTTGAGGACCTTCTCCATGATTTTTCCAGGGACTGAGGTGAGGCTGACTGGCCTGTAGTTCCCTGGATCCTCTTTCTTCCGTTTTTTAAAGATGGGCACTACATTAGCCTTTTTCCCCATTATCCAGGACCTCCCCTGATCGCCATGAGTTTTCAAAGATAATGGCCAATGGCTCTGCAATCACATCCGCCAATTCCTTTAGCACCCTCAGATGCAATGCATCCAGCCCCATGGACTTGTGCTCGTCCAGTTTTTCTAAATAGTCCCGAATCACTTCTTTCTCCACAGAGGGCTGGTCACCTCCTCCCCAAACTGTGGTGCCCAGTGCAGTAGTCTGGGAGCTGACCTTGTTTGTGAAGGCAGAGGCAAAAAAAGCATTGAATACATTAGCTTTTTCCACATCCTCTGTCACTAGGTTGCCTCCCTCATTCAGTAAGGGGCCCACGCTTTCCTTGACTTTCCTCTTGTTGCTAATGTACCTGAAGAAACCCTTCTTGTTACTCTTAACATCCCTTGCTAGCTGAAACTCCAAGTGTGATTTGGCCTTCCTGATTTCACTCCTGCATACCTGAGCAATATTTTTATACTCCTCGCTGGTCATTTGTCCAAGCTTCCACTTCTTGTAAGCTTCTTTTTTGTGTTTAAGCTCAGCAAGGATTTCACTGTTAAGCCAAGCTGGTCGCCTGCTATATTTACTATTCTTTCTACACATCGAGATGTTTTTTTCCTGCAACCTCAATAAGGATTCTTTAAAATACAGCCAGCTCTCCTGGACTCCTTTCCCCCTCATGTTTTCCCTTATTCCACTCCATAAATGTTGCCCTCAATCACAGAAGACTATAATAGTCTTGGGGAAAGACTCTCTGCCCATCTCCACTGCCTTAGTACAGCTCAGTTGCTGCACATAGAGTGGACACCTCTCCATAGGAGGGGATTCTCCGAAAATGGAATCTCCAGCTGGCCTGTAGTGGGGGTGTTCAGAGGTGGGGAGGGTGCGATGATCTGCCTGTCATATATGGCAGTGGTCTCTTGGAGACCTTTGCCAGCTGGTACAAGTTAGAGCAGCCCATAGGCTGCTCTTACTGAGCCAGTGGCCAGGTAGGTAACTGAGAAGGAATAGCTGGCTCTCTAACAGGGGCTTCCTGATTCCCGGAGCATAAACTCTGTGAAGCTAAGAATCTGGCTCACATTTTCAGTTTTCCTTCAAAACACTGTCAAGTTAGCTTCCCAACTCATTTTTAAACAGAGAAACAGTTTGAAGTTTCCAAAAAGGTCTTAAAAACAATGGACATGGCCCCTAAAAGCCCTGGTTAAAAAATAAAAATATTTGGCAGTTGCCATTTAAACAAGCTCACTTTGCCAAAATGTGGTCACACTCCCTGAGCCTGAAATAAGGATTTAATTTAAATGTAATGAGACAGGATTTTGTACACTAATTAAATACAAATTGAAGATTAAAAATATATTGAGGTTTCGCAATGATGCCATAAGAGATACACTTATGACATAGCTTTTGAACATCAGTGGCTAAGTTCTTAATCAATTGGTAGTTATTTCATGTTCAATAACTAAAACTGATTCAATCTAAATTAAATGCAGAGTTCAGTCTATTTAGAACACATAATCTAACGTGCTTCCCAAAAATGTTTTTTATCAGAACTTCCCACACCCCTGATGTTCCTTTGGACTGAACATGAATAACTTATTGGGGTGGTTTAGAAAAAGGGAACGCAGAAGCAGCACAAATGGTGGTTAATTTGATGAAATGGCTTGATTTTCTCCTCTCTGTGTCTATGGCAGATAAAATTGTGGGAAGGATATGATGCTTAATTAACCCTGTAATTCTTACATCTGTGCTAATTAGCATATAAATTAGGATTTCTTTTGGATTATGTGCCTGATGCTGTAGTCCGTTCTTGTATGCAATTTATTCCTCGGGTGGCAAGATAATGCTGCCAGCTCAAATGGATTGATCATATTAATATTAAAATAATACTAGCTTTGCTTTCCACTTAAATCCAATAATATGTCTACAGGGACCTATTTATGCAGAGTTCCACCTGCTAAACAGCCCACGCTTGGAGGATACATATTACCTGTGAACATCAAGGCCCTGCAATAGACAGAGTTATTTCTGAACTATAGGAGTAACTGGATGTGATCATTTAAGTGCTCTGCTGAATCAGGGCCCAAGTCCCATTGAAGTCAACAGGATACCTTGTTGAATCACATACCTTGTTGAATCACTCACTCAAAGCAGGTGTTTTTAGTCAGTCATTCAGAGCAGCTCTCCCTATTCTTATATTCACTGTCATGAGCTGTCAACTTAACAGTTAGTTTCTCTATCTGTGATCTTATACTGTACCTATTCAGCTTATTAGTGCTAGGGGAATTTGAGGAAAACCTGACTGGAAAGCAAACGTGGGTTTATATTTTCAAAAGCCCCTAGACTCACGTTAAATATGATGATATCACAGAGATGGTTAAGCACTTCCAAAAATTAAGTTTCGGCTATGTGACAAAGTTCCTCCTCTACCTTCGTGGGTCCTGCGCTTATTGGCAGATTTGCTCACCTCAGTGATCTTCCCCACAGTCTGAATCAACTCCTCCTATGTCTGATCAGGAGTTGCGAGGTTTGGGGGGAACCCGGGCCTGCCCTCTACTCCAGGTTCCAGCCCAGGGCCCTGTGGATTGCAGCGGTCTATAGTGCCTCCTGTAACAGCTGCATGACAGCTACAACTCCCTGGGATACTTCCCCATGGCCTCCTCCAAACACCTTCTTTATCCTCACCATAGGACCTTCCTCCTGGTGTCGGATAACGCTTGTACTCCTTAGTTCTCCAGCAGCACACCCTCTCACTCTCAGCTCCTTGTGCCTCTTGCTCCCAGCTCCTCAGACGCACTTCCTCTCCTCTGGCTCCCCCTGGCCTGACTGGAGTGAGCTCCTTTTTAAACCCAGGTGCCTTGATTAGCCTGCCTTGATTGGCTGCAGGTGTTCTCATCAAAATATGAAAGATAAGAGGGGATATTTTGTATATTTAAGAGTCATACTGGTGGATAAATAATATTGTTAAAATGCAACTACCGTTTGTCCTTAGCCATTATTGTGGTATCTTAGTATTGCAACTTTTAATGCATTTACCCTTGGAACAGCCCTATGAGATAAGACAGAACTATTATCCCCATTTTACAGAGGGATAACTGAGGCATAGAGAGAATAAGTAGGTCTAAGGTGTCATGGAGTTGTGGGGAAGACAAGGCCCTGTGACCCCCGGCTTCCCGCGATTTACCATGACTCTGAGCCAGGCAGTAGAACAGAAGGTTTATTAGATAACAGGAACACAGTCCAAACCAGAGCTTGTAGGCATAAACAGGACCTCTCAGTCAAATCCTTCTCGGGAGTAGGGAGCTGTAAACGGGTCGACTCACCCCTGCGGCGCCTCCTGCTGGTTGCTCTGTGAAGTTAGCTCAGTCCAGCCCTGGAGCACCCTCTGCAGGCTGGTGATCCACCTGTTCTTAGGCCCCCCGTGTCCCTCCCTGGACCCGGTGCCCTTTTACATGGGGTGCTGCCCCCTAGCAGCAACCCCTTTCTCTCTGGGTCTCCCTTTCTCTCTCAGGGAACCCCCACCCTCTATCCCTACTTTGCCTCAGTATTTGGCTACTGCCAGTCATTGTCTAGCCCCACACTCTGGGGCAGACTGCAGTATCAGCCTACTCATCACAGGCAAAGTTGGGTTTGGACCTGCTGCCTTGGCCTACCCCTAGGTTGCCCTCTGCAACCCCCAGTACCTATTGGCCCACTGCTAGGCCGTAGAACAGTGAGAGAGAGACTGTCTGGCTCCTGGCTCCCCTGGCCTTTTATAAGGCCTGTGGCTCAGTTTGGGGCGTGGCCCCAACTGCAGCCACTTCCCCAATCAGCAGAGCCTGAAGGCTGTCTTCTCAAGCCCTGCCAGGCCACTTTTTAAACCCCTTCCAGCAGGAGCAGGGTCCACCCTGCTACAGGAGCTTAGACCCCAACCTTGGGGTTCCCTATGATTCCCCAGCCAGCCCAAGACTGAAACTCCACTGCAGCAGTCTCACTCCTCCTCCCCCCGGCTCCTCCCCACACCTTTGTCCAGTTTCCCGGGCAAAGGTGTCACCTGGGTCCAACCCCCTTCCAGCTCAGGTTACAGGCTCAGGTATCCGCACTTAAGTGGAGTTATTCCCTGCTCTCCCATCCCCCATGCAGACAGTCCCAGCAAAACTAGACGACATTCCCAGGTCAACCCACCCCACTCCCTACTGCGTCACATAAGGTCACCAGGAAGTCTGGCAGAGCGGAGAATTGACACCAACTTTCCATTCTGGTGGCCCAGAGGGAGTTATGAGAGGCAGTTAAATGGATTAATCCCACTACTTTAGCCTGTGATCTAAGAGAAGCTCTTTAAAAGTAATCTAAATGAACATTTTTCTTTTGTAAACTTTGTCCAAGGGTACATGACTTGAAGGATGACGGCCTTGTGCTTAAGGTTCAGAACTGGGACTGAGTAGACCTGGATTCAATTTCCAGCTCTCCTACAGACTTCCTCTATGACCTTGGACAAGTTACAATCTCTGGACCTCAGTTCCTCATCTGTAAAACAGGGATAACCATACATCCCTTGTCTTGTCTGCTTATGTTGTAAGCTGTTTGGGCAGGGACTGTCTCTAGCACCTAGTAGGAGACAGTCCTTACCTCAGTGCCTAGCACAATGGGTCTTAATCAGACGATGTCTCTAGATCAGGGGTGGGCAAACTTTTTGGCCCGAAGGCCACATTGGGGAATAGAAATTGTATGGCAGGCCATGAATTGGCGGGGATAGTTCAGTGGTTTGAGCATTGGCCTGCTAAACCCAGGGTTGTGAGTTCAATCCTTGAGGGGGCCATTTAGGGATCTGGGGCAAAACTCTGTCTGGGGATTAGCCCTGCTTTGAGCAGGGGGTTGGACTAGATGACCTCCTGAGGTCCCTTCCTACCCTGATATTCTATGATTCTATGAATGCTCAAAAAATTGAGGTAGGGGTGCAGGCTCTGCAGTGGGGCTGAGGATGAGGACTTTGGAGTGTAGAAGGGTGCTCTGGGCTGTGACTGAGGGGTTTGGAGGATGGGAGAGGGATCAGGGGTGCAGGTTCTGGCTGGGGGTGTGGGCTCTGCAGTGGGGCTGGGGATGAGAGGTTGGGAGTGTAGGAGGGTACTCCGGGCTGGGATCGAGGCGGTTGGAGAGCAGGAGGGGGATCATGGCTGAGGCAGGAGGTTGGGAGACACATGGGGAGAGGCTCAGGGAGTGCAGGCTCTGAGCAGCGCTTACCTCAAGCAGTTCCCGGAAGCAGTGGCACATCCCTCTCTGGCTCCCACAAAGAGGCACAGCCAGGTGGTTCTGCACGCTGCCCTATCCACAGGCACCACCTCTTCAACTCCCATTGGAGTGCATAGAAGCTGGAGCAGGGCCATGCTGCAGCTTCCAAGAGCCGCATTGTGTGACCCTCAACCCTGGAGCGCCAGAGCAGGGCCAAGCCGTGTGGTGCCTACATGTGTCTCACTTGCTGCAAGGAGTGGGGATTCTTTTCAGGAGAGCTTTGGGTTCCTGTGTTTGGAATGGAGAGCTCACAGGCAGTTTCTTTCTAATGAGCCCCTTGTGTGGAAATGCTTGGCCTAATTTCCCTCTGTCAGCTGGCAGGCCTGCACCAAGCCTGCCTTTGAATCAACTGAGATGTGGTGCATTGAGTGACTGCAAGAAGCTGAAACTCCCAGAGAGGAGATGAGCTAGCAGAGAGGAAACTATCTGTCACTTGGCTCAGAGGTTTACACTGCACCAAGAAAGGAGGGAGGGAGGATTTCTGCTCTACTTGGGTGATTTATGTAAACGTCAGCAAACCACTGAAAATTAATCTGGTGGCCATGATGCATAAGGGATACAGAGAGCATGGAGCAAGTCTGAGAATCCCCAAACCTAGAGAGGGGAATGCTAAGAATGCCTGTCACAGACAGCTGTTGGCCGGCTGGGTGATGCTTGACACTTGGTCACAAAGGGAAAAGGGTTTGAAGTAATGAAGTCAGAGAATGTCTCAAAATGACCCCACTGAGTGAGAGGAAAGTGGCACGGTGTGAAGGATGACTGACTTAAAAGCCCAGGCTCCTCTCTTGTACAGGGAGACACAGTCATGAGGCAGGAGGCAGTTAGCTCTGCTGAGGTGTCAGAGCTCTCATCCTCACTCACTTTACTGATTCCCCATCAGCAAACTTTACCTGGTCACAAACAGTTTTTTCAAGTTCCAGGGATTGACCCACCTGTTCCTCTGAAATCAGCACAGCTTTGAGAGGACACAAGCAGCAAGTGAAAAAAGGAGAGTGATGCTCTGGAGAAATATTTTCCACCTTTCTGTCCTATTCCATGCTCCCTTGTTCATAGCAGACATGTGACTAGGGCAATCCTGGTGGTGGATGGGAGTTGATGTCACCTTGTGCCGTGCAATTGCAGACACGTTCAGCGTGGAGGTAGCAGCAAGCTTGCTGCCATGCTCAGGGAACCAGCAGAGCCTGAGGAAAACCCTTCACCAGCTTTTGAACTTCATGGAAAGAGAGAGAAATGAAACATGGGAGGAGCAAGCTGGAGAAAAAGGGGGAAACCTACTGAAAAGAACAGTGAGGATCCTTCAGAAAAGGAGAGAATGGGCCGCTAGAGAAAGAGGACAAACTAACGAAAATCCCAGCATAGGCACAGACTGAAAAAATTAGGGGTGGGACTGAGGAAGGAGAAGGGGCATGTGACACTCTATACCTTGGGGGGAGCACCCTGTAATCCCCATATTCATCATTTATATATAAAAACTGTGTTATTTCATATAAAGCAGGTCGTGTGAGGTATCAGGGGAAAGGTTATGATCTGCTGAAAGCCAGGGTTCTCTCTAAATATGTGTATCATTAGTGCATATGAACTTATTGTTTTGAGAATTGTGTTGTATGGTTGTCACTAAAACATGCTGTGTTGGGGAATTGCCCAGTTATTAGATCCCCAGAGACAAGGACAAGGGAGCTAACCAACACCCGGAAGGGTGTTTAACAACCATCAACAGCCATTGTGCAGCAAGGGAGTTACAATGAAATGACTCACTTGCACAAAGCCACACCAGGGGAATTGCTCAACCTAGCCTGAGGACTCAAGCAATGCCCACCAGACAAGCCTGGACTAGTGTTCTCCAAGCACATGGACTAAAGGTATAAAAAGGAACACAGTGCCCCCATGCTAGGCCTTTCTCCTCAAACCACCAACAAGGACACTGAGAAGACTGAAGACTACCACAGAGGAGACTGGCCCAGGTTTCAAGGGTGAAACCTGTGTACTATGAACTGAAATATCCAGTGGGGTGAGAAAAACTGCTTAATCTAGATGCTACCCAGTCTAATAGGGTTGAGAGTTTAGACTGCGTGCTTACATTTTATTTTATTTTCATAACCACTCTGACTTTTTCCCTATGACTTATAATCACTTAAAATCTATCTTTTATAATCAATAAACTTGTTTTACTGTTTATCTTTACCAGTGAGCTTGCCTGAAGTGTTTGGTAAATCTGCTCAGGTTTACAAAGGCTGGTGAATATTCACTTTCCATTGATGAAGTGGTGAACCAAATAATAAATTTGCACTGATCATCTTGAGCTGTGCAAGACAGTATATTCCTGAGGTACAAGGCTGGGAGCTGGGGGGATTTGGCTGGAGCCTCTCTCTGTGTGATTCATGAGTGGCTCTGGGAGCATTCATGCAAGCTAGCTGAGTGTGGGGCTCCACATGCAGTTGTGGTGAGTGATAACAGTGCCTGGAGGGGTTTGCTGTTTGTCACTAGCAAAGCCTTGTGAGAGACAGCCCAAGCTGGAGAGTTAAGGGGGCACAGCAGTCCTACAGTCCCAGGCTGCAACCCAGGGATCCCATCACAGGGTACTTGAATTTGTTCCATGGCCCCATATATCTTGTCTGTGGCCCGGCACCTAGCCCCTATCCTGGCTACGTAGGCTCCAGTCTGCAATTGAAGGAGACTCTTGTCACTACTGTGAAACCAGTCAAACTGTCATTCCTTGTTCATAGCCAAGATGGAAGGCAGAAGAACAAGACAAAGGAGAGAAAGAGGAGGAAAGACTCATCTCCTGCATAGCAAGCCCTCGAGTCACCTTTCAGAACAAGACCCTGGAACCAGGAAGATGCAGTTTTCCCCATTCTAAATACTTAATCCAAGTTTACCAAAAGTGTTGCTGTAACTCTTCAGTGAATCTGGGTCATTTCCTCTCCATGCGTGCAGGGAATGGATTTAAAACTTCCTCAGGAACAAAGATGATCATCATCCAAAGTGACTTCAGATCTTGGGTGCCCAGATTAAAACATATAAGGCCTGACTTTTAGGGGTACAGTCCCCACAGTTTGATTGGCTTCCTTGGCTCTGTCTTTCTCAAGAATTAATCAATCATAAAAATTCACAAGCTTTGCATGTGAGGTCCCAAGTCAGTTCATAACCAGAACGAGCCATAAACAGAGGCAGGGAGGTTTCCCTAAACAGTGTTACTGTGGCACTACACTACGACCTGAGCACATGGTGCGTTTAGAATATATATAATATTTGAAGGTTGTAATTGTCTTATTGATGTTTGCAGTACTGTTTTAATCTGCTGCTCTCTGCAGTGCCATAGGATGTTAAGGACAATGTTTATTCTCCCTGCAGACTGTCCACTTGGTGGCTGTCCATGGTAGCAGGCCTATAATATAACCTTTCAGCATATCTTGGATAAATCCCAATTTTCAAGGGTCTCATTTGTGAGTGAGACTATTGTCCTCTTTGTAGGAAAAGGGACTAAGATTAAGCAGATCCCAGCCTGCCTTCTTCACAAGATCTCTGCCTTCCCATGACTTTCATAGAAGCCCTTTGAGAGAAGTATCCAAGGCTAAGGCAGGGGGATAGGTTGATGTTGGGAGGAGGCAAGAAAGGGCAAGGCTGGAGGGGCAGCTGTAGAAATGGCAGCATACGCCTTCTGAACTGGTGGGAGTCTGAAGGCCGGTGTCCCTGGCACCTCCTGAAGAGAGCTCCTGGCAGCTTCACAGAGCAAGAGTGGGAAAAAGCAGGCACCCAGCATAGAGATACAGGGTTCCTGGAGGAAATGGATGGCTTTTGGTCTCTGCAGATCTTGGCATATGCAAGATTAAGGCTAGGTTGTAGCTTTTAAGCCACATTCCCATACTGAGGGCAGTGCGGAGCTGTTGTGCTCCAGGACAAGTACCTGGAGAACATACGCCAGAGAATATCCAAGTGCTGTCCCTGAAGCACTGTTCTGCTGTGTTCTGATAACCAGAGCAGGGCCACGGCTCCTCCTCTTCCCCGTCCCTTTTTGGAGTCCCCCTCTCCAAATTCAGTGGTTTTAGTGTGGTTTTCAACAAACCATCCTGAGGACCATGCCCAGTTTCTCTCTAATCTAGGTGCCACACAGGGAGGATCCTGCATCCCTAGAGCTGTAGAACCATGGAGCAGAAAAGGCAGGAAGCTGTGGTGTACATAGCTAGGACTCTGTTTGGTGCTTTAGCTCTTCAGTCTGCCTGCCAGCCAGGGCACAGGGCTGTGGGAGTTCCCCAATGGTGCTCCTTACAGGACGAGGGACAAATATTTTCTCTCTCATGAAGGTTTTATTTGGTTTTTTTCCCCCCTATGTCTAAAGTGTCTTCTAGGCAGGAAGTACGATGGCAGTGGACTTTTCTTTTGGTCTGGATCTTTATTTCCATAACACTATTGCCCCTTCTTCCAACACCAGTGGACTGTACTGACACCAGCATCACCCCTCTGCAGAGTGGTACTAGATGTCTGGGCCTTGCAGGTCAGCTTTCCAATGGAAGTGAAATCAGTGTCATGGAATCTGAGTCTAGTCTAAGCGTAACTTTACTTGCACAGACACACTAGTCCAGGAACAGATATGTAGGTATTCTCTCCTTCTAGGAATCTCAACCTAACACCAATACCCAGTTCCCAGGACGCAACTCTGCTCTCAACTGTCATACCATTCTCACAGTTTCCTCTGTCCAGAACATTTTATAATAAAAACTAACACCACCACAAGCATTTCTTCCAAGACTAAACACTTGCTTGCACACTTAGTACTTAAGACTATGTAGTCATACCAGCTGGTGACACCTGCTACCATAATGTTTATTTGCTGAGACAATGTGAAAGTTACTGGTGACCCTCCTTAACAACTAGCAGGCAGCCACTAGGGAGAAGCAGAAGCCTCACGTACACAGTAACCTGAACTTTTGAACTGTCTTTTCTCCTCTGCCTTAAAGCAGAGGGAGCTGGCTCCAAACCAGTTTTCACTAACCAAATAGCAGAAGTACGGGGTCTGGCAACCACCAATCAAGTGTTAACACGGCAAGGGTCTTTGTCTAAATGTGTATAAAAAATCTGTAAAACTTGTATAAGGCAGAGCCTTCTGTACCAAGGTGCAGGGGCTCTCCTTTTTTCTGCAGAATAAAGCAATCTTTATAAAGCTGACCCGATATTTCGGTAACAACAAGACAGTATCTTCTGCATGTTCTCTACCTAAAAATGGTTGCAGTCTGAATGCTTTTTACAGATGTGGCAGCCATCTGTAAATATGACACAGCCAATGGAACCTGAAAGCTACACCTTTTCTCATATTAATAAGCAGATCCATTACAAGCACCCAAAAATGGTAGGAATTCAAATGTTAAACATATAAAAATTGAGGTATTTTGCTACTAATCCATTTTCCAAACAAAGCGCCAGCAAAAGATCAAACTTCTGTATTGTGTCCAGGTGGACTGTCTGTAACAATGATTTTAGCACAAAGGTTCCTGGAGGCAACTTATGAATTAATTCACTAGCAAAGCATCTTGTTTCACAGCACAGAAGAATCATGAAGGCCAAATATGTAGACTGGTTTCCCACCAATGAGGAGGCACAGCTGCAATTTGCATTAATGGTGTGGTTTTCTCAGTGAAGAGATTTCATGCGCCGAGTTCTGTGACTAACAGAAGCCTTTTCTATCCTTAGTAACTTACCATGACATGTGTCTAGTTTCAGAACCACATACTTCCAGACTTGATTAAATTAAGCTCAATGTCTTGATGTCTTGCAACAAAGATTTTTGTTTCAGCATGTCTAAATTATAATAATCAAAAGGAACATACACAGATACTGCAAAGACTAAAACAAGGCTGCTGCTATCAACTGAAAATTGTTTTCTTACTATATCCATGGAAAAATCAGCATTTCTTAGTGCATTATTTATCATGGACACATTAACTCTGGATGACATCACAGCAATTCAAAAGCAATTTGGTGAAAGTATTGTCTAGGAATTCATGTATCATTCCCTTCAACAACTGAAATAAAATAGTTTAGCTGACAAATACTCAACACGTTGACTTTTATTTACTTTTCTGCAACTGATCAAAAACAAAGCTGTGAAACGTGAAAACTGAGATTAATCTGTCTAATATCCAGGAAAATAGTGCATGGTATGAAAAAAGATATGTATGGGTGCATATTACTTAGTGTAGGCGAGGCTGGGAGCATTGCCTTTTATTAAAGTTGCTTGACACTCCCTATTATAGGACACTATTTTAAGTTGCTTATAACTTAGGCAAAATAACTGCCTAAGCCGAAATTCTCCATGCTGGGTGTCTTCCAGAGGCTGAATATTTAGGAAAAATTTCAGCCAAAATGGTTCAGTCACATCCAGGAATGAGGATAGGGAAAAATACATTTTGCCCATTGTAAAAATTTCTGGCAACCTTTTCTTTGAAAAGCTCTTGCTCCCCCAAGCTTTGGATCAGGGACCTGTGTTAAGCATTTGTGTCATAGGTATGCCTTTCATCCTCCCCATGAAAATCCACCCAAATGTGGCCAAGTGATAAGCCTTTGAAAAATTGCATTTTGCACATGCTCAGTAGAGGCTTCTTAGATTTTAGCTGCTAAATTCTGTGAAGATTCCATCTGAATGGGGTGTGCTCCAGCTAGGGGCTGAGTGGGATTTTCCTTACAATTGCAGCTCTGGGCTGCTGCAGACCATGCCAGGTCTGGACACTAAAAAAAGAGAGAGCCAGGAGCTTGTCTCTCCTGTGCTCTCAATGGCATCAGTGGCGCCGGACCCATGCTCAACCTCTCCCCGCCCCCATGCTCCTGTGCTGCGCCCCAAGCTGCTGGTTCCTCTCTACCCCCTGGTCCCTCACCCTCCACTGCTCGCTCCTCTCCAGGGCTACTCTCCACCCCTTGGCCCCTCCCACCATCTCCTGCCTGTCGGCTCCTCCCTGCCCCTGCCTGGTCCCTCCCCCTCACCAACTGCTCACTCCTCTTGGCCAGCAGCCAGCCGAGGGCTCCTTTCACTGCCTGCTAGTGATGGGGGTGGAGAGGAGGCCTCAGCCTCTGCCGCTCTGAGCCTCCGGGCTGGTGACCATCCGCTTCAGGCTCCCTGGGGGCAGGGCCCGCCTCTCCCTGCTGCTCTGCAGAAGCGGCAGGCTGGGGAAGTCAGTGGCTCCCCCTGCCCCTGAAGGAAAATGCCTCGTCTCCACCGCAGGCACCACCAGTGCCAGGTGGGCAGGGCTGGGTGGGGCCCCAGGAGACAGGGCCATGGCCACTCTGTGCTCCTGAGCTTCAGCTGCCCTGTCCCCTAGCACTGTGCTGGGAGGAATTGCGTTTGGCAACTGCCGGTTTGTATACAGTGCCCTCGTGCTGGGCTGGGCGGAGCGGGGCTGCCCCTGCCATGCCATGCCCCATTCCCCCTGGCTTGCCCCTCACTCCGGGGACCGACTTCCCCATGCCATGCTCCATTGCCCCCATGGGGGCCCACAAATGTGTTTGGCGCCAGGCCCACAAAAGGTAACCTGGCCCTGCTCTCAATGAATCCTCCTCCCCAGCAGCATGTCAGAGGAAGCTGCCTGATATGAATGCAGAAGGGACAAGAGCTGAATCTGCAGGGGAGAGTAGATTGGGACAAGGAGCTGGTGAAGGGACAGACTGGGGATAGAAACTGGTTTGGATAGAAGGGGAGGTGAGAAACTGAGACTGGGTGAGGAGCTGGGGGAGACAGAGACTGAGAACCAGTAGGGCAGGCAAGGAGGTAAAGAGGGAGGGGAGCGGAGACCGATCTGATGGGGCTGGCTGGGCAAAGAGAGGGGCAAGGAGCCAGCGTGGGACAGTACATTGAGATTGCATAAGAAGCCCGGGAAGGGAGATTGGGAGGGACTAGAATCCAGTGGAGCTGGGGAATGAAGCCGAGGAGGAGGAGAGACAAATCTGATGAGAAGTCAGAAGGGGAGGAACCGTGACTAGCTGGGCAAGGAGACAGACACTGGGATGAGAAGCCAGGATGGGAAGAGACAGGACAGAGACCAGTTCAGGTCCCAAGGAGGCACAGTGCAGAATGGGTCACACTTGGGGGGGAATAGACAGAAGTGTATGCCCACTAGACCACACTACTCTGCAGACCCTGGAATGGAACCCAGGATGCCTGAGTTTCACCATTCCTCTGCTGTCAGCATATATCTTTGAAATTCACAGGCAAAGGTCCCCATCCCTCCTCTAGTTCTGGTCCACAGAGTATGACAACCTACTATTGCTGCCATTAGCTCAAGTGGAAGAGGTCTATGTGGTGGATCTAAAGGTTCCAACCCTGCTCATGACCTATGTTGGTGTCAATATGATGCCACATGATTGAGTTTGTTTTCAGCTTGCTTTATTGAAAAGCTATGAAGTTACACATGCAGTAATACAGTTAAAGAACATTATTAAAGTTGCAGAGTCAAGCACACAAGTTAGGAGATGTCAGAATTAAAGTTGCTCATGGAATCTGATATGCATGGACCTGATTTTTCAGAGTACTTAGCATTATGCAGCAGTTAATGTTCAAAGCACAGCGCCCAGTGACTTCAGTTATACAGCTGGGCAAATAATTTGTTTGTTTTTTTATTTGGGCAGAAATATGAAAAATCAGGGAAAATATTCAGTTTTAAACATTTTCCAAATGTGTCAGCAAATTGGAAATGTCCATCTCAGGGCCATCAAGCTCTGTGTGTGTCTTTATAACCCTTCTCTGAATCAGGCAGAGAGAAGATTTTACTCCACAGCTCCTACCTCTTAAGTCATTCTTGATGAGTAGGATGCTCATCTAGGAAGCAGGTAATCTGATTACAAGTCCCTACTCCCAAGTGGAGAGTCAAACGTGGGTCTCTCACATCCCAGCACAGTGATCTAACCATTGGGCTAATGGTTTTAAAGACACATGCACACTCTGCTGGCCCTGAACAACTAGCAGGTCAAATTCACCAATAGTTTCAGGTTGACCAAAACTGCATTTTTTGGGAATAAACTATGTGTCTGAAAAGAGTCACCCACCTCTACTTAGCCACAGCTGTGAGTGCTCAGCACTTCTGCAAATCAGATTGTAGGGTCTCAAGTCAGATGCCTGAAAAAGAGAAACATAAAGCTAATGACCACCTGTGAAAAGTCTGGGTTAAGTGACTTGCACAGTCCAGCTCTCCAAGGCAGCATTCAACTGCCTTAACAATGAAACCATCTTTTCTCTTCCTGCAGACCCCAGCACACACCTTCCAACTTCTACAACAAATGAAGCAGGGGGTCCTTAATTCAACCCCCTCATGCATATTAGTCACGATACAGTCTAATTGCCTTGACACATACTGTTTTTCCACAGCCCCTAGCTTCATTCAGAACCTAGGATGGACTACACAACCCTGATTCATCCCCAGAGCAGGTCCATCTTGTGCCCAAAATGAGGCAGGGTTCTTCTAGCAAAATAGTATGTGATCATGTAATTAAAGACTTTATCATAATGCATATGCGTGAGGGGCTGAACAAAAATAACATTAATTCTGGCAATCCCTAACTGAAGTGCCTGATGTTGCAGCCATAATGTTCTCTTATGTGTGTACAGTGCATGCATAATAATAGAGGTGCCCGGACTAGGTCAATGAATCTAACTATTCCCAGACTTTGAAGAAATTCAAGTTCAGACCAAAATGTAAACAAAAAGAAATCCAGCTCTGATCTCTACAACTCACTTACATCCCTCTCATAGAGTGTCTGCCTGCACAAAGGGTCTGTAAGCCATCCTAAACTGAAGATTTCCTCCAATAGGGGGGAATCCCAGGTGGTATATGGCTGGCTACAAGACTCCCACCAGGCTTCCCTGTCTGTTTAGGGGTGTACTAGGGGGATGTGGCTGGAGTGCTGTTGTACTCCAGCAATCCCCATGAGGGTCCTCACCAGCTGCTTTCAATCAGAGCAGCTCTAAGGACTAGAGGACCATGCATGCCAACCCCTACTATGAGTCCTGCACTCAGCCTAGCTCAGCTGGATCTGAGGACTGGGCCTATAGCTTTCCTCTCTTTATTGTAACTCTGGAGTCCTAATGTTGTGTTTATCAAATGTAAGTGATGCATAAATGAGTATTGTCACAAAGAGTGGGAAAACATACACATTAGCCACACACTAACTGCTGATGTAGAGCACAGTGGGCCAGATCTTACGCTGATGTAAGCTGGCTTTGCAATTCTGAGGTCAGTGGAGCTACATCACCTGACTCCAGCTGAGGATGTGCTCCAATGGCTATAGAAGAGAAACTTAAGTGTCAGATGAATTATGTAAGGCTTCAGATACTGTCTCACATAAACCTTCTCATAAACAAACTAGGGAAATGTCGCCTAGACAAACCTACTATAAGGAAAGCGCACAATCAATGGCTCACGGTCAAGATGGAAGGGCATATTGAGCAGGGTCCTGCAAGGATCTGTCCTGGTCTGATTCTGTTAAATATCTTTATCAATGATTTGGATAATGGCATAGACTTAGACTACACTTACAAAATTTGCAGACAATACCAAGCTTGAAAGGGTTGCAAGTGCTTTAGAGCAGGGATCTCAATCACCACAAGGGCCACATGAGGATTAGTACATTGGCCCGAGGGCCGCATCACTGAAACCTTTTCATACAACAATACAAAAGTATGGTCAAAAAATGAAGAGTAATATAGTATTCTATTAAAAGTCAGTGTATTAACTTTTTTAAAACTGTAATGCGAAGAGGAGTTTTAATAAAATATAAACACCTGTAACTATTCCTTACATAGTCAGTAACACTGATGATGATCTACACTAACAGTCTATCAACATAGCTGTAATATCAGGGACTTTTTAAAGTAACTATTCATACAAAATACATTGCCACTTTTAACAAACATTCTTCCCAACTACTCACAGCAAAGAATCACACATGCTGAACTTCATACTTCAGACTGCTCGTCTAGTCCATGAGGCCCCACCCCTGCCCCGCCTCTTCCAACCCCTTCCCCAAAATCCCTGCCCCAACTCCACCCTCTTCCTGCCCCTCTTCCAACCCCTTCCCCAAATTCCCACCCCGGCCCCGCCTCTTCTCTGCCTCCTCCCCTGAGCGCAACGTGTCCCTGCTCCTCCCCCCTCCCTCCTGGAAAGTCCTAAGTGCTGCCAAACAGCTGTTTGGTGGTGGGAAGCGCTGAGAGGTAGGCGGAGGAGTGGGGACACGGCGCACTCAAGGGAGAGTGGAGGGGGAAGGGGAGCTTGGCTGCTGGTGGAGTCGGTGCCTATGGTGGGCCGCAGGAAATAACTCCACGGGCCCTGCATGTTTGAGAGCCGCCCTGCTTTAGAGAATTAGAATACAAAATAATTTAAGAACAGGTTAAACACACACCTGTCTGGGATGGTGTAGCAGGGTGGTTACCCTGCTCCTGCCCTAAAGGGCTTAAAATAGCACTGGGGGAAGGCTGTGGCTGGGTGCTGCTAAACTGGGCTGATTGGGAACTGGCTGCAGCTGGACCATGCCCCAATCAGGCCACAGCTGGCCTGTATAAGGAGGCTGGGAGCCAGGAGCTCAAGAGTCTCCTTCTGCCTGTAGAGGCAGTATCAGCCTACTCATCACCCGCAAGGTCGGATTTGGACCTGCTGCCTTTGCCTACCCCTGGGCTGCCCCTGCAACCCCCAGTACCTGTTGGCCTTCTGCTAGGTCACAGCCTGGGGCTTTCCAGGCTGGAGCTCCCCGGCTCTTCTGCCTTTCCCCAGCCCTGCTTCACTCAGGTACCCTGTGTCTAGCTTCCTGCAGCCAGGCCCGTCTCCCTCTGCCTTTCCCAATCAGCCCAGCTTAGCAGCTCCCAGCCACAACCTTTCCCCAGGGCTGTTTTAAGCCCTTCAGGGCAGGAGCAGGGTAACCACCCTGCTACAGGTGGTCTTCTAGATAATACATAGTCTTGCCTCAGTGGTGGGGGCTGGCCTAGATGACCTATTAAGATTCCAGTCCTATATTTCTCATTCTATGTAAAATAAAAATACATAAGTGAAGGGTATTGGGATATAGCTAGCAATTTGAATGGGTGCATGCTGCTTTGTCTCTTTCTTCCACCCCGAAAATATGCATGGTCCTCCAGCACAGACATGAGTGCACCAAATTCACCTCTGGTGTATCTCCACTTAAATCAATGGCCAAGATTTTTTTAAATGACTACTAGTGATTTTGGGTGTCTCCATTTTTGGGCTCCCAACTGGCAATTCTGAAAAATCAGGCCCTTTTAAGATATCTTTGGTTGGGCACCCAAAAATATGTAGTACTTCCTGAAGATCATAGCCAAAATCAAACCTGGGCATGAATTTGGCCCAAGTTGGCTACACTAGCACAGCCAATAAAAATCAGACAACGGCCTAGCACACAGCTCTTGCTATAAATAAATAGCCCAATTCTGCAACCCTTACTTAGATTGAAGTTAATGGGACTACTCATGTGAGTAAGCGCTATGCAACTTGGGTCTGGTTCCATAATTTACTCCCCATAAATATTAATATCTATATCTAGTACTATTTCATTATAGAGGACACAATAAATAAAGCTATTGGACAGATCCTCAGCTGATATAAAGAGGCCTCTCTGGTATGTCTACACCTCAATAAAAGACTCACAGCATGGTTGTGTCTAGCCTGGGTCAGCTGACTTGGCCTCAGGTTGCGGGGCTAAAAATTGCAGTCTAGACCTTGAGGCTCAGACTGGAGCTCAGGCTTTGAAACCCTACGAAGAAGGTGGGTCTCAGAGCCCAGGCTCCAGCCCAATATTGAACATCTACACTGCAATTTTAGCCCCACATCCCAGACCCTGAGAGCCCGAGTCAATCGACCTGGGCTTTGAGACTTGGTGCTGTGGTCTTTTTAACACAGTGTAGACATACCCTCTGCTGCAGCTGAGGATTTGATCCTAGGTGCATTAGTTTAGGTCTAGTACTTTCATGCAGGGAGTAAAATGAAAGAAGATACTGCAGAAACCATATTTTCCTCTCTAGGATTCAAAGGAAATATCCAAATCAATCCATAGTCTTGAGGGGGGGGGAATAAAAATAAAGCTCAATCTTTTGGCACTGCCATCTTTGCACTCTGTGATTATTGTATAGTCAGCACACACAGAGATGCCAATACGGTGCTAGTGCTCTGGATTAGGGTATTCAGGCATTACCTACACATTGGCTTTGATGTACTGAGACTCCTTTTGCATCTTCCTTAAGTGCTGCAGAAAGACTTGTGCTGAATCCACTCTGAGGGGCAAACTGAACATATACATGTAGTGGGAGCTCCCCATGACCCCTTTTTTATTCCAATTTTGTATTTAAATGATACAAAGTCCTAGAATCTGGCATGCAACTGTGCATTTTAAACAGTGGGAAGATAGAACACAGCAGTGAGCTATACAAAAGATCTACTGCAATGCCAACATATTATGTGCACCGATCTACAAGGCTTGATTCTCCACCAGCTTGCACCTTGCATAGTCATCTGGGCATGAGTGGGTAAAAGACTACGACTGAGAATTCTGATTTGGTTGTTTTATACCCACTTGGAACAGGTATAAACTGTATAAATATGACTTCAGGAGGTGCCAGGCAGTAGAGAAGCAAGCCCAGTGGCTCCGATTCTTCGCTCACTTACACTAGTGTAATATAGGAGCAACCAATGAAGTCAATGTAGTTATGCTGGTGTAAGCGAAAGGAGAATCACACCCACAGCCCTACCCTACCCATTTTTGTAGGTAGTACTTGTTACACTTGGAAACAGGCAGGATGAACAGAGCTGTGCAACACTAGCTCATTGTAGCATTTGTTAGAGAGCTAAAGATCCTGCCTGCTAAACAAGTACTTGCCATGAAAGGGGAATTCAATATGAAAGATTATAATAGACTAAAACATCCATGCTCTTAGTTACACACTGAAATTCCTTTTTCTTTCGGCTTAGTGTAGAGTTCAATGGAGTTTGGAATGGAGGCAGAGTACATTAGCTCTAGATGAGCTCTAAGGAACACTGTACGTTTCTCCATTCATTTTAATAGAGAGGAGAAATAATTTAGGCCACATCTACCCATCCCCCTTCACCTGCTGACAGAGTTTTGCATTCTATCTTTTTTTTCAATCTGCAAGATAATCTCCTTTTTCATTTAATGATTTTTTTTATGTTCTGCTGAAAGAGACGCGATATTCCAAATATCCAGGTAGTACAAAGGAAAGCTGATCTCCCATTAATTTTATAATCCTTTATGCTCTGCTTTTTAATTAAAGTTACTGAAATAAAGACTTGAGGATGAGACAAGCCCAGGCCTTTAAACGAAAGGACCTGCATGAACAAGGCACAGTTTCTTCTTCCTTTTCCCAGTTCAGATGGAAGGAGGCTGTTTGTTTGGTAGGGTTGATTTGGGGAGTGGGGGGAAGAGGGAAATCAGATTCAGAGATGAACCTAAATTAATGTAATCTATATGCTGAGGAGGACAGAAGAAGATGTGAATGATGAGTTTAGGTTCCTTTCAGACTCATCTAGGGCTAAATCACCAGCCATAACAGGTCTCCATTATGCTGCTCTGGTGTCACAAAACAGCCACAAAATTGTCCTAAATGGGCATCAGTAGGTTCCACCGCATGGAAAAACACCATTCCACCACCAGAGCACAGGAGCGTGTCAGGGGCATGGGGGAAAGGTATGGCCTCAGCACTGCTTTACTCTGATAACCATTGACAAGTATTGCAAAGGAGAGCAGCCCTAAGGATGTTCTAATGTGCACTGAGGACTACATGTATCTGCCCAGGATCACAGAGGTGTAAAGATCCCTTTCCCTGCCCCCCACCCCCAGATTGCACAGATCTTGGGCCAAACACAGCTGGGCTAACATTTAGCAGTTAGAAGGAAGAAAGGAGTTCGCCAATGATTTTTTAAGATCAGTTTCATGTGTTTTTATTTGTAGCTCACTACATACACTATGATTAAAAAATGCACTGGACAGAACAAGTTTTGTTTGTTGACCATATTCTACGCCAGTACTCTAAGCACCATATGTATTCTTAGAAGCTTTTCATTATGTACCTTAAAACACAAGTGTTATAGCCTTATGGTCAAAGCACAAACTGGGACTTGGGAGATCTGCAGTCACTTCTTATCTCTGCCACAGACTCCCTGTGTGACCCTTGGCAAGTCTCTTAATCTGTCTGCCTCAGACAAAGGAGTGTTGTAAAGAGGATGGTGACCAATTGTTATCCGTGCTAGTGACAGTAGGAAAAGAAGTAATGGGGTTAATTTTGCAACAAGGGAGATTTAGCTTAGATATTGGGGAAAACTTCCTAACTATAAGGATAGATAAGTAGTAGAATAGGTTACCACGGAAGGGTGTGGTATCCTCGTCGTAAGAGGTTTTTAAGAGCAGGTTGGCCAAACATCTATCAGGTATAGTTTAGGTTTACTCAGTCCTGGCTCAGTACAGGGGGCTGGAGTAAATGACTACTCAGGTCCCTTCCAGTCCCACATTTCTATGATTCTGTGAAAGAGTGGGAAATAAATAGGATCCTCTTTTTACAGATTGGGACTAGTCTTGTCCCTTCAAATTGTAAGCTCTGGGATAGTGACAATCTTACAATGTGAATGTACAGTGCCTGACAGTGGTCCCCAATTTTGGTAGCCACTGTAACAGAGTGGGGGTTAACCTCTCCCTGCTGACACTTAACTTCCACTGCTCTGTCCAGGCTTGGTTTAAGTAACTAGTGGAAGTTTGTCCTACTTCCCTTCGGAAGTCTGGTTATTTTTATAAGATGTTATTTAGCCATAGCAGGAGAAAAGCAGATTCAGGAGGGAACAAAGCATAGATCTATGTCCTAAAACACATTAATGAAGATGGTTTGATAGAAAACCAAACTTCTCCTTGCAGTTGCACAGGACATGCTTTGAGCTTGGTGACCTGTTTGTGTTGGAAATGAAACAGCAGCAGCAGCATTAATACCAACATCACGGCACTTATTTAGGACTGCCCCCAGTACTGACTAGTCCATGTAGGTGCTCCCTTCAGCTGTCCCTTTGCAGCACTGCAGTTAGTCCACAAGTAAGAAAGGTACTTAAGCACATGCCGAACTTTAAGCATGCAAGAAGTACCATTGATCAAGGGGCCTCCTCACATGCTTAACATTGGGTATATGCTTAAATACCTTCCTGAACTGGGGTTTTAGAAGCCAAATTCCCTCTGTTCCATAGGGGAAAAGGTGCTATCCCCAGGGCCGCCCAGAGGATTCAGAGGGCCTGGGGTCCCCTGCTGCCGAATTGCCGCCGAAGACCCAGCACTTCGGCGGCAGGTCCCAGGGCGGAAGGACCCCCCGCCGCAGGTCTTCAGGGCACTTTGGTGGTGGGTCCTGGAGCGGAAGGACCCCCCGCCGCCGAACTGCCGCCAAAGACCCAGAGCAGAAGAAGCTCCGGGGGCCCGGGTCCTGCGAGAGTTTTCCGGGGCCCCCAGAGCGAGTGAAGGACCCCGCTCCAGGGGCCCCAAAAAACTCTCATGGGGGCTCCTGCGGGGCCCGGGGAAAATTGCCCCACTTGCCCCCTCCCCCCCCCCTCCGTCTGAGCGGCTCTGGCTATCCCTGCTGTGATGTCGGCATAACTCAGTGCTTTTGGACACAGGCTTATCTTTAACAGTGAGATTCTTTGGGGACTAATCCTGGGAGTACCTGAGCAGCTGCAGAGAGGTTGCAGCTTCCATGGAAGTCATGGGGAAGTCAAGAACTCTCATTGCTTCCTGCTATCAGCTCCTTGCTGAGCAGTTGGACTATCGCTCTATAAACCAGTCAGAGGGCTAGGGCATTGAATTGCTTTTTAAAAAAAAGACATTCTGCCAATCAGATTCTTAATAAAAGTGGAATAATACTTTTGATAAACGGGTAGGCAGAGCAGATTTGTTGTTATGGGCTCTGCCCACCAGAATGGTTTATTTCCTGGGCCAAAGGTCAACAGTCTAATTAGAACCCTCATGCAAAAGGCTTGGTAACTATTAAACTCTATGGGCTAGATTCACAGGTATATGCCAGTTGTTTTACATTGGTTTGGTGGCTTAACCAGTCAGTTATGTTGGGTTTAGAACTCCTTTGTAACATGAATCTGCTCCTATATTTCTTTATGAAAAAATATTCATATTCCTAATAGGTAGAATGTAACCCGCCAGAACCATCTCTGTCCTCTGAGGGACTTCTAGTACGAGCCAGCGTCTCTTGGAAATGGATTCCAACTGGGTTTTGCAATGGATAATCACTTCAGCCTTGCTCCCTTTGAAGTCAGTGGGAACATAGCCATTGACTTCAGCAGGAACAGTATCTAGCCATAAGTTTGCTGGTTTGCAACCAAACTTGAAACATTTTTCTTCAACTGTGCCAACCAAATGTATTTAAGCCCTATAAATACATTCTCTTGGCACAGTTGAAGAAAAATGTTTCAAGTTTCAATATCTCTGTTTATTGACTTGATTGTAATGGAGATTCATTTGGTGCCTACAGTATGTCTTGATTTTTATGGTCTGTGTAGCTGTATCTCCTATATAACTTTCTCTGCCACCTCCTTGGGTCATTCTTCTGAATTCAATCTTAAAGCTTTTGGCATGGCAAATATATTTCTAATAACTATTAAGCAAAAGCTCTCTAGGAAAGGACTTTGTTTCCTTCCAGCTGACAGATTTTTGTTCAGTAGTTTTTATGGGACTGGCTTAAGAGTTCCTGGCGCGCACACATATGACCTTATGGGACCAGAGTTGCTCACATCTTTTGAAAATAAGAAAAATGAAGAGAACCTAATAGTCCATTTTATTACTGTAATCACATTACGGAAAATTCATTTCTGCTCTTACTATATATCTGTCTTTCTTTTGCATGAACAATAAGGGGCAGCGCTGTGTGTCAGAGGGTAATAAATACTGATAAAACCCTTAGTCTCAAATTAGCTAATGCTTTTTAACATTTTTATTAAATAAACGTGAGGTGAATGGTGAAGTGATGGGATATGAATTCCAGTGCAAATAAGCCCTGGTTATAAAAACTGTGTTTCAGAACTGCTGGCTCTGCTATGCAGCAGATTGTTCCTTGATTTCCACATTCAGTGCAGTATTTTTTTCCCCTTGTGACTATTTGTTAGGCAAATAACAACATATTCACTTGCCAAATGTCATTAAGTTTGAAGTGTTTAAGATGCAGAGATAAGTATGCATGACAATGTGTCTCTATGTTTTCCCACCCAGCACAGACATTTTATAATATCAGCTATATACATAATGCTCAGGCAACTGCTGCAATAAATATTCCATCCTGCAAAACACTGAAGGGAGGATGGTAGAATGGGTGGGCTAGCAGGAGACAAATTTTGGTTGTGTATCACGCTTAGTCAATAATGCAGGTTTTTAGAAATTCAGTTAATTATCACATACTGTTTTTTTCTTGGACGACAGACAGCCAAAAATTGAGGCATGGGCTTTTTAGACATTGGTGCTCGCTCCAAATGTCACTTAAAAAGATCCAATGTGTTCAAACTTTAAATAAAGGAACATTGTCAAGCAATAAAGCTAAAAACAACAACATTGGGCACTAGAAGTAACAATTTTGGCTCCAATCCTGCCATCAGCTACACAAGGGCAGACCTACTAACTCTGATGGGACTCTGTAGAGGTATGGTGATTTATCCATGCAGATCCAGTTGCAGAATCAGAGCCTTAGAACAGGATTTTTGGCTCTGACTCCTATGTACTAACCCAGTGCTGCACTATTTGGGTGCAAATGTTGCAGGGAACATTTCAAACAAAACAAAAATCACTTTTGGTAAAACCCTTTATTTAAAAATAAACATTGAGACCCAGAATCCTTGACACTGTCCCTTTAAGAAAAGAAAAGAAAAGAAAAGAAAAGAAAAGAAGACCCACAGGGAAATTGAGTGTTTGAAGTTATTAACTGGATGAATACCACTGGCTTTTTTCCAGGTTTCTGGATCTCCCATTAGGAAGAATAGGCCTTAGCATGCTGCACAGCTTCAGAAAAACACTGCATGAAAATGAATCTGTCCCACAAGATATGGGGCACATCTTATTTTAGCTTTGGCAAGCTGTATCTGTGCTTCAACATTAGGCTATATCTACATTGCACAGCTTTTAGTGACAGGGCTGTGTCGCCACAGCCATGCTGCTAAAAGTCGCACAAACAGTGTAACCGCTGTTTGTAGGCTCTCCTGCCGACAAAAAAAACTTCTACCCCCAATGAGCAACGTTTGCGTTGTCAGCAGGAGAGCGCTCCTGCCGCCAACAGGCTGTTCACTCTGGCACTTCTTGTGGTAAAACTTTTGTCTTTTGGGGGGGGAGGGTGAACACCTCTGAAAGACAAAAGTTTTGTCATTCAATTGCCAGTGTAGATATAACCTTAGACTGGAGTTGTTCAGCAGCCTGCAGTCCCATATTCCTAGGATGTAGCTGGCTCTTATTTTAAAAGTTAGCCCCAATCCCCAACAGCAGTCAATGAGCACACAGCTCAAAAGGGTAGAAAGTGCAACTGTGGTCTTAAGGATCCCTTTGCATTCCTCTAATCCGAGGCCAGATTAGCAACATTGGTCCATAGCCTTCCTTTAGAGCAGGGGTTCCCAAACTTGGTTCACAGCTTGTTCAGGGTAAGCCCCTGAAGGGCCGTGAGACGCTTTGTTTACCTGAGTGTCCGCAGGTACGGCCGCTCCCAGCTCCCAGCGGCCCAGTTTGCCATTCCCGGCCTGGAACTGCAGGAAGTGGTGGCCCAGCCTGTGCTGCCTTCCGCAGCTCCCATTGTTTGGGAACGGTGAACTGGAAACTGCGAACGGCCGTATCTGTGGACGCTCAGGTAAACAAAGCATCTCGTGGCCCACCAGGGGGGCTTACCCTGAACAAGCCGTGAACCAAGTTTGGGAACCCCTGCTTTAGAGCAATCCACAAACTGCTCTAAATGATGCCAAAGTTATGTCAGCTGCCAACAGCCCAAAGAGGCCATTATAGTAGGGTGACCAGATGTCCTGTTTTTAAAGGGACAGTCCCGTTTTTGGGGACTTTTTCTTATATAGGCGCCTATTGCCCCCCCACCCCCGTCCTGTTTTTTCACAGTTGCTATCTGGTCACCCTACATTATCGTAGCTCTGGCTGTCCAAAGCACAGAGCCCCAACCTGGCCCTCTACAGCAACTGCAGCACTGGATGTAGGAGTCATCATAATAGCCCTATACTGGGGTGATCCTCTTAGGACCGGTTGCACTGGTTTTAGAGCCACTTTCCCCCCAGTAGAATGGTGCAAAGCAGCCCTTCCACAGGCCAGGATTGGGGCTATCTTCTGGTATCCCCCACCATTCATTTTAGTTTAGTTCTCTGGAGATATAGGATACTGGTCACCTTAACATTTTTAGCTGAAGATTCATTCTACCTAACAAGTTCTGTGTCATCTTGTCCCTAACTTGTTGATACAGGGTACCTCTTGTAAGCACAGACAACTCCTATGGACTTTGCTAGGATTTGTGTGATTAGGAGGGCAGAATCTGCCCCAAAGCTTTTGCTGCCTTAGTGCCAAGATATTAAAAGGAATAGGCGCTGACTCCGTGGGTGTTCCCGGGCTGGAGCACCCGCAGAAAAAAAAAATAGTGGGTGATCAGCACCCATCAGCAGCCCCATGGATCAGCTCCTCCCCTACCCCTCCCAGCACCTCCTACCCACTGGTAGGCCCTGCCATTCAGCTCCTCCCCCTCCCTCCCAGTGCCTCCCGTGATCAGCTGTTCAGCTGCGTGCAGGAGGCATTGGGGCAGAAAGAGGTGGGGCAGGGGCAGAGCGGGGGTGGGAAAGGCAGAGGCAGAGTGGAAGTGAGGGCTTGGGGGAAGGGGTGAAGTGGGGGAAGGGCCTGGGGCAGAGCAAGGGTCCAGCACAGGGCCTCCCAGAGGATTCAGAGGGCCTGGGCCAAAGCAATTTCGGGGGCCCCTTCCATAAAAAAAGTTGCAATACTATAGAATACTATATTCTTGTGGGGGGCCCTGGAGGCCCGGGGCAAATTGCCCCACTTCCCCCCTCCTCCACCCAGGCAGCCCTGGTCCAGCACCCCCTGGGAAATCACACCCTGTGCTAAAAAGGTATAGGAAAGTCTACACCAACTTTCCCCATATCTGTCCTGAGAGGGCTTGATCCAAAGTTTTTCCCTTGACTTCAGTGGCCCTTGATCAGGCCAACAGGATCCATCTTTTCTGCAGCCATATGGTCTTAGATGTACAGTAGCCAAAGTAGGAATGGCTTAAGGTAGCTGGTTGGGGGAACAAGGGAGATACACAGACCAAAATCTGCAGAGTTCCCAGTGTAAGTTAAAATCTTAAACTGTTCCCCTCCCCCATGCCTGCTAGAAAAGTCTAGGCCTGAAACCAATACCTCATTGGAAGATTAATTTTAATGGGAGTTGCATGGCTAAGCCCCCATTGGCTTTGAAAATCTCAACTTTTGTTCCTGGAACTACAAATCTGTTCAGTCACACAAACAATGCAAGGAAAACAGAGAATCCTACCAAAACAAATGTAGAAATTGGAATCAAAATAAAACTATTTCTGTGTCTGAGTTGAGCCAGGGTGTACACACAGAATGAGAAACAGAACGCAGGGAAACTGGAGTCCTCTATTTGTTTTCAGGGCCCTAGGCCAGACATTCTGTGGAACGCTGCACTAGTATTCCACAGAGTGTTTTTCACAGATTCCAACCATTTACAGAAACATGAATTATGAATTGGCTCCTTTCTATCAGAGTGTGTGTGCGTGCACACATCTCAGCAAATACAAAAGTATTTGCAAACCATCGTCATGCTCCTTTTATTACCATGAGTGGACAGTAGCTTTGCTTTCCTCAGATCAGTGAAGATTCAGTTCTATATAGTACTGTCTTTCCCATTATTATTTTTACTAATGTCTTATACACATTTTTTCCCACTGGATAGGAAACCTGGTACCCGTGTGAAGAACTAAGTCTATAGCTTTCAGTTCCAGAAATGACAGGAGTGTGACGTGCCAGCTAAATCACACTGAGATCTGTATGGAAAATCTGGCCCCAACTGCCTACTGCAAAGATCTTGGGGGCAAACTTACAAGACTTCAACATCCAGAGTACAGAGCTCTTTCGAAAGTCTGCCCACTTTGATGCCTTAATGAGAACTAAACTTTTTTGAAAATTTCCCCCTACTTGTAGGTGCTGAACTCTTTTGAAGATCTGGCCCTCAAAAGTCATTGTACCTCAGTGTATTTGGATTTTCCCTTGAATTCTTTCTAGTGAGCTTTGGCTGTGGAATATAAATTTACCAGTCAGTGTCCTAGGAAAATCCTTTATTTTACAGGAAAACAGGGGATCTGCCTATCTTCAGATGACCCATTTCTGGGATCCTTGAATGTTTTCCCAAAACATCTTTTTTTAATTTTTAAAGCAACTGATCTTTGGCCCCAGGAAGTTAGCTTTAGAAATTTTTTATGTAAAACAAAACACAATCACTTTCTGGGTTTGTTCCTCAGTTCTCCTGGGAACCGTTAACTCAAAGCCATAGCCATACGGAAACTATATAGAATGCAGAAATGACACAAAAATTAGGATTCAGATATCCAGACTATGGTCACACCTTTCCTCTGTGGGGAAGAAGCAGCTCTGCTTCCACACAAACTTGGCCGGATGTGGGGCTTGAACTCCAAGCTGACAGACGGGGACAGCGGTTAGACTGGGAAAGACTTTGCTCTACCATGTAAAAGTTTCAGGTGCCTTTTAAAGAGTATTTGATTATTTAGGTTGCACTTGTCAAAGGGCCTGGAAACTGGGCATCTAACCCCCTTAGGCACTACTGCAAATCCCAGCCGTAGCCTTATGGCCCAGCTAGCAAAACTGTCCTTAGCAGTTGACTGGGCAGGTTTATTTTGAACATGTTAATATTGTCGCTCTGTAAATTGCCTGCACGATCTGTTTTCATTTAATGCAACATGTCTGGGGTCTGGAAAGTGTTCACGGAACAATCAATATATTGCTGAGTTGAAAAGGCACTCTGGGGAAGTAGGCAATGGTTTGGTGCAAGCAGCAGGTAAGGGCTTCGTAATCTTGGCAACAACAGAGACCAACATCTCTATCACCAATCTGTACTGCTAAGGGCTGGTGTGAGGTATCATGGGCACAGAGAAGAGATGGATGCTAGGCTGAAGCTACTAGGCCCAGTTACGGATCTGTAAAACAAAATCTCTTTGCATATCCCATCACTCCCGTTGACGAGTCTTTGTGTCTGGTTGGGGGCATTGGCATAGTCTCTCTCCTAGGAATGGAAGAGCCTATCTAGACTTACTCAATTGCTCTGTCACCTCTGATTAAAACAGAATTAAACATATCTTTGAAAGTACTTTAAATTTGTGACTGATCAAAGACCGCACAGGGCTGCTTTAGAGTGTCAGTCTATTGAGGGAAGCATAAACCCAAGAGGTCACAAGCACTCTGAGTAGTGAGACCAAGCAGGTTCGCTCTTGGATCTCTCTTCTGCCCACCCACACCTGGGGAGGTGAGCTCTTGCAGTTCCCCCACACAAGTGTCCTGTCCTCTGGTTAAACTTTTATAAAGAACATTCTTTTTTGACTGTTGGCTTCTCAGTCGAGCTGATTCTCAAATTCCCCTACAGTCAAATTATACTCCCATGTGGCAGAGAAACTCTGTTTATTCCATGTTAATCCCATCATCCTGTGATGTAGCAACCACCCTTCTAGAGGAGATGGACGGGATTCCCTTTGGAATTTAGCAGTGCTGCTACACAGGGACTGATCACCCCAAGCCCTGCAAACAAAGGACTGGGAATGCAACCCAGAATCTCAAGATGCCAGTGCAGAGTACTACATCACTGAGCTACACTACAGAGTCACTGTATATTCTGGACCAGAAATGACTTAAATTAAAGTAGTGCGTTTAGCAGTTTCTACACACCTCATCCCCTACTGGTTTGTATTAGTTTGAAGGCATGACTGCAACGTCTCAAAAAATTAGAAAAATCGGGGCTCCTGCTCATCCCTGCATCTGTCGGTTTAATTATGAGCATGTTACAGAGACAGTGATATTGTTCCCAGCTGGCTGCTTGGAGTCTGGCAGGTACAGAAGAGCAGTCTGCAACAGAGGGCCCAAGTCTACCTAGGCCACCTCTTTAGCTGCCATCACTACTTTTTAGAGTTGCCAGAGGACTTCATAATGAATAGGTGGGCAGGGAGGTGGAAAATGGCCCAGCTCAGCAACATCAGGTCCTACCGCTATCTTGCTCCACTCATCCATGAAATGTAACCTCACTGGGAAGTCTTTATCTGTGCAGCACTCAGAACAGCCATAAAGATTCTGATCCAACTACACTTTAAAGTAGCAAAAAGGTCTGTGCCTCTGGTGTAGGATTGGACTGGAGGGACGTCTCGTTGCTGTGTTGTATGTCTAATGCCTGGTTCAAAAGTGTATTGCATACTTGTTTAAAACACAAATATAATTAGAGATAGATTCTGCCCAAGCAAATCAAGAAGCTTTTCTTGTTCTGCACATGGTGATGTGATGTGCACCCTATTCATTTGGATTATGGCAATGGAGCCTGGGGTGCTGGGGGTGCAGCAGCACTCCCTGGCTTGAAGTAGTTTCCATCATATACAAGGCTTACAGTTTGGTTCAATGGCTCTCAGCTCCCCCAGTATACAAATTGTTCCAGCACCCCTGGACAAGACAAAAGGTGGGAAGAAGGGAGGCTGGTATAATTCCTACTTTACAGATGGGTAACTGACCCAGAGATTAAGTGATTTACCCAGTGACTCTGTTGCAGAACCAAAAATTGAACCCATATATGAGGCCAAGTCCAGTGCCTTAATCAGAATTATTCTTCCTTGCTCTCAGCTCAAATTCTGTCACAGACCCAGCTTCTCTGCTGATAATTGGAATCTCTTGGATAATGCCCATCCAAAAAAAACAAACAAACAAACAAACAAAAAGAGGTATGAGTCTCATAGTATATTAAATAAAGGGAAATGTGTCAATATTGCTCCGTACTGCTGAGAAGCACTTTGTGAGGTACTAGCAAAGCATGCTCTGAGAAGCCTCCACTGACTTGATGAGACACTTAAAACAAGTACAATTTCATTCTGACGCACCCCACATAACCAAAGCTGTGCACACACACTGCAATCAAACAAGCACATATGCACAGCTGTGTTTATAGCTGGCACCTTATAAATAAATCAGGATCTTATTTTTAAATACCATGCTGACAGGAACAAGGTCAAGGGAATCCTTCTATTCATACTTACAAGGAAGAGTCTATTTTAAGATGTCACCTTCAGAGCTTGTAAGTCAGCTAATATTTATTCCTCACAGAGGGCTAGGTTCTGCTGCCAGGGCAGTTAATGTGAGTCTTGCGTTTAGCTTCAGGATAGCAGGAGAGAGTGCCAAAGCAGGAATGTAGGATTTTCCAAGCTCTTCAGTCCAATATTCTTCCAGCAGTGGCCAGTTCTCATTACACTGAACAGTGACCATTTTAAGGGCCTGATTTACCATCCCCCCAACCCCATTCACTTGTATGCACACCAAAAGGTGTGTGCACACAGACGCGGGTGCAAACAAGTTTTTAGCCAGAAGAGGTCTTCGACAAGAGACAGACCGGGGCGGATTATCATAAACCAAAACTGATTCTGGCTAACATCTACCCAATATCCACCACAGATGACTTAATGGCATGTTGTGGTCAGTAAAGTATGGGCCCAATCCTGGCACTTCTTGCCAACTGCCCTCATCTCCCATTAAATGTACTAGGAGTTGAAGGCATTCAATGCTCAGGCAGTATTCAGTGTATTGAAAGATTTGGCCATCTATAGGCACTATTGATAGCACTGAGGAGCACAGAGATAGTTTTGGTTAAGGATTCTGTGACGTCAATCTTTTTAACTGTAGGAGGTTTCTGCTCCTCTCTTAGAGAATGAGCAATGGACCCTAGCCTCGCAGAGGCTAGTGAAAAGGATGGATGCATTTGCTGTAGCTGTCAGGCTATCAGCAATACAGCCATCTGCTGACAGCATGAGACACTTTAGAAGGCTTATCAAAGACAAATGTCAAAACTAAGAAATACCATTTTGGTATAGCCCGGTGTCATATCTTGGACACGATAGGCAGTGGCTAAATTAAAATGGAGGCATTTCTAAATTAAATAGATAATAGGGTTAATACTGACACTGAATGTTTGCAGAACAGCTACAAGAAGCTAAATAAAATATTTATCATGAACTTGTGGCCTGGGAGAATTCAGGGTGGGCAGCCACTTACACAGAGCAAGAGCAGAGAAGTTTGGCAAAGAACTCTTACGACTGACCGGACTTGGAAAAAACAACAACAACAACAACAGTCACTGTAGTCATGGCTGCCTTATTTGGAGCTAAAAATAACCAACCAGGACTCTAAAAAATTGCTTGTGCTGTGTTTACTAGCTTTCACTCACCCCACTCCAGAAAGCCGGGCTTTTAAGTACAGTTCCAGGTTTGAAGATTGATATTTTTACTGTACAAAATGTGCTGTTCTAAAACTTTAAATAGGATGTAGGGGAAGGATGTCAACTTTTTGGTGGGAGGGGATGTATCTATCATATGCAGTTGCTAGCTGCCTCCTCACTACACAGTAGGATGCCAGTAGGCAATGCAGCTTCACCATTACTGTGAAGGAAAACATTTGAAGATGAAACAATACCAACAGAGATGAGCTCCCAGACAAGAAGGAAGGATTGTCCAGTGGTCACGGTTCTAGCACAGGACTCTGGTAGAGTAGGGAATTTAACATAGGTTATCAGACTTCCACTGTGCCATTTAGTCTGTGACTCAGTTTCCCTATATTTAAAATGAGGATAATAGCACCACTCTGTCTCGCAGGGGAGAGAAGAGAATACATACAGGATAGCTTGAGGCACTATGATAACAGGATCCAAATACCAAAGAGAGACAGGTGCCAGCATTGGTTAATTACCAAGCAGAAAAACCCAGGTAGATAATATGCAGTGAAATAGCTATACTTTGCTTACTACCCAAGTGATACACCAGCTCTTGGGAAGGGGATCTGAGAGTGAGTAGAATCTATCCATTTCCTGCCATAGCCTTCTGTAATGTCTCCATTTTTCTGCCTTCTCCCCATTTGGAAGGAAATGACTGCCATATCTCACCTCAGGCTTAAAGGAAACTCAGCAAAAAAAGAAAGAGATACTGAAATAGATAAAAGTATAGTTCTTCAGCACTGTTTTACACCTGCAGCCCATGGAGATTTAGTACAGACAGCCCCCTCCCCAAGCCATTAGAGACCCATTTTACCTTCTGAGTGTAGAGAAGCCTGAGCTAGGATTTGATTTCCTGCCTCCCGTTAAGTTCAAGACAAGGTGATGGAGAAAGGTGATGGATGTCAACTTAAGTCTCTTCCTCCAATACTGGCCTTGCAATTTGCAGATGGGAAGTTCTCTTAGGCCTTGTCTTCACCAGGAAAAATGGTGTTTTGACTAGGGTGACCAGATAGCAAGTGTGAAAAATCAGGACGGGGTGAGGGGTAATAGGAGCCTATATAAGAAAAAGACCCAAAATTCGGGACTGTCCCTATAAAATTGGGACATCTGGTCACCCTAGTTTTGACCACCACGCATTAGAGTGTAAGGGTGCATCCACACTAGGAAAAGGTGTTTATCACAGGCTAAGCCTTTCAGGGCCCCAGGAGGAATCATGTTTTTACTATTGTTAGTCCTCCATGTAAGAGCTAGAAACATAGGTAGAGTACATGATGGGTTGTATGGTGCAGTGGTGAGCTGGAGCCGGTTCCCACCGGTTCGCAGGAACCGGTTGTTAAATTTAGAAGCACTTTTAGAACCGGTTGTCCCACAAGGGACAACCGGTTCAAAAAGGACTTTTAAATTTAACCAAAGCTCCATCAGCAACCTGCCCTTCCCCCAGCCCCAGCTCACCTCACTCCGCATCTGCTTCCTCCCCTGAACGCTCCCCCAGCTTCTCCTCCCCCTCCCCGGCTTCCCGCAAATCAGCTGTTCGCGCGGGAAGCCTGGGAGGGCTGAGAAGGAAGCAGCAGCTTCCTGCAGGTGAGCTGGGGCGGGGGGGTGGGGGCGGGAGCTGGAGGGCTCCAGGTGCCACACGGCTCTGGCCTGGCCCCCGACCCTGATCCCAACCCCGGCCGGCGCGTGTCCGGCCCCAGATCTGACTGCGGCCCGCCGGGCGGTGCAGCTCTGGCCTGGCCCCTGGGCCCGGCCCCGACTTCGGCCGGGTGGCGCAGCTCCTGCCCGGCCCGACCTCAGCCAGGCAGCACAGCTCCTGCCCGGCCCCGACCTCGGCCAGGCGGCACAGCTCCTGCCCGGCCCCAACCTCGGCCAGGCGGCACAGCTCCTGCCCGGCCCCAACCTCGGCCAGTCAGCGCAGCTCCTGCCCGGCCCCCAGGCCCGGCCCAGACCTCGGCCAGGCGGCGCAGCTCTGGCCTGGCCCCTGGGCCCGGCCCCGACCTCGGCCGGGCGGCACAGCTCCTGCCCGGCCCCCAGGCCCGGCCCCAACCTCGGCCAGGCGGCGCAGCTCTGGCCTGGCCCCTGGTCCCGGCCCCGACCTCGGCCAGGTGGCGCAGCTCTGGCCTGGCCCCTGGGCCCGGCCCCGACCTCGGCCAGGTGGCGCAGCTCTGGCCTGGCCCCTGGGCCCGGCCCCGACCTCGGCCGGGCAGCGCAGCTCCTGCCAGGCCCCCAGCCCCGGCCCCGACCTCGGCCGGGCGGCACAGCTCCTGCCCGGCCCCCGGGCCCGGCCCCGACCTCGGCCGGGCGGTGCAGCTCTGGCCTGGCCCCTGGGCCCGGCCCCGACCTCAGCCGGGCGGCACAGCTCCTGCCCAGCCCCTGGGCCCGGCCCCAACTTCGGCCGGGCGGCGCAGCTCCTGCCCGGCCCCCGGGCCCGGCCCTGACCTCAGCCAGGCAGCGCAGCTCCTGCCTGGCCCCGACCTTGGCCGGCCGGCGTGGATCCGGCCTGGACCCCGGCCAGCTGGGCGCCTCGGCTCCGGGCACCCCGGCTCCGGCCGAGCGGCTCCGGTCCCAACCCCGGCCCTAGTGGAGCCGGCCCGGCCCCCGTTTCCAGGTAGTGCGGTAAGGGGGCAGGGAAGGGGTGTTGGATAGAGGGCAGGGGAGTTGGGGGGGGGGATTAGTGTTGGGGCCGTCATAGCAGGGAACAGGGGATTGAATGGGGGCAAGGGTCCTGGGGGGGGGGCAGTCAGGAAGCAGCAGCGGTTGGATGGGGTGGTGGGGGGCAGTCAGGGGTAGGGATTTCAGGGACAGTCAGGGGACAGAGAGAAGGGGTGGTTGGATGGGGCAGGGGTCCCGGGGTGCCATCAGGAATGAGAGGAGGGGTTGGTTGGGGCGGCAGGGGGCAGTCAGGGGACAGGGGAGGGGGGTGGATGGGGCAGGAGTCCCGGTGGGGGGCACGACCCCCTCGTGGGGTGAGGAGGAGGGAACCGCTTGTTAATATTTTGGCAGCTCATCACTGGTATGGTGTAAAGGTTTTAATCAGCAGCAGTTTGGGAAGACCAGCCAATCCTCCTCATGAACAAGCTGCAAATTCCAACTAGAGTCAATAAAATCTGTTGCACTCTTGTGTTCTGTATATGAAATGTGTTTTCTGGCTAGGTTAGGGAGTTTCTACAACTTTTATAGCTTTTGTATCCCTCTTCTAAAGCCAGGTATTGTAGTGACCAGAAGCCTAGTTTAGTTGATGTCAATGGAGCTATGCCAGTTTACACAAGATAAGTATCCAGCCCCATCTCTCCAACACTACAGGGCTCAGGGAGAGCGATAGAAGTAATCTGAAGTCTCTAAAAATATTGACACTGACACTTGCTCCCACAGAAGAACTAATTTAAGTCATTTAAACCCCAGTCACTCTGGCTCTTCCATGGCTGGGACCAAGTGCTGCATCCTCTGCTCGGAAGATGTGAATCTCCCCTTTCCAATAATGTTTTTAGCCCTGCCCGTTACAAAATACTGGACATTAAACTGGGTTTAAAAAAAATTCCATATGCAGATTTTAGACTTGTCTGAAAACTTTGTTTATTACCAAGGCAAGAGCTATTTGAGGACTGCTGCTGCTGTCAGCTGCATGCTAGGTCAGCTTGTGTTCCAGTAGGGCACAGTGGGCTGCAGTGTAGGAGTGATAATGCCAGATGGGATGATGAAATTCCTGGAATAACAGAGGTTAAAGTGTTTGTGTGGATTGGGTAAGTGATACCCATTGGCACTGAAAAGAAATCTGGTGGTAAGCACAGAGGCACCATCTGACGCCCTAGATACAACCCCACAGGAAACTTCTGTCGCCTCACCCTGACACTGCTCTTCCTGGCGCCAGTCCCCTGCTGTGACCACAAACCTCATTTGGGATGCTGGAAGCAGCGACCACCCACACAAGAGACCACTGCTATGGCAGCAACAGCCCACCACTAGTTTTCAGATGGGACAGAAACTCCCTCCTCCCTGACTCATGGCCAGCCTTCAAGCAGAGAAAGAACAGCAGGACTCGTCTTCCACTGCCTTTCTGCTGCGTGGATTTCAGTGTCCCTCCTCTCCAGCTTATTGCCTTTGAGCAGGTTGAAGTCCATTTACAATGCAGCGGGCTTTCCTCCCCACCACCCAGGGGCGGCTCTAGCGATTTCGCCGCCCCAAGCACGGCGGCACGCTGCTGGGGGCGCTCTGCCGGTCGCTGGTCCCGCGGCTCCGGTGGACCTCCCGCAGGTGTGCCTGCGGCTGCTCCACCCCAGCCACGGGACCAGCGGACCCTCCGCAGGCACGCCTGCGGGAGGTCCACCGGAGCCGCCTGCCACCCTCCCGGCGACCGGCAGAGCGCCCCCCGCGGCATGCCGCCCCAAGCACGTGCTTGGCGTGCTGGGGCCTGGAGCCACCCCTGCCACCACCACCACCCCAGATCCAAGCAGAGGACGTTGTGTTGGGGGATGAGAAATTCCAGGCTTGCTGAGGCAGGGACTATATTCATATTTTTGCCCTTCCTGGGCAGGGCCGCCCAGAGGGGGGGGCAAAGGGGGCAATTTGCCCCGGGCCCCGGGCTCCGCAGGGGCCCCCAAGAGAAGAGCTGAGGCTCCCGCCTCCGCCCCTCTCCTGGAGCCTCAGCGCATCAAGCGCCGAGTCTCCGGACGAGCCCCTGAGCCCCGCCCCGCTCAGAGCGGCGTGGGGAGGGGGCGGGGCAGCTGCCTCCGCTCGGCGTGGAGCTCACAGCCCCGCCCCCTCACCACGCGGCTTTGAGCGGGACGGAGCTCAGACCCCGCCGGAGACGCGCTCCGGTAAGAGGCTGGGGCGGGGGGGAAGCGGGACCCGCTGCCGCCGCAGCGCAGCCCGGGGTCTTCGGCGGGGGGGGGCCCTGCTGTTCCGGGACCCGCCGCCGCAGTGCCCCGAAGGCCCGCGGCGGGCCCCCACCCCCGCCCCCGAATTACCGCCGAAGACCGGGCTGCGCTTCGGCGGCGGGTCCCGCTTCGGCGGCAATTCGGCGGCGGGGGGCTCCCGCCGCGGGTCTTCGGGGCACTTTGGCGGCGGGTCCCGGAACGGAAGGGCCCCCCGCCACCGAAGACCCCGGGCCCCCGGAATCCTCTGGGCGGCCCTGTTCCTGGGTTTGCTAACTGCTAGTATAACAAGTTCCATACTATAGTTAAGACCATTAAAGCAAAGTGAAGATGAATCTTCAGAGAACTTAGCTGCCAAACCTCTACTGAGCATATACAAACAGCAATGAACAGAGCTCATAACTCAACCAGATTTGGGTGGATTTTCACAGGGATAGCACAAGGTCCCTCCTTGACCCCTAGAGGACTCACCTCACCCTTGGCAAATTTAATGTCTTGAGGCACTAGAGCTGCTTGTCAGAACATCTTTAAGAATTTAACACAGACAACATTTTCCCTAGCTGCATTTTTTGGAACAACTGAACAAATTGTGCTGAAGCTTTACAAAAAAAAAAAAAATCCAGCCTGGAAAATGTCAGCCCATACAGCTAAAGTATAAGGAAAAGGAGTCAGTCTTACAATGGAAAGGGTTTTGCAAGCTTATCTACAGGTTTGATACAACAGACAAATCCAGTTTTCCTGACCTGTAATTAAAAATGATGCAGTTATTATCTCTAATACTTTGCAGCTATACAGTACACCTTTCAGCCAAGAAACAGAAATTGCTTTACTAATTATAATTCTATATAGTCTCAACATCCATTACGTTATATGTTTTATTTTAGCTACTTTAGATAGGTAAACTGAGGCAGAGGGGTTAAGAGATTTTGCCAAAAACTGCACAGTGGAACAATGGCCCAGCTGGGAATAGAACGCAGGATTCCTGGCTCCCAGTCCTATAAACCCTAAATCACACTTCCTCATCTACACAAGCAAACTTGTAGGTAGAGCCAGGCATCCAGTTGGTGCTGACCGGGCTGTTAAAAGTCCGGTCGGTGGTGCAGTGGGACTAAGGCGGCTACCTGCCTGCCCTGGCTCTACTCAGCTCCTGGAAACAGCCGGCATGTCCCTGCAGCCCATACACAGAGGGGTGATCAGGAAAGCTCTGCATGCTGCCCCCACCCCCCAGTGCCAGCTCTGCAGCTCCCATTGGCCAGGAACCGCGGCCAATGGGAGCTGCGGGGGCAGCACTTGCGGGGGCGGGCGGTGCACAGAGCCCCCAGCCCCTCCGCCTAGGGGCACAGGGACATGCCAGCCACTTCTGGAGCAATGTGGAGCCAAGGAGCCTGCCTTAGCCCTACTGCGCCGCTGACCGGTAGCTGTCTGAGATAAGCACCCCCTCTCACCCCAGGTTGGAACCCTTCCTGCACCCTAACTCCCTCCCAGAGCCTGCACCTCAACCTTCTGTCCCAGCCCTGAGCCCCCTCCTGCACCCCAACTCCCTGCCCCAGCCCTGCACCCCCTCCCACATCCTAACTCCCCCCAGAGCCCGGACCCCTGCTCCAGCCCCTTCTTGGAACCTGCACCCCACACCCCCTCCCGCATGCCAAGCCCCTGCCCCAGCCCTAATCCCCCTCTGACACCTCAAACCCCTCATCCCTGGCCCCACCCCAGAGCCCGTACCCCTCAGCCCCTCCTACACTCCAAAGCCCTGCCCAAGCCCGGAGCCCCTTCCTGCACCCTGAACCTCTCATTTCTGGCCTCACTCCAGAGGCCACACTCCCAGCCAGAGGCCTCCCCACTCCCACACCCCAACTCCCTGCCCCAGCCCAGTGAGGGTGGGGGAGAGCAAACAATGGCAGGAGGGGAGAACAGAGTGGGGGGAGGGCCTCTGAAAAGGGGCAGGGCAGGGGTGTTCTGTTTTGTGCAATAGAAAGTTGGCAACCCTACTTGTAGGGAGCAAATACAGTGACTGTTGTTTAGAACATACCTACCTTTGCTGCATCCAGAGTCTATTCCTTTAAACAGTTAGCTGTGCCCATTTTAACAAATACATGGATTTAAACATCGCTACTCTTACTCTTTCCAATGTGAACACTTCCAGTTTTAATAAATGTCTTTATAAATGTTTGTTCCTTCCTGTCTGAGCCTGTATAATTAACTGTATGAAAAATGCAGAGTGAACTTTGAAGGCACACAGTTAATAGAAAAAAAGGATTAATCTAGGCTACAAAAGGTTTCTTTAATATATACTGATAAAAAACACAGCAAATATCACCACTTACCATCACACAGTGTTTTAAAACCCTGAGCTTCCAAGCTTTAATTTGCTGAATAGGTTATTCCAATCTTCCATAGCCAACTGGTGAGTAATCTAGGATTTTAGCAGAGCAACTATTTTTGACAAACATTCAGAAGTGCAGGTCAAATACAGGATGAAATACCAGCCATCAGAAAAAGGTTATTAAAATACCATTTTCCCAAGATATTTGTTCTGAAGCTCTGGATGTGTCCAGTTGCCATCCACCTGAGCTCTGGGGGGAGTGGAGGGGATACTCTCACATGGTTCAGGGCTGGGCTTTTTATCCATATTCTTAGTGCTCCATTATTCCCTGATCTTCATCCATTCATATTCTTATTCCTTATAGGTTACAGATCTCATTTTATGATCATCTAGTTAACCAATAAAATTAGAGCCTCTAATTCTGTTTACTCATCTCCATTGAACAAAAAGCCAATACACGCATAGGACTTTTGCCAAGCCTTGCCATACCATCTACTGGGGGGAAAAGGGGATAGAGTCAAGCAAATTAAGGGAATTCATATCACAAGGCTCTACAAGATCTAGTTCTGTAAAAACCACACAAGGTTCCTGTCACACTGTCTGGAGTGGCTCACAACCGTGTGCGCCTACCTCAGGGAAGACTGTCAAAAACAAGGTGGACACCTCAATCTGATGTGATGTTCTATAATTAGCTTTCACCAAGCCAGTAACAAATATGAACTCCTGGATCACTATCACAGTCTTACCATAGAATCACAGACAGTTCCCTTAGACTTTCCGGTCTTTCTTGCCACCCAAACTGGACTTAGTGATAAATGGTCACTTACACCCAAAAAAAAAGAAAACCCCACCACATTCAGGTTGTTTCCAGTCCCAAGAGATCAATCACTTACCCCCAGGGGCGGCTACAGGCACCAGCGCAGCAAGAGTGTGCCTGGGGCGGCAAGCTGCGGGGGGCAGCCTGCCGGTCGCCGTGAGGGCGGCAGTCAGGCAGCCTTCGGCGGCTTGCCTGCGGGAGGTCTGCTGGTCCCGCAGATTCGGCGGCAGGTACGCCAAAGGCGCGGGACCAGCAGATCACCCGCAGAAACGCCACTGAAGGCTGCCTGACTGCCATGCTTGGGGCAGCAAAAAACACAGAGCTGCCCATGCTTACCCCAGATCAACTGATATTCTAGATCCTACACCAAAGGTCATCCCTGTAGCCAACACTGTAATACATTAAGCTATCTAAAAGATTTATTAACTAGGAAAAAGAAATAAGAGTTATTTACAGGTTAAAGCACGCAAACATATACACACCAATTAGTTACTATCTAAATCCTAACACTGATCTGTCTATTCAAAGTGTCTTTCAGGGCAGGACCAGGAGGCAACTCCTGGAGATCTCTGGCCCTTCAGAGTTCAAACAGCCAAAAAGATGCAGTTTCTTCTGGTCAGGGATTTTTATTCCCTTCCCCCAGAGCTCAAGATGATGGGACAAGTTCACCTGCCCATCTCCTCTTTAGGGGCATGGTGGGGGAGCAATCCAAGTCTTTTGTCCTCTGATGTTCCACAGCTGTTTGGTGCCCATGGGTCTTCTTTTGTTAGGCAAAACACCCTCCTGTGGCAAACTAGTATTTCACACCTGCTAATGTTTCTCTCCTGAGTGTGGGGGTGTACAGTTTTAGAGCAAACACTTAAATATTACTTTATAGCATGGGATAAGAGAAATTTATGAAATGCTTGTATGTTGCTGCGTGTATGAGAGTCTAAATACTAACTACATTTTAATAAGATTAATACCTATTTTGAGGAAAAACTAACATAAAGGTGACCTAGTCTGGTCTCCAGCTATGAGGTTGTCAGTTTTTAGCTAATGCCTGCAGCCTAGGCAAGGGCTGGCATTTGGGCTGCCACTGCCACAGTTTCTCACCACCCTCAGTGCCAAGCAACATACCACAAACACCCGATGAGGATCCAGCATTTTTAAAGTGTATGTCCTTTCAGAAAGCGTTTTCCTTTGGGACATTAATCCCTCCTCCAAAAAGCATGGAGCCCAACACCACCTGAGAGCATCTGCAGTGCTCTGGCCTCCTTCCAGTAGGGTCTGCTTTTCTACACCTTCTGAAAGTTGGATTGCAGATGAAAAGAAATTCCAGGACTATTTGGGGACAGAGGGAGACAGGGAGAGAGGAAGGGAGACAGAGTGATGGGTGGGAGAGAGAGAGACAGAGAGAGAGCAAGATGCAGGAGGTGGCTGCAGTTGTCTACAGCGAGAGAAGAGCGGGCAGTAAGTTAATACTGGAACATCCTCACCCCAGGCTTGCAGGAAAGGGATCATCTTCTGAAGGCTAATGAGGCAGGAGTTCAGAAGTGGAGTGAACAAGAGTTGGTGCGAGATGGGAATTTGCAGTGCATGAGGTTGAGGAAGCCCACTTGGAAACGGTGCGTGGGGCCCTATTCCAAAATGATGCCCCTGAATTTCCCTCAACATTCAGTACTTGAAAACTTTTGAAGAAATCTGTAAGTGGCAAGGTTATCTCCACATATACAATGTACGTATTTCACTGGACCTTGCAGACAGCTGGAACAACATCCGTAATCTGATTTGAGAGGAGACCTTTGAAAAGCACTACAGTTTCAGTTGAATTCATCATTGTCCTTCAGTCCAGTTCACCTGGAGTTTCTTACGTTCTAGGGGAAACATTAGAAAGCTTTTACCCACGGCTATAGCAATCCTGCAAAATATTTCAAAAGATTTTCACGGCAGTCACAAGCAGACAGTGAAGTCAAAATCTGACTATCATAGAATATGAGGGTGAGAAGGGACCTCAGGAGGTCATCTAGTCCAACCCCCTGCTCAAGCCAGGACCAATCCCCAGACAGATTTTTGCCCCAGATCCCTAAATGGCCCCCTCAAGGACTGAGCTCCTAACCCTTGATTTAGCAGGCCAATGCGCAAACCACTGAGCTATCCCTAACATGTCATTGCTGAGCCACATCTGAAAGCAACTGGGCAATCTGAATTTACTGCTTAGGCCTCAAACCCTCAGAGGCCTCAGTCCTGCACAAACAGACCCACGTGCTCAGCTTTACTCCCATGAGCAGTACCATGGAAATAGGGGACTGCTCCCGCCTATTACAGATTAGAGTCCTAGGGACTACTTCTCCCTTTAGTTCAAATGGGACTGTTCATGGGAGTAAAGATGAGCACATGGGTCGGTATGTGCAGGATTGTGGCTTGACACAAAGGCCAGAGTTAGCCAACCTTGCTCACATTGAGTAGTCCCACAGATTTCAATGGGAATGCTAGTTAAACAAAGTACTACTACACATGGGCAGGGATGGAAGCACACGCCCACAGAGAACAAAGGGTTTGGAATTCCATTCAACAGCAGTGTCCAAAACAGGTTAAATCATACTTGAGAGAAAACACGCAGAAAATCCATCATTTTCTTATCTTTCAATCTCAGGTGTTAATAAAAATTGACTCAAAAATGCAACTCAATATCAAAAATAGCCATGAAAATCGGGGACATTAGAGAAAAGGGAGGATAATGCTAAAGAGCTGGTGATGTGTCCTGGAAAAGGTTTCATGGCAGGAGTAAACTTCACTATCTTCTCCTGAAGTCCATATTCTCTTAAAAACCATGCGGAATGAAATTTCACTGCTTTTTTACAGTATGGAATTGTATATGTTGCTGTGAACTGGAGACATTTCTGAAATGAATATACGGATAAGCATAGTTTGCTGAGAAGCGTTGAATGAAACTTCAATCAAACTTTTGCTGTGTGGCGATAACTCCTTCTTGGTGTCAGGATCCCATTAGAAATAGGAAGGTATTCTTCAGAAAGTTGTTATGCATAAGAAGTAGGTGCATCATATTATTTTCCAAGGAGTCGATATATACCTGCTGCAAGGACAGACAGGTTGCGAACAACTGGTACTATCAAAGGTCTGTGAGCTTCTTTGTACAATCACTGCCTACAGTGGGTGTTGTTCCTGGGGCTGAGGAAATCTTGCCTAATTTTGAGCCTACTTGAATATCATGGTTTCAAAGGCAGGACTCAAATTCAAGGCTCATGTTTCATGGAGAAGACAGTAAGAGACCACAAAGAGGGGAAAGAGAAATCTTGCCAATTAAAGGTGAAGAGGTGAGGAGCAGACCCAATTTTGTCTCCTCTGAGGAAGCTAGGGCATGCAGCCCAGAATGTGACCAACACACTTACATTTAGATGGGTGTCAGGCAGTGCTTAGTTTGCGAAAATAATAATATAAATAAAAATAAAATAATAATAATAATGTGCCAGGGCTCAAAATGGCACCCTCTGCACAGCATGACCTCACATGCACCATACATACAAGGTTACACCTTGCACACAAGTGTAGAATTGTGTGCATTACTAAACACCACTGACAGAAGAGTTGCTGGGGCTATGCCCTGGCATGAAAAGAGGTGATAGGCCTGCATCCCAACACAAATTAAGCTCTGGTGGAAGTGCTCAAAGCTACAGGCTACCTTGTAGAGAAAGAGAGAGAGAGAGAGGAGGCAAGCTGCAGAACTCTGTGCATCAGAATGGTGGTGCGAATGACAGACGTACCAAGTGCCTCAGCAATACAGCTAGGCCATCCAGACAGGGATTTCCCTACACCACCACCCCCGCCCCCGAATTTCCCCAACACCTGCCCAGTGGTCAACTTTAGTCATTGTTTGTTAATCTGAATTGAAATTGAAATATTAATACACTTTAAAAGCATATGATGTACGATAAAATACTTGTACCCAAAAAAGTATAATAGGCTTGAAAAGCATGAACAAAGACTAGCTTCTTCACACAGCTATTGTTTTTTTCTGCCAGAGCTGGCACATTCATTTTGGCAACGTTGGCCAACCTTATAATTTCATATTATGATTTGTAAGCAAGGTCTGAATGAGCTCTCCCCGACAGCTAGTGATGAGCCAGGGGATGGGGGAAGGCTTCAGGACCAGACTGTATTTACGTGAAAAGACGGTTACTCACTGTAGTAACTGTTGTTCTTCGAGATGTGTTGCTCCTATCCATTCCAATGTTGGTGTGCGCGCCGCGCGTGCACGGCTCTCTGGAACATTTTTACCCTAGCAACTCCGGCGGGCCGGCTGGCGCCCCCTGGAGTGGCGCCTCCATGGCGCCTGTTATATACCCCAGCCGGCCCGTCCGCTCCTCAGTTCCTTCTTGCTGGCTACTCCGACAGTGGGGAAGGAGGGCGGGTCTGGAATGGATAGGAGCAACACATCTCGAAGAACAACAGTTACTACGGTGAGTAACCGTCTTTTCTTCTTCGAGTGATTGCTCCTATGCATTCCAATGTAGGTGATTCCCAAGCCTTACCTAGGCGGTGGGGTTGGAGTGAGACGTGGCCGAGTGTAGGACCGCTGAGCCAAAGGCTGCATCGTCTCGAGACTGTTGCACCAACGCGTAGTGGGCAGCGAAGGTGTGTACCAAAGACCAGGTGGCCGCCCTACAGATGTCCTGGATGGGGACATGGGCCAGGAAGGCGGCCGAAGAAGCGTGCGCTCTGGTCGAATGAGCGGTGAGGCGGCAAGGGGGGACGCGAGCAAGCTCGTAGCACGTTCGTATACATGACGTCATCCAGGATGAAATCCGCTGCGAGGATACCAGCTCGCCTTTCATGCGGTCGGCGATCGCCACAAACAGCTGGGTCGAACGCCGGAAGGGCTTCGTCCGGTCGATGTAGAAAGCGAGGGCCCTGCGGACATCCAGGGTGTGGAGCTGCTGCTCACGAGGTGAGGCGTGCGGCTTCGGGAAGAAGACCGGGAGGAAGATCTCCTGGTTGAGGTGGAAGGCCGACACCACCTTGGGGAGGAAGGCCGGGTGCGGTCGAAGCTGTACCTTATCCGCATGGAAGACGGTATACGGGGGCCCGGCCGTCAGGGCGCAGAGTTCCGAGACTCGCCTGGCAGATGTAATTGCCACGAGGAAGGCCGTCTTCCAGGTGAGATAAAGCAGAGAGCACGTGGCCAGGGGCTCGAAGGGCGGTCCCATCATCTGGGCCAGAACGAGGTTCAAATCCCAGGTCGGGGCAGGAGGACATACCGGCGGGTACAGACGGTCTAGACCTTTAAGGAAGCGGGCAACCATCGGGTGAGAGAAGACAGACCGACCTTCGATGGTGGGCCGAAAGGCCGACAGAGCCGCCAGGTGCACCTTCAGGGAAGAGATCGCAAGACCTTGACCTTTCAGGTACCAGAGGTAGTCGAGGATGGTCGAGATGGGAACCAAGAATGGGTTAAGACCTCGCTGGTTGCACCAGAGCGCGAAGCGTTTCCACTTCGCGAGGTAGGTAGAGCGCGTCGAAGGCTTTCTACTTTCGAGCAGGACTTGTTGCACCGCCGACGAACAACCCCTCTCTGCGTCGGTCAACCACTCAGGAACCAAGCTGTAAGATGCAGCGACTGCAGGTTCGGGTGACAAAGCCTGCCGAGGTCCTGAGTGATGAGGTCCGGCCATAACGGAAGGGGAATGGGATCCCAAACAGACAGCTCGAGCAGCAGGGTGTACCAGTGCTGTCTCAGCCAGGCCGGAGCGACGAGTATTACGCGGGCCCTGTCCCTCCGAAGCTTGAGTAACACTCGGTGCACGAGTGGAAACGGGGGAAACGCGTAGAGGAGGGGACCCGTCCACGTCAGGAGGAACGCATCTGAAAGGGAGCCCGGAGCTCGACCTTGGTACGAGCAAAACTTGGTGCACTTCCTGTTGACCCTGGAGGCGAACAGGTCTATCTGGGGAAACCCCCACCTCTGGAAGAGTGAATAAGCCACATCTGGGCGAAGGGACTACTCGTGGGAGGCGAACGACCTGCTGAGATGGTCTGCCAGCGTGTTCTGCACCCCTGGCAGAAAAAACGCTTCAAGGCGAATCGAGTGGGTCACGCAAAGGTCCCAGAGGAGCATCGCTTCCCTGCAGAGCGGGGAGGATCGGGCTCCTCCCTGCTTGTTTACGTAAAACATTGCTGTAGTGTTGTCCGTGTACACCGCTACAGAGCGGTCCTGCAGGTGGGCCCGAAAGGCGAGACACGCCAAGCGGATCGCTCTCAACTCCCAGACGTTGATATGGAGGGAGAGCTCCTGAGCCAACCAGAGACCCTGGGTGTGCAGGTCGCCTATGTGAGCACCCCAGCCGAGTGCCGAGGCGTCTGTGGTCAGTGTGACCAACGGGCGAGGAGGGCGGAACGGGACCCCTGCGCAGACAACCTCCGGATCCAGCCACCAGATGAGCGACTGGAGAGTGGGCTTCGTAACCGTAACCACCATGTCTATGCTGTCGCGATGGGGGCGGTACACCACTGCCAACCAAATCTGGAATGGGCGAAGGCGCAGCCTCGCGGGCACGGTCACAAACGTGCACGCCGCCATGTGCCCCAGCAGGCGCAGGCAGGATCGCACCGTCGTTGAAGGGAAGGTCTGCAGGGCCCGTATGAGCGAGACCATCGCCTCGTGCCGAGGACGAGGGAGGCAGGCTCTGGCTAAATTGGAGTCGAGCGCCGCTCCTATGAACTCCACCCTTTGTGCTGGAGTTAGGCTGGACTTCTCGGTATTGATTAGGAGGCCTAGTGAACGGAACAGATCCTGAGTTTCGGTCACCTGAGCTGCTACCAGTTCTTGGGAACGACCACGAATCAGCCAGTCGTCGAGATACGGGTACACGTGTATCCGACGACGGCGGAGGGCTGCGGCTACGACTTCCATACACTTGGTGAACACCCTCGGTGCAGTGGAGAGGCCGAAGGGCAGTACCGCAAACTGGTAGTGAGCATCGTTGACCACGAAGCGCAGGTAGCGTCTGTGGGGGGGGGGCGTAAATTGCCACATGAAAGTATGCATCCTTCATGTCGAGGGCGGCAAACCAGTCTCCCGGATCCAAGGAAGGAATGATGGTCCCCAGGGTCACCATATGAAATCTGAGCTTGCACAGATGTCTGTTGAGCTCCCGGAGGTCCAAGATGGGACAAAGACCTCCTTTCGCCTTGGGGATGAGAAAGTATCTGGAATAGAATCCCCTGCCCTGCCTGCTGCGAGGCACCTCCTCTACAGCACCCACGCTCAACAGAGTCTGGACCTCTTGTAAGAGGACTTGCTCGTGAGAGGGGTCCCTGAAGAGGGACGGGGAAGATGGGTAGGAGGGAGGGGGCGAAACAAACTGCAGGCGGTAGCCGTGCTGGATGGTGTTGAGGACCCAGCTGTCGGATGTTATAGAGCACCACACCTGGAGGAAGCGGGAAAGGCGATTTGAAAATAATAGGGATGGATCCTGGGGGGAGAGTGGCGGGCCGTCCTCGGGCGTCCCGTCAAAAGGCCGGTTTCGGGCCCTGAGGGGCCTTGGAGGGGCCCTGGGTCTGGTTACGCCTACCTCCCGACGGCCTGCAGCGGTAGGGGGCCGTCCGGCGATTGTTAAATGGCCTAGACCTGGCCTGGGTGAAGGGCCGGTAGGGCTGCTGTCGGAAAGGCCGCCTCTGGGTGGCCGGCGTGTGCATACCAAGAGTCCGGATAGCAATCCTCCCGTCCTTCAGGGTCTGAATTCTCGAGTCCATTTTTTCTGAGAATAGACCCTGTGCATCGAACGGGAGGTCCTGGAGGGTATATTGCACCTCCGGCGGCAAGGTGGAGGATTGCAGCCAGGCAATGCGCCGCATGGTTATTCCAGACGCCACAGTCCTGGCTCCTGAGTCAGCGGAGTCCAAGGCTGCCCGAATTAGGGTCCTGGAGGCCGTCCTGCCCTCGTCCAGGAGCGCCGAGAATTCCCGGCGGGAGTCTTGCGGGGTCAGCTTCGAAAATTTTCCTAGGCACCCTAAGATGTTGTAAGTGTACCTGGACAGGAGCGCCATCTGGTTTGCTATGCGAAGCTGAAGGCCACCCGCTGAATAAATTTTTCGCCCCATGCGCCGCGACTCCTTTGACTTTGGCGCGGCGGCCGGCTGTCCATGTCTCTCTCGGTCATTTACCGATTGGACCACTAGAGAGTCCGGGGTGGGGTGTACATAAAAGTACTCATAGCCCTTAGGCGGGACAGAGTATTTTCTCTCCACCCCTCGGGCCGTGGGGGGGACTGAGGAGGGTGACTGCCAGATTGTCATATTGTTCCGCTGAACAGTGCGGATAAAGGGTAATGCCACTCGCACTGGAGCTTCCGAACCCACAACATCCGTTATAGGGTCATCGTCCTCCGTGACCTCCTCAACGGGCAGGTTCATGGCCTTTGCCACCCGGCGGAGAAGGTCCTGATGCGCCTTCAGGTCAATGGGCGGGGGTTCCGATGTTGATGCCCCCGCCACCGCCTCGTCAGGCGAGGAGGACGAGGAGTGGCCCGGCAGCACCTCCTCGGATGTCTGGTCCGCCCCTGGGCGGTCAGGCGCCACGGACTCCGGCCCCGGTGCCGGGCCTGGTGGCGAGATAGCCTGTTCCTGTGGGGACGGAGGGGGCCTGCTAACCGTGGCCTCCGGCACTGAGCGCCCCGTAGGCGCTTGTCTCGTCGGCAGGGGAGGCCCCTGCTCGTGATGGGCCCAGGGAACCCAAAATCCCCAGTGTTGGGGTCCAAAGTCTCGTCCCTGAGACGCTGCCCTGAAGTCTACTGCGCTGCCCTCAGGGGAAGCGATGGAGGGTTCACGCGAGGGCCAGGGAGGAGCTGAGGCGGTTCCCGAATGCCCAGCTGAAACCTGCGTCAGGTGTCTAGCAGGCGTTGAAGGTCGGTGGCGGTCATCACGTGACCTAACCGGAGAGCGGGACCTGCGTTCAGCGCGGTACTGGGAGCCGGATCGACGGTGCCGGGAGCTCGACCGACGGTGCCGGGAGCTGGACCGACGGCGCCGGGAGCTCGACCGGCGGTGCCGGGAGCTCGACCGGCGGTGCCGGGAGCTCGACCTCGACGGCGATTGGCGGCATCGGGAGCAGCTCCGAGAGTCTCGGTGCCGACCACGGTCACTGGAGCCGGACCTCTTGCGGCGCCGGTGACTCGGCGACCGGGACCGTTGCCGGGAGTACGACCAGTGCTGCGAATGCGAGCGGTGCCGGGACTGCGACCGGTGCCGAGACGGGGAGCGGCGTCGCGATGTTGATCGACCTCTGCATCGGGACCGCCTCCGAGAGTAGGACCGGGATCGAGACCGAATCCTGGAGCGTCCGTCTCGCTTGGCAGGGGAAGGAGGCCGCATCATCATCGGTTTTCCCACTGACTTGAGTGCCCACACCGGCGGTGCCAGGGGCCGGGGGCTTGGAACTTCCGCGAGCTCGATTAGCTCCCTCGCCGTCGCAAACGCCTCCGGCGTGGACGGGATCCGCAGCTCTACCTCAGTGGGTACCGGGGAGCTGGGTGGCACCGGACTCGACGGCCCTTGCGGCGCCGGAGTCAACGGCACCGTGCACTGCCTGTGCACTGCCTCAGCCTGTACCACTTGTGTCGGAGGCGGCTGGGCTAGCGGTCTCTGCGGATGTTTGGAAGAGACCGCCTTCGGCACCTTGTGCTTCCTTCCTGGGGAAAGGGAGTGGTGCCGGGACTTCGGTGCCGGGTGTCGAGGAGCCTCGGCACCGGAGCGGCTCGGTGCTGCCGGAGCGCTGCTCGCCGAGGAGGGCTTCGGCGCCGATGGAGCTGGCGCCGGAGGCTGGAGCGAAGCCTCCATCAGCAACTGTTTAAGGCGCGAGTCCCGCTCCTTTCTCGTCCGGGGCTTGAAGGCCACGCAGATCGGGCACTTGTCCATTCTGTGAGCCTCCCCAAAGCAGCGAGGCACGAGTCGTGCGGGTCACTCACCGGCATGTGCCGCTGACAAGCCGCGCAGGGCTTGAATCCCGGTGCCCCGGGCATAAGCCCGCACCGAGCGCGGAAGAAGAGGGGCTAACCCCTCTAATTCCCTATTTACACTATTTAACTATAAAAACTATACAACTATCAAACTAACTAACGAACTATATACAATAATAAATGGAGAAACGCTAGGGCTGTGGAGGTAAGGGAGCACTCCACTGTTCCAACTGGCCGTCACGGGCGGTAAGAAGGAACTGAGGAGCGGACGGGCCGGCTGGGGTATATAACAGGCGCCATGGAGGTGCCACTCCAGGGGGCGCCAGCCGGCCCGCCGGAGTTGCTAGGGTAAAAATGTTCCGGAGAGCCGTGCACGTGCGGCGTGCACACCTACATTGGAATGCATAGGAGCAATCACTCGAAGAAGAACTCACCTACTCTGCCTAGGTATCCAGCAGATAGAGCTGTGTTGCCCAAGTGATCAATTTTGGCTAGTGTTGGGTTACAAACCATTTTAGTATTGAATGTGGGGATGATGAAACATTGTTATCCTTACTGTATAAGTAACGGGCAGCAGAACTATACTTAGCCTGTCCTGATTGAGGGGGTCACCCTCAATGATTAATTTTTGCCAGGGTTGAGCCCCAGCACCTCTAGGCTTGGCACTTCATAGCCCCGGGATCTCTGGGCTTCCTGCATCAGTTATGACAGAAAAAAATTACTTGAGCCCCGGCACCTCTTTCATTACAAATTAAGCACTGATCACCCTCAACTGAACTACAATCACTAAGCAAGGGGTTTGGATGGCAGATCCGGGACGGGCAGGGGTTTTGCTTGGTGGTGTGGACTGTGCCTAAGAGTCACAGGCACTATTTGACCTGCCCCTCTCCCCTATTTAAAGATAGAGCTTATTAGGCTCCACAGAGAGTCTTTTGTTTTCTTAAGTGATCACTACAGCTGAAATCACTAATAATCAGGTCTAAGTGCTTAAACATGCTGCAGGACAGCATTTCTGTAGAAAAGACAGCCAGCCTGCACTCACTGTGAGAGCTGGGTGGAACCTCAAGAGAGCAACTCACAGAGATCACAGTGGCAGGTGGCAGTAGAAGGTGACAGCGCAGGGCCATCAGCGATGGAATGGTGAAGTGAATGGTGGCACGACAAACAACAGCATCCAGAGTGAGCGGCCAGAGCAAGTGGCGAGCAGCTGGAGGAACGAGCAAGGTGCCTTTCCCCCCACACCTCCCCAGGGTGGGAGGTGAGCTCATGCGAAAGCATCTCTGAACTCTTGGTCTTCACTGACCAAGGACAACTATGAGTGGGGTACGGTGGAGGGAGAAGGAAGGGGCACATTAAAGGAACGTTTTAGTGACTTTGCTCCAGAACGCTAGATTTGTGACTGAGAAACTTATATAAATATACATTTCCTAGTAGGCCAAGATTTTTAAAACAAGTTATTTGCCAAAGTCATTATCCCACATTGTTGCTATCTTGAGAGGATGTTATTTTGGGGAGTTTCTGTACTAAACATTATATTATAATTAATTTTTACATAAGAACGGCCATACTGGGTCAGACCAATGGTCCATCTAACCCGGTATCCTCTCTTCTGACAGTGGCCAACACCGGGTGGTTCAAAGAGAATTAACCGAACAGGGCAATTATCAAGTGATTCATCCCCTGTTGTCCACTCCCAGCTTCTGGCAAGCAGAGGCTCTCAGAGCATAGTGTTGCATCTCTGCCCATCCTGGCTAATAGCCATTGATGGACCTATTTTCCATGAACTTATCTAGTTCTTTTTTTAACCCTGTTATTGTTTTGGCCTTCAAAACATCCCCTGGCAAAAAGTTCCACAGGTTGACTGTGTGTTGTGTGAAAAAGTACTTCCTTTTGTTTGTTTTAAACCTGCTGCCTATTAATTTCATTGGGTGACCCCTAGTTCTTGTATTATGTAAAGGAGCTTATTCACTTTCTACACACCAGTCAAGATTTTATAGACCTCTATCATATCTCCTCTTAGTCCTCTCTTTTCCAAGCTGAAAAGTCCCAGTCTTTTTAATCTCTCCTCATATGGAAGCTGTTCCATACCCTTAATTATTTTAGTTGCCTCTCTCTGTACTTTTCCAACTCCTATATATCTTTTTTGAGATAGGGTGACTAGAACTGCATGCAGTATTCAAGATGTGAGCATACCATGGATTTATATAGTAAAAGTGGAGGAGCTTTGTTTGCCAGGCCAATCAGCAAAGCCAATGCTGACAAACTGTGCGACAAACTATGTGAAAAGGCTGCAAAACACCAATCCTCTGGACTGCACTGACTTGCAGAAAGCCTTATAAGCCAGTCATTGTCAAAGCCAATTTTGGAAGTACTTAACAAGGCCATTAAAAATGCTGGAGACACAAAACAGTTTATTCAAACAAACATGGCTGTGACATCGTACTCTCTCTTTTAGCAAGAGATAACATTGACCTCCAGTTTGTAGTGTGTGGTAAGTGCATTGTCATGTGTTAATTCTGAAGTTGGACACTGGTTCCTTCCAAGCAAGACCTGCAAATGCTCACTATCTTTCTTCAAGAAACTCAACTGACTGGTTAGAAGCATGCCATGCAACAGTGAAAGACTCAGCAGTTGAAAAAGTGAAGAACTCTCTCACCGCATTCAAAAATGTGCACACATGGACGATGAATGAACTGATGCAAATGGGTGTCAAGTATTAAGTCATTACGTACGTTAGCTTGATGTCAGTGGTAGGCCAGTAGATAAATTTCTAGATGTTCAAGTTATAGAAGACACATCGGCTGCATCTCTAACAACCCACCTCTTAGAAGAGTTAAATGCTTGTAAATTGAACCCCAAACAGATGGCTGCTTGTACATTTGATGGAGCTGCAAACTTCTCTGGAAGACATGGTGGAGTACAAGCTTTGCTCAGAGAAAAGTGCAACTCTGAACTCTCCTTTACACACTGCAGAAGCCATCTACTCCAACTAGCACTAGTACGAGCTGCAGAATCTTCAAAAGGCATTTTAAAAGCCATACATTTAATGTCTTCATTATACTCTTTTTTTCCAGCAAGAGTCCAAAAGGACTGAGTGTCTTGGAAAATATGGACGATACACTGGGACTGAAGTTCAAATTAATGAGCGATCCTTGGCTGTTGTCTTAAAATACTGCAACCATTATTATTGGCTTTGGAAAGTATCTACCGAGATGGGATGGATCTAAGTACTGAGGCTGGTGGACTACTTTGGCTACTAAGTTCAGAGAAGACAATCGCCATTCTCTTGTAAGTCTACAGTTGAAACCAATTGGGTTATTAAACAATGCCATCCAGACATCTGCTACAACAGTAGTAGATCTCTGTCCAGCAATGGAAGCTACACCTGGATCAGAGAGAAAACCTACTGAAGAAGCAAATACTTCAGTTCAGACGTTGACTAATTAAGGCACTTATATTGACTCCTTCAATGAAGAAGAGAATAAATGTTTGTTAAGATATCTCAAAAAGTACACAGACTTGATTCTTCCATCTCTATAACAGCTACTTCTGGATTCTATCAACCTCTATGTAGCTTTTACAGATGCCTGTCTTATAAAACACCAACAGTTGAGTGGAGTGAGGCACTATTTGCAATGAGGCTGCCATGTGATCAGGACGCAATAGAAAATTTGAACACAGAGTGGAATATCATACGATGAACAAATGAAGATTTGACTTCAACTTCTTGCGGTTCAACCCAATTTTTGTGCTGTTTCCTGGGATGAAAGAAGTAGGATTCATCTTTTTCTAGACCCAGTCACAACAGCTACAGTTGAGCATTCTTTTTCCCCATTGAATAGAATTTTGGGTTCTGAAAGAAGTCGCCTTCTGTGTAATCATGAGCATATCACGAAGGACTGGAAGTAGCGGATACATGAGAAGCCACCAAAAATGAATGTACAGCATTCAAGAAGTTCATTAACAGAGTTGTACAAAATTACAAGAAACCAAGAAGAATGTAGATATAGTACTTCATAGTAGGCTTGTGTAGCCAACTTTAATTTGTGTGATGATTTAAAAACATGAGTTAAATCTAATAAAATGGCCATGAACCATTTTTCAGTTTTTACTATGGTGCCATACAGCCCACTTTCGCCCTAACAGTCTCACCCCTCATCAGTGCTCACCCCTGCCCCTGTATTTCTGAATACCCCCTAATTTCAATTCCTGAGGAAAACACTGCATCCAGAGACACCCTGGAATGTAGAAGGAAGGAGGAACAAAGCCCCCAAAGATGGAAATGCTGCAAGCACTGCTGAAGGACACAGGGGGGTCAGCATTTCAGTGAGAATCATCACATACAAACGTTTTTTTAAATGGACCTTAAAGATGTCAAGGACTTAGACATTTAAGAAAGCAGAATTGCCAGCTAGAAGTGTTCATATTTATTTTCGAAAAAGCACAATTTGGTGTGGGGGGCTTGACTCATGATTTTTTGGTTCATTTTCTTGCTGTTTTTTAAGCCTTTATGGATATACACTTTGATCGTGTTTTCAGGCTCTTCCCCACAACTATCAAGTCTGGCAACTTTTTAAAATGAAAGCCAAGATTCTCAGTTACATGCTTCCAGGCACTGGGCCTTCAAGAAAAAAAAATATTACAAGATGATAGAATTGCAAGAGTTAGCAATACTGTCTACAGCAATGCTGATCTGTGTCAGTCATAAGGAATACAGATCTTAGGCTGAGTCCCAAGAGAGCCTCTTCATTGACAGCAGGTGGGGATGCCAAGTACTTCAGGCAGTACAGTGAGGTACTATCCCTGCTGGCTCTGGCAGACTAGAACTTTGTCCCAGGGAAAAATACATGGGTTTGAATTACAGGAGGAAAGAACTTTGCAGATTTCAAGTCATTTTACAAACACTCCCCATTTCAAAATCTTTCAGCTTTTCAAACCCCCAGTCTTTCAGTTGTATGATGTTCACTCACCCCTAGCTCTTACCTATGTAAATGTTTTCAAGAAATGGTCCTTTTTGTAGAGGGACCACTCAGTGCACAAGAAACATGTTACAGTACTGCAGGCTTGGAACATGCTGCTTTATTCAACAACATAAACAGAATGGGGGTGGGGGAACCACTCACTAAAGAGGAAGTAAAGGAGAGGTGGAGCATAGCTCCAACCCCTAATACTCTGAATAGCCCAGTTAGCCCTTGAGGACCACTTTAATGCAGTCCTTAATTAATTTATCAGCCTTGCCTCATGCATAGCGTGGCTTTGAAGTGATCAAGAAAAGGAAAAATCTGCTTCTCAGTTGCTAATCAAGTACTTGACTTCACACACTGCTGTGGACAGGAGAGAATGAACAGCTATGATAAATGAAGGGGGTGGGGGGTAGCTCCCTTTTATGGACACCCAGCCAGCCAGTTAGCTATAAAGTCCCTCTTGGTGGCTGCTTGCTTTACCTGTAAAGGGTTAAGAAGTCCCCCAGGTAAAGAAAAGTGAGTGGGCACCTGACCAAAAGAGCCAATAGGAAGACTAGAACTTTTTAAAATTGGGAAAAAAGCTTTCCCTTTGTGTTCTGGGTTGTTCTCCAGAGAGAGGACTATGTCTATGCTGTAGAAAGCTTTTCGCCAGGCATGGAAATCATCAGATTATACCTAGAACTACCCAAATATGTAAATAGATTAGGAAAGGTCTAGAAGGACGCAATTAGGTTTCTTTCTTTTATTTTCTGTAAGGTTTGTGGACTCCTGTGTGCTAACCCCAGATACTTTTGTTTGCTTGTAACCTTTAAGCTGAACCTCCAAGAAAGCTATTTTGGATGCTTAATTTTTGGAATTGCTCTTTTAAACTCTTGCAAAAGCCTAAGTTCCAGATGTATTTTCTTTCTTTTTGTTTTTAATAAAATTTACCGTTTTTAAGAACAGGATTTGATTTTTGGTGTCCTAAAAGGTTTGTGCATATGTTGTTAAATTAGCTGGTGGCAACAGCTAATTTCCTTTGTTTTCTATCTTGGCTCTTCCCCAGGAGGTGCGTGGGGGCTGAAAGGGCTTGAGGGTATCCCATAGGAAGGAATTCCCAAGTGCACCTTCTTGGAATCCGAAAAGGGGCTTTGAATTTGGATGGTAGCAGTGTTTACCAAGCCAAGGTCAGAGAAAAGCTGTAACCTTGGAAGCTTAATACAACCCTGGAGTGGCCAGTATTAATTTTTAAAATCCTTGCAAGCCCCCACCTTCTGCACTTGACGTGCCAGAGTGGGGAATCAGCCTTGATAACAAAGCCATTTCATAGACTCATATTGTTCAGCACTTTAATACCAAATAGATAAGCACCTTAGAAAGGCTTACGTCCTACAATGAGCATTGTGCAGTAGACACTTGAGCTCCACCAAAGTCAATGGGGATCCCTGCAGGAAACAGCTCCAAGCTCGTTTTCAGGAAATAAACCATATAGTGTTTTAGTTTGCTCTCCCAAGCCTCCAACTCATGTTGGGGTCTCATATTTTGGCAAAGAGCATAACCCTACATGAAGTGCTGCAAAAGGTACATGCATGGTGTTATCCGTGTAATGCAGACACGGAGAACCCAAACTGGAGTGTACAAATGGAGTGTGCAGAAGCGTACAAATACATGCAGTGGCAACATACCTGAGAGATGCACTGGCCCATCAGAGTTCAGGAGAGGAACCCCTGAGCCACGTATCTATTAGAGGAGTTTCTCAAGGACCAACAGGGGTTAAAAGTGGGTTTGCTTGGCAGAGGGGCATTGTAAACTTGCCAATTTGGGAACTATATAGTCTCCTGAACTTGACTGGGAGCTGAAAGTCCAGCTAGCAAATAAAGCCTCTAACCCAGCTAGCTAGTTTCTTCTGAGCTTGGGTTTTTGTTCCTTCTTTCAGAATTACTGTTCTAGGCTTAAAAAACCAGCAGGTCCGGGAACTGAGAGAGGGTGCTTATGACAAGTCTTTTTGTTTGTTCATTCATCTGTCTAGGGGCCTACAAAAACACAGCATCCCAAGAAGAGGAGAGAGTTGAGCAAAGGATCTGATCTGTCACCAAGGTGGAATCCCAAGCTTGTGAAGTAACAGTACATAGGCACGTGGTGATTTATTTTCGGCCCATCATCCATTGCTGGTCTTAGTAAAATGAGTGCACCAAACGTTGGCAGCTGTTTGATATGAATTATGAACAGGCTTTAGAACTCTGAACCCAAAGGGAGACTTCTGATTGGTTCTCCATGTCACCCTACTCAATATCCAGGTCAGCATTGTCCAGCGCTGATTTTTCCTTTTGTGTGAATTCCATTTCATAATAGCAAAGGCACTACAGGCCCTATATTTCTTTGTTTTCTTTCCCAAGCATTCCTCCAACATCGTCCTTCCAGCTGTGATACGGACGCTCTGGGAGGAGTAGCATATCACTGCTGCTTTTTGATCAGCTCAAGCGTTTCACTGAAATGAGCAAGGCAAGCCACTCCCTGTCCAACACAGAAAGTTCATACCGTGTTCATAGCACTGCTAAACACAGGAGGAATTAGACAAGAGAGTAGAACCAGAATCAAACTTGGGTGCGCTACACGTCTTTGTAGGGTGCTATTAAGCATGCGGTTTTGGGCAGCAATTTCTAGGAAATTACTGGTCTTGTTCAAATGATTAATGTAATTGAGTCTTGGGCTCTGTGCTTCACGCCACTACCTAGGCAGGCTACTCTAATTACACTGTCTTTAATCAGAACGTTATTCTCAAACTGTAGGTATTGTTGGCTCCATCCTGCTCTCCTTGAAGTCAGTGGCAGAACTTGATTGTGCGGGGGAGCTGGAGCAGGTTCTGGGTACACTTTCTTGTCCAAGAATGCCTTGCACAGCGCAGCTCTGAGAGGTGCTGTTAGCGTGTCATCTCCAAGAGCTAGGGTTAACTCAGCCCGGTCACCAGAGGGTTTAATTCACTCAGGGTTTGCTCAGCAATGCTGGAAGATGAACCCTGGTAGCAAAGTCTGAGCAGTTGGAACAACATAAGGCAATCCCAGCCTCCTAAATGCTGGGGGCCCACAGTCCCAAGAAACAGGTAGTGCTGGTGAGCAGCAAAGAAAGGAAATGGAGCAGTTGGGGGTGATGCCCATTCAGTCCCTGCCTACCAACCTCCACCAGTGGAAGAAGTCCAGAAAGGAGGCCAGCAACTGTCTTGCCTCCTGTAGGAGTCTCTGCCTGGGCAGGGGCAGCAAGTTATATGGGTCCATGGTGCCCGGGCTCCAGCAATATTCAGAGCCCAACTCCACCAACGTTTGGGGCCGGATCTCTCCCTCGGCCCCCGCCTGCCACCCCCGCGCACCTCCCCCAGGCCCCGGAGCATCCCTGCCTCAGCTCTGTGCTGTGCTCCGCTCTGCCAGCTCCCAGCATCAACTGCCACCGCAGGGTTGTAGCGCGCCCCATCCACTACTGCCAGGGCAGGCTGACCCTGACCCTGCCCTTCCGCTTCAGATCCTTCCCTTTTCCAGCAGGACCCTCCACCAGCACAGGGGGGCTCCCCGCCCACAGTCACCGCTCCTGCCCCATGCTGGGCAAGGGGCAGCCCCATGCCCCACCCCCAGTGAGGCTACAGTGAGGGGCAGCTGCAGGGGAGAAGGGGCATGTGATGGCAGCTGTTCCCCCCACCACCACCCACTACAGAGGTGGTAAGGGGGCTTCCTGGACCTGAGAGGGGCCCTAGGAGCATGTGCAGTGACAGTGGTGCAAGGTGAGTGTGCTGCCAGGGGAGAGAGGAAGGCCCCTCCCCCAGAGCTCATTGCTGCTGGTGGGGAGAGGGCTGGGGGAAGTTCTCTTCCTCATCCCCAGCCCTAGCCCACCCAAGAGCCTGCACCCCCAGCCAGAGCCCTCACCCCCCCTGCAGCTCAACCCTCTGCCCCAGCCCTGAGCCCCTCCCACACCCCAAACCCCTCATCCTTAGCCCGAGCCCTCATCCCCCCGCACCCTAACCCCCTGCCCCAGCCCTGGGGCCCCTCCTGCATCATGAACCTTTCATCGCTGGCCCCACCCCGCAGTCCTCACCACTGCACCCCAACCCTCTGCCTGAGCCCCTCCCACACCCCAAACCCCTCATCACCAGCCCACCCAAGCCCTCACATTTTTACATTATTTTAAAAAATATCGGCTTACAAGGCAAGGGAGGGGCAGGATTTGGACCTGTTCTGGGCACCACCAAAAATTATACAAACCTGCCACCACTGTGCCCAGGAACACTGCAAAATGGGAAGTGAATTTGATCTAGAGGGTAGAACTTTGCTTTGTAGGGTATTGTGGCGAGGTGACAACTCACCGGTTCAGCACCTCTTGTTGGTGTCTTGGGGATTAGCTCTTCCAGGCCAGAGCACCCTCTGCAGGCCGGTGTCTCACCTGCTGCTGGTCCCATGTCCCTCCCAGACCCCGGTGCCCTTTTGCCCAGGGGTTTTGCCCACCAAAGTACCCCCTCGCTCTGGGTCTCTCCTCCCAGGGGAAATCCCAACCCACTATCCCCACCTTGCCTCATTGGCTTCTGCCAGTCATCAGCTAGCCCCTGCTCCCTGGGGCAGACTGCAGTTTGTAAACCACTCATCATTGGCAAGGGGGGTTGGACCAGCTGCCTCTGCCTATATCTGGGCTGCCCCTCTGCAGCCCTAGTACCCTTTTGTGGGCCCTTAGCTTGGCCTGCAGCCTGGGGCTTTGCTAGGCTGGAGCTCCCCAGCTCTCTCTGCCCTTCCCAAGCACTGCTCCACCCTAGATACCTTCTCAGCTTCCCAGGCAGCCAGGTCCTTCTCTCTCAAGAGTCTAGAGAGTGTGTCTTCTAGCCTCTGGCCCTTAGCGCTCTTATAGGGTCAGCTGTGGCCTGATTGGGGTATGGTCCCACCTGTGGCTGCTTCCCCCAATCAGCCTGGCTTTTCCCCGTTGCAGCCCTCTCCCAGGGCTGTTTTATGCCCTTCAGGGCAGGAGCAGGGTGACCACCTCGCTACAGGTGTATATTAGTATTGTGATGTAAAAGTATAGTTCTAGGTCCCTGTGGTTTACTGAGGGCTAGACCGTGTCCTGGACTGCACAGCTGGGGAGGAAGGTGTCAGAACACCCCTGATGCCTCATGGCAGTCTCGCTGGACCTCAGTGTTGGGCCTTCAGGAGCACACAGGCCCATGTACATACTATTCCCCCTTGTACTCTACAGTCAGTGGGTTGGCAGTGGGCAACGCAGAGCTAAGCCTGTGCAGAGGGGAAGTTAATTTGTTACTGGTCTATAACAGCAGCAAGTTAGTTACTTTCCCCTGGAGCAAAGTGGGGGGATGATCAGGGAGGGATTTTTGTCTGAGGAACAATTCCCTCCCTGTGCTGCACCAACACAGTCCCTCATGCACAGTGCTTGTGGCAAAGCCATAGCTGTTTACATACAGCGTAAGGGGTAGACTGTGCAGTCACTGAATGTTGGTGAGAGCTTGGACATATGAGTAGTCCCACTGTGGATTTACTCTTGTGGTCACCAGATCGAGTCAACACCGCACTATCAAGGCCTAAGAAACCACAGGCAGTGAACATCCAGACTATTTGTCCTGGGAACATAGGAAAGGGGAACTCACTTCAGATAGCACAGGGGCTCAGTCGTCTCCTAAAGATCCATTGCCTGGAGAATCTTGTTGTAATTATTGACTTAAAAGGTACTTAAGTACAAAGCAGCATCGTGCATTTGTTGGGCATTGACATGGGCACATGATCAATGACAGCCCACAGGAAATCCAGTCCATGTCTTCTATCATCTACAGGTCCGTTGACATCAGCAGGAATTGTGAGTGCACTGTGCCTCGTAGGGCCCTGATCCTATAAACATCAAAGCACAAGTCACTTTACTCACACGAGTATAGTGTTTGTAGAACTAGGGTCAAAGGGCTTAACAGGTGGGCAGGTTAAAGAGCCACAGGCATATAGTCATGCCCCAATGGCTATTAATTCTAGAGTTCAGTATGTTGAAAGGAAGCGTGCTGTCATTTTGATGTACAGGGATAGTCATATTTTACCTCCATTTTAATATCAACAGGATCTGGTCTGATTAAATAAACTCCTTAAATCGAGGGGGAGACATACTGCAAGGTCTATCCTGCTGAGGACTGTGTTGGAGTAAAAATCCCAACCTGCCAGTGTTTTAACTTATCGCTTTGTCCAACTGCTTGAGCTGGACCTTCTTCTGAAATGTGCTGCTGAATTACTGGCAGTGTGATCAATTACAGGCAGACTCCATGTGCTTGTGATTTGATTAGGAGGGTTTAAGTAGTGTGGGGTTTACTACCAGAGGCTCTCTTGTCAAACTTTAAGCCCATTAAAAGCATTGGAAAATTATCTTTGCATTCTTACCAAATGGCAAATTAGATTTTATTTAGCTGCTTTTAAATCACTTTCAACTTCTTGATTTAATAAAAACTGGAGTGCTGCCATGTTCATAAACATGCTGGGAAAGAAATCAGAGCAAACTGCCAAATCCCTACAAATGTGTGGCAATTATTCCTTTTGGAGAGTTAGCAGCACCTCTTAAGTTTCACTTCACTGCTAATACTAAAATTCTGCCTTATTTACGGCTGAAAAAACATGGAGCAGGTCCTGTCTCTACTAGGTTGTTTGTGTACAAAGAAATTTCCAGTCATTGCTAAACACCAGTTCAGGTCCACCAGGATTAGTAGTGGGGAGAGCCCTAGAACAGACAAAGTTCCCATCACTGCCAACACAGTGTCATTTAGACCGGCTCTGAGCAACATTACTAGCAATAGTAAGGGCACACTTTAGACATCGCCGCTGGAATTTCAAAAGTGTACTACAGTTTGCAACTCTGGGACCTTTTTATTAGTGCTAGGGAACACAGTGCTGCAGCAAGTGCTGTTCCAAAAAAAAATAAAATCAGAAACTGTGGTCCTCACCAGCGTGATCATAAAATACTATTGCATGTTTCACAAGGGTAGGCAAGTCCTGGCCAGTGTCCAATGTGAGCCATTACATCCTGCTTACCTAAGTTCCCCTGCAATTGCCATTGGCTACTTCAATCCTTGACCTAAACTCTAATAATGTCATAGCATTCAACTCCACATACACTGACACTTCAATGGCCAGTGAAGCACTTAATGTATGTCCAATTAGTATCAATTACTTTGGGAAGAGAGGCATAATGGCAGGTAAGAGGATTCAGACTTTCTGAATAGATAAAAGGGTAGACCTACTGGATTATAAGGAGTTTAATCGCAATCCATCACTTAAAATTCACTTTCCCTCAAGTCTGCACTATGTTTTTCACTAATCAGGAGATATAATTGATCTCCTTAAATATCACTGATAACCTAGTCATGGTGTAGTTCGTGATTCCATGGCAGGAACTTGCCCTTTGTTAGACAACTGTGCTGCAGGATCTCAGCAAGGCCAGATTAACCTTTTGTGGGCCTGGCGCCAAACATATTTGTGGGCCCCCACTGAGGCAATGGAGCATGGCGCAGGGAGGTCAGTCCCCAGACTGAGGGGCCAGCCAGGGGCATGGCATAGAATCATAGAATATCAGGGTTGGAAGGGACCTCAGGAGGTCATCTAGTCCAACCCCCTGCTCAAAGCTCCCAACTAAATCATCCCAGCCAGGAGCATGGCATGGCAGGGGCAGGCCGAGAGGAGCAAGTGGTGGTCTCAGGGGTCTCAGGGCGCAGTGCAAGCAGAGCAGGCCAGGGCCCCTTCTGAGCATGGACCCAGATCCATGGCACCACTGGCACCATTGTAAACCTGGCACTGGATCTCAGCTTTAATCTTCTCTTTAAATTACATTTCTAGTCCTCCTCATAGTTGAGGTGGGAGACGGGACTTGAAGATGTAGACCAGGCCTGCACAACATATGGCCCGCGGGCCGCATGCGGCCCGCGGAGCCACACTGTGCGGCCCGCGGGGGGATTCTGAATCCCCCGCACACGGCACTCTGCGGGCAGCCCAGAGCCCTTTGAATCCCAGCCGCGGCAGGGAATCAAAGGGCTCTGCGCTGCCCGCAGTGGCAGCAGGCAATCAAAGGGCTCTGCGCTGCCTGCAGCCCTGGGGAGCCCAGAGCCCTTTAAATCTCAGCCGCGGCCGGGAGTTAGAGGGCTCTGGGCTGCCCACAGCGGAGGGCAGCCCAGAGCCCTTTGAATCCCGGCCCACGGCCGCTGATTGCCCCCTCCATGGACCCCTGCCCTAACTGCCCCCCAGGATCCCCCCCATCTAACACCGCTGGTCCTTGTCCCCTGATACCCCTCTCCCAGGACCCCACCCCCTATCTAAATGCCACTGCTCCTTGTCCCCTGATTGCCCCCTCCCGAGACCCCTGCCCCTAACTGCCCCTTGGCACCCCAGCCCCTATCTAAGCCTCCCTTCTCCTTCTCCCCAACTGCCCCCTCCTGAGATCCCCCAACTTCCCCTCAGGACCTCACCCCCTACCTGTCCCCTGATGAACACCTGAGACTCCCATGCTTATCCAACTGCTGCCTGTCCCCTGACTGCCCCCAAACCTCCGCCCCATCCAACCCCTGCTCCCTGTCCCTTGACTGCCCCCCGGAACCTCCTACCCCTTCTCCCACCCCTAGCCTCCTTACCGTGCCACTCAGACCAGCGTGTCTGGCTCCATGCAGCTCCAGACATGTTGCTGCCATGCTCCCCTGCGGAGCCCACAGCCCACCCCACTGTAACTTGCTGTAGAAAAAGTAGGATAAAATTGAGCAAGAAATGCTTATTAGGACTGGAATTGCTATTTTCAACAGCCATTGCCTTTTTGTTTGTTTGAAAGGAAGACAGTGATATTGCATTGGCAAATTCCCCATAGAAAGAAAGAGTGGAACAAAAGAATAATAAAGGCACCTCAACTTTTCCTCATTTATGGAGGACAGTCTTATAATATGCATCCAGATATCCTCCAATCACACAAGCTGAAAATTGTTCCACTTTACTGCAGCTCTGTAACCATATGGGAACCAATCCTGTCTGTGTTTTGTGCACATCCAAAATTCCTGCTGAATGACCCACCCTGGGAGCGGGTTACCAGTGACCCAGGGTTGGGACGGCAGGAGGTGTGTGTGGGGGCACTCGTGGTGGGGAGCCCAGGCTGGGGCAGCAGCGGGGTGGGGGGAGGGCACTGGTGGGGAGGAAAGGGGGAAGCCCAGCGCTGGGGCGGCAGGGGGTGTGGGTTGGGGGAGAGCCCAGGACTGGGGCAGCAGGAGGGTACAGGGGGGAGCCCACAGCTGGGAAGGGGGGCAGCCAAATTTTTTTTTGCTTGGGGCAGCAAAAATACTAGGTCTGGCCCTGCTGGGTTCCCCCAGCCGCCGGAGCCCCAGGCCCTTTAATTTGACCCTGAGGGCTCCCAGCCACCTCTTCAGCTGGGAGCCCCGGCTGATTTAAAATAAAGTATCACCTCCCCACCCCCAACCTTCCTTTTTGGCCCACAGCTGTTTTGGTGGGGCGGCGCTGAGGAAGGAGGGTTTGTTTCCGCAGGGCTGGGCTGCCCTGAGGTGGGGTGTTTCTGTGGGGCCGGGAGGTTTCGGCCCTCAGCTGTTTTCTTTGGAGGAATGTGGCCCTCGCCGCTTTACGAGTTGTGCAGGCCTGATGTAGACCAAGTAACCAACCCAGCAGTGGCTTTGAGACCCTGCAGACAACCTGACAATAGCTGTGAGAGGTGTGAAGTGCTCCATTCACCTTGCTGGATCCTAAACTCTGAAGCCTAGAAATCAGTCAGAGCACCATGCAAACTGGAACTGTGGAGCATATAAAATTAAATTGAATTAAAATATACAAGGGCTACTGCAGCAAATGTATTAGTTTTTAAATATGCATCCAATAACCCACATGGTGTAACTTCATCTGAAGCTGCCACAGAATTAGGTCCACTTTGCCATGGTACACACGTCCTTATTAGTGGATGTGCTGGCACCAACTCTATAGTTAAGGTAGTGCTAAGATTTCCACTTTTATACCACACCTCACTGTTTGTCAGAGTCCCTTGCGATAGCCAAACAATTCACAGAATCATAGAATCACAGAATATCAGGGTTGGAAGGAACCTCAGGAGGTCATCTAGTCCAAACCCCTGCTCAAAGCAGGACCAATCTCCAACTAAATCATCCCAGCCAGGGCTTTGTCAAGCCTAACCTTAAAAACCTCTAAGGAAGGAGATTCCACCACCTCCCTAGGTAACCCATTCCAGTGCTTCACCACCCTCTTAGTGAAAACGTTTTTCCTAATATCCAACCTAAACCTCCCCCACTGCAACTTGAGACCATTACTCCTTGTTCTGTCATCTGCTACCACTGAGAACGGTCTAGATCCATCCTCTTTGGAACCCCCTTTCAGGTAGCTGAAAGCAGCTATCAAATCCCCCCACATCCTTCTTGTAGTGTGGGGCCCAAAACTGGACACAATACTCCAGATGAGGCCTCACCAATGTCGAATAGAGAGGAATGATCACGTCCCTTGATCTGCTGGCAATGCTCCTACTTATACAGCCCAAAATGTCATTAGCCTTCTTGGCAACAAGGGCACACTGTTGACTCATATCCAGCTTCTTGTCCACTGTAACCCTTAGGTCCTTTTTTGCAGAACTGCTGCCTAGCCACTCAGTCCCTAGTCTATAGCAGTGCATGAGATTCTTCTGTCCTAAGTGCAGGACTTTGCACTTGTCCTTGTTGAACCTCGTCAGATTTCTTTTGGGTCAATCCTCTAATTTGTCTAGGTCCCTCTGTATCCTATCCCTACCCTCCAGCCTATCTACCACTCCTCCCAGTTTAGTGTCATCTGCAAATGTGCTGAGGGTGCAGTCCACGCCATACTCCAGATCATTAATGAAGATATTGAACAAAACCGGCCCCAGGACCAACGCTTGGGGCACTCCACTTGATACGAGCTGCCAACTAGACATGGAGCCATTGATCACTACCCATTGAGCCAGATGATCTAGCCAGCTTTCTATCCATCTTATAATCCATTCATCCAGCCCATACTTCTTTAACTTGCTGGCAAGAATACTGTGGGAGACTGTATCAAATGCTTTGTTAAAATCAAGGAATACCACATCCACTGCTTTCCCCTCATCCACAGAGCCAGTTATCTTGTCATAGAAGGCAGTTAGGTTAGTCAGGCATGACTTGCCCTTGGTGAATCCATGCTGACTGTTCCTGATCACTTTCCTCTCCTCTAAGTGCTTCAGAACTGATTCCTTGAGGACCTGCTCCATGATTTTTCCAGGGACTTAGGTGAGGCTGACTGGCCTGTAGTTCCCCGGATCCTGCTTCTTCCCTTTTTTAAAGATGGACACTACATTAGCCTTTTTCCCATCATCCGGGACCTTCCCCGATCGCCATGAGTTTTCAAAGATAATGGCCCATGGCTCTGCAATCACATCCGCCAACTCCGTTAGCACCCTCGGATGCAGCACCAGCCGCATGGACTTGTGCTCGTCCAGCTTTTCTGAATAGTCCCGAACCACTTATTTCTCCACAGACGGCTGGTCACTTCCTCCCCATGCTGTGCTGCCCAGTGCAGCAGCCTGGGAGCTGACCTTGTTCATGAAGACAGAGGCAAAAAAAGCTTGAGTACATTAGCTTTTTCCACATCCTCTGCAACTTCTTTGGTACATTTTCTAGAATTTTACTTTTACAAGTGGAAACTCAGAGCACACTTTCTAAAATTCAGCTTAGTGCACATTACATTTAAATTCTGCACTGCAACAGATCACTGACATCCGAACCCTCATTCTACAGTTGCATGGGTTGTTGTACCATGACTGAATGTCACGTGAATGCTCCATACAAGGTAAAATAATTTTAAGGAATAAGCTTCTCCAAAAAGTAAACTTACCACATACTAAATGTAGGTACTAAAGAGGTCCTTATTTTAATACCATTAATGCAGTACCTAGTAAAAATCAAATAGCTCTACCATAGTCCATAGGGCACTATCTTAATATGATACTTGTGTTTAAAAATTAAAACTTACTGACATATTACTTGTTTTTAAGAATTGTTAACCATCAAGATCTTTGTTTTTTCCACAAAATTCCTCCAGCATCCCTGGGTCAGCCTTGAAGATTTCTCCCACAGTTTTCCAATAAGCCATCAATTTAATTAGAATCAGGACGAAGATGGCTCAGGAGATGAGCAAATACCCTCCCAAATACCTGCTGTCCCATCTTGCCACAAAGAGCCTCCCACCACTTACTGCAAAACACAGAAATGAAAGTCCAACTGCATATGGGCAAACCAGTTCATTTCTGAATCTAAGAGAACTAGTTATAACCAGTCAATACAGTATACGCTACTGGACCCTATCACCCTTTAAAAGTACTATAAATTAGGGTTGCCAGGTGTCCAGTTTTCGACCAGAATGCCCAGTCAAAGAGGGACCCTGGCGGCTTCAGTCAGCACCGCTGATCGGGCTGTTAAGAGTCTGATTGGAGGCACAGCAGGGCTAAGGCAGGCTCTTTGCCTGCCGTGGCTCCATGCAGCTCCCGGAAGCAGCGGCATATTCCCCCTCCGGCTCCTAAGTGTAGGGGCAGCTAGGAGGCATGTGCTGCCCCTACCCCAAGCATTAGGTGCCTGAGGTAAGTGCTGCCTGGAGCCTGCACCCCTGCCCCCCTCCTGCACTCCAAGCCCCTGCCCCAGTCCTGATCCCCCTCCCACCCTCCAAATCCCTTGACCCCAACCCAAAGCCCCCTCCTGCACCCCAAACCCCTCAGCCCCAGCCCCACCCTGGAACCCACACCCCAGCCCAGAGCCCATCCCCTCCCATACCCCAACCCCCTGTCCCAGCCTGGAGACCCTCCCACACTCTGCATTCTAAACCTCTCAGCCCAAACCCCTCAGCCCCAGCCCAGAAGCCCCTCCTGTACCCCAAACCCCTCAGCCCCAGACCCACCCCAGAACCCGCACCCCAGGCCAGAGCCCGTACCCCCTCTCACAGCCCAGAGCCCCCTCCTACACCCCAAACACCTCATTTGCAGACCCACTCCCGAGCCTACATCCCCAGCTGGAGCCCTCACACCCCCCACATCCCCAACCCCTCAGCCTGGAGCCCCCTCCTGCACCCAAACCCCTCAGCCCCACCCCAGAACCCACACCCCCAGTCCAGAGCCCAGACCCCTTCCCACACCCCAACCCCCGCCTCAGCCTGGATCCCCCTCCCGCACCCTGAAATCCTCATTTCTGGCTCCACCCCAGAGCCCTCACGCCAACCTGGAGTCCTCACCCCCTTCTGCACCCCAACTGTGGTGAAAATGAGCGAGTGAGTGAGAGTAGGGAGAGTGAGCCACAGAGGGAGGGGGGATGGAGTGAGTGGGGGGTCAGGGCCACGAAGGAGGGCCAAGGCAGGGAGCGGAGCAAGGGTGTTCAGTTTTTTGCGAGTAGAAAGTTGCCAGCCCTAGTACTATATCCCTTGCATCTGAAAGTTACTTGGGACTCTGGGGAAGTTAGAGACTTGATCATCAACCTAAAAAGGGTCACTTGGGTGCCTGAAGAGCTTCAAAAATTCTGGCCCCAGTTTTCAGTGGTCTAGGCATATTTTTTGAATGTCTTCATTTGCATCAGCAGTATTTTACTTTTCACTGCAATGTGATCTTGCATACATTCAGACCACTGATTATAACTTAGAGTCGCCTGGCTTTCAGTATCGCTCTTGCCAAGTGGCTGAACTGTAATTTAATCATTTTGCAAATTGCAGACAAATATTAGTTTTGCCTTTGGTGGGATTGCAAGATGCATGTTTCATTTTGAGAGAGTTCAAGAGCAAGATTGACACATAGAAACAAAGCAAGATAACTAAGCATGCTGCAAGGGCACATGTGTGTCTCCAAGAGCTCAGGCTGTCCCTTGCAAAGAGTCTATTGATAGATAACACTCTGTGGCTGCACAGAATGCCTAATTCCCATGCTAATAAGTTACTTGCCCACTTGAGATTTAAGCTGGTACTACAATGAAAGGTTAAAAATAGTTGAAATACCAGAGATGTCTCAGTTCAACTTAATCATTTCACAAATGAGGTGCAGAATGGACTTAATACCCATGCTGGTATTAAAAAAAAAATGAGAGCTCTGTCTAATGTGGTAGAATGCACCTTTGATGGTATGTTCCTAGTTAGTATTTATGCCCATGGCACATGAAACCCAAGTGATAATGTATGACATTTGTGGTATCAGTGTATGTCACCTTTGCACTGGAGCTTGAAGGATAGCATTGAAGTGATTAGATAGAGAAATAGTAAGATGAAATAAGTTTCCACATTTATTTTCTTAATTCTTGCCTTGAAAGTGACTATCGCAAATGGATTAATGACTTTCAACGGTTTAAGTGCATAAACTTATTTACTAATACAAATATGGCAACGCATTTTAATAAGATACTGTTATAAAGCTCAGAGAACAGGGGGAAAGATAGATTCCTGAACATGTTCACTAAATCCAGTTCGTAATCTGACCAGATACTGCTTCTATTTGCTTTTCTACAGCTGTTTGGGGAAGAGCTTGTGTTTGCACAAGTATAGGTGTTTTCATATGTGAACAGTGTATTCAAGCTGGGAGTGCTCATCTGGTCACCTCTGTACACTAGCTATATCTGATCAGGAGTGAGAGCTTGTCTTTGTCTTCACTGCATGCTAACCTTGAGCTCGACCCCCGTTTTCCCCCTCAACACGGTACACAGTCACATAGCCACACACCACTATCAGTGCTGCCTGGCGAGGCAGCCACCATATTCTGAGTCATAGGGAAGACCATGAGTTTTTAAATGAGTGTTGTTACCATGAGGTTAATGCAGCTAGGGGCACCCACAACAATTGAGATATCACGGTCCCACAATCCCTTCCCAGAAACCCCCTCGGCACCCATTTGTGTCTACTACCTTGCCCTCTACCTGTGTTCTAGCACCTGACCAGAAATGGTCTACCTTCATCTCTGTCTGGTCATCATACTTGCAGTTTTTCCAACTTCACCCATCTCTGGTATTCAAAATAGCAGAACTGCCCTTGATACATCCATGTATTAGTTATAGCCACCTGGCTGAATGAAGACACCAGAATCTTGGTGCAGCTTTGGGCTGACCCCATGACTGGAAGAGTACAAAAAGAGGACCGTTCAACTACACAAAGATATATCTGAGCAGCTGCTGGCTGGTCGCTTGGTCCAGTGGACTGGATGGCAGTGCAGTGAGAAGACAAAGGGGATCAAGGCAAGCTACCAGTAGGGCAGGGATAAGAATAAAACATCCAGTGGTATCACAACAATCTGTTTTATGATTAAATGGGCCATATTCTGAGCAGCCACACCCAATAATTTCAGGAAATTTTCAAACTTTGACAAGTCTCAGGAACAACACTGCATTAGTTACCTTGCAAACCTCAGTGATCACTGCACCAATCATTTCTCAAGCCCAAAGTGACTGCCAGCAGATCTGCAGCAGTCTGGGGTTGCCAGTTTCCACAAGGTGATATCAATACATTTCTGGTCTGCTATTTGATCTCTCCTCCAGGTGCTCTGCCACTCGAGTGCCAGGGCAAGCTCCACACACAGTTCCAGGAACATCTGTCTCTTCACGTACAAGTTCTGAGTCCCGCAGTGTGGTCCCACCAGTGTGTGGATGTGTTCCTGGTTCAGAAAGACGGTTACTCACCGTTGTAACTGTTGTTCTTCGAGATGTGTTGCTCCTATCCATTCCAGTTAGGTGTGCGCGCCGCGCGTGCATGGCTCTCCGGAACATTTTTACCCTAGCAACTCCGGCGGGCCGGCTGGGCACCCCCTGGAGTGGCGCCGCTATAGCGCCGGATATATACCCCAGCCGGCCCGTCCACTCCTCAGTTCCTTCTTGCCGGCTACTCCGACAGTGGGGAAGGAGGGCGGGTCTGGAATGGATAGGAGCAACACATCTCGAAAAACAACAGTTACAACGGTGAGTAACCGTCTTTTCTTCTTCGAGTGATTGCTCCTATGCATTCCAGTTAGGTGATTCCCAAGCCCTACCTAGGCGGTGGGGTCGGAGTGAGACGTGGCCGAGTGTAAGACTGCTGAGCCGAAGGCTGCATCGTCTCTGGATTGTTGCACCAACGCGTAGTGGGAAGCAAAGGTGTGGACAGAAGACCAGGTGGCCGCTCTACAGATGTCTTGGATGGGGACATGGGCCAGAAAGGCGGCCGACGAGGCTTGCGCCCTCGTGGAGTGAGCGGTGAGGCGGCTAGCTGGCACTCGAGCAAGCTCGTAGCATGTCCGGATACATGCAGTCACCCAGGAGGAAATCCGCTGAGAGGAGACCGGCTCGCCCTTTATGCAATCAGCAACCACTACGAACAGCTGGGGCGAACGCCAGAAGGGCTTCGTCCGCTCTATGTAAAAAGCGAGGGCCCTGCGGACGTCCAGGGTGTGAAGCTGTTGCTCACGAGGTGATGCGTGCGGCTTCGGGAAGAAGACCGGAAGGAAAATGTCCTGGTTGAGGTGGAAGACCGACACCACCTTAGGGAGGAAGGCTGGGTGTGGTCGAAGCTGCACCTTGTCTCCATGGAAGACGGTATACGGTGGACCACCCGTTAGGGCACGGAGCTCGGAAACTCGCCTTGCTGACGTTATAGCGACGAGGAAGGCCGTTTTCCACGAGAGATAGAGCAGGGAGCACATGGCCAGGGGCTCGAAAGGTGCTCCCATCAGCTTGGCCAGAACTAGGTCCAAATCCCAGGACGGGGTAGGACGTCGTATCGGCGGGTATAAGCGGTCCAGGCCCTTAAGGAAGCGGGAAACCATCTGGTTGGAAAAGATGGATCGACCTCCTATGGATGGACGAAAGGCGGACACGGCTGCCAGGTGTACCTTCAAGGAGGAGACCGCGAGTCCTTGCTCCTTAAGGGACCAGAGGTAGTCCAGGATCGTAGGAATAGGGACCAGGAAGGGATTAAGGCCTCTGTGATCGCACCAGAGCGCGAAACGCTTCCATTTCGCAAGGTAGGTCGAGCGAGTGGAAGGCTTCCTGCTTTCCATCAGGACTCGCTGCACCACCGTCGAACAGTCCCGCTCCGCGTCGGTCAACCACGCAGGTACCAAGCTGTAAGATGGAGGGACTGTAGGTCCGGGTGGCGGAGTCTGCCGAAGTCCTGCGTGATGAGATCCGGCCATAATGGAAGGGGAATGGGGTCCTGAACGGAGAGTTCGAGCAGCAGAGTGTACCAGTGCTGCCGTGGCCAGGCCGGAGCGACGAGAATGAGGCGGGCCCTGTCCCTCCGAAGCTTGAGTAGCACCCGGTGTACGAGTGGGAACGGAGGGAAGGCGTAGAGGAGGTGATCCGTCCAGGAGCAGAGGAATGCGTCCGACAGGGAGCCTTGGGAGCAACCCTGGTAGGAACAAAACCGGTGGCACTTCCTGTTCTCCTTGGAGGCAAACAGGTCTATCTGGGGAAACCCCCACCTTTGGAAAATTGTGAGCACCACATCCGGACGAAGGGACCACTCGTGGGAGATGAATGACCTGCTGAGATGGTCGGCCAGCGTGTTCTGCACTCCTGGAAGAAAGGACGCTGACAGGTGAATCGAGTGGGTTACACAGAAGTCCCACAGGAGCATCGCTTCCGTGCAAAGTAGGGAGGAGTGGGCTCCGCCCTGCTTGTTCACATAGAACATCGCCGTCGTGTTGTCCGTGAACACCGCCACACAGCGCCCTTGCAGATGTGCGCGAAAGGTGTGACACGCCAAGCGGATCACTCGCAGCTCCCTGACATTGATGTGCAGGGAGAGCTCTCGGGGCGACCAGAGACCCTGGGTGTGCAGGTCGCCAAGGTGAGCCCCCCATCCCAGCGCCGAGGCATCCGTGGTCAAGGTGACGGACGGGCGAGGAGGGCGGAACGGGACTCCTGCACACACGACTTCTGGGTCCAGCCACCAGCTGAGCGAACCGAGGACTGGCCTCGTGACCGTGACTACCATGTCCAGGGGGTCGCAGTGCGGACGGTATACCGACGCAAGCCAGGTTTGAAATGGGCGAAGGCGCAGCCTCACGTACGTGGTCACGAATGTGCAGGACGCCATGTGGCCCAGGAGGCGTAGGCAGGACCGAACCGTTGTCGTGGGAAAAGCATGCAGGTCCCGGATGATGGAGACCATAGTCTGGTGCCGAGGTCGAGGGAGGCAGGCCCTGGCCAAACTGGAGTCCAGGACCGCTCTGATGAACTCCACCCTCTGCGATGGAGTTAAAGTGGACTTCTCGGCGTTTATGAGGAGGCCCAGGCACCGAAACAGGACTAGGATCTCGGCCATTTGATCTGCTACCAGCTCTCGGGATGGCCCGTGAACCAGCCAGTCGTCGAGATACGGGTAGACGTGTATGCGACGAAGGCGGAGGGCTGCAGCAACCACTGCCATGCACTTTGTGAAGACCCTCGGTGCAGTGGAAAGGCCGAAGGGAAGTACCGCAAACTGGTAGTGCGCGTTGTTGACCACGAAGCGCAGGTAGCGTCGATGGGGAGGGTAGATCGCGATATGGAAGTAAGCGTCCTTCATATCGAGGGCGGCAAAGCAGTCTCCCGGATCCAGGGAGGGAACGATGGTCCCCAGGGTCACCATGCGAAACCTGAGCTTGAGCAGGTACCCGTTGAGCTTCCGGAGGTCTAGTATCGGTCGGAGACCTCCTTTCGCCTTGGGGATGAGAAAATATTGGGAATAAAATCCCCTGCCCCGCATGTCGTGCGGCACCTCCTCTATGGCACCCAAACTCAACAGAGTCTCGACCTCTTGTAAGAGGAATTGCTCGTGAGAGGGGTCCCTGAAGAGGGACAGGGAAGGTGGGTGGGAGGGAGGGGGCGAAACAAACTGAAGGCCGTAACCATACTGGACCGTACGAAGTACCCAGTTGTCCGTAGTTATTTGGGACCACGCCGGGAGGAAGTGGGAAAGGCGGTTGCAAAATAACGGGGAAGGATCCGGTAATGAGACTGATGGGCCGTCCTCGGGCATCCCATCAAAATGGCTGCTTAGGCCCTTGAGGGGCCTTAGAAGGCGCCTGGGCCTGATTACGCCTGTTGCCCGACAGTCTACGGCGGTTTAGGCTGCCTCTGCGGCTGTTATAAGGCCGTGACCAGGCCTGGGTAAATGGTCGGTATGGCTGCTGCCGGAACGACCTCCGCTGGGTAGCCGGTGTGTGCATACCCAGGGTGCGAATAGCGATTCGACCATCTTTGAGGGTCTGAATCTTTGAGTCTGTTTTCTCAGAAAAAAGCCCCTGAGTGTCAAAGGGCAGGTCCTGCATGGTGTACTGCACCTTGGGCGGCAAGGTGGAGGACTGCAGCCAAGAGATGCGCCGCATGGTCACTCCCGAGGCCAGAGTTCTGGCACCTGAGTCCGCCGAGTCCAGAGCGGCCTGGATGGAGGACCGGGAGGCTTTCCTGCCCTCCTCAAGGAGGGCCGAGAACTCTTGTCGGGAGGCTGCTGGGATTAGCTCCGAGAACTTGGACAGGGACACCAGAATGTCATAGGTGTAGCGAGTGAGGAGAGCCATCTGGTTGGCAATCTGGAGCTGGAGACCACTCGCCGAATAGACCTTCCGGCCCAACAGATCCATGCGCCGTGCTTCTTTGGATTTTGGCGCCGGAGCTGGTTGCCCATGTCTCTCCCGGTCATTGACGGACTGCACCACGAGGGAGTCCGGAGATGGGTGGGTATATAGGTACTCGTACCCGGTGGGAGGAACCGAGTACTTGCGTTCGACTCCGCGAGCGGTGGGAGGGACAGACGCTGGTGACTGCCAGATGGTAGTGGCGTTCTTTTGAATGGTGCGGATAAAGGGGAGGGCCACCCGCAGCGGGGCCTCAGCTCCGAGCACCCTGGTCACCGGGTCGTCATCCTCAGCGACCTCCGCCACAGGGAGGTCAATAGCCTTCGCCACCCGGCGAAGAAGGTCCTGGTGGGCCCGCAAGTCAATTGGAGGGGGATCCGCCGTAGAAGCCCCCGCCACCGCCTCGTCCAGCGACGAAGACGAGGACAAACCCTGGACCACGGCCTCTGGAGGTGGGTCTTCCAGGAGGAGGGAAGCCGCCTCGGCCACAGCATGCTTTGCCGTAACAGGTGGTGGTGGGGCCTTACCCGGTGGTGATGGGGGAGGCCTGCTAACCGTGGCTTCCGGCATCCTGTGTTCGGAGCCCGCAAGGAAGGGGAGCCCTTGCGCCTGGTGGTAGGCCCAGGGGGCCCAAAAGCCCCACTGCTGTGGTCCGTGGTCCTGGCCTTGGGGGTTGGCCCGGAGATCTCCACCGCTGCCCGCCTGAGAGGCGACCGAGGGCTGGTGAGAGGACCATGGGGGGGCATAGACGCTCAGAGATTGCGCCGTCGATGCTGCCAGTCTGTCCCTGGACGGTGCCGGGGATCGGTGCCGGTTGTCGTGGTACCGGGAGTGAGAGCAGGACCATCGACTGTGTCGGTGCCGGGAGCTCGACCGCGATCTCGACCGACGGCGGCGGGAGTGGCTTCGGGCGTTGACGGGAGAGGTAGCTCGACCGCGGTCGGCACCGGGGAGCAGGGAGGTACCGGACTCAACGGCTCTTGGGGTGCCAGAGTCGACGGAACCGTGCACGGCTTGTGCACCACCACAGTCAGTGCCGGCGGTGGCTGGGTGAGCGGTCCCGGTGCAGGAGGCTTAGAGGCCGTCTGCGCCGCCTTCCGTTTCCGTGCCGGAGAGAGGGAACGGTGCCTGGACACTGGTGCCGGTTGCGGAGGTCGTACAGTCTCGGTACCGGACTGGCTCGGGACCACTGGTGCGCTGCGCGCCGAGGAAGGCTTCGGCGCCGCTCAGGTCGGCGCGGCAGGGCTAAGTGCCGACTCCATAAGGAGCTGCTTCAATCGAGAGTCCCGCTCCTTTCTCGTCCGTGGCTTAAACGCCGTACAAATCAGGCACTTGTCTGGCCGATGGGACTCCCCAAGGCAGCGCAGGCAGGAGTCGTGCGGATCCCCAATGGGCATGTGCCGCTGGCAAGCCGAACAGGGCTTGAACCCCGGTGCCTTGGGCATGAGCCCGCACCGGTTGAGGAAAAGAGGGGCGAACCCCCCTAATTCCCCTTGCTACACTAACTATACTAAACTATTTAACTAACTTAACTAACTTAACCAACTAAATATACTTATCAAACGGAGAAACACTAGGGTTGTGGAGGTGAACGGAGCACTCCACTGTTCCAACTGGCCGTCACGGGCGGTAAGAAGGAACTGAGGAGCGGACGGGCTGGCTGGGGTATATATCCGGCGCTATAGCGGCGCCACTCCAGGGGGACGCCCAGCCGGCCCGCCGGAGTTGCTAGGGTAAAAATGTTCCGAAGAGCCGTGCACGCACGGCGCGCACACCTAACTGGAATGCATAGGAGCAATCACTCGAAGAAGCAGCAGTGATCTGTGTAGGGATCATCTGCCATTAAAACAGCATCATCTCAGTCCTTCCCTCCACGTCCACATGATTCCCTTCCACTGCTGTTGTTGTGCTACTCCTAACTACAGACCACTGGCCCCAAAACAGATTCTGAAACCACTGCCAATGTCACAGGCAGCAGCGTCTTGCAGAGGCCTGAAAAAGAAACCGTGCCACCATAAAAAGCAGCAGCCTGCAGTCCTGGTAATTAGGGAGTGCAGGATCTTTGGCAAGCAACAGCACATACCACCATACACCAACAGCACAGCTACTGCCAGGAGATGAATTTTGCTGGCTGGATCACCACAACTCCCACCCCCTGTATCAACAGCAAACAGACAAATTGCCCCACAACACCCTGCATATGTGAGCCTAGAGCAGGGGTTGGCAAACTTTTTGGGCTGAGGGCCACATCTGGGTGGGGAAATTGTATGTAGGGCTAGGACAGGGGGTTGGGGTGCAGGGTGTGGGAGGGGATGCGGTGTGCAGGAAGGGGCTCAGGGCAAGGAATTGGGGCACAGGAGGGGTGGGGGTGTATGAGGGGGCTGAGGGCAGTTGGGGTGCAGGAGGGGTGCAGACTGCGAAAGGGGGCTCAGGGCAGGGGGTTGGGATGCACAGGGGTGCGAGGTGCAGGCAGGGAGCTCAGGGCAGGGGGTTGGGGTGCAGGAGGGGTGCGGGGTGTACTAGGGGGCTCAGGGAAGGGGTTTGGAGTGCAGGGGGTGCGCAGTGCAGGTAGGGGGCTTAGAGCAGGGAGTTGTGAGGCGGGGTGCAGGAGGGGTTCAGGCTCCGGGGTGGCAGCAATGCGCATCAGAGCCAGGGCAGGCTCCCTGCACACCTGCCCGGTCCTCAGCCCTGTGCCACTCCAGGAAGTGCTGCAGCCCCTGGGGGAGGCGGGGCAGAGAGCTCCACATGCGCTGCCATTGCTGCGCCTACAGGTACCTCCCCTGAAGCTCTCATTGGCCGTGATTCCCCATTCCAGGCTAATGGGAGCTGCAGGGGGTGGTGCCTGGAGGCAAGGGCCCAGGGGCCACAGGGACGTTGGGCCGGCCGCTGCTGAGAGCGGCATGGGGCCTGCGGCACCACGGGGGGCAATCCCGTGGGCCAGATCCAAAGCCCTGAGGGGCCGGATCCATCCCTGGCCTAGAGCAATGTAGAGAGTTGTGGCACTATGAATCTTGGACTACAAGCCCAGATAGCTAGTCATGGCTACAAACAATACCAGTGCAGACATAGAGCATGACAGCAGCATGCTAACACCGACAATGTAGTTGCACAGTGCGGGGTAGGCTACCACGCGCTGACAAGCAGCAATTACTTACCCTGCAGTTAGCATTCAGTGAAAACAAGGCCTTACAGGGAGGAAAATGACAGGCGAACAAGACAGTGAAAAGCTAAACACAATTCAGCGTGAGTAGCAGTGAGGGAGCGAGGAAGGGCAGAGATGCTGGATCAGCAAGTGATTTTTTTCCAGGAGACTCTGAACATGTTCTAGCCCCAGAACATGGCAAAATGTGGCAGCCATGTGGCCAAATACGGTACCAAGGCAGGGCCGAACAATGCTAGGAGGCAAATACCCCATGCAACATCCTTTATACATGGCACAGGGCTACATATGGTTCTTTGGCCATTCAGCAGAGCACTCGAGGGCTGATAGGAGAGAAAGGTGCAATGAGAAGTGGGATGGCATCAAGTAATAGTGATAGAGAGGGAGGAGGGGAGATAGGACAGCAACAACCGCCTTTGCTACTAGACAGACATGACAAGGGGTCACAGAAAGCGAGAGCCATTGGCTGTCTAGCCAACTCTACATTCAATTTTTCTCTATTCCCGTAGCCAGAAAGGAGGACTGCAGATTTTTAGGTCTGGGGTCCATATATATAGCCAAAGCGTTCTCTCATGCAGTAAAGTAAAGGACAGGAACAGTTTTTAAGTGTCCTAAAATTTCAGAGATCTCCCCCTCTTCCCCATTAGAGATTCAGTGGCCCAGTGATTTCTTTAGGCATTCTTCCAGTTTATGAACAGTAAATCATCAAAGAAGAGGTGGAGGAAAACATACCATATGTCATAGGTAACTAGAGACCCCATATCAAAAATTCCAAATAGTCACTGTTAACAGTTCAGGAAAGTGACAGGGCCAAGTACTGTTTGTATTGAAGATATAAAAATATTGGACTCCTATAGGTATATGTGACGGGTTGGATCACAGAAACCCCCTTGGGAGCTGCCACCTGATGTGCCAAGACTACTTCTACCCCTGCTTTCCCTGCCAGCTCAGGACTCCAGCACCCTGTCTTGCTGAGCCAGACACTCCCGTCTGCTCCAACACAGACCCAGGGTCTGAATTACTTGCCCCAAAGCTGCAGGTTTACCTGAAAGCAGCTCACAGATGTGTTCCTGTCTTTAACACTCAGATGCCCAACTCCCAATGGGGTCTAAACCCAAATAAATCCGTTTTACCCTGTATAAAGCTTATACAGGGTAAACTCAAAAATTGTTCGCCCTCTATAACACTGATAGAAAGATATGCACAGCTGTTTGCTCCCCCAGGTATTAATACAGACTCTGAGTTAAGTAATAAGTAAAAAGTGATTTTATTAAATACAGAAAGTAGGATTTAAGTGGTTCCAAGTAGTAATAGACAGAACAAAGTAAGTCACCAAGCAAAATAAAATAAAATGTGCAAATCTATGTCTAATCAAACTGAATACACATAAGATCCTCACCAGTTCCAGAATGCTCCCTTTTACAGGCTAATCTCCTTTTAGCCTGGGTCCAGCAATCACTCACACCCCCTGTAGTTACTGTCCTTTGTTCCAGTTTCTTTCAAGTATCCTGGGGGGTGGAGAGGCTCCCTCTTTAGCCAGCGGAAGACAAAATGGAGGGGTCTCCCAGGAGGTTAAACAGACTTTCTCTTGTGGGTGGAGACCCCCTCCTCACTCCTATGCAAAGTCCAGCTCCAAGATGGAGTTTAGGAGTTACCTGGGCAAGTCACATGTCCATGCATGACTCACAGTTTTTACAGGTAGCATCCATTGTTTACATGCTACCTTGAATGGCCTCAAATAGACTTCTTATGTGGATTGGAGCATTCCAAGAGCCACTGTCCTTTAAGTGTTTCTTGATTAGGTACTTAACTTCAACATTCCTTTCTCCAGGAACTGACCAAATGCTCTACTAAGGTTATTTAGAAATCAAGCCAGTACACAGCCAATATTCATAACTTCGAATACAAGAATGATACATGCATACAAATAGGATTAACAGATTCAGTAGATCATAACCTCTGAGATATGTTACATGGCATATGTAGCATAAAACACATTCTAAGCATATTTCCATAAAGCCTTATGGGAGGTACCGTCACAGTATAGTTTGAAGAAAATTCACAGGCAGAATAAGAGGGCCATATCCAATGAATAAATTAGGGTGGTCGATTAATCGCAGTTAACTCACAAGATTAAGTCAAAAAAATTAATCGTGATTTTAAAAATTAATCACCATTTTAACCACACTGTTAAACAATAGAATACCAATTGAATTTTAGATGTTTTTCTACATTTTCAAATATACTCACTTCAGTTACAAGACAGAATACAAAGTATACAGTGCTCACTTCATATTTTTAATACAAATATTTGCACTGTAAAAATGATAAACAAAAGAAATAGTATTTTTCAATTCACCTCATACAAGTACTGTAGTGCAATCTCATTATCAAAAAAGTGCAACTTACAAATGTAGATTTTTTTTTGTTACATAACTGCACTCAAAAACAAAACAGGGTAAAACTTTAGTGCCTACAAGTCCACTCAGTCCTACTTCTTGTTCAGCCAATCGTTAAGACAAACAAGTTTATTTACATTTATGGGAGCTAATGCTGCCCGCCTCTTATTTACAATGTCACCTGAAAGTGAGAACAAGCATTCTCATGGCACTTTTGTAGTCGGCATTGCAAAGTATTTATGTGCCAGATATACTAAACATTTGTATGCCCCTTCATGCTTCAGAGGACATGCTTCCATACTGATGACACTCATTAAAAAAATAATGTGTTAATTACATTTGTGACTGAGCTCTTTGGCAGAGAATTGTATGTCTCCTGCTCTGTTTTACCAGCATTCTGCCATATATTTCGTGTTATAGCAATCTTTGATGATGACCCAGCACATGTTGTTCATCTCAAGAACACTTTCACTGCAGATTTGACAAAATACAAAGAAGGTACCAATGTGAAATTTCTAAAGATAGCTACAGCACTTGGCCCAAGATTTAAGAATCTGAAGTGCCTTCCAAAAATCAGAGAGGGATGAGGTGTGGAGCATGCTTTCAAAGTCTTAAAAGAGAAATACTCAAATGCAGAAACTACAGAATCTGAAACACCAAAACAGAAAAATCAATCTTCTGCTGGTGGTATCTGACTCAGGTGATTAAAGTGAACACGCATCAGTTTGCACAGCTTTGGATCATTATTGAGCAGAACCCATCATCAGCATGGATGCATGTCCTCTGGAATGGTGGTTGAAGCATGAAAGGATAAATGAATCTTTAGCGCATCTAGCATGTAAATATCTTGCGACGCCAGCTTCAGCAGTGCCATGTGAACGCCTGTTCTCACTTTCAGGTGACACTGTAAATAAGAAGTGGGCAGCATTATCTCCCATAACTGTAACCAAACTTGTTTGTCTGAGCAATTGGTTGAACAAGAAGTAGGACTGAGTGGACTTGCAGGCTCTAAAGTTTTACATTGTTTTGTTTTTGAATGCAGTTATTTTTGGTACATAATTCTACATTTGTAAGTTCAACTTTCATGATAAAGAGATTGCACTGCAGTACATGTATTAGGTGAATTGAAAAATACTCTTGTTTTTTACAGTACAAATATTTGTAATCAAATATAAAGTGAGCACTGTACACTTTGTATTCTGTATTGAAATTGAAATCAATATATTTTAAAATGTAGAAAAATCTAAAATATTTCAATAAATGGTATTCTATTATTGTTTAACAGTACCATTAATTGCACGATTAATCATGATTCATTTTTTTAATCACTTGACAGCCCTAGAATAAATCCTTCGGTTATCAGCTGGCTTGCGTGGGTGTGTGCGTGCATGCCTATATGTTCTTTCTGTGTGCTGTCCCAGCTCTGTGCAGATAGCTGGTTCAGCAGACCTTAGTAGTGCTACACAGTGTGGTAGAGCGCTGAAGTATCACTGCCTCAGTAGCACTGTTTAGGCTGCTCAGTGCTTCTGTCCTTGAAGCTTCAATGTTCGTAGTACATGGTGCAGTGTGTTAGTTCAGCTGACTTGATGTTACTCAAGAAAAACCACAGGCACGGTTCGGTGGTGAAGGTGCTCACACAGATTTATTGTCAACGAAGCATGGTGCTAGCTCCCTGGATCAATGTCTATAGTTACACTAACACATGTTGGCTCATTACAATGGACTCAGCTCAGTAAATGGCGGGATTTTCCGCTTCCCCCTAGGCTGGACAAAGGGTTTAGACGAAGTACCCTGACATTTATAGGCTGAGGCAAACAACTGGGATACACAACTTACACACCACCTTACGTATTTTAAACATCTATTTGTTATCTCCCCTTGTTCCAGATATCTGGGACAAAACATCCCTATGCATTACTTTGTCAAACCATCTTATCTTGTACTAGATTGGAATGTATCTGCACTAGCTAAAATATATTTATGTAAATATCTAATACACTAGCAACAACTTTGCCAAGTTCATATACCAGATAGTGAATTTGTAAGCATCTACTTTACTACATGGCCTGACTTTGGTTCACAGGTTCTGGTTCAGGCCTCAAATCTTGCACCAGCCCCAGTGCTCAAGGCTCTCTCTACTAAACCTTCAGGCAGCTCTACACCAGTGGATTAACAATAAAGTCTATGTTCTCCATCTAACAATTGCAAACTATAAGAATAAAGAAACATAGTGCATCATCTTACTGCAAAACCTCTTTTCTTAGACATTCTGCAGTGTCCATCTAATAACAAAAATCTAGGTACAGGTAGTTATGTTGTCAACATTTTCTCCAGTTGTTTATCTGCAAGGACCTGGATTCATGAATTCTAACTTCAAGTCTCACATATACTGCTGCAGTTGACCTTTTGTCACAACTAAGAATCTCATGACAAGTGTCTCTGCTATTAGACTGACGACCAAGTGTCAGTGAAAGGTGAGTGAGTGGCAGGAAGAGCTGATACGGTACAAAGCAGCACATAAGGAAAATGAAATGTTGACAAGGATTAAAGCCACTTGCTGCATCTCATTCTGAGGCCAAGTGCATGTGTTTAGCTTTGAAGCAGTTGTGTGATATAGTTCTATATGGTTGGGTTTGATGCTGCCCAGCACAGATGTGGAGCATTGTGCGTGTATAAACACAAGATAAAAAGCAAAGAGCAGACAGGGAGTGAAGGGGAAAACTGATCCAGCATTAATTAGCTTATTGCTAGGGGCTCCTCAGCTACTGCTACATATAGGAAGACTTGGCCAAAGGAGTACCTGTCACTAAGAACCTCATCTACATTATTAGTTACAGGTTGACAGGAACACCCACAACGTGCATAGTGAAGAGATAATCCCTGCAAGGAGGAGCTATGCCAAGGATCATGTTAGCCTCTGGCTCCTTAGATACTTTTTCTCCACCCACAGCCTATCCCCCCTTTTTTTTTTAATGCACTCTACTTGTGTAAGGTGCTAGAGGCTTCCTACCATGTGCACCAAAGCTGACTGCATACCCTTAGTTTTGCCTTAGGCAACAGCCAACTTTCACTCCCTAGTATGCACAAAACAAGGAGTTGCAAAAGCAAGGTCTTGTGGGGGCGGGTTGTCTACTCTCTAATGTATATATGTAGTAGCCATTACTGTTCATAGGAGACAGGTGTGTATACGGACTGAGGAAGAAACCTCTCTTGCAGATGGGCAGTGAATTTTAATGAAAATAAGTTTAGCCCAGATGACACTGAGGAGGGCAGCTCTCAAATTCTCTGGAGCCATTCTCCTATTTTTGTGTGTGTATACAAGTCACAAACACTTGGATAGTGTAAGTGATCCCAAGTTTGTGTAAATACACAAGTTTTACAGTGAAAATCCAGCACAGTACATTCCCCAGCAGAAAGTTTCCATGGATTCCTTAGTGGTCATGAACCACAGTTTGAATTTTTAATCTAAAATAACATTTTCCTTCTAGCTTCTCATTTCTACAGCGCTTTCCATGGTGGAAAAACACTTACTGGCTAAATTCTATCTTGATGACTCACCGCCCTAACATGGCATTTAAATACTCCAGTGTCACAACAGCTATTTGCCTTTTCATAGTGGCTCCAAGTGTAGATAGTGGCTCAGTGTTGCCAGTTCAGAGGGTTATTCAGTCAGAGACACTGCAAGTAAAGTTCTTGCAGTTCAAAGGAATATTTATTACTCTCAATAGCAGGTATGAATTTGTTAATACCTAGCAATGGAATGAGGTCAGACTGGAGCGAGGTCTCAAGTGGCGCTCCACAGAGATCTGTTCTGGGTCCGGTGTTATTTAACATCTTTATTAATTATCTGGATGTAGGATTAGAGCGCCTACTCATAAGATTTGCAGATGACACAAAGCTGTGGGTGGGAGATGCCAATACTTTGGAGGATAGAACTAAAATTCAAAGGGATCTTGATAAATTGGAGAACTGGGCTATAGACAAAAAAAATGAAATTCAACAAAGACAAATGTAAGGTGCTACACTTGGGGAAGAAAACCCAAATACACAAATACAAAATGGAGGATAACCGGTTTGGCAGCAGCACTGCTGAGAAGGATCTGGGAGTTGTGGTGGATCAGCAATGCAATACTGTTGCCAAAAAAGCAAATGCAATTTTAGGTTGCATTAACAGAGGCACAGCATCCAAGTCATAGGAAATAATAGGATCGCTCTATTCAGAGCTGGGTAGGCCTCAGCTGGAGTACTGTGTCCAGTTTTGGTCACCAATGTATAGAAAGGATAGAGAGAATTTGGAAAGGATCCAGAGGCGAGTGACAAAGATGATCAAAGGATGAAATCCAAGCCATATGAGCAAAGGCTGAAGGAACTGAGTATGTTTTGTTTTGAAAAGAAGAAATTAAGGGGGAGGGGGAACATGATAATGGTCTTCAAATACTTGAAAGGCTGCCATAAAAAACGTGGGGGAAAGTTGTTCTCTTTTGCCACAAACGGCAGGACAAGAGGCAATGGGTTCCAACTACAGCATAGCACCTTTAGATTAAATCTCAGGAAAAACTTCCTAACTGTAAGAACAGTAGGACAATGGAAGTGACTGCCAAGAGGTTGTAGAAGTTCCTTCACTGGAGGTTTTCAAAAGGAGGCTGGATAGCCATTGTTCCTGGATGGTTTAGACACAACAAATCCTGCGTCTTGGAAGGGGTTAGACTAGAGGACCTTTGTGGTTTCTTCTAACCCTATGGTTCTATGATCTCTTTTGGAATGAGTCACAACTTTGATGGATGCCTTTCCAGTGCATCTGTCAATCAGCAGGTCTACTTCTCAGAAACTTCACTTTTCACTCTTTTGCTTATCAACTAACGGGAGAACACAAGCCCAACAGGCACCATAGTCTAACAGACTTGGTGCAGGATTTGGAGTCAGGGAATTTCTGAGTTCTAATCCCAGCCCTGCCAATGGCTCACTGAGGACCTTGAAGACAATCACTTACCCAGTCTGTTTTCCCATCTATAAAATGGAAATAATACACATTATTCCATAGGCAGTTGAGTAGTATCATGCATAAAACTCTATATACCAGTAAGTACCTGTCCACTCCCAGGACTGTACTTGGGGAGTTTCTCTGGGAGATTAAGCCCACAATGAATCCCTCCTCCTCTCAGCCCTATGTGGCTCTAACTCCCTAGTCACTTTCTGTATGTAGAGGGCCCTTGGAGGAAGGAGACCACAGTGGGGGAAGCCAGCATGGTGGGGGGATTGGCCCAGGCAGGGCCTACACTCATCCTATCCACCCTCCTCAAAGATACTAATAGACTTAGGTCCCAGAGACATTCTCTAGGCCCACTTCAAGAGGTTGGATATCCTTAGTCACCAGTGGGGTGAACTTTCACAGCCCAATGGAAGCTCCCTGTGACGGCAGATGAAACTTCCTGAATGGCTGATATTTGGAGTGGGGGGAGGATATGGCAAGGTGGCTAGGGTGTTGTGAGGGGAATACAGGCACAGGAATTTGGGGTAAAAGGCAGCCTGGGGCTATGTTGGTGAGGGGGACACTTTCACTAGGGTATGATGAGTTTAATAAAGAGTAGTTGCAGACTAAAATCAGGGCTTTTGAGTAATAGGTAAATGGCAGAGGGCTAGGAGTTAGGATTAGGCCATGGTTGAGAGCTGGCAGGAATATTACAAAAGCAAATGGACTAGGGAGGGAAAGCATGTGAAATATTCTCTCTCCTGTCTCTCTCTGCCTGCCTGCCAATGACCTCCATATTTTTGGGCCTGCAGTGGGGCAGACAGCCCCTTCTCCCCATGCTGCCCAGCAGCCAGACCAGGGGTAAATAACTCCTGGGATTACAATCAGCCCCAACCTAGGTACTAGTGAGGCTTGTAAGGGAGCCCTTAAAAAAAAGGAGGAAAACAGTGCTGTTGGAGTGGGACGGGGCTGGTTTCCTTTGCTGAAATACCCCCATCATTAAGCCCCAAGCTATACTCACATGGAGGAGCAGGAACTGAGGATGCCTGTGGGGCCAGAGAGAGACTGCTCCCTCTCCCTTGCACAGGGAAGGGGCTCAGGGAAGTATTTTCCTTTGGTCGGACTGCTTTATATCCCCCCACAGGGTATGGGCTCACTAAGAGGCCCAGCCAGAGGGCTCTAACCCGGGTCCCAGAATCAGATCACAGGGTTGCAGCTGCCCAGAGAATGACATGGGCTAAGAACAGGCATCTTGCTGACCTTAAGGGGGCGACCTCGAGATATTAGACTTTGACAAGGTGATTTTTAGACATAATTGTAATAATCAAATGTCACATCTTTAAATTGCCTTATTTCTATATAAACTCTCTCTAGGAACCTTCTGTGGCTAATACTGCCCAGGTTCAGGAGAACCTAGCTAATAGCAACATGGCATCTGCTGGAGCACAGGTGATTTTTTCAGATCTGGAGCATGGGGGCAAGGAACAACCCCCTCAGTATATTCTGCAGATCCCTAAATCTTTCCCCCTTGAGGGGATACTTCATGGAAGTGCCAGCATCTCAACTTCTGAGATTTCCCAATCTCTGGCCCCTTCTCATCTTCATGGGAGGGGCCATTTGCAACCAATGCAGAACCAGAGCAGAAAGAGCAAAGGCCTCTATCTCCAGAGCCCAACTCTATTTGTAATTAAGATTTTGTATTTTTTTCTTTCCAAAAGTGGAAGTGAGGAGATAAACCTATCTTCTACCAAGGTCCATTTAGTGCAAATAACAGTCACCCAACCTCTGTAATGTTTGTAGAAACTATACAAGGTAATAGAGTTCAGAAGTGATGCAGTGGGTAACTAGGCTGACCAGATAGCAAGTGTCAAAAAATCGAGACAGGAGGTGGGGGGTAATAGGTGCCTATGTGAAAAAAAGACCCAAAAGTCAGGACTGTCCCTATAAAATTGGGACATCTGGTCACCCTATGCGTAACTAAGGTTATTCTACTACTCTTATCAATGGTCTACAAAGGCAGGGAAAATAGCTCATATGTCACAAATGGCTCATACTAAAACTACTTTGGTGGTATGATACCACCAGTGCAAGCCATTAATTGCCACTGCAATATCACTATGTTCCCATTACAGAATATTTTTTATTATGGAAGCCAGGGCCGCCCAGAGGATTCCGGGGGCCTGGGGTCTTCGGCAGCGGGGGGCCCTTCCATTCCAGGACCCGCCCCGAAGTGCCCGGAGACCCGCGGCGGGGAACCCCCCACCACCGAATTACCGCCGAAGCGGGACCCGCCGCCGAAGTGCAGCCCGGTCTTCGGCGGTAATTTGGCAGCGGGGCGGCCCCCGCCGCGGGTCTTCGGGGCACTTTGGTGGCGGGTCCCAGAACGGAAGGGCCCCCCGCTGCCGAATTACCGCCGAAGACCGAGCTGAACTTCGGCAGAGGGTCCCACTTTGGCGGTAATTCGCCAGTGGGGGGTCCTTCCGCTCTGAGGTGGAGGGACCTCCCCGCCGGCGAAGAACGGGAGCGGAAGAAGCTCCTGGGCCCTGCCCCACAAGAGTTTTCCGGGCCCCCCAGAGCGAGTGAAGGACCCCGCTCCAGGGGCCCGAAACACTCTCGTGGGGGCCCCTGTGGGGCCCGGGGCAAATTGCCCCTCTTGCCCCCCCCTCTGGGCGGCCCTGATGGAAGCTGGCATTTAGAATCCTCTATCTATTTGTAACCTTGTGTCTTCTGCATATAGATATCCGTTGTTTCGTACACAGAGACTAAAGCTAGGTCTACACTGGGGGAGAGGGTTAGGGCGGGTTTTGACCTAAGATATGCAACTTAAGCTACATGAACAGCATAGCTGAAGTCGGCATATCTTAGGTCGATTTACCTGGCCGTGAGGATGGCGGTGAGTTGACTGCTGCCACTCCCCCATCAACTCTGCTTCCGCCTCTCGCCGCGGTGGAGTTCCAGAGTCAACGGCAGGGCGATCGGGGATTGATTTTATTACATCTACACTAGATGCGATAAATCAATCCCCGATAGATCGATCACTACCTGCTACAGCTCACAATGTTAACTGAAAGCTTTACCCAAGACCTAACTATAGTTCTTGACAAAAAAGTTTCTAAAGGAGAATGAATAAGTAAAATTAACAACATCTAAACTCTGAGTATAACCCAATTTAATTCAATGGCTTTGTTTCAGAACGCACATTAAGTCACTTTCAAGAGGATAACACACCGACAACCAATTTTATTTAGTTAGATTAATTCCATTTTAATATTTCCATTAGCCACTTAATTCATTTTAAACTTGGCATTGCAAAGTAATAAAACCCTTCAAATATTGACAGATAGAAAAGTAAATGTCACCCAGCCATGGCAATCTGTTTTTCAGCCTACCTCCTGGAGACAGAATGGCCACTATCATAATTTATTTATATATTAATAAAAGGCCGGGTTTTATCACCAGTTTTTCCCTTCCAGCAATTAAGGCAAAAATGATAAAATGTCCACAAAGTCAACATCTTTGTTTGTTAACTTTTTAAAATTAATAGCTAAAATCTTGATCCTCTTCTTTCTAGATGACAGACCATAAAGTTTCTCTTGTAGAGCATGAGAAGGAAGCAAAAAGGCAAACAAAAGAAATGGATTTATTTTAAGTTACCCCAGAGCATTAACACTGGTGTAGAGCTCCACTCAGTTACTGGAAGTACTTACAGGGACAGCCCACACTTTGGGGACTGTATTCTCTTTGCATCGCTGAATTATAAGCGCCCCGTTTGAAGTGCTAGTGTAAAGCCCTGGAACAAGCCACAAAGTAACGCATGCTTTATCCCTCCCTTTCAATTAGACTTTGTTGCAACTCCTTGTCTCAGCTGATCGAGGCACTCCCAACTACAATTCCGAGAACTCTTGCTGGGACATAGCCCCCCCAAAATGTAAGGGGGGAGGGATAGCTCAGTGGTTTGAGCATAAGAACATAAGAAAGGCCGTACCGGGTCAGACCAAAGGTCCATCTAGCCCAGTATATGTCTACCGACAGTGGCCAATGCCAGGTGCCCCTGAGGGAGTGAATCTAACAGGCAATGATCAAGTGATCTCTCTCCTGCCATCCATCTCCATCCTCTGACGAACAGAGGCTAAGGACACCATTCTTACCCATTCTGGCTAATAGCCATTTATGGACTTAGCCACCATGAATTTATCCAGTCCCCTTTTAAACATTGTTATAGTCCTAGCCTTCACAACCTCCTCAGGTAAGGAGTTCCACAAGTTGACTGTGCGCTGCGTGAAGAAGAACTTCCTTTTATTTGTTTTAAACCTGCTGCCTATTAATTTCATTTGGTGACCCCTAGTTCTTGTATTATGGGAATAAGTAAATAACTTTTCCTTATCCACTTTCTCAACATCACTCATGATTTTATATACCACTATCATGTCCCCCCTTAGTCTTCTCTTTTCCAAGCTGAAGAGTCCTAGCCTCTTTAATCTTTCCTCGTATGGGACCCTCTCTAAACCCCTAATCATTTTAGTTGCCCTTTTCTGAACCTTTTCTAGTGCTAGAATATCTTTCTTGAGGTGAGGAGACCACATCTGTACACAGTATTCGAGATGTGGGCGTACCATGGATTTATATAAGGGCAATAATATATTCTCAGTCTTATTCTCTATCCCCTTTTTAATGATTTCTAACATCCTGTTTGCTTTTTTGACCGCCTCTGCACACTGCGTGGACATCTTCAGAGAACTATCCACGATGACGCTAAGATCTTTTTCCTGACTCGTTGTAGCTAAATTAGCCCCCATCATGTTGTATGTATAGTTGGGGTTATTTTTTCCAAAGTGCATTACTTTACATTTATCCACATTAAATTTCATTTGCCATTTTGTTGCCCAATCACTTAGTTTTTTGAGATCTTTTTGAAGTTCTTCACAATCTGCTTTGGTCTTAACTATCTTGAGAAGTTTAATATCATCTGCAAACTTGGCCACCTCACTGTTTACCCCTTTCTCCAGATCATTTATGAATAAATTGAATAGGATTGGTCCGAGGACTGACCCTTGGGGAACACCACTAGTTACCCCTCTCCATTCTGAGAATTTACCATTAATTCTTACCCTTTGTTCCCTGTCCTTTAACCAGTTCTCAATCCATGAAAGGACCTTCCCTTTTATCCCATGACAGCTTAATTTACGTAAGAGCCTTTGGTGAGGGACCTTGTCAAAGACTTTCTGGAAATCCAAGTACACTATGTCCACCGGATCCCCCTTGTCCACATGTTTGTTGACCCCTTCAAAGAATTCTAATAGATTAGTAAGACACGATTTCCCTTTACAGAAACCATGTTGACTATTGCTCAAGAGTTTATGTTTTTCTATGTGTCTGACAATTTTATTCTTTACTATTGTTTCAACTAATTTGCCCGGTACTGATGTTAGACTTACCGGTCTGTAATTGCCGGGATCACCCCTAAAGCCCTTTTTAAATATTGGCGTTACATTAGCTAACTTCCAGTCATTGGGTACCGAAGCCAATTTAAAGGACAGGTTACAAACCTTAGTTAATAGTTCCGCAACTTCACATTTGAGTTCTTTCAGAACTCTTGGGTGAATGCCATCTGGTCCCAGTGACTTGTTAATGTTGAGTTTATCAATTAATTCCAAAACCTCCTCTAGTGACACTTCAATCTGTGACAGTTCCTCAGATTTGTCACCTACAAAAGCCAGCTCAGGTTTGGGAATCTCCCTAACATCCTCAGCCGTGAAGACTGAAGCAAAGAATCCATTTAGTTTCTCCGCAATGACTTTATCGTCTTTAAGCGCTCCTTTTGTATTTTGATCATCAAGGGGCCCCACTGGTTGTTTAGCAGGCTTCCTGCTTCTGATGTACTTAAAAAACATTTTGTTATTACCTTTGGAGTTTTTGGCTAGCCGTTCTTCAAACTCCTCTTTGGCTTTTCTTATTACACTCTTGCACTTAAGTTGGCAGTGTTTGTGCTCCTTTCTATTTGCCTCACTAGGATTTGACTTCCACTTTTTAAAGGAAGTCTTTATCTCTCACTGCTTATTTTACATGGTTGTTAAGCCACGGTGGCTCCTTTTTAGTTCTTTTACTGTTTTTCTTAATTGGGGTATACATTGAAGTTGGGCCTCTATTATGGTGTCTTTAAAAAGGGCCCATGCAACTTGCAGGGATTTCACTTTAGTCACTGTACCTTTTAACTTTTGTCTAACTAACCCCCTCATTTTTGTATAGTTCCCCCTTTTGAAATTAAATGCCACAGTGTTGGGCAGTTGTGTTCTTCCCACCACAGGGATGTTGAATGCTATTGTATTACGGTTACTATTTCCAAGCAGTCCTGCTATAGTTACCTCTTGGACCAGCTCCTGCGCTCCACTCAGGATTAAATCTAGAGTTACCTCTCCCCTTGTGGGTTCCCGTACCAGCTGCTCCATGAAGCAGTCATTTAAAGTATCGAGAAATTTTATCTCTGCATTTTGTCCTGAAGTGAAATGTTCCCAGTCAATATGGGGATAATTGAAATCCCCCACTATTATTGTGTTCTTAATTTTGATAGCCTCTCTAATTTCCCTTAGCATTTCATCATCACTATTACTGTCCTGGTCAGGTGGTCGATAATAGATCCCTAATGTTATATTTTTACTAGAGCATGAAATTTCTATCCATAGAGACTCTATGGAACATGTGGATTCGCTTACGATTTTTACTTCATTTGAATCTACACTTTATTTCACATATAGTGCCACTCCTCCCCCTGCACGACCTGTTCTGTCCTTCCGATATATTTTGTACCCCGGAATGATTGTGTCCCATTGGTTGCTCTCAGTCCACCAGGTTTCTGTGATGCCTATTATATCTATAGCCTCTTTTATCACAAGGCACTCTAGTTCACCCATCTTATTATTTAGACTTCTGGCATTTGTGTACAAGCACTTTAAAAACTTGTCCCTGTTTATTAGCCTGCCTTTTTCTGATGTGCCAGATTCTTTTTTATATCAGAGGGGTAGCCGTGTTAGTCTGGATCTGTAAAAGCAACAAAGAATCCTGTGGCACCTTATAGACTAACAGACGTTCTGCAGCATGAGCTTTCGTGGGTGAATACCCACTTCTTCAGATGCAAGAGTGTCACGGAGATAGCTGGGAGTGCTGGTGGCATAGGGTCTCAGTAGAGAGTCCACATATCCAGACAGTCCTTCAGTGAGAGTTCCAATGCCCGAGATGATGGGGCGTCCAGGATTTCCAGGTTTGTGGATTTTGGGCAGTAGATAGAATAGCCCTGGTCGGGGCTCTAAGGGTATGTTGATTTGTTCCGGTGTTAATGTAGGGAGTGTCCTGAGTAGATGGTTCAGTTCCTTAGTGTATTCCTCAGTGGGATCTGAGGGCAGTGGCCTGTAGAATTTGGTGTTGGAGAGTTGTCTGGCGGCCTCCTTTTGGTAGTCAGACCTGTTCATGATGACAACAGCACCTCCTTTATCAGCCTCTTTGATTATAATGTCAGGATGGTTTCTGAGGCTGTGGATGGCATTGCGTTCTGCACGACTTAGGTTATGAGGCAAGCGATGTTGTTTTTCCACAATTTCTGCCTGTGCACGTCGACGGAAGCATTCAATGTATAGGTCCAGACTGTCATTTCGACCCTCAGGAGGAGTCCATGTGGAGTTCTTCTTTTTGTGCTGTTGGTGGGAGGGTAACTGTGTATCAGTGCGCTGTTCAGTGTTGTCCTGAAAGTATTCTTTGAGTCGGAGACGGCGAAAGTAGGCTTCAGATCGCCGCAGAACTGTATCATGTTGGTGGGGTGGCAGGGCAAAAAGAGAGTCCCCGAGATAGGACAGACGTTTCTTCTGGGCTGAGTGTGTGGTTGGATAGATTGACGATATTGCTGGGTGGGTTAGGGGTACCACGGTTGTGGCCCCATGTGGCAGGTAGGAGTTTAGACAGCTTACAGTCCTTTTCCTTTGTAGAGAGGTGAAGTGAGTGATGTAGATCTCCTGTCTTATTTTAGTGAAGTCCGTTTGTATGGAAGTTTGGTTATTGATGAGAGTCTCCAGGTTGGAGAGCTCTTTTTTGATGTTTTCCTGTTTGCTGTATAGGAGGCTGATCAGGTGGTTCCTCAGTTTCTTTGATAGAGTATGGCATAATCTCTCACTGTGGTCTGTGTAGTATGTAGATAGCAGTGGATTTTTTACCTTTAGTCCATTTGGTATGATGTCCATCCGTTTGCATTTGGAAAGGAAGATGATGTCTGTCTGTATTTGTGCAAGTTTCTTCATGAGGTTGATGGATTTCCACTCCATACGGCTAAATGCAGTGCCTTGCATGGTGTCAAGTATCAGAGGGGTAGCCGTGTTAGTCTGGATCTGTAAAAGCAACAAAGAATCCTGTGGCACCTTATAGACTAACAGACGTTCTGCAGCATGAGCTTTCGTGGGTGAATACCCACTTCTTCAGATGCAAGCCATCTGAAGAAGTGGGTATTCACCCACGAAAGCTCATGCTGCAGAACGTCTGTTAGTCTATAAGGTGCCACAGGATTCTTTGATTCTTTTTTATGTGACTGTTTATCATCTGATCCGG